>NC_143570.1:75260000-76720833 GCF_054136105.1 Typopeltis vanoorti
GTAGGTCACAACACAGTAGCGTACGCAATTGTAATTTATTTCTTTGGTCATACATAGTTTTTTCAGTATTAGCAAAAACTATGTCCGCGCGGTTAGCCAAGTGGCTGTGCGCTTCGCAACCAAATGCCTGGGGAAGGAGTGTCCTAGGTTCGATTCTCGTCGGAGACGTGAGGAGCTGAAGGATCTTCCTCAGCCATAGCCAAGTTAGCCGGTCTTGGGCGTGGACAGTAGAGTTTTTCCCCAGTTTATCCAGGAATTTTTCATCCCGCAGAGCAAGCAAATCAGCCTTGAGAACTCAACACTACAGGATATTGGCTACGCCGGGGCGTAGGGCTGATCACCTTTTCCTGTGAACGGTTTGAGATCCGATGATTAATAAACCCTCGACACCGCAAGGTAAATGAGTGTAAAAGAAAGATGAGATGCGAGGAGCAAAAGCGATTTTGCGAGCGTTTTTAGTAAGGTTAGGTATTTGGAATTACCGCCGAAGTAACCAAGACTACGAAGCCAATGTATTCTTTTTTAGTTAACTGACTGTGTTCTTCTAGCCGGTCTGCCTTTGGTGGCATGAAAAGCCGAGATGGACGGCGAGGAAAGCGCCTTCAACTTAAGTGCTATGGATCTGAAATTTGGTACGCCGTGTTTTCCAATATGTTTTCGAGGAAGATTAGTTTCTTCGCCGAACAGTCAATCTGGTTATCGGAGACCAGAGAGAATCAGGGTCATTAAACCCTCTGCCAAACCACATTAATAATACATCCATAAGTTTACAACCTTTCATGGGATATACACACGGAAAAAATAATAATAACCCTTATGCCATGAGGATGACTAGTTATTTTCATTTTGGTTAGATAAATCTAGGTTCGAAACTTAAGTCGCAAGGAACCTTTCGAGATATCATCATAATAAAGGTGATTTATGTGGTCTTAACTGTAGAGGTAGGATTTGTACCTCTACAATTATTTCTTTTATTTATTTATTTTTTTTTTTAAACGAGCAAACTGGTCATAGAACTCGAAATAGACAGATGCAGTATACTGGCTTTGTAGTTATATCTGATTCGATCATAATTGCAGCCGAAATGTGAATACGCGATGGTAAATAGTTGCCTCGTTTTGCTCTCTCATGATGGCTGACCTTGAGAAACATTGCCAACTCTCACTCAAGGGGTTTTTCAGGAAATAATTTCTTCAGCTAAAACATCATTCCAATATTGCGATTTCTTAGACATGTTTGTAGGTCAGGACACCGAGATAAGAAACATCTTATATCAGTCTGTTAAGCAAATTAAGTAGTACATGCTTATATCGATATGCAGCAACCAGTTAACTTCATTTCTTAACAAAATACTCCATCCCTTTCCATTAATCCATATGCTCATTCTTTGAAAAAAACTTGTTCCCAGTTGATGGAGAATGAATTAGTGCGTGCAACATCCGCCTAATGAAGGTCAGCGAATTTTAATGAATTAAAGTAGATAGTATCTCGAAGAAGCTTGTCTCAATATGTAATAATAGAAAAAAAAGCTTTTGATACTTCGTGTTCACAAGTAAAATATGCTGCTGTTTCTATAGCAACATTATGGCAGAGTAGTTTTCGTTGTCAGGAACAAACTATGTTCACTATAACTTCAAAAACTACTGCATACTTACGGCATAACATTCGAGTTGCGTTTAAACAGAATCTTTTAAAGAACAAAATGACGATATTAAGTTCAGCGCGGGCCGATCGTACAGGTGTTCTACATAATAAAATAGTTTCAAACTTTTCCGATGGACGTGAACTGATGTTTCCATGACAACAACTTCTTATTTTAGTTGAGACGCACACAATACATCCAAGAATTTTGCATTTAGACTATGATCCATAAATAATCAATTAATTAAAAAAATGGCGTTCCAAGACCTAGGTTATCCATAAATAATAGAGAAAAATAAATAGGAAACGGAAATTTTGTGTCTGGGAAGAAATCTATGGAGTATATATATATATATATACTTCTTCCCTTCACGTATTAGGCCAAGTGGCCTATTACGGAGCTATCCTTAGCTCTTCTAAGCCGTATCCGTCCCGAGGATAAGGTGGCTAGCCCTATATCTCCCGATGTTTCCTATGACTCTAGCCTGTGTGTTCACGATGCCCGAGTGCCTGCTTGCGGGATGAAAAACTCCAGATACACTGGGAAGAAAAACCCTGCTGTCCACACCCAAGACCGGCTAATTTAGCTAATGGCTGAGAAAGAAAAAATAAACACAACATGAAATAAACAGTACCTACTGCTTTTATCGGGTGACATTGAATGAAGTGAGACTGTTACTCCGTTTAATATAATTACAGCGGACTTTATTTTAATGTTTGTAGTTCATATAGATAAATAATTCAATGATAGAATTCCTGCAGCGAATCCTCCTTCGCTGCTGCTCAACAGCAGGCATGAGGATTTTCACTCATGTTCAAGCATATCAGAAATAACACCAATTCGCTTAAACCAAATATAGAACTACTTGCGCAGATAGCATTCACAAGAAGAAAAAAAAATTCAAAATATGTGATGGGTCTACTTTATAGACCCATTATATAGAAATGCAAGATTATTAAAGATTCGAAAATCGATATTTCTTCTCAGAGCCGTGTTTACATTTTGGTGATGAAAACGGAAATATAAACATGCCAGATTTCAAAGGGGAGTGGAGTGGAGGAGCAAATGCTTTTCAAAACGAACTGTTTTCTCCAAACACGGTGACAAATAATATTCTTAAATGTCTTTCTTCTTATTCCCTTGTTTACTTGCCGGCTACAGCGAAATAAATCGACAATCGATTCACTAGGGACAACCGCATCGATGGAAAATCTCCGATAACTCCCTTCTTTTATTGCCAATGTCTGCGTTTTATCCATCCCTTCAGATCACCTCGAGTTAGGAGTTTTGAACTTACTTTTAAATTTCTATTTAGTGACCCTGGCGCTTATATGCGTGGTCATTCTTTGGAACAAACACCAGAACGGAGTGATGGTTTAAAAAGGGAGAGGGAACATCGAGACCATTCGTTGAATTACGTTTGTATCAGGAATGAAGACAAAGCTTCAGGGAAATGTTTGAAATTAATACTTGTCACATCTTGTGAGTTCGCTTGAGAAGAAAAATAAACTCGGTTTTAGTGTGAAGAGAAGTGCACAGAAGCTGAAGCTTTCTAACAAACCATCTCACACTGGTGATCCGAAAAGTGGATAGTGAAAATGAAAAGGAGTTTTTATTCATTTAGTGAAAAATACAATCGTAAGGAAATCCGCTGTACATGTTTGCTCTAAAATTGGTTATATGATACCCATATTCAATCAGAATGTTTATGGCATAAATTCAACCCGCACTCATGATGTTTAAAATTAGAACTCCATGTTATTTTAGTGGTAGCATTACGTCACATCCGTTTGTTACCAAACTAGCTGATGTTCCATTCGTTTAATTTATGCTTAGCTGCTGATTGCAGGTAATGAACCTTGCATTTGAGACTGTGTGTGTGTACGCGCACGCGCACGTACACACAAACGACTGCATATAAGAAAAACTATGCTTTACTTTCTGGAAATTTTATGACCGAGCCATTTTAAGACAGACAGGAACAAAATATTTCGTAAGAATATGAGGTAGATTCGAACCGAAGAAAATATCAGATTTACTTATTGGGATCCGTTTATTATCCTATTCAGGGGAAAGTTTCTGATAAGTTAATGTCTTTTATCAATAAGCAGTCAACTCGAGCTTTCCTTTTTTACTTGTGATGATATACACACTGGAGTCGAACATGTAACTTTCATATATACATAAGGTTAATTGTATTAATTAATTATTATTTAATCATTTTCTCAAAAATATAAATTAAGGTGAGGTTTTGAAATTTTTAATGTATGAAAAGAATTATTTTTTCTCTTTATACAATATATTACATATTGTATAAAGAGAAAAAAATTCTTTTCTCAGTCCAAATATCATCAGATATTTGGAATCATTTTCCATGTCTCTATTTGCAAATTTCAGTACCAAAATTCTACATCATAATGGAAAATCATATGCGACAGCTAACTAACCGGAATTTTAAGATATTGTGCAATTGCATTAATAATCAATGAGGCCACTATATACTCTATTAAATTCTATTTGTCTAATAAGCTGATTACTATAAAAATATGCAATGTAAGCTTAAAAGTATCGCTGTTTTAGCAAAGCCATGGCTGTAAATTGGAATCAACAGTTAGCCGTAATTATACGTGTGAAGAAAGCTTATTTGTGTTTCTTTTGTGTCTTGTTTCTTAACGTCTAAATGTTCCACTTAAATTTTGTAGAAGTCTAACAGGAAACTATTAATCTGATTTAATGAAGATAACTCCTTTCATCGCTCATAAGTATTTCAGTATGCGAGATCTATTACAGATTGGCTTGAAGGCATAAGCTCTTTTGTAGAATAGTCGACAGTGACGTAGAACTACTTATTATTATTATTTTTTTTAAGCGCAACAAGCACTTAAAAGGTCCGGCTTTATCTCTTAAAGAGAATTAGCCAGTGTTAATATTCTCATTCCAGAGAACATATCAGTCTGTGTTTTGCAAATCTGACTCCATTGTTCATCCCAGTAAGTTACTTGAGAGTAATCAACAATAACCAGTCATGGATTAATTACAATAATAATTATGTATAATGTTTTGCTTATTTTGGGTGCGAGGTCATTTTGAAATATTCCATGTAACGCTAACGACATACGATATTTTGATAATATACTGATATCAAATCACCTCCACCGTTTATTCATGATGCAATTGTGTGTGTGTGTGTGTGTGTGTGTTTGTGTGTGTGTGTGTGTGTGTGTGAACGAATCATATTTGCTTTCCTGTTAACTTTATAATATGTCACCTAAGTTTTGTAGAAAAAAACAGCAATAATATATATATATATATATATATATATATATATATATATATATATATATATATATATATATATATATATATATATATATATATATATATACCCTTTATATATATATAAAATGATAAACCTCTTTATGTGACGTTTTTTAAAACGTTTTGAAACTCGGCTACCCTGAGTGTCGAGCCTTCAAAATTCGAGTCATTTTGAATTCAAGGAGAACCGGCCTACCAGTCCGGAGGTTGGGGGTTGGGCGCCGTAGCCCCCACTAGTATGTGTATATATATATAGAGAGAGAGAGGGAGGGGGAGAGAGAGAGAGAGAGAGTGAGAGAGAGATGAGATACATCGATTTGTGAGATCAGCAGCGTAATGATTTGACGTCTAAGATGGCTTGAAAGAAGTGCCATGTATCATTTCTACTTATGTGGACAGTAGCGTATCCGAATTATGTACAATTAAAACAAATTAAAAGAATATTTTAATGGACGATACTCGTGCACTCTAGGTTTTTAGTCCTTACAATACTTTCGTGGATGGGAGTTACTTAAAAACAATGTTTTGCTAATTCTTAAGTAACTAGATATGCTTGGTTTCCGCCAAAAAAATTCTTTACTACCATTTGGTACACGCACTTGAACTAATGAAAATGAAATAAAGAGGGCCCTTCTTAAACTTTTGTTTAAGGAAGAATTTATTTTTACTGATGCCTTCCAACATATTACTGAAGGAACATTGGAATTTCTCCTAAAGAGGGAGAGCTCGTTAAGTTTCCACGCAAAGTAAGCTCCTGCGTATTTCTACACATGAGATTGAAGTAAATATTCCTCTCTATTCCGTAGGTGTTCCAGAAACCACAGATTTACGTCACCTGTGCGAAACACAATAGAACAAGCACCAATACTGCCTGAAATGGTTTGTTAACTCTGTCTTTTGCATTCAATAGTAGGAACGGTAGACAACCCTCACACAATCGAATGTTTTACCAAGTCGTAATGCAATCTGTCACACTACATTGTGAAATTAACAGAAGAGGATAGCGGTGACTTTACTTTACTTCCTGTCATTTCCTTGCATTAGTAAGTGCAAAAGAAAAATACAGGAGTCTAAAGTATACTTTTTGGAAGTTATAACAGAGGAATTAAGTTGAAAATTATCATACCAGACCTAATATTCAGTTGAAATAAGAATAAATGATTATTTGTATTTGAAAAAATACGTAACATAATAAATAAGGTTAAAAAAATCACTACTGTGAAATTAATGCCGGAAATGGGAAAAAACCCATAATGCCACGCACACAGAAAAAAAAAACTCATCTCACTTGTCAGAATTCCATAGTTTAACCATTACCCAGGATTCCATACTCTAACCATCACACAGAATTCCACACTCGAACCAAAGACACAACTTGACGTCATTGACAGATGGTCCGCAGGGAAATTCCATACTCGATCGTATCTATAACTATCACCCACAATTCCACATGCGAACAACTACCCAGAAATCCATACGCGATCCTAAACACACAACGTGACGTCACTGACAGATGTGTCCCCAGTGAAATTCCAATCATTCTATACGCATGTTGTCACTGATCTTATCAAACAATCACGTCACGAATACTTATCTTGATCTGGTTCATAGTGTCCGATGAATCACAGCATGAATCATTATCATGATCTAGTTATTAGTGACACCCCTTTTACTCACGTCAAAGTTCATTTCATCATTGCAATTATCGTTTGAGTTGTATTTCCAATCTTTGCTACATAGCCCCTGAACTTCAACTTCCTATCTGCTAACATTCCAAGATCCCTAGCCAAATCAGTTTCTTCTATGAGAGAAAAATCTAACCCTAACCCTCTTTTCAGGTCAAAGTGCCTGACCTTGCATTTACTGACATTGAACTCACATCGATTTTCTCATACCCATATTTCCAGCCTGTTCAAATCATTCTGTAAGTACTGCATATCAACCGCACCCCGGATTACTCTCCCTATCTTTGAATCATCAGCAAATAGCTATTTGTCGTCTGTCAAATCCTTTCCAAAATCCTGTAAATAAGTTGAAAAACATCTTGACAAAATGATCAATACAGTACTTGGACTTTAAATGCTGTTAAAATTTCGAATATGATGTTATTAAATCGATTGAAATTATACATTTTCAGATTATTCTAAAAGGACCAAGAAACGATCAAGGGGGAGGGAGTCTGTAAATTAAGTTGGAGAAACGTCTTTCAAAAAAGCGGAACAACACGTTATTTGAACTTTCAGAATAAGAATTGAATCCTTGTGTCTTGAGTGATTGATAATTTCGATAATTCATACAGAAATCAACCCATACCGAAAAGTGAAAAGGTTAAGCGTCTGTACTTGGCACGCATAAGTTTTCCAAAAGTGCTAAGTTAAAACTTAAAAGTATCGGAAGGGCTTATACGGAGATAATTCCGCACTAGAATGCATTTTCTTCGTTATTATAATTAATCTGTGGTTGCCCAGTAGCTCCTGAAAAAAAAAGTTCTATAAAACAAATTCAGTAAATTGTCTTAAAAAAAAAAGACAAAGACGATTATGGAAAGAACACTTTAAAAACTACACTGAATTAGGGTAATAAGGAACTGTCAAGTGAAGGCAGCGATAAAGCAGTGCATTGCTCATATTTCTCAACTGAAAAACATGGCTATGATGCTGAAGGATAACAGAAAGTAATTAGTAAAGAAAAAACCAGAAGCCAGGCGTGACGAATATTTATAACTTTCATGCCATGAAAAGATCACTAAAAAAAGAAATGGTGTTTATAAAAAAAAAAAATTAGAGCTGGTTATATGTTTTATTTTTTTTTTTTTCATTTTTATATATCTTCCAATTTTGTGTTGGTGTTTTTTTGAATGAAAAAAAAACTTTACGAATCACAGTAATTCCCTAACATCTAAAGAGAGTTATAACTTTTTTAAATAGATCGATAGAACCTAAATGTCTCTACTTAATAAATCCATAACAACCCTCTGGCAAGGAAGTAAAATGAAATGAAAGCAGTTACTTGATGGAAAAGTTTTTCTTTTAGTCCCGATTCTAAATTAAAACGTATTTTTGAAATCTGTGCAAACTTCATTTCCTAAATAGTTGCGTGTTGTGGCTACAACAAATATCAGTGAGAGATCAGAAGTTAATCAGGCAGAAACAAAGCAGATTACAAACAGACATCAATTATAAAAGAAGTTTTGGATCCTGAACTGCAACTAAAAACTTTTTGATATTCAGTAAATAAAAAAAAACAATGAAAAAATAAATTTTCTCAGACTTCTTTTATTTTACAATATTGTCTGCATTGATATTTCCTTTTGTTTTCCATTTGCCATAAAAAATCATGTTTGTCTCCTTTAAAAATCATTTCATTGACAAAATGCTGAATATTCGTTGAATTTTTTAAATCTGCAATTCCACTAAGAGTTGCATCAGCCCTGTTAATGAGACATCTTTCTCCATTAAATATTGTTACCTATTTCGCTGTCTTCAAAATCTGTTAACTTTTTCATTTTTTGCAATCCTTTACATGCGAAAACTAACAAACGGAGACGCACTCATGATTTATTTTAAACGCTTTTAACTTTTAAGAATTATTTTATTTAATTTCTATATCACTATAATTCCTTTCTCAAACATACCAGTCACGTTAACTATTTCAGTCATCAATACCACCATCTCTAAATGATACAAAACTGCACAGCATGGACTATTTTCGATTAAATGCAACCTGATTTTTATTAGCTTCAATTTATTTCTTACATCTTATTCTTTAAGAAACTTGATGTTAGCATTAATTTGACACCAGAAGTAAATACTTAACTCCCATTTAACTAGCCTACAAAATACGTGATTACATAATATGCTTAATTGATATTGTTTGTTTCAGAATAATTTCAGTTGATATGCTACAGTTGAACTTAATTGCTGAAAGAACAAACCAAACAGGCGTAGTAATTCAAGTGCTAATTTAACATTGATGATCGATTTAAGAGTTAAAAACTACTAATTCTCAAAAAAAAAAAAACAGTAAATAAATATTTATTATCTTTTCGAATAGTTACATTAGTCAACTATAGTGTAATTCTCCAATACTATACCTAGAATAGTTTGGAAAGTTTAAATTATTTCGCTGCAATCTCAAATATAAGGAAAAATGTATTTAACGATACCGAAACTTTCGTTTACTTGTTATAGCTCATAGGTTGCGGACAGCAGGCCCGCGGGCCTCATGCGGCCCGTAACGTGATTTTGTGTGGCACGCGGTAGGATAAAAGCTATATTAAATTATATGTATTATCAATTTAGCTGTACTATTAGCTATAATTTAGCTATTATATATTAGTTTCGACCGCAGATTTTCTGATTGATATACTAGTTATATTCATTATTTCTGATGACGAAAACAAATTATATTCTCAACACGGAATCAAAATTGGTTTAAAACAATTAATCAATTAATAAAATCTACTGCTTCTCTGTGCGAGTTGTAGTAGTGGGAGTGGTAGATTTCTATGCGCTCCAGAGTACGCATCATTGAAAGTCACTTGCTCTGTTCTGGTTAGAGTGATCGGTTTTAGAGACTCCGTTTCACAGTTAACAGTGTTAGTGTTGCAGTTTGTGTCCCCTGGTTAGTTACTTCAGCCTCTGTGTATTATAAGCAAGAAACGTAAGATCTGTGTAGAAAACAGGTCATTTCAGCTGAAATCGGAAATGAATTTCTGTTTATAAACAATAACGACAACACACTTCAGTGCCTTCTGTGCACAATTATTGTCTGTACACAAGGAATATAACCTCAAACGCCACTACTTACAGCGCCATGCCGCTAAATACCAAGAATACGTTGGAAGTAAGTACTAAATTGTACGTAATTTGAAGAGAAAGGTTAGTGCTCAGAAATCTATTTTGACTAAACCAACATCAATACAAAAAAGCTCACTCCTGCCATTGTTTGGTGTAAGCGCAGAGATAGCAAAAGCAAAAAAAGAAAATCGTTATCTGATGGTGAATTTGAAAAACAACATTCTGTGAAAATGGCACGTGCATTTGGAGAAGATAAAACGGCCAGTGAATTTGAAAGCTATCAAGACAAACTGTAAGAAAAAGAGTCCAGGATATAGGGTCTCCCATAGTAAATAAATTTAAAAGCTTATTTAAGTTAAGGGATCTTACATCCCAAATTGTTTCATAGCCGAATAAGAAATTCAAAGTTTCATGCCGAATATAGGAACAATACAAAGTTCGGCGAGTCCAAGCGTAAGCAGATACCTGGATGGTGCAACACCTGACCCATTTGATAGTGCAACGCTGAGCAACTCATAGCAAGGTGGATCAAGCTCTGATCACTATTCTTGGTATATACCCATAATGTTAAACCCAGCTCCTAGGAGCTGTATTACTGTTCTACATTATGAGAGAAGATCACTACCCAAAACTAGAACCAGAACTACTTCAATAAAGGTTTCAACCTTTATTGAAGTCTCATCAGTGAGTAGGTAGACCTAGTAATACCAAGTTTGTAGCGAACAGAACTTACAACCCTTCTATGAGAATTGCCATGAAGGTGTCCTAATAAATTATTAGTTATATGAAGAGCCAAAGGCTTCAATTCGGCGACATGAACTTATTTAAGTTAAGGGATATTGCATCCCGTATTGTTTCATAGCCGAATAAGAAACTCAAAGAGTTTCATGCCGAATATAGAAACTATATAAAGTTAGGCGAGTCCAAGCGTAAGCAAACACCTGACCCGTGAGTTGTCTCAGTGTTGCACTACCAAATGGGTCAGGTCTTGCATCATCCAGGTATCTGCTTACGCTTGGACTCGCCGAACTTTATAATATAGTTTCTATATATTCGGCATGAAACTCTGAGTTTTTTATTCGGCTATGAAACAATATGGGATGTAATATCCCTTAACTTAAATAAGTTCTTGTCACCGAATTGAAGCATTTGGCTCTTCATATAATTAATAATTTATTAGGGCACTTTCTTGGCAATTCTCATAGTAGTGTATGTAAGATCTGTTCGCTACAAACTTGGTATTATGAGTACAATAGGAGATGGTGGTCGGAAAAAAAAAGTTCCATTTTTATAATGACGGACTTGTCAGTTTTGGAATTGTGGTGCGTTTTTTGCACTGTGTGTATTGTAGATCATGCAATGTTTGAATCAGTGCTCTTACCAAATCAGTTCAGAGTCCTACAGCAGTGCCAGTAAGACTACAACTGCACGGTGAGCGTGTGTGTTTTATTTTATATATTTATTATTTTTTTTAATATCAACTTTAGATACTTCATATTGATAGCCATGGAAAAACAGCAAAATGAGACGATATTTGAGGAGGTATATAGATAATTTATAAGACTAGGTGAACTACTTAACAACAGTTGGCCGGGAAAAGTGAAACTTTACGACACGTTTCCCACGGAAAGTGTCACAGACGTTGTCGCAGAAGATCAGTCGGAATCGGTGCCTCCTTCAGACTTTGTAGAAGTGCGTGCACGCTAAAAGCGAAGAACAACAGAAGAACTGCACAATGACAACGAAATGGAACAGGATTCTCAGAGTTCGGACGCCGCTATTTCTCCTAAAGAAAAGGTGCCTCCGACCATTCTTAGAGAAAAGCAGAAATGGCCAGCTTTAAGATCCACAATATCCAATCTGCACATTGGCTTCATTAAGGCCAAAAACACGGATGAAGGCATAAAGATACAGCCAGCAACAGTGACAGACTATAGAAGGTTGACCAAAGAACTGGACGAAAGGGGCATCCATTATCATACATTTGCGCTCAGCTCGGAAAAAAACTTAAAAGTGGTCCTTCACGGTATCTGTGAAGACATTAACACAGTAGAGATAGCTGCTGACCTTACCTCTCAGGATCTGCCTCCAGTCAAGGTCAGCAGAATGTACAAAGCAGACAAGACTCCCATGCCATTAGTCCTAGTAGAGATTCATAAAATTTACAAAAATATTTATAACCTAAAAACAGTCTGTGGACTCATCGTCACACCAGAACCACTCCGGAAAAGATAATCTTCCGGGTAGTGCCACAGGTGCCAGAAATTTGGCCATGCCCAGAATCTTTGTAGAGCAGAATATAGATGTTTGAAATGTGGGGACAGCAACCCAACCAATACCTGCACGAAGCCGGGGACCACCTCGGCCAAATGTGCCAACTGCGGTGGCCCTCATCCTGCGAACTACAAAGGATGTACTCAGCACCCAAAGAACAGACGGAGGGAGGCAGTCAATCACTCCTCCTCCTCCTAAAGTATAAGAACTCCAGAAGCTCAAGCATAAAAACCGGAGACTCGGCGGCACAGTCGCAGCCTCCAAAAATAGAGACACCCAAAAGCAAACAAGAGGTTATGCTGATGTTACCCGTACAAATAGACCAATGCCAGAACAAAATCAACCAATAGCACCTAAAACCTTAACAGCTGTTATTACGGCCTCACTAGTAAGCATGCTACAAGATTTCAGCCTGTCATATCCTACTGCAACCTCCACTAAAAGATTTCTTCGTGAAACTCAGGTCATCCTCACAGCTCTCATAAACGAATAGTAACAAACTCATTCCAGCATCACTTCAGATAGTTGCTTGGAACGCAAATGGCCTTAAAAACAAAATGCTGGAACTCCAAAATTTTACATATAGGTATCAACCAGATGTTATGTTAATCAGTGAAACTCATTTAAGACCTTTAGACAATTCTACAATACGTGGCTATCACCTATACAGAAATGACAGACTACTCTACAGAGGTGGTGGCACTGCCACCTTCATTAAAAACTACACTTAGCACTACTCTGTGAGCAATCCTTCAACCACTAACCTTGAGATCACAGGCGTGGAAGTAGTCACCAGCTCCACTGACAAACTGAAAATCTACCAGCTTACAACCCTCCCCAAAAATCTCTACTTCACTCTGACCTAAATACCATTTTATGCGTCAGAGAGCCCACCATTATAGCCGAGGATCTGTATTCCAAGCACCCTACATGGAATTGCACAACCACCAACAAGAATGGTGCATCCTTTCCAATTACTTAGGATCAAGCAACGCTGTTGTCGTAGGCCCCACCGAACCAACTCATCTCAGTACATTTGGCACTGCTGACATCGTGGATATAGCTATCCTGCAGGATATCAAACTTCAATACAGCATCATATCTACGGATGAACTATCACCCGATCACAATCCAATTCTAGTACAGCTGGAAAATCAAGAATACCTGTGTCCTCCTTCTTACTCCTAACGTTAATAACGGTAGCTACCTCCTTCAAATCTGCCCGCAATCTAGATCGTTTGCCTGAAGAGATCATGAACCTGATAAGAGACAAAAACAGAGCTAGAAAAGGATTCTGTAACATGCGTGCACCACAAGATAAAACAGCTTTAAACAAGATAAATAGGACAGTAAGAAATGCACTTAAAAATCATAGAAACCAAGTTTGGGATAAAAATTTATCCTCTATCTCACCCATTGATCACTCTATCTGGGGGATTCTGAGAAACATCAGAAATAAAAACAGTCCCCCCCATAATCTCAAACCAGCGCTTAGTTCACACAGATGTAGATAAGGCAGAAGCCAAAGTAGCTAAAGAATCTAGAAGAGCAGTGCAAACCCTCTTATAACAACTTAGATTTCAATCACTTGTACAAAATCCACAGACAGGTCAGACACGCCTTAAATCTCCCAGATACCAGAGCTGACCATATTGCACCCACATCACCTATTGAATTATATGATATTATTAAAAAACTTAAGAACAATAAAGTTCCTGGACCAGACGGCATCTCAAACAGGATGATCAAGCTGCTGCCTCGGAAAGCTGTAGTGCACCAGACCAGTATAATAAATACAATCTTAAGATTTCACTATTTTCCTTCCACCTGGAAACTGGCTGATGTAATCCCAATTGATAAGTCAGGCAAGGATCCACACCTACCACAAAATTATCGTTCAATCAGTATTATCTCTAATCTGGGTAAGGTTGCGGAGAATGTCATCCTCTCACGACTCCAAACTTCAGAAAATGACCTAAACATCCACCCTAAAGAACAGTTTGGTTTTCGGCAACACCATAGTACTACCCAGCAAATCCACAGATTTGTCGAATATATCACGACCAACTATAACTGGCGCCAGTACACAGGAGCTGTTTTCCTAGACCTATCCACACATTTGACAAAATCTGGCATTTTGGACTCCTACACAAACTTATCTGAGTCGGTACCTCACTAAAAATGGTTCATCTAATCCATTCAAATCTTCAGAATAGATCAATGCAAGTAAACATCAACGGCTCTACATCATCACAGCGCAATATCTTTGCTGGAGTGCCGCACGGATCCCTACTATCTCCATTGCTGTTTTCTGTATACATGTCGCACATCCCGCTCAATCCGATGTCTTCCATTTTGGCCTTGTATGGGGACGATACAGCAACACTGACCAGATCTCTCCGACCCCATTTCGTTACCAGAAAGCTTCAAAGCTTCAAGAACACCTTCTAAAGCTGGAGGATTGGTTCTCCAAATGAAGATTGGAAGTCAACCCCCAGAAAAGCTCAGCCGTTCTTTTCTCAAAAAGGCCAATGTCTCCTGCAGGAGATGTGTTACTATTCAATACTGAAATTCCTTGGCAGAGAGAAACAAATTACCTCGGTGTAATTCTCGACAAAAAGCTATCTTTCAATCAACACATAAAGTCTATGTGCGCAAAGGCATATAAAGACATAGCTCAGATCTATCCGCTAATTAATAGAAATAGCAAGCTCAGCAACAGAACCAAATTGCAGCTATACCAGAGTCCTATAATCACCTATGCTTCTCCAGCCTGGAGCCACACCTCTAATACTAACATTATCAAGATACAACGAGTGCAGAACAAGTGCTTGAGAATGATTCTGAATGCCCCGTGGTATGTTAGAAACAATCAACTTCATAGAGATACAAATATTCCTTATATTTACTCTTTTCTACAATCCTTAGCATCCACGTTTTCGCTAAAGACGTCCACACACCCCAACGATCTGGTTCAGCAAGCTGCAGCATACGAGGCAACGGACATATTCAAATATAGAAGACCAAAAGCTATATTAGCCTCCTATACTGATGCATAATCTCCATGCTCATTCAGGGCGAGCAAACTGCTCATAAATTTTACCCTCACTGTAACCACAACAGATAGCCGGAAATAAGAAAAGCAACTTACTTCACCCCTAAAGACATACATGTCAATTGTCAATTTGGTATTACTAGGCCTACCTACTCACTGATTGCCAGAAGTTCTTATTCCAGCGACCCTGAGGGAGAGCTCCATGTTCCAGAATCCTGATCCTAGTGGTAAGATATCGTTTGCAATCAATTTTTTCTACTTTTGCATTGTGCCTGTTCTGCAGTCTTCCGCCTCTAGCTAGTCTAGCAGGAGATTTCGGCAAACAGGGAACGCTTGGCCCTGGTTCTGAAGGTTCTTCCTTTCTGGGACTTAGTTTTTTCTCTAAAAGGTGAAAACGAAATGCCCATGATTTCGTTTTCACCTCGAGTCAGGATCCTTGGCATCGAAGCGGACACCGACATACCGAAGACGATGTTGGCGAAAGCTCTTAGCGAAGCAGTAGGGGCAGAAAATATAGTTGGCCTTACCCCTTATGGTGCACAGGCAGGTTCCAGGTAGTAAAGAAGGTGGAAACCAGGAATAAGTTAACCAAAGGACTAGAATGTCAAGGGAAAATTTTTTTCCCTTTGTAGTAGGTGATGTTCTCAATACAATAAGGATGGAGAGGTTCCCTGTAGAATATCTTGAGGGGGGGGGGGAACCGAAATAATCAACAAAGTGTTTTCCGAATGGGGAGTCGCACGCGACGTAAAAATCGCTAACGATACAGAATTCCCCGACTGGAAGACTGGCGAGGTAATTTTCCGTATGGAAATGAAGGCCGAAGTTCCCAATTTTATCTTTCTAGGCTCTGCCAGGGTAGTAGTTAACTATCCTGGAGTTAAGAAACAGTGTTATAAGTGCGGTTCTCTGGAGCATCTAAGTAAAGACTGCCCAAGAGCAAATGCAGGAACTGCATGGCGGCAGGAAATGCCCTAGCTCAGTGTGAGGCACCTTGCCTGAAATGCGGAAATACAACCAGCAAGGTAGACGTTTGTCCCAACAGAACGAACAGGAGGCGCTATATCTCCAACCCCAGCAACCACTCCAGTAAATGAACCTGAACCCACAAAACAGGACGACATTCCAGCTATACCTAAAACAACGAAGCAGGAAAACTCTCCAGTCATCCAACCCCAGCTATAGTGAGAGTAACAACAGGAAATCAAGCCGCCACGACAAAAAAACTCAGAATGGAAAATAAAGAAAAAAAAGAAACGCAACGCAAGGAAAACTCACATCGAGACGGAAGAGACCACCAATGAAAGCACAGAAGTAGAAGAAATGGAAGCTAGCATCAACACAGAAAAAAAGACCAATCAGCCATGAAGAAAGGGAAACGAAGAGAACAAAACCAGCTAACAGATGTCCAGAAGAAGTATCAGACTCCGAGGAAGATGAAGAAAGGGAGATCAGAATAGAAAACCAAGAAGAGACTGAAGAATCAAAAAAGGCAATATTTACCCAGCCGAGGAACCGGAGGAAAATCCATCTCCGCAGCTGACGCTCAAAGGGTTCTAATGCGCTTAATCCCGGAAGACTCCGAGGTAATCTTCCAAAGGACAATAGACAAAATAGGGGTACCTATACTTCTCCTCACAGGTCCTGAGACCATAAGTTTCGAATGGGGAGACCTCTATATAGAAAAATTAAGTGAACTAAACCCAGCACAGCTAAAAGGAATCCCGAGAAACGGAAAGGAGGCTGTATAAAGCTCTTCACCAAATAATAAATGGCTGGGAAAAAACAGTAGCTTCTCACATCTTACAGAAACATACAACAAAAAAAGAGTTAAGGGCAAACTAAAAACTTCTCCTCCGTTCAAGATCAACTAAATGCTTTGTTCTATTATACAACTTATTGGTTCTCTAGTCCACTAAGCAGGGGGTAGACCGGAGAACCCGAGCTGCGAAGGCTTACATCGAGACGGTGCAGCTCTTTGTGGGCCACATCACTCGGGCTGGGTTCTTCCCCTAACTCTCGGTTCTCTGGTTGATAAAGTCCACTTCAATACGGATCCTGTTATCGCAGTCTTTTTCAGTTTTAAGGCACAGTTTAAGAGTAATCTAAGTTCCAAATTTTAACAAACATTTTTCTGTTTTAGGGGTTACGAGATGACGTCTCCAGACACCTGTATTAATCTAATCTAAAGTTATGTTTTTCGGATAAAGGAAAGTGTAAATTTTAAGTTTTTTTTTTTAGAACAGGTGTAAGGAGATGATGTTTTACAGACCTTTTAGCCACAACCTCTGGGCTATACAGCTAAACAGGTTGATTGAGTCCTCTTTTTACCTTCTACTATCCTACTCCACCTTTCTTTTACTTCCCCTATTACTACCTGCTGACCCTCAACAATCTTTATACTCCAAAGGCCGATAATGAAAGACATGAACTCCCATTCTACCTACTCACTGATGAGACCTCAATAAATGTTGAAACCGGTCTGGGTAGTGAGTGACCTTCTCTCATAATGTAGAACAGTAATACAGCTCCTAGGTGCTGGGTTTCACATTATGGGTAAATACCAAGAATAGTGATCAGAGCTTGATCCACCCTTACTATGAGTTGCCTCAGTGTTGCATTACCAAATGGGTCAGGTGTTGCACTATCCAGGTATTTGCTTACGCTTGGACTTGCCGAACTTTATATTATTTCCATATTCGGCATGAAACTCTTTGAGTTTCTTATTTGGCTATGAAACAATATGGGATGTAATATCCCTTAACTTAAATAAGTTCATGTCGCCGAATTGGAGCCTTTGGCTCTTCATATAACTAATAAATTTAAAAGCGTTATTGCAGATTCAGCTTACTTCTCATTGGATCTGGATGAATCAACTGACATAACAGATACAGCTCAACTTCTAAGTTTCATTCGAACTGTTTCCAAAGGCTTTGTTATTAATGAAGAGCTACTAGCATTAGAGTCATTGCATAACACAGCCAAAGGTCAAGACATTTATGATGCGGTTATGAAGGTAGTAAATGGTACTGGTGAAGCCAACAATCTCACAGCTTTTGTGACAGATGATGCCAAATCAATGGGTGGTACTCAAACAGACTTAGTTGGCTTACTAAGGCAGGCTGGAATCAATTGCCCTGTATCCCTGCATCATACATCAGGAGGCTCTGTGTGGTAAATTTCTGGAGATAGAGGATGCTATGAAAACTGTAATGAAGTGTGTGAATCTAACTAAGGACAGATATCGGGCCTTGACACACCGCACGTTTCATTCTTTTCTGACAGAAATCGAGTCAATGTGACGATTTATTGTTGCATTGCTATTATACAGAAGGTGTTTAAAATCATTTTAACAGCTTATTCGCCATTCTAACAGACACACACACCACATGAATGAACTCAATGTGAAGTTACAGGAATGTAAACAAACAATCTCATATTTAGTTGGACACCTAGATGGGTTCATAAGTCGAATGAAGGTTTTTTAATTCACCCTAGTCAGAGGAAACATGGTACATTTCCCTTCCTGCGGGGAGTTGATGGAGGAGAGCCATGACATTGGCTTCAAGTTTTCTGTGCCAATGTTAGACCAACTTTTGGAGCAATTCAGTATGCGATTTTCTGACTTCAGTGACATGCGGCCACAGCTGACATTATTTAACAACCCAATGAAATGCGACATTTCAGAGCAACATGATACTATTCAATTAGACTTGTGTGACCTTCAAAGTGACCCTTTTTTACAGTCAAGGATGGAATAGGCATTGACTTTTGGAAACTGGAACCAAGGGGAAAATACCCTGCATTGAGTGATTTCAGCTTGAGAATTGCATCTATGTTTGGAAGCACATACATATATGTGAATGCACTTTCTCAACTATAGAGGGCGGTTATATCGTCACAAAGAAGCCAACTGACTGATGACCAACTTCAGGATTTGTTACGAATATCGTCATCATCTTTGAAAATCGACTTTGATGAACTTGTTCCCTCACATGAACGCCCACAGTGTTCTCATTAAGTTGTGTTACATGCAAAAAAACTAGAAATATTTAATTAAATATAATTTAAAAATTTATATTTAAATCAATCAAGTATTTTATATTGTTCTCCCAGTAGTAAAATGATTTAACAAATACAGTGATTCAATGCATATAACTATTTCCTTGAAATAAATGCAGAGTTTATTTTTATTTAAGTTCTGTCTAAAAGTGGGAAGCTATTGACGCTACCACTCATCATATATTGGCCTTCGGCCCCTCGTATAAAATGAAGTTGGTCACGCCTGTTATAGCTAATGAGAGAGGAGAATCGCACTATGATTACAAAAAGAAACTTTTCCCTAAAAGTTAAAGTGAACTTCGCAGTTTTGTCTAATCTGCTTTTGAGTAGTGCCGCTTCTCACTAATTACTCTTCCTAATCCTAAGGGAGGGAACTAACTTGTGTTTAAAAATAAAAAACCTTCGATGTAGAATTCATTTACCTTGTTGCTTAGAAGAAGAAAGAAAAAGAATAAACTGCCTATTTGTGAGTGAACTCAAAGCGTGTAAACAGAATACCGGTCAGAGCGATATAAATCCCCTCTCTGTCGCAACTTCTCACATCACTGTGTACAGCTGGCTGGATTTTTTTGCGACTTATATAAAGAAAATATTGATGTGGATTCATGAAGATGCCTCTTTTCGTTCGATGATGTCTGGTAGTAAATTCTTGCAAGAAACATAATGTGGCATGCGGTGCACGCTCGAGGCAATGACTATTTGATGGTGGTGGAACAGAGACTTTTAATGTGGTCGCTGTGCGTGCTATTTTAACTCGATTTTGTTGGTGTCATAACATTTTCGACTCATGTATACGCCGTGTTGTGTGCAAACAGATGGTCAGTTAACAATACCAGGACTTTCAGGCCTTTGCACATGTCAGCTGTTTAAAACGACTATATTTTGGGGAATACATATTGTATCACAAGGCATAAATATCAGTTGATGATATATGATATTAATCGTTTTAACGGCAGTCTTTTTAGTACAAAACCAAGAACATATTCCCTTTCAGTGGATGTATTGTTATCGTATATTTTAGAGTACTTCAGTATTATTTTTGAATGAACCCACTCGCTTACAAAGAAAAATTCAGAACAATGCTAGGTTCAAATAACGTCGACGCAGTTTCTTAAAATACAGAATTTTTTCGATTAGAATCACATAACTTTAAGAAACTCATTAAAGACTTAAACAGCTAGCGAAGACATGCAGAATCCAGTTACTGATTTATGTTCTGGTTTCAAAATATGACAAGGTATAATTATTGCGTTAATTGACTTGTTTTGTTTTATAATTATAGCAACATTATCCTTACAAAATAAATAAATCTGCCTAGAAATTTTCATACAATCTGTGCGTTTAAATATTTATGAGTGTCATTGAATGAATGGGTAGATATCTGATGCTTTGTGACAGAGAAGATACTTCACTTCGTTATATAACATTTAATTATTCAGACTTATTAACGAGATACCCCTATTTCACTTAACGGAGTTAATGAGGATAGTAATTATCTTCCATCCAAATTTCGGCCAGTTTAGACATGTTTTCTGTACAACGTTTTAATGGGTCTTGGTTCCTAATGCACCAATTACCTCACCGAGGTCAGTGGCAGCCTTCCCAAACTGGGGGCCGCACGTTTTGTTGGGGGGGGTGAAATGATGAAAACAAATTTAAAATGTTTTAAGACTAAGTTAATTTTTTTATCTTAAAGTTTTTAAGTTTTATTTATTATTTCTTTTTTGATATTTTTTATATTTTAATGGATAAAAATCACACATTGGTGAGGGCTCACAAATTTTTCTTCCTGCGTATTTCGGAGCCGAATCAATATCAGTAAATATATGCTTATTCATATAAATTTCATTTCGAAGCAGAAATCTAAGAATTGTAGTTTCAAATATTTCATCTGATATTGACTTTTTGTGTAGCAGTATTGAAACACATCCATCACATTAACTTGTTATTAAACTTCTTTTATGTTTTGAATTCTTTCTTTATTACTAATCGCAATATTCACTGTGTGTGTTTTGAATTGAATATAAATACAATAAATATTATAATAATATATGTCTATATAACGATTTTTTCGGCGGGGGGGGGGGGGGAAGGCGTGAAATATTTTAATTTTTCCTAAGGGGTCCTTGCATCCAGAAGTTTGGGAAGCACTGTTTTAAGGGATCAGTTTTGCTACCAGCCTACAATCAGTTGGAGAACATAATGTAGTTAACATGCGTGATATTCGCTTTTATAGGCTTATTGGAATCGGCGTAAATTATAAATAGAGATCTTAGAACGTGGTTTGCTTATTCCATTACAGAACTGAGCACTCCCGCATGCCTATTCTCTAATAAAATATGAAGAAAGAGGCCATTTTTTTGTTTCAAATAGCGATATATAACTTTTTCAATAATACAACTAAACGAGTTGGCAAAAAAAAAAAAATAAGAAAACAAAAAGGTCTATTTCCCGTTCAACGGGAATCAAATAACCTATAAATATTGTGCAGAATCGGGTTTTACACTGATGAACAATTTTTATGACGTCGCCAGCGTAAAGCCATAAACTTGCAGTATATTAGTAATGCACGCTAAATATTTAATATAAAATATCAAAGATATAAAAATGTTTTATATTTTTCTGAAGAATGACTAGTTATGGGGTGAATAGGTGTGAACCTCGCCACCAGAACAAAATTATAGTATAGCTTGTACATATCATCCGCATTTAGAAATTATCATTCTTTAGGTTACATTTCATCGTTTATTCAAATTACCCTAAAATAATGAGAAAAATCTGTTAAAATTAATACTTTAGTCATTTTATTTTTTTGTTTTTATTAACTTATATTTTGATTTATTTTTTGCAGCCTAAAAATGAGATATGTATGCTAATTAATAGAATTATACTTGACGTAAATTTCAGATATTACCAAAGAATTTCTACAAGAATATTTATTAAAGGCTGGAATGTAAGCAATAGGATTTTGTCAGATAATTTGAGTAACGAAATTATAAGATCACAGGAAGGATAAAAATTCTCTATCTCTCTCAAAGAAATAGAGGGTATTAAAATTTGATCGTCTGAAACTAGCAGACTGACCGACCAACAAGATCTATTAAATTTCGTGCAAAGCCTAAGCAGGATTTTCTCAGAGAGACTAGTTTATGAAAGGCACGAATGGTTTCTTCACTTACGTTAGCGTGTTGTAAAAATACCCCACAGAATGTCTGACACATCTAAACCTTCAGGCTTCACCCCACAAAGAGCAATTCTTATTTGAGTTTACCATCGACAAAATTGGTCGTGTTCTCTGTAACCCCATAAACGATAAGATTTATCGGAGCATCGACCTTAAAGAACAAAGATAGTGGGATGGAGGATTGCGCGAGGTACTTTTCATTGTAATGGTTGCTGCGAAATTTCAACCAATATATTTCATGGCTCATACATGGGTTCGTGTTATCGACATATCTTTTCACTTATTCTTTTTGATGCGAGTAGTCCGTTAAACCAATTGACAGGTGGAGCAGACATACGAAATAATATTTGTTCGTCGATTTCATAAACTGAAAGATCACTGAAAGCCAGCATGTTTATTCATTTAAAGCCATCAGATGCTAATGGATTGGTTCCTGCAGTTGTTTTGCAACTTGAGATGTAAGAGGGACTCTGGTGATATTGGATTAAGAGTCGTAATGCGGTATGCGACTTGTTTATTTAATTATTTGCTTCAATTAATGAAAACCGGTTCACATATATAAGGTTAGTGTGAGAAATGAGTGACGACATGATAGTATGATGTCACATCCTGTTTAGAGCTTGGTGCCAAGGTTTAGTCTGCTAACCGCTAAAATCATATATGCATTATTTTGACTTTTTTATTTAGCTGCTACTCACAAAAGGTTATTTTGCAAGCCTATATCACATTTTGCACCGTGGGTGGATTAAGGATATTTTTTTTCTATTTTTTAATTTATTTTTACATAGACTGGAAACTTTACTCTCTAAAGACCAAACATGGGACTTTCAAACCATTTCAGGCCTGCAAAAAGCGAGGCGGTGGTCTCACATCGGATGATGAAATTTATCTCCCACTTAACGCAGTCCGAAGCATCCATGCCCATTGCAACCCGCAGTCCGTTGGTTGGAGGGTGGGTTCGCTATCTACACTGCCAACCGGGTTGGCACTTGCATTAAAACATAATAACATAGCAAAAATAGCACAATTGTTTTCCAATATTAGCCATCTTATTTGAAGACATAAGTAGATTTAAACCAAATGGAAATATGATCAAAGGTGAATAAAGCCTATCTGCATAATTGGCTTAGTAATATTGTGACCATGAGCTGGCGTCAAGGAGCCGACTGTTAATTTGAGTGGGTCGGTAATTCGGTGGAGTGAGTAGGTGAAGCTTTTTACCGGTAACTTGTAACTAAGTTTTTATGTTCGTAAAGCACTTTGTCGATTCTAAAAATAAACATAACTTCAATAGATTCTTTGTATCTAAATCATCCTGCAATAGTTTGAATTACTGAATAAGCAAATAAAATTAAATTTTATTAAGTTAATATTAATCAGTACTGAGATGTATGTAATATTGATCTCGAAAATGAATGAATCCAAGAACCATTTGATGACATTGCGATACTTTCTGATTTACTATATTCACATGACCATATTTTTAGGTATTTTTACCCAGACATAATGTGCTGAATAATTTTCAATATTCGTAACTGAAACTCTTGTTTAGTACATCTTATCTGACATCCTAAGTCTCTGTGGTCCAATTTCTTTCGACGCAGCCGTTGATTCAGTTAAAGGTGAGTTAGCAGCTCTGCTACGGAGGTAGAGGTTTTGCACTCCGAAACTCGGGTTTACTGAGAGAAACAAAAAGTAAAAAAACACGCAAACCATCTTCGTGAAAGCATGGAATATTATCGAACAAGGAATGCAACGGAAGCGCATCTTGTTCTATGAACACTATTACCTAATGAAGCAGCACTGCTACCCAACACTGATATTAGGTTGCCTAAACACACACACACACACACACACACACACACACACACACACACACACACACACTTACAGACGACGTAGCTTTTGGGAGAGGAGTTAGTCTCATTCTTCTGCATTTTGTGAAGTTCTTTACTCAGTGTTGTTCGAGATGCAACTTGGACACTCAGAGATTCAGCTCCTCCGTAGTAGCACAGTTGCAAAAATAGCAACAACATATATGCGCTTTGAGTGAAAAGATATCGGATTGAATTCTTCCGGGACGTTAAGGAAGATTTACAAGAGGTTTTTAATCGAACAACAATTAACCATTCAGAAATAGAGAATTCGTTTAGTTTTTATTTTCCTGAAAATTGTTATAAATGAGACAAACCAGCTTAAGAACACACGCTGATTTACACACACACACACACACCATAAAACTGCCTTATATTTTTAAAAGGCTGTTCGTTATTCACCACAACCAGCTTACTACAAAAGTAGTAAGTCAGTACTTAGTATTATCAGTTACCACTGTTTTTTAAGTTATCACTTATAAATTATTTGTTCACCACAACCAAATAAGAATGAATTTTTACAATTCTATTTGAGGCGAATATACACAATATTAACTTTGACCTGGAATGCGAATTCACAAAATACAAGTAATGAGTTTGGTTTTGGGGAAAATCTAATATTACCAGTGCCAAAAAAAAAAAAATAAATAAATAAATAAATAAAAATTGCATAAGCATGTGTCCATCGTATCCGGTTTAGCTATAACAGCACAATAATGAAAGCAAATGCATATAATGAAAATAACATTATTACGCGAAACCGCGAAATTAATTTACACAAGCCTCCGCTTAAAATCAGAGAATAATGAATGAAACATGAAATCAGAGATCGGATTTGTTATCTTATTAAATAGATAAAACGTAAAATGCATCTTAGAGATTTTGTTTTCAGTGTCTCAAGTTTTGTGCTATTTTCAAGGAAACCTAACCACATAGTCTTAGCATCCAACTTAAAATAAATAGTTCAATGTTACTCTCGAATACTTAGCACATCTCTTTTATAATTAAACTGCTTTAGTGACCGCTATATATTTCATTACATCTGAATCATATCAAGCAAAGTTTTGTATAAATTACACGCAATACTAATACCATGCGAAAAATTACGATCTTTATTTGAAACCCATAAGATATCTTCATCGCATGGAAACGTATTTACTGACTGGCCAACTCGACAATCCGGCTGACTCCATAGGTGGAATTAATTGTGCGTTTAACAAGTCAAGCACAGCAGTTTTTAAGATTAGATGACGTTCATTTACAAACCTTATAAGTTAGTTCAAGTTATGTTACATCGGAAACACAAAATGAAGAAAACATCGAATTCATCAGTTTCAATTAACACTGGATTCAACTAAATATTCTTCAAATAATTGATGTAGATTTTCGGTGCAGAATTTAAGTAATCAGTTGCCGCAATATTTTAATGTAGATAAGAGGAAATAATTTCAAATATATGCTGTAAATTTCCGGAAAAATGAAGTTTCCATAAATTATTCTCACTTGATCTGCGTGTTAATATTTTTATCAATTTTGAAATTTGAAATTCCTGGAACTACAATACAAATTTACAATTTTCGTTATTATGTGATTTTTTTTTTAAATTGCCTATCTGTTAGATCCATTTATCTCCATGCGCGCATATAACTTGGCCTTCCCCCCATCCGTATAGGTGAATTTCAATGCAATTTTTAAGATCTCAAGTAAACATCTCTGTTTTTGAGTAGACAGTTTTCAAGTATACGTTGCAAATCACAGTAAATACACTCTCCAGAATGAAGTCAGGTAAGGACTTTTTGTGATGTGGTTAGTGATATCGTTTTTACGAAATAATTATTGCGAAATTTATTTTTCATTGCCTTCAGTCATTTTTATGCTTCATTAATTTACAAAAATAAATAAATAAATAAATAATAATAATGAAAACACCGAATTCATACTTTTTCTATAAATGTTAGTTATAGTACACATTAAAGTATATAAATATCTATTTTGTTTTATTTACGTGAACCTGCTATTAAACAAAGGACAATGAATACTCATCCGCGCTGAAACATAAAAATGTTCAGAATTTAGAATTATTTTATCATTCATTTATATGAATTACAGAAAAAAAAATCACCGAAAACAAATGTCATCTTATTCTTAAATATATACCTGTGACGTTTTGTTTTATAATCGCCGACATCTTAAAATAAAAGCGAGAATGAATTAGACGTTGGTTACGCAGTGATGAATCAATTTGAATTGGTAATTTTTTTTTAAAATTAGCATTTAGCGCCGAGTGTCAGTGAAACTACATAACAGTAGCTTTGAAGTTCTGCAACAGCTGTTGTCTGAAAGTTTGCAACTACTTAACTTAGCCAACTTTGGTCATAAGCTGCTGTAATATGCAGCTGTGTGAAACAAAAGTCTCATTCATGCGTGAAAGTAACAATCCAAGACGCCTCCTGGCAGACTATTTTCATGTGGAAAATAAGAGAGAGAATATGTTTATTTTACCAGATACTTAATTTTATTTAATAAACCATAAACTATAGAAATTAAATATAAAATATTAAACTTTATGGAATCGGCTCACGGTTCTGGATCACAGCTCAGTTCCTCCTTGAAACCACTTCACTAGAGATACTTGCAATATTTTTTCTTACATAAATTTATAAAACAGTCGTACGTTCTGGGGATTTGCCTTGAACACAAAGAAGATAGCCAAGACGGCTACTTTGTCGCTACTATAAAGTTGTGTCAATAATTTGTAGTTTTACGCTTCTTTTTTTATAAGCTGAATATCTAGAGACCACCATTGTAAGAACAATGCTATTTCGCCGAAAATACCAAAGTCCGAATCCCGTAAAGGACACGAATAACTTTTCGAATGGCTTTCGACTGAAGGCGATTTAGCAGGTCTCATACGGAGGCGGTCGTATTTATCATCCCGTAAGAGGCAAAAAGACCACCGAACCAAACATCTTAAGGAGAAGAAAACTTAATAGAAAACTTTTAGGGTTCGGAGCTGTATCCATTTGTTGGCTCCTACGAAAGGTTTCCATTATAAAATGAACCCCTTTTTTACCTAATTTCAAATAACGTTCCTCAGGATGGAAGAATGTGAACATACTCGGTTTTAATCGTCGAGCCTTTCTTCCGCTGTATAACGCATCCATTTTCATATTACGATAACGCTAATAGGGGGAAGTTGTTATTCTCGAAGCATTTAGCAGATGTTCATAAAACTTTCCATTCTGATATGAAATCACAAAACTGTGCATTACCAAAATGTGTGATTACATACAAACAGAAATTCTTAGAATTCCGGGGTCCGAGAGGGTTTGCCTTTTTTAATTTGTACCTTTCAGAAATACACGCACAATAATTTTCGTAATGCATTACTCGAATTACATTATAAGCTGAAATGGTGACTTTCACTCTAATCATGTTCACTCGTTATCAAAATGACTTCAGGATGCAGAAAAAGGTGAGTTTTTATTATCAGTAAATCACTTGTGCTACATTACACACGGCATTCCATAGAGAGAGATAATTTTGTCTTAGGCAGACAAAGCAGTGGATTCGGCAAGACCATATCGGTGGATATTAATGGAGTTAATTTATCATAAATAGAAGACAATTTCTATTTTTCTCTCTTAAAAAACTTGCTTAATTTCGTTATGTTGCTTTTTTACAGTTAATCCCATTTTTGTTTTAAATTCTGCAATAAAAAGTAAGCAAATGTTTTACACTCTAGCTTATATTTGTAAGATAAGCCCCACCTCCCTAAAAGTCAGACCCTTTTAGTAATAAACATCTTAAAGTTAACCTGCTATGCTGTCTTCCTTTTTTTTCTCTACTTAGTGACGTAATATATAGGCGCAAGTAGAATCATTTGTTGAAATAACGTCACGTCTGTGTTAGTTAACAAGACATAAACGCTATAATTTATCAAAAAAAATCATTCGCAATAGAGAAGATGCACACTTGACCACTATAGTTACGAGACAATGTACACAAAAAAAATTGACGTCAAGAACCTTTATATGGCTTTTTATCGGAAGAAAGGTTATCTGGCCCCATATGATTATGGTAGTGCTTTCCTTCCAGAAACTTGATATTTTTTACCCTCAAACAACAGGAATACTACTCGAAATAACACTGTCAACAGACGTACGCGTCTCACAGTTCCTTCATCCATCATCACAGCAATACCACGCCGGTTCTACGGAACAATTCTGCAATACCTGGAATTTTAAGCATTGGATGTAATAGAGTTGAAGTTTCTTGAAAGGATCTAAAGCATTTAAAACACTTCTCACTCAATTATTTTATAGATCATTATAAATTATGAGCGATATTGTTCAATTACAAAGTCTTCATTTTATTGATAAGAAAGTAAACATATGCTATCTTCAACTTAAAAGCGTAAGATGCCAATTATTTCTGTCACTGGCACTTCATTTGCTTTATGAAAAACAAATTAAGTCAATCAGTGAAATGATAGACATGCTTTCTTTTGTATACTTCAATGTGCGTCACCTTGTCTGTCTGTTTTTACCAATACCAAGATTCAAGCATCCTCTTGAGATAGAAGGGAAGTGAAATGAGACTTTTATTAACGATAGTTTATAATCTTCTTCACGTGAGATATTTATCGATTAAAATTTGGCTTTGGCATATTTCGGCACAAAAATGACTAGACTAGTTTCTCATACTGAAGTCTTAGCCAGGGGGTAGCAAAAGATAAACGGGGACCTTAAGGATATAACTTCTTAAGTAAGTGGGTGTTTGTGAAGAAAGCACAAGAGTTGAAGACATAAAGAGAGTGTAGGGTGGTAGGCGGGAAATGCCAACCATTTAGACTGAAAGTGAATGCATTGATAAGCGAAGATCAAGTAATGTCGAATTTTGCATTATTATTGTGGTCTGGTCATTATTATTGTATTTAGCCGTAGGTCAACTACAAAGACCAGACCTCGTGAATTTTTCATTGATTGGTCTTGGAGAAGAATTGGATATAATGTGCCACCTGCTAAATACGTGACACACTTCAAGGAGTCCAAAGACTCATCGAGGGAAAGCACTTATTCCATCTCCACTAATCAATGCACCAACTAACGAATCGCGACCACCAACGCCATCTACTAAAAAGTGTAAAAAGAACGAGTTATGGCGAGTTTATGTGGAACAACTCTTCAAGTTTATGATCTTTCGTCGGTGTATCTTTTTTTATTATTATTATTACTATTGTTATTATTATCATTTTACAGTTTTCCATGGACGCCACTGAAAGCACTCAATGAAAATTCAGTATTGGATTCATCAGCAGATTAGTCCCTCTTCGAATAAAATGTGCAACACAGATTTGGTTCCCCCCACATTGCGATTATAAATTCATAAAAATATGGAAATGCACAATTTCAAATTTTAAAAATTCCGCATCAATTCATTTTCCTGTGTGATTTCATGAAGTATTCATAAGACTGATTGTTGTTGTTGTTAGAAGCACAAGCGGACTCTTGTATTGTTTAAAGAAATTTTTTATCAAAAAATGTCAGAATTTTTTCCAAGGCCACTTTTAGGTAATATGATATTTTTTTGAATCTCCTTTCCTTGAAGTGTGACATCATTTGAGGATAACTTTCTAACGTATGATAATTTTTATATATATTTAAAAGTAGTTTATCTATGCTATTCAGTGCAAAGCATGAATTATGTCGCTAGCAAGCACTAAGGAGCGAATTTGTAAATTGGTCTCCGTGCGAAGTTATATCGGTTTTTCTTTGGGTAGATGTTACCTCTTTATGGAATGGCATTCAAGATTTCCTGAATTGTACCACGATATGCAAATTGTGAATAAAACATATGAGTCGGGATTGAAGGCAAACTGATTTTCACCATTTTTCTTCGAAAGTTTTAAACCTAAAACGGTGAGAAGGGAGAATAACTAACGCTAGCTCATCGCGTGGACATAGAAATTCATATATTCCACTCTCCCCATGGACGAAAGAACATCATTCTTCTATCAACATATTTAACATTCTTTCTTTCCGCTTCAGAGGAACTTTCAGATTCGTTATTTCAATGGCAAATTTCTTCGTCGAGTGCTTTTTACACGCATCTATCTAACGATAGTGATGGGGGTTAGATCCTATTTTCTGCCATTCACTGTAGCTCTGGTTTTAACAATTTAAATGAATCGTGATGAACTGGGAAAACTGAAAGATGAATATTTGCGTAGGAACCGACCAAACACCAAAAATCATGTGAGAGGTTTGCCTGCATTTCGCTTATTTAATGAGAACAGGTGCAATTATTATTTACAAAGATAAATCCTGATTATTTGACATTACATACGGTAAACGTCCATACTACCAACGCACAAAGGATATTTGTCCATTTTCATTCTCCAACCAAATATTCTGGCATTGAACTCAGATATTTGCGCATGATTAGTCTTTTTTCTAGTGTAAATGGAATTCTAAGTAATATCCCAGAAAAATATGCGAATTTACATAATGGAATAACAAGCACCAGGCTAAAAATTGGATTTTTCATTATACATGAGTCCCCTGTTATCATTTAAGTTTGAGATCTAAGTTATACCATTCGGGCTATCGAAATCAAATAACAAAATACAATGGCTGACCCTAATTGCTGTATTTTGCTGTGTGTGTATTTACTGTCTGTCTGTTTTGTTAGTGTATGTTCGCAATTTGTTTATTGTGCTGAATAAGGCATGGGTTTCCAGGAAAGGGAAAGTCTCCTCTGTATGAGACAATTTAATTTGTCATTCTATGTCTGTATTTTGACCCAGGGCTTTGCAACGTTGTAGAAGACGCATTATCGTTGCTCTGCGTTAATGGTAAGTGATAACATACGAATTAGTTGAAGATCGCATTTTAAGCATGAAAAAAAGTTTAAATGGAACTTTTACTTTGTTCCTTTACTCATCCTAGACAGGTTTTTTTTTGTAATGAAATTCTTTCTCTCTTTATGGTGTAGAAAACGTTTACCTCACAGACTTCGCTGACTCGCCTGAGAACTTGAAAAATCCTCATGGTGATATTTAGGATATTTTGTTTTCCATAACAGGATTCCGTGTTGCATTCCAGAAATTTAAAAAAATAAATAAATAAAGTCAAAGCAAAAAGATTTGCTTTGAATAACTTCATTGTTCCATGCATATCGCATATTGTACACATCTTAAGGGTATTTAAGCTTAGAAATTTAAACGCCTTCATGAAACATGATTTACACGTGACCACCGTTAAAGAGCAGAGAAATATGCAGTCACTTTATGGTGATTATTATAATTTGATAAATCTTTGCTTTTTTTTTTCGTAAGCGTATTACTTTCTGACGAGTAATAAGGACACACTGCTAAGCCCGAAGGTTTTAATGCAGCTCCGGATTCACAATTTAACTTCGTAATAAGTTGTATCAAATTAACTTCATAGCTCTTACATGAAACACTAGCAGCTTTTCTAAAGTAACCGTGAATTCAATTTTGTATATAGTTGCCTGGCCTGATTTTCAGAGTGGTTAGCATATCCGTTCTCAGACAAACAGACGAGTTCGAATTCTGACATCGGCCATGGATGGATGTTTCTGTTTAGATTAAATATGAATTTCATCTACCGGTGTGAGACTATCGCTCCTTTTATTTGAGGCCTGAATTGACTTGAAAGAGTTCCATGTTTGGTGTCTAGGGCAGAGGTTCTAGATTGTAAACATAACTTCATATTTATCATTATTTCTGTAAATTATCTTAGTAGCTACCTACCAGAGCCTGTTTTTGTCATCTTTTCAAACATATTGCAATATATTCCAATAGTTTTTAACAACTATTATTAATTTTTTTCCCAAAATGTTACACTGAGAGTGGTTTTAATAACAGTAAAATGTTAGGTTTTATAATATGATATTGCAATTCGTTTTTTTTTCTAGTTACGTATCGTTTACTGATTGAAGGGGAAAAACATACTCGTCTCTAGCAAACAATTCTAAGAACAGAAGTAAAGAACAAAAAAACACGGGGAAAAATTTTTGGTCCCAAAGTTTACACTGTTCTTCTTCTTCTGCAATCTTTACATATGTAAAAAAGCAGTGATTCACTTCAAACATAGAATCTGTTAGGAAAAGTGAATATTACAGGAGAAATACCAACCTGGAATTGAATTAAATCTACTTCAGAAAGGATTTTGTTGGTCCAAATAAATCCTATACCTAATATGATTTGACCGTCAATGGGATGGGTATGTAGAATTTATTGGCAGCATCCACAGTCCAAATTTTTATAGTAGATGGAAGACAAAGATTCTTCTTGATACGGAGATACAAACTTTGCATAAGAATTTACATATTGTAATTAAGTCGAGTTAATAGGAAATGCGTTAGCTAAAGTTTTTGCTTAAGAATGCCAACAAATTCCAAGGTGTGTGTAAATGTGTTTCTTTATTGGTTTTAAGTGGTTCTCTAGCGGAAGTAATAAATATTTCAATAGGAAGCTTCTATTTATTTTTCAATTACGGACGCTGTTCAATTTAAATTGAAACTCAAGCTCATTATCCATAACGATAACCATTTACAAAATAAAACATACATCTTGTTCTCATCTCCTCCTGCTTACCGTATGTGTAACATGAAACACATTGCTTAATAAATTTTAGTGGCAATTAAAGAAGCTTTTAAGAAGTAAGAAACGCAAACAACTTGGCAATCGTTGTAGCAGTCATTACCAGAAAATACAAGAGATTGCTTTAAATAGCACAGCAAATATTTGCTAAATGTTCAGCAAATAAAGTGCTGACGATTTAGAAAACATTTTGCAAATTGAGTTTCTCTATTGGAAATATTGTCATTAAATACCTCTTGCGGATCAGAAAAAAAACGCATGGTGTCGGCAACCAGTGGCGCACCCAGGGAGGGGGCCAAGGGGCCCTCCCCCCCAAAAAAAAGAAAAAGTTATAAAAACACTAGAAAATTTTCCAAAATACTTTTCGTGATTAAAATTAATTTTTTTTTATTTATGTTGTGTTGTGTCTTCTATTTCTTTACTACTTATGAATTAGCAGTCACATAAGGTGAGCGTACCCTATAGTAGTGTTTCTCAACCTATGGTATGCGACGATGGGACAGGTGGTCCACAGGCTTAAATTAACCAAATAAATCTATATATTTTAATTATCCAAAGAAAACAAATTAAAATTGAATAAGTAAGTAAACATTATTAAAATAAAAGGAATACTTAAAAAAAATAGCGGCAGAATGTTCATTTCATGAACATTCTGCCACTATTTTAATTTGTAGCGCAGAATGACGAGTAATAAAAGAGGGGTGAAGTGCAAAAGCAATATAGTTTTATTGCTTCTACCTTCCGTTGCTGTTTTGTCAGATTAGAAGTGAACATGTGTTATCCACATGATCACATTTCAACCAATTGCTTGTTGTTTATTGATTTTTATTGTTGAAGGTTTTCCTCCTTCAACCAAGGCTCAATATATCTTCAGAAGTGCTAAGTACTACTTAGACAAAATGTGTTGTGAGTTAACTCCAGTATTTATATATTTTTTAGGAAATCGCGCGAAACACAAGCTGACAATTGAGTTGAAATTCTAACTCTCTTCAACCGAATTCCAATAATATGTGAAACAATAATATGTGAAACTATATAAATATATATATATATATATATATATCTTAGTTTTAACACGTTTACGAATTTTAACACTTTCGGTCGAATTTTATTGCTGACGAGGGAACTCACACAATCTAATTAATAACAATAGATTTTAGTTAGATACTGTGTTTGCCGGTGCAACATATGGTTTTGCTTGAGTCTATATATACAGCATAGTTTCTGTATGAGGGGACATGTGATTTATTAATTAGTGTCATTTTTTATCCCAGTTGTCTCTAATTGCACTATTTGCTGAGATATATATTACACAGACTGCTTATACTTTATTCACTGGCATAATAAAAGTACTTGTTTTTCTTGCCTGTGCAATATAGTGGCTATTGGTGGAGGGCGTGTTGTTTACCGCTGGAGCAAGTTACTATCGCCCTGCTCTGAACGTGTTTCAGCTGTTTTCATTTGCGAGGTATATGCGAAACGTTTTAATTCCTTTTTTCGAAAAATAAAATCAGGGGTGAGAGTTATATGCGAGTAAGTATGGTATTTCAATTATGGATAAGTACATTGGTACCTTCTTTAAACGGAAAAATAGCTCGGATGATAGTGATAATACAAAACAAGTTTGTAATGACAGTTCGTGTATAATTTCTGAAGAGAAAGAGGTTTGTAACGAAACCACAGAAACACACAATTCCCATCAGTTGCAATGGGATAATATTAATACGCTTAACGAAAGGAAAGATTTGTTGACTTGCTGGACTCTAGACCAGTGGATCGCATTCAAAGGTAAATACAATTGGTTAGTTTGTAGGAACATTTTTCTGTTTTGTGACTTTTCTCCCTTTACAGTAATTATGCCTACATTATTGTGTTATTATTCAACAATTGTTTACATTTTGAATGTGTATATAAAGTCAATATCAACAGTCGCCTGATTACGAACGCGTGATGAAAGGGACGGGGAGGTTTGGAGCTTCCCCAGATAGTATTCAAAAGGTAAATACAATTGGTTATTTTGTATAGGGTCCCGAAACGTATTAGTTTAGAATTTAACCACTGGGAAAGGGTTTGTGTCCACCTCAAAACTCTGAAACAGAATTTGGAAACATTTTCCGAATAACTTTTTATAAGAAATTTCTGTGATTTCACGATCCATTTCAGGTTTGCACTCACGAGAACGACCTTTCGTTATCGAAAAAAAGTAGCTAATTGAGCTTTCAAGTGACAGTGGGCTTAAAATGCAACTCCGTGATCGCCGTTTGGCTCGATCCTGGAACTCGCCTTCACTGAAAAGTGAATTTCCCGAATTATTTGAAGTAGTCGAAAATCGTCATGCAGTTTTCTACAATCTATCATTGCGAGAAACGATTTTCATCGCCCCTTCAAATAAAAACAAAATACAGAATCCGTCTTAGTGTGTGTGTGTGTGTGTGTGTGTGTGTGTGTGTGTGTGTGTGTGTGTGTGTGTGTGTGTGTGTGTGTGTGTGTGTGTGTGTGTGCCGATCTTCGACTGAAGTTGACCAATATTGAGCCAGATATCCAGTAACTCTGTAAGGTCGAGAAGCTTATCCATCTCATTAAAAGTAAATAGTAACAAAATTATATCATTTTATTTATTAATTTTTATCCACAAATAATTTTTTATCTGTATATCCTGCCTGGTTGGCCGACTCTCCAGCCAAAAGGCTGCGAGTTCGGATCCCGCCGTGGGCATGGATGTTTGTGATTGTCTGTGAAAATACTAGTAGTATTAGTGGTCGGCGGTAGACAGTTGGTGTAGATGATAATGGTGATTGTACTCGTGGTTGGTGAAGACGGAGAGTTGTCTAGTTGGTGCCCTTCCTCGATATGTCCTTGGACTACCTGGAGGTGTTATGTAATAATAATATCGACAAGCTTTATATGTTCATTGTGCATCGCATAGTTTAATTTGGCACTTGGAAATGCTATATCTGTGACAAATAAGAAATTGCATTGGCATAATTGAAAAGGTACACAATTTCTTCAATACCTCTAAAAGACAGGATGTCCTTGTTGTTTATAATATTAATATCTTTTAAAATTTATAATACCTTTATTTTGCTTGCAAAAATATTTGCGTGCACCTTACCATTGTCTAAATTAATGCAAAAATATGACAGTGACCTCTTAATTGCCCTAAATTTTGTTGATGATGTTGTGGCTCAATTAAATACCGTTCGTGAAACACCAGATTCTTCATTTAAAGATATTTACGATGAAGCATGAATAAAAGCCAATAATTTTAATATTGACATTAAAAAGCCAAGGACTTCATCAAAACAAACATTAAGGTCCAATATTCCAGCCGATTCTGTAGAAGAGTATTTCAGGAGAACTATTTCATTCCATTTATTGACCAAATATTGACTCAACTTCATGATCGTTTCACTCGGCACCGCAATATTTTGAATTTTTTTTTCTTTTCTACCAAATGGAAAAGATGCTCCAACAGCAAGTGCAATGGAAGATTTTCGTCAATTGTGTGAATTTTATGCCGGTGATTTGCTTTATACAAATCCAGCAATTTTGCACGCCGAATTCAAGTCGTGGTATAAGAAATTTGAAAAACTGTTTGCAATAGCTCCATGCAAAAATGCCGTTGATGCAGTTTGAAATTGTGACAAAATTATATATCCTAACATCTATAACTTATTAAAAATATTTGCAACGCTTCCGGTAACAACATGCGTCAGTGAAAGGTCATTTTCTAACTTATGCCTTTTAAAAACCTATTTAAGATCTAACGTGACACAATCACGATTGAACGGACTGGCTTTGCTGTATATACACAGAGAGATTAATGTAACCATGACTGAAATAATTCAAGAGCTTTGTAAAAAGAAAAGAAAACTGGATTTTATTCTTTAAATAAATTTTTATTATCACCTAATGAATTTTCTTTAATGAATTTTATTGAATGAATGAAATTGAAAGATGGAGAGTTTTATTGTGCATAAGAAAACTCAATTTCTTTGGGAAGAAGAAACACAATGTAAATGAAGTCACTTGTTAGGCATATTTTGTGCTAGAAATATTAGACAACCTCGTTAAATATTCAATTATTTCAATTAGGCTACAGGAAATTTTAATTGTATATTTTCAATTAAACAACGAGCAATTCAATAATAACATCTTATTTCTCTGAACGCAATTACATAAACAAATGACGTTAAATACTGTCTTCTGTTATTTACATCGAATTAGCGCCGACGTTCAGAGATAAGGAATAATAAAATATTCCCTTAAAGCTTATCTACTGCGACAAAATAAATTTGACTGCTAAGCAGACTGCTTTAAATCACTTATTGAGCTATTATTACGAAGCAGACGAAAGAAGTTCTGCTGCTGATATTTGTTACTGAGGTTTACTGTTACTGTTGAATTGTGTTTTTTCATTTGTGTCATTTGTTTCACTGTTCGTTCCGACAGTTGACCTTTGACAAGTATTGCTCAATTGAAGAATCCTTGAAAAATTTTGTCCTTTGCATCTTTGGTAATATGCTAAGGTTAATGACTCCCATGGGCGTCCGCAGAAGGGATAAACGGGGCACTTGGGATTGAATAAACATTCCACAAATTATAATCGTAAAAGTGATTGCGATATGTAACCTTACACCCTCGACCATGGGATGCTTTGTCGTCCTAAAATTTTATCACGGGTTGGCCGGTTTCCTCCCTCAGCGGGGTAACCATAGAACACGTGTTTCATCTATTGCAGCAATAAAACATATGTTCCTGTTTTGGGTTCATCTTTTTCTTAATTGTGAAACAAAATGTTCATTACTGTTGTGAACAGCGACCAGTTCGTTTTTCCTCTGTATCTAGTGAGTTACTGAGTGAAGTGTGAATTGTAAAATAATAATGAAATAAATTTAAAAATAACAATATATTTTCAAAAGGTAAGTGTATGTACTTCTATAATGTACTTGTGAAAAAAACATTAAATAATTAAATAAAAATTTATTGACGTAATTATTTGTCTCCAAGCTTTGCTCCTCCCCCGGAAAATGTTCTGCAGACGTCCATGATGACTCCACTCACATGGATGACAAACAGGAACAGACCAAATGAAGATCTCTTTAGCACTCCAATAAATAGTACAAATTTGTGCTAAAACGCAAGTTGTTAATGGCACATTAACAACTTGCGTTTGTCTCTGAATCCATAGCGTAATTTATATAATAACAAAATAACTCTATCGCTAGTGTTAAGTAACACATGCAGATCCAAATAAACAATCTCCATGTGGTTATTAAAGTGACTGACTTTAACGCTACAGCTTAATGACAAGAATCAAAATCAACCGAACCTTTATTCCCAAAATAATCTAAGACTGGAAAAATAATCTTATTTGAAATTCAATTAACAATTGAAAGACTTTTTTTATTGATTTTACGTTTCAACTATGCAAATTAGCATACGGATAACGTCATTACTAAAGGTTCGCAAAAGTAGTTTATGCCATTCTGTGAGACCATAAAGAAATACAAGTTTGGCATCAATATTTTAGGGCGCAAATCGGATTTTAAATATATTCCTTGTCGTAAATTTATCACTCATATAAATCCAGCGACAGTTTTACATCGAACCAGGTCATCTCTGAGTTAAAAGGTCGATGTACCTTTAAAGAGTGTTTGGGAGACATGAATCGTATTTGCATTTCCTTTGCTTTTACGTACACGGAAAATCAATATTTCCTTTAACACTGTAATTGGATTTCTTATTTAATTCGCATCACTGATTAAAAGGATAATTCAGCTGCATACATTTCGTTTTTTTTCTATAAAGTAATGGTGTGGAAATGTAGCACATGCTTGCAACAGCTTCAATTATCCAAATTCGCTAAACGAGATACTTCATCAAAATAAAAATAAAAAATGATATTTAATTTTTTTGTCACGTGACCATTGGTGACTAGAGCGCCTTAGCTTTTTTATGGCATTATATATATATTGACGTGACCTTCTTTTTAATTACCAATTTAAGAAAATATGGAGCTCCGTTTGGGTAGGCATGATACGGTTAATTATAAACCTTGTCATTTTTTGATATCTGAAATTGAGTCCTTCAACATTAATTTTGGGATTTAATCGCATCTTTCAGAATGAGTACATGCATAGCACCGACTCCGTCTCCTTAAATGGTGCTTATACTGTAGATATCTGAAGAATTTTCAATCTCCCACTGCCGGTTTTGGGAACCTCTGTCCTGATGTATTAAGGCATTTCTCTTCCTTTTAATGTTGTTCTGGACTCTTAACTTAGAATTTCTTTTGGGGTTTTTGCTATTCAACCAAGTACAATCAACAATCGACTTCATAACCTTAACTGATTTTATTTTGCCATATTTTGATTCTGTTTTTTAATAGCTCTTCCCTACGAATACGAAAAATGTTTAATTTACCGTAGAATCTATATAATAATGGATCTTCTTTGTGTAGATCATCAAGCTAATTTCCCATGCAGCTTCCCGTTACAAAGTTTTATTTCTAGGAGTCCTTAAATTGTCATAGACATCTCAATTTAGATTTCAGAAATTCTTGATGCCCACAGATTTTTCTCTTCATCGCAGATCTCGCAATAGGAATTGCGTTATCACTTCATCATCATTATATTCTATAAAATACCGAAAGATATTTTTGTTTTTTTCTGTATTGGCCAAACAAATTATTCCTCCAAAACATATTAATTGAAGGATTATCTCAATTTGGCTTACTCGTACATTCAATAACCCTTATTTCAACATATCTCTTAGCATTCCTTTGGTTCTCCCAAATATATTTGCATGTTTTAGTCACAAATAGATTGGGAATGCTCACCTGCTAGAAAAGTTATGTCCCTGATCGGTAAAACGTTTTCTAGATTTTCACTATTCCTAATTCGACGAGGACGATAAGTAGCGAGTGAGATGCCTGTTATTATATTAAGCAATTATTATTTTATAACTCACACATAATACTAATCATCTAGAAATATTGCCGTAGGAAATAAACATAGAAACGTTTTCTGAAGCCCATTCAGATCAACAACCATCAGGCGATGAAATTCACCCATTCCGATTATTATTTAGAAACATTTAATGGCACTGTGTTCTTCGTAATTTTTTTTTGAATACGTTTTGCAAAATGTTGAGCAAGAACATTGGAAAAGTTAATTCTGTAAGCCGTATGAACATAATAACCTCTCTCCAATTGAATGATTTTATAGAATAGTTGGTGGCTCTTGTTCAAGGAAGGTCACAAACCTATCATACATTAATAAGATATGGATGGGCTAAAATTTCGAATGGATATTAAAATTTCTCAAATCGTGCTCAATTTTGGTTTCGATCAGGCTGTTTTGAGTGATGAAATAAGTCAAAACGATCCCAAAACATAAATCAAGTATGGAAATAATCTGAAACAATAAATAAATAGTTTTTGCAACAGCATTCATGCGTACTAACGTCATCATAATTTTCCAATTCAAATGGTGACTGAAAGCAAAATTCATTTGCTTGATACTGAACCATGTAACCTTGTTTTGTTTTTATTATTATTATTATTAAATTTCAGCCAACCATAAGAGAGTTATTCCTATGATTTTAATTATTTTACCATTAAACAAAAATGAGATAATTAACAAACGTCAGCAGAGATCTCAAATAGCATTTTTTCATTCAAAAATATATTCAGCTAAAGCGAAGTTCTTAATATAAGTGAAGACGGATAAGCGTCACTTATCTAATGATGTATACGTCCTGCGAAGTGCATCTTCAAAAACAGCTCTAAGTTTAGCTTCTGCTAGCGAATGACGTTAGTAAAAAACTAATGATAGCAAGTAGTATTTTTCATCTGTACCATACATTATTGCAATAACACTTAAACACCTCTATAAAAAGACTCAAGAACCAAAAATGCTTTATTATTTATTTTTTTAACCATCCTAATTGTTTGCATCATTTTAAATTTCTCACTATTTGTAAAGCTATTTGTATACAGGTTTTAAGTTGCAGCGAAAGTAAATGCATTTCTTCACTCTTATTATATACCATCATTGCCTGCTTTTCGTGTTGTAAAAAAAGGGGAGGGTATTTTCGTTAGTTAAATATAGTTAGTAACTGAAAATAAACCGGAAAAGAATGAAAGAAAGCAGAGAATGGGAGAGGGAAGAGAAGATGAAGTACAGAAATATCTTTCGTAAAGAAACATGAAATCTTGATTCTTTATTCGTAATGCTTATTCTGAAACAATTCTTGAGCCTAATAAGACAGTGCATGAGAAGAATGAAACGTTACTGCGCCAACAAGAAGAGAATACACGAGAAAGATAGAGAATAGAGGATCTTCGATTTTTTTTTTTTTTTTTTGAAATTGCTATGGTGCACAACTTTGTTCTGTCTTTTGTAATGTAGCAAATTTTTTTTTTTATTTCGGTAATTAGGAAAGTTTCCATATACTTTTCGACTCTATCGCAATTCTAATTTGTCTTCTTTCGGTATTGATGTCTTTACCGTTCGTGTTAGAAAATGTTTACAACCCTCTAATGTTTGTACATTGGTCTCATCTGCTTCAATTCCAAGATAATATCGTGATCAAGGAATTAACGATTTTACTCTAACCATGTGCAGTGTATTTGGTAAATGTGAGGTTTTTCCCAAGGCACTGCAGCCACTACAAGTAGTAGTCAATTAATACGAGATAACAGATTTCAGTGTAGTTCAACGTGTTCAAATAAACCTCAATCAAACTATGCAATAGTAAGTAAAGATTACTTAGAAAACGTTTCTTTTATATAAAACCGAAATATATACAGGGAGGGGTGTTAGATATCAGAATTTTGCACTAGAGATCAATAGTCCAGGTTCAAAGCAAGTTGAGTTAATTTTCTGATACTTTAGTATGTTCAACATTACAGTAAGTAGAACAACATTCCGAGCCTTATTCCACTATGCAAGTGTGCTTATCGTTACACGACGTTGTACAAGTTCCGATTATGCAAATTAACTTTCGATTCAGCTATAAAAAGCACAAACGCACTTAAAATATGAATTTTTTTATCTTAATATGAAATCATATTTTTAATAATTTTCGTGAATGCAGTCATTAAATGTTAGGAGACATTTAATAGTTAACAAGCCCATTCATTATCGCAAATGAATGCAAACTGTTGACGTTATCAAATAAACCTCCAAAATAATTCCGGGCGAACTCTAATTTAAAGACAATTCTTTAAACCTCTTAATCGCTTCGGAAATGCTGTTCAAATATATGCTCATCTGGAGAATGAATAACGTGAATGAACAAAACTTCATCATTCTGGCGAAGGAAGAAAGGATGTTCGCTTAATAAACTGATTTATTATTTAAATGTGATTAGCAATGAAATAATTCAAGTAGATTACATTTGATAGAGTGAACGACTTGATAGCGGCTTAAGATAAATGAAATTCACCGTATTTTGAATTCAGGACTCTTGGGATGTTCGACGCAACGGACGAACTCAACAAGAGGATGAATATTAGACTAGACTACATACATCCTTATATTCTGTGGTGCTCAATCCCTGCAGTGGAAGGGGAAACCTTTTTGAACTAGTATAATTTATAGAATTCATGTGTACAATATGCTGCCATTGCAAATACATTTTCAGTTTTCTTTTTTTTTTTTTTTTCATCTTCGTAGCGCGCTGAAATAATATTGGTTTTTTAATGTTTGGCCATATTAGATATCATATTAAGCATAATAGGAATGAATCTTTTGTTGTCATAGAAACAACCTGTCGAACCCTAAAAAAATCTGAGGAACAGAATGTGTTATTTGTTGCAGGCAAACAATCAAAATGTTCCGGGACAGAAAAACCATTTTTTCGGTTTTTTAAAAGAACGTTCCGTTTATTATTTTGAATGTAAACTGCTTACCGTGGCTTCAGCAGCGGTCATTGTCAGCGTCTTACAGACTGGAAGAAACTGGGCATTGGCCCACTTAAACAATACATTAAGCAACTTAAACGGAAAGCAACAAAGAAAACGGATTGCTTCTATCCCGGTACAAGAGCAGCTCTTGTATTTTCTTTGGGGAATACTTTGATGCTGAAGTAATAAGTTTTGGTGTCGAAGTAATTCAAACTGATGCACTCATCAAACACTGAAATCTGATCGGAATTATCCTAGAATTGCTGATAACATAATATAACTCCTGCGTTTTTATTTAGTTTCTGTAAATTGTCAGTTTTATCGCATATATAGCAAGCTTTCACTATGAACTAATTCTTTCTCCAGCGCAAATGTGGAGTATTGAGAACCCTACTCTAATCACTTCGTTATTTTAAACGTGAGGACATATCGTAACAACGTCTAGATCTGAACCTCGACTCAAAATACAGTATTTAAATAATAAAATTAAGTAAGAAAATGTCTTATATATATATATATTTATTATTATTATTATTATTATTATTATTATTATTATTTATTGAACTTTTATTATTAATTCAACCTTGTAGCTTTCTGATTAGCTTGACGCGTTAATGTATAATTCATATATTTTTAATATATAAATAATAAAAAAGTGTTTGACTTTATTATTAAAATACTCTGGATTGGAGGAAATTTTAGAAAGACTTTTCGCTTAGTTATGAAGTAAATTTTACTTCCCCAGAAATTGTTACTTGAACAAATTTTTCAATTTTTCAAATTTTGTTCATTTTTTGTAAAAATGAACAATAAAGTTCAATTTTGCAAAAATTGAACAAAGTTTGCATATGAATTACATTCACGACAATTGCTTGATAATTTCACTGTGATTGACATTTTCATTTTATTGTACTTAATTGTTGTCATGTGGGATGTGCATTGTTATGAGAATATCGACTTAAATTTGCTCTATATAGAATAATAAAATTATTGTATAATTCCCCGAGTATTATAATAAATTACACTTTATAAAACCAGTTCATTGTTGTTAGATGTATCAACATAAGTGATCAACAAGATGAATAATTCCCTCGTTATACGTGCAAACCTAAGTTTGCACGTATAACGAATGTTAGGCTCTTAAGAGAACTTCTTAGCTTCTTTCTGTGCTATTTAAATAAAGAATTGAAGCAATCTTTCCTTTTTGCTGAATGTGTGAGTATCAGAACGCGAATCATTAATCATTTCAACACCAAAGAAGATGTTTGTTTCCAAACTTTCCCTAAAACCAACTTTCTAAAAGGAATGCAGTCGATCCGATAGGAAATTCAAATCGATTCACATCTTGAGATCTTACTTTAAAATAGCCGGTTTCTTTCATCTGTTTGGATAACGTCTTTCTTGTCATTACGCACAACAAAAGCTCGATAAGATAAGACAATAAGTTCAAATCGGTTTCAAAATCGATAAAGCCGAATGAGATTATGGTAAAGGAGGATTTGAAAAGCTGAAAGATTTTTTACACGTATGTGACATTGTACTTCCTGTCTAACAATTGAATAATGTCACACATCATTAAGAATTTCATTGTGCTGCATTGGTCCATCCATCCATCTGTTCATTGGGCATCAACAGATGCCGTATGGAAAATTATTAAAAATTATATTTTTAGTAATTTATGATTTTGTTTTTTTCGAACAAAATATTGTATAGAACTTTCATATTTTATTACTATTTCTACAACATTAACGTGTTAATAAATAGGAAATGACTGATCCAAATTTTTAAAATTTGAAGACAAATTTTATTAAACCAAAGCACAGCATATTGTCAATTGACACTATATGCAATAATAGACAATTTAAGAGATATGACGAGAATCCGGCACGATACTTGCTCCCGTTTTTCTAATAATCAGCGAACTTTTTGAACCAACTTAACAATAAGCTAGTGGGATTATCTGCTGTTAGGCGCAAATTGTTGACTCGAAACACAAAATGTCAACAATGAAGAATTTCTGCAAGCTTCTGTTTTCAGTTTTGCGTTCTTGGTTTTCTTGATTTCTGCTCTTAAAAAAGAACGTGCGCTCGCTTTGTGGTTAGAAGACTGTTTATTTTATTTATTTAGCAATTAAAAAATTCTGCATTATTTTACGCGCCCTTTCATGTTTATGCATTCGCTCCCGGATATATACTGTATATATTATCACTTGAATTCTTTTAACTCTTCAAAATGTTTAACTTTTAACTCACATCAGCTACCCGTCAATTTTAAGCTTTTGTAATATCGGCTAAATATTGCCAAAGTTAAGCAAATCGTGTGGGCACTCACTAATACATCCCGTTTCCTTTATGAATTATTCAAATACAAGCAACCATGCAGCTATGTATTTAGTTTTCAGATTCACCTCTCTACTCCAATGAAATTGTTAATGATTCCTAAACAAATAGAATCATTTTAAACTTCGTCTTCAGACCAACTGTTTGTCCCTTCCGGATATATAAGCAATAAATCCATTAGTATAAACAGTAACGTCAGCATGATTCAGAGATTTTCATACGTGCATATCACAAGTTTTCCATTTCATCCTTCATGACTTACGCAAATAGCACTTAGAAATGCAACTTTAACTTATGTTTATTCATATACATAGTATATGTCTCAATAGTTTGAGACATAATACTGCGCATGTGTTTCAAATATCATTTTAAATAAATGCCTGATGTGTTTTCATTCCAAGTACCTTGTAAAATAAATTGCATAAAAATTAATTTTTTTTTTAAAACATAATACTGAATTTCGATCTGCAGAAGCATCATCGGAGTTTATGGAAAGATTGAAAAATTCTGTTCGTGCATCATTAGGGCCACATCTTGAAGTGATTTACTGTTACCTCTCAGTATGTAAGCAAGCAGAGTTAATCCTAATTATGATTGCCTTATGACCACAGTGTAGTGATATTCATACAAAGCGGACGATCTTACTACCCAGAATCGGGATGATTTTCATTTTCAGCTACATATTATTAAAAAAAGTAACCAATATATACCGCTTTCCTGTTAACCTCTTTTGTGGAGTAACAGAATGCATATAAAAAATCACCTAAAATTTAAGTGATGATCACAAATCTTGAAAGGCGTTTTCTGTACTCTACTGATAGGAACGGTCAAGCAATAGGAGATTGCGCATATTTCATGTTTTCGACTTTTGCAATTATTAGGTGTACACCAGTCGCGCACCAAGGGAGGGGGCCAAGGGGCCCTTCCCCCCTAAAAGAAAAATGAAATAAACACACAAATAAATGAAGTAAGAAAACATAGGTTTCGTTTCAAAAAGTCTTGCCAGGAAAATAAAAGCAATTTTTTTTTTTACTTTTCGCGAAACCAAAATTCCTTTGGCCATTCTGGCCACACAATTTGCTTTTATGGCTTGAATATTAAAGAAATGATAATAGCTCATAAAAGGCTTACTTGTGTGGTATTCTCACCATCCTCTTATCACAATTTTCTTAAACAATTACTCATCTTTGTTTTTATTTCTTACTAAACAAATTTCTTTCATGAATTGCATACACAGCCGCAAACTTCTGCTTGTTATATACATAATTTTATTTTTAAATAAAGAAGATGAAATTATATTACTGATAATGTTGGCCAATCAGAACTAATACAAAGATCCTTCCGAATGCGGTGTCAACCCTATCGAAAAGAGATATGGCAATGAAACAAAAATATTTTATAGTTTCAACGTTATTTGCATGCGCAATTTCTAGACATAATCACCCACCTTAATACATTCTCCACAAGGTCAACAGGTTTTTCAAAGCCTTCATAGAGAACTCATAAGATTATTTTCGAAACCATTTTCCTACAATTGGAACTATTCGTCGTTTTAAAAATAGGCCCACCTGAGAAGTGTCTTAAATTTAGGAAATAACTATAAATCCGATGGAACCAAATCCAGGATGTAAACTGGATTTTCCGGACTTGGTGCCATTGGATTTCTAGTTATCTGAAGACACGTCTATTTTGTGTTTAAAAAGGATTATATTTTTTCCACGCGTAACTGTTATCTTTGACTACAGGCATAATAAATCGTCATGGGATAGTTTTGATTGTACATATAATAAGAGCAAAGAAAACATTTATTGATGTGTATGCAACTCAAAAAAATTAATAATAATAATAATAATAATAATAATAATATAAATAACAGTAAAATAAAAATCTGTTCGTTATTTTAATACATCTTTTGAAGTGAATGTCAAACGAGCAAGTCCCAGTTCTTTTAACCTTAACACTGGAAACGTAAGATAATTAATGCCTCATTTGAAGTGTACAAAAGCTGCATTTCTCCTCAGATTTGCTTATTGAAAGTAACATGCTTTTATTATTTTATTGTATAATTAATAAATATAAATTCGTATTTTGTTATCAAAAATCGGTCTTGGAACTTGTCATTGTAAAGTCGGTAAGCAGTGACTCGTGATGTGTGTTGAAATGGTATTAATTTTGCAAGGAAATTTAGTAAACGATAATTGCGGAAGGGCATATTTTGGTAATTATATGTTTGCAACCTGCAAAGCACCGGGCATCACCTGATATTTATTCCTGTTCAGATGATTGTTGGTTGCTTAACAATAGATAAATTCTCAGTGATGCGTATTCAGCTAAGGCAAACAAATAAAACATTAAGAGATAAATATACTTGTAACAAATTATAAAATAACAATATATCCTTCGCTTGCTTGATTATTGCTCTTCTGTGTATACTGATCCGAATTCTTCTTCCTAATATCAATAACCATTCTGCAGCAGAACTAACAACAGGCAATCGATTGTTCCCTTCTATACCATTATATGAATAACATTGTTGTACATGGATGTTCATTCATTTCACAGGAAGCACAGCATTGTTGCAATAAGACACTGTTTCAACCATATTTTGTAGGTAATTGTGGTTGAGTTCCTAATAGAGGAACATTTTTATAGTTAAATTGTTGACTGTTTTAATAAACTAGCTCGATATTTCCGAAATTGTTGTCCACCCTTTTAATGATAAATTTGTGCATTTTGGCCATGGGCATCTCCCAACTGGTATAAAATTGCCCAGTTTTGTTACTGCAAATGAGTGCTTCCTGAACCGTCAGGATGTACTCAAATGCACAGATCTTTCCAACCAAAAGACTCGTTTATACCAAGTGAACTACGTTGCCTCTGCATGCATATCTCACAAAGCGTATTTCTTGTAAACACATTCATGATTTTTTATAACCGAAGTTTTAAAGTTTTTGCAAAAAGTGAAAAAAAAAAAAAAAAATATATATATATATATATATATTAAAATTTCAATCGAAACGAAATAAAAAGCAGTCATTGAATGCACTGGAAGCTGCCGTTATAAAATATAAATAGATAAGCAGCATTGAACTTTCCAGTAGAGTAAGCTTTGACAAATTGAAAAAAAAAAATTTTTTTTCGATTCATTAGCAGACGAAATATATTTCGAAGTGCTTTGTTATCCTTGACAGCGAAATCCCGGAACTCGTAACTGGAAAAGTGCATCCAAAAATGAGTTCATGCTATATGGTAGCACTCGATGAGATTCTAAATGAATGCAAACGATAAAACCCTTTCTAAATCTATCACGCTTTCAATTTTCGATGAGTAATATAAAAGGGCTGTTCATTCTTCAGCAATACTGCCATTTTTGAAGTATTAGCTTAAGTGCATTTTCAGAAGCGAGCCATTGCTGGCTCATTACACCGAAATATTTTATCACAATCAATTACAGACGAGGAAGACAAATTGTTAGCAGTATTTCAGTTACGGATATTAGTAAGTAGATTTCTACACTAATATACCCCCGCTCCCCGTGAAATATCTAATAGAAATAACTGCATTCATCTACAAAGGCTAGATCTTTTTCATCCGTCACGTTTGGCGCATAAAAACAATAAGTTGGTAGAAAACTATACGGATAAGTATGTCGTCTGTCTATTTTTTCTGCGCAATAAAATTTAATATTGTTTTGAACATTACGATATGTTTCTGCAACAATATCATTATGAGAAATACAACATATGTTGTTCAATTGCATTTGGAAAAAATAGCAGGAATGGTTATTCAGATATGAAAGATGCTGTGAAGTGATTTACATTTGAGCAGTGAGGCTAAATCTTATGCCAGATACAGTGTCCATACACGATGCTTTAATATGCTGCACTTATCTCCAGCCGAATTCGAAATAAACGTAGCCACCCTTGTAATAAATTTACAGTGAAGATTCAAAGATGAAATGAATTAGGGAAATATACTTGCTGAGAACAAATATTTGGATTCACATATAGATCTTGGTAGATATTGATAAAAGTGAAGGCTATACAATGCTCTCTTATGATGAACACGGGTGATATAAGGACGGGTGAAGATCTAGAAATGATTTCACACATTACGAAGTGAGCATACAACAATCGTAATACATTTCAAAATTAAACATCATTAAAAATCCAAAAATTGCTGAAATTCACAACGAATTATTGAATTGTTAGGATTTCAAAATATAGTAGTGTGGATGATATTAATTGGAATTACCAACATTAAAAAAAACCTTCTTCTCCCCCTCACGTATTTTGACTAGTGGCCAGTTACGGGACGGGGACGGATTAGCCCTTCTAAGCCGTCCCCGTCCCAAGGATAAGGGGGCTAGCCCTATACCTCCCAGTGGTCCTATGTCTGTAGATGCGTGTTTTCACGGGGCAGGTTTGACTACTTTCGGGAGGAAAAACCCAAGATAGACTGGGGAGAAAAATCCCTGTAGTCCACAACCGGCTAACTTTGCTATGTCTAAGAAAGATTCTTAAGCTTCTCACGTCAGCGACGGGAATCAAACCCAGGACCCTCCTTTCCCAGGCATATGGAAGCGCATAGTCACTCGGATAACCGCGCAGACTAAAAAAATAAATAAATAAATAAAAATAAAACTACAAATGAATTTATCTTAAAATTGAAAGCTGGAGATGTATTTAAATATTTTTCTTTAAAAAGAAAAGTGGTCTTTGAAAAGTTTTCTTTTAAAGGTCTACTCAAATACTTGAGATCATCCTATTCAATCGTATAAGTCTTCAGGAAAAGGGCACACACACTTGCACTAGCAATATTCATTTAATAGCATTATCAGTGGCATGTAGTCAGATTTCGCAGCTATCATCCATAAGATATCGTTAGTAGCGTATTTCTTTTAATTGATTTGACTACGTTATAGTGTTTGTTAGATTTTCTTTACACAGTTGCGTATTGCATATGGCATTTATAATGTGCTGAGTTATCTGGTGTTTAATGTGACTTTTGCTAAAATTTACCTGTTAAGTTTTCATAGCCTGAGAGCGCGTAATGCGTCCGTAACTCTACCTGTTAAATAAAAGTATTATATCGAGATTAAGGGAAAAGTGTATTACGCTTAGGACAATATTAATAGCATTTGCAATGAAATCCAGCAAGGCAGTCGTTATTGTGTATTTAGTTTCACACAATAAAGTCACACAAATTTCGTTTATATCGACTGAGCTACGGAGGCTCTTCTTTTGAGATTGCAAAATGAAAATCAAACATCATCCTTAGAACTCGGCAAGATTTATTCTTTTACATGCTTGTAATGCATATCTTGCTGCACCTCTCTCTCTCTCTCTCCCCCTTTTATTCTTTCTTTCTTTCTGATTGCAGGAAAACTCTGCTTCGATTGCATTCTAGCTCGTACGAGAATTCACAGCAGGCTTAACTTTAATTTTTTTAATATGCGATAAATTGTCTCATAATTAAACCAGACGGACGTGTAAAACAATTTTTAACCTCAAGACTTTTTTCTCGCCACGAGTAAGCAGATAGAACGGATAAAGATCCCGTTCCCGATACGGTACACTTTAGGGATCCCATCATCACTGCTTAAGTGGAATTTAACGCCCTGTTCTCAGTGATACTTGACACCACGCGCCACGATGTAATGGTTTTTAATTACGTTAATATTATCTTCGAGATTACCGATAACCTGCTGCAAATGCGCAGTTTTAACTGCTCCGTAAATTAAGGAGTGAAGACTCGCAGAAATAGCGGAGCACCTGCTTAAACAAGGCAAATTCACTGCTATCGACAGAATTTAACTTGCAGAAAACGAAAATTAATTATTTCAGTCTTTAGACGGTTTGCAGTTATATTTTAGAAATAAAGTGGCGAGAACACATCCTTTTTTTTTATCAAAATACTGATAGAAACGGATGTGGGAGGGTTTTTCATCTCATAGAACGGACCAATCAGCCGAAAAGTCGAATACAGCCATTCCTCGACTTACGTTCGCATTCCGTTTCATCCGGCAGGACGTAAGTCGATACATTAATTCAACAGAGTTATAGGGGTTAGGGACTTAACCGTAATACGTATACTGTCATTTTAATTTTTTTAAACCTTATGTAACTGTACTGTGCGTCACTGCCACTACAAAACAAGAAAACATTCACCGACATCTTCCTCAGCAATCAGATCTTCATTACCTTCCCCATGTGAAAGACCAGGTTGCTGCTACTCTTCTGGTTGTTGTTGGACGTTTTTGGATTATAACGTCCAATGTGCTTTGCTTATTCCTCTTCTTTTCATCATAAATTTGTTTATAGCAAGCAAACGCGCCATGTACTTTCGTTTTTACTAATAAGTAGCGTTCAACATTGGCGTCCATGTTTCAGTCAGTTTGAGAACATCGCTAATTGCAGAGAACATTTCTGCAAGACCCTTCACTGTAAATTGTTTAACTACCTCTTCTAGTTTCTCTTTTCCCCTCTTCCTTTTCTTGTCTTCCTCTTCTGCAACACGTTGTTAATCCAGTTCGACCAATTCCTGGTTGGAACCCTTCAGGGGCATTTTCTCTGAGCTGAACTATGTCGTCATCATTCACTTCGAAATTCAGATTGTTTGCTAAGTCCACTATTTGTTCACTCAATTTACAAAGGTTCTCATTTTTCAAAACTTCCAAAATCGAGCACAAATCTTTTTAATGTCTTTTTCCATATGGCACTCATAACTCATACATTGAGAGGTCACTTCGTCCCAAGCCACAGCAATATTTTTAATAGCATGATAAATACTGAATGCTTTCTAGAAAGAATTATCAGACTTTGCATGAAAGTCTGATAATTTCCTTCGGTGGCAGAAATGGCTTGTGAAAAAGGTCTCCGTAGATAATAAACCTTAAACACTGCTAGAACTCCCTGATGCATCGGTTGGATCAATGAGATAGTGTTTGGAGGGAGAAACATAACCTTGAACTTGGTTTAGATCACCGATATAAGACCGGTGACCTGGAACATTATCTAGAAATAATAAAATTTTAAATTCTACATTTTCTTTCACACAATAGCTTTCCATTGTACTCGCGCAACAATTGATTAAGGATCCCGCAAACAATTTTTAAGTCATCCACGACTTCTTATTTCTACGATAATGAACTGGAAGAGTAGGCTTCTTAATGTTTTTAAGGCTCGTGGATTCTCACTCTGCCATATCACAAATAGTTTCAGTTAATATCAAGTCTCATAACCCCCCTAACAGAATCATAACACGGTCTTTAACAGCTTTGAAACCAGGCATAGATTTTAGCTTTTCGTGGATGAATGTCCGCTCGGGCATTTTTTTCTGACACAGGGAGGTCTCATTCATATTAAATATTTGTTGTGGCAAATAATTTTCCTCCGTAATAATTTTATCCAATTTCTCCACAAACTACATGGCAGTCTTCTCATTGGCACTTACAGATTCCCATACATTTTCACATAATGCAGAGCAGAACGCTGTTTAAATCTCATGAACCAACCGGAAGAAGCATTGAATTCGTAGTCCTAATCGGATCCTGCTTTCTCCTTGAGCATGTTAAAGAGAGTTAGTGCCTTAGGGATTATGGTATTAGTGCTAAGGGGTATGTGCTCTGGGTTTATGCGCTCTATCCATGATGCAAGTAGCAATTTCACATCACCGATAGGACCTTGTCGTTGCTTCTTCACTGTCGTCGATTTAATGGAAGCAGATCCTTTCGCAGCCTTTACGATTTTATCCTTATTTTTCAAAATGGTCGTCACTGTAGAATAAGACCATCCGAAGTCAAATGCGGTCACATTGACGGGCTGACTTGTTTCATGTTGCTTTATAACTTGCAACTTCCTTTCAAGATCAATTGCTTGCCTCTTTTTTGTGATTCTTCACCAAGTTTTTTGATTGTGTGTGTGGGGGCCATGTTGCACAAAACATCGCGAAATATGTAACAATAAATACACAGATAACTCATTTCTCAAACACAAAATCAACAGAGCAACTATTGAAGACACGTGCCGACTGTCGAGGAAGGTTGCCTCTGAATGCGTTGTTGTCACTGCGCATGTTGCATTGTTTGTTAAATAGAAACCTTTTTACTTTACGCTCGCTTGCGTCTTGTTCGAAAGTGTAGTGAAAAATGTTATTTATTCCATTATGGGAACACGGACGTAAGTCGAGGGCTGTCTGTACTCACAATTACTTGACGGTGCGCCGGCCTCATAGCCTTGTCCAAACATTCTTTAGTCGTTAATCAAATTCCTGATAAGCATCCTCAAAGGTTTATAGATGCTATGATAGTACTACGTGAAAGGTTCCTGCATTACTAACTTTATATCGACAAGTGCCCTCCAATTTAATCTGTTGTCTCTCAGGATTCTAGTATATTGTCTGATCTTTTATCTCAATCTTTTAACTGCATCATTCATTTCATTTTTATTGTTCCTTGGTATTGGCTTTATATTGTACTCGACAAGTTCATTGCACACTGCCCCAGCAGTTGATACCTTAGTGTCCAAGGAGAAGAGGAAAAAAAAACCTTGGCAGGAAATCAACAATTTGAAAAAATCATCCTTCAACAGCTAGATCTCAAAGTGTAAGTGTGCGCCTTCTTTTCTACTTCTTTTCAGCTATACATTCATGCTTATATCAGATTTTTCTCTTTTTCTATCACATCCGGTTATAAAGTCATGTGTTAATCATTTCAACTTTTATAGTCGCTTGAGAGAAGATATTTTTGTATTTGCCCCATAATACATTCTTCTTCTCTTTCATTCTCAAGACGAGTTGAGTCCCTCATGGATAAAAGCCTTCCACTGCTTTGTCCAGAGCAAGCTCTTTCATATGCCAACAGCTTTGAAAGTCCAGCGGTTCTAAAGGCTTAAAACACGAATAAATGATATGCCAATAAAGATACGTTACTGCTACCTTTCAAATATAAATTATGAATATCTTAGCAGAACATAAGACACTGAGATTCAGGTAGAAGGAATGAATAAATATTCAGTTTAATTGTATAAAAGCGTTCGGGGGTTTCCCAGAATTTGAACTGAAACAATATTATTGTATTGACGTTTTAATTTGCATTTTTATAATGGATGTTCGAATACTGTTCAATTGCTTATTAATCCAAGCAACAGAGTAGAGGCTAAAGTTTCGTTTTTGATTTTCCTATCTTTGATATGCAGAAATTTTCCTAATGAACTCCCCGGCCATATTGCTTCCATAATTATGAACAAACAGGTGAGAGAATATCAAGTGTGCTACTCTATTGAATATTCGTGGCGCAGTCAAACTGAGAGGCAAACCTTTCGTCAAAAGATGGAGTCGGAACATGCGGTTGCGATATGACCAAGCTATAGTTAATGTTCATTGTATGGAATGGCCAATCGATCATACAAAGCAAAACCTGCAATTATTCTCTAAACCACGTGCTGATCAGAGACTGTCAATTCAGTGGCAACCTGACAATGATTGCCATGTTTCCAGTAGTCACCGACGGCTGAAAGGAGTGAATTATGTTTTAATGAATTAAGCTGAAACTCGCTGTAAACAGTAGATTCAGGATATCGGCATTTACTCAACACGTACACAGGGAAATATCCGACAGTTTTTAGATAAAACTAGACATCTAAATATTTTGATGACAAAAAAAGTAAATTACTATTTTAATACTTCATACACTTCAATAATTGTTGTTATTATAGAAATCGTTTACTTAAGCGTGCGTTTTCTGTAATATTTCCATCAACAGAAATTGTTGCAACAATTTTCATTGATGCAATTAATACAACTCATTTATTTTGTTTGATAGAAGCTCATGATAATATTGAATTAGTTCTTTATTTATAAATTATTGAATTTTGATTTGCTTGCTCAACTGACTGTAATTTTAAACTATTTATGCTTTTGCTGAAATATGTTCGATTCCTGAAGCGCAAAGTATTAATGAAAAGAACCCTTGGGTTGCGCATATTTTCCACACGCATAGTGGAGAATTACGAAGATAAAGTCAGAGAGCAGTGTGAAATGGAGAAAAAACCTTCCTTTCAGATCAGTGTAGTGTTAATAGAGATCAGCTATGGAGCCAGCTATTCGAAATGGAATTTCAACTTTTCAATACTTCTGAAACCGAAGAGTACCAGTTTCTATAGATAATTATCTTCCAATAATTTTCCTCCAAACTAGTCTATTAGCAGTCACCACTCCAAAATTGTCGTACATTTCGTTTCTAATTCACTAGACCTTGTTTTCCTCTATGAATTTTTTCTACCATCTTGGCATCAAACACCTGATTTTCTAACCGTTTCTCTCTTATTCTATTTAAGTGGCCATACCACCTTATATTAGCCATGCTCACATATTCTTGAAACAGTGCCAGGATCATTCGTAATGTCTTCATTTTCAATGATTCTTCCACTGATGCCATCTGTTCTGGCTCCTAATTTTTCTAAGAACTTCACATCTGTGATCTCTAGTCTTTGATCAAGTGCTCTATTTCTAACCCAATTCTCAGATCCCTAACTTAAAACTGGTTTAAACACTTGGATACTGGTAGTTTAGTGTTGTGGCTAATTTCTCTCTTATTCCATATAAATTTATTCAACTGGCACCTCAACATACTACCTTTGCTTATTCTGTTGTCGATTCCCCGATTTAAGCTGTCATCTTCACTAAAACTGTGCATAAATAGCTGAAATCTTTTACTTGTTCTATAGGATCTCCATTCAGAATGCAGCTGAAGGTTTCTATGCTCCTGCCCATGTTCATAGTTTTGGTCTTTTTATTACTGATTTTCATTCCAAATTTGTTACAGCTGTTATTCAATTTAGTTAGAGCATCCTGATTAATTGCAGAAGATGTGTTTCAGAGTATATCATCATCTGCATGAAGAAAAGAGATGTTTAATATCTCCAATTCTAATACCAGGTTTAATGCCAATTCTAATATTATGTTTTTTCCATAATATGAGATCCATATAGGTAATGAATAACAGAGGAGATAAAGTGCATCCTTGTCTTACACCTTATTTTACATCAAGTTAACTTTCTGTATTGCCTTCAGAGTTTACTGCTGACTGGCAACTTAAATATAGACTATGTATTGCTCTTCGCAATGTTCCATTTAGCCCATATATCTGTAGAGTTTAGAAAATCTTTGCTTTAGGCACCTTATCGTATGCCTTTTGCAGTTCTCCGAAACTGAAGTACAGATAATTGTTATGTTTCCACGATTTCTCAGCTATTTGTCTTAAGGTGAAAATCTGATCCTGACAATCTCTGTTTTGCCATAAACCAGCTTGTTCTTTTCCCAGTTTCTCTTCCACAATTTTCCTCAGCCTCTTTTCAAGCATGCTTGTACAAATATTTTACTTGTAACACTAAGTAAAGGAATTCCTCTGTAATTCTCATATTTATTCCCTCCTAAGCTGACACAATCAACGTTTTCTTCATAGTTTGCCACTGAGACTACGGGGTTTGGTTCTTGTTTTCGAACTGTTTCATTCTTTCTTCAATAATGTTTGTATAGTTGAGTTTATAGTTTTCCCTGTAAAAGCTGCTCAAGTTTAATTATTTTTATAACTTTTTACATATGTGATATTCATTTTATCCTACTTGGAAGTCGTGGTTCCATCCAGTTTCAAATCCTCTTTACACTTTTGTGTACTGACCCAAAATGGAGATATCACTATCAGCAATAACATAGTCAACAAGTCTTTTTTACGCCTTCTCTCCACGTGAAATTGTGAACATCGTACGTTGGAACGTTGTGTTAGTAAAGAGTATTCCATATCCTGAGCAGAAATCTAGAAGATACCATTTTTATTAGCCATGCCTTGTTCTCCAAATTTTTCCAAATATTGCTCCACTTCTTCCTTAGAAGAACCTTCTGCGGGAGATCATACGCACAAATACGTTTCATAGTTCATTCCATTTTCCTGAAACTGCCTTCGATTCAAGAAGGTTGGGATTTAATGCTGTCTCTACTCCCTCCTTTCCTTGATTATTTTGGAGATTTCCCGAATGTAACATCCTATACTTATTATTTAGTAAGATCTCACCATTTATGTCGACGTGGCACTTTTCTAGTTTTATTGCAAGCTCGATTTTTTTTTTTTTTGATAGTTTGCTCTTCTGACGTTGGTTTTTTTGCTGTTCTTCTTTTAGATGGTGAGCTTGAGTCTCTGCCATTAGTGTTGTTAATTTGTGGTTATGGAAACTTATTAATATTACTGGTTTAGATTTTACTGTTTTTCATTTGAAACCACTCTCCAAAAGGAAATAACGCAGTTTGTAATAAACTGTTGCGGATCCTGTATATACACATAAAGTGCAAACCCAATATTCTTTCCAGAGCTATTAATAAAAGCTTTCCATCCCATATGAGGACCAAATCCGAAGAGCGTTATATTTTCTATAGTTGGAAATACCAGAGTTCGAACCGCGAAGGGCGAGAGGAACAGTTTGATTGATCAGTCTCTGAAGATGGTAGTATGTTTCTTCCACGCAGTTAACAGACAACATTCATGACCCAAGCTACATTGGCATTTTTATACGTAGCCAAATCCAATTCTCTGCATTAGAGAAAACACACTTCTCCGATTCAAGTGATTCATAAACCTTCGTCAGTGAGGTAACGTGAGGCAGGTATCCTAATTTAGTAGTGTTACCGACATATCAAACATTTTGATTTCAAGCGAAGATAAACTCTATTTACTTACGACCCGGCAAAGTACATGCCTCCATATCAAAGCCAACAAATCCATATGAGAAAAAAAGTCAACTCATAAATGAAAGGTAATTCATTTTACTAATTCAGCTGATGGTTAATATTTTTCCCAACCGTGAATCGATATTGACATCTAAAAGAGTTACCCGAATCCACCAAGATATAACGACATGTTAGTGCACACAATGAAATGCATGTTAGTGCACACAATGAAATGCAGCTGAAGATTAGGAGCTTGTCAGGTAGACAGGAGACGAGTCGCCCAGGGGACCATATGTGTCACGTTCCAGCGTTATACGCTGCACTGGGCGGTGTGCTGTCGTTGCAGTTCGTCTTCTATTACAGCCTCAGTCTTCTGGCTGTCACGCATGTATGGAGACTTATTCTGTAGGGTATTATACGGTCTACATCTGTTTAGTCGAGATGCTAATAAAGCGTCGTCAGCATTCTATCTGTCTTCCTTCTTTGGCAAACTGCCCTCTGGTTGGCTTCTGTTCTCCTTTTTGCAGATCATGAAAGGACAACTAATGGAAATAACCCGAAGTAAGTCAATATTTCGATTTATATACCAAGAAGGAGGTAATGGAAAAGCTGTCAGTGAGTAGTAATCGGATATAATGAGTATCAGGTGACTCGAACTGTAAATGGAACTTTAATGATTTACTGACCTTACTGTCTTCTATCCAAACGCTATGAATTCTGCTATCTTCGTAAATTTCAGGATTTTCAGTGTCACCGACAAGTAATCTTAAAGGGGAAAAAAACTTCATTTAAATGCACTAAAATATCGTCATTTTGTTGAAATCCCTGAAAATTTTAATGAATCATCTCCCCCCCCAACACACACACCTTCAAGTTCGTTCATGCATATAAATTATATACCTGAGTACCAACAATGCATTATATGGAAATCCGTTCAAGAACTTTTCTTCACTTTGATATCATGGATCTTTATAGGTAACGGAAATATTAACAAAGAACAGTTTATTTATCTGGAAGAAGAAAGGAATTTATTTTCAGAAAAAGTGCCAATTATAATCATTGCAAAATAACATACATATAGTTGAATTGAATCTAAAACTACTGGAACTACAATTTTCACCTTCTGATAACCATTCCTATATTTTATATATCAATATCCTAACTATACACGATTGTGGCAGCAAATCCTACAACACCACACTGCTGGGTATGGTCAAGTGATTAAGAAGAAAGAAACCTGTTGAATGCTTTTCTTTAGTAATCGGGGATTGTAGTTCTTTCGTAAAGGAAAGTAAGGACATTTCGAAGACAGGTAGATGGAAGGAAAGGAGAACGAGATATGGATTCAGTAGGAATGAAGCTGAAAAGATGATCACTTACGTGGACGCCCATGAAAATACCTATAGAAAAGACACGGGAGAAACAAAATGTCTATAAAAGAATGACAGAAAGAAATCTCTGAGAGAAGAATCATCAATTAAATTTTCTGCATATGTTCATCATTCAAAATAGTTGTAGGAAGAAGGGTTTTTAAAGACACTAAATAAGTAAACTTTCACAACACAAATCCTTCAAGTTATTTAATGAATTAAATTTGGAATTATTTGGAATTAATTAAATGGGAAAACAGGGATAAACTACCGACCTTGTTGGCGGAGTTGTAAGAGCGTTCTCCTTGCATCCAATAGACAGTTGGTCTGCTGTAATTGAAGCCCCAAAAAGTTTTGGATTTTGAAAAAAAAAAAAAAAACATTACTGCATTATAAAACCTCATATAAAATGTTTTTTATGAGGTTTTGTATGCATCTGCAAAAAAGTGGCAGTCATGTAAAACAAAAAAAAGAGCGATTCTCTACCTTCAGAGAACGAACATTTGATTTGAAAACGTTCATGGACATTCTCCACATATGTTGATTTTAAAGTGGAAAATAAATAAGAAAATATAGGGACAGTACCAAAGTAATATTTCTCTTTTTTTTCCCCAAAACTATATTTTAACAAAGGCTTTTACACGGTTTGATCCTCCATTTTTTTCAGGTCTCTATCCTTTGTTTTTCCGCAAGGTTTCTCCCATTCCTTTTATTCACTTTTGCCATCATTGAGTGAGACACTGTATGCCGATCCATAAGTTTTTATTCAGACATCAAAGCCCTTTGCAAAGAGCTTGTCTTCGCTGCTCCTCATCCGTAAAATAGCGTCCTTCAGAGGGACAACAAACAGTTGGTAGTCAATCAGTGCCACATCCTGATCATGGGAGGGATGGAGAAGATCAAGCCAACTAAATGTTGTTGTTGTTATTGCATCTTTTGTGCAAAAACTGATGTGAAGTCTGGCGTTGTCATGATGAAGGACCTCATGTTTCTGGTTGGCCAAAATTTATGGATGCGCTTTCCCAATTTCTTGCAGATGTCTCCACAAACCATTTTAAACTGATCGAGCCGTCTCTCTCCAAAAATTCCACAAGAAAGTCTTCTCCCCCCCTCATCCCTCTTCCAGAACACAGTAGTCATCATGACTCTTCCCACAGAAGGCTGTGTTGGTAACTGCAGTGGGAGTTAGCTGTTCATGTAAAGCTTTATGCCGCACTCGAATCGAAAGAAAAGAAACATAAGAAGCATTAATTTCATACCGCAACGCCTTCGTAATATGTAAGAACTGGTTAGACTACACTAACAGGCTTTACAAGAATAGCAAAATAAATATATATGAAAGAAAGCCTACGCAACAATAAAAATAACGCTGCAGACAAATAAAGGAGCATGCAGGGAACTACTGCATAACGACACATCCGCAAGACAAGATGTTCATAAAATAATCATCATCATCAAATTCCTGCCATGTACCCTCAAGGGGTGTACAGGATATGATAGTACTACATGAAAAAAATTACATCATTACTAACTTCCTATCTACAATTTTCCTCCAAATCAGTCTGTTACTTGTCAAGACTCCAACATTATCAGATCTTATATTTCTATCGTCTAAGGCACTTTGTACCGTATCAATCCACCTATATCTTGGTCTTCCTCTGGGTCGTTTTCCTGCCAACCTGGCAAAGAACACTCCTCTCCCATTCTATTTAAGTGACCATACCACCTGAGATTAGCTCTGCTAACAGATTCCTGGATGCTGACAATACCAAATTCTTTCCTAATATCCTCATTTTTAATATGATATTGCCATTGTTGCCATCTGTTCATGCCTCTAATCTTTCTCAGGACTCTCATATCTCTCTAGTCTTTGGTCAAGTGTTTTACTTCTGACCCAGCTCTCAGATCCATAAGTTAAAACTGGTTTGAACACTGTCTTGTATACAGCTAATTTAGTGTTCTGACTAATTTCTCTCTTATTCCATATGAATTTATTCAATTGACTTCCCCACCATACCAGCTTTGCTGATTCTGTTGTCTATTTCTATATTTAATTTACCATCTTCACTAAAAATCGTGCTTAAGTAGCTGAAATGTTTTACTTGTTCCACAGGTAGTCCATTCACAACACAGTTGACATTTTCAATGATTCTGCCTATATTCATTGTCTTTGTCTTTTTATTGCTGACCTTCATACCATATCTATTACAACAGTTATGAAATTTAGTCAGAGAATCTTGCAGACTTGTAGCGGATTTATTTAGAAGTATAACATCATCCGTATAAAGCAAAGAGCTGACATTCACATCTCCAATTTTGATATCATGTTTAATACCACTTTCCTTCATAATGCGATCCATATAGATAACGAATAACAGAGGGGATAATGTACATCCTTGTCTCACACCAGATTTAACATTAAATCATCTTCTTGTACTTCCTTCAATTCTAACTGCTGACTTACAACTCAAATAAAGACTAAGTAATGCTTTATATAATGCCCCATTGACACCATATAACTGTAGCGTATTGAATAGCTTCTCTCTTGGCACCTTGTCATATGCCTTTTCCAAATCGACAAAACTCAAATACAGATCTTTGTTATATTCCCATGATTTCTCCACTATTTGTCGTAAAGTGAAGATCTGATCCTGACAGCCTCTATTTGGCCTGAATCCAGCTTGTTCTTCACCCAGCTTTTCTTCCACAATTCTTCTCAACCTTTTCTCAAGTATACTTGCATAGATCTTGCCAGGAACACTCAGTAGGGAAATACCTGTGTAATTCTCACATTCAGTTTTATTTCCCTTTTTATATACGGGCACTATGAGAGCTCTACTCCAATCATCGAGAATTCGTCCCTCTGTCCAGGCTTTCTGAACTATGCAGTGCAGCCAGTGTAAGACTTTTATACCACCATACTTCAGCATTTCTGGTCGAATATCATCTACTCCTGCTGCCTTTGGACATTTCAAGCCTTTGACGGCTTTTTCTACCTCAAGTATGGATATGTATTCCTGACTGCATGCCTGGTCAGTGTTTTTTACCACTTTGCTGTCATCACTGCTTGTTTCATTTAGCAGTTTTTCAAAGTAATTACTCCATACTTCAAGGATATCTTTTTCCCCTGTTTTCATGTCACCTTTATCATCTCTAACTCCTTTTACAGCACTCTTTCCTCCATTCCTAAGCTTCTTCAGCAACCTCCAGAATATTTTGCCACCTTCTTGATATTTATATTCTATATTCTTGCCAAAGTCCTCCCATGACTTTTGTTTAGCTAGTTTTACACAGTGTTTCGCTTTCTTACATTTGTCTCTGTATTCTCTAAGAGCAAAAGCTGACTTATTTGCCATGAACATTTGATATGCTTTCTTCTTTTCCTTCACTGCCTCTTTAACTTCCTGTGTCCACCAGGGAGTTCCAATTTTTTTATCCTTGCAGACAACCTCACTACATGCCTCTCTGGCAGAATCAGTCAATGTTTTCTTCAGAGTTTGCCAATGAATCTCCAAGGTTTGATTCCTGTTCTCAAACTCTTTCATTTTTTTTTCAATAATCTTTTTGTATTTTAGTCTACAGTTCACATCTGAGAGCTGCTCAACTTTTATTCGCTTTAAAACTTTCTTACATGTTATTCTTTTCAATATGAAATTCAATTTTATCCTGCTCAAGACTAAATAGTGATCACTTCCAATTTCAAATCCTCTGTACACTCTGGTGTCCTGCACCAGGGAGAAAACATCACTATCAACAATAACATAGTCAATGAGACTTTTCTTATTCCTTGCCTCTTCTCTCCATGTGAATTTGTGCACATTTTTATGTTGGAACATGGTGTTAGTAATAACCAGTCCATGTCCTGAGCAGAAATCCAACAGATATTTGCTATTATTATTTGCTTTGCTCTTCTCTCCAAATTTTCCCAAAATATTTTTATGTCTCACAATCATTTCCTAATCTGCTATTTAGATCCCCAACAAGGACCACTTTTCCTTTTTCATTGTGTCAGTTGCTTTTTCTAAAGCCTCAAAAAATTCTTCCACTTCTACCTTAGTAGAGCCTTCTGTGGGACCATAGGCACAAATAAGTCTCATTGTCCAGTTCCCCATTCTCATATTTGCCCACATTACTCTACTTGAGACTGACTGCCATTCAAGAAGATTAGCCTCGTATTTTGTGTTGAATACTATGGCTACTCCTTCTTCTTGATTGTCATTGCCTGAATATAACATTTTGTATTTATTGCTCAGAAAGATCACCAGTTTTGGTCTTTTTTGTTTCAGCCCTATTATGTCAATCTGGTACTTATCTAATTCCTCAGCTAGCTCCATTTCTTTGCCATTCAGGCTTCTTACATTGATAGTATCGATCTTTAACGCTGGTGATGTTGAGTTGGGGTTTGTTTTCAGATTTGTTCCAGTAGCTGACTTTTCGGTGTTCCCCCTGGTTCCCTGGCGAAAACAACGGGGGGCCTTGTTTAACCAGGTGACGCCCCAGCCGGCATGAAATTTTGTCATGTTGTACCATCATTTTTTTATTTTGGTTTAAGCAATAAGAATACAATTTGGTCGGCTAAATCCCAAATTGCCTCATAAAATAATGTCACTTTTAAATTATTTCTGACAGGAGGATTCATTAAAGCTGCTCCTATCAGCAGAGTGATGGATGAATGGCTGTTCATTGCATGAATTAACTCTCGAATAAACAGATTATTCTGTTATTGGAAAACTTTCGCATCGAAAATCAGGCAAGCAGCCAGGAAGGCTTGGAAAGGGATACAAGGGGATGTTTTCTCCTTTAATCTAGTTTCTCTGCTTGATAAATAAATCGGTTTCGTTCTTTATATCTGGTACATTTGTTTCAGAGTCCAGTGAACCGAATCACAACCCATCACATCAAGTCCACGTCACAATCAAGTGTTCATCGCTTAAATTAAAGGAAGAGTCACCATGACAAAGTTACGTAGATATTGAAGCCAACAGAAAATCCAAATACCAAATCTGTCATTCATTGTAAACCGCTTTAAAAGAAACTCTTGCTTAAACATGTGAAGTTAACAAAAGTGAAGTCAAACACCCACAAATAAAGAGGGGAAAGTTTTCTATTTGACAAGTGAGGAAACCCGCTTCAAAACTGCAAAATTCTGGCTGATCACACTTTTCTCAGACTTTTGGAGTTTGCTTGCTTTCCGTCGCGGAAGCTTTTCGCCGCTTTCGAACGATATTGCCCTTCGCTTCCGTATCGACTTTTACAGCCTTCTAAGTCGATGCTACTTTAAAGTCATCTCAGGAAGCGCGAGCCGAGGATAAATGTCAGGTAGCGATATCGAGGACATCATACCGCCGCTTACATTTTCGCTTCTCTTTCCAAATCATGCATGGCACAAATCGGTTGCCGAAACTTTCTCTTATTTCGAAGTGGATAACGAGTTCGCCACTCCTCAGCGGGACTTTTTTGTTTGTTTCGTAAAGAAAAACGGTTGACTTCGACTTTATAAATAGAAAACATTTTCAGCCGATACGATGTAATAAATTGTGGACGATGTATTATAAAAATAAACAGTGAATCTTGTGAAAAAATAAAAAAATTCAGCTAGCGTTTGTTGATGCAAAACTCGATAAAAAAAAGTATAGCAACAAGTGGTGCATTAGGAGAGACTGACCTGGTTAAGAATTCTTACGCAACATACTTAAAAACTGCCATTTTTGTGTTTTCATCTATTCGGTCTGCTTAATAATCATTCTGATGTTGACTCAGCACTTCAGAAACCTTAAAAGTACCAAAGCCATGTAATACTCGTCATGAACTGCATCGATACTGCGCCGTCTTCCAAGAGTTCATGCTGTTGCTTTCACTATTCTAACGCTGTTTCGAACTGCTTGGTTGTTTACGGAGACAGCACTGAAATACAGAAAACGTTGACAGTTAGTGTCCGAAAGTTTTGCATAAGCCAAATTCAGTATTGTGAAAGCCAAGTTAAATTTGTCGTTTTTGTACAATATTAATATTTAATGTGCATATTCAGGAACATCTATGTCAAAATAATTTAATAATTGCATTCGAATTATTAAAATGTATTAATTCTATTGTAAGTGACAATGTATTCTCAACCTGTACCTATTACTGGATGATAGCCATTTTTAATGAATTGTTTTTTTCAAGCGAAATAGGATTGCAGCTTAATTTCGTAGTGTTTGTTACATATGTTTGTGAAAATTTTCTTCAGATATTGTATGCGTACGCAGTTTTATGACGATTATCACTACAGAAAATATATGAGACAAATATTAGTCAATTTTCTTCAGATATTGCTCTCTTTCCTTAATATTATCTTTCATTTTCAGTTAATATACAATACCATATATAGATAATGGCTAAATTTCACCTTCATCAAAATTTGCACTAGAACAGAATACAATTCTTGTCTTTCATAATGTATATTTTTTGAACGCCAGGGAGATCCCTACTCTACCTCTGCGGGTCGATAGTTTTTCAATCCAATATCAGACAATCTTCGCTAACTCTCCTGAGGCCGCAGAAACAACAGACCTACATTATGTAACTAGTTAGTTTTCTTTTTTTTTTCTTTTGAGCTAGGCCGATATTATTTTCGATTTCTCAACATCTGGTATATCCAGAACATGCAAAAAATAACAAAAATGAAAACTGGCTGCTTGAAAAACAAAGTTTTATTCACAGAATTTTGTTTATCATTTGGTAGCTACCTTTTGTAAGGAAAACCTGAACAAAAGCGCGAACACGTGAAACAATGCATGAAATCATGTGTTTTGTTAGAGTTCCGCATTGTAATTATAATGAGGTGCAAACGATGCATTGCATTAAAAACAAACAATAATAAAACAAGTAAAATGCAATTCATCAGATTTATTTAATTCAGGATGACGTAATAATGTTTCGCAGATTTGCTTATTCAGTATGCTCTTGCAGTATTCTGAAATACTGCAACTGAAAATACCTCGCTATTTTCAGTTGCAGTGTTTCAGAATTTAATTAGGATTGCAGCATGGTGCAAATGATCTGATAAAACACTACAGAATGCGAATAAGAGATGCTTTTTTGCATAATTTACGGATGATAAATTGTTTCAGACATACTGAAAGTATTGCAAAGTCAGTGAGGACTCGTGGCATTTTAGGTCTGTAAATTTATTATTTCTTCCCCCAGCGTGAGACGACCATATTGATTGAGGCTTGAAGTGAGTTGTAAACGTTCCACGTTTGGTTCCATTTGCAGGGTCTACAAATCTCCTAAACCTAGTTCACCGAAAGTGCTAATGCACGAATAGTAATGTTACATAATCTTTCGTGATTGAGATTCACATAAAAAATTCAAGTAGCATTCTTCCTGATCAGCAGATCTCTTCACTGACTTTATGCAAAGTAGAAGCTTCCTCAGTTGACATTGCGTATATCTTTGGTCTATCTCAGCTTTATCAAATTCTAGATAGGTCTGCAGCTGTTCGTCTTCGTCGAAGAGAGGAACATAATGTAAGTTTTAAGAATCATGAGCTGGAACAAACTAAATCTGCAGAACGTAATATCACTTTCAAGCTTGTATTGTTAAATTTGATGTATTTGCGCCATAAAATCAAATAAAAAAATCCTTCTATAGTATGTGTTAGTGGATTTATTTCCGTTTTCATTCCAACGATGGCTACTACAGAAAAGGAAAAAAATTCTCGCAATAAAACTTTCACCTAAATCATGGGCTTTATTTTGGTTTGTCATGACTACTTAGCTGCTGACAGATGAAAATATACTTCCGGTATTTCATAAAGTTTTATTTGATAAGTGCACTAAGTAAAAGATGCAAGTACAAGGCATGAAATTAGTTTTGGTATTTGTACTTACAAACGAACATGCAAGGAATGAATAAATTTGGCTGCATGTGTCTTAGTATGGCAGAAGGAGAAACGCATATGACATCGCCCAGGTATAACTGTATGATAACAGTTGCAATATATTAAATTTCATGTTTGTTTATGCAACACTGCTGTTACTTTTCTACATAGTTATATGCTATTTAATTTTTTTAAGTAGGTAATTTATTTTCGCGTTTATCCACCAGCTGCTAAAGTAATGTTTTCTCAATAATAAATTTGCTCTTTGCATTCTGTTGTATCAAACCAGTAAAATTTCAAAGTACGCTCATTAGTATGCAGTAACGAAAACTTCCGTAATTCTGATGCAGTCAACGGTCGCATAGAAAGCATTGCATATAACATATCGGCAATCTGAAATTAGTTTTCTGCTGTTTTGATTCTTGTTTCGACTGATTCTAACTAACCCCGCCCGATGAATAAGTCAAATGCTAACAACATGTTAACTGCCTTTCGGGTGGGGGATAGCAAATTTTCATATAATGATATGAATTTACGCAGCTATGGTAATAAAAAAAAGTGCAATCAACATACCTTAATGTATGTAATTAAAGATAAATCAAAGTTTCTGAAAATATAACTCTACTTAAAATTAAATTAACCAGAATCTCTTTCGAACGAAGAGAAGGTGAATTGTGTTGCTTTTGGTAATAAGGGGTTGTCAAGTCACTGTTTTCTCCTGGAGTTGCACAGATGTTGATGACTGACTGGCTTAAGCTACGAACTCAAAAGGGAAGACCAATGCCGGAATAGAGCTGATGCGACTAGAATTTAATGAAGATCAGGATTAAGGGAGTTGTTGGAAAATTGTTTAGTGGCAAAAAAAAAAAAAGTTTTATTTTTAAAGCATTAGTCAAAATGTTCTAGTTTTAACCGTCGTGAGATAGCGTCGCTTTTCACGATTATTTTTATGATACGATTTTTATGATATTTTGGTTATGCAATCATCGCCATACTTGACAGAATATAAATATGCAGCATCTTTATTAACATGGATCAAATTTGTTAAAAAAAAATGAGTGTTAATACTGAGTGCTACTTTTAATATTAATACAAATTGCTCTAGATCGACACTCTTGCTTTGTCATCGAATGCGATCTTCCCCGTCTTCTGCACTCTCCTGGGTTCAGAAGCCAAGGAAGACCGATTCGAAAACGGAGAAGATTTCTGGGACTCATTTTTCAATCGAATAACGTTTAGTAATTCAGGCAATTTTTTTAATGTCGAAAAAAAAAATGTTGAGAAATTTTGAAAGAAACAATTGCCAAGGAAGCTGCTTTCATTATTTGAATTTCTTATATGTCACATGTGTAATCATGTCTAGTTTAAACTTAGTTTAAATTTTTATTGGGAGTATACAGTACAGTTTTATGGTAAAACGCGGAAAAAACAGAAAATTAAGCAGTACATTTTGGAAATCGGTTAATGAATAAAAATTAAAATTATCACACTTTACATTGATTAAAGTTTAGTTCAAAAATAAATGGTCTTCATCCTGCAAAACAGAAAACCAGCAAGAGAACGCACACAATTAACAAAAATAATACGCTTGTCTCATAGCTTAATTGGTACTGCTCTAGACGAAAAGCTTTTTAACTGAATAGGTCCATTATTTAAAAAATATAAATAACATAACCAACAAGTTAGGAAACGGTGAAATTTATTAACGGATGAAATATTTTTTGATCAGAGAACGCTTCATATTCTACATTGCAGAGGAATCTGAATAACTTACTCCATACATGATCACTGTTAGGGTGATGTTTTAAAATAAATGTTCTTGTTCATGTACGCGCACAAAAACGTCGTCATGAAGAGCCACCTCAGAGCTGAACACACCAACTGGTAAATCCACAAACTTCCATTGATCCACTTTTTCCTAGTAGTAGCGTATCGTTTTCCGATTTGAATCAACGAACCGCATCCTTTCCAGCAGTTGAATTTTTGCAGAATAGAAAATTTATTCCGACTCTGATTAAACAGATCCCATTTACTAGTCGGAGTACTTTCAGAAAAGCAGTTCTGAGTGTAAAATGTCTTCAGCAGTGTAAACGCCTGCGCTGAGATACTAATACCATCGATTTCGCAATAAGGGAGAAGTATTTTCACGTGTTTAACAAAACCTCTAGGGCATCGCTTCCCAAACTGTGGGCCGCGGCCCCCCTTTGGGGGCCGTTATTTTTGTTGAGGGGCCGTGAATTAATGAAAACAAATTTAATGCGGAGGTCGCGGTCGAAAACATTGCAGCATAGGTTGCGTGTATCTGAGAGATACATTCATTACTAGTATGTGCTAAATTGCGATAAAACTTTAAAAAAAAACAACTGCAAATATAATACATGATGGTTTATTTATTTTCAGATACAATCTACAAAATATTAAACAAAGAGAAAAAAAACAACTAAACCAATACTATACTGACATCGGAGTTCGTAGTATCTCTCAGTTACGGGTTTACTATCAAATATCACCTTCACATTCGACTCTATCATTCTCATCATCGGACTCGAGTGACAAAATCGCTGAATCTCTTCAACATCTGATGGATTATCCAATCAATATATTTTTACAGCCATTTTCAACAGTAAATAAAAATTAAAAAAAAAAAACATGTAATCCAAACCTATACTGATATTAGTGGTCGCGGTATTTCTCAGATACAATTTACTATGAACTATCACACACACCTTTACATAACACGTGTTAAACCAAAATTGACCGCATAAACAGTGTGGAATATCAATCTTAATATATGCATGCGCAGCTACTCATGGCCTCCAAGCTATACAGTGGATATGTGTAAGAATATTTATATTAAACAAGTTGTTTTTATCTGTCAGATCAACCGCGACCTCCGCAGGGTTAAAATGTTTTAAGACTAAGTGTTCCATGTCAAATGTGTATGTAAAATGCTAAAAATATAATATTTCCATTTGATTTTTGCAATATTCGTTGTGTATATTTTGTATTGAATATAAATACAATAAATATTATAATAATATATGTCTGTGTTACGATTTTTTTTCTCGATGGGGGCCGTGAAATATTTAATTTTTACAAAGGGCCGTTGACATCTATAACATTGGGAAGCACTGCTCTAGAGCATAGGCGATATAAACGAAGCCAATGGTAGATTTTTGAGGATAAAACTTATGGTAAGAGAAGGTTGACTCATTATCGATATTAAACTGATTTCGGTTGTAATACAAATATACTATTAGCTAGCGAAACGGTTTCGGTTTTTGTATTTGGTTAAGCATTTGAACAATTTTGCACTGTGACACTAGGAAACTGTTCAAGTTCTTAACCAATTATAATCGAGCTAAAACCAGTTCCACTTCCACACTTTATATAAAATGTTGTGATGATAGTTCTGTAAAGATACCTTTGATCAAAGTTTTATAACGTGATCATGAATAATATGCAGCTATAGTCACATCCTGGTTAATATCAGACTATCACTCGGTGACTATCATTATAACGCAGATCATGCGTGACAAATCTAGGTGATGACCCAAAACTTATCCAGTCACTTCTGTTACCTTCTCAAGCTGATGATCTCGTGCGCATCCCTCAATTTACGAATTTTCCTCATAGGACTACCATCAAAGATGCACCCGCAGAAATCGTACTGCGGAAAAGATTCATGTTTAGATATATTTAATTAGTTTCTGCATTTTGGCCATGTGGTGATGATCTTTATGCATAGAACTTGTCACTTCAATAGATCATTTGATTTCAGTGTGATATGTTATTTAATTCTGGGGTTGCTCATTTGTGAATGCGTTTCGGTGGTAGATGATTTTCCTATGCTCATCCATTTTACCTAATGGATGGCTAAAGCGGATTGAAAAATGTCCATGTTTGGTTCTGTAGGGAAGTGTTGGATTAGCTAATCCTCAACTATCCAAGATAAAAGGTTGATATTTTGGCTGAGATCTCCATAAAAAAAGAAACATACTTAGATACAATATGTTCTGCTCTTCGATAGGATGAGAGGTTTCCCATAATTTTAGTTCTGTTTCTTAAATGCTTCTGAGTGACAAAAAGACATTTTTGTCTTTTTGTCACTCGATCTTTGAAGAAGCGTTTTCGAATGACACCATAATTAATAGAAAACATGAATATTGAATGCAAACTGAAAATGGTATAACAAAAAATATATATGTTCTTGGAATGAATACCCTGATTATAAATCCGACAGTCGCAAGGAGTCGAGTTTCATTTAATTAATTATGTAATTTTCGTCTTAACTACATTCATGAGCTTGTTTTTACATTATACGTGAATGTTTTAGGGGGTTCTATTAATATTAAATTTCTGGAAATCAGTAATTCTATTTATGAAAATCTTAATTCCACACAAATTCATACGCAGTTTTAAATTATAGGTGTGTAAAAAAAAAGTGGAAAAGGCGAAAGGTTACATGTATTCTTTAAACCATCGAACAGGATTGCATTATGTTCTTTTTTTTAATATTAATTTTCTATCATTGTGGTAATGATCTCCTAAATTAAAATCTTTTGAAACAACTTAGTCAACTCCCGGAATTAATATAATCAATTTAGTGTTGTCGATGCGTCTAAAGGACGCTTCTTCTCTTTTTTTTTTTTTTTGATAAATGAATTGACAGTGAAGCATTTATTTTGGATAAATGAAGTGCTTAATTTATTCATTCATCCCGCTCAAGATGATGGATTTCGTGGATAGTTATACATTCATCCTATTAAGCAAATTCTGAAAAACTGCCCGCATAGAATTAGAACAATTTTAGTGGTGATTACCAATTATATAAACCTTAAAAATAATTTTAATGAATAATATGCTTTAAAAGGAATAATAATTATTATATTAGTAAGTAATAGAGCGATCCAAAATACTGCATGGTCAGTGGGAAGATAAATTAAGCCTTGGATATCCCCAGTTCAATAAAATATCTCAAGTAATCAATGTGTGAAGGAAATTTTGATCTACAATATATACAAATATATAGAGGCATATGTCTTATAACAGAAATACATATAGGCATGAGTGATTTATGACAGATTGCGATCAATTTGATCTCTAACAATAGCCACTTGAGAGTCACAAATCGGATTTGTGTTACATGGAATTCATTCGAAAACATTTGGATTCACTGCAGCATGTTCTCTCAGAATAATCAAGTATTGCTGATTTATGTAATAGTGATAATTACAACAAAAACAAAATATGAAAAGAAAAGCAGTGGTTTTATTGTCTGTACGTTCGTTTTTCCAAGATGTTTTTAATTCATATTAATTTCATTTTAGTAGTCTTTGTGAAACAAACAAACAAACGTAAAAAAAAAAACTTTCGTTGTCTCCCCTCCCTGAACACAACTTTTCCTTCACTTGGTTTGCTTAAGTGATTTCACATAATCGGAAACTATACTGCATAGGAATGACCTTCATTTAAAAAGAGTTGCGAAATGCAAATTTATTCCACACAATGTAATCGCAATATCTTATCGATGGAATGCCTCATTGATGAGTCGATGATGTGCTCGGATTGCAAACTACCCGACAGTCACGTGAGGTGTTAGTGTAACTGACTTTGAGAATGCATTAGGAATGCTAATAAAAGGATAATATCACCGAATTTGTAAATCTGAATGACCTTCAGTGCTATAAATATGGCAATAAACATTTACATTTTATTCGTCATTTTTTCTGGTTATTATTATTATTTTTTTTATTTTTATTGTATAGGTATTCCCTATAATGCTTGAGAATGAAATAAAGCAAGCTTATTTTAAGCGAGCCAGGCGAAGTTCCTTTAGACTTGTAATTAAGTATATTATTAGCTGGAATATCTTATAGTGAGGCTCAAATGAATAATGATCATTACGTCTGAGCGATTAATGAAGAATGAGCGATCTCCCACGTAACAGACTCTAAGTAATTGCTTTAACAAAGTTGGCAACTGAAACGGGCAACCATGGAGGGAGGAGGAGGATGGATGACGTTTAAGAAGATTTGGACATTATTCAATAATGTCTGCTCTGTGTTTCTGTTGTCAAGTGAAAGACGTGGAGTAAATCTGCCGAGACACGAGAGTGAGCGATGACTCGACCACTTGTGAATGTCGTGTAAAAGTTAATACCTGCACGTGGTAATTCTGCTTGACTCTAAATGGAAGTGTGGAAGTGAATTTCACTACAGTACCAAATGTGCATTTAGACAGTGGCACGAGGCAGCTAAATTTTCCAAAACAAAAGATAATTCTATTCATCGCAAGCTTAGATATTCAGATTGAGTGCTGCAATAATAATCACACTATTTCTCTCAATATATAATATGTGGCGCGGGAGTGTGTGTGTGTGTGTGTGTGTGTGTGTGTGTGTGTGTGTGTGTGTGTGTGTGTGTGTGTGTGTGTGTGTGTGTGTGTGTGTGTGTGTGTGTGTGTGTTTATATATATATATATATATATATATATATATATATATATATATATATATATATATATATATACGGACGTCTGTGTATTTAATTGCTTGTTGGTTAGCCGAGAAGATAGCGTATCCACTCTCAACCGATGCTGCGAGTTCGAATCTCTAGTGAGAATGGATGTTTATGATGGTCGATGAGAAATGCACTTCATTGGCTTTTAATCGACATGTCTGAAGTCGGTTAAAAGTTGATGTTTGGCATCTAGAGCAGAGTTTTCGGACTGTGTAAAAAATAAATAAAAATACAGAAAATATAAAAATAATAAAAATATCCTTAGCCCAATCAGGGTATCAAACGTCTATAGGTTTACATTTTATGGCTAACTAAAAAAAATTGTAGTTTTAAGCAGGTTGTTAGAAACAAAATTCGGACACTTCCTCAAACTTCGAAGCTCTGTGTTTATATTATTTTTCCCGATCTTTTTAAAAAACAGAGAGAAACAGTTTTAATCCACTTCGCGTGCTCAAAGAAATCAAAAATTCAAGACGTTCTAAGAAGTACTTAGAGGAAGTCAGCAAATTTGGTAATCTCTTCCTCTCGTTTTTGTTTTAGTGAGTCTAACAAACTGTGAATAATCTTCTTGCGCTCACAGGATGGCATTGTTTTTCACGTTTCCGAAATATCTTAACCCTGCGGAGGTCGAGGTCGAAAAAATTGTAACATAGATAGCGTGTATCTGAGAGCTACGCTACGTTCATTACCTTAGCACATTCATTTTGTCCTAATGCGATAAAACGTAAAAAAGAAAAAAAAAAAAACACTGCAAATATAATACATGATGGTTGATTTATTTTCAGTTACAATCTAGAATTATTGAACAAAGAAAAAAAACAAGTAAACCAATACTATACTGACATCGGAGTTCGCGATATCTCTCAGATACAATTTACTGTCAAATATCTCTTTCGCATTCGACTCTATCATTCTCATCATCGGATTCGAGTAACAAAATTGCTGAATCTCTTCAACATCTGATGATCCAATCAATATATTTTTCCAGCCATTTTCAACAGTAAATAAATAAAATAAAATAAAAAACTAAACCAATACTATACTGACATCGGAGGTATCTCTCAGATACAATTTACTATGAACTATCACACACACACACACACACACACACACACACACACCAATAGCTACCGTAGCCACTAACTCGAATAAAGACAACAATAGTTGGTCTAAAATTCGACTTCTTGTAACTCGGGTTCTAATTAAACTTATCGAACTACCTTACGTTCGCCGAAGGTATTTAACGTGATGCAAAAAAAAAAAAAAATTAATTAATTAAATAAAATAAAATAAATAAAAAAAATACTCTTTTTACCTACGAAAATTTCTCCGGTGTAAATGAAGATGTCGGTGATGTTTTATAAAGTAAACACGAATTTATACTTAGTTATTTTCACCAAAATAACTAAACGTTATTCTTAAACGCTAAAAATTTTCTCTGTTTTACACTCCGAGACAAATTCCTTCTTTTAGCACTTCACGAAGATTACAAAAAAGTGCTTATGAGAAAAGGTTTTATTCACATTGAAAAAGAATTAACGAATCCTTTTAAAGCTAAATTAAAATAACTCATCTAAAAATTCAGAAAGAAAGTGCAATACACTCGTAAACGTTTAAATAAAACGAAAATTTGGATTTATTTCCTATAGTTTTGATTTCTTCGGTGTTTTCGTTTGGAATAACGTTTCAAAAGGCATTGCAGAGTTTGAACGAAATCACCGAAACAATCTTAACTTTAACGAATCGAAATTTTAGTATTCTTTGTCAAGTCCGCTGGCAAATTTTTCGGCCCCTTACGTAATAGCGATGTCATAAGAAGTTTATTGGCATCATTTTTCATTTAGCTTATCTTTACCAACACCATTATATTAACATGACCGGCAGCCGTTTCACGGGGTTTCTTGGCTATAAAATAACGCGATTCCGACATTAAGACTCGATTATCGTTTACTAGTGGCCATGCAGTAATTTCGTGATTTGTAGCGTGCACACATCCCTCCCTTGGATACCCTCTTAAAGCAATGCTACTTTTAAGATACAAACTTTAGATCCTCATTTTCGTTCAGGCTGGCTACCGTGAAATATTAGGAATCATTTGCATTTTATAGACTTCTTTAGTAATAAATAAGAAGAGGACAACCAACCAGCCTCAGGTTTTATAAGGATATTAAACTTTGCCTTCCGAACATAGCTAGATAACACACATGAATATGTAGTTGCCGACGTAGCAATAATTTGATGGCCTCAGGTAAATGGAAAGTTTGTTCCTTTATAACAACTCAGATAACTTAGGTTTTGCATTTCGCGAATATTAATTGCAAATATTTACTATACAGTTCATCAAGTCTTTCTTAAACCATGTATATTGCATCTGAAGATAAAAAAAAGATTACCATTTTAATTTAACGCTAAAGTTCGTATTGCTGTTCAACCGAGATAAACTGAATGAACTTTTATCGTTAATGAAGACTTGATTATAGCTCCTGTATGATAAACTGCATTAAGATGCGGTTTGAAGAAGTGACTAAGAAAAACATATTTGAAATCCAGCAACTTCGTTTCGAGAGAGAACCTCTTTTATGCACAAAATGCTCTTATAGAAAAGATTTATCTCGTTAAAAATAATACGAATTTAATGGTTAAAATCGTTTGCCTGGCTTCAGAAATGTAGTTAATTTAATTCTAGTGGATAACAAAAAACGAGCACCCACTTATTCCTAATGGGTTGTTTAGCTTCCAAGAACAAGCGGAGAAACTCTGTGCCGAAATAGATGATTAGGGGTGTTCGTTAATCTTAGTCAGATTTATTGGGAGTACTGCATGAGAATTGATATCCTTGCCGTTTCACGCTGAAAAAAAGTATGCTCGAGATACACCACATGCTTTTCTATAGAATAAATCCTGGAACAAAATCTTATAATTTTTCATATTTTTTGCATATATATTTTGCATATTTATTTATTCCTGTTAAAGTCTTCCCTAATTGTTTGCAGACTTTGCGTGGTTCCTAAAGTTAAACATAATATACTATTGCTTCATTGTGCTCGTCACAAAAATAATGAACCATTAGTGTTTCATGAAGAGGCACTTTGCAAAGAGTAAACATTGCGTCACATTCGTGTTAATAGCCCGGGTGTGCTTTCAAAATGCATACAGCTTTGAACCCTTCGAAAAGATGTAAAGAGAGCGCAACAGCGAGGCTGGGTGAACTCACCCACCACCTAGGGGGTGTGCAATCACACCCCCTAGGTGGTGGGTGAGTTCTTGTGTCAATCAATCAAACTGAACGTTGTCACTTGTCATGTGTTGAGTGCTTTCTGTATCTGATGGCTATATTACAAACATGTTTTCTGGAACTGAAAATTTGAAACTGGATGCTACGAGAAAAAACCTGAATGTTTCTCTTGCGTGTGCAGCATTAGCATCTGTTGAGGTTGCAAAAATGTTTTGACAGTATAGAGACATTTTTATTCTAGTCTTCGGAAACAACAGACAGTAAAAAATTATCTATTCCTGAATAAAAAAAAATTAATACTTCAGTGTATTATAAGACGTTGATGATCTACAACAAAATACCAGCATATATGAGACTGATAAGACAGGAGAACCGCTGATAATAATAAAAAACCTAACGAATGTAGGATTCCCGAAAGTGTGGATAATTCCGATAATGATTGGATGTCATGTATAATGAGTCTCAGAACAAAAGAAAATTCTTAGAAACGGAGCGAAATACACAAACCAGAGAAATGCACAACAACTTTTACGAAAAGATTGGCTGCTCCATCAAACGATATTTATTCCTGCCATACTCTCCGTTTCCTCATAAGTTTTTTTAATTATGCCATCATAAATTTACTTATTCATGTCTAGACTTTAGAGGCTCGTGCTATTCGCTCTGCCCAGCAACTTATGCGACACACCTATCACAAATATTAATTATTAATTAATATTTGTGATAGGTGTGTCGTATAATGAAAATATATCCACTCACGCTTATTCTTTCCTTTTATTTCCTATTCTCACATGCCCTATAAATGATGGTTCACATATTTTCATCTTTGAGTATTTCAAGTATACCAACCAAATATAGCATTCTCCTTCATTTTTGTTTTCTAATAAATCCCAAAACAAACGGATTGTTCCCCCACTGTACGCAGAAGTTATCCTGCAATTATTGCATTGGACAATTAAGATGAGCGCTGCTATGCTATGCAATCTCAAAATTTCATACGTCGATAAAAATGCAATCATACGGATATGGGCGTCCGCAAATGGGGGGGGGGGGGTAAGCGGGCACTCCCTCTGGGTTCGAATAAAAAATTCCACAAATTATAATTATAAAAGTTATTGAGGTATGTAACCTTACACCCTTGACCATGGGACGCTTTGTAGGCCCATGGTAGCCATAGAAAACGTGTTTTATTGCAGCAGTAAAACACGTTCCTGTTTTTTGGTTCACCTTTTTCTTATTTGTACAAAAAATGTTCATTACTGTTGTGAACAGCGACCGGTTTGCGTTTTCCGCCGCGTCTAGTGAGTCACTGAGTGAAGTGTCAATTGTAGGAGTAAACTTACAGTGAAATAATTTTAAACAGAAAAATAAATTTTTAAAAGGTAAGTATTTGTAATTTAATATTATTTTACTTGTTAGTTTTATGACTTTTTGCTTTTAAACTGAAATAATTTAATTTAGGATTTTGGGATTAATTAATTAGTTGATTTTTAATAAAATATGCCAGTCATTTTTTAATATATGAAATTGTGCTAAAAACTGTATTTATTCCGAATACTTTTTATTTCCCAACAATTAAAAATCATTAAAATCGATGTAAAATGAAAATAATGTATTTATAGTTTATTTTGACAAATAATTACATCAAAAAATGCTAAAAGACGATTATTGATGTAAGTATTTAATTCATCAGTAATTATAAAAAAGTATTGATGTGATTGTTTGTCTCCAAGCCTTGACCCTGCCCCCTCCGGAAAATTTTCTTCGGACGCTATGCATACGGTCAAATTGACGTGAAATTTGCAGCACGGATTGCGTAACCCATTCATTTCACAACCGAAATGGGCACGCGATGGCACTGATGGTTTTATTTTCTCTCTTTCTCTCTCTCTCTCAGAATTCTTTTTTGGTAGAATTGTACTCTATAACATATAGTTTGTGATGTTTTTATATTTTGGAAAGTTGTTCAGCGAATTCCTTCCCATTTCTCCGAGGTCAGCTATTTAACTTAAATGGCAAATAATGTCCATGACAGCGGACAGGAATATACACTTCCAGCTTTCTGATCCCTGCAAGGAACTGCTGTTTTCCCTTAACTGCGGCATTGCCGCGACCTAGTTTAGTGACAACACGTTTAGTTCTTGGCTTGTAATCGAAGTTCATGGCAGTGATCGACTGTTGGCGCCAAGAATGGACAAGCGATAAGTTCACTCAGTGTACTGGTCTTTAGGATTGGGGGGGGGGGGGGATCGAAGCTAAATCTGCTAGCGCCTCTTTCGGTCAGCACTTTTTCCACACCGAAACACAAAGAAACTAACACGCAGTTTTTGACTTAAGTGATGAAAGAAAATAAGAGATTTTTTGGACAGAATTCTTTCCCATCGCGGCTAGTTTCGATAGAAAACACGAAAAAAAAAAAGTGTTTTTCAGTGAGCCTAGCACAAGCACTTTCAATTACTTAAAGTATTTGAAGTCTCCATGAGTGACATTTAAGTGTATTATGATATGAGTCCTTACTTTGAAGGACACAAAGGAAACCGATGTTAGGTTTCGGTGTTTCTGAGTATGCTTGGGTTATGCATCAAGTTTTATACCTTTGTGTGGCCTTCAGCTTAAGAGCTATCGGTTTTCAGCGAATATATGGTATTCGCGTTTTCAATGTGAAATTGCAGTTTCAGTTATTTCTGCGATTTATTTGTGCAATACTAAGGAGGAAGGTTTAAGTTTTATTTGACGTTGCATTTCTTTGTCAAATCTGTTATGACGGAATTACTTTGTCAAGTTAGATGTGCAATATTTTGCATTTCATTTGTAGTATTAGGAAGTGAAGATCGATGCAGTGTCGTCTATAAATGTATTAATTTTAGTAGATATCTGAAAATCCTCACTCATTTTATGTATATTATAAAAAAGATTGGAACAGTCACAAATCCTTCAAATCCAGTCAAGGATGTGACGAACACCATAAGAGCTTTTCAACTGAAGTGAGTTAGCGAGTTTTATGCGGAAGGGAAGGTTTTCCATTCCAGAAGCAAGTTTTAATTGTGGTTAAATAAGTCAACCATCTAAAACAACACACTCGATTAGCTAATATGCTGTGCTCATAAACTTAGTTGTTTGGCATAATTCAAAACAACCTAACCAAACAACACAAACTTGATGACACTGTAATTTCTTCCAAAAATCACTTAATTCGGGTAAACTGCTTCCTCTTTTCATTTAGAAATAATTAATGTTCTATTAGCTATTACATGATGGCTATTATAACTATTATTATGGCTATTGGAATTTATTAATAGTCTATACCATTCAATGAATATATTGCATTCATACGTAATATTGTGTTAATTCAAATGTAGCACACAATGCACTAAAATGATCCTTTAAATCGTATTTCCAATTTTTCTTGATGATGTAATAATTAAAACGCATCTTTTATTGATATATTTTTCGAATGACAGTAAAATCTGCACTGCTTATTACGCACATGCAAAGTCTGTTGTCAGTAAAGTATTAAGTCATACCTGTTTAATATACAATAAACGAAGCCTTTTATTATAATATAAGAAGATTATTATTTTAAAACATAGCAATTACTTAGTGAATCTTAATATTATGCCAAACAACCTGCCATACAATCTGGCTCATTTATGGGGGGAGTAGAATCTGTTTTACTTCCTGATAACAAATTAGCATGACAGACCCATCAGGTTAGTGAAAAAAAATGAGAGCAGTTCGTTTCAATTTTTAGTTTTTTTTATATATCAATCAAGTTATATTACATATTCCAAATAAAATATTTTACTAACAAACTGCATTTCATTTGCAACTTTTCCAGTCGGTACTGCATTTCGTTAAAGTGTTGCATCTGCTAATCATTCGTCAAGCTCAAGGAAAAGAGGCTTATTTTTCTTAGGTATAAAAAAACAAACTATAAATGTTTAAGAATCGATCAATGGGTATTTAACACAGTGTTCTGATGAAAAGGTTTTACCAGCGGATTGGCTTCCTTTTTCCACTAATGAATGTACATTCCACAAATGCACATGTGCAAAGAGGTATCCATTAGTAACGTGGAAAACACTTCCATTTCTCAATTATGGGTGCTGTTCCTTTCGCTTACGTGAGATTGATGATTGTGTGTATGAGTTAAGCAAGTTGCTATGCGCATTGAAATCTTTTGAAGAGTACGTACGCATGCGTGGGCGTTTGTGAAAGAGTGAATTTAAATTACGCGAGGGAAGGCGAGTGTTGTAAAATATCGCTGCTAATGAGAAACATAAATTAAGCTCATATTCCTCTCCTTTCAAGATTTCTCGGAAGAAGGCGCAAGAGAGCGAGTTCTAACGAGAGAATCGATCGGCTCGGCTTTCTCCAATGGTTTCTCCATTATGAGTCATCAGACACCACTGAAGCTGATTTGACAGGTTTAAGATCTGCTTGGAATGAAAGCTGTCGGGTAGAAACACGGAATGATGGCAGATATCTTTTAATGACTGCGAAAGTATTAACGGGACTTTTTAAAGAGCCAGAAGACATCGGAGTATACGATATTTTAGTATTTCAAGCTAAACTTAAACTAATCGAAATTCTTTCTTCAAAGTAATTATCGTTTTATTTAAAAAAATGGAAATAAAACTTCTGTATTTCTGTAAAAAGAGTTCATACAAAAACTATCCGCAAATAATTTAGATCCTTCAGGAAAAATGCATATTTGCAACAACACCTAATATTTTCTTTCTTTTCACCAAGAATTTCATTATAAAGATTGTTCACAGTAGAGAGAGAGTAAATGTACCGTTATTAATCCGCAGAAAGTTGAAAATGAAAAAAAAAACTACTGATATTTGTTTAATACTTAAAGGATGTACTTTTTAGTTTAAGGTAAGATACTTTTTTTTTCATGAACGATAACATGGAAGAACTAAGAAAAAGAAAGGAACGTATCCTGTTAGCTTACAGTCGAAATCTGAGTGGGTTGTAGTTGATCAGTGCCATGTCGCAAAGGATTTAAAGGAAAATGGCGAATTACAAATACCAGATCTGATGATTGACTACCATAAAATTGCAAGGCGCAGAACAGAACGATAGTGTGGCGGATAGCGAATCGGTTTGAAGCGACTAGTTTGCAGAGGGGTTTTGTTACTGATCATCAATGCAGGAGTTGGAAGACAAAAAAAAAGGCAAATTTTCTTCGTATATCTTGCAGTAAAACCAGCTAGATGGGAAAAGTTAAAGATCGCTGTATAAAATTGTTACCAGTAGCTTTACCAGAAGCCCGGACTTTCAGATGGATTAGGAAATAGCAACGTACTGTGATGAAGCACTGGTCTCATGTTTGATGACAATGTTCGGTATTTCATTAAATATTTCAACTTTTCATTAAAGGCCCGGTAAGAGAAGCAGCAATCACTTTGGTAGTTAGGCAGTATATAAGCTCCCTCCATAATTCTGAATAGAAAACATCCGCACTGTCCAGAATGCTCGATCCTTTAACAGTCCTCTTAAATACCCTGAGCATGTGCCCCAGTATGTGGAAACATGGTTCCTATCTGGATCATCTACTTTACGTACAAAATACACCAACTACTCTTTCTTGATCAGAACAAGGAAGATTTATTGCACACATTTGTATGCCACTTCGTCACACATATTAGAAAAGTTTATATACTTAGGAGATATGATGAAATTCATTTTTTCAATTGTTTTGCATCAACAAAATAAACAACTACTGCAACATGCATTCACAACGTTCAGAGAAAACAAATGCTAAACAAATGACATGAAGTTCTGAATAGTAGCCTTAGATCTGTCTGTTCTTCATGCTGGTGTAATCATGTCACATGAACGAAGTTATCTCGGTGAACTGTGGCAGCACACACGTATCACAATGCGATAACTTAATCCTCACCTACCCTTTTAACATGCCTTGAAGAGTGCATTCTCAATGATGCCGACCTCTGCTGAACAAAACCTGATATGGGATACCCCAATGAAGAAATGTCACGAAAAGGGTCAAAAGTATGCCATATTAAATCTGACATGAGTGGTGGCAGAAACAGTTGATAAGTGAATTTTTGCTATTAAGAATTGATTAGTTTTGGAAGATGAAAAAACATGATGGACACAGAATATGAACTCCCATGTAGTGTGAAGTAGATCCAAATGTTTTTGAAAAAATTTATTTTCTTTCCCCTTCGTGTGTAATTATTTTTCCTTTGGCTTTTCATTGTTATTTTAAGCAACATGAAATTAATGAGGGATGAGTAAGATGTCGTATTCGCGTTCTTTCCTAAGCCATATATACATTCCTCGATAGTATCTCAACTCCCCCCTCCACTACGTGAGCATCGACCTTGAATACGTTTAAAGCTTGACCATCAGAGTCACTCCAATTAAGGCACATTTTTCGTTCAGTCTTATAACCCGTCTGCAGAACAAATATACATACTTAAAGTTCCAATGAGAAAGAAAAATGTACTTGTCCATTATTCTTTGAAACTATGAAAATGTCAATCATAGAAAGAAAAAAACTGGCATAAACAGCTAATCAATAGTGTAGTAGTGAACAACCAGCCGTTGAAATTGGTCTTTGACTCAGTAACGCCAATCTCACACGATTCTTCGCCTTTCATCTGTTTTATCATCTTTACAGCAATGAGAATATATTTAGAAGGAAATTAGCCGGCCTAGTTGGCCGAGTGGTTAGGTTAGCGTATCTGTTCTCCAGCCAAAAGGACGCGGGTTCGAATCCCGCCGTGGGCATGGATGTTTGTGATTGTCTTGAAATTACTAGTGGTGGTTAGCAGTAGATGGAGTTGGTGTAGATGATGAAGGTAGTTATGGTTGGTGGATATGGAGAGAAGGGGAGGAGGTGTCTTCCCTCGATGAGTCTTTGGACTCCCTGGAGGTGTTACGTAATAATAATAATAAATTAATTTGAAAGTGAGCTAGCCAGTTTCATACACAGTAGCAGAAGAAATTTTTCCTCCTAAAACTGCCCATAAAAACACACACAACCAACATAATACATTTGCCTCATAGCCTTAGCTGTTTTGGCCACAACTCCATCCCAATAGCTCTGAGGAGAAATGGATATTACTTCCGAGGTGATTTTCAATACTTTGAGAAGATATTGAGGAGACTGATAAGCTTCTGTGGAGATAGTGATGACACCTCGAACGCTGCTTGCATTTCCCCCGTCCGGTTGTCTCATTCAGCGTTGATTATGTAATCCCATTCTCTTTCTGTGGGTCAGATATTCTTAGTGATACCAACAGGGATTTTTGTTCTCTGCAAGGAACTGTCTGTCGGGTGCTTATACAGAATTGACACTGATTAACCAAACCATAACGGGTGTGGATTGTTTAAATTTTACATGTGTGATGTGTTATTTGAAGTTCAAAAACATTAATCAAGGTTTGCGTGCTAGCATAGATCCTGATACGTGAATATTATAAATAAAGCTTGTGACGCTTCAATGTATCAACCTACATCACGTATTGCTAAAAATGTTATTTCCTCCGCACACCTGGGCAACCTAATATTATACTGCACTGAATCTGTACTGCTAATAACCATCCATGCATGAACGCTTTTGCCTTTATTCCTGTTAGCGTGTTGTCACATCCATTGGATATATAATACGTGACAAACACAGCTTACCGCGAAGCGTGTAAGATCAATATTTATACCCAGAATTCTGAGAGGAAATGAACTGTGTAACCTTAGCAAATGGGTAATCAAAAATATATAAGAACAACAGAAAATATATGTATTATTAGAACTTTATTGCTGTTCTTCCAGTTTCAGGTATCCATAACTACAAAAATGGTTTTAACTCTTCAAGAAAGAATATCTGAATATCTGTTGTTGAAGACATCAGGAATCGAAATTGAAAACCATTAAGGAGGAATATGAACAGCTATAAGGTGCCAAGCGGACTTCTCCCAACTAGTCAAGCATAAAAAGTCTCTACGATTAAAAAAAAAAAACTTGGGAGGATTTTGAATGCAGTGAGGTATGAAAAGAGGAAAGGACTTAATTGAAGACAAGACTTTAGGCATTCAATAGCCTAAAGAAATTTGTGGGAACTATCAGAAAATTAGCCATACAAAAACATGGTTTCAAAAAGACAAGATGATTGCTCCTATTTCCCGCACTCCCTTGCAGGACCGATCGTAGGTATTTTGTCGCCCCATTCAATAGCATATTTTTGCTGCCCAATTCCCCCTAAAAGAACTCTTTTAATGACGTCTTAAAAGCCAAGATGTTAAAACTAGACTTCAACACGTCTGGTCATAAATTCTAAATAGTAGCATTAGCTAATGAAAATTCATAAGCTATATGAATATAGAAAATTCATAAACTATATTTTTTACAGAAAGAGAGAGACAATTAACTCTTTAGCAGAGGAATTTTGTTCTGAAAATGTGCATTTGATGGGTAATTAAAAACAAGCGAAGAGGAGTATACCCGTCAAACGCAAAGTAAATACACCTGCTGTAAATTTAAATTATAACAAAGTGGCAATTACTAAAAATTAGTTTATTTGAAAAATCAGTAATTTTATCTCTCCAAAATTCATTAATATCAAAAATACTGTCAAGACAACCTAAAAAATATTTAAATACTTCCATGAACATAGAAAAAAAGTATAGCAATTTGTGGCACGATTATAGTTTATAAAAATCGGAATTCGACTTGCTAAAAAATACTAAAAAATTAGGAGTGCGTTGCGCGATCTTTGTTAAAGGTTTTTCGTAGAGTTTTCATTATTTTCTGGGCAAATTTAGGCTCCTCTTGTACAATTCTCTCAAGAAATTATTTGAATTGTGTGCAATGGTATTTTATTTGCTTCGCATACAATATTATTTTCATAAGAAATACAAAAAAAATCATTGATCATTAGATTCCTTTATAATAATAAGAGGAAAATATTTTTAATTTTTACTCAAATTTTAATTTTTGTCACAAAGGGTAATTTATTTTTTTCACAAGACGAGTATATTCGTCGAACACCGTTAAAGGGTTAAAAGAAAGAAAGAAAAAAATGTATTGCTATTAACTTTGGTGTAAGTCACGTCATGCAGAATGAAGAACTGCTAAATCACAAACACGTAACTATGATAAATATAATTTTTTTTTAGATTTTAGAACACGTATCATGTCTTAACATAAGTTAATTTATCTTTTCACTGTTAAAATGTAAACCTACTGTTTAAAACGAAACTCTTCTTGCTTTCATATTCGCAAAATTACAAAATAATATCAGCGTATCTAATTTCTGACTGATTTCATATTCGATTGAAATCATGGCAAGACCTTCCAATCGAGTTTCGGCCATTGTAGAACGCAAATAATTTTAATAAGATGTAGTTTTGAAAGACTGCACTCGCCCCTTGGGAAAAGACAGCGTCTGCATTTAAAGTATGGTTGAAGATTACTTCAGGACGGCTGCATTCCCTGGAGCTGACCCCAATGAAAAACACGAAAAGACGCAGTCATCATACCACTTTTAACGCTGCACTGCGGACTGGTCGGATTCTAGCCAGGGCCGGCCATCTCGGGGGTGCAGTGGATGCAATGTACCCAAATGTATTGCTATTTACTATACCCACTCCACGATGGAGTGGGTATAGTCGGTACACATTTGCGGAAACGTATTATATTTCGAATGGTTTTTTTTTTTTTTTTTTTTTTCTGTGCCAAAATCATTTGCAGGTAAGAGCTTTTACAATACGTTTATTTCGAATCCTTTGATTTTTACCTTTGAAAAATATGTTTGGACCCCAAAAGGTTTCTTTCACTCTGGTCCCGTTATAGAGAAGGCCGTCCCTGATTCTAGCTCACAAATAAGAAACAACGGTAATCGCACATGGAAGACAGAATAGGGTCTTCTGAAAATTGTCACGCCGTACAAAATTTCAAATTAATTCAATCATTCTGAAATGTTATACATAATTTAATCTTGTAATTCTATATTCATTAAGAATATGTTACTGTAATTTCATTAAGCAATTTTGATTAATTATGCATGTATTTTAACCTAAGGTCAACTCACGGCCAACAATGGAGTTAGAAATAAATGTAAGATTGTAGAAATTGATTCTGGTATTGTCACGTCGTGTGATATGGACACTGAGAGTGCGATATTAAACGCAGCACAAAACTACATTATTTTAAATGATTATGATTTTTAAAAAATATATAGCACAATCAAGTTTTAGTAGGTAAAAATTTAACTAATGACATCCTGAAGTGTAGTTTCAACAGAGAAGGAATAAACGACTTTTTTATGATTTATTTTTCGTATAATTTAGATCAATTTTGCCACCCCAAAAAAACATGTCTCACCCGTGAAAATGCACGTTTTGCACCGTCGGCAGAGCTGTCCCTGCTCCCTTGAGTGAGTTTGAATCTGTTTCAAACAAGCCTTATTTAACATTTGTTTTATTGTTACTTTTTTCATCTATCACTGAAAGCTAGAGGGCATTGAATTAAATAATGGTATTTAAGCAAAAGATACAACGCCAAACAACTGAGGTTTTTTGTCAACTCTGAGAGAAACGTTGTTATAAAGTACATGTAGGGATCTGTACAAGAGTTGAATATATTGATAATATATTTAATATTATAATAGGGACCTAAATCATCGACAAATTACATAAAATAGTGCCTGTTTTGTCAGAGTAACGTTAATTAAATGCGGTGTCAGACTAAGCGATCATACTGGAATAAATGGAAACGCTTCTCACTCTGGAAGTTTCCAAGACTCGCAAAATCACAACGGCTGCAGTTTTTGTTTAGCCGCTAATATACGACTATGAATGCGACCCCAGTAAGGGTTAATTATGATTTCGTGTCGGACTTGATAACTTAATGCACTCTCAGAAAAGTGCAAATATTTGCGATGGCAAACTGGCTGTTGGCATTGCGCCATACCCGGGCTGTCGACAGAAAATCTGCTGCCAGCCTCGTGTCGACCAGACACGTTGAAGCGTTTACAAGGCGTAATTATACGGTTTTAGGGTGCGGTAATTACGGCAGTTATATCCTGATGTACATTTTGCTTTATGAGAGCTAATCTGAAGTGGATCCACTTTAATCTGACGTAATAAACATTATTTTCTCATTAAGCTGCTCAGCCAGATCATGCCAGTCCAGTAGAGAGTCTGGTACAGCCTTAAAACTTGTCAAGTCTACTTGACATCATTAATGTCCGATGCCAATATCCGTAAAATGAGGACGACACTCGTGTTGAAAAGTTTAAACAGGTTGTCATTTGTGTGTAAAGCATCTCCTTTGTTTCTTTATGCTTTGGCATGCATGTGCGCGATATATATACAGTATATAGATAGATAGATTATACCTTGATTAACGCGATTAATTAATCCCTGGATGTTACCGCGTATATCAAAATCGCGTTAATCAAATATAATAATCAATGGTAAAAATTACAATTCGTCCATGATCGATTATTATTAATAATTCGTTTTATATGATACGCTTTTAGGAAAGATAAAATATGATTGCAAAAGAAATGTTTAATAAATGCTTGTACCTACATTAGTTATTACTGCAATTTTTAATCCAAAAAAAGTTACCAAGAGTCGTTTGAACAGTTTTAGTTTTTTCTTATCAGCATAAATTCTACGATAACAAGCAAAGCGACTCTCTAGACCTCAGCAAATAAGCATTCTTCGATTAACATCTGGATCCATATCTATTACTTGCTGCTTACGCGATTCTAAACTGAGAAATATTCCATCCGGTTCTTTGATTGTTATCTCCTTTGGAACCTCATCTTCACATGCCATTTGTTCGTTGTCTTCATATGCCCGTTGTTGTTCAATTTCAAGAAGATCTTTTCACTGAAATCTTTTCAATTTGAATCCAATAATTCTTTAACATCTTTTGCATCAACAACATCAAAACCAATGTCTTCACTAATTGCAACGGTTTCTTCAACCACGTTGATCACAGAATTTTGTAAATCACGTAAGTCATTACCCATTCTGGCAAAAGATTTTCCCAAACAGCTTTCATGCAGCTAGAAGACACTTGCTCCTACGAGTCGCGAATGTTTTCAATTGCATGTTTAATGTTAAAATTTTTTCCAAATTCTTGGAGCGTAATCGTATTTTCTCCCGTTGTTGTTTCTACTGCCTTTGAGAATGTCTTTTTAAGAAAATAGGCTTTGAAAGTTGCAATGATGCCCATATCCATGGGTTGGTGGAAAAAATAAAACTTCTACATTCTCACACAGATCATTAGGAGAATTTGGATGACCAGTTGCGTTATCTAAAAGAAAAAGAGCTTTGAAAGCTATTTCTCGGGAGAGGAATGACAGCATCAAGCTCGGCCAGGAAACACTCCTCTAGGCTTACATGTTTTTGCGTGGTAAATTTCAAGGCGCGTCAATTAAAACTCTTGCCGCGCATATAAAGGGATTGTCGCAATTAATTTCGCTGCGTTAATCAAAACCACGTTAAGCAAGGATACATATATAGCTCTGAAATAAAGAACGGGCAGCATTCTTCCTTTGGTCGTGTCTAGGAAGCGAAGAACGTGTATCACCTTCTTTCAACTGAAGGTGAGCCAACGGACATCATACTGGGGTGTGAAAGAGTTTCACTTTATGAAAACCCGGATTTTTCTTCCTGCAGGATATGCAAAGGGACCATTACAATACACGCAATTACATAACACACTGGTCTCATAGCCTGAGTTGCTTAGCCGTAAATCCAAATCAAAACTTATTTTGCGATAAATTTATTTTCCTTCATCTAATAACAAATCTTTTTTTTTTTCAAATCCCTTTTTTCATCGCCTTACCAAATCAAATATATCGCTTTCCAACTTTTGGGAGTGCATTTATGCCCGCCTTAGATGCTATCGCTTGGTGGAGATTGCTTCATAAACGTTATACCCAGAACATATGAAACCTCTCTAGGTTGAGACACACGCAACGGAAGCTTTCAGTGGGCATACGAGTAGATAAATGAAATAAATAATACGCTAGGTTGCTTTGCAAGTAAAAATACACTTTTTCTCAGAAAAAGTGTATTTTTACTTGCAAAACAACCTGGAAGGTTATTCAGTGGATGCTTATTATACGAGTCTCGTGCTTTAATGAGCACGTATTTCCGAGCTATTTTTTTCTTCAGTAATTTTTTTTTCCTCTTAAAACGTTTTCTGATCACGTTTCAAAAATGGAAAAGGAAAATAGGAATCTTGGAAGAAAGAGATTTGAAATTAGTTACTAAAGCAATTCTTATATAACAAAATAGTTCAGTTTAGTCGCCGATTTAAATATCTTTTATCATATTTTATTGGTCCAGCATATAGGGTTCATAAATATCGTGTGAACAAAACAAAATTGTGAACCTGTGCTTTAACTGGGATCAGAATAATATTCCTAGTACAAGTTTTTATTTAGTGTTGCTTGCAAATAAATTATGTTACAAATAAACTTACAGATGGTCTGCTTTTCTACGTTGTTGTTATTAGTTAACCTTTAATGTTGCAATTCACCAATTATGCACGAGTAGCTGTTATTATTTAATTACAATGCAATTTAATTATTCACAGGTTCGTAACTGAACCTATTACGAAACTGAACGAACCTGAACGATGGAATCCCACAAAATGCAGTTTACCAAATAAGCAACTCCACTGTGTTGTTGTACATCGATAGTCCACGATAGAATAGCAAGTCTGTTTCCAGCATCTTCTAAAGCAGCAGCTATCCTTGATTTGTCTCGGGAAAGTGGAGACTTTGTTCAAAGATTTATAGAGTGTTCTAATTCGGTGTTGTTTTAAGAGAAAGTCCATCATTTTGTATCTTTGTAGGATAAGGATATGGTGTGTGTGTGTGTGTGTGTGTGTGTGTGTGTGTGTGTGTGTGTGTGTGTGTGTGTGTGTGTGTGTGTGTGTGTGTGTGTATAGTCTGGTTGGAGAGGAAGGTTGTTTTTATGTAGTTTAGGAAGTGTTCTTTTGTTGTTGTTTCATATGATGTAAGTAGACCTTCTTGTTGCAAGTATTTATGACGACATTCGCTCTAACATGGAGGATAAAGTTTTACAAATTCCAGGTTTGTGGGCAGGATGGTAATGTGAATTGGCATGTGAGTATCGGTCTTTATGTAAGTGCTTGCGATAAACTGAATACGAGGGACCACTCCTATTGCCTTGTAATTAACGTATCCAGGAAGACTAAAGCCTTCTACCATTCGTTTTCTACTTCAATAAGAGTAATTCGAGGAGAGGGGCATATGGTCGAGGAATTGAAAAGGTTAGAGGCCTTTGAACCATGCGGCCATCGCACAGGTAGGAAGAAAATGACATAAAGCAGATTCGGTATGTACAACCTAAAACAGGAGTAGTACAACATGCTTTGGATGAAAACTTAGTTCATGAGGTTGGAAAAAACCAGGGCTGCTACACAGATTCCGTTTCCAATTATGGAAACTGTATCTGGAAGCGGTTCATTTTTTAGCGACTCTGGTTACCTGTAATGGAAATGATGACATAATTCTACATAAACTTTGACGCAACTCCCTCTCTTCCTGTCATCAGTAATTTTAAAATATCGCTGTAGAGAGCACCAGTCCTCCTTGCAAGTGACTGTGTTTGTCAGGAGAACATTTCATTCTGTCTTCTCTGTGCGTCTTTAAAGTGTTTTCTATAATGCAAATTTTATCTGGCAAAATGTCGGCTATAAATAATTTAATTAGTAAATTACTTATTTCTCATTCTAGTTCTACGTAGTTTTTTCCTCGAAGAAACTTCATGAATTTGCAACAGCTACGGAAATTTGAATATGGAAATCTAAGAAATTACTTCTTTTTTCTATTTTAGTCCAATTTAGTAACCTAGTCTATATTACTGATATTTAAAGTGGACATTCTTGATATTTCGTGTTTTATTAACTCATAAAATGACATATATAATATCATTAGATTTCTCTGCATAGTAGTCTTTCTCTTATTACCCTCATGATATATGAAACGACTCTATTTCCAACTCCTCTGCGCATATACGCATATGTGGAGTAGGAAGAATATATAGTAATCGCTTTCATACTTCTGGTCGTTTCTGATAAGCAAAATATTAATCTCCTATTTTCTTTGTATGACTTTCATATGACGTCATAACTGCCATCAGTTATACTTTTTCTCAGGAACCTCGCCGTTAGTCAAGCTTGTGAAATTTCCCCAGTTACGCGGCTTAACATCTCCAATTACTAAATTAAGCGAAGACGTCTTGAATATGATTTCTTTGTTGGCAATTAAACATGTTTGACACATTCCTCTCCTTTTTCAATCACTTGCAGCAACTACCCCTTCTTCTCTCCAACACATTTTTAACTTTCAGCTGCTTTGTCCTTTCAGCGCAGTGGACGCGTCAGTAATTGCGATATAAACTATCCATGAAATTACCTTCTATCCTAAGTCACGCATTCCTAATAAATTGATCCAACAGTTTTCAGACAAAATGTTGCTCTTAGTACATAATCTATGTATTAACTTGCTTGTTGTTGCTCTGTAAACTTATGCAGTACGTTAATAAAAATTTGCTCAATTTATTTCTATATATAGCTACAAGGAGCGCAAATAAGTCTTCGTTTATGTTTACAAATAACATGACTTTCAATTCATTGGTACATTGCTGTTCTGAATACATCCCAGACTGTATTTCTTTGTCATTGTAAATGGTTTTAAACTCCTCAATCTTCGCACCAGTTAAACAGCACAATTATTATAGTCAGCTCTACTTAATATATTTCCAACTTCCTTTATCATGTACCATCTGTATGTAAAATTAAACTTATTCTGTTTGTTTTGAGAACTCTTTCATGGCTAAAACAGTCCTACTTTGATCTAATTCCTACAAATCAAACGGTTTTTCAAAGTAAGCTATGTTTCTTGCATGAGTAGTGATGTAGAAATAAATTGGGACAATTAAATATCCAGTCCCATTAACATTGGACTGAATATTTAATTGTTAAACCTAAACTTTTTGTGATATTTCATTCCTAGAGATGATCACAAGTAATCTCATTGCATGTACGTTTGCATAAAACGAACTCTCAGAATAAGACACAATCATCCCATAGAGCAAAGGTATTTCTTGAAGTAGTTCTTATTTCATGACTATACTTCTGCGAGGAAGCACAATAATATTGATTAAATATTGATCCATGGATCGATTGTAGACATAAATATATACACAAATATAAGCAGACGCAGAAATAAACAATCTTTCCTTTGCATTCTGGTTTTGACAACTGTAGTAAACAGACGGGAAAAATATGGTTAAAGCAAACCAAAAAAAATACTACTTCATAGGAGTGTTATGGGATTCTTAATCAATCACATACGTTCCTTTGCGCAAGATCTGGTTAAAAATCAGTGAATTATTATGTCGTAATTTTTTATTACTTAAGTTAAAATATTGATCATGGATTTAACAGGACGTACGCATAATTCTGTTATAATGCTTCCCATTATCAATGGTGTGCCATCTTCTATCCAGGAGGTTAGCTACCATGATGTGACTCATGGTTGACTATAGCCGTAACACATGTGATGACGACATGTGTTATAATACTTACTGCAATATAAAACAGATCAAACTGCAGTAGGTGATATATAAAATTATTCACGCAGATTTCAATTTTAAATCTAGCGTACGATTTTTTCAGAAACGGAAAATATTGGAACCTGCTTATGGTAGGCCTGAAATGGATTGAAAAAATATGACCCATGCTTGGTCGCTAAAGCAGTGTTAACGGATTATGTAACGAAACAAAATACAGAAATATAAAAAGTTAATAAAAATAGAAAACAAAGTGGGTCTTATTTCTTGTTTCTATTATTAATGCTTCAATGTTTTAACTACTCAAGTGCTATAAAAATCCGCATTCGCTTTTAAAATTAAAGAGAAAAAATTATGTATTTAATTTTTTGTACTAGCAAACCACCAAAATTGAAAATTTTGGTGGTTTTGGTGCAGTAGATTTTAAAGTAATTGTGATTTTTTTTGCCATTGTTAGGATGACTTCACATCACGTGACATCCACAATGTGAACCCGACTACTGGATTATTTTTTATTAATATCATGCATTAAAACGCACACACTTCTACCAAACTAGATCCGAAATGGATCCAATTTCTTGAGTGTAGCCAAGGAACGGGGAGTGAGGTGCATAACGTGTGTAGACAATAGTGCTTAAGAGTGAGTTCTGAGCAGCTAACATTAATAAATACAATGTAAAAATAGTATTGTAAGGAAATACAAGCCCCTAGTAAAGGCTTGTCTATCATTGATGATAGACAAGCCTTTACTAGGGGGAAAGAAAAATATCCTTAATTCTTCAAGCAACATTCAGTTCGTAGTGTAAAGTAATGAATCGAACTTGATAATGAAGACTAACAATCAGTTGCGCTGTTAGAAATCCTTCTTGAAACATTTTTAGATCTTAAAAGAAATAAACACAGTTCACAAAATGCTTTCTTTATAATGTAAATAGTGGAGGACATTTCTATTGGAAACAGGAGTGCAAGAAAAGAAGATGCCTGGTATTGTGAATGCCGTTCAAATAGCGACTCAAAAATTCCATTTCCTTCTCGCTTCGGAACTGTAGGAATAACGTCCAAAAAGCCTCCCAGCACTGTCTCACAAATTCCGGTCTGCAAATAAATTCAAACATCTTCCTTAGAAGTCAACAATTTCGTGTGCAGGATTTTGGTACTTTACAGCTGCTGTCAAATAAACCTTAATCTTTCTCCTTTTTTATTTAAATTTATTCAGATCTTTGCACGCAAAGTTGGTCAGTTATTCTAAAGCTGAATAATGGTCAGTTATTCTAAAAAAATATTTTTCACTACGATATAAACAATTATAAGTTGAATCCACCATAAAAGCTGGAGGGAAGAAAACAAAAAAGGATAAAGGAAATACGTTCTGTTCACTGTTTTATACACACAAACTTTCCCTTCCAGTTGTACGGATTAAATTGGAATTGATAACTTGGGATTTTTACATGTGTCTAACCACCCATCTCAATTCTTGTATTAATAACACCGTTTGTCATTTGCAAACGATATGATATATTACAGACGAAGACAAAACAATCTATAACTACTAGCTTCATTGTAGATAAGAAACGAGATTGCTATAGTTATAACAGAATTTTTCCGAATATCTTTATAATTTTTCTTACATGTCTATTTTAACAATGTTTCCATTAAATCGAAGTTATTTGAACCTAAAGATTAACTGAAGGTTAGTTATTAAAGTCTAAATTTCGGTAAACCTTATAATTTAAAAATCTTGTAGTTTTCCTACCAATTCTAATCATGAGCTGCAAGTATATAGAAAGGCAGACCAACTGTTTTGACCTGCTCAAAGATAAAGCTTCAATATTTTGGTGATCGTCGTATACATGGGGTACTCAAAGGGATTTTATTCTGTAAATAATGTGAAATGGTATATGTTGTTGATCCTTAAATTATTTGCTGATTTTCTTAACCATTTAAGCAAATTCCCAGGTCTAAGTACATTTCCTAAGTTGAGAGTGCGACTTTTTTATCCGCTGTGATCAACATCACAGCAGATTGTGTGCAGTTCCAAAAATTCAATATATTTTTCTAAATAATCTAGATAACGATTTTGCAGTTAGGCCGTATTTTATTTAAATGTCGAAAAAACATCATTAAATACAGCTGAATGATTTTGCGGTTTTTGTCTTCAGAAAACCATCTTGCGTATTCCTTCAGGTGCATGGTCGCTCGGCAATGGCTTTAGTTGTACTAAGGTTTGAATCTCTCGGCAAACAGATGTTTATCTCCAGTTCGCTTGTCCACTAAACAAGAATAAAACAGTTCTTAAACTCGAACGAAATAAAATATGACATATTAAAAATATGTCATATTTTCAATGTTTTCAATTGTCATATTTTCAATATCGAATAAAGGACCAATGAATGGTCCTTTATTCGATTGTCAGTTATTCACACTGTTTCTTTATCGTTGAAATAGAATTGCTAGGAAATGACTCTACTCCAAAAAGTTGTGGCCTTCTTGAATTGTGTGGTGTAAGTAGTCAACTATAAAGCAAAACTAGTGCTTGGAGTGGGTTTTAAAGTTACGCTGAAAGGCAACGGATATCTTGAATTGGTATATCACACTGAGTGATTTTTGCATGTTTTGTGGCTGAGGCATTAATTGTCAGTGCAGAAAACTCTCACACCTCGTTATTTTTCATTTATTTGAATCCTAGCCCACGAAAGGTTGGAAATATTGAGTATTTTTGTGCCGTTTGAAATCCGCGTTGCTCATGAAACATTTTCCGATAATTAAAATAATTTATTTTCTGAATATATATAACTAATAGGTGGATTTTATTAATACGATTTTTGTGACTCCGTATAGATTTTTTTTATTATAATACCATCTGACTTCATTCGTGGAATTAAGATTTGTCGTTATGACGAATTTTTGGGATATTTTAATGGTTGACAGCGAATCCAGGTAAGAAATGTACCTGCATTCGATATCAAACAATCCAAGGAGCCGTTTTAATGAGTCAAATACTGAAAAAGCAAGAAGCTACCAGCAATTTATAAGCGATTACTTTAGTTTTAACATCTGCAGTATTTATTTATTTATTGGTGTTTCTTTTATGGTATTTCTCGTGTTTGAGAATGAAAATTATTCGCAGTTAAAACAATGTCTAGCCAATACCAACTTCCAAACTGCAGGAAACGTACTTAAGTATTTTGAGGAATAAATTGTCGAAATTGGTTAAACAATAGTGGTTAAGGAGGAATAAAAATTGTAAGACACTTTTGGAGTCTTTTTATGCTTTTTGTGAATTTTTTTATTGGATTTAACGTTTAAAATTTAGCTGGCTGTGTCCTGTTGAATACCTCTGTCAAGTAAAAATGACGGATAATATTCAACTTGGCATAACAGAGTTGAATAATTCGAATTTCGGTCCCAATGATTATTATAATAAGAATAATATTAAGAATTATAATAGAAGTCAGTGACTGGATAAAATGATGATAGTAATAACTCGGTCACCGTATTCAAGCTAGAGTGCTAAAGACATGTATTTCCCCATTGTTTTATTTTCTTTCATATTGTTTCAATCAAATAGAGAACACGCATCACTACAAAAAATGATGCTTGTTCTCTATTTGATTGAAACAATATTTTGCAACATATGTTAAAATAAGTGCATAATTTCATTTCAACATTGCTTATTTCACGATATATTGATTTTGAAAAAAAAATTAATTTTATTTCGGCTTCCAAAAGAAACGAAATAAAACGTCGATTCCAACAGTAGAGTAATAATAATAGTGGCGGCGCAATGTACTCTTCTGCGTGATTAATTATGTTCGTATTTCTGCCTAGAACACGTTTTTGTACACGGCGAAGTAATCCCTTCATGTGCAGGTTTTCTGAATTAATTTTAATTGTTTGTAGCGATATGTTGGAGAGGATTTTGCGATGTGTGTTCATTTTCTTGTGATTTAAATATAATTACCATTGATTCATAATTTACAGTAATGGGAAAGGAAGGTAGTATGGTTCTTCGAATGAACACTAGTTGGCTGAGTGGAAGATGGTTTTCGGTGCGATTGTCGTGTTCCGAGAAATCTTAATGTTCCTTATAAAGCAGGAGACGAGGTTGTAGACCGCATGATATATAATTTCACAGTTGTAAATATTTGATCATTTCGTGAAGCGTCTGCAATACAAGTACCAGAAACCAATGAAAATAAAATTATGTTACTATTTGTTTTTTAGCGTAAAACATAATTTAGAATGCTTAACGCTGTTTTCTTCGGTTATTATCTGTCGTTATCTGTAATATTCTATTGAAATTCTGAATTATATACATTGAATGAATTATACTTCGTGAAATATGATGTATTCCACGATGAACTTCAAAACTAAAGTATTTGACTACTTCAAATATTCTATGAATGCACTTTGAACCACTGGCATAACTTTGTATGTTTCATATATTAACAGAAACCATAGACATTTTAATAGAATTCATATAAAATACAGAATCAAATGGAAAGAGGTTCTAGAAAATGGCATATGATAGAATAGCCAAGAACAACAAACTAAACTTTCGCTCGGCAGAGAACGAAACATGCCATCAGGCCTATATTAGTGATAATAAGAGGATATTATTATTATTATTCGGGGCACCTCCAAGGAGTCGGAAGACTCATCGCGGGAGGACACCCACTGTACAGCTCTCCGTCTCCACCACTACCGAACCGCTACTACCAATTAACTACATCTGCGCCATCTACCGCCCACAACCACCCAAGTATTTTTTGTCTGAAAACTGCGTGTGTTCTGAAGGATAAGAGGATATTTTAATACAATTTTGATTACTTCATTATTTAATCAAACTAACTAAGATAATTACAATTCTTTAAATGTATTTTGTTTTTGGCAGAGCTACTGAAAACTCTATTTTAAACATTCCTAATTCGCAGGACACTCGACCAATTGAGTAGTTCGAAGGAAATTATGACTTGGGACTGCAAGTTATATGGTCCCTAAGTTAACTGTTGTAGATACGGATTCTGCAACACGTCCTCTTCATTTCATGCACTTAAAATGTAGAAAAGTAGAGGACCATTAACAGCTTAACCCCCAAATGCAAATGAACAATCCAGTTTATTGAATGCATTTCGACAATCTGCACTTCATTGCATAGCACCATCCATCCTCCAATTACTTGCAGTAAGCGAAGGATGATGGTATTCTAATCATGAACGATCCAGTAGGATATGTAAGTTCTTTGCTATATTCGATCACATGCTTATGTGGAACCATATTTCTCTATGCAATTTTTTTGGTGATTTATTTAAACATTTTTTAGATTTTCAATAGAATTTACCAGAAAACTACACAAACGTTTTTGAGTACAGTGAAACATAAATACCTCTGTTATACAAAAATGTTGCAAATAACCTTAGGAAATAAAAATTATTTTGAATAGAAGGAAAGAATAAAAGTAATCCCGCGACAAGTAATACCATCTGTTGGCCAATTTGAATTACATTTAATGTCCACGTCTCTTTTATATGTAAATATCGAAATGGAAGTCGTCAATCAGTTATTGGACTATCATGCATTTTTCTACTAGGTAAAAAACAAGATATAGAATTACAATTAAAACAATATATTCATATTAGTGACGATGGATGATTAGAAAAATAGTATCCCAATGAATAGATACAAGTAACTAAATAAGACAAGTTCTTAACTTATAGATACGATTAGTGAATATGAACCCATATGAATTGATATTAATAGCCACGTGGAAAGCTATAGCGGTCACTTGAGCAGACTTTAAAATTCTGAAATCTAATTCATCACATAAAATGCAGTTGAATGCAATTAAACTATGCATCGATTTTAAATTCATATAGTTCATCGATAATAGTTTAATAAAATGCTAATCGGGTTTCAGCGTAATAAATTAATTGAGACCATATTTTTATTTTGCCCGAATAACATATTGGTTTATGTCTTGTTTTATTAAAAGCAACTGAATTATTAAAATTTATAAAATAATTCGAGAAGGTTATGTTGAAAATCCATTTTAAGACTAGCTACATTCGATCTTATTGTTCATCCTAAGAATGATTTCCGTAGGAAATTCGCTTTTTATCAATCGCACAATGTTTTAAATACGAATGCGGACAAATCTCATGAACTCCCACATACATTATTCATAGAGGTTCTGCTGGCAGTGAGCAGCGTGCACCGACAGGCACTCCTAACTTGTTTACTCAAACGAAATAGAAAGAAAACGAATTTCTGCTTTCTGTCCGTGAACTAAGAAAAGAGATTTCGAAAACACGTAGGGAACTACACCGAGGTTCATCAATATTAAATGAACTGCCTTAGTACGCAGGCAAAGGAAATTAAAAGGGATCAGGCTTGACAATTTAAAAAAAAAATAATAATGAATTATTATTTTTTTAAAAATTACCTTTACCTTCTTCCGACTAACGAAAATCCGATTATACATCTTTGTCCTGCTCGATCTTTAACTAAATAAACTTCACCTTCGGTGAATGTGCAGTTGAATGAGGGCGAATGCATTTTCGTGTTTGGTTAGATCTGGTGAACTGAAATTGCACGAATATTTCAAATAACCCGTATTTACCTATTCTCGTTTTATGTTTCTTTGTCTTTCGCCGTAGCATCTGGGACATTTAACGTCATAAAAACATGTTTAAATTTATTTTAATGCATTCATATACCTTCTAATTCCGTGCGGCATAAAGATTTAGTAACTCTGTAGCGCAGATTGGCGCCACATTGCAAAGATTCAGATTGGAATCCTGTCTAGAAGCGATAAACTGTTATAAGGCTTTTCAGTTAAAGTTCGGTTAGCCACTACTGAATATTACATAGACTTTAATTTTTATTTTTTCAGAAACCTGGATTTTATCATTTAAATAAAGAAAACCTGGTCACAGAACATACGCAATTAAACACACTCGCCTCAAAGCCTTGGTTGATTCGGTATGATGAACAAGGAGCTTAAGGTTATGCTCTTCTCCCATTTGGCACCAATGGAGTTGTTTACAACACACCTTAGTACCGAGAGTAAGAGAAATGCCCACTACATGTAACCCGTTAAAGTTTTATGCATTAAATGTAAACATGAAAACTCTTATTGTGAACACAATACTAAGAATAATCTTTAATTATATATATATATACCCGATATACATATATATATATATCGGGTAACCATATAAGTTTAATAGGTTTTAATCCCTACACACAAGAGGTCACAAGCACACATAACACACCAGTGCTCTGTTTGCGGTGCTTAAAGAAAAAGAAGAAAACTTAAGTTTCTTGGAAACTGGGTTCCATTAATTGGACTGCTTGTGTTCTAGAAAAAAAAAGGGAGGAAGGGTAGTAACAATTACGGTGGAGCGACGCACATTTGATGATCTTGTTTAGAACTTGAGGAATATTTAATTGTGAATGCGACTTAGTTGGTCTCATAATAGGCACGATGGACTTTTCTTTCTAGAAACTATTTTTTGTTTATTCAAGCAGATCACATACGGTTTCACGGCGCGGCTTTATGTGTGTCGCTAGCAATTCCATCCAAACTGTAGTGTGATTGGCTTAACACAAGTAAGTCTCATTATATTATTAATTACCTACAATAATTTCAAGGAATCTTGAAAATTACTTATTACATTGTGTTTGATATCTATTAAAATGGTCTTCATGAAACACGTGTTTTGAAGGCAGGCAAAACCATTGCTCGAAACTTGTCTTATTCGGCTGGGGAAAAAGAACGAGTTGAAATATGTACAATATTTTGCCCGTAGCCATTACTTATTATTAGCTATACATGTTATTTGTAACGTTAGTGTGTTTGAATACATTTGTGGATATTTTATTCCACAAATGTTCGTACCTTTCCAATCTCACTTCTACCGTTCTGACAAGGTAGAATATATTATAGAATATATTATAGCACCCACCTCGCCGTATTTTGGAATACAGCGAGGTGGGTGCACCGGTAACTTTGTTGTTGTTATATGCCATCTAGTCGTTTTCGACTCTTGGTAATTCTTTGAACAAAGACTATCCATTCCATTCGGTCTTTTGTCCCTTCTTTCAGTAACTGTAAGTTGGTAAGTTCTTTTATGTTGTCCATCCAACTCTTTTGTGGTCTTCTTTTCTTTCCCTCAATCTTCCCCAACATAACTTCCTTTTCCAATGATTCATCATCTCACACAATATGTCCAAATTACATCAACTTCTGTTTAGCGATCATCGCCTCCAAGGAGCATTCTCTCTTTATATTCTTTAAATCCTTTATATAGGTCATAAATTGCAGGTCCATGGGATACTTAATAGTCTTCTCCAAACCCATTATTCAAATGAATTAATTCGCTTTCTGTCTTTCTTCTTAATAATCCACCTTTCACATCCATATATCAATACTGGATATACTTGCTATGACATTTGGAACTTTCGTGGCCTTACTCACACCTCTGTCTTTCATAATTTTTTTCAGGATTAACATCGCTTTTTTCCTATGAGTATCCTTCTTTTAATTTCATCTTCACATTTACCCTCATTCTGGACCCAGTAAATCATAACTTTCAATAATTTCTATTTTATCTCATTCTATTATAAATTCATTTAAACTGCCAGAGGCCATCACTTTTGTTTTGCTGATGTTTAAATTAACCCCTGTTTTGTTACTTTTCGTTACGTTACGTTTGGTTATATTTCTTAACTAATAGAATCAATCGCTCCAGATCTTCCTTAGATTCTACAATGAGGGTTGTATCATCTACGTATCTCAAATTATTGATTTTTCTTCCACCAATCTTAATTCCAGCTGGATCCTTGTCTAAATCAGATATATCAATAGTTAAATATCCTTAAAGTACCATACGAATTCTTTCGTTATGATCCTTATTCAGAACATGCTTTTACAAATTTCAGTAGTACTGGTATTACTATTGTGATTTATAGGATTTTTTTAGAAAATAAATTTTAAATGATCTAGAAAACGAATGCGTATATACAGTATTACATCGATAGTCTTTTGAGGTTTACCATTAATATAAGATGGTCATGTTTAATTTTACTAGGACCGTCAAATTCGAGTAAAGTTGTCTTTGACAAAGAAACAATGCTGCGTTCGATTCTTTCTGTTTGATTTTATCTTGTTTTAATAATCTGATGCTATTTACTTTTTTAATTCATAATTTTTGAACACAGCTCTTGCGTGTTTGCTGCGTGTTCTAAATATACTTATCCGTAATGCAAAACATCGAAATTGTAACACACAGTATCAGAGATTAATATAACTCTCCAGTCTTTATAATTGCTTAACGAAACTTGAAGCAAGGGAAAACAAAACAAAACAAAAGTTTTAAATTTTCCCAAGAGCACAACACAATAAGCGCGTTGGAGAATTATAGAAGCAATCTAAACGTGTACAATTTAATTTTCGAAAACAGCTTTCGCACGTGATTCCGAAAAATAAATATTTTACCCTCAGCATTATCACGGAGAAATTCCCTAAAGTAAAATCTAATGGTATATTGATTAAAATGCATTTATCTTTATGCCCTTGCCCCGAAACTCGTAATGATGTCAGGCTCTCAGATTCCATATACCCTTCCAGAAAATATTGAAATTGATAAATGAGTTCCGGAAAGCCCTGTGGATTCCGCAGTATTATGAAGATAGAAATTTAAGTCATACTTTAAAACTATCAAAACGTCGAGGAGTTTACTCGCTTCTCTAGTCAGCTTCTGTAGACTATAATGCACCCCGGTGAATAACTTGAGCATTTTTGTGGAGTGTACCACAGCTTATTTTAGCTATAACTATAGACGGGTGAAGAAGCAAAAAAAAAAAAAAAAAAAAAAAGAGCTAATCATTGTAAACTTGTCGATAACAAGAAGCAAGAGCAATATCACATAACCTGCTGTTTTCATCTCCGTTTTTGGTTTCATTATGCAGATTATTTTTGATCCACTCTACTGTTATAATTGTGATCAGTTAGAGAATATCAGGGTAGGGAGAGCGGAGAATGTGTAATTTGAGTTTGTTTATTTATGAAGAGTGATAGACAAGGAAATTAAACGATGGAATATAAATTCTGCGGATCCAAAATAAAGGAGTGTTGGATAAAATAATTTGTAAAAATCTCAGCATAATTTCTTGGCAGCTGCACATGACCATAACACTGCTTTTCTAGCTTAATAAATGTAGTGACAATACTTTGAAATACGAATTGTAATTAAAGTAGAATCGAATTAGACTGAAAAAATCAGCATCTAAATTTACTTTTTTTTTCTTAAATAAATTACGGTATGTAAAATGAACTACATAATGAATTATTCAAATAAATTGAATAATTAATACATTTATTAAGATTTACATAAAATAAAAGCACTTTCTTAACCTCAATTACTTAGTAGCTCACTTTGTATACTCATAAGTAAACTAATTGAAAATAGGATTTCAGACCAACACAGAACACTTTCGGTATGTAAATACGATCAAAACCTTCAAGGAATTAACAGAATTTCAAGAAAATTGCGCAGTTAGTTTTTGGAATTAGTTACATCAATTAAAGAATATAATGAACTGTGTTATATGCTGGTTTGACCGAAAACCATTTTCCTCATGACAACTGATAATATTTAGCAAGCCATTAACATTATTATCATTTGAAAATACCGAAGGCGACAGTGTCCTCTTCAGCGACTATGAAATAAGCACTTGCTATTTTAATTCGTCAAGAAGTAGTTTTTGAAGTTTATTTATATTTAGCTTTCTTTTCCTTGAAGTTCTGCCCTGCTTATGTCCGTTCATAGGTTAAAAAATAAAAGCTTAATTTAACCTACGTTCATCGAATGCTGTAAAAAATTAGTCATTTCTGTCCAGTTAACTTAATTCTACGTTCCTTAACATTTATAACAAACGTATTAGAATCATTATTCTCTTCAGTCGATCATTGTTAATAACACATGAATGCAATGATGATTAATATTTTTTCGCACTACCAAACAGAGTAAAACAAAAAAAAAGTACCTCCGATAGGCATAATGGATGGCGGGGAGTACACTGAAGAAACAGTTCCAGAGCAAAAAGTAACTTGCTGTTGCTTCTCAACAGCAAGTTCCTTCTCGCGCCCTGCATATACAGTATAAACAAAAAATACTGATAAATTTAAAATTCATTAAAACGAATTTCCATTCCTTTGTATCCAGAAAATAATCAGACTTCATTAAGACAGCAGCCTCAGAGGTCAGATGTAATAAAATTCCATATAATTTGCCCGTGCTAATTAACTTTCTGTAATTTTCCTTTGGGATATTAAATGCTCGCTGTAATAAATGAACCTGGGACTATTCATTCTTTTCGATATTTTAATTACATATATTATGAATTTAAATTTCTCTGAAAGCGCAGAATCGCATTTTGACTTACATTTGAAGAATATTCCTTCCTTAATTTGAGTGTTCGTTAATAATGCATTTATTTGCCTGAAGAATGGAAGTGAATTTTCAGAACACGTTAATTATATTAGCTGTAGGAAATATTTTTTAATTTTAATTTTGATTTTGAAAAATAAAAACTACCAAGTGTTAAGTTTCGAAACTGTTAAATATTTATAGCACTTACAGGATGTATGGTTTATCCGCTTTAAGGATTAAATTCTACACTGATTCTGAGAGTATAGTCAGTTCATTACACCAAAATTATATTGGGAATTCTCCCCCCCCCTCCTCAAGTCAAGTGAAGTGTAACAAATTCCACTCACCTAGTCCAAGTCATAGCGTTATTAATCTGCAATTTCACGTTGGAATGATAAAATAATCGCATTTTTTGGACTCTTGGTGTTATGTTTTCCACACTTTCGAAGTTTTCAAATGCTTTCTAATTTAATATCAGATCTATTTTTGGAAGGTGTACGCATCAACTTTAAATATAAGACGCATTAACCCAAAGAATGATGCAGAAATATTGGAAACTTGGCCAAATTTCAAAGTCATTCAGAAACATCCAGAACATTTTAAACAGATTTCTTTATTGTGAGTAGGTCGCGATTTTTTTCATGTTACAAAAAAAAATCTCTCCCGAGTAATATGCGATGTGTGTGTGTGTGTGTGTGTGTGTGTGTGTGTGTGTGTGTGGCTATCAGTGTTGAAGCTTAAACATCCTCTTTTTAAAACTCCTCAGTACTCTGTAGTACTCGGGGGCTTATTCTTTTCGTGCCAAGAATCTTAAACGAAAATGTTCGTTCTCTGACTACCACTGATTTAAGAAAACAAAACATTCTACATATATTTAAAAGAACCGAATCGTCTGAGAACTTAAATGTTGTTTAACAGGCGGAGGGTGTGAGTTCCAACCATTTCAAAGATAACAGACTTAAAAAAACGGATTATTTTATAGAGTATAGCAAAACTGTACCGAAATCCATTCATTTTGATACAAATTTTATTTTCAATATTATTATTGAATGCAGTAGTGTGAGAGGTCACAGATGCAGAAGGGATTGTTCAAGTAATAACTGCCCATTTTGCTAAAGCTGTCAACCTGGAGTAAGCAACATTGACCTCACTACTACCTCTTCACAGGATGAATACACTCACGTGTATGAGGACGAGGTACCAGAGGTGTTGCATAAACTGAACAAAAATTCGACAGTAGAGTTTCATGGGATATCAGCACGGGTGCTAAATGAGTGTTCGGATGAACTGATTATTCCTTTGACCAGGCTGTTTAATATGAGTCCCAGAACAGGGAAGATTCCGTAGGAATGGAAAGAATGTATGATAATTCCATTGCACAAGGGTGATGCAAAGACAGGTGTATCCAACTATCGACCAATTAGTATCTCAGGAATGGTGGTGGTGAAGATTTTGGAAAAAATGGTCAGTGATCGCATTCGGAAATGGGTTGACAGCAAATCTCTACTTTGCAATGAGCAACATGGGTTTACTAAGGGAAGGTCATGTTTTAGCAACTTCCTCACATTCTATAATAATGTTACCATTGAACTAGACAAGGGGAATGGATACCTCTTGACACTCACTTTTGGATTTTTGCTAAGGCTTTTGACAGAATACAGTAGACTGTTTCAGAAATTGGAGCATATGGGTTTGTGCTATAGAATATTAGCGTGGATAATAAGATGGCTGACTGACAAATATCAAAAAGTGGTATACGGGGTATGAAAGTGTGCAAGAGTTAAATCCTTCAAACTTAAATCATTTACACTCGACAAGTTTCTTCGTCAAGTATGAATCCAGATGTCTGTTTCTTGTTTGGAGGTGATCCTGCCACCCGTCCCATCGGCGTCCTCAGGAAGAAAGTGAAAAGAAAGCTCTGCAAGGAATATCATCAACTCATTTCTTCAAGTTCTCATCATGCTTGTTCTGGTAGTCAAGGAGTTCCCAATCTCGGGCACTTCGTATTTCAGGTCTGCGATCGTGCACATTCTCCATTGCAGTCGGCCTTGGCGTGCATCGCACCTCGAAACATCCAGCCGAAGCCAATGCTGCAATAAGAACAGAGCGCGTCAAAGCACGTTGGACTGCCGAAGAAGAAACGATCCTCGCCGCTCATGAGATCGAGTTGACGGCTCGAGGGATAAAGAAAATCAATGAGGCTTTATTTAAGGTGTTCCCATTAAGATCCTTGGATGCCATCTAGTGTCATAGACGGAAAGCCCAGTTATAAAGCCTTAGTTCAAGCATTGGTAGCCCATCCGTCACAGGTAGGGACAGGTAATATCTCCTGTCTCCCTGCCTCTCCATCTTCCAGCCAACATCCTGCTGTTGAAGAAGAGGTTTTGATTCTGAGACTGATATCATCTCTAGGTGATCCTCCTTTTCTGGAATATAACCATCAGATTCTTATATCTCTCATCCAGACTCACCTTCTGGGAATGAATAGCACAGATCAGTTGAACTACCTTCATGCTGAATTCCCCAAACACTTCATGCCTCTTCAACATCAGCCCACATCTCATTCTACAATGACTTTGTCAAATATTAAGCAGAGGACGAGCTATGCAGGCCCTCTATAAAAAGAATAGAGGGCAATGTTCCAAAACCATCCTTGTCGGTGCTTCTTCTCCACCTCTAGTAGACTTACATGATGATTTTGTTAAATCCTGGAGTACGGTCGTTTCTGTTCCACCTCCACACTTCCCTGATTATGATGACCAACCTACGATATTGTGGACCATTCCTGCCTTTCAAATATACCGGACTGTCTCCATGCAGGAGATTAAAGCAGCTCTTCCATCCAATTTCTCTGCATGCGGACCTGATGGCTTTCCTGCGTGTAGGCTTCGGAAGGTGCCGTTGAAGATTCTTCAAGACTTAGTGGACATTCTCCTTTCCAGTAAAGCAATACCACCATACCTACGTGCTTCAAGTATCTTCATTCCGAAGATACTTGAAGAATGAAAATCTGATTCTATCATAAAATCTTAGTTAAACGACTTCCGCAACATATGCAGCATGATTATAGACAGAGAGCTTTTGTCCCTTCGGACGGCTGTGCCGAGAATATATATATCTTCTTTCTTCTCTTCTCTCTGATTCCCGACACCACCTTAAGCCTCTATATATGGCGTCGCTGGACCTCCAAAAGACTTTTGATAGAATCTCCCTTCCTGCTCTCCTTCGAGCTGTCTATTGTTATGTCCTATGTTATAGAGCCATATTAGGGTAGCTCCATCACTGTCAATACAAGGCCCGTGCAACTTCTATTCCCGCAGTGCAGGGTGTTCGCCAGGGCGACCCTCTATCTCCCCTTTTCGTTAACTGCGTTTTTAACTTTAACTGCTATTGTATTTGCGGACGATCTTCTTCTCGTCTCTACTAAGATAAGCTTGCAGGAATTCCTTGACCTGGAAGTTGACTAATTCTATATTGGAGGCCTTTCTATTCATGTAGAGAAGTCCTGCTCTTTAACCCTTGTCCCCTCTGGTCGTGAGAAGAAGCTTAAGGTCGCGACTATAGAGATTTCCCTGCACGGGAAGCCGTTGCATGCTGTGACCATCCTGGAAGAGTGAAGATACTTCGGTATCATGTTCACCCCGAAGGGAAGGTCTTCTGTCCCTTCTATCCTAGAAGCTGGGATCGCTGAGGAAAGCTCCCCTAAGGACATATATCTCGGTACTGCCCCGAATGGACAGGGCTATCCATTCAGATGTGAGATCATGGCTCCGACTGCCGCCTGATATCCCTACTGCATATTTCCACGCAAGGATGAAGGATGGTAAGCTCAGAGTGCAATCACTTAGATGGGTGATCCCACGCCTGTGGCTGTCAAGAATCGCGAAGTTAGAACTATCTTCTTCCCCTATCTGCAGAGAGGCTTTCTATAGCCCATTAATACAAGAAGACTTTAGGCGGAATAAAGGCTGGTCCCATTATCAGGGTATCTTAATTGAGTCAGCACCTGCAGAACACAAGAGGTGGGCATCTCTGTTGCACTGTTCTGTAGATGGTGCTCCTTTAAAAGAGTCATATCTGGTGCCTCCCCAGCATGATTGGATAAGGGATGGCACCACACCCTGGGTTCGAGTATATTGACCTTATCAGGACGAGGATCAATGCCCTGCCTACTCGAGCCCGCACAGCTCGATGGGGTAGTGACGACTCAAACTGTAGAGCTGGCTGCCACTACAGTGAGACATTGTCCCATATAGCCCAGTGTTGCTTCCACACCCATGGGGTCCGCGTGCGGAGGCATGACGCTGTGATCTCCATTTTGAACAACCGCTTTAAGAACAAAGGTTCGGTGACCTCGGTGGAACCACATTATAGGAATTCCGCAGGTTTGCGTAAGCCAGACTGAGAGATGGTGACGTTTGGGTAGTTGATGCCTAGGTGGTGGGAACAGAGCGCCCACTAGCCTACAGCCATAATAATAAAGTGAACTACTATAAAAAATAACCAAGATCTAGTTGGTAAGATACGGGAGGAACATGGGGAAACTCCGAGGTTTACCAGCGCCACCATCTCTTTGCATGGTGTGTGGAGTGCAGATAGTTATAAGGACTTAAAACAGCTTGGGCTTACGCAAAAGGATATAAAAATTCTTTCCTTGAGGGTCCTACAGGGCACACTGGTGGCATGGCGTTGCCACCGGAGTATGACTACAATGATAACTAGAACAGGCATAGGGTAAAATACTTGTAAAGGCTTAGGCCTATATCAAGTCTAATAAAAAAAATAATAATAACCAGTGGTATACCACAAGGATCAGTCCTTGGTCCACTGTTATTCGGTCTCCACATTGGGAAGGATTTGACAGGCGAAACAGCTATTAGCTGATAATGCAAAGATTGGTATGGTAATCAGGAAGGTGGAGATCTTATAGAATGATTTGAATAGACAGGAATTGTGAGCATGGTAAATGGATGTTTTCCCATGCCCACCATGTTAGTAAATTAAAGTCATGCACTTTGGCATGATTTTATTGCTGGCATTATACAGGAAGAAACTGATCAGACTGGGATCATGGAGTGTTATTAGGTAGGAAGTTGATGCTCAGGGGCCATGTAACAAAGATTGCAGATATAACTCAAAAGATTATTGCAATGCTGAAACGAACTTTGACATGTAATGATAAGAATGGCATTTGGCCTCTTTACAAGGCCTTATAAGGCCTCATTTTAACTATTGTGCGCAGGTCTGGTTTTCTGCTGTCCGTTGTGATTCTGATACAGTGGAGAGAATGCAAAAGAGAGTGTTAGAAATGATATCAGGATTGTGGAATACTGATTATGAAGACAGATTGAGAATTTGTAGACTACAGCATTAGCAAACAGGAGAAAGATGGGTGATGTGTGATTGAGATCTACAACTTCTGAAAGGGTGATTCAGGATTTCATTTGATGAAATTTTTCATATTATGAAAGGTGGGGAATGGACGAGAGGGAATCCTCGGAAGCTGAGAATGAATACTGTCAAGAAAGTGGTGAGATCTAGATTTTTCTCCCGAAGAGCAGTACGTGATTGGAGTGGATTGCCATTGGGTGTTGGGTTTGTGCAGGAAGTGTGAATGAATTCCAGGGCAGGTATGACAGCTGGTGCGTGTAGTATGTGACCTCCCTGGATGAGTCCCTAACTCCTTCGAGGTCTTTCTTAATAATAATAAATATTATTATTACGGGACGCTTCCAAGGACTCATCGTGGGATATGTAGAGCTGTTATAAAGAAAAGTGATTGCCTCCTTCATTAAAAGCAAAATTCCTGCTTAGCTGCTGGAAAATGTTTTCTATTTTGCTGATTCGAAACTAATCACGTTCGTGTTGCGAAATGCTAAAATAAAAATAACTAAACAAATAAAAAAGCGTAGAGGTAGTCTCATAATTATAAATAAAAATATCTTGCATATTGCTTATCTGCAAATTTGTTGACTATTCATAGTCAACAAATTCTCAGTCTTTTATGAAGACAGATTGAGAATTTGTAGACTATAGTACTAGCAAACAGGAGAAAGATGGGTGATGTGTGTTTGAGATCTACAACTTCTGAAAGGGTCAGTCAGGATTTCACTTGATGAAATTTTTCATTTTATAAAAGGTGGGGAATGAACGAGAGCGAATCTTTGGAAGCTGAGAATGAATACCGTCATTTGTAATTTGTAATTTCAGATTTTTACCAAAAACTGTCTTGCCCCATCAGCTTTGGTATCGACGAGGTAATTGTGATCCTAAATTTTGGCAAAATAATTGCAAAGAACAGTAACAACCGCATGCTGGCTAGATCCAGAATTTAATTGAATTTGGTATTCAAGATGCTTTCTATATTTGGCTTTAATGAGAGCATGTTAAATATGAAAACGGCATGAAATTATACAAAGTGCATGTTACAAATATAAATAAATAAAACGTCTACAGTCCATAAGCCAATAATGACTCTAGTGGTGGTGATGAAGAGTGGTATCACTGTACATGAATACTACCCAAAAGAGGTTTAAAATTGCTTTATAGGATAATTTCAAATCTATCACAAGGATGTACTAGGCAATATTTATTTGTCATAATATATATGTGAAATATGTGTGGGTATTGCGCGCGCTTATCGTATTTTTATAATTAAAATAGTCTAATTGAAACCAATCTTTTATGACGTAATTTTTTTTTTGTTAAAGATGAATAATGACCTTCAGTAAATCAAGCGAAGTTGTTTAATACGCACTAAGAGAATAAATTAATAATAATAGTTTGGTTTGATTTTATTTGAAATTACAGCTGAAGAAAGCAAGACTGTGGGGCTAGTTTAATGAGGCTTTTAATTGCATGAGATCTGTAGCCGTTTTGTCTATCTTACAGTTGAAATTAGCTTGGTATTGCGCAGTGATCATGCTTCCTGCTTTTATTATTTTCATACAGCATATACGTCAAGCATAACTGCCATAGTAATCTCTCGTAATATAAGTTTGAAATAAAAGTCAACATCATTTAGTTCCATGAAGTATCACAACTTTTCTGAAAGCCATTCTGAGGTTACTGTCTTTATTTCATTAGACAATTTATCGTGGCTGCACGTTGCTAGATGTTAAAAAGATTTATGAAAAATTAACACCCTTAATTTTATTCACTTCAAGGATTTATCCAATTTATCTTAATAAGAAACAATCATAATAAAACAAAACGAAAACCTAAACTGGAGCTATAAGCATTTATAGGATCCTGTTTCAGACAAGAGTAATAAATCTCTGCCACTGATTTTATGCCTATTAGGCAATATTTGCATCAAAATTCTTGAAAATAACCGAAAGCTTACGACCTTTCAAAACTTTCATCATGAGATGGCTAGAATCATGTTCATCGTAACCTTTATCATAAGTTCGCTGGAATCGTGATCGTCGTAATCTTCATCATGATTTGCCTTGGATTGCGCTTTATAGCACAAACCTCACATTCACTACCTTCGCATTCGATTGAGTTCAGTTGTGCCGATATTATACATTGGAGCGGGAAACAGATTCGTTCAAAATTTCACTAAAGATGATTGAATGTTCTTGACATTCTATAAATGTGTACGAAGAAACAGATGTGTGACGCGTTGTCCTTCATTTTTATCCGAATTGGAAAATTTAACCAATATTAAAAACGGCTGCTTTCTAAATTTGATTGAAATCGATTGCAGGATAAGATCTTTTCAAGTGTTCACTGATGAAGTGCCTTCCCAATTAACCTTCCTTCATTTTAAACCAATTAGGATGATCTTAAGTTATGAATAAACTTTGCTCAAAATCGATTATGCAATGCGACTTTTAAAGTCATCTGCCAAGGAAGGAAAAAAACAATATAGTTTTGTAACATTTGACATTTTAAAAGTGCTGTATATTTTTCAATAAATGGATTTGAAAATTTAAAAATTCAAAAATTCATATTAAGCAACATATACTGTATATCCCCGTAGATTAAAATCAGTAATAATCAACCTGGAACAGATGTTAAAGTACTTCGAATTTTGGTTCAAATATTCTTAAGAGTTTTCACCAACTCAGTAAAGTACTTTGGACTTGCTGTCCAGATCCTTGACAGGATTTACACGGAAACGAGTTCCCTAGTTGTTGTTGTTCATTAGCTGAGTCATTTTGTACAATACAAGCTTTATTAACTATTCTGATTATCTGATGTTTCTTATTCAACTATTCGTCCTAAGATCATAAAGAATGAGCAAGGCGCAACAAGGTTTTAATAGTTACAATCTTTTGACTAGGATGGTAGTGAGATATAGCATAGATATAAGGGCCTGCAAATCTTTTAACTTAGAAAATAATATTTCATAATATATAGATTACGTTTTCCTGTTAATGTATTTATTGTATCTCCCTTAGGAACATGTGTATATACTTCATTAGAACTTGCCTAATTATCGATTCCTTATTCAAAGATAAAGTAGCAATATTTCATGGAAATGCGCGACAAAAATAAGCAGTTCTAAGCTTCTCTTTGGGCAGCGTTCATTTCGTAAAAGCGTTCTCCGGCTTCTTCAGCTCGAAGCACAGAAAGTGTATTCGTTGTCAGTAGCAGAGGAGCCTTTTCAATATCTTCGGAGTAGATATCGGAAACTTTTATTCGCCTTTAATGAGTGACGGAGAAAGGGCTCATCAATGTAAGCGCCCAAAGCAAAGTTACACCTGTTATTTCATTTTGCATGCATGCTGTAAACACAGAATCTCATAGAACATTTCTAGCTTCTTATGAGAAACACAGATTCTTAAAATTTCGCGACTTCTACCAGGCGAAAATGCATGGTAGAAGAAAATAAGAAAATTAATTACGCAAACGACACAGATGTGTCACAAGCAATTAGCATAATTATTTGCTGGTGCAGGCCAAGGGAATTTGAATGAAATTCTTCGGATTTGCTTTCTGACGACACGCAAAAGTAAGATGTGTGAGCCACATTTGAAACGGCATGTTATTTGATGAAGGGGAAACGGAGAGAGTAGTTATATAGTAAATCTGCAAAGCTAAAAAGAACAACCATATGAAATAAATGGGTATTATTGGTGCTTTTTATATTGAAAATACAACTTTTACTGTGTGGTTTTAAACAAAGCTACCTTTCATTTTTCTATGTTTAAACTGAATGTATTATGTTACGGAATGCAATGAGGACCTTTGTGTTATTGACTTCGTAATTTAATTCAGAAACTTTTGTCATTTCTGATGCTTTGACCTTTCTCTCCATCCTCCTTTTTTATGATGGAACTCGAAGCTTCTGGAGAAGATGTAGCGGATGAATGGTCGTTTATTTTGGAAGACTTTTTTCCATTCTCAGTTCTGAAACACGAAGGGAAAGACTATTCCACTCTAATTAGCAAATATATGATGACATCGTTATTGCAATTCATGCTTTTGAATTACATTGTGACTTTTCGAAAGTCATTCAAGGATTATTAAGGGTAATTATTTCGTGATAAGGTCATCTAGTCCTTCATTAGCAAAGTGCTAATGAAGGTAATGGCAAGGAATCTTAAGGAAATATGAGGAAAAAAACTATACAGTACATCACCTCCAGGCATTTTACTTCAAGAATGTTGATTGACAATCGTGTTCATTCAAGTAGGATGAGAATGCTAGCTAGTTATACTCGGAAATTTCCTAAATCAAAACGAGACAACCATCAAGGAGACAGAGCGCAAATTCAAAACTGTTTCATTTTGAAAGAACGAATTTTATTTTCTTAAACACTGAATAAAAGTTGTGTTTGTGTGTGTCGAATATTGTAATAACTATAATAATAACTACTCGTATTAATTGTCACACCAATGTTCATAAAATAAAAGATAGAAATAAAGAAGTGAGTAGCTTTACGGTGGCGATTAATAAAAGGACGGAGAAAGATTCCGATAACAAGGATATCTTGCGTGCTACACATGCTGTGAATACGGTGTTAGACGATCAGACAGCTGCGCGTCGTTGGATTAAGTGAAGAGCACGTTGGCGAGCTCACTGACTATAATGACACAGCCTAATATCCATCATAATGAGTCGGTCTGCTCATAATTGCAGCGTAAGGAACAGTGAAATTACTTCTGCTCAGTAGAGGAAGCCAAGTGAGCGATTGTCTGTTAAAACACGTTAACAAATACCTAGGTATCAAACAAAATCACCAGAGGAAGAATTGGATAATTACCAAAGAGACTGTTTTGTTTGCGTAAGAACTATTTGCCATTTTCTAAACCTAAATCCAAGTATGCTTGAAATTCTGTTTGTCATTGAGATTACAAAGGCTTGACCTTAGCAATGAGTTGCTTCGGTGCTGCTCTGACGTATCACCTTTTGCAGTACAGTTGCAATGATGTGTATATATTTGACCTGCTGTTGAAAACATGAGTTCGAATCCATTTCCTGAAGAAATCCATTTTCATTTTGTTGTTCATTTTGCAGAAATGCACAAACCAACATTTGTAAAGTAAGCGGTTGCCAGTTTAAGACTCAAAATGCTTGGTTCGACATTAAAGACAAATAGACAATGTCAGCAGTTCTGTTTCTCTACGACCAAGTAGCCCCGTCCTTGAGTGGATAAAAAGGACTTTTGCTTCCATCCTTGCTTCAAATTCCTCTTGACTTGTCGTAAATAAGTGCAATTAGCATTTGTGTAAGATAATTAATTTTCATCTAACAATGGGGACAACCTCATTGGAATTCCTTTATTTTTATCGGTTATTATGGCGGATATGTAGTTAGATCTGCCAAGCTTGAACGTTGCCTTCACGTAATGAATGATCAATGGAACTTTTCACATAACTCGGACAAAAATTAATAGTTGTGAAATTCTGCTACTGACTTTTGCAACGTCTTTCGCTGGATAGCCTTGAGATGCATTTGTTATTAACAAAGTTCGTGGTGTTGCTATGGTGACGTCACGAATAGCTACTAAAGTGAAGCTTTAGTGAAAAAAGATGCTGATAAAATGATTCATTTATGTAATATTAGCGACAATAGAGAAATAAAATAGAGGATTGAATGAGACAAATGTGCATCTGACATAACATGCAAATCACCTGCATGTTTTCGTTCTATTTCTCCATTAGACAACTTAAGCAACTCCAAGCCGATCATGTTATTTTTAATTTTAAAATAACTAAATTTATTTTCTTCTATTGTAACTGAGACTTGTATTGATTGAGTACACACGAATTTTGCTATCTTTACCTCATGGTAAAGATATAAATTTTAATATGTTACAAGCCGGGAAGAACTCAATAATGAAATTCAAAGACTTCGAGGGTGGGGTGGGATAACGTAAAGGCTGAATAAGGTATACAGTAGGAGAACAAATTCATACCATTCTATAAAAAAAGAAAGTGTCGAACAAAGAATCTTTCAGTGTGTTCAGAATACGATTTCGGAAAACATTGAACCTCTGCGATCCTTTGAGGACATCGCTTTTACTGGAGAAAAACTTAGTGACCCTAACGAACCACTATAAACTTAAGGTCTGACTATACAACGTTACTGTTGTCAAGATCTGTATTTCTTTCTTTCTTTTTTTTTATGAAACTGCAATACTGCGGACAGAACAACGTATCTAAGAATAGTTTTTTTCTAAGTTTCGTGAAAATATAAAAATTCAAAAATATTTGCAGCCACAATTACAAAATCTAGTGAACTGAGACATCTAGTAGGATCAACTCCATATTATACTGTTGGATTCTAATTATGTAGAAAATAGAATAAATGTTATTTGATTCAGAATCCAACATGATTTTCCATCACAAAGGCTGCGTTTGTAAATATTATTTAATGTAAATAACGTAAATATAATTTGATATCATATAACTACCTTAATTATATCAATTATTTAATTATTTAATCAAAGAAATGTGTTAATGATAAATAGATTCTGTATTAATTATTATTAAGCTATTTTATTTATTGTTATGTCAATATTATAGAAACTAATATTTGCAATATTAACTACGCATTTATTGAAAAGCAAATATTCTAATTATTCCTATTTATGTATAAAGCTTAACGGTATGTAATGATTCAATGTAGTAGTATAGCCTTGTCTAACATTGGCGAGAATGTTTATGTTTGTCTGTTGTCATGGAGACGCGTGAAATAAACGAGCGCGAGTGGAACAGAGCATGGGCTGAAGAGAGAATAAAAAAAATATAAAAAAAAGTAAGGAGTTGGGACGGAAACTTGGAAGTGAAAGGAAGCAGGGTGATAAAATAAAGAAGTAGAAGTAAATAAAAGGTTCTTAAGGGTAGAAGTTAAGTGGATACTTTTATAAGTGAGCAAGAACGTAACGAATTTTATAGTCAGCTGAAATTGAAATCAGCAGTAATAATAGAAGGAAAATTAAAGCTACAATCGGATAAAGTAAAAAGCTGAACATTCAAGGAAGAATTCTGAATAAACCCAGCTGATCTAGTATTGCAGCTTATTTGCGATTTACCCTAAAGAGAACCTCACAGTGTTTTAATTAATTTATGAGTGGTAATAAGGATAGTTGAAGTGCCCTAATTGATGTCAAGAATTCTGAAGCGTAATTGATAGTGCTTTAAGTATAACTGCGGATAAGTTTTGTAGATGTGTTTTTTATTCTTTAAGTGTGATAAGTAAATTCCAGAAGTTTGCTCACAACATAATAGATGTTCTAGGAACCATTTCCGGTAAGGTCTATCATAGTGAACTGTTAACTTTAACTGTGGAAACCCTTCGTGATTGAGAGTTGGAGATAGGAATTGTTTGAAAGATATTTTCAGCTATTAGATCCTGTAATATTTTGAACTTATAGCATGACTGAAAAATGTGTGAAAACTAATTAGATTGGATGTTCTATTATATTCATTTAAGTGTAAAAACTTTATAACCCAGAAGCTAAGAAGGTGTATGTGAAGACTTGAAAGATTGTGCTAATGTAATTGACTTGACTTAATGTTTGACTTATTTCTATTGTTTAAAATTAGAAGTAAAATTTATGTAAGTGTTATATGACCTATATTAAATGCTTTATTTGTTAACCTAACTGTTGTATTTGCCTGAAATTCTTTTTACTGCACCGTTCACAAAAATTCGAATCTAGCGGGAATCCCAGAGAGAGAGAGAGAGAGAAAATAAATACTTCGGCCTGAATGAATGAAAGGACTGCTAACTAATTTTGAATTGATCCTACTATTTCATATAGACTTATCTAAGGATAGAGTGGCGCAGTATAATAGAAATTTCTCTACCCTTAGATCAGTGATCAATTTACAATTAGTTTTCCTTTATTTTATGAAAGTGACTTTTAACAAGATGGCGGATTCGAACATCAAGAGAACAACGTCACGACATTGAACATCTAGTAGGATCAACTCCATTTGATACTGATTCTCTCTGTTGATTAATCTTCTTACTCTACACTATTTCTTCCGCCATGACAACTTTGCCTTATTACATTTTCTCGTTTCGTCCGTATTTCGAAATGATTTTCTACGGAACAGTGAGCCAAACAAAAAAAAAAGTTGAAATGAACTTTAATTCCCTTCCTTAACACTTCTTATAACGGAGAAATCATTTATTTTGTTCAATCACCCTGGTAACCATTCATTTGAATTGGAATGTGGCTCAAGAAAGAATAGAACTTCGATTGCTTTGTTTTATATACGAGGGTGGTCTGAACAGTTGTCGGCCTAACAATGAAAAAACGAATTTATAATTTCAAAATTATTTTTATTTTTCAACATAATCTCCCTTAAGACTAATACATTTATTCCAACGAAGTACCAACGCCATTATCCCGCCCCTGTAGACGTCCTCAGAAAGATCTGCAAAATACCCCTCTGAATCATCTCTTGATTCGAAGAAAAACGCTGACTCGAGGAAGATTTTTAGTTTGGGGAAGAGATAGAAGCAGGGGAAGCCAAATCTGGGAATAGGGTGATGTTCCAACAATTCATTATGGAGATTCCTTAATTTTCCCGTTTCCAAAACACCTTTGTGGGCAGGTGCATTGTCCTGATGAAAGATGATTTTTTTCTTCTACAAACTGGGTATTGTCTAACGAAGTTTTTCGTCTAGTCTGGTTAAAAGAATAATATTCCCCGGTTATTGTTTTACCCTTTTCAAGATAATTAATGAACAAAATGCCTTTAGCATCCTTAAACACTGATGCCATGACCTTTCTGCTGATGAAACCGACTTTGTCTTCTTTGTCCCCTTTCTGCCAAATCTCATCCTTAGTAGTAAATCGACACACAAAATCAGTTTTATTCTTGTTAAAACGCTCCAAACACTGTTCAGAGATTTTCATGCGAGTGCGTTTGTGATGTGAGCTAGCGTTGCACCCATCTTGCACAAAGCTTTTTCATTTGCAATTCTTCATGCAAAATATATCCCGCAAGTTCTTTGAAATACTATAGTCTCAGCAATTTCACTCACTTTCACTCGCCGGTCATCCAATACAATATCATGCACTTGATCAATGATTTCTGATGGTGTTGCACTTTTTGGACGTCCTTCACGTGGATCATCTTCAAGGCTGGTACGGCTACGTTTAAACTCGGCAGCCCATTTCTTAATTGTCGAAAACGAAGGAGAAGAGTGCCCATAAACTTTTATGAACTTCGAATGACTTTCTTTTGGCGTTAAACCTTCTTTTGCAAAGATTTTTATAACCGCACGATACTCAATTTTATCCATTTCGAGGGAGCAGAGCACACTTTTGCTTCAGACAGCTGTATAAAACAAACTACTTGATAGAATGACTCAATTTCACATGGATACTTATGACCGATGTAGCAACTGAAAAAGAAAATCTTGCCGATAGTGTTGCCATCTATGGTCGAAGCTGAGAACTTTTCAGACCATCCTCGTTCATAGACAAACAAATTCAGAACTTTCCTAGTTCATATAACGTTACAATTTTTGACATTTTCTATCATCTGCCTGTCATAATGCTGCTAATGTGTAGGTCTCTTATAATGACAAAGGAGAGATTTAGAAGCAAGCACTCTAATTTTTCTTGACTTCACAATTCTGTGGTGTGTAGTATTTAAAATATGTTCTTTTTTAAAACGATTCTACATTTATACATGCGACAATCAATCAAAACTCTCGCTTACCAACAGATATATTTGCACATACATTATGTTATATATTATATCTGCATCGACTGCGTGATCGCTCTTTCTCTCTCTCTCTCTCTCTGTCTCCCGCTGTGTTTGTGTGATTTTGAGATACCTGGGTAAACATACCTGGAACTTGCCTGTAGAACTTAAGTACTGCATATCAACAATCCATTTTATGTCTTCAACGAACTGATTAGAAAACTCAGTTTTCTTTGATATACTTGCCCTATTAAATGAAAAACACGAAGGATTTTCGAGAAAAAAAATTTTTGAGACAAATGAACAGATTTTGTAGTTATTCTTTACAAAAAAATATAACACTAAATAGTTACCTCGCTGAGGTTATGGCATTATCATTTACCAGCTTTAATATATTTTAGTAGAAAGTAAAACTACAAATCATGACAGATAATTGCATACAATTTTTTCAAACTCTGTCTGCCAGATGGACAAACAGCCATGATATGCATTCCATTATTTTAGAGAGAATAAGTTATATGTGCCAAAATATTATCAAAAACATTAATATGAAAAGCGTATATTCATGAGAGTGGCGTCGAAGCATGACACGGGTGAAAATTAAGGCGCAGCTCTGTAGAGAATTAAAGAGATGCCCATCAGGTGGGTGAGACAGGTTTTCGTCTAAATAACGAATCTCAAAGGCTGGTGTATAATAGAGATTTTGAAACTCAAACAAGAATTTGGCAACGAATGAAAACCTGGAACAATGGAAATATGAACAAAAAAAAGTGAAATCCGAATTAGGTAATTCATCTGACGGACACTAGCGCATAAGTGAAAGATACATAGAAAAGAAGGAATGTAACATAGAATATGATATGAAGGTTATACACACAAGGAATTCTGTCATGAGAATATAAGAGCTTTACAGACAAAAATGACTACTGTTGGTGAGGGTCGTGTAGATGGTGTTGTGTGTTAAGGTTGGGGGATTAAGTAGGAGAAACGGTGAGATGTGCGTAGTTTAGTTAAGGGCCTTTTCACAATCAGGCCTTGGAAGTGTCCCATGACAATGCTAATCATAATAATATATAGTTACAACCATCTTGGAGATCACGCCTGATATCTCCCAGAGATGATATTTCTTGCATTTGCAGTTTTGTGACCCACTTCAGTCTAAAGTCTAAAGATATTTTGTTCATGTTACTTACTTTCACATTTTCTTTCTCTATCGAGCCATTTACTTCAGGCTTAACAAAACAAAAACTTGACCTCTCACAATTACTCTGCCTGATATAATAGAATAAGTAAATAATGATGACTGGTATCTTGAGAATTTGGGACAAATTTAGCGAGCTACGCCCCTTTCTGTCAAGGAATTATTTAGCTAAAAGAAATTATCTTAAGTTACACCATCGTAAACGTGGTTTCTATCCTAGTTAGCTTAAGATGAAACTGCCATCCAATTACCAAGAATTCCCGTTGGCAAATCCCCAGTGGCAAAGATCCTTGTTTGTTATCGCTCAGCTGTTTAATTTCCACCCAGAACAGTCGATAGTGGCGTAATGCACCAGAAAAATTTGCGCACTCATTTCATAGGCAGCTTAACTTAGTTCTTTTATACCTAGTATGTGTATTTTCTGTGCTTTATTTTATCAAGGAAAGACTAAGAAGAACATCTAAGAATTCTTTATTTCGGATACTATCGCTTAACTTCATTGCTTTTTGCAGTAAAGAAAACTGAACATTAATTTCTTTTCCCTTTTCCACTCTTCTTGTATTAAGATAGACAAAGAGTGCACGTCCAGGTTAACCGAAATCAATTTTAATTCAAAACGTTTAGAAACTTCACAAACATTTCTATATTTATATAGAAAACTGGAATAGTCACCGAGATACTGACTGGAATATTGATTACACGTAGATGAGAATTTCGATCATGGCATGCCAACGACATTCTTACCACTGAGGTATGGTTACGACATCATTTTCTCATTGCAACGTCTTCATGTAATGTAATAAAGTTTTTGGGATTGATTTCCCATCAGCGCAATTGTTCACCTCGGATCTATCACCACTCCTCTTTCCCAATCACAGATGGCGGTGATCATTAAGATAAAAATATTTATGCTGTCATCTAGAAGTGAAACAGGGTCGCTGTCTCTCGATATGCGAAGGAAATGCATGAAAAATATAAAAGGTAACCTCACGGATAGTTTCGGATTTATAGGTGAGATCCGACCATGATAAATTGAATGTGAGCTCGACTAAGTACATTTTCAGGGGGGGAAGTTTCTTTTAGTAATGTTATCAATCAATGACGTTTCCCTAAAAGCAGTTTATTGGCGTTTTATAAATGTAGATGTTTTCATTTACATTTATAAATGAACACCTAACAATCACTGGATCGAATCTTGATATCCAATCGATGTGAATTGTAATTTCACATTAAATCATTGCTAATTCACTTATTAAGTTTAAAAAACTGAATTATTAAATCACTGTTAATTAAATAGCAACATTTGTTCACATGCGATAAAGCGAAAGTTGTTACGGTTGGCTCATGACTATTTTTCATCGTTCCAATGGCTTTTTCGTATAAAGAATTAAACATTAAATGAAGTTGAGAAGACTGTAAGTAAGACATCTTTTGAAATGTCAAAATAAGCCTAGAGAATCTAGTTACCTGCAAGAGTTTTAATTTCTATCAATTAAAATAGACAGATGAAACCATTTTAACTGAACAGATGTTGGAAGGGTATTTTTCATCTTGGTTGCCATTCTTATTCTTTCTATCATAGCTTTCAAAAGACATTTCTCTTGAGAGGTGTCATGAAAGGAGTAAGATTTAATAGCACTCATAAAGTCGAAAAGAAAGACCAACACTTGGTAGGCAGTTGCAGATGCTAAATATTTTGAGAAAAGCCATGTTGTTGACTTTGCGTAGTTTCTCAAGGGACTATTTTGATGAAGCAGTTGATTACGATTCATCCTTAAAAGTATGTATGTATTATACCCTGTTTATCTAGACTCTGACAATCAGAGAAACAATAATTGGATGTTAGTGGGTGAATAGGTGCTTGGGGAATGCCTACCAAAAAGCCATGTTGTAAGAGTTCGCGAAGTTTTGGAACCCCCCCCCCCCAGGGATTTTCCATACTTTAATCTTCATATTACTGCACGTCTGTAACTGAACAGGAGTTGTTTGCGATTGTTTGGCGTAGGACATATGGATAAAATCACAGGCAAAAGTTGACAAAATAATAATAAAAAAAACAATGTTTCCTGGGCTATAAAGTCGAAATGATGCTACTGTAGATATGAAGCTTCTCAGCTACATGCAACTTTACAATAGTGGATTTGGTCATGCCAAAGTATTTTAAGTATCTGATGCACAAAGCAAAGGCTTTGTGCATCAGATACTTAAAATATGACCAACCACTTTTAATCCAAAATTGATGTGTATGATTGTTCTCCTGTATCCTTGTTTCTGCAAAGTTGTCAAAATAATAATAAAAAAAAACAATGTTTCCTGGGCTATAACGTCGAAATGATGCTACTGTAGATATGAAGCTTCTCAGCTACATGCAACTTTACAATAGTGGATTTGGTCATGCCAAAGTATTTTAAGTATCTGATGCACAAAGCTAAGGCTTTGTGCATCAGATACTTAAAATATGACCAACCACTTTTAATCCAAAATTGATGTGTATGATTGTTCTCCTGTATCCTTGTTTCTGCAAAGTTGTCTTGCACTCCGTGACTTTTCCAATACTCGAGTTGGCCTGAAAGATAGAAGATTTCATACCTTGATTGAAACAAATAGCAGGCTTTACTTGGTGAGTTGAAAATACTGAACTTATTCAAATCGGTAGCTGGATTCCTCATGTGAAGTCGCGAGGGAACTAATTCGAAAGGGTTAACATAAAATATCAAGTAAATAGCATCTTAAAACAAATGTTAAAACTTTTTAACCCGCCTCGAGTTTTTATTTTTTTCGTTTCATTTGCCATGAAGAAGGTACAGTTCCGAAATCACATTTAACTCAATCATAGCACTCGAAAACGTTGGCTGTCTACTGCATAAATAAAAATATGAAGGAAAATATTTCTTTGAATTCACTACAAGTTTTTTTTAAAATTTAATTTCCTAATTAAGAAATAAATTCTGCTTGATAATGTTATCATATGAATGAAGGTTTCCAGTTGTGAAACGTGGTTGGCATAACTGCTATGAATTTTGACTTTATGCTGCTCTCCGTGTTAGAACAGCACCACGAGATGCGATCGCTAATTGCAGTATTCCGTCCTCCTCAGCTTTATTCGACTGCACTAAGCGCTTTGTCTAAATCGTAATATCTGCGCCACTGATGCGTTTCCACATCAGAGTTAAATGTAATCGTATGGCTGACATATGATCCGATGTCAGAAAAGGTTGTAAACAATATCGGGATTCGGCATCTTAAATTCAATTGCAATATACTCCGCGTTGAGTTTATACGTAATCTAAATGGTCGCAGAACTCCAGAAAGGTAAATCGATGCAGAAAATAGCTTGGCATTTATGATAAGGACTAGCAATGTGTTGCGCAGCGGAAGTGACAGACGGCTGCTGTTTTGAGTGAAATATTAAATTAAATTTACACGTAATGCCAACATTCACAATGAATGCGTTTTAACGCCAATTAAAAGGATAAATGTCGAATAATTGATAAGGGAAATGTAGTTAATCTTTATAAATATTAATGCCAAACAATTCACGGAGTTTCTGTGTAGTCAACACGTCAAGGAAATATATGCTGTGGTAGTTTGTATTTTAAGTGCGGCAAATGTGAGAATTTCGCAGCGACTATAGTTGTATTCTTACTTTATATTTTATATTAAAAGTATGCATGCAACGTAAAGTTTTCGGAGTTGAAAGTAAGGTGGCAAATAAATATGATCAACCAAGTTTATTTAGTGAAAATGGCTGTTTCATGGAGAACGACGAAAAAATTATGTTGTTAATATCCATTCTGATAAGCACGTGCTGACAATTTTGACATGCGAAGAGTTAATGAAATAAATTACTTTAAAAAAAAGGGAAAGAACTTAAAAGTATTATTGGATTTAATTATTTTAAAGTGAAATATTTATATTCCTGTGTAATATGAATAAAATAATTATATTAATGATACATTCGTTCACAATTTTTTTTCCTTTTTTTATTTTTGGGTTTTATATTAGCAGGTGGTCAGTCAAAGAGAGACAAAACACTCTGTAAATTAAAACCTTTAAAAATGTTTTATAAAGCTTAATTTGTGTGAATCTGTATTATTTATTCATTTGTTATTCGTATTCTTTAAGCATTTCTTATGCAAAAGTTTCGAGGCTTTCCGTTTCTGCTTTCTGATTTCTTTCCAGTTTTCAACGCTTTTAAATCCACTTTATGTGCTAGTACATATTTACAAGTGCTTAAATGTTATTTACGGTATTTTCATTCCATCCTATGAAAAATGGGGACAAAATCACGCGTTTTCGATTAACTGATTCTCGACTATCCGAAAAAAAAAAAAAGATTTTTCAACACCCTTTGGATATGCGGAATTAAACCCTTTTTCGTTGGATATGTAAATCTTAGTAGACTATATGTAGTCAAAAGCGTATTTAATCCTGCTAATGAGCTTTTTAAATAAGATTTTAAAATATTTAGAAAGATTAAGACTCCTGCAAATTCCACATCAAAGTAATATTTTATTATCGCGAGTAGGTTCGCACTTCCCCAGTGGAATCTTGAAATAGAAACTAGACTTGATTTCTCTTTTTCTTTTCTGCTGAAACAAATATTTGTTACGCGATCTCGTCTATTTGTTCATCCAACAGTGGGTTTATTGTGCACATTTAACATATACAGTATGAGCAATAAATTGCAGATCGGTCGTACCAATTCAGAACTGTTACCGATCTCTAACTCAAGCTACTCTTTTCTTTTTCCAGACAGAAATTTCCTTCGTTATGGATGGAAACATCCGGAGTCGCGAAATCACGAAATTAATGGCAAAGATTTGTGAACTGAGCTGTCACCGTAAATAGCTAACCATGCGCTTAGACATAAATAACAGGAAACAGACGACCCTCATTTTTCTTCCTTTGTTCTATTTATTATTCATAAATAATACTTTGTGTCACATTAACTTAAAGAAGTAGCACAATTTTTATTTGTTGTTGAGACGATGTGTCTTAGGAGCAGCAAAAATATAGCACTTCGTGTCATTTTAACGTGACTTAATCATTATGCAATGTTGTGTGCCAGTTCATAACATCGAAGGATAAATTACAGGGGAGGGAGTTATGTAACGAGAATATGAGGGAAATAATTAATATAAATTTTTCGTCAGAGGGTGTGCTCGTAATAATTTTAGCATTTTTAAAATGATGAATTTGTTTGAAGCAGTATCACTTTCACTTTTTTTTTTGTTCATTCAAAGCATAATTTGATTTGAATTGAATAAAGATCAGTTTTTATAGGCGATGATAATGAGACATGAAAAAATGAGGAATCAAAGATCCAGTTTTTTCCTGTTTATCCCTTGAGGTGCATGCAGAACTTGATATTCATGAACTTAAATGGTCTCCTTACAGTTTTTAAGATCATCTCAACACATCCCCTTGGAACCTATAGCAGTATCTAGAGACGATACTGCTATAGGTTCCACGAATGGGTGGAACGTTTTCCCAAGCCACTCTAGTGTTCGCTAATAAGTGTAGATGGTGGTTGGTTTCACGCCGTGGGATTGAAATCACCTACTTAAAGGCATTCACTGACATACATCACAGATCTGATACGGAAACACCGGTCAATAAGTAGTTTGTTTGTGCGTCCAATATGCAGTTTACAACGTTAGACTTACTATCAGATTTTGCATGGTTTGAGCCAACAATTTTATCCGCTTCGTTAATTTTGTTTATTTTTCTAATCGGCAAAGGATGACTGAAAAGAGAGTCGTTTACTATATGACAATAGTATTTTTACATTTTCTCAATCTTATTTGTTTTGATAAAATTATTAAATATGCATTAATTTCAAAATTAAATTATAAGAATAAATACTTTTAACTTACATGCCGTTCATTATTATATGTGACACACTGAGGATGGTTATTTTGAAGAGAAAATTGCATATAGAAAAAAAAAAAAAGAAAACTATAAATAAATATATTATTAATGATCATCGTCTCAGTCATTTAAACCACCCTTCGAAATATCTAATTCCAGCAAACTAATAAGTTATGCTAACGTTACGTCAGTGATTGTAACATAATTTTTCTACAACACAAATAATGGGTCACAGAGCAGTTTTCCCCCTTTCCCCTCAGAGACAAGGCCCCACAAGTGGTATAAAAGAAATTCCATAATGAAGTGATTAAGGAAAGGAACAATCGGCTAGTTCATAACTCATGTTTGCTCAAATAACTAGTAACTTCGAAAGGGTTTCAATGGAAAGCACCATCATTTTATAATCTAAATCATCTCGTAGTTATCGATAAAATAATTACTTTTTTTGGGTTTGGCTTTATGAAAAGTTGTTTTTTCCATTCTTTGGGTTTTTTTAGAATATTCTTTCCACTTGAGACAGGTTGCATATTTACGTAACAATCTTAGAGAAAGTTTTACATCTGAGTTTCACCACATTATGCTAATAATAAATAGACCCCATGGAGGCTCCAAAAGAAACAGTATATGATGACTACAAAATTCACAATCCCTGAAATTTTACTTGGTTAACATACCGGAGAGTTGGAAAAAAAATTATTTCATTCATGACTAATGTTTCAAACGACGTAGAGAATTATACATGAATGAAAACTGTTTACGTGTTTTGTTTTTTTGTTTTTGTAAATGTCACAGAATTCAATCTGTATTAACAGAGGTTGACCGCGTAGGAGGAAAAGGATTTTTACCGGTAATTCGCCTGAGAAGAAAAATCTTAAATCTCTCTACGTGAGAGGGATCGTTTCTAACGCGAATAGTGACACTAATGCTGCCTAGCGGATGATTAAAAGCCCACACGTTGGTATGATTTGATTAAGTGAGAGAGTTTTATCTGCATATTTCTCATAATCTGACACCTACGTAGAAGGAGCGGGAAGCAGCGATACTTCTTTGGACGCATCTTTGCTAATGACAGCATAAAAACAAGTGAGAAAAGCCGAAAACAGTGGCTGCTTGTACATAAGCAGTGCTACACTGCAGAACCCCCAAGGAAAAAAAGGAAAAGTTAAATTTTGTTTCTGTTTATAAATAATAACGATGCTTACAACATTATATAAATGCAATACAACATGTTAAAGGTTACAGCTTATGTTTCAACACTGATTTAATAATTAATAATTGGAATTGTTCGATTAACGCTTTAGATTACGAAACAAATGCACTACGATCCAACGCAGTCTCGGAATTATCACGTTCGGTCAGTTCCGGCTAGACGCGCCAATATTCGTTCACTTGTCACTGCATGTAAAAGTGAATCCGAGACTGTTCGCTGAGCAGTGTTGCTACAGATGAATTGTATGCTTGCGCGAAAAAATATTATTGAACCTTTTACTAATATTAATTTAATATATAATATTAAAATGTTATTTTCGAATAATATGTTTAATAAAGCAATTTTTAATATGTAAATTTACTTATTAATAAATTTGTTACTGATTAGGAAAAAATTATTATTATTATTTTTTTTTTTTTGTATATGCCCCACTTAAAATTTTCACTGGCCGCTACTTGCCGAGGAATAACTTGTATTAATAAACTGGAAGGATACTTTACAAGGGCAGAGCCATTTCTTTATAGGGTTGAGATAGTTTTGAAAAACAAAGTACATAATATATTACAGTAATCAAAAGTCGGTGACGAACCCAAAGGGAATAAAGAACAGAACACCATTTCATATATTCATGCACATACTGCTTATATTAAATATTTAGTCATTTTCTCTATAATGGAATTAAAAATCCAAATTATACTGATATACATTTGAAGTTAGTTTCTTTTTCAACAGATAGAAGATGATAAACACTTTGACGAGAGAGAAAAAACACTCAAAGAAATCTCGAATGTTTTTACTGAGGTTTACGTTACTTGAAGTTAAAAGTTCAAGAACTTTGGCATGTGCGTGCGTGTGTGTGTGTGTGTGGCGATTGTGAATACGCTGCATCCATGGGACAATCCAATTCACAGGAGCAGTAGTATGCATAAGAGTGGTACTTAATAATTCCCGATAATAATTTTAATAACAGCCCGAGGCTTAACTAAATGTTCCTTCAACACAGGATGGAAAGAAATGACATCTAGGGAATGGTAGTAAACATTTTGCTTCCTAAGTTTTATTTTCCTTTATTCCCTATCTTAAATTAGGATACCAAGATGCACTGTTTTGAATGTAGATGATATTTGGATTGGAATGCTCAATCATGTTTGTGCAGAATAATGTGAGTTATCAGTTAGCGGGCTCATTGGCTGAGTGCAAAGCTTCTCCAGCATGATTGTGAATGTTTTCGTGGATAATTTTAATTTTTCGGTGTTTAATCGCCACCCTTCTTAATGCAAGCATGAATGGCTTGAAAAGGTTCCAAGCTGTGCTTCTGGAGCAAGTTTTCCGGATTTCTTAAATCTTAGTTTACCACAGTACGTGTGTGTTATATGTCAAGCCTTTCGGACTATCATTAAAGTGTACTATTAACTGTGATGTTTAAGATACATCATCTGGTGACCGGACAACGACGTTAATGTGACATAATCCACGATTGCAATGCAAAGTAAAACCATCTCGTCAAATTCCCCACCCCCTTTTTTTTTTTGAACAATGACTCTCACGGATACAGTAATAAATAGTATAAACTTTAAATTTAAGGTGATACTAATTTAGTATCAACAGAAAACAAGTTTTCTTAAATTCCACGATGCAGGAGTTAATGAGATGAAAAACTGCTTTTTAATTTATTTATCTATTTGAGAAGAAAGTAAGAAGTTCAAGTTTTTATAAATAAAAATCTTGAACGAGGATTTCATTTTAAGATCAGCTAAAATATCAAGTTTTCCGTGTCCGCTGAAGTTTCAGTATGATTAGCTTTCACAACTACTGGAAGAAAAGTTGATTTTGTCGATCTTATACAGGGTGGCCGATAATCACTAACAAGTTTAAAATGTAAATAACTTTTTTGATTATTAAAAACATCTGTAGATTCTGCCTTTCATCATTACGAAAAATGAATAAAAATAATAAATACAAAGTTAATAAATGTTTAAACCCCCGCCGTGACTTATGGGACACTATGTATAAAGGCGGCAGAAATTCTCTCCCCCCCCCCCCCAAACTATGATTTTTCAAAGAGCTAACAGAGACTTAAAATAAGCATAATAAAGGTTTTGACGATAAGCATTGACTGCAAAAGAGCTGAGAGACAGAATCTGACTAGGACGTATACTTTTATACGATCTCCTCACTTTAAGGCAAGAAAAACGGACTAGTACTGAATTACCAGGGGGGATTCTCCTCTCAGAAACAACTTTTTTCACCCGCAAGATAAGCAACCTTGCCAAAGAACACGCACAATTAAAGACATAATACAATGCCTCATATCCGTCGGATTCTAACCAACGGTGACAGAATGTGGGTTGGAATTCCACTGCCGGTATTGTTGTTTGAATGCTTTTAGGTGATAAAATGAATTGCATCACCTGGCGTAATACTGTTGTTCTTATTGGAGTCCTGAGGTGGCTTGAAATTTCCACGATTGCTCAAGTTCGTGGTGAGGTGAACATAACAAAATTAGATGCGACTGGTTGATGGAATTTCAAATCGTAATTCCAGATTAAATAATTAAAAAAAAACTGGTTAAGAGACCTATGTACCTCTCACGAATCTTCGAGTCACCATCAAATTTGTTGGAACCATATTAAGAAGATTAACTGAATTACCTAAAATGAAATTTGATATTTCCATCCACACAGTTCTTTGCCTACAAAGTACTTAATCTGAAATTGTTACTTTTTAATCTGATTCCACTAGATTAGTCATACAAAATTGTTACCGATTCTTTCAATAATTTCTATAAACATATTCCCATATTTTTCACCCATAAATACGTCTCACTCACTATAATTATATGACAGATAGATGCAAAGGATAATTTGCGAAAAGATGACTTCATATCCGAGTCTGTAATGCCTAGGTGGCTGCTTTGTGTGAGAAAAAGTTATGCCGATCAACCATTTTTTAATAATGAGCGCAGAATGCTGAAAATGGCCGACTTCACTTTAATAATTAGTATTTAGTCATCATTATTGGACATCATCAGTTAAAGATGTGCTTTGATTTGAGCTTATGAACAGTGAGAAAGGATGAGCCATTCTCTTGTACTCTTCCTCATCAAGGAATTAATAAGATAAACGCATTCTCCATAGTTTTATTTTTCGAAGTTTAATATACACAAATAAAAGCGATATTGCTGGCGGAGAAAAAAAAACAAGCCAGAGTAGCAGAGACAAGATCGTTGCTTAATCAAAATAAGATCTTTAGGAAATATTCGCACAATTATTTGCATATATATTTGCAAATGTAAATTTACAGTCCAAATTTACATTTGGATTGGGCAATTGAAAAAAAAATCAAACTTCATTAGATCAGCGAATTTCTCACGCGCCATCTTAACTCTTGCAGGCTTTGTAAGATTTTTAATTAAAACTTGAATACTGCAAGTTTTTAAAAGTATTCATTATGGAAGTCTGCATCAGAAAAAGGTGGGGCACCTTGTGCTAATATTCTCGCATTCTTTGCTTCTGTGAAATGTATTTTTTTTTCCTGTATGCTTGTTACTTCCATGTTGTTAAAATAAAACTCGTTTGTGTGATCGTGAAACTTATAAAGAAGTCATAGAAAATTATAAAAGATTGTCATTGACCATCAACACTTTTCTTATTGCATGAAGCAACATAAAATCATAGTTCGGAAAAAATTCCTAACTTTTATAACACTTCACTCGAAAAACAAATGCATGATAGGTTTTTATATTTTTTCCTGAACACGGTTGCAGTAAAAGTGACTCCGATGCTTTTGTGATGACAAACGAAAAATCCCCAAGAATTAAAATTTATTAATTTTGCTCTCATTCATTTTAGCCGGAATATCTCTTAATTATTTTTCATGTTAATCCAAGCGCAAAAAAATTTTATAAACCTGACCTAAACTTAAACATGGGTGGGATAAGAATTAACCACACCAGGAATCAATTGAATCCAATTATAGAAATAAGTCATCAAGTCATTATTCAAGTCATTTCAAACCTTCAGTAAAAGAGGTTGATGGTATCAGGCGAAACGGGAAAAAAAAACTTGCTACCACTTAACATTTATTATCTCTTAAAATAATTCACACAAGCATCTGCAGGTTCTTTTCATTGTTGATATCTTTTTTTTTCTTAATTTTAAGTGTTTAATGAATCTTTTTTTATAAAACGATCTGGAAAAACCATTTCATATCTTCGTTTTTAAGTCAACAATAACAACAACAAAAAAGTCAGTTGGCTTATTTTAGTTTAGTGTGCTATGACAGCATAGCTTTTAAAATATTCTGTACTTTCCCACAAAAAACTGCCTTTTCTTATAAACGAAAAACTTATATGCACCTTCAAAACAGATGTGGAATTTGCATAGTGCCTGAGTACCATTCCTGAATTTTACGTCAAGCTAACCAACCTCGAGTTAAATATAGGAATTTGAAAAGCGTAAATAGTTAATATAGTAATCAACAGTACATTCTGCTTACAGAATATTTAAATGCAATTAATATTTCTTTGTACTTTATCATTCCTATCTAGATCCCACTCCTTTCACTTTTCCATCGGCATGACTGTCTCGTCCATAAAATTAAGGAGGAAAAAGTTCCCTTAGTCGATTGTTTAGTTTGTTAAGCAAGTGGTGTGAATGATTTTTATTAACTCCCGCACGTCAGATAGACGTTGATGGACAGGTTACAGAAGAAATAATGATATCCTTGTTGGTATATAAATGTTTCTTATTGATATCGTATTTTGTCGGTTAGAGGTACCGACAACAATCGTAGTGTTGTTGGTATGGAGTACCAACAACACTACGAATGTAAATTAAATAGATCAATTATCATCGTAGTATGAGATGAGCATGTATAAGGTTTCTCAAACCGAAGGTGACTTAGTCAGTCTCATAGGAACACTAGGATATTCATTCTTGGGATCTCAGCACAACACACTTCTCGCTTCTCTCCTAGCAGTATTTGCTTTAGCGTAATCTGAACCTTGGATCGTGCCACCCTCCAGTCAATAAACGGTACATTCAAATACTACTGCGGGCATAGCTGTTTGGGTAATGTCATTAAACGAGAGGATACACTTTATCTCCCAATGCGAGACCATCCCTGCTTATTGGAGCTTTGAAATAGCCTGAAAAAGTTACTGATCGATCTCTTAGCAAACAAGTAACTTTTCCGGCCACTAAAAAAAAAAAGAAGTAAAAAAAAATATTTATTTTTTGTAAACTCCAATCACAAAAAGTTGTGACCTGTTGTACATTATGTATTAATATCTTGGATTCGGTCTAAGGGTTTCTTAATCCGATCGCCTCTCCTAGAGATCAAACACTAACCTTTTTTTCCAAAGCCAATTTAGTTCTCCATTTAACAGGGTGGTGATCTCAGATGAGCAATGTATTCACCTATGAACTATTTAGGGATAGGATACACATTTAAAAAATATTAAAATCGGGAGCATATAAACCATCTAAAATGATTTAATTAATCCAACCTGCTGTCTATCTAAAGGAGTCGTTAAGATTTAAAATGTGAAACTGAATCACATATTGAACTAAAATCTGTTTCTCAGTTATTTTGATAGCAATTTTTTTGTGGGATTTCCTTTTAATTAATCTTCAAATTGATCTACCATTAATTATTGAGAAATTAAGCACTTGAACAGAGTTTCACTTCACATCTTAAATTGTTTACTATAAGCAAAAATTAGGTTGGTGTTTTATTCTTATTATTGGTGTTTACTGTTTCTTGCCAAATTATTGATTCTCATTCTGAAACAGCCACAAATCTGTGTCGAGAGCAGTTTTTTCTGAAGGCGGACGCACTTCCCAGGAGAATTCAACTCTTGCGGGAAATGTCTGGCTGTGCCAAGAAGTTTATACATGTCACGCAGTACACAGAAGCGTCAGCTACTATAAGAACTAGACTAAAAGAGTGGTGATTTCCATCTTTCTAGTATACATTACATGGAGAGAGAGAGAATAAGCGGCGCGCGCATATACACTCACGAGCTATTTCAAAGTGTTCCGTTCTTCGCTATCTAATCAATAACAAGAGTATTATAGAACAGGTTTAAAAGATAATAAAGCATTATTCCATGCGGCTGAATGCGCATATATTTGATACATCTGAAGTATTCTCCAGGATGCTGGATTAATCGCAACAATTAAAATGACTTTCTACAGAATTCAAATAACAAATGAGTTGGTTTTTCCCCAAATGAAGAGAACATTTTGTCATCAACCAAACAGGTTATGATGAAACATGGTTATGTTGAAAACGATATAACTGTTATACATTGATAGCTTCTATGCCAATAACCTTCGGATGAGATGAATTTGTTTTCTTTATATTTGACCCGAACTGGTATAAAACATTGTGACCATTCCATTTCAAAATTTACAAGCTCGCTTCTCCTCAAATTGGATTATATAATTAAATTTAACGAAGTTTGAACGGTGAAAAACTGAAATTCAAATATATTTGTGATGGAAGAACGACTGCTATTAAAGCTCAAATGTCTCGCGACACAAAATTACTGATAGCAAAAATCAATGTTTAGGGAAAAATTTGTGTTTATAGGTTTTGTCCTTAGCATCTTTTATGAATTTATTTCACCGAAGCAGGATATAAAATTTGATCAATATTTTTGGTTATTTATGGAGCACTCACAAATGAAATTGTTGAATTTTGCTTATGCGCAATAAATATTTCATCAGTTCATTTGCAAATTAGGTTATATCAAAACACCAGCATTTGTTGAATGGATCAACAATGAGAACTTTTTATCCTGTAGCTGGAATACAACAAAATTTTCAGTTTCAGTTAATTCCTTACAGTATTAACTGGTAACTACAAATAATTTGCTACTTAATGTATAACAAATCCAAAAATGATAATGCTAATAATTGTTCAAGTGTTGATCTTAATCTAATGATATAAATATTTATTAAAGAAATCATCAGAGAAATATTAGTGTTTGCTTTACGCTAATAAAATGTGAGGTATAAATAAATACTGAAGACGTGGGAAAGAGATTGTCATTCTCTAACAGTTATTGCGTTGACTTAATCGTATCCTCAATCATACGTTTCTTACTTCCAAATCAGCATGCACGGCGGTAGCTTCTATAGAGATATGGATATGTCATGCCTTTTATCTCTCCAAATATCATGCCTATGCATGATAAAGCAAGTAATACATTTCAAGGAAGAGATGGTTTGTGAATAGTTCGAAATTAATTCCTGTTTGCTTTCAACTTGTATCCATGGAAACGTTAACAGTGATGCAGGCTTATTTTGCGTCTTTCGTTTGCTAACAGTTTATTGTGTGCACATCTACTCTCACTGTGATGTCGACAGTTACTTCATCGCTTACAATATTAAGTCAAGAATGCAAATGAACATGTCAATAGTTACGACGTCTTAAAGCCAGGCAAAGAAAGAATAAACAATTTAAAAAGTATATGTCGCTTTATGTAGGACAATCTAATAATATTTTCCGCCTTCAGATATGTTTTCTTTCTTAGAACCTGTCAAATCCACACAGCTAACAGAGATGTATGGTCCCGCATCTAGACGGCAACTTAAACCATTTTTCTCGCTCACACTAACAATGGAGGTGAGGCCGATTTTTACTCCACAATGAAGGGGGGGGGGGGAAACCACACATCTAAACACCAAAGATTTCTTCTCTAAACCTTCACGTCTTGTCTCCTATTGTGCTGATTTAAAGATAAACAGAATAAAGAGACTTTCGGTGGATGTAGCATATGTTTGGGACAGTTAAGGTCAACTTACAATTCTTCAGAGTTCGTCGTCCTTTCATTAGGAAATCAATGAAATGGTGTTGATCTAGCTTTAGATGATAAACATGTTTACGAAAGATGTAGAGTTTTCATTACTTTTATTCTGCTGCTTTCAGGTTTTATTTATTGTTATTCCTGCGTACACGAATTGCCTGTTAAAGATCACATGCCATGTGTAAGGCACTGAATATCGAGAAAAATATCTTAGTTCAATTTTCTTTTTAAAAAAATGCACGACTCCCCATTAATCAGCTCCTTTGGCATAAGTATCAACGAATATGTCTGTTTAGAGAAAGCTCTTGAGTAAATAAATTAATAATTAAAGTTAAGTCATCTCTAGCACACACTGACCATCTTTAACACTATATTTCCCGAACTGCGTCAAGAACTGCAAAATAACTAAAGCTCATTCAGATCAACGGATACTTTTAAATAACCTCTTAATCAAGTGTTTATTTTATTCAATTTGTTGACAGTAAATCAACATTTAATAACTCATTTGCTAGACTTTTCCTTCGAAGTCGCTGCTTCCTCTCTTCTGTTCAGGTCGCCAGTAAGGAGGATTATAGTTCTATTAGAATTAAAGCCCAAGAACGCAACGTGGATTATGTTTTCGGCTTTCATTTGTGCGCTGTCTTTTAAGGATGCACAATGACAAGACCTCTACAGTTATATTTTAAGACGGAAACATAATTAATAATAATAATCACTAATAATAATAATAATATTATTATTATTATTATTATTATTATTATTATTATTATTATTATTATTAATAATAAACATTAATAATAATAACTCATTTGCTAGACTCATTTCTGAAAAGGTTCAGAAACTGTCTTATAGATTTGAGTAGATTGTTTTCCACTAATTCACGGAAATTTAACCTGTAGAAGACATATTCATGTATTATATATATATAATATTTATTTATTAATTTCTATAATTCATATATTTCTAACCCACTGCGGACTGAAAAATGCATGTATAAAGAATTTTTACTCTGATATTAGAATTTCATGTTACACATCGGTTTATATAATTATATATTATTATCTTCATCTGCTGGACTAGTTAGCTGATCTCTGCTTTCCAACCAGCAAAATGTGTGTTCGAATTCCATCTTGGGCATGAATGTTTGTGATTGTCATTAGGTGAAAGATTAACCTCATTGCCAGGTGTGCGATTACTCCTCGCTTACTGAAGTGGTTTGAAAAGGTTCCAAGGTCTTATGACCTTGCTTGATGGGAAGTCACAAATAAATACAACTTTAAGCAAAAAATATGTAGGATATTATATTTATGAGCAGGTAATTACTTGGTTAAACAAATATTTATTTAGAAAATAGTATTTAAAAATGTCAGTCGCACACAGAAGTTGCAAACCTATAGTAAATAAGCATCGCAGATGGATAAAGTTATATAATCCAGAAATTCTGCTCTAGAAATCAAAACCAAGGAAATTTTTCAGGCCACTTCGGACCTCATTTATTTTCTAAACACATCTTCCTGTTAATGTCCTAGAATATTAGAATAGAAATGTCGATTCGCAGTGTGACACTTGTCATCCGTTTTGCTTGCCAACAGATGTCCTGAACGAACAGTCATTGAACATTCTTCTAATGTTGAAATTGAAAAGTTTCATACACTGACTTCAGTTTTTTCCTTGTGTTCAATTTCAGCCTTTTCTGGTATTTAGGTGTAGGCTTACATCGTTCCTTAATTTCACCAAGAAAAGCGCCTAGTACATTCAGAGTCCAGTTTGAAATCTGCCATACATGACATGAGATCTATCCTTCATGTAAAGTACCACTATCCTCTGGAAATATTTCCTCCCATTGTTTTCTCCCAAGGATTTGTTCAAGGAACCCAAGGATCCTTGAAAATCACTGGGAGGAAAACAAAGTTATTAAATATATACAAACAACAGCTACATTCTAAAAGGAAATATATTAATGAAATTTAGCACTGGAAGCTACTGTATAAAATCTGCTGAGTCACAATTGTTTCCTTCCATCAGATTATACAAGCAAAGTGTCTCGAAATGATGAAAATGTGTTAGAAATTAGAATAAACAAACTCTGTAGTATATAAGTGAAAAATAAGTTTCATGCAGACAACATGATAATGATGTCATAATACAAGAATGCTTATTCAAAACACTTGTTATTTATGCTGGGTCATTTCAATACTTGGTTCGCTGTTTTCACCTGAAACACCTCTCGAAAAAAATAAAGTAAAATTAGGCAAACCAGATTATTTCAACGAAGCACATCGTTTAAACGATTCTGAAACTATAACATGTGCAGAGCATATTCTTCTACCAAAATATACGGAGGGGGACTGATATCATTACATAACAAGATAAGCGGCGTTTCTTAATTCTAATGAATGTTTAGATAATTACATTCAGTCTGCTATAAGGTTCATAATTATAGCTCACATTAGAGGTAAATAACTCCTCCCCGTTAGTGCAATTACTTTTTTCTTTAAAATTGCCTTTCTTAATTAAGAACTGCTTATCAGCTGTGCATTTTCATCGTCATCATATATTAGTGTAGACAAGTAAGAAGAATGGGGAAATCATGAAAATATACCTACCCGCTGATAAAATTAATAGCAGATCATAAAATCCCATCTGTGCAGACAGTTAATGCCGTCGGGATGATGTCCACTTGTGAGATCTTTTAATCACAATAATGGACCAATAAAGAGCGACCCAAATAGATCTTCTAATAAAGTGCTTAATGAGGCGACTACATAATTAGGATATAAACGATATTCTATGAAAATCATAATTGATTTTCAGCATTTGTTCGCGAATTTGACATCCCCTCATTATTATTTTCTAATTCTCTAGGTATATGCAATGGATGATTAGGCTATTCACGGTGAAGCGAGATAATTTCCAGATACAATGAAGCATTAATATTTAGCACTGGACATGCTTAGAAGTAACGCTGGTTGTAGTACGACTTCCGTTGATGCTGAGATTGCAAAGTTTCCTTCTTTTATTTTCTTTTTGTCTTATTAAGATTATATTCTGTGATTCCGTATTTTATTTTTATGGAATTATGTAATTATTATGTGGCTCCTACTCACGAAAGGTGGTTTTGCGTTCTATAGTAAATTCGTACTATTGGTGGACTACACTGATTTAATGTTACACTCCCACGTTTTACAAAAACTGACATGCAACTTAGCTAGATTCTAATTAAACATTTATTTTTATCGATTAAAGATTATTTTAGAAACCTATTACATGATTCAAAAATGATACACTTGGCTCAGATCTTGGCTAATAGATTTTCATTAGACTAATTGAAACTGGATATTTATCGAATTGTAACTAATTAAGATAACGCAGGAAGAATTATTAAGGTTTGTTTTGAAAACTGAGGTGACTGCAAAATTAAGGTGATGGAGAATGAAGGTAAATACAAGGCCTAACCATGTGCATGATGTCTCTCGTTTTACCATTAATAATGACAAGTTTAAAAATTATTCTCAATTTGATTTGAATGGTTGGTTTGGTTTATCAAAAATTAATACAAAAGCATCTTTAGTATTAACAGAAGTGGATATTACCAACAATTAATAATAATAAAATTCATTAAAGCAATCCAAGCATCGGCAACATATGTTAAAAAAAGTAGGATGGTGAATCGAAATTATATTATTTACCATTCGGTGTTGTACAATGTTTTGCTTTGGTACTCGTTGTTATTGCGATATAAATTGTTCGTTAATTAAAGTAAAATCATAAATGCAACCGAAATATTACTTGAATTAATTAGTTGTTTAGGTTGCTTCGACGTTTCGTGCATCCCTGATGAACTTAAAATACAGTTCTGTTCTTTAGCAACTAACGTTCTGTTCCTTGGTAAGATAAACGTTATTTGAACTGTCTGACCTGCAGGAAGCGCTAATGACACTTGAAGAAGAAGAATGAAGTTGACGCAATAACGCTGAAGAGAAAGATGTCCCAAGCATCCATGAAAGCTGTCGCATAATCAGCTTTAATATTACCTTAGAGGTATTCAAAGCAGCTGATAAGCGTGCAGAAACATTTTTCTTCCTGAGTTTTCTTTTATTTAATATCCTGAAGGATGATAAAAATGCTATTCAATGAGATCTTGTCATGTAGCTAGTAGGCACATTAATACTCAACTTGAAAGAACCTAAATAAACTTTTTTTTTCTTTTAATGATATTGTTATCCTTGAATATCTGACAGACAGTACACTTTACCGGATGGACAAGTTAGGCAAACCGGGAAGACAAAATTTATTTTTCATATTTAAAACATTTACAAAACATAAAATATTTATTAATGTTTTAAACTGTAGTTTCTGCGAAACACTGCTGATAAGTTTAAGGTTTGGCAGAAAGATGATTACATTTCGAATGTTTAGGACTTTTGAGTAAAGTGGGAGCACTGTATAGGTAAGCTTGGATGAACATTGCGGAGCTGTTGATTAAAGAGATACATTTCCTGTTTGAACGCTACTTAAGAAAAGTTATAAACCTTTTGAACTTGCCACAGGCAGACTAAGGATTAGAAATCCAAGGTCTCTTGCTTTTAGAGACGATCAAGTTACTTTAGACCTCCAATAAATATGGTATTATAGTGGGACGAAAATCCTCAGCCTCCTAAAGACCTTTAACAAATATTTATGCCTACAGTGGAATTCAATTAGTTTGTTGCAGATCCCATAGCCAGTTCGCTTAGAAAGAGTGTACTATCCGTTTTGCCAAACAGTCGTGAAACATAAAGATGAAGTGTCAGTGAACTAGCAAGCAGAGTTAAATGAAAAGTGAATCACGTTATTAGCCAGTTTGATTGTAAGTGAGAATGACGTCATCAAGGATCTGAATAGGTTTCTAATGCCTATCATCAGCAAAGATCTAATTCTGATTTAGTCAGGATGATGAAGACTTTGTGCAACTCAAAATTACTAAAACAAGTTGAAGTAATAAATCCATGAACTTGACACTTGGTCAACAACCACGAAGCAATATGGATACTTAATCACAAAATGTTGGAGAAGGCCAAACCGTTGGAGAAGGGCCTGAAATATGCCCGTACCATGGAATGGGTATATTTCAGGCCCTTGTATACTATACTCGATCGTTGGAAGCATTGAGAACAAACAATCTGGATTTTCCAAATCGTTTCCTAGCATATGTCCCAATGCACGTGACGACTAACCTGCTGCTACGATAACCTATAATGGCAATAAATGACTAGACGATGAACCTCCAGGTATACGTGTTTAATATCAGGAATGTACTATAAAGGAATTTAATTATTGCAGAGAGGATAGAGGTGATATATTCTTTGCGATGATAACGAAAGTGTACTTTTTGAGATTGTGTAGATATGGTCTACTTTCCTAGTTGGCAGGTAATATGCCATTAAATAGGCGAAAAAAATATTAAGCAGAGATATATTTGAGTGCACATGTTTTCAGGATAATTAGATATACAGCGTGAGATCAGAAGAATTTTTGCTATCCATTTTGCTTAAGATTTTCCCGCTCTGTGCTGGCAGAAGATTATGGGGGCGAAGGGCTTAATCAGGAACGAATGGCATTTTCGTAAATCATCTGATTTGGTGCCGAAATCTGATCCCAGGAGGTCAAGTTTTGTTTGTGATGTTCTAGAAGAACCATCAGGTTATGAAGAGAAGTTAGCAGGGATGAGCAGAAACTACGACTAACAATTTTGGCCACAAAGTCAAATATTGCTTAGTAATTTATTATTATTATTCCTGATACCTCCAAGGAGTCAGAAGACTCATCGCCGGAGGACACCCACAACTGAATGAAATACGTTTCAATTCATTTCCAAATATACGACACATATTTTACTCTAGGACAATCTATTCAATTTTGGTGTGCAAAACTAATGATTATTTCTTTTGACGCGTGCCATGTAAGAAGAAAATACACAAGAAAGAAAACTTCTAAAATTGTTTTGAATCACTTAAAACTATTCAAACTTGATCGCTGAAGATTTTGTGCAGAGAGATCTAAGCACCTAATACCAAAACAAAAAAAGAAACTAGTCGTAAAAGGAACATTATACCTACTGAACAAACTATTAAAATACATTATTTTTTCCAATATTTTCTCTGATTGGTCATTGCACATAACTATTGAGCAAAAAATGCAAAAATTAACAATGTTTAAAGAGAAGATAATTACTATTATTTTCAAATGGAAGTAGCGTGAATATATATCTCCGACTACAAGAGATATTAAACTATATATTACTCCAGAGGTCGGCAACGCAGTGCCCGCGGGTGCCATGGCGTCCGCAGTGAATTTTTAGTGCGCCCTCAGAGAAATTATTGTAAACTGGAGCTCGCAGCGGTAATTTTGCAACTAAGTTCGCAGTATATCTGAGAGATACATTCATTACTAGTATGTGTTAAAATGCAAGAAAACATAAACAATACATGCGGGCGCCATGACGCTCGATGGCGCCCGCAGTATTGGGACCTTCACATTAAAAAGGTTGCCGACCACTGTGTTTCTCAATTGTATTAAACAGATGTTTGGGGAAAAGCCTTGCGTTGAAGTGATCATAATATTTTTTTTTTATTATTTGACACCTCCAGGGAGTTCAAGGAATCATCAAGTGACGGCACCTACTCTACAATTCTCCGTCTCCACAACTCAACCTCATCCACCAACGCCATCTTCTGTCCACCATCACCACTAGTATTTTGACAGACAATCACAAACATCCATGCCCACGGTGGGATTCAAACCAGCAACCTTTTGGCTGGAGAGCGGATACGCTAACCACTCGGCCAACCAGGCTGGCCCAGTATTTACATCCAGCATTTACTTTAAACGCAAAGTGTGAAGATTGGAAATAAACTTGTGGGCACATAAAATTTCACAGATGAACGAAGGATCTCAAATTAAATATACTAAATTGATGCGTTTTAGGATATATTTTCGCTGGGCTCTCACTTTGCATATATTGGACAGTTACAAAAATTACTTGGATTTCTTTATAGTTTTATGTAGATAGCTATTTTTCTATGTAATGATGATTATGATCGTTGTGATGTAGACGGTACGACTGGTTTTAAGGGAAATAGTTAGTGATCAGTGAATATCTTCTGCAAAATCGTTTTGACAGATAAAATAGGGTGCATTGTGATCAACAGTTTCATCTAATTTTATTGATTTGTTTATTTCCAACCTATTTTTGAAAAGCAAATTAGAAATAACAGATGTTTATTCAGTAATATTAGGTAACAAGAGTATTTCTGTTTTAATTTCACATTGCTTTAATTTTTGTCCACAGAAATGAGCAGCATATAGCTAAATAACCAACCGGCAAGTGTTTGTCACTGGTTTAGAAGATATCAATCTTAAAATAAAAAGAGAATTATCCCTGTCTTTTATTTAAAAATTGTTGAGAAAGGAGGAGAACTTAACACAGTGAATAGAAAGACCGCAGTAAAACTATCATATTTCCCGAGTTCTGTTCCGATGAAATTCACCATCAACCTGTCATCACGTATACGTTGAAAAGATTATTTCAAGCACATTATAAAGAAACGACTAAGCGTGTGAGAGCATCGTGCGAAAGCAAAGAATGCAAGGTGTGTATTGGATGAAATAAAAATACTGCTGAAGAGAGAGAGGGAAAATACGTAGGGGGAAAGAACAGGTGCAGAAGACTTTCATCGATCGGGCGAAAGTGGAGGCAGATACACTAAGTGCGGACTTTTTGTTTTGGGCAAAATAATTCCCAGGCTTGGCAGCTACGGTATTCGCCATCACATTAATGATCAGTAACTCTATTACGTGGATGCCCAAGTTGAGATCATTGCCCTTTCTTTCTCTTATTCTTCCTCATACATATATATTATTTTGATAGTAAGAATGATACCAAAAAAAAAAAAAGTTTCTTATATGTAAATGCGAGCCTTAATTACATTATTAAAATATTCCTTTTACACCACTTGCAAATAGATACTTTTGAGGAAAAATTACTCCGGCAGGAGACATTCTTGTTAGGAAGAATGAAGCAATGTTACCAATCGGTAGGAAACTTTGGTTTACTCCTTTCTTAAATTATAACTACGCTAATTGTGATCGCCCTCATCCGAAGAGACTTTATCTCAATAGCAATTTTATTTGAAAATAGCAGAGACTGTATATTATGTATTTTATATACTCTGATTGGCATTTTTATACACTTCCTTACGTTTTCCTTTTATTTATTATTATTATTTTTAGACATGAAACAGTTACTAATCATTCGATTACAATATTTCATACTCATTAACTTATTATAATAACCTAACAAACTAAAAGAATTAAGACCAGAAATTCCCTGCCGAATTGGTGATAAAGATTAAATAGAAATGACTGTATATCTGGTATAAAGGAGAGATTCGCAGATTTAAATGCATTTTCGATTTCAGTGTAAATGATTAAGCTATGCAACCAACGCATTTTATTTATTTTGCAACTGCTTTAAACCCTATCAACCAATTGTTATGTAAAAAAATCGTAATTAAATGAAAAATGTCGAAGTTAAATAGCACTTCGTTTTAATAATTGCATTCGAACGTTTCTGTATTCTCCTTGATTAGAATTAATTACATTAAAAATACTGTTTCTTCAAACAGTAGGAATTACAAAAAACAATTAAACCTAACCAAATTTACTCAAGCCATTTGGACTGAATAATTTATGGAAAAAGACTGAAAAAGCAGATTATAAAATACACGTCTCAAGGCAGTGCTAAAAGAACGATAAGAACGAAGATATAATGTCAATAGCAGCGGCGTTTAAGTAGGGCAAGCAAGCACCTACCAAAAACAGAGAATGGGATGGAAATGACGCAGACACGCCTTTTCCCGGATTCTTCTCTGAAGCAAAAATTAAAGGTCCGCAGATTTTATGTTTTGCAATCAAAAAGAAGATGAGAAATTAGATGTATTTGTCCAAAACAAATTCCTCTTCAAATGCTATAACGAGAGTTGGCTTTTCCATGATAAGAGTCGAGAATAAATGTGTTGTAATAATGGAGGGAAAAAAAAAACTATTTTTGGCACTTCCTTTAAGGTCTTTCCTTTATTGCTACCATGTGAAACGATTGCAATGTTTATTGTACTACAAGAGGAGTCGGCTGCAGCTCCAATAACATCTCCTTCTTTACTATGGCCATAAAAGGTAACACTTTGGATTCATTAGTTTCGTGAGCTGAGCTATCATTAGAATTTTGTTACTCTTCCTCATCCCCTCCGTGCACGTGCCACACACACACACACACACACACACACACACACACACACACACACACACACACACACACACACACACACACACACACACACACACACACACACTTTGAAGCTAATGATTACACAAGAATGTTGCAAACCAGTTTAAGGATAAGGATTTAATAAGTAAGCCAATCGAGAAATGGCTATTTATTTCCTATTTAAAGAGAGAACAGAAACAAGATATGTTTACTTGGTACCCTAATAATAATTACTTGGTAACCCTAATAATAATAATAATAATATATATATATATATATATATATATATATATATATATATTATTATTATTATTATTAGGGTTACCAAGTAATTTTATAAGCTTGCAATTGATAACCAAATAATTAATTAATTACATACATATATATATATATATATTATTATTATTATTATTATTAGGGTTACCAAGTAATTTTATAAGCTTGTAATTAATAACCGAATAATTAATTAATTACATATAAGAGGGAAAGACTGCAATTTCATTTATATACATACACGAGAATACTTGAAGAATTTTGTTATCATTGCACGAGGCTACACTTACTAGTTAATAAACAACAGCATGAGTTCTCGTGAGGAGATCACATGACACAGAAGTTTCTTTTAGAAAAAAAAATGGCGGCCTGCTAGTTGTTCGGTTATTTAGTAGAGGGTGGTTTCGATTTTCGAGAAAGAAGAGTTTGGCACTGGGAGTGCTACCAATAATCCCCTCTTATCTATGTGCCTTATACAAGCATTACTTCTACGATCTTAAAGCCGTAGTCCAAAAATTAACTGCCTGGTGAAAACAGTTATGTTACTGCGGATCATTATGAGCTGAAAAACAAACACTACTGCTGGCGGGTTGTCATGCGATGAAGACGTTTTACTACAACTGGTTACTGCCATCTGCCAGGATTGTGTTTTTGATTCTGCTAATTGCTGTAGCAATAAAGCTAAGTACCTCTTTTTATTACTACAAAAATCTTAATTAATGTTATGGATGAAACCGAGATATTCCTTGACTGTGAAGATTTAATTATTTTAATAATTCAGTTAATAATAATTAAAACATTTCTTTAAAAGATTTCGCTAAATCTTTCATATTCGTTTATAGAATCGGGGAATTTTTGTATTTCACTTCGTGGAAATTTTAATGATTCAATTCTACGCCCATTTGAGTGCGTTCTGATGTCATAGCTTGCTAGTGCGTTGCTTTAAATATGGCTTGGATGAAGTTTTAGGCCTGGCAATAAATCTAAGTTGATAAACTGCAGTGAGTTATATATTTCGTCATGAATTAAGTGATCATGAAGTAGGTACCCGTGTTGTCAACTTCGTTTAGTTTAGTGTTTACTTCGCTTGCGAAGTAAACACTCAAATATCCTATTGTAGTGTTTAGCAAAGTAATCATGTGACATCAAATACTGAAGCCAGTAAGACATTCAGCTGTAACAGTATTAACGGCTGTTAAATATTTTATTAATAGCAAAGTATATGCTGGATTAGTCATTAGCATCTGAGCATTTTATTTTCATAGCTTATCTATATATCTAGATAAGCATTACTAATCAAAGTTTTAGAAATTTGTTTTAGTTTAAGAAAGGCCGAGTTCAGTAATGTTGAAGCTACAATGATGCATTGACTACTGTGTTGGATGTAAAAACTGCTTTTTAAATCAGTATATATAAAAATATACAGTACTTCACGATTCGTCCAAGAAATTGAAAGTGCTAATACACGAATAGAATTCCAGTTGGAATATTCGGAGAAGGGACAAGAAATTGAGATAAACAAGCGAAGCTCGCATGAGAAATGCATTGCCGATTGGTATTTGGCAATAATCTTGAAGAAATGAAAAAGGAATCACATCGCCTAAAGCCTCGTGATACACGGCGAAAACACAACCAATAGTTGTTCTCGTCCTTCTTCCTCCAACTAAATTGAATGAAGAACACGCATGAATACGACTTGGGCCTAAGGCTGAAAAGAGCAATCTTCCAAGCATGAAAGAATATAAATATGTACGGTTTGTGAGGAAACATGACGGAATAAGATTACGCAACAAGAACGAAAAATGGAATAAGATTACAAGCGATAACACAAATCCACAGCCCCGCATTCAAAATTATTAAAAAAATAAAAGGAAATAATACAGATCAAGTGCGTATTAAGTCCAGCATTATTTCAAAGCTGAATGTAGAAAATATGAACGTTTCGTACGAAATTTGACCAGAGAGCTGACAGGAACACACTCGCCGGCGCTTACGAATTGCCCTAGCGCTGACCTTAAAGGAAACATGATCGCTTCCCCAAGCGTCCATATGTTCGCCTTCTATTGGTCCATTTTGATAATGGTTCACTGGCCTGACATCTGTTTCGAGATGTTTGCTCTCTTAACGTTTCTGCCTGGTCTCTGAGGAGAACCAACCAGTTCGAAACAATTGTCAGGCCAGTGAAACCTTTCAAAATGGACCAATAGAAGGCTAATATATGAACGTTTAGGCAAGCGATCATGTTTTCTATAAGGTCCGTGCTAGGGCAACACGAAAGTACTGGCGAGCGTATTCCCGTAAGCTCTCTGGTCAAATTTCTTACTAAACTTTCATAGTTTCTACATTCAGCTTTGAAATAATGCTGTAAATCATATCCACTTGATTTATATAATTTTGTGTCGCCGAGCTGAAGCCTTTCTCTTTAATTTTAGTAAACAAAAGGAAATGGTTCAGTAGATGCTATTGCAAACCAGCTTCACTGGCACGATTCAATTAATTTAGATGATCTAAATGTTTAAATAGTGGCTAATGCTCTATAGAAACTAAATTTATAAATAACGAAGATTTATTCTTAATATGATGTTTCGTCATAGTACGATTAAAAAAATATTCTTTGAAAGTTAACGAAGGTGGTTAACAGCATTGAGAAGAATCAAGGAGGATAGTTGGGATACAACAAAACACCACCACCAACAAAAAATTTACCTATGATTACGGCTGGTGCAACTTAGACTGAGTATCTTATCTCTAAATTGCGTGTGTTCTTCTGGCAGGATGGCCTGTTTTGCTAAATGAAAAACTCCGGTTTCCTAGAAGGAAAAACTGCCCCCCCCCCTCAGAAATTAGACCATTTAAGTTGCCGTCAGTTGAAAAGATTATAAAAGTTCTACCCTTCTTTGACGGGATTCAAACACAAGCCTTTGAATGAAAAATGTCGATTAATATATGAACGATAAAAAATAGTGCATATATCAAAATTAATACCGTGTCGGTTCTCAAATGTGCATTAAAATACATACTAAATACAAAGTTTTGTAATTTAATAAAACAGTTTGTGTGAAGATCTCATTCTGTGCTGTTGAATGCATCCAGCTTAGAAACGAAAGTTTTGGTTGTCTAAAGAGAAGTTAATTGGTACTCAACTGTCTTTCATTATAGCAACCACAAAGGATTTCAGCTAAAAATATTCGATATTACAACATAACGAACAAAATCCCCCCCAAAAATGCAATCCTTTTTACGAGTTGAATTGAAAGTTATAAATTTATATCAACAGATTTTTTTATGTGTTTTTGCAGATGTTGCAGTGCTTCAAAATACGTGCATTCATCCATTGTACATATACTGATGTGAAACTTAAATTGAAAGTGTAATATTTATTTTTTCTTACTTTAAATGGTTTATTTTCACCATACTATTATAGAGAAACTATAATAGTATGACTGACTGCGCTGTTTGAAAAGGATATATTCTCTGTTCTGGTTTAATTATCTTAATAAATATTAGAACGGAGAGAAAGAGAGAGAGAGAGAGAGAGACTCAGCTGCACCCTGTGAATTAACGTATAAAAAACATTTTCTTCATTTATAATTCTTTTTGGATATTCGCATTCGTTTTGTATAATTCAGTTTCAATATCGTTTCAGTTTCAATATTCGTCTGTAATTATTATTATTATTATTATTATTATTATTATTACCTGACACAGCAAAGGAGTCCAGGAACTTATAGGTTGGAAGGCACTCCATCCACCTTGTTTGCCCATCTATAGACAAAGCTAACTGCAACATTTCCTAGTTTTGAGTTCTTATTTAAAAAAAAAAAAAATGCTTTCCCTTCAATTCGCAGAAATTTTTCCATTCTGTGTTATTTTGAGTTTCTCCAGGGTGAAATACAGCGAAGAGTTTATGACAGAATTTATCGACATGCATTTCACAGTTGCTTCGTCCAACTCAGATTATTTTCTCTTCTGATCGTTCACGTTACATAGATATTCCACTTTACTTCACGATCTCCGTTTTTTAATTTTACATTTGGTGAAACAATTTATTTCTTAGCTGAAACATATTACAGGTAACCCTCGTATAACGCGATTGTTAGGTTCCATAGAAATGCCGCGTTATATAAATCGCGTTATACGAGACTTAGATCACAGAAAAAGTAGGGTTAGGTTCCGAAATCGTTTTTTTTTTTAATTATATAAACAACAATGACATATCCAACAAAAACAATATTTTTATTTAATTCAGGTAATTCATGTAAGTTAAGAAAACATAAATTATGAGACAAATACGTAGTATAAAATTCTAAAAATTAGTCAATTTACTAAAAGGATTTTTATTCAAATTTGTAAGTTTTCGTGTCCATCATAAATGTTTTCAATCTGCTTATTCCAGTTGGTACTGGAATTAGCTAGATACCGCTGTCCTCTGCGCAGCTGTTTTAGGTTACCGTGTCGGCTTGTTACTTCGCATGAAGCCTAAGCCTTTTTTTTTTAAAGGTGATTCTTTCATATCTTATCTTATTGGTTGTATTTCATTACGACAGAATTAGTGATAATCGACAAAACAGGCGTTTGTAATAACTGCCTTGCTCCAATAGACGCGTTAAATAAGCAAGAAAACTATTTATGACATAAAACATGCCAGCATTACGTAAATAAAATTGATGATTTTGCACAGTTTTAATTTCTGTGCTCATTTTCATTTCTGTGCTTGTAATTTTCTGTTCACGAATGAGCAGAAAAATTTTCCTCAAGCACCACACGCACACACATTATATATATAACAGTTTAAACTGTCAGAATAATAAAAGCATATGGGCGGGATTGAGATGCTATTATTTTTAATTTTTTGTGTAATCCTGTAGACGCATTTGCTTGTAATATTTAACTGAATGTATAATTCTCTTTTTGGTGAATTAAAATAATTTTCATATCTTATATACTGAAATGCATGGCGAAGTTATTGAGTGGTGACAGAAACTGGTAGCCTATAAAATACAACGAGGTGAGCTTTTGTTTTCGAGTTAGTTGTGGAATAAACTTTATTAACCATCAACTGATTTCCCTGACGTCGTTTTCAATATGCTACTGTAAAAAAAAAAAAAAAAAAAAAAAAAATTAAAACCAGATTAAAAAGGAGATTTTCCTTTTTTTAAAATAAATCGGCTTTTTATTCCTATACAGAGTTGCTTTAATTTCCAGTAGTTATAATCTGTAGAAAGAATACTAAATCATCAAAAAATCAAGTATGTCTTGCAAGTTAAAAAAGATGACTGAAGGCCCTGGATGTGGTCACTTAGCGTTTGATTTATTTCCATTAGCGAACACCATGCAAGCGTGCCGCCAATGATATCACAGTGCGCAACGTCCTTTTGTTTTGGAACCTTCCGTATAATTTATTACAATGGAACAAGGAGAACAGAGATAAAGACAAGTTTCTCTTTTTTTTTCTTTTTCTTTTTTTTTTTTTTTTTTTGGTTCACTAAATTACTTTTGGTTGTGGCTCTTGTTGAGAAGCTGCAGAAGAAAACGAAAAAACAATGCGGAATCAAAACATCATTAGAATGGAAGAGAGGAATCACTTTTTTTTGTAATTAGTTTACCGAATGGTTATAACATTCTCTATAGATCATTATAGAGCTCGTTTTTGTCTGCTGAATTAACAGGGCACGACACTGCTGTTCGCTTCGAGAAGATAAACGACTGAACATCTCAGAGACACTCATATTTGTGCTATTTCTGCTGCCGCCCACGACAGAACTGTGTGGCTAAGTCCCGAGGCCTTTAAACTTCATTTTTATCGTATCAGGTTTGTCAAGATCGTTACATTCACTGGAATCCACTGTCAGCCTGCTAGTCTGACGCGAACGCTTTCGTGTAATGAACGGCTTTGCATATGTTAAGATAAATAGTGAATTCACCGAGAGGGGAATGGCACAGATAATGCAAAAACGACGGATGGTTCAAGGAACTCTTCAATTATGTTGTATACGACGACGACTGTTTATCTTCAAGAAACGAAGGAAATGGTGTTTATTTGCATAACTGCTTCTTTTACGCAATAGGCCAAAGTTTTTAAGACGAACATAACTTGTAACCGCTGACCTGAAAAAATCATCTACATCGAGCAGTTGGAAGAAAAAAAGAAAAACATGCCCACTGGTCGGGAAGGTTTCGAATCCTGGGCGTTCAGCTGAAAGTTATGTCGCCGGTGTCATGGCCGAACTGAACGATGGGATTTCTTTAGCCATAAAGTATGCACAACATGCTGGAGAATTTGCTCGCAGTGAAAATATAACACACTCTCGTCTAAAGACCAGAATTGAACAGATAAACAGAAGCGAGATACAGTCTGTGATCTCCTCCCCCCCCAAATCGATCATAATCATAACTGAGTTAAACGGGCTGAAAACTGACTCGCTTATAGCTAACGAATTCATTATGTACGGAACTCCCACCTGCACATCACTTCAGTTGGTGTGTTTGTACAGTAATATGTAACAAATAATTTAAACTGCTTAAAGTATTCTTTTGATCAGCTGCTTAGAAGGATTGTACTTAATTTGATAAAATTATCTCAGAATGTTCTAAGACTACAGGAAGAGATATCTGAAGCAAGTGCTCCTCGTGAGTTACATTAGTAAACGCAAAGACCTTTTTTTGTAATTAGTTTACCGAATGGTTATAACATTTTCTTAGAAACGCAAACATTATTTTATATAATCGCCGTGACTAGTTCTAGATATTAATAATCACTTAATGCTAAGACTTTCCAGAGGAACAGTTCAATATTACCAAAGCCACTAACTAAAATTTTCCCTTTGGAAATCTATATTTTAACTAAGATATCTCGGCGTTGGATGGCACTAGGATATCATCTTTGTCGAAGAAATTTATAGCTAGTTCTCAGATGATCGCGTACTCTTTTATCAGCAACGTATACTGGTACGTTGCTATACTTCTTACCAGTATAGCAATATATACTGGTATACTTGGTCTTTATTTTTTCTTCTTTTCTTTTTGATTTATTCGACGCCATTCTTAAAGAGCCGGTAATAACGCCGCTATCCTACCACTCTTTTCCTCAGGCATTTGTAATTGCAATTTTCAGGTCATATTTTGATAGAATATAGAGCCAAAATATTTGAACGCATAATGGCAATGGCGCCAAAATGGACAAGCTATCTATCAGTGTTATCCTCTAGAACAATTCGATAAATTCTTTCACCTAACTGATAAGTCCCTAATGTCGATAACGTTCCTGCTCTCTGATCAAGCGGCTGTAGGATCGAATCCGCCTCTTGCATAGATGCTTGTGAATATCTTTAGGTATGAGAGCAGTGTCTCGCTTACAAAAGCATGCAGTGGCTTGAAAGAGTTTCATGTTTTTGTTTCTAGAGAAGGGATTACATTATGTTTCTCCACTTACTGTTGGTCCTGTTAACAAAAATAGCAGCTGCCTAACATCCCTTTTCATTAGAACTGCAAACACATCGAACCTGCTTCTCCTCTTTCGCATTTATTCCATATCCCACTGGAACGGCCTTCCTCATGTTTCCCAAGAACTTCCGCTTTAAGGAAAAATGTTAGTAGATTTCCTCTTTTCCAATACCTGTATGCATGTCATACATCGTGCCGATCTGTTCTAGTACCTGACGCGTGTGTGATAAAAATATAAATAAGAAATAAATTAAAAAAACATATCCACTCGTGGTTACTAATGTACCACATACATTCATTACAGAAGTCGCATAAAAGACCGTTTTCCTTTTGGTCAAGTGTATCTAATTTTCTAAACTATTTTCTGTAGTATCCGAACTATCTATTAAATAAAATTCAGTAACCAGCAGAGTTTGCTGAGAGCCAGTAGCCACTGACATCGAAAAGCTGATTTCCCTGTTTGTAGAGGCTTAAGTGCTGTGAGCACATCATGTTGGAGGCTTAATGGATTGTATACTGCACTCAGAAAGGATTAAAACAAAATTTAATTCTTCCTATATTTCGTCTTCAGTCAATGAGACATCTTCAGGGATAACAAAAAACTAATGTAACATAAATACAAATAACAAAACAATACTAAGCCCAACCACGTGGGTGACACTAAAGTCCTATCTAAGTGGATCGCCCTCTAAGCGCGGTTGTAGGTGGCCTGGAATGTAAAGTGGGACCTCTGGTGGTAAGCGTTTCCCAAATCTTATGAAGCTTAATGCAACCATATTTGTTAAGATTTGGTTGATTCCTGAGAGCTGCTGCTGATTCTAAGAATAGTCTCTCTTTTTTGAATTTGCTGTGGTGGAGCATGGTGGTTTTTTCCATACGATCCTGTGGGCTGTATCCAAGACATCGTCATCCAGGCCCGACTGATGATAATCATGGTTGCAGATGTATGACTTATGTTCCTCCAGGCGGATAGTAGCTGATCTGCCTGTCTGTCCAAAGTATGCCAGTTTACAGGAACAGGGTACTTTATAAAGTTCAGGCACTGAGAGAGGAAGGAGCTGATCTTTTGTAGAGCGGATAAAGGTAGCAAGTTTGCGGTGAGGCTTAGATGCTGTGTGTAGGTTGTTCTTTTTTAAAATCTTGGATATTTTTTCGGATGTGGGGGAGGACCTGATTATTTTTTTAATACTGTGATCGTTGTAGCCAGCAGACTATTTGGCCTCATGGCCAAGATACATTAGATTCCTTCCTCAGTCACCTCAACAGCCTACATCCGAGAATCCACTTTACGATGGAAAAGGAAAAGAACAATTGTTTATCCTTCCTAGACACCTTAGTTACAAGTCTTCCCAACGGTACACTTTCCTTCAGTGTATATAGAAAACCCACGCACTCAGGCAGATACATTCACAAACTATCCCACCACCAACCCTCTCAACAATATGGCATTATTAAAACTCTAACCAAGAGAGCCCACATTTAAGAGAACCGCCGTTACAACTGAGCTTGACCACATACACAACACTTTCCTCTCCAATGGCTAGAGTGATCACAGTATTAAAAAAAATAATCAGGTCCTCACCCATTCTCCAGTCTTCTCTTCAGAAAGAGTTTAGAAATGCCGTCACCATATCCTACATCTGTGGCATATCCGAAAAAAATAGCCAAGATTTTATAAACGTACAATCTACACACAGCATTTAAGCCCCACAGCAAACTAGCTACCCTTATCCTCTCTAGAAAAGATCAGCTCTCACCTCTCTCAGTGCCTGGAGTCCATAAAGTACCCTGTTCCTGTAAACTGGCGTACTTATGTTCCTCCAGGCAGATCTGCTACTATCCGCCTGGAGGAACATAAGTCATACATCTACAACCACGACTATGGTCAGTCAGGCCTGGATGACCATGTCTTAGATACAACCCACAGGATCGCAGCATGGAAAAAAATGCTCCACCACAGCAAATTCAAAAAAGAGAGACTATTCTTAGAATCAGCAGCAGCTCTCAGGAATCAGCCAAATCTTAACAAATATGGTTGCATTAAGCTTCCTAAGTTTTGGGAAACGCTTATCACCAGAGGTCCCACTTTACATTCCAGGCCGCCTACAACCGCCCTTAGAGAGAGCGCTCCACCTAGATAGGGCTTTAGTGTCACCCACGTGGTTGGGCTTAGTATTGTTTGTTATTTGTATATATGTTACATTAGTTTTTTGTTATCCCTGAAGATGTCTCGTTGACTGAGACGAAATATAAGAAGAATTAAATTTTGTTTGTATACAAACCATTAAGCCTGCAGCTGATATCCCTGTATCCCAAACATTTCATTAGCATAATAATTGTGTCTCAAACTCAAGTGATTAGAATAAGCAAAATTTCTTTTTAGAAAGTTTGCTTAGTTACTCAGTTACTCCCCATTACAGCAATGTTTGAAGTCTGTACATAATTCTTTTTATCTTACGTACATCTATTAGCATAACTATCTGTATTATTAACTTGTTAATAATTTAAAAATTACGGATTGTTTGGGGCGTAAAGTCCTATGAATGACTGAATAACTTCTTCACATGACGACAAAACTGATGAAGTGGGGAACGATGACGAGTGATTGCTTTTCGTCCCACCGGAAGAAACCGAGTGACGGAATTGTCAGTGATCATCCTGTTTCCAGAAGACTGGGGATCCTATTAGTTTGATGCGTTCTCCTTGTCACGCAATGGAAAAGTAAATTTCCATCAGAGGAGGATGGCCGGCCGAGGAAAAATCTAGTTAGGGTTATCTAAGCGGCAGACGCCATATAAATACGAGAAAAATTTTGGTGCTCATATAGCGTGCAGGTGATTTTCCATATGTATTGGCCTGTCCGTGCTGTTTTACGAGTGGCTGCGGTATATTTCTTGGGGAGGTGAGGAATTATAGTGGCAAGTGAACGAAGCGATTTAAATAACTCGGCAAATATCCAGTTTTAAGATTCACCAAGATGCTTAGAGCAAATTTTATACAAATAACTCTTTTGAATATTGGTTAAATTCGGGCAATAACTACCTAGGGGACGTGGACTACGCAGGGAGCCAAGTGGATAGAATATATTGTAATTTTACGGAATAATCTCGCGCTTTTAAGGTTTAGAATGATAGCCGTCTATGGCAATATTCTTAAACATAAAATGAAACCTGAAAAAATATTGCTTAATAGTTTAATTACTTTAAATGCTAGTGTAATATCGAGAGTGATATAATATTTTAAACGATTCTAACGGATACAATAAAGGGAACCTTATTTTGTTTAGAAAAGAAATATTTTCCTATATGAAAATTATTAGTCGATGGAGACTCCACAAGTTTGAAGGAGGAAAAAGTTGTGAACGACAAAATAAGCGTCAATCGGAACTTGCAAATATGAAGGATGGCGTCACATATTTTGCATTGTTAATGAGATATCCACTTTCATTAATTACCCTTGATGAGTAACTGGAAGATATGTGACGCCATGCACAAGGCGGATTCGAACCTGCAACTTCATGATCAGAGAGCAAGTACATTATGACATTAGGGACTTCATATCAGTTACGTGAAAGAGTTTATTGAACTGTTCTAGAGGATAACACTCAAAGATAGGCAGTCCATTTTGGCACTCGCCATTATGGGTTCATATATTTTGGTTGTATATTTAATCAAAATATGACCTGAAAATTGCATTACTTCCTGTGTACAATAAAGATGATGAGATGAGATGAAAATTTGGATTAAAAATCATAAAGAGAAAGTGCATTTAAGAAGACTTTTTTCTTTGCGTTTGTTTTTACGATCAAAATGGATATATTACAAAAAAATTAAAATGCGTTGCGAAGTAGTTCATCACTACTTAAGAGGATAATTTCATAAAAAATATCTTTTTACTTGTGATTGAGGCTCCTTTACTGTTATGTCCAGCTCGTTTTCCTAATGCAAAGCCTGTCTATTACAGCATAAAAAATGTGTTCTTATATGCGAGCCTGACATTGTAAATATCATTGTGGAGTTTAATATCATTAATGATATTAAATTATTTATGAATTAATATTGTAATTTTTATATGCAAATTTTAATAGTCCAATTTAGAAAGATGAAGAAATAATATTTTCACATGTGTATAACTGGATTCTTTCTGAATGATCTTATTCCCTGTACGTTAATTCTAAGCTTAACTAAACTGTTCTGAACATGTATATTTTCAGTTAAAAACATAGTGATCACCAATAATAAGTAACTAATTTGCGCCCACAAAACGTTGCACGACTGTAAAGACTTTAGAAAAGCCCTGTATACTCTGGGTGTATTCACACTAGCCAGTATTAGATGTGTCTTCGGCACCAAAACACTGTAGAGTGTTTTGGGAACCATTGACTTGCTTTACTGACAAACGGTATAGTTCTTGTTCCAGGAAAGTCCATCATTCCAATTCAGGCTCCCTTTGTATCACGCAATTATTTGTCCAGCAAAGCAGATTTAAGATGCTTAACGAATGACCGCTTATCTCCTCTCATGGATCAGCTGTTTCCGATTACATGCCTGAAGACAACGTTTTCCATTTAATACAGAATCCTCGGAATACCACAAGCAACATTCTATGTGGCTATCCTAATATGCAACAATTTCTCAGCACAATTTATGGTGAAGTAATTAATACCAAACACACAATGGAAATATCGCTTTTTATATTTATATTTATCATTATACAGCTTTATTTAAATGAATTGTGCACGCTTAGCGAGTATATCAAGTAGGTAGGAATCGGGAAAACTTGTTGAAAACTTCAGCCATTACCGGTTTACGACATCGTTTCCAAATTTTCTGAGTTTCTGAGTTTGATTAACAGGCAATAAGTTTCTGGATGTAAATCGTGTCCTGCTATGATGTACATTTCCTTACCACTACTCCGTATACCACAGGGAAATTGAGAATCCCTTGACATTTGAAAGTATTTAGTTAACTAAGAAACAACTGAGATTTATTCTTATTTGTCCTAGCAGTATTGCCATAGTTCGCTGCATGCCTCGCTGGGCCTGTTAATTAGGATATTTGCAAGAATGAAATAAGGATGGAAAGGCAAATATCCTAATTTTCAAGTTTATTTGAAATAGTTATAAGTTAAATTAATTTCATCATGAATCATGGTAAGTGCAATGCCGTTTATTTTAATTAGAACACCAGAATTACCTTGCAGCTTTCGTGTATACACACAATTCCACTTGGAATAACCATTATTGCACGATCCATGTTCAGAGATAAATGCATCTGTTAAATGGATAAATTAGCAATATCTCAGAAATTCGAAACAATTAACCTGAGACAATCAAGAATAGGCGTTGGAAAGATTCTGATGTAATTACCTTCTTCAGAGTTCGGTGGAATATGTACTTTCTTCTGTCTCCCACCTTCTCTCGTCCTTTAGTGTGTGTATTACAGAGGAGGATAGCAGAAGGGAAAGCAGTCGCTTCCTTCTCGCGATGTGAAAATTACAATTCCCATGTAGTTTCCGTTTTTGGCTTCTTTAACAAAGAGTCACTAACTACAACAATTCTTCTATTCAGCGAATGAAGCAGCCTTCCTGTGCTGATTGATTTCCGCTATTATCTTGTCACTTAACAGCGGTATTAAACATCCCCCACGAACATAAAAGAGGTTGGCTTTAAAATTGCCTCTAACCGCACACATTCCACCACATAAATCACAATTTCTCAGGTCTAACGTTTCGCCTTGTAACGATACTGACAACTCTGATATAACATTATTATTAAATATCGCACTACCCAGCATGGAAGGCATTAATTCGTGCAGTAGAACGTCGGTTAGATACCGTGGCATGCATACTTCTCCGTAATTCGGTCTGAAAATAAGTAAATTTAAACGAACAAATCGCCTTCCAAGATTTATTACTGGAGAAAATGTGTGTAAAGATAAAGAGTATTTAAAGAGTGTGTAAAGATAAAGAGTAACATTAATTTAAGCTAACTAGGGCCATAATGCAGTTCCTACTGATCCCTATTGTAATTTTGCGATACCATATTTTCAAATAAAATATAACAGTGCATTTCCGTGATACAATTTCGCTTTATTCCAAGAAATAAATTCTCTATAACACCTCTTTCTTTTTATCGGCTAATGAATTTGAAAAATAATCTGTGGGTTGATTGTAACTTACGAGATTCAAGAATTATACAAAGGCCGTTCAAAATGTCCATGTTATCTGTTCAAAAGTTCTTCAGTGACTTTGAGTTGTGGATGTTGTGGCGAATAGGAATGTGACTTCAGTGGGCTATTCTATGTTGGAGGAATTCTAAGCAAAAATTGATGGTTGGAAGGAATATCTCGACAGCATTCAGAAACAACAGTTAATACATTTTAGGTTCAGACACATTTAAATCGCTTAATCTCTTCCAAACAATAAATAATGAGATAAAAAATTGGAGCTAAGTATCACGGATCCGAACGCTCTTTTATCCCAAGAAAAGTGCATTCATCTCATATCAGGTCCGCTTCAATGTAAAAGTAGTTTCAGATAATGGATTCCGTGTTGGTTTCCTCACCACTCTGCGAATAGACGGATGAAAATTTCAAGCGATTTACTTGAATCTTCTGGCCTAGGGAAGACACTGGACAAAAATCGCTAAGCGAAATGACGCCATGTCCGCACAATTCATCGCGAGGAAAATTAATCGTAGGATAAATTCATTGTGTGGAAAATTATTCGCACGAATATAAATAGCGGATATATATGGAACAAAAGAAAAGAAATATTTCCCATATATGAAAAAAAATAAATATTTTACGTATTATTTATTATTCCGATTATATTTAGCTTTCTGAATTTTTTTTTCATGTAAAAGTATTGATATTCTTTCTTACTACAGGCTCTGTACATGTACACTGACATAGGTTAGGGAGAAAGTGCACCATATTTAAAAATATTTAAGGATAATAGTTATTTCCAACTAATATTTATAGTGAACTATTTGCATTTTCCTATTATTCTTATTAACTATTCTCTTTATAGTTAGAATACTTGTTACGGAGAATAAAATATTTAAGAATAGTTAAGGAGAAAGGGCACAGTATTTAAAAATATTTATTCTTCTAACCATTTACTATTTTTCTGTTCTGCGCATCTAGATACCCATCCAGGTATGATATATTTTTTATCTGAACAAATTCAGAAGGCGAGGTGTTTCAGTTATTGAAAATCATTGCACTTTTCCTACATAACAAAGAGATCGTGTACGCTGTTATCGTTTACAACTAGTTTAAGCTAATCAGCATAAACTAAATTGCCATCTGCAGTTTCAATACTAGTCTTTAACTTTTTGTCCAGTGCTAATATTTTATAACACTAAGATATTTTAAATTTTATATTTATTCTTCTTTATTGAAAAAAAAATATATATAGACGCATGCTCCCAAAGTGAAATACGTAATTAATGACGACTGAGTTCTCTTGTGAACCGTTCAAAAATAAACTATAATCAGAAATATCTTGTCGTTAACAACCTACTAGATAACATACCCTCTCCCACCGATGAGCTGTGAATTTGAAACTCGCAATGGGCACGGACGTTTGTAATTATTTTAAGGTAAGAGATGAATTTTGTCGTCTGATGTGAGACACTGCTTATTGGAGGCCTGAAGTGGCTTGAGCGGCTTCCTTGTTTGGTCATGGAATTTGAACAGAATTACAACGTACAAGGAAAAGTAAATAAAATAATCAAAATGCTAAAAGAACATTCCCTAGCTAGCCTATTGTTGTGCAGCTATAGTACATGTCGGTAGTAGCCATAAAAATATATATCCCCCCCCCCCCAAAAAAAAAAGATAGTGGAATAGCCATGCAACATAACTGCGCTTTGTTTTTCATCCCCAATGGTGATTCATCACATTAAAGGCACAAAGCAACCGCTTCAGATAATTTATAAGTTTTCGATAATAAGAAAACTGATTATAATGGATCAGAAATTTTGTGAGGTTTAGAATAATTAGGCGGAATTAATTTACAAAATTACTGCATCCAAAAGAATGCAAAGAAATATCAGAATTATTCAAAAGAATGGAACTGGAAATTTCTGATTTAAACTAGTTATTGCATAAAGTTATTGCTCGAATGAAATATACGCATATTTCATATATTCCGAATTTCAGTCTGTTTTTTTTCTTAAAATTGTAGCACGTTAATCATAACGTTCATGAAGTTGTCAAAGATTTCAGACAATAAATAATGAAACTTTCTCCGTGAAGACAAAAGTATTTCAAATGTAAATTAATGCCATTATTTCTTCTTCCTTTTTGGTATTAGGCCTAAAGGCCTGTTACGGAGCTGTCCTAAGCTCTTGCAAACCGTACCGTTCCAAGTATAAGGTGGATAGCCCTATGCCTCAGTTATGTCCTATGTCTATAGATGCATGTGTTCACGGGGCCAGTTTGCTTGTTTTGTTTTTTTTTTTTGGGGGGGGGGGGCGAAAAACCCAAGTTTCCGGGTGAAAAAAAACCCTATCTCCGTATGAGACTGGCTAACTCACCTTTAGGTCAAAAGATAACAGATAAAGGTTCCTCACGTTTTAGACAGGAATCGAACCCAGGTCTTTCCGACCAAAGGGCTTCGTCTATACCGACTAAGTTCGGAGGCTCAAAATTCTTCATCTTAAAGCCTGTAGTTGAATGGCTAAGCATATAATCACTTCACATTTTCATAGTTCGATTTCAGATCTCAAATATGATATGACAAGTTTTTATGAGATTAAAAATAGTGGAAATGAACATCACCTACAACGTCAGGAACACTATTATGAAATCCTAATGGATACTAAGTGAAAATATATCATTTTAGCTAAAAAGAATTAAAAGTTGTAATTTTTGTGTGTGGAACTTTTTCACAGGTTTTAAAGATGGGGAAACTTAAAATCCATTTAAGGGAAGAAGCCGCAGCTAACATTTAAGACCAGCACACAGAGGACATGGTCACTCTGGAAAATCAGGGAAGATTTTAATTTGCCTGCAAAAGTCAATCTTAGGTATCACACCCTCTCAATTTTAATGTGGAACTGCCTGCGGAATGGTTGATTCCAACAAAATTGAATTCTTTGCAATTATCCAATATTGTTGTAGAACTTGGAAACACTTATAGAAAGGAATCTCTCGCAGTTTCCTTAATTATACCGATGACATCTTACTCTACATAATGAAAAATTCTTTGTATCCATCTTCTCATTTGAAAAGAAATAACGCCTTGAGGTTCTTATTCTAAACCAGTGACAAGATTACATAAAGCTCTAAGAAAGTTTTATCACAAAGCAAATTTTTAATATCTTACCACTTTCCATTGATTCTTAGCAAACAGAAATCTTGGAGTCAATTAAAGGAACGAATCGACTGAAGTCTTCTCTTATGTTCGTTTTGCAGAAACTTTTAAATGCGATATCGAACTTACGCTTTATTAAAGGCCGCCACGATACTACAAAGAATGAGTGCTCTCATTAATTAGGATTAAACATTTCTTTTGCCTTAAGGAGCTACAGCGGTTGAAGGATTGCGTATAAGAATTGTTTACTTTTAAGAAAATCAGCAGAATTCATTGAAACCCTAAGCTTTTCTGTTTAGTTACTTCCAGTTTCCAGTTCATGCTTAGTGAAATCTTTTCATACACAATGGTATCTCGCTAATCCGAACCCCTCCAGTAATCCGAGCTGCGGTTTGAAAGAAAATAAGTTTTTATTTATTACGTGTTATTATTTAATAATTGAATTATTAAATAAATTATTAAATTTATTTTATTATTATTACGGTACAGTAATTTTTTCATACTGTCGAGTGTATGGTTATACTGGAGGCCTATTTTGATTTATTCCGATTTTTTATACTGTACAATACGTACGGTATTGTCGGTATGAATCACAAATATACACAAAAAGAGGAAATTCAAAACGTGCATAATTTGGTTAAAAATATTTGGAAAAATATTATTTGGAAAAAAAAGTAAAACATGAAGAGGCAGCTGACAGTTTTAATATGTGTATAGAATGGGCTAAGCAGAATGATACGCCATTCCATAAAATTTTGTTGCTAATCCAGCTCCGAAAAGAAGCATTCGAAAAAAGTTTAGCTTCCAAGAAGGAAAAGAAAATTAGTGACTTTTTTCAAAGGAATAAAAAACTTTTTGTGTTATTTTGTGAAACATTTTTTGTGTTGTGTACAAGAAAGTGACATTTTTTACGCAAATTAAGTTACTTACTGAACTACGCAATTTTATTAAATCAGAATCCTCAACAATCCAGGTACATACAAACTAAATTTTTTACTAAAATAAACTTGTGTACTGTATTATTTTTTTTGTTTTTTTTACATTACAGAACAGTAGCTTTTTTCTATCAGTTAATTTATTTATAGAATTAAATTGATGTACCATTAGAATCTGATTATTTTTGGCTTAAACGTTGTCTCTTGGGGGGAAATTCGCTAATCGGAACTTTTCGCTAATCTGAACGAGTACGGTTTTTATTAGTTCGGATTAGCGAGATATCTTGAAATGCTGCAGGACTGGCTACTTCCACAGCTGAATGAAGAATCTGAAGATTACATTTTTCAGCAAGACAGAGCACCGCCACATTGGAACCTCCAAGTTCGTCGATTTCTAAACGAAACATTGCCTCAGCGTTGGATTGGACGCACGACTTGGCACTACACTCTTGGCCTCCAAGATCTCCAGACATGACACCTTTTGACTTCTTCTTATGAGGATACATAAAAGACTGTGTTTATTTTCCTCCATTACCTGCTGAGTTGGATGAGCTCAGAACCAGAATCACGGCTGCAGTAAATTCTGTGACAGAAGACACTCTCAGACGCGTTTGGGATGAATTCAGCTATCGGCTTGATGTTGTCCATGCAGCAGGTGGAGGGCACATAGAGCATTTGTAATTGAGTTTTGTGAAACTATACGCCTTACTTCATACTTGATAATTTATTTTGTAACTGTACCACATTTTTATTATTAAATATAATTATTTGAAATCGGGTCATTCTTTTTGAAACACCCTCTATATGTAAGGGAATTTAGAAGTTCGTCTGTTCACGGTAATGATCAGTTTATTATGTATGATTGGTTCATTACTCGAGAGCATATAAAATATCCGGGAACCTGTATATTTCTGTTTTATTAAATCCATTTTGAGGAAAGGTTCAGAGACATTCCAGAACTGTTCTGAGATGTTGGCTTCTTATCACCTAGAATACTTGGTAGCTCATCTTGGAAAGCTCTATTTTCTACGATACAGATTTCAGTCGGTGTGCAAATAATTACTTAAAAAAATTCGAAAAGCTCTAAATACGCATTCAGAATCAGTGGCGGTCAGTTAAAATTTTAAGTGGGTGTGTTACATATACAAAATAAGAAAAAAAAATTCATTTTTTCCTAATGAGTAACCAATTTATTAATAAGTAAATTTACATATTACAAAAATTGCTTTATTAAAAATATTTTGCCGTCACTATGAACACACACCAATAATAAAAATTTCGTACACAGAAATAACGCGCGCAAGCATACAATATATCTGTAGCGACACAGCTCAACGGCCAATGTCGGTTTCGCCATTCCGACACTGCGTTAGATCGCAGTGCATTGGTTTCGTGTAACGATAATTGAAAAGTAATATAATTCTTTTCATATTTTCATATACAGTAACACTCGTCATAATTCAGCTTGTAATAAATAATTATGTTATTTTAACTGCATAAAATAATATTTACCAAAAATATTTCACTCCTACCACGCACACACACCCCAATAATAAAAGTTTCGTATCTCACAGAAATAACGCGCGCAAGCATACAATTTATCTGTAGCGACACTGCTCAACGGACAGTGTCAGATTCAGTTTTTACGTGCTGCGACAAGTGCAAACGAATATTAGAGAGTCTAGCTGCAATTGGCCGGACTTGATAATTTCGGTGCATTTGTTTCGTGATGTAAAGCGTTAATCGAACAATTCCAATTATGAACTATTCAATCAATGTCGAAACATAAGCTGTAACCTTTAAGATGTTGTATTGCATTTATATAACATGTGAGCATTGTTATTAATTATAAACACAAACAAAATTTAATTTTTTCGTTTTTTTTTTCTTTCTTGGGGTTGTGCTGCAGTGTCGCAGTACTCATGTACAAGCGGCCACTGTTCAGAACTATTAAATGAAAGAAGTGCAATAAAATACTGATTTCTCTTTTTTATTAAATAGGTCTGCTTAGCGTTATTTTCCCCAACCTGGTATAAATAGAAATGAATATTTATTGCCCTTTCTTTGAAGGATAACAAGGTTTATTTCATATTGAATTCTGGTTTGATATAAACCGTACAATTCAAATATTGATTTAAATCGAGAGTTTCATTTGAAAAAGATAAACGAGCCTAATAGCACGCAGTTGGCAGACATGATACGTGTAGCTAACTGGCCTGCGTTAGTATGTCGTAATAGTCACAAATGGCAAGCCTACCGTGGCAAAATATTGATCAACAGTGGTCACGATTAAGTACTTAGTGTTGTGTAGATAACTCTTCATAGACCCACTTGCCGTTAGTACTTTAGTAAAGTACTAGAGGCATTTAGTACTAAAGTACGCATTTCGTCATTTAGCAGTGGTTTTATCATCGTCGCCAAACATTTCTGTTTGTGAGAAAAGTTGGGTGTCGTTGAATTAGTCGAAGAGTGAAACCAGCAGGTGCTGGATTTTAAGAACAGATTGAGAAGGAAATTTTTAATTTTAAAATTACTTGTAGTATTTTTTATATGAAAAATAACTCAGTAAATTTTAATGCTAAAATAGTTGTTTAATGTTTAAAGAATCGAAAACCGCCAACGTGCTGGCCTAGGTGGTCGAGTGGTTAGCTAAGGGAATGGATGTTTGTGATTGTCTTTAGGTGGGAGATGAATTTCGTCTCCCGCTTATGGGAGGTCCGAAGTGGCTTGAAAATGTTCCGTATCTGGCCTATAGAACAGTGTTTCTGGAGTATGCATAAATTTTAAAATGCATTAATTATTAGCCCGCCCACAGTTTACTAATAACCTATAACTCTGGTGGCCATATAAATCTTATAGTACTCTGTACGCAGTACTTTCATTTAACATGTTATTTATTAAAATGTGCTTAAATTGTAAGCGTATAAGCTGGTTAATCAGCCTACTTAAAAACTTCACCCTAAATTAATTAGATTTTGCATTGAAGTAATTTTAGCAAATACTAAATTATATATTAATCATAACAGTACTTAGTAACAGTAGTCTTGTACGCATTTATAGCAAAAGATCGTGATTACAATTTTCTGGTACCATAAAAAGTTTAATTTAGCAGACAGTTATTGACACCAATACAATACAAAGTCTATTTTGGTCAAGTACTTTATTTTTTCAACTCTTGCTAAGATCTAACTTGCTTCTTTAAGATATCTTGATAATACGGTAATATATCTTAAAACTGCTTCTTTAATAATCCTATCACCAATCTATTCTTAGGCACAGTTTGCAACAAACAACAATTTATCAAAATTAATAAACTGAGTGGCGAGGAATTGTTAGCGGTTCTTGCTTACCAGTTATGCGCATAAGAGGATTTTGTATTGAGATAATTAGGAAGAAAAGAAGTAGTGTCTTCATTTGTTTCATTCCATTACATCAAGCAAAATGCATGAATATTAATAAATAAGTGATAATTTAATTTAACGACAGGCATATTCCCTCACATGTGACCAAGGAGATCGTTTTTTCTCTGAGGGTTTAACAAAGTGCAACATGAGGGTCTACTCACAAAAATATCCAGATAATATATGTATTATACTATTAAGCAAGATATGGAAATGTTGCATTTGCCAGAAAACAACATTTAGTTCATAAATTAACATAATCTTGTTTGGAAACACTGTTTAGTGGCTCCAAACAGTGTCGTTGTTTTCTAAACAAATGCAACATTACTCCCAGATCTTGGTCAATTCCCATTGCAGACATGCACTTAAATATACACGTTTTGGAGAATTTTGAAATTTAAACAAAAGGTCCTAAAACCATTTTGCTAGACACCGCAGTGAGTGCTAATCATTTTTATTCAAATATAATGTTACTGCTATTTCGTTCTTCAATGTCCTGCCCATTAGGGTAATGCTTATATTCTCTGTACATTTTTGTGAGTAGGCCTTCATGCTGCACTTTGTTAAACCCTCTGGGATAAAAACGATCAGCTTAGTCACTTGTGGGAGCATGCCTGTCGTTGTTAAATTAAATTAGTCCGTGGAACTACAACTCATTTATTAATATTCATGCGCTTGGTTTGGTGTAATCAAATAAGGCAGAGAGAGAGAGAGAGAGAGAGAGAAATCATGCAGAAACAAATGAGATAATATAAGTAGAGAAACAAAAATGAATACAGCAGCTATGAAAGGTACAAATGATAGATTTTTTTTGTTACCATCTAAATAAATGCTCAAAAGAAGAGTTAGTAGAATGTCACTTAGACAAGATATCAATGAAGTATTTTTCCCTCAAACCCAATTAATAATAAACTGTCATTTCGAAATGTCTGATTTCAGCATTTCTTAATTAAGAAAAGAGCGCAAGAAACACTTTTAGATAAGACGCCTCGTCAACACAATGTAATATTTATTTGCATGATAAAATAAAAGAGGAAGGAAATCCTGAATTTGTAGCTATGTAACTCACCATTTATTCCTTTCTGCTTTTGTAAGCATTTCACAATTACCTGTATAGTTAATCTCATAAAAATCTTATGTAAAATTATGGAAGAAATATTGAAGAAACTAACGGGTTTAACTGAAACCGGCTAACTATAGTAATATTTCGAATAACCATAGTGGTATTAGCGTGGCTTATCTTATGGTATTGCTTGCATTTCAGAGTTCGCGTCACGTTCTCGACAATTAAAACAGTGATAGCCATTCTTAAAACTACCGCAGCCAATTCCCAACTAGTATTTGACTGTTTTCTTCTTCAGATTATTTTATTAATTGCAATTAACGCCTCAGATTTGTTAGGCGCGTATTGTAGATCAAAGTGTGTCTTAATGATTATTGCAATAAGAGTGGTCAGTGACTCGCTATAATACTCTACTTGGCATTCGAGTTACTGCTGTGATTTTAATATGATTTATATCTCGTCTAGAAACAAGATTCGATTACTCCTTAAAGGATTACGTTCGCATGTGAAGTCACGTTAATGAATCTTAAGAAGTAGTTTCAAGGTTTTTCTATTCTATTTCAGCGATCGAATCGACAGTTTTCGTTCATTTTTCCTTTAAACGAAGGATAAGTAAAAGGAGGGAGGTTGCGACGAAAATAGATTCCAGACACTGGAGGTTAACGTAATTCAGTATAATACCTTCTGCATTAATTCAATAGAGTAATCCTCCGAAATCGGAAGGGAGTTAAGTGCAACACTTAACTCCCTTTTGCTTTAAAGACATATCGATATTTAATATATTTATGGGTGGATTTGTAGACTGACCTCTGAAAATGAACAAAACTGAACTGTTCTATGTATTATTAAAAAGATATTTACCTGAACAGGATAATACATTTAGCGACAAACTATTTTATAAATTACATTTATCAGCAACCACAATACCCTCACACCACCAAACCCTCGCTGAATTCCAATTACCTTGCTTCTTGAAGAATGGCTACCATGGATATTATTTTTGATCGCATGTATATTGTAGGTCTTGTGTGATCCCAACAAGATAGAGTAGTTTACTTTCTTGTAGACTAAGACGGAAGTTGCATCTTCAATTGCAACATTAGAGTTTGCTTAAGCAGAAATCCCTGCATGTTTGAGATGCTGTCCGAAAGATATTATTACGTGTTACCTCCACGAGGTTCAAGGGCTCATTGCGAGAGGGCAATATGCTCTGCTTCATACAACCCACTGACTACATTACTGAATCCAACATGTGCACACAGCACCATCTGTAGCCACTAACAGTATTTTTGTGCATAAATTGCGTGTGTGTTTTGCCCTATATGGCTGTATGAAGAATGAAGGACTCCAGTTTCCAGGAGGGAAAAAAATTTTTTCCTTAGTATGAGATCTACAAACTCACGTTCAGTTGAAACAATCCATATAAATGTTTGCTTTTTTATTTAGTTTTTTAAGATGGACTTTACTGACTGGTTGTAAATTACGAATTTGGGGACATATTTCAATTTAGTGATAATTTCTTTTGTTAATTTCATCGCGTGACACGACTCGCGAATATACTGAGTTTTCAAGTCGTTTCCTTTCAGCGTAGTGCTCATAAATATAAAATAACAACGTTGTATTAGGATGGATGGTGAGCTAAGAGAAAAAAAAAAGTAATTGTCAGAAAAACAATCTTATAATTGACAGATATGACCAATAGCCACATTTTAATTAAAGGGTTCTTTAGAACGTAGCTTTCTTTTTCTTCGGAACCTGTGTCATATATAAAGAGACCTAATGGGTTGCAGCCTTACAAAGAATTAAAGGTGAACAGCTGTTACAAGTAAATTGTAGACTTGACTATACAAACATTAAAGAAGAAAAATTGAAAACGGGAACCAAAGCCTTGTGATCTCAGTGGCAAACTCTGAAGAAGACATTGATCGATTGAGCTAGGTAGGTAGGTATGCGGTGAAGTTGTCTGAAGGATATAAAAATAAGAACACCATGGGGGAACAAAAGTGGTTAAAGAAGCAGTCCATTAAAAGAAGAAAGCATACCAAAGTTTCTAGCAAAAAAGTCGGCAGACGCCCTAAACGAATACCGAGAAATATGTAAGAGAGCTACGATATGTGTAAAATTGGCTAAACAGAAGTCATGGGAAGACTTTGGCAAAATAAATGTCAGGAAGGTAGCAACATGTTCTGGAGGTTATTGATGAAGCTTAGAAATGTAGATAAAGCTGTCAAAAACTTAAAATATGGACGGGCAACTGAGCAGATGAGATTAGACCAGGTATCCTGAAGAATGGGGTATAAATGTTTTGCAGTTTCTTCACCCCATAATTCTGGGGGCGTGGTCAGAAGTTTAAATTCCCTATGGTTGGAGTAGAGCTCTCACAATACCCATCTATAAAAAGAGGGAATAAAGCTGATGTTAGATATGCAGAAGAAGTTTTTCACTAAGCGTTCCACGTAAGATTTATACAAGCATAATTGAAAAGAGGCTGCGAAATATCGTGGAAGAGAAATCTGGAGAAGAACAAGATGGGTTCAGGCCAAAGAGAAGTTGTCAAGATCAGATTTCACTTTAAGACAAATAGTTGAGAAATCGTGGGAATGTGACAAGGATCTGTACTAAATTTTTATAGGTGTGGAAATAGCATACGACAAGGTGCTCAGAGAAAAACTTTTCCAATCATTACAATTATATGCGGTGAATGGAACATTATACAGAGAGGAACACACAGTCTATATTTCAGTTGTCAGTCTGAACTCAGGAAAATACATTATGATGGTTTCATGTAAAATGAGGGGTAAGACAAGGATGCATACCATCTCCACTCCTATTTATTATCTATATGGATCACATTATGAAAGAAAATGGTATCAGGCCTGATATTAGAATTGGAGATGTCAAACTTGGCTCTTTGCTTTATGCAGATAATATTGTACTCCAAAACACATCTAGTACAAATATCCAGGATTCGCTAACTAAATTGAATAACATCTGTAACAAATTTTGCATGAAAATCAGCAATAAGAAGACCAAAACTAAACAAAATAGGCAGGAGCATAGAAAAACTACATTCTGAATAGTGATCTTGCAGAACAAGTAAAATAATTCAGCTTTTTAGGCCCAGCTTTTAGTGAAGATGGCAAATTGAATTGGGGAATAAACAACAGAATAAGCAAAGTTGGGATGGCGGGTAGCTAGCCGAATAAATATATACGGAATAAGAGAGAAATTAACCGAAACACCCAATCACTATACCAAACAGTATTTAAACCAGTTTTAAGTTATGTATCTGAGAGTTGGGTTAGAAATAAAGCATTTGATCAAAGACTAGTGATCACAGATATGAGGATTCCGAGAAAAACTAGGGAAGCGAACAGATGGTATCAATGGCAGAATCATATTAACAATGAAGATATTAGAAAGGAACTTGACATTATTAGCATTCAAGAATGTGTCAGCAGAGCTAATCTAAAGTGATAGGGCCACTTAAATGGAATGGGTGAAGAAAGGTAAGAAAAACAGATGTTTGTTGCCAAGATGACAGGAAAGAGACGCAGAGGAAGATCCAGGTCTCGGTGGATTGATTCAGTCAGCAGTACCTTACAAGCACGAAATGTTATATAAGACAATATTTGAGTTCTCTCCAGTTTGGAGAGAACTCCAATATTGATTTGGTTTGGAGAAAATTAATTTCAATTGATTTGGAGGAAAATTGTTGATAGGAGATTAATAATAATGTAAACTTAATCATGTACTGCTGTCATTGTAACCTGAACACCCCTTTAGGGTACATATCAGGAAATTGATGATGGTGTTTCAACATAGCTAAACAAGACTCATCTTATTATATCTTTCCCCTTGATTGCTTTTTATTATATACAGTGGCAGATTATTTTACAATAACTAAGAATGTTTGCTATTTTAATGCGAACAACCAAACCTTAAACTGAGGCGAGCGATTTTTAAGAGAAAATTATAGAAGTGTGTCAAGTTTAAATTCATTATGGGTATTAATCCTACTGAATTACATTCATTTCTCAGAGCAGTTACGTTTGGATTTCTTTTCATTATAAAACTCTATTTATAATGAGGTTTTAAGTGGGGGGGGAATGTTCTGTTAAACACCTAGAACAGGCCAATTTGTGCAACAAGGGAAACTTCGATATAACACTTCGATAGGAATATGTAGAATAATGTGATTCCACCTCTAACAAAGAACACTCGATTTAATTAATTTTCAACAGCTGGTTGCGTTAGCGAATTCCTCGTTTGCATCTATTTTCAGAAGAGAAATTGAAGGGCTCTGTATCATTAGACTGTTTTAGACACTCATGAAATGCAAATAAGTTTTCCTTAAAGATGGTAAGATGACTGGAGCTTCTTTGGATAAATGAAAGAAGCTTTTAGAAATGCGCTTCTTCCTTTCACGGCAAGCTTTTTTATGGCTTGTTTCAAGAAAAATACACATCATCAACATGACTAACAGCTACAGCTGGAATCCCTTTCATGTTCCCACCTTTAATCGAAAACAAATACTCACTGGAATTCGACAGAAACTTGAACTGTATTTTATCTCTTGGAAATGGTGTTAAATCTATTTTTAAAAAGATTCCAAGTTTGTGACAAGCATACAGCGTTTTCAAAGAAGTATTTTGAACCCAAGGATCTCTAATTCTACTGAAGATTTAAACTCCAATATTTATTAAATATCGCTTGTAACAGAAATAATACAAATTTAGCAACTCGTTACCTAGTTATGCAAGAACGAATAAGTATTTTTCTGTCCACACAGCAAATCAAACATACGCCCCCTATCGGTGACGGATATAATATATAAAAAAAATCCTTAGTCATTGATTATAAATTTAATGTAGATTATTTTAAAGAAAAAGAAAATGACTGTGAATTTCGTTATATGGCCGTTCTTTTCTATTGACACTCGCGTGTGCGCACATGCAGGCTCAAGTAGAGAAGGAAAACAAAAAAGGAGAATTTAAGATTTCAGCACGCGAAGTGCTAGTCTTTTCACACACGTTAAATGACAGCCAAGTTAGCTCAATGGCATGTAGTTTCTTGGTGCTTGTTTCCTACTGAATACAGGTAACCCCTGTATAACGCTGTACTTATACAACGCGTTATACGAGCGAATTTATATTAAGGGAATACACTTTAGCACGCATGCACTGTTTTTTTTTTTTTTTTTTTTGTAGCGTCAATTGTTTAGCGTATAAGGTGTTTATTAATGCTCATGTAGTTGCATGTAGTTTTAAGTAGCGAATTTATATTAGTGGAAATAATTCCCTTTAGCACGCATGTACGTCAGTTGTTTACCCTATCATGTGTTTATTATTGATATTTGTCTTCGAAAATGAAGAGTTTTCAGCCAGGAAAGCATCTTAAAAATCATAAGTGTGTTAATCTCAAGCTGAGCACTTTATTTTCTACTGAGTTACATAATTCATATGTAAAAAATTTATTTCTATAGTAATGGCCACTAAAACAGCAACAAAAGGGAAAAAACCAATATTGAAAAGAAGATTAATTTCTCTAGAATAAAAAATTAAAATCTTGAATCGGTTTGAAAATGGAGAAAAACCAGGAGTTGTTGCAAGGACTCTGAATTTAAATGAATCAACAATTGAACAATCGAAAAATGAACATAAAATCCGAGAAAGTGTTATTGCTGGTTCAAACGGTAAGTGCAAAGTGCGTTGCTCGTGTACGCGATATTCTAATAGAAAAAATGGAGAAATATCTAATGATATGGATTGATTGCAATCAAAAGAAAATTCCTTTGGAAGGAAATCTTATTAAATGAAAATCTCTCAAAGTTTATAAACATTTAAACTTGATCAAGATTCGTGAGAAGAAAGCTCTCAGCATGGATTTTATGCCAGTAAGGATTGGTTCGAAAACTTTAAAAAACTGCTTTCTTTGCATAATCTTAAAACCAGGGAGAATCACCATCAGCAGACGCAGAAGCTTCCCGGAAATTAAATACCCAAGAGAACTTTTAAAAATCATTGAAGAAGATGGTTATAGTGCAGAGAAAGTGTTCGATGTGGATGAATCCGGGTCATATTTTTTTGGAAAAAATGCCAAGACGCACCTATATTTCGAAAAATGAAATATCAGCTCCTGGATTCAAAGTTTCCAAAGATAGAATTACTCTACTGTTTTGTAGTAATGCATCAGGTGATTACATGAAAAAACCAATGTTTATTAACCGATCCTCAAATTCTTGTGCTACCAAAAGGGCTCGACAAGTCCACCCTACCTGTTTATTTGCTAGCCAACAAAAAGTCATGGGTTACAGCTAACATGTTTGAAAATTGGTTTTTCAAGTGTTTTGTACCCGATGTAGAATGTTACACAAAGAAAAAGAATATCGACTTCAAAATTCTACTAATTTTAGATAACGCACCAGGCCACCCAACAAATTTTAACCATCCGAATATTAAAATAACGTTTTTGCCGCCTAATACTACTTCACTTATTCAACGACTCGACCAAGGAATAACATCAACATTTAAGTCATATTATATTCGGCGAACATTTCAATTAATTTTGGAAAAAATGGAATCTAATACAAATAAGACACTGCCTCAAGTGTGGAAAGAGTTTTTAATATTGAATTGTGTGAAAATTATTGTCCATTCTGGCATCCACTAATTATCCATTAGTGGATGCCGAGCTAAGTCGTATAATAAACGTCGCACACATTTTTGGTGCAGAGGGCTTTTGCTATATGGTTGAAAATGAAATCAGTAATTAATTGATGGGGAAACAGATTTAAATGAGGAGGAACTTGTACAATTAATAAATGACGTCGAACCAAATAGCAGGGAAAGTTTTGCCGAAGGTTCTGATTGTGATGAATCCGTTAAAGAATTCAGTTTAAAGAAATTAGCAGAAGGATTGGATTTGGCAAGAAAGTTAGGAAGTTATTTTACGGATAATGAACCCTCAATGGAGCGTTCCGAAAAATTCACGAAACAATTGGATATTTGTTTAGCTCCATATTAAGAACTTAATAAAAAATTGTACTATAGTGGTAAGCAAGGTCTTATGGCTGACTTCTTGATAACTAAACCAGCCGAAGTATGCAATGAGAAGTATAGTATACGTGAGTATACAAATGACGTCCAAGAGATTTCAAGTGATGACGAGGTCCGGTCACTCATAAATAAAGAACATCTACGAAATGTTATGTTTGAAGACAGAGATGACGATTAAAATTTTCACTTTATTTTATTTGCCTAAACATTTATGCATTATGTGTAATGAAATTGATGCACAATTTGTATTTTTTATAATTTTATACTATGTAGGTGTTACCTGAATTAAATAAAAATATTTTTTTGTTGGATATGTCCTTGTTGTTTATATAATTTAAAAAAAAAAAAACTATTTCGGAACATAACCCTACTTTTTCTCTATGATCTGAGTCTCGCATAACGCGATTTATATAACGTGCATTTCTATGGAACTTAACATCCGCGTTATACGAGGGTTACCTGTACTTCTCAAACTGCAGAATTTAATTAGGTTTCATCAGACTACTGACAAGATTCATGAGATAGACTTTGCCAACCACTGTCGATTTGCAGTATTGACTTATGAATACATCAAGTGTATTGAGCATACCTGTCAGTTGGTAATTGTCTAGAATATTCTTCTCCAGCCACAGAAAATTCGTCAGATTGATGGTGGTACTCCAGTAAAGAATGTTTAGTCAAGTTTTTGCGATTTAAAACAGATTACCTTCCTCTGCGCTATTAGCCTGAAACTGTGTGCACATCAGTCGAATCAATAGGAATGACTGCAAAACAGTATATTTCCAAGGAATTTATTATGATATTACTGCATTACTCGGTAAACAGAGGACATTATACATAGTAAAGCATTCATTCCCATTCTTTGAAAATAGGACCGCCGTATCAGATGAATTGATTCATTTCAGTGCTGTTTTTTAAATACTCAGACATAAGAAACATGCCTTAGATTTCTGATTAAAAAATAATAAAATAACTCACCACATCCAGTTCCAAGGTCAAATACTTAAAGTTTTCTTTTTTTTTTTTTTTTTTTACAACTTTTTTAGCTTTTATGATGTTGGAAACTAAATACTACTACTAATAATAATAATTATTAATACTTATATAGAATATAAATAATTATATGGAAATGATCCGATGGAACTACGATTTTTTTTTAACTCAATCCAGTTTTGTTAATGATCCCAGAGAATTGTGGGAATCTACTTCTTCCAGGCGCAGCTTGTAGGCATTTATTTTGGTTCATGATCATTTCATTCCATCCCAATCTGCTAATATCATACAAGATTCTCAAATGTAATTCAGTATTTAAAATGAACTAATACCCAACATACAGCCTAAACTCCCACTGCACTCTTTTAATTATAATAAATAATTTAGTTTTTATTCAGTTCATCTAGAATTTTAATTCGGTAGTTAGGGGGAGGAATCTTCCTTTCACTCCATGAAAAACTTCTGAGGCCGAATTTAAAAAATTTTATATTGATATATAAAATTTTTATATTTCAATAGCCCGTAATAATTTATTACTTTCAGGACTATTACCCTTAGAATTTTCAGACCGAATGCTGATTATATGATTATTTAAAGAAATGAATTATAATATAAACATGCATCAACACCATTATTAATACCATGAAGGTGTGTAAAATTATTGATAATATTTATATCCTCTTCTATATTGATTGAAAAGAAGTCATCGGACACCCCATGGGCAAGGTTCATCGTGTCATGTCACGCGTTTATACCCGGTATAAATTGGAAGAAAATGATGCTTTACTTGCAGTCATGTCCGGGTGACATAACTTGCAAGAAGGGAACTGACGCAGTTTGAAAGAGGCGTTGTGATATGATGCCATGTTATAAACCTATTTTTCGGCAAATTGTTGACAAATACTCGGTTCACAATATACATGGAAATGTATATTGTGAACCGAGGCTCACAGTATACATTTCCATGGTGGGAGCGCAACACGTCTTCAGTGATGCTGACAGCGTGTACAGTGGGACGTGGAAGCTTGGAAAACTATGTTATGGAGCGAAGAATCACGCTGATCCTCCACCGAGCATATGGACAGGTGTGGCGGTTGGCCGGTGAATGCCTCTTACCATAGTGTTTAATCCCAACTAGGAAATTCGGACCAGTGCGATGTATGGTGTTTCGTGGTTTGGCTTCGGGCTGCTGTTCGTGGTGATACAAAGATACAAACAATGACCTCCAAGGGGGGGGGGATATCTGAACATTCTGGACAATGCAATGCTTCCTACTTTGTTACGTTTCTACAGAACTGACCATTGCCCCTTTCAGCCAGACAATACCGTGTCATCAGGGTGCTGCTGTAAATGCGTTGTTTGTGAATATGAATGTCACCACACTTGACTGACCTCCACAGATCCCTGATTTCAATCCTATTAAACATCTCTGTGATGAACTGGAGCTTAGGGTGAGGCCAAGGAACGTCCACTCTACACCAGTCCCGGCCTCCTTACATGCTTACAGGAAGAATGGTCCAAAATTCCCTTTGATCGCTATATCACATGTGTGTAAAGTATTCCCCCATAGGATTGCTGCAATCATCGCAGCGAAAGGAGTTCCTACATCTTATTAAAGTGGGCGCCAAGACTGTTTGCTCCTCACCCTATGGTATCCTTTGACGTCTTTCACAACAGTTTAATTCTTAATGTTTCTGCATTAAGGCCTTAGCATCTAAGTCAGTCCCATTTCTAGATGAGAATTATTTCATTCAACAGACTGATCGAATGTAATTTTGCCCTTTTGTTTTTCGCTTAAAACGTCTTAGAGCATATTTTAATGCATATGATTTTGTAATCATTTTGCATAATTAATCGGAGGTCTAAAGTGGCTTGAAAAAAGTCGATGTTTGTTGTCTATAGCAGTGTTTCAGAACTATGTAAAATGTATATAAAATGCAAATAATAAAAATAAGTATATATAATAAATAACGGAAAAACTCACGTAGAAATACGTGATTTATTATTTATTTATTATATATAGTTATGTCTACTCACGGTTTACCTCTTTTAAAACTTAATAAAAATAAGAATAAATAATTAAAAATGCTATTACTCGCCTATGGCACTATGTACAATATGTTTACAACCTTTAATGAGTGGGACACGTACAAATATTGAATTAAAATATATTAGAGTAAATATTCAAATATGACAATAATAAAGATAGACGAATGAAGTTGTGCTTAACAGACTTTGAGTCGACATGCATGTTCTTAGAACAATATTCCTTTGTGGGGGCCTTTTGGAGAGTCTTCATCTGGAGGAGCTGAAATCAAATATTTTTCATGCGGGTAAATTTTCTGCAGTGTATCACAAAATTAGCAAATGCATACAATTTAAAATTATCTCGAACATATTTCACTGCCAAAGCAATCGGAGAAAGCAAATCCATAACTAAAAATACTAAAAAATTAACAGAGCCACATTACAAAAATCTATGCTGACACTTCAAAATATTGTTTAAAAATGACTACCTGACATGAATCTGCAGTCTTGCTACCATCTGGATCTCTGTCAAAGGACAATTTTTGTAAGCCAGACAACCACAGAGAACAGAGGTATTGAATGCGAGACAGTGACGGATAGTGATTGACCGTCACGAAATCGAATCACATAATGATGATAAATATTAGACGGGCCTGCGTGATATACGCGACTTGAAGAATTGCGTTTAGCGCAGTTTGGACCGAGCTTCCTTACGTGTTTTACCATTGTGTTGGGTGATGTATGGGCAGATGGAGAGTAACGTTCGACCCAAATTGTAAAACTAAAAATTAAGGGACGCGATTTTCTTTAGAAATAGTTCCATATACCCCTGAGGAAATGCGAGCCAATAAGTTAAGATGGATACCTAATGTCCTCTCCAGTTTTATGGAAAGATCAGACTGTGCTATCTTTAAAATAGCATCTGCAGATTGAATTGTACCACCTGCTTTTGGTCGAATTTCGAGTAGCCATTATCATTATCTGTTTCTTCCACTACAATATATGTGCGCAATTCTTCCGTAACTTCCACGTCTTGATGAATAACAAACATTATTATAATAAATTATAATATTATATTATTATAATTAAGAATTGTAATAACACTGATGCTACTTTTTTATTCAAAACACCCATTAAAATGAATCTATAGCTTTAAAATACTATTTCACATATGAACTCATCATTCTTTCTCTTCTCGTTTCTATGCTGCAGTTCTTAAGAACAATCTTCGTGTTTATTTCAGAAATATTAGGTACAACGCAAATCAATCTCCCCAACATTGAATCCATCAAGGTACTGAAATATCCCATGCTTATAATGTCTTCATTTACGAGGTTGTTTTAATGGAACTGGACATAATTTGCTGCATACATTCTGAAATCAGTGTCGAAACACTGCCTTCTAAGTACTGGAGTTCTGTATTTTAGATGCTAATTGTTTATTCACCAAGCATATGTTGTAAGTGCTTAATATCAGAAATTATTTAAGAAAGGATAAAAAAATGACGCAGTTTCAGTGATGTAGAAATTCTCAGCAGTTAGTACGAAATAAGCAAAACAAGCAGGTCACTAGCTTTAAAAAATTGCTTCAGAATATTAAATCAGTTCTGTGAGGCGGATTATTATTTTTTCTTCCGGGACACACGCCTCTTTTAGGACGGTTAAGCCGATTATTGTTAGAATACATCAATGCTCTAAAAAAGGCATTTCTCTACTCCTCAGAAGACAACAGTAACTTCGGCGTTTAAGTTCATCCACGTTGAATTATGAAATCGATAAAAAAAAAAAAACGAAATTGTACAGCGTGGTTGCTCTGAGTGAATAATCTGAAGAGATAAATCTTGAAAAAATAGCAGATTATCTTGGCTGAAAATCACGATTAACTGGGTTTGAAGATGATTTGTGAAGGACTGTAATGGGCCTAAGAAAGAAGTAATAATAAGGAAAATAGAATTTTGCATCATACATGACCAGGCCGCTTAAAGTAAGATAAACTGACACCATGCTGTAACATAACCAGCCAAGTTATCTTTTTAATGTAAGTGAAAAATATGAAGAAAAAACTGAAATAAAAAATGTAGTTTGCTTCTCACCATATCAAACCCAAATTAAAGTAGTGAGTTTCAGTTGTTTTATATATACATTGATTTATATATACAGTATTTTAATATATATATATATGTGTATATATATGTAAATTAATTTTTCTTAAAAACGTAGGGTGCTGATGTTGTAAGAATAGAGCAAAGTTGTGCGCACTAGTTTAGAAAAAAGGTGGAGGGGGCACCTCTTGTCTGTAGTGATTGTGGAAACTATACAAAATCAGTGATGTTTAGTGAGAATAACACAAAGCCATACTTTCTATGCATAATAATTTTGGTTGCTGTCTATTGAAAAACGATAATCCTAGAAATGTTCTTTTAACTAATCTCATAAAATAAAATATTGGACATGATCAGATCAATGAAATAGTAATAACAGCTGAGTGACATTGTATATTATCGGAATGAATATTGTGCTGTAATCAGTTATTCGCGAGTCATTACAGCTTTTCCGATGACTATCACATTTTGGACATGTTGCTTGCCAAAGTTCAGTCGATTTCAACAGAGCGAGCCCTTTGATTGGAAAAATCGGATGTGGTCGAAACCCGTGTATGCTCCAAAGAACGTTTATCAGGAATTTCAAAGATAAGAGCGATTTTCGCCCCAGCAAGGAGGATAACAGACACACTTATCTACAGACATAGAATACTATCAGACAAGAAAGGCAGCGGGAAACCACTTTGTTTTAGAATAATTCCCTTTTAATTTAGCATTGCCATCCCACGAAGCATTAGGCTGAAAGACAATACACATATTTTGGTGACATTTTCATGTTTCCTCTTTCGTAGCCTAATTGTCCTCATGTTAATAAGAGCCATTAGTCTACGAAACAGGATTTTTTTTGACAATCCTGCTGATGAAAGGAAAATCATAAACCCTTTACGTGTTTTCTATCACGAGTATGCAAATTATTACATAATCCGCGAAGTCTTGGCCAGAAATTAATACTCTGTCTGTGGTGAGTTTTTTGTTCTTCAGTACACATTCACAACTAGCTATGCTACAGCGGGATCCTTGCCCACATCTGATGGTAGGAGAACGGAGACACAGTCTCCTCATCCACCCAAGTCGGTTGAATTAGATAATAATTTAATAGCACTATTGCGGACATTGTTAATACTAATTATTAACAGAAATCAATTTATTCCTTTATTGATTTCCATTAATTTTAATGATGACCAGTATATATATTGATAAGATTCATTAAAGATTATTAATATGCGCTTATCACTGCTGAACATGTTTTTATTGTTTTGCTACGTGTACTTTTTATATATAAAAGAAAGTGGAATAGGTTTTTAATTAAGAGTATCAGGGGCGCTTATCCACATGTGCATATACTGGACCAAAAAAAGGTTAGGCATTCTTTGATTCGCCTATTGCTAATTGGGTTTTATCTTCAGTTATTGAGTTTGTCCATTTCAAGTTGATTATCATTCACATGCTGTGATGGAAAAATTGGCATCAACCGTTAGATCTAGTGATTACAGAGAAGCACTATGTTCATGAATTAAACACTAGTGTTTGTTTTTACTTCCTTGGATGATTGGTTTTATCTTACCAAAACAGATCTTGCCAATCTACACATCAAACTTCATTTACCTTTTTATTTCTGTAAATTGACTAACTACCAGTTTGCTAGAGCAGCTGCAATTCTCTGTCTTCATACAAAACCAGTTTGTGAGAATTCAATAGAAATGCTACTACAGTAATTGTGTTATATCGACTGCGACAACTTTTAAAGTTTTAATGCTTTACATCGTATTCGCCTCTCTTTACTTATTACATTATGCAGGGCTGGGTATATAAATATATGATGCAAGATTGTTTTTGACAGAATGCAATACATCATTTATAGTGTTTCTTGTTAATGAAAAGATAATACTTTATTCTTTATGTCATCTCCACACATTATCCTTCCTAGTAATAAAGTTGCGGTAAAGGAGGATGCTTTACTTAAAGCGTAATTGTAGTCTGCACAGTATTGAAGTTATTGCTATTTCGGAAGTTTCCTAGACATTATTATGATCTTAGAACAAGTAGATATGTAATTCTTATTTAAAGCATTCTTCATTTAATTATTATTGTTCTGGGAGTAACTGGCGCTTTGGTGACTTCCCAAACAGTCCTCCAGATACACAAGTACAGAATAAGTGATCTATCTCTCTACAGACTATTTTGCTGCATCTGCTCCAGAGTACTTACTCATCGTTGCAGAGCAAAAAATCACAACTTGAATTATCATTCATTGAGAGAGAGAGAGAGAGAGAGAATGAATTTGTTTACAGAATAGCTAATCGAATTCACACACACACACACACACACACACACACACACACACACACACACACACACACACACACCTTTTCTCTGAACATGATAAATGCATTTCTTCTGCGAGAAGAAATCCTTCTTATTTCTTCTCCCCTCCTAAAGTGTCATAAGATAAATGGTAATTAGTAATCAGTTGTGTGCAGAGAAATAAAACTTGAACTCTCAACAAAATGGTCCACTCTCGTGACTGCAAAGGGATAATTTTCTTCGATCGAATACCAAGCATCGCCCGTAGGGTTGTGTGTTTCTTGTAGGCAGCAGCTAATGACAGGCACTTGTACACGTGGAAAGGTTGAACAGCGGTCATTAATAAGCAACATTTGATGACTTGGGGTAGGCAAAATTTATTTGTTCTTTGTCATTTAGTTAAGTTAGGATGATTTAAAAGGATTGGAAAAGGAAAATAAAGAACTGAAATTCCACACAATAGCGTTGAAGTAATTGATAGCTCGGCCTTCCATTACTTGCAGGGGAAAAGTGAATTAATTCTGGTTATTGAAGCACATTTCAGTTTGCCATCTTACTTTACGAATATTAATAACGGAGCAGTGAACCAATCGCTACAAACTCAGTTGTCTCACTAAGAAATTTTAATGATAGGAAGTGTTAATAATAATGAAACTCGATGCGCCGAAGACATTCATGACAAGAAAATACTCGAAATATTTTAATCTGAATCTTTGTTCTTCAGTTTATTTCTATTTCGATTTGTTATCATTAAACCCTAACCAACCATGACGTCTATAGACGTTCAGCAAAATCTGGATACGATTCTGTAACACCTATTTAATAACATAGATAAGAAGTGCAATTTGTTCTCATTATTTCATCCACCATGAACGGTAGAGAGGTTAATATTACTAAGTGATCATCCTCCTTGTACCGCTGATTTTCTTGAAGTTCTGAATGTGCTTTCCAAGACTTGCATAATTATATATTCTCGTTGCTTTTATAAATATAAATTAGTGACTGCACTAATAAGGATCGAATTTCAATTACATTTCTTTCGTGTTTTCTGTTTTGATTCCGGTAAGCAGTTTATAATCTGTCATTTTCTCGCTTGCTTTTAAATTTCTTATCTAAATTGCAAGCAGGAATAACTTATGAGCTGCTACGCTTTCATTTCATTTGCTTTAACGAAGATTGTCAGACTATCTCACGTGAAAATTAATATTGCATATAAGCAGTTGCAATTTGAATTACTAATGCGGTTTCTGCATGCTTTCTTCGTAAACGTGGCCGAGTGGTTTTCGAGTGTCATCTCTTCAACGAGACAGACTGCAGATTCGAATTCCGTCGTAGGAAAGAATACAGGATTGCCTTTAGGTGGGAGATGAATTTCGTAGCCGATGTGAGACTACTGCTCCGCTTACTGGAAGCCTGTGGTTCGAAAAAAAAGTTCCATATGTGAATTCTTTGCGAGCTCTTATTCTTTTTGTTTACTTTTTTATTTTTCAAAAAAAATTTTTTTTTTTTTTGAAACATATTAAGCGACAAACTCGTTCGGTAACCTAACAGACATTAATCTATTCGGCAGTGTGTAGATTATTTGGAATTATTGTTTCAACTTCTCTATAAAGAATGTGCCCAAGTTTGAAAATAAAATAACCGCATGCGCTATCTTTACCCTTCTCCATTCTGGTAGCCAATGGTATAGTAAAACCAGTAGCCAATCAAATGTTTTATAAAAGATTATAAAAGATTTCATTGTTATTATATTTTGGTAGTTAAAAAATGTTTTTCTTATGTAAGATAAATCTCATACTTTTTGATTGGAATTTGTACGCAAGCTGTATTAATAAAAGTTTTTGTGTGAAATACGTTTTTTTTTTATTTTTTTTTTTTATTTATTTTATTTTATTTTATTTTTGCTGGACGATGCGAGCTCTTTGTTAAAATTTCCATAGTTCACCACTGATTATAACCTGCAAGGTACTGATACTAATTTACTACCGGTTTATAAACCTTAAGTGGGTGGGACTCGCATTAGAGACTGTCAAAAAAAAAAAAAAAAGCTTTGACCGTTCGTTTCATTTCCTTTTATCGTGTTTTAGAATATATCGCATAGCATTTTTCTTCGCCTAATAATTGTCGTCATTTATTCAGGAATTGCAATAAACTAGTGGTGTCCATTCGTGTATTAACAAAATTAAATTGCAGTTTAAACAAGCAATAGAAATGCGATACAGAATTCAAAGCAGGCAATATATAAATGATTTTTTTATTTGAAACATAATCAAGAATTTATCACTGTCTAATGATGACTTGTGACTGGACAGCTTTTTAAATTCTTAAATTTCTAAATTTTTAAATCAGCCATTATTCAGAGGTGGCCCTTTACGACAGACGGCGGAAACTTTCCGAACGAAATGTTTGACAGCGCGTTGATAGTGAGTGAGGTTCGAAAGTTGTTCATTTATCACAGTCTACAGGGTTAGCACTATACACATAAGAAAGTTGTCCTGGAAAAAGGCATAGAGTGAAATATGACTGAGACCGGACGATGTCATGACTGGATTTATTCACCAAGTGACGAATCAAATTCAAAATCTGAAAGTTTTTACCGCAGGAGAACGTATACTTGTGAAAAAAAAGCCAAGCCGGCATAAAGCATTATCAGTGAGGTGGTAGGTAACAGACCTGATCGTCCATCTGTCAAATTAGCCACGATACAACTAATAATGCAATAAAGCATTAAAATAATTTTTATCGTAGCAACAGATTAAACATTGATTATTAAAAAGCTAGGGCTTGAAACAAGAAAAAAGGATTCCTCATTATAGATAATTTGTTTCTTTTCCAGTCAGTTCCTAGAGTGGGGCATCCATTCTGTCCATTTCTTCATATCCACTAACATCTTCTCGTCTTCTTGTCCTAAATGAGAAATTAATTATCATTAAATAATCAGAACTCAATGAGGAAAATATTTAATTTTATTTTTCAAGGATTGTCCTTAAGTTTAGCCTGATTAAGTGGTATAAATATTGGCGTTTTATTTATAGAATAGACTGTTCCTGAACTGATGGATAGCAAGGAGGTTTCAATTGCCCAGGAAGATTTTCTTAACGCGCTAGTGAAAGTATTCCATGGAGAGAACAAAGTTTACTTTTGATATTCAACTTTGTTCTCGTTCAACACCTAAGAACTTAATAGTTATTGGGTTTATTATAATCAACCATCCAAAACAACCGGTTTATAACCTGCTGTATTTGTTGAAGACTGAGATTAATTCATGCATCTATTACTATACAACAAATGCTACGATAACTATGTCAATTTGTATAGTAATGGCACAATAAACGATGGTACTGCTGGTTTTTTGAATTATACGATGTCGATTTTGCTTTCGTTTGGCATAATTTAGATACAAATTGCTTAGTTAATGTCTTGCTAAATTTTAGAAATATTTCTTCAAGATTCGTCTGTTAGAAGTTGTTTTGTCATATTGTAAAACAGACTGATAACAAAACGCTAACTGATCACTTTGTATTGTTGCGAAATTGAATTGCATCGCTAGAAAAGCACCGGATAAATATATGGAGTCCGAACAGTTTCTCGAGCAAGATAATATATTTGGTTTAAAGACATTTAAAACAGATCTAGTTGTAAGAATTTTGGAAGTTAATCCGTATGTGTTATAAAAACATTTAGAAAAATAGTTTGGAAAAGTGATTACAGAGTCCACCAATACGCTATCGGTTGGTTCTGCAATAGAATTGGATTCAGTAATAGAAACGTTGATTGTTAACAAGAAGTTTTACTTCCGCTTGTTATGTTAGTTAAACGTTCCTTCTTAAACTGGTTTTTCTAGCTCTGTTTGAGGGAAGAATAATGGATAGTTTTCTACTAAAACTCATCTCTGCCATGAAGTGAAGAATTTATCCACGGAGAAAAAACATTCTTTTCTATCAATAGATTTCGCTTACATCTTCTAAAGTTGAAAGGCTGCATTTTTCGTATCGGCTAGGTCACCTAAGAGTCACGTGTTTTGCAGAGAGATGGTTGCAATGAGAAACGGCGCATATGGTTTTTTCAATCGAATATTTAACCTGCCACCTCCTGGATAACAACATAAATCTTTTTGTCATCGTTTTCGTTACTCGAGAAGCTGACAACAGTAAAAGTTTGATAACCTGCTTAACTCCGAGTAAATATGATAAGTAATTGGTGAAAATCTTTTTTTTTTTTTTTTAAATCGAAATGATTTGTGTCACCTTCTTCTAATCAGGTCAGCCATAATTTCATTGCAGTCGCTATACTTCGAACTTGATCAGATGTAATGCGAAGTTCTCCATATAAACGTTTCTTCGAGTAGGTTCACTGCAGTTTGTAAACCAGATACATAAATCTAGTTCAGTTTCATTTCATATTCGCTAAAATTTCATAATCCTATTTGATATTCTATTGCTCTTTTCTGTAGTTTTACAATGTCGGTATACCAGTTATCCCCAGAGAATGAAGCGTATATGGTAATGCCAGCCAATTCTAAACGAAGGAAGTTTCATCCTGACTACAACTCATCTATAATGTCTTGTTGACAAAAAGTCGAAGCCATCTATGATAGTGGGCTCTTAAAATGTAATTTGCTTGCATTTCCGTTTGTCGTATGATCACAAAATGTTCCTGCATCTCCAGATGGACTCAATGAAATATCAAGTGTAAAAAGTAGAATTTTTTCTTCTTTTGCCAGTCTAGCCTGTTCAAGAGTAAGCGCCGTGTTTTCTTTTTAGTTTACTATTTGATCCTTTCGTCATCATGAATTACTTCTTGTGAATAGCGTGGTATTACGACTGTCTTGGTGAACGATATTTCTAATTCGATGAGAAGCCTTTATTTTCTAGATCGTAACTGAACGAATGAAAGACAAGAAGATCTGTAAACTAAATTTAATTTCCTGAAAATCTCTAGCTTATTTCAAACATGGATTCCAAATATTTTCCTCTAGTTATCTTCACATAAACTGAATGATCTTGATTAAAAGATCCGTTAAAGGATACACAATCCCCGATTGTTTAGGAGAAAGTGAACTGCTATATTTTTCTTATATATTCTCACTCCGAAATGGAAAATAGGTATTGGTGTGTGGCAATGTAAAACCGATATCCGTGCGTCTCCAGCAAATAAAACCATACTCCCATCCCATCACTTATTTTTTTCGTGTTAGGCTCGAAAGGAAGTTTCATGTTCTTCTGGCCGGATTGCCAGGTTGATGAACTAAAACTCGAGTTTCTGGGAGACAAAACCCTTCCACTGCCGTTATGACACAGACTAACTCGCTTTCATTTGAAAAGCCTTGATGAAGGCTCTTCGCGTTCTAGAAGGGACTCGAACCCATGTCTTTCCAACCAAAGGGATTTTTCAATATTGATTTTACAGTGGTAGAATTCTTTCTCTTGCTTTGTTGTGTTCCCTCAAAACCTGACACTAAGTGTTCAAAGCGTTGATTACTTTGATCTGCAAGGTCATCTTTGCTTCGTTCTTTCTTTTTAACCCTGGTTATTAATCATATCTCTGCACTTTTGTTTCTTCTTTACCTATTATTTTTCCTTTTTTGTTTCATCTTTCCCCCTTGATTAGTAATATAATAGTGTTTTAATTTGTACTGTTATTTCCCTTGCGTATTCATATTTTTAAGTGTATTCCGGTCATGGAAGGTTGTGTATCCCATTAGTGTCATGGACTGGTTACGGTTTAAATAATTTAGAAACTCTGTTTTGGAGACCAAACACAGACCTTTTCAGTTCTACACTTTGATCTTAGCCAAAAGTTCTTAGTCACTGATAAGCAAACTGATGGCCTCATACTAAGCGATGAAGTCCATTTATCACTTAAAGACATTGACAAGCGTCTATGCCCTAAGTGAGATTCAAACTCGCCGCCTATTGGTTGGAAAGTACGGAAGCACCACCACTGAAATAACTTAATTGCCCTCGTTTCTCACACACAATTAACCTTTAAGTTTATAACCAACTCGAAGTGGCGATAAAGGGCAGTGATCTGAAACAATGTAAGAACGTGCCGTTCTTACGTTGCTTTCTAGCAAAACCAAGCTTGACACTATTATTAGCAGGGATAAATAAGGAACGGAATAAACTTTCTTTAGGATCAGTTATCTATATCTATATACACCGGTGTCCAAACCATAAGGAAAGAAGAACATTTTACCTCTAAATAAAAATTAGAAAAAACTTCATGACTATAGCCAAATGTGGAAACAAATTTATTGCCAGCATCATAACAATCTATATTACATAAAATGTGTTATCAATTTCTTAAAAATTAAATTGCAATATGTTTTTGGCAAAAGTTACAAATTTCCTAAGGACTAATTAAGGAATTTATATACGAGGTGGATAATTTAATTCCCGGAATGCACCTGTAAAACATTTACATTCGGAACTATACATTAGTGGCTACTGTCGCCATCGAAGTAGTGCAATTATACACGAGTTTAGACGGTGTCCCCATTTTTGGAAACGCCCTGAAACTCTTTTTCCTGAACTCTCGAGTTCCTTTATCACATAATGCTGGATGTCAGCGATGTCAGAAAATCTTCGTCCTTTTAACGGGGTCTTTAATTTTGGAAATAGCCACAAATCACAGGGACCAAGTAGGGTGAATAAGCAGGATATTCGATTTTTTGACCAAGAACTTTCTCACGATGAGCGCACTACGGCTTGGTGCATTGTCGGGATTGATGATCCACTTTCCAGACCACAATTCAGTTCTTTTTCTCTGAACAGAATCTCGTAATCTTTTCAGCACATCTAAATAGCATTGTTGGTTGATGTTTGTCCCTGTTCAGTGAATTCATAGTGGACTATCCCCTTGTGACCAAAGAAACACACCAGTATGGTCTTGAACTGTGAACATGGTATGCGTGCTTTTTTCGACTTGGGGAACTCGGGGTTTTCCACTGCATGCTCTGGCGTTTTGTTTCGAGATCGTACTGGAAGCACCAGGTTTCGTCACCCATCATTACTCTCGGAAACATGTGCTTATTTGCAGGAAGATCAGTCGCAACTTGAACCCGCTGCCGCTTCTGTGCGTCCGTGAAGAACCGAGGCACAAACTTCGCAGGAATCTTTCGCATACTGAATTCTTCAGTTAAAATTACCCTGACTGTTTTTCGATTCATTTGCAATTCATCCACCATTAATCGATCACTTAATCGTCTCTCAGACTGTACCAAATCTCGCACTCTGTTCACATCTGAATCTGTCATTTCTGTTTTTTGCTGCCCACTTCTGGGGTCGTCGTTCACATCTCGCTCACCTTTGAATCACTTATGCCACTCAGAGACAGTTGACTTTTTCAGAACATCCATGCCATATGTCACTTTCAATATGTCCAAAGTTTTACTAGCGGTTTTGTCGATTTTCACCCAAAATTTGATGTTAACACGCCGCTCCAAATTTCGATCACACATTTTTAAGCCCACATTTACACGCAGATCTCTATTGTTTTTGCAATAACCAACTAGCAAATGGCTATCGTCTTGAGGCTTACGCAAGCATTAGTTAAAAGATGTAAAAATACGTGTACTTACGTGACTCTAACCAGATCACCACACAAGCGACGCTACGCGGCCGTTCCGGGAATTAAATTGCCACACCTCGTATAGTGCTTACAGAAAACTATGCCGAGAGATATTTCGGTATCGATATGTCCAACCAGAACTGCGATGCAGCTCTCACAACGTTGTGCCATGCAAAAATTCCTGCAGCCGTAAGTGATGCAGGAGTTTTTGAGGCAAACTGGCCCACTCCTCCTTCAGAGCAAGGATAAGAGCTTTGTTTTTTGGAGGGAAAGTTTAAGCAACAATGGGTCTCCCTATTGCGTACAAAACGTGTTCTATGGAACTGGGATCTGGTGAGTGCGCTGACCACTCGATTCGATTTATATCCTCGGTCTCCAGAAATATATCCACTGCTCGTGTACCCTGTAGTGTAGCATTGTCATCCATAAAAATGAATTCTTCGCCTACAGCACCAAGGAAAACAATCGAACATGACGTTGAAGAACTTCGTTGCAATATCGTTAACCAGTTGTAGTCCCTTTTTCCAGCACTTGTAGCGCGGTGCGTCCATTTAGCATAATGCCTTCTCTCACCCTGGCTCCAGCACCGCCATACGAATCCCTTTCGAGAACATTCTCGCGATGATAAGCAGTACCACTTTCCCGCAAGATCAAGTGCCGTCTGGAATCGGAGGAAAGACTAAAACGACTCTCATCTGTAAAGAGTACATTTTTATGGATACAACGCCACTGCAAACGTGCACTATGATGAACTGTGGATAAATTAGGACGCAGACTACAAGACGTCGGGTGTATAGGCCTACTTGTCGCAGACGTCTTGCCACAGTTTGACGAGATGTCCGTGTACTTGCAAACTGACATGCTGTCATATGTCGATTAGGTTTTCTGTTGAAATCAAACACCTGTCTTGATGTTCCGTGGTAGAGTGAGGACAATCTGTTGGCAAACGTCTGAAGATATTCCATTGGTTTGAAACGCTGCACAGAACCGAACCCGGATACAACCCTATCTGAGATGCCAAACTCTCTGCCAATATCAGTAATTCTGCGGTCCTCTTCAATCTTTCCCATAATTCTTTCACGTCTGAAATTATCTTGATGTCTTAGAGACATTAGAAGACATCCAAGTTTGCAACTTCATTTCTTTACGAAAAGAGAGCTTTGTTCAACCACGCTTATCGCAGCCTTTTGCCTTTTATCCTATTGAGTGCTATTCGAAAATTTGAATGCGTTCCCGCTCGCTACTCGAAATCGTCAGTTATACAAATTACCACAAGCTGATTCGTCTGAATTTGCGGTTGTAATCTTCACAAATAGCGTTCATCATTAGGTTTTGGACGCCTGTGTATTACAGAAATACTCACTGTATTTCAAATGAATAGTCCATGTAAAAGTAGTTCATTTACGTCTGCTAAAATGATATACAAATGACACCGATGTCTATTTGCTTGTTAACATTTCTTCTAAAGTTTTACTGTTATTCTTTTTCGTCTTTTCAAACAGCCAAGATGTCTGTTAACCTTGGAACAGTTCAGTTCGTTTTAAAATCTCGATGGGATATCTCCCTTTCTTTCTCTCCAGTTCAGATTAATCTCTTCTCTGTTTGTGTATAATTAAAGCTGTCAATGTGGCAGAAATCATGGGATCTCACAACTATCTACGTTCAGAACCTTTAGTGAAAAGACGAGCGCCCTCTTGCAGAAAACAATCGATAAATCATGCATCTCGGAGTAGGAATGTGATTTGCAAGGCTTGAATTCTCTAGTAATTGAGAGAAGAGATGGCTCTCCTTCTAAATTATGTAGAGTTTACTATTCACATGTGTTATTCATTGACTGCAAAGAAAAATGGTTCGTATTACGAAAGTGTGATGAGTAAGAATAAATTAATTAATGATATTTTCATACTCTTTTTGCCTCATATTTGTAAGAATTAGCTGGACATTTTATGTCTTCATAAAAGGAGACAAACTATTTCTAACAATAAAAAAGTTAGTTTCTATACGTAATCATTTCAGCAAAGGTCTCAAATAATTTCATTAATCATCATAGGACTTAAAAGGGATGAAGATATTAGAGATAAAAGTGACAATGGAAGGAATATAAGCTAATATTAAAAGGATCTGAGACAACAAAAAAGTTCCTTAGTGTTGTGATAAGAAATTGATTTTCTAATAAAAATGTCATCCGCTTCATGCACTCTGAAACTGGAAGTTAATATATTTAACATATTGACATATTTTGCTGGAAGAGAAAGCTAACCAAGTAGATTTAAGTTTCGAATTAACTTAGAGACAAATATAGACACGGAATATTAGTACGAAGCTGTAGTTTTTACTGCTCATAGGTGTTACTTTTTAACCTCTTTTCATTTAAAAATATTCTATTCGTCTTATTTGAATATTGAATAAAATAGATTATTATTTTGCCTTTTACTGTATGAGTTTAAAGAAACAATTATAAAGACAGGAGTACAGAGTATTTATAACAATTATCACAGAACATGAAACAAAGACAACTTGCTGTTAACAAAATGGAGTTATTTATTTAAACTGGAAAATAAATTCCGTTATTTAAATTATGGAATTCGTAATGGAAATAAAACTCCGAGAAATGTTGGTGACGTCATCGTGATTCAGTTAAATCCATAAATCCAGTTTAGTCAGCAAAATTACATTTTAATTCTTTTTAGACAACAAGGACGACCATTGCTCACTACTGTTATTTGTTTATTATTTTATTAAATATTTTTGGTAAGTTCCACCGACGATTTGCTGTTGCATTCTGTTCTGCAATATTCATGGATAAACAGTGGAACTAATGCGTGTTTAATTTGTGTTTTTATCTATATTGAAATTTCGATAAAAATACCAATTCTGTACGCTATTTTTGATATCTTTAATAAAACGAAACTGTACACATATGTTGCTCATATCCAGGTAAAACAGTGATCAGGATTCTCCAAGAATGACGCCTTAAATGCAACACACGATCATAGCAATCAATGCATTTAGTTGTTGTTCTTCTTGTGCCTTTCCCATGAATTTGCATTCGGCTTTTACATGATGCGACTTTTTTAATCGATCCCAAGCGACTTGTCGCAGAGTCTGACGTTGGTGGGAGAATGTCTGTTGATGTGTGTGTGTGTGTGAGTGTGTTCACGGGGCCGGTTTACCTGCCTTGAGGGATGAAAAAGCGGAGATAAACCTTCCACCCTCCCGTATGGGACCGCTTAACTCACCTTTAGTTCTAAAGCAGTGGTTCCCAATCTTTTTCGACTTCCATACTCATTTTAAATCCACTTCTATAAATTGTACCCCTTGTTTTTAAAATAGCAGTTTTTAAATACTGACACTCTTGTTCAGTGCCTATCGTAATGTAAAATTAGTGGAAATGAATTGGGAAAGGAAAATTACTACACTGTAAGGCTACAGATGTACGCGTTGCACCGGTGGGGAACCGATGGTCCAAAGAGGCCAGATAAAGGTTCCTCACATCTTGGATGGGAATCGAACTCAGGTCTTTCCTACCAAAGCGCTTCGTCTATACCTACTGAGTTACGAAAGCTCTCAATCAATGCATTCAGTCTGCTCCAGAAATTCTCTGAGCATATTTGACCCATTCATAACAACAAAGAAAATAATACATGCTTTGTAGCATCTCCCGGAGCGCAGCTTGAGAAGTAAATTGTGCATCATCTCGATTCTCACTATTTGTAAAATGCCCGAACTGTTAATTATAATTATGTGAATGTTTGACAATATCAGGAAAAGAGAAGGAGGAAAGTGAAGATGAACAGTATTCATGAATGAGCTATGAAAATTAGAAATTTGATACTGAAAGAAAATCGAATGCTATCGGATTAGGGAATTGAACATGAAGAAGTTGACAGTTGACGAATGAAAAAAAAAAGTTAAGCAGATACTAATATAGGCACGCAGTGCATGTTTTTATTGTATTAAAAAATGTACACATTCCTTGACCTTTTCGTTTTTAAATTATAAATAATGACCGATTTTTCGGATTACATTAAGTTAAATTAAATTAAATAAGTCATTATCCAATGTGTGTGTGTTGTGTTGTGTTATGTTAATCTCTGATAACATGATTAGATAATCGCTGTGTGTGTGTGTGTGTGTGTGTGTGTGTGTGTGTGTGTGTGTGTGTGTGTGTGTGTGTGTGTGTGTGTGTGTGTGTGTGTGTCTGTGTTATGATCCGTCGAGTCGTTTCCGACTACTGGCGACTCCACGAACATACACTCTCCATTCCGATCTCTCCCTGACCATGTCTCCAAGGGCACTTCAGTTGTTTCTTTAACTCCATCCACCCTTCTATTTCTCGGTCTTCCTCTTCTCCTGCTTCCATCAACTTTAGCAAGCATCATCATCTTCCCCAGACTGTCATTTGCTCGCATAATTTGTCAAGGGAGCAATCTATCTTTATTCTGTCTATCACTGGTTTATTGGCTTGCTTTGAAGTCCATGGTATTCTTAGTAAGCGTCTCCAAACCCATAATTCAAATGCATCTATCTTCCTTCTTTCACTCTTTCTCAGGGCCCAACATTCACATCCATACAGCACCACAAAGAATACCATTGCGTTCAGATAATTGCTGTACATATAGTAAATTCCGTATATCCTCCTTTAGATTAGGCGTGTGATTAATGCGATTTCCTCTTATATAGATAGATGAAGCTTGACTGTCTTCAGACAAACTCCTTCGTTTCTCTCCAGTTATTTTGTTGAGCGTTGTCTTTGGATAAGACTTACTTAATTTATAATTAAAGTGTGATTCGTTAGATGCTGTACCAATTTGAAACTTGCCCGATGCGTTACATGATTTCTGTTTTTTGTGGTGATCTCATCCACTGAATTTGGTGACTTCTCTTGTGGAATTGTACGAGCAAAAACACATCAGTTCTGTGTAGGTCATGTGTTAATTATGCCTAGGAAACAGTCCTTTCAAATAACCTTGGAAATGAGCAAGTTGCATCAGTCGAGAAAATACACCACAGAGAATTGCGCAGTAAATTCGAAACTTGAAAATACCACAATTTCATTACAATTGGATCCATGCTTTCAGTCTGTTGGTGGAGTTAGGTGGAAAGGAGATCAGTGATATTCATGAACTATCTACCAGAATCAAGGTCTAAATGTATTTTAAGGGTCACAAGGATAAATAATGTAGGTGTTAAATGGATGAATGAAGAGATTAAATATGTGATACAGAGGAAAAAGGCATTATGAAGCTAGCATAAGAGGAGGGGTAAAAATCAATTCCATGAGGATAACAAAGAGCAGACAGGGATGTTGACTTGGTTGGTAGGGTGTATGTGAGGAAGCAATATCCCAGAAGAGGAAGGTCACTAGCTGTGTGCCTCAGGAGGTCTGTTTTAGAGCCATTGATTCTGCCCCCCCCCCCCCCCCAGAGTGGTACTGCTACTGACTCCGTTGAAAAGAAACGGTTGCAAAAAAAAAATCTTCCCAACACCTCGCTGATAGAAATCCGAAGGAACTTTTAGCAACTCCCAAGGAGCTTATTCACCGGATGTAAACATTCCGCCATAAAAAATTAAGGCAGAGTTGGGCGTAAATTATTCCCACTTCAGTGCAACATTTACCTTATTGGTTTTCGTTCTTTAAATTTAATTAACTGATTTTGCCCTGCTTAAAAGCAATACTGAATCTCAGATTACAGCCGATATTAAACGATCAAATAATTACGTTTAATGCTCCTAAGACGATTGTTTTTTTTTTCGATAATACATCACTTGAGAACGAAGAATATTTATTTTGTTGGTACGTTGTTAATTGATCAAGATGTCAATTAAGACCTGATATGTGTTCGGTGATTTTAGAAGTGTTTGCTCCAGACGACCTGTCCTTTTCAAAACATACTAACAAAAGCCAATTTACTTTTTGCATTTGAGAGTAGGGAAGTGTAACAATCTGCCTTCTTAACTCTCTCTCTCTCTCGGTAGAATATCACTCTCAAGTGTTTTTATTCATTATTGTAATGCTTTTATTTTTCAAGAGCTCTTCTCCATTTTCCCAAGCTAATTATAATCTTACTTCTACTATTAATCTTTTGTATACTACAGCGTGTGGGACACTTGGGAGTGTCCTTTGACCGAGCGTGTATTTTGTGGATCATAATAATTCATTGTCGTATCATATACTGCTCAAAACAATTAGGGGATATTCCTGTTAAAATTATTTCACACTAAAATGTATAATTTGTTAAATTTGTAATAAATATCGATTATTTAAACAATATCTCATCAATTATGCCCTATCCATAAATAAGAAATATTTATTCATGTATAAAGTACCCAATAGTTATAATTATTTGCAGAAATGTATAATTATTCGACAGATACTAAAATATCCCTTAATTGTTTTGAGCAGTGTAAGATACCGGCCATTGCCCGGGACAGAAATTATGCCTTTCTTTCAGACAAAATGAATGAATTCTGTCCATTCAAGAAAAATTCGAAAATAAACTTTATGAATCTTTGCTGTCCTCCTTACAGCTTTGCGAATCAGGCATTCATCGGCCTGGTGTTTTTACAGGAACGCACAATTCGTGAAAAATATCAAGAACTCTGGTCGCACACGGTCATTCTTCTATTACTAAATGCATATCACGCTACTCACGTGAATGTAATGCGGCCCCGTTAAATCAGAACAGAAAACACCAAGAGGAAGTTTTGAAATAAACTCTTTTCGACGTGTAAAGCTTGTTTTATCACGTGCTTAAAAAAAAAAACTAGGTAACTGGTGGGATTTCCCACAGATCTTCCAAATATGCACAAAATAGTTTTCATACATTCTGAGGCTGTCGTTTAAAGCAGTGGTTCTCAAACTGTGGGGCGCGACCGCCAGGGGGGGGAAGCGGGAAGTTTGAAAGGGGGGCGCGACATACTTTCCTACAAATAAAAATTAAAACTGTCCTAAATCAGTTTTAAAAATAACAACAAATAAAAATACAGAAAGAAAAACTATTGATTATACAGGTTTTAATTTTCATGAATTTTAGAATAACTAATAATTATTTTCTTCACTCGCACTTTTAATATTGTTTCATTTCAATACATATTTTGATTAATTGCAAGTGTTAAAGCTAATTTTTATTGTAGGCCTAATATTATGATACTTTTTTGTCAAAAACTGTTAAATAATATGTAGAAAACACAAAATAAACTGAATAAAACGTCAAACTTAGTATGACTTCTGTTTTGATAAATAAAACCGGCCTGGGGGGGTGGGACGCTGACAGTGTTTTCTCTTGTGAGGTGGGGCTCAGAGGTAAAAGGTTTGAGAACCACTGGTTTAAAGCATTTACTTTGTCTGCATTATACATAGTTAAAAATTACTTGAAGTGATCAGTCATTAGAATTATTACTAACAATGTCGTAATGCTAATAGGTATCGATTATATTGAATACGTCTGGACAAGTTGTTTGTACTCCTTGAAGATCGCATTCAGCTTAGAAAATTTGAGGAAATACATTTTTAAATTAAAGTCTTATTTTGATAGCGACTTCATTAACTTTAATACTCAAACTTCTTTCTTATTAAAAATGAATAGGATTTTTTAACCCTTAGAATAAAATTCCAGAAAATGGAAAATAATTACTTGCTTGTGCCTGGTGCTTAGAAAAATAGACGATTAGAGCAAATATTGGATTGAAACTAAGGATTTCTTTCCAATCCAAAAATTAATTTTGGACTAATTTTTTTTTTAATTCTTTTTTTTTTTTTTTAAACAGGAAGTATTCCCAACATGATACGGTATTCAGCAATGAAAGAGAGCTTTTACAGTCGTACTCTTCACCCTTAAGCGGAGAAGGTATGAGAACGCGGTAAACTTAAGTGAATCAAAATAAGTACAAGATTTAGACTTAAACTGTAATTCAGTTGACATGTGATATCGTTAGTGAAACTCTCAGTGACTGGAAGATGTGCGCAATACAGAAACTGATTTGTGCGAGTTGCCATCAATAAATTGGGATCTTTCTCTCCCCAATATGAGACTTGATCTGTTAACATGCCGTTTGAACGTAATACATGTCATATGTATGCTGTCAACTGATGATCTTATTATTATTATTATTATTATTGTTCCGGGCAACTCCAAGGAGTCGACAGACTCATCGAGGGAGGCCCTAACACCATGTCAAGAACAACTATTCGACATTCACACAGTATCTATCATACCTTGCCTTGAACTCATTCACGGACGTAGCACCGACAACAGACTCTGGAAGCTTATTCCACTCATTCACTACTCTCCAAGTAAAAAACCTAGCTCTAACACCCTTGTCAACCACGCTCTTGCCCAGCTTCCATTCATGGCCCCTAGTCCTCCCACCACCAGTCATATTTTCAAAAATATCTTCTGGATCAATCTTATAGAAACCCTTCAGTAATTTGAATGTCTCAATCATATCACCCCTCCTTCGCCTATCGACCAATTTCTGCAACCCACAAATCTTCAACCTATTCTCATAAGGTTCATTCACAGACCTGCTATCATCTTGGTCACTCGTCTCTGGATCCTCTCCACTTCCTCCCCATCACGAAGAAATCCTGGTGCCCATAACTGGGCACAGTAGTCCAGATGGGGTCTTATCAAGGTCCGATACAGAGGAATAATGACTTGTTTGTCTCTGCATGTTAAAGTATTTTTCAGAAGCCAAGTGATTTGGTGAGCTGTTTTAGTCACTTTTGCAATGTGCCCCCTAAACTTCAATTCCCTATCCACCAACACTCCCAAATCTCTGGCCTCATCAATCTCCTGGAGTACGGTTCCACCAATGCGATATACTGCTGCTATTCTTTTCATCCCAAAGTGCATAACCTTACACTTTGGCACATTAAATTGACATCCATTTTTCCTAGCCCAGTCCTCCAAACTATCCAAATCATCCTGTAAAATTTTGACATCCTGTGCACTCATAATTGCTCTACCCAACTTTGCATCATCAGCAAACAAGTGAACACTTCCTCTCAAATCTCCTTTCCTATATCATTGATGAACAAATTGAAAAGCAGTGGTCCAAGAACAGAGCCCTGTGGCACTCCACTAGTCACAAGCTGTCTTTTAAACTTCACTCCTGAATAAACCACTCTCTGGTATCTCTCCTTCAACCACCCTCCTATCCATCTCACCAACCCTATATCTATCCCCATCTACTCCAGTTTACTGATTAGGGTTCTATGTGGTATCCTATCAAAAGCCTTGGCAAGGTCCAGTAGTATTACTTTAAACCCATTACCCATATCCAGTTCAGCCGTCACTGTGTTATAAAACGTGAGCAAGTTACTGAGGCATGATCTACCCTTCACAAAACCATGTTGTCCCCCATACAATATCCCATTTTCATCTATCCAATCCTGTATTCTTTTCTTGACTAATTTCTCTAAGACCTTGATAATGTTTCCTGATATGCTAATCGGTCGGTAATTATAACAGCAGTCTTAGAACCACCTTTATGCAGTGGAACTATTTTCCCCTCTTTCCACCTCCTCGGGACTAACCCAGACCCGAGACTCAAATTAAACAAAATGGTCAAGGGTACTGACAATTCTTTAGCTGCTTCTCGTACAACACGAGCTGGTATACCATCCAATCCCACAGATGTATTGACATTGAGGTTATGCAATAGACTACTCACCTCCACTTCATTCACCACAGTTCCCGTATAATCTACTGGTACATTCGTTTCTGCAATGTCACCACCTAGATGATATATTCTTGCAAAGTGCTCACTCAGTAACTCAAATATATCAACTGATTCAGTTACCTCCCTACCATCGGCATTCTTTAAAATCATTCTGCCATGTACATTTTTCCTTTTACTTGCTACATATCTAAAAAACTGTTTAGGATTCTCTTTAGCCTGCATGGCCAATGTTCTTTCGTAATCCTTTTTTGATTTTCTTACCACACTCGTTACCCTTCTGGCCTGCGCTTTATACCGTTCGTGTGCCTGCCGGTCACCTTTCTCCTTAAATTCCCTCCATAGTTGTTTCTTTTTTTGCACCTCAAGCTTAATGGTGTTATTCATCCATTTAACCCCTAGTTGATTTATTATTCGGACTCTAGGTATACAGTCAGCCATTGCTTCATGCAAACACTTCTTAACTGCCTACCATGTACTATCAACTTCTAGTCCTTGCAGTTGTACATGCCATGGCACTGAACCAATCAAACTCCTAAGCTTGTCATACTTTCCAGCCCGATAATTCCACATGTACCCATTTACATATTAATTGTAAATTCCACACTTTTAGCCACCTCCCAAGTCAAGACCCTATGATCACTCTCACCGATTGGTGGCAATGTGGTCATATTTGTTACAGCCAAATCCTCAGATGTAATTACTAGGTCAAGCACTCTCTGACCCCTAGTATTTTCCATTACATGCTGTCACAGATAGTTATCCCTTAATAACCGCATAAAATCCAATTCCTTCCTCCCATGTGTCCTCTCCTCACTCCAATCAATGCGACCATAGTTGAAATCTCCCATAATAAGCATCCTCCTGCCACTCATTTCTTCTATTTGCTTGTGCATACTGTCACCACCATCTTTTCCATCACCTGGTCTATAGCAGCACCCAATTGTATATTTAGTTCTGCTAGCCACAATCTCACACCAGATGGCCTCAAATATGCTCTTTTCTCTATCCTGCAATTCAACTTCTATTCTCCTTGATTGCAGCTCATCAGCTATCATCAACAATACTCCTCCCCCATTTTATTCTCCCTGTCATTCCTGAACACACTATACCCATCACATTCAATCCCACTAGCTATATCATCTACAGTCAGCCATGTTTCACTAATACCAATAACCTGTGGTCTGGAAGTGCCAACCATGGCCAAAAACTCTTCCTTCTTGTTCCTAATATAGACGTAATAAGACGTAATCTTATTACGTCTCCTTTCTGAATTAAGAAAATATAGGTTCGAGGCCCATTGTGGACTGTTACCTGTCTACGTCTTTTCATCCTAAGCTGAGTTAGCCACTTTCAAGCAAGGTGCGCTATAAGAAACTGGAGTTTCTGAAGGGCAGAGCGCTTGCAAATTAGAAGGATTCTCACCAATAATTCTGAACATCATCAAACTGTTTAATTGTCTTCTGTGATTAGATGGTGAATGATCCTGTGCTACTAATAGAGATTAAAAGAATGATTTAATACTAATAGAGGTTTGTGACAACCATCTTCTATAAGAAACCCCCTCTCCTTATATTTTATTATATAAGGAGAGAGGTATATTATATAAGTCGACAATATGTAATTAATTATGGAGGACACAGTATCATCTGCCTGCTTTGAGAAGGTTTTTTTTTTGATAAATTCAGAAGATAATTTATGAATATTGTGGTAAAATAGTACTAATTTAATTTTTATTACATCATTGCGGGAATTGAGTTGTTTTAGATATTCGAAGGGGGGAAAAACAACAGAAGATAGTGTTGACTTTTTGAGAATTTTAGTAACCTAAAATGATTAGATAAATTGTTTAGATTTTTTAACCAAGATAAACTCCTTTGATCACAAAATAAACTTCACCTTGGAACTTGAAAAGGATAAACAATTGTTCATTTCTAGATATGTTAATTAAAAAACAAATGGATGGACATATCATCCTTGCGGTTTATCGTAAAGCAACGTCGATATTTGCACTTCGCATCTTCCCACCACATTTCTCAAAAACTGAGCATCGTACGCATGCTCAAAAATAGAGCTACTCGCATCACAACAGAAAAAAAAGATAAATTATGTTATATCAGTGGCGTAGCGAGGGGTGGAAGGGTATGGTCCTCCCCGGGCGGCAGTTTTCACGTGAGACAATTGTATTTTTCGACGATTCTTTTATTTATGTTAACTTAGTAATTTTTATTACTTAATTAATAATTAGTTTTTAATAATACTTACAACTAAAACAAACATAATCATAATGTCTTAATTTATTTCCCTATACGTCGTTTTGACTTTTTGTAGTATTTTTGGTGTGTATTGAGAGTGGCGGCAAACTCAGGAATCTCCCCGGGCGGCAAAAGCTCTAGCTATGCCACTGTATTATATATCAAAAACCCCGATAGACAACGGTTATCCAAAAAATATGATCCAAAAAATACTTTTTTGCGACCCCCACAACAATCTGAAGAAACACATTACAAATTCTCCATTGCAATTCCTTATGCTGGAACAGTTTCAAAAAGGATTGCTACGCTCCTCAAACCATATGAAATACGAATTGGAAAGATAGAACCACTAGCATTAACACTGAACTAATTTATTTGCATTTTTAAAAGACAGAGAAATATAGAGCTTCCGAACGGTAGCAACAAAAAAGTATAATGCAGTTTTTTTATAATTGCAAATAATTTGCAAATTATTTGCAATTATAATTGCAAATTAATTGCAAATAACATCATACTCAAGCTACTGAATATATACTACAACACGAATCAGAGATAGCCAGATTTATTACGTAAAAGCAAGATTTGCGGTAAACAGAACGGATGTACTATAGATTTCTGAAATTGTCATGTATGGGATTGATATGAACATATTAACTAACAGTGGTTTTCTTTCCTTAGAAATCAAACATTCGCAATGTACCAAAAAAAAAAATAATAATAATATAATATAAAGCTCTGGTATACTGTAGTAGTCGTTTCTAATCAGTTCACGAAACGCACTTTACACGATTCGTTAAAACATTAATCGAAAATAAATAACGAGTTCGAACTAACAGGTTCCTCTACTTTATCTAGAATACATACTTCTAAGCATCAACAGACACGAGAAAATAATTATTAAGCCTGAAATGCATAACTTTTGATTATATGCAATTTCACAACAAACACGGAGATGTACTTGACTGGATTGTACTGTGTCGAAAAAGGAAAAGGTGCACAAAGGAGACGTTGGACCATCAAAATAAATGTTGCAGTCAATCGGTTGTTAATGTGGAAAATACTCATTTGCATGCAGCGGCGAACTGTAAATTAATTTCAGTGTCAGTTTTCCGCTTATCCCTAAGTATAATGAAACGTATCGTATTGTACTGCATGCTTATGGAAAAGGAGAATTGAAGTAAATAAGTTGAAATTTCCTTAAGGCCCATTTCAAAGACGCATTACTTTACACAGTAATGGGTCATTCACAGAAATCCGCTAATGTGTTGTCTCGATGGAAAACAATTTACGAAAGTTATTTCTGCTTTCCTTAAAAGCAATTTCTTTAAGTAGCTCGTTAAATGTGCGGTTTCGAAAATTTTCTTCGCTTATGATGGACGAGAATTTGAATGACGACTTGCAAATGTTTAAAGCAAATGAAATTTGAACCACTTCCTTCAGAATGGTTCGCATCACGACAAAGAAAAAGGCAAAAGCTAAATTGTGATTATTGTAAAAATAAAATAAATCAAAGCGTTCAAAGATCAAAATCTTAAATAAATTTCCATTTTCTTTTTTGGATGATTAATTCCCTCAACCTTTTATTAGTCGAACATTTAATTTTATTACTACAACAGACTTAATATTAACGCAAGTGACTGATGAGATCACTGAGCCATAACGAAGCAGAACGTCAAGTATCTAGTTTATTGATGGCAGCCTAGAATAGAAAATATCCATTAGGATGAAATGTTAAGTTCAGTCAAGTTGTCCACATCAGGGAACTGAAATTGTTGAATTATCCTCTCGCGTTACATCACGTGTGTCATCACTCACATTGACAACCACTGTAGTAGACTGCTGTGCTTCAACACAGGAACATCCTCTCCAGCGTACACATTTTGCGGAATAATATTAATTTAATGATTCCTCACACAGATCAGACAACATTACCGTAATAGACTACTTGCAACTAAGAAGGATAGCTATGAAGTAACTATTGATATCATAATATTGACACATTTTATTATTAATGAGATTCTTCCGTGGTGGAGAAATGCTTAATGATAATAAATTAAGTTTCAAAATCAAATTAAATGTAACCAAATAATGTCTATTGTCATTGCATGAGTTTATTCTAAGACTTTTAGACACAAAACATTGATCAGTCATCCCCATTATTTGGATGAAGTAAGGTAGGTTAAGTCGTCATAACATGGCAATATGTAGATAAAAGCTCAAGCTCATATTCGAATGATTAAATGTATTAATTTAATGAATGAATTAATTAATTTGAATACATTTAAATTGATTAATTACCGAAATAGTTATTTCTGAGTGCAACATACCGTGAATTTCTTCTACAATCAAAATAATTTTTGTTGTTATAGTTGATATACTCAAAATAGTTTGTTTTACTTTTTCCATTCATTATATTTTTGACTGCAGTAATAACTGCTTCGTTTGTTTACTGCGCATAAAAATAATTATCCAGATTCTGAATCATTGAGGTTGAGTCCATCAGCACCTTACAGTACATTTTTCACTGATATTTCTGCTATCATAATGGTTGTAAAGGGCAAAAAATTACATTATGGAGGTAACAGGAATTTGATCACTCGAACCTCAAAACTCCAATGCTTTTTCTTCTCAACAAAAGACTTGAATAAATATTATTTATCCAAGTATTTAAATAAATTGCCAACGCATCCCTGAAGCAACTGGAAGCTACCTTCCTTTTTTGTGACACGCCAGATCTTATATTTTTTTTTATAACCTATCTTTAGCAAGTTTTTATTTGCTCAATTTCTTGTGCACGCACCATTAAGACTGCATGCAATGCATTTTGTCATATACTGTGCGTGAAACACTTATGATTTTTATGACGTATTTCCGATGACGTCATGCTATTACCCAATATGTTATTTTCGGAATTAGCATGACGGGGGAAAGATATATGTTTCTGAGTGCTGGGTTTGAAATTGAAATCGAGCACACGTAATAAAATACTGTGAACTACACGAGCAATTGTGACATTATTATAAGGCCTGATTTACTTTGTGGGCATTAAAGCGGTTTATAATTACACTCACGGACACAAAAGGTCTTAAATAACGAAGTCGAAGTTTCGTCATTCACCTTAATGAAAGGATTTTGAAGCGTGAATGTGAAAAAAAAAAACTTGAACTACTTTATTTATTATCAACAGAATAGTTCTTAAGTAATATGCTATAAAAGATGCATCCTGATCTTTAGAAGGTCTTAATAGAGTTGATGGAATAAATGTAACCAAATTGCCGCATTTTCGTACCCGTTATTCGACTGAGCAGTAAGCAAAGCGATGACGAACGGAAGTGGACCTCCTTGCAGAATTGAGTCAAGCTCTGCAAGACCATTGCGTGAATGTGCTTTTAAAGCAAAGAGCCACAAGGAAAGAAGATCGTTGCATCTAGACATTGAGAGATAACCGATCTTTTTGTGACAAGCATCGCACAAAAATCCCAACATTCCTCTGTGTTTGAGTTCCCCTGAACTAAAAGAGCCGGAAAGAAAAATGTTCAGACGGTGTGCTGTTTGCAGAGCTTTTCACTTGAGACATTGTGGGATAATGCATTAAGTTGCCATTTTTAAGGATGATCCATTGACAGAAGGAGGGGAGATAGCAGGAGAGATATTATTTTTAAATTATTATAATTGATAAGGGTCATTTGTTTACATCAATTCCAAAAAAGCATCTTTGAACAAGAAATTATTAATTCTGGATTCATGAGGTCCTCGTATTCTTGATTTTTCATATGTACATGTCCAGTTCATTTTTTATTAAGTTTTCTGTGGAAATATAGCACCGCGCTTAACATGCAATGAGTTGAAACGGAGTGGAGTACTGGCATTATGGACAATACAAATAAAAACGCTAACCTTATTTGTTGGCCCTATAAATATTGCATTTTTTGTTGATCTGATATAATTTTCTTTCAAGTTATCGATTAAATTTCAAATTTCATACATCAGATATTACTTTAACAACAGAGTGTAAAAATATTTGTCCATGTTTCCTTAAAATTGCAACGTTTAAAATACTTTTAAGTGTGCCGTACACAATAGGGGAATGTATGCAAACATGAGAAACAGTGTGCAGGCGAAATACATTCTTCACTTGAGATTGCGCCTTGATATCGTCCGAGGAATATGCTTTATAAACGCGAAGATGGAAAATCCATCTATCAAGCTGACAGATCCTCTTTATATACAAACTAATATTTTTTTTTTCTCTCACGCATCAGACGTGTAAGCGTCATGAAGATGAATCAAGTTCATATCTAAGGCTGTAAAAAGACTATTTCATCAAAACATGAAAATAGGCGCACTCTCTTCAATTTCCACTTTATTCAGAATAAACTTTGTTTATGTATGATGAGCGCCATCCTATTGTGACGTTACTGTTAAGTAATACGTTATCTCAAAATGCATTTCTCTTAAGTGGATACACGGAGATGTTACGTGCAATATAATGTTTAAGCTGTTTTATTTTTATCTGTCTACAAAAGGTATCGCACCACAACAATATTAACTTTGGATTTAAATAATATAAAAAATTAATGCGAAGAAGAAAATGAATGTAACATCACAGAAATTTAGAGATGAGGACTGTTATGCAGGTTGTAGAATTGTTAACTGGAACTCTACGAATTAATCTTCATATCAAAATAATTAGCAAGAAAAGGATTAGAATAAAAGAAAGAAAAATTGCAGAAAAATGAATTTACTGTGACCAAGGTGCAGAACACTCCTTGCTGTACTTGGTATCAAACTATAATTGAGGCGATGTATGCGGCATAACATCATGACTATGTTTATAACTGTTTATCACATGACATGTGATTGAGTCCCCACACAGGAGAGATTTCAGATGCCATGGCGCATTAGTCCCCTGCATGGTATAAGTTTGTAGAGAGAGAGAGAGAGTGGCATTATATGAACAGCTGGTAGAGTGGGTGATAATTATCACTGAATATTTTAGGATGACAGCTGTTCATGAGAGTAGGAATAGATCAAATGAAATAAAAGTGGAAGAAGCATGATTCTTGGGTTAGCAGTTCATCTCAAAATCAGCTGCGTTTCATGAAAATTGGGAGAACATGATGGTTTCCGATTCACTTATAATAACACAAAATATATATATACAGTATGTATATAGAAAAGGCATGTAACGGAAACAGATCGTCTGTGAGACATGTCCTATTACTTCTGTACATGCATAAACACATGATACGCAGCATAAAACAAGTAAGTTACTAGAACACTTACATGCTATACGTTTAAAATGCAAATCAACATTATCTCATGATGTAATCTCTCGATCATTTTTAATGCTTAAGTCGAAAATTTTATTTATTCAATATGTAGAAATATAAAATATTTCTTTATTTGTTCCTACGAATTACAGAAGGGCTCTGTCAGAGTACTAACAATATTCCACAACACACACTAAGAAAATGAACATGGGTAGAGATGGTTACAGATGCATTTTGTATCAGTAGTGTTCCTTGGAAAGCATACTGATTGCGAGTGGAGTATGCTTATGAGTCAAAAATGGTTATGGCTTAAATTTTTAATGTAAATTCCATCCACAGAAAGTGGTCAGCATATCGTTCATTAGTACTGTGGAAGGCTACCCTTAAAAGTAAATGCTATAATAACCTTTCCACTGTTATTATCAGTGGGACTATTTCCAGAGACACAGTTTGGCAAATGTATCAGAGCTCCACTCAGACTGGATGGAAATAATCAAATCTAATTAAATTATTAATATTTCGAAGTATTCGAAATGATATTATTAAATCTCTGCGGAAGACATGGATTCGAACGTAATTTTCAACACAGATAGAATGTATTTTAGTTAATTTCACTGACATTTTCACAGAATGATGATAAGCGATTGCCCTTCAGTGCTGTAATTTCTGTTGTTAAACCATTTTTAAAAATAGATTCAGAAATTCGTTGATGATTTTTTTTTTCATTTTCATTTTATTTTTGGCAAGCAATGCGAAATTATTATTATTGCACCTTGGCTCGAAAAAGTTGAAAGAAATTTGTGTTTAGGATCTGTTAAAATTTGGCAAAATTAGGAACAAGAAAACTATGTCTAAAGTAACAGAAATTGATCTAATTACAATTGTAATTAGATCAACTTACATGAATTTAATGACGTAATTACATCAACCATGTGATAATACAAATGTCAGATACAAGAATGTGATTGAAAAAACACACCTTGTTGATTATTGACCATAATTCCCTGACTTGATTTATTAAAATATTAACACCCTTTGGGACCTTCATTTCTGTTGCTTTATTTAAATATATGAAAGAAATGGAGTAAACCTGAGATATTAAACAAATTCCCAATTTTCCAGAGATTTGTTAACATACATTAATTTTTGTTTATTTACAAGGTTCACGCTAGTTATCATATTCAATTTTTGAAGAAGATTAATCTAAGCTTATTTACTCCTCAACATGGAATTATTTATTAGTTTCAGAACTGGAAAACGTAAGATGAGAGAGATACAGCTATATCATTACCGTAATAATTTACGTGAAAAATAATTACGTATTTATTTATAAATGAATTATTTATGCTACTCATCTCCTGCATTTTCTTAGGTTTTTTTTTTTTTTTTTTTAATTTTGACTAGCAAGAAATTGACTGTTGTTACCTTCTAGAGCTTTAGTATCGTGTTGCTGAACTTTTCTCTTAAAGTGTTTCCTTATGCATGTTCTTTTTTATTTTATTTTATTTTTATTCCGCAGATTGCTTTAAAACACGGATGAAAGTTTTCATGTCAATAAATATTTAAGTTAGGCGTTTTCAGGGAAAATCATACTTTTGCAGTTTACTCCGTATTTGAGATCAAAATCGCAACTACCATACCTGATACATTAGTAATTCATTTCTTAAAGCACCATTTCGTTTTTCATTAGGAAGAGAATACGCACGTGTTTACTGCCGGTTACCTATTTATTTTTATTTTTATTTGCTATCTGGATAATTAAAATTTTGATTAAATACTCTGTGAAATCGCTATAAAGATAATATGTTATTACATTGGTAATCGTGCTATCGTTCACATATGTCTTTAGAATATTCATTTTAAACAACAAAAAATTATCAACTGGACAACATATGCACGGTGAATAGCAAATAGAATTGTCACCATCACTGTCATCAATCTTCCAGCCTCCCACAAAGCTGAGACCAGTGACGAATTCTCCATGCTTGCTATGGAGAATGCTGCGCAAGCTTATTAATTGAGAAAAAAAGTAATATTTATTTGTTAATAATTGCATGTATTTATAAGCATTCCATTTATTCTTTTATTTTTGTAGACAAGACGTTTTAAGCATGCGCGGCAATAATTGAGCTTTGCGTTGTGTATCGAAGGCCGACGCTAGTCAAGCTACCTTGGCTTGCTCGGTTGTGGGAGCATCCAGGTCCTCGCTTCAGCACTGTGATTTCATGCGCTCGCATAGCCATTTCCGCTCCCTCCACCTCATCTGACTATGTGTTTGCTTAAACACGGACCATACGCAGTCAAAGTAGCCCGAGCCAGTGAGCTTCAGCCAGCCTTTACAAGTGTGCGTGTTGCTTGGGAAAATTAACTTACAACCAACTTTTTATGACGATGTTATTGACCAGTTCATAAAGAACCATAGGGAAGAATTTGTATTCAAGTAGCTAAATTGAACAAGATAGAATATCATTTGTAAAATAAATGTTGTATTTGTATGATTAAATGTACATAAATTTCTAAATACTATACATAGTTTTAAATGGTCAGTAATTCATTATTCCGCTAATCAGACTTCAATCACACCTCTCACTCCCTGAATGATAACAAGCGCAAGCGTGAATTTCAAGACCAGCATTCGCCCCTGGCTGAGACCATTAACTAACTTCAGGTTGTTTGGTGTCCATTTCACTCTTTGCACTAGGATATCCACATATTATTCGATTGCTTAAAAAAATGAGTAACAATAAGTTATTGAAGTTATAAGTGTACACCTCTTCAGTTGTGATTTTTAATTTAAAAATATAAATAAAATAAGTGTGGTTGAGTTATAGATTTTTGATGGGCAACAGCAGCGTGTCAAATACAGATTATTCACATCCGAAAGGATACCGTTATATCCTTTCGGATCAGACTTTAGTTATATTAACTGGGATTATTAAAATATTCATAAGGATATTTTCACAGATACGAGACACTTCGACATTTCTGTGCATGTCAGAAGAAGGAGAATCCATTCCGATAATATGATAATCAATCCGTCTCTTGTGGGATGAGTTGTTTATTATTACACGTCGTAAAATGAGCTTTTCTTTTATGAACATTGGAGTTTTTAAAGTGGTAACTTCAGATATCCCTTGGTTAACGCGGTTTTGCTTAACACGGGATAATTGCGACAATCCCTTGATATTCGCAGCAAGAGGTTTTAATTAACGCGCCTTTAAATGTTCCAAAATTCTACCAAATACGACATCTTCGCTACAACCCATGGACATGGACGTCACTGCAACTTTCAAAACCTGTTTTCTTAAAAAGACATTCTCAAAGGGAGTAGAAACAACAACGGGAGAAAACGCGATTACACTCCAAGAATTTTGGGAAAATCTTAGCATTAAACATGCAGTTCAAAACATTCATGACGCTTGGTAGCAAGTGTCTTCTAGCTGCATGAGAGCTGTTTGTAAAAACCTTCTGCCAGAATGGCAATGACTTAGGTTGGTTTTCAAAATTCTATGAACAACGTGGTTGAAGAAATCGTTATAATTGGTGAAGACCTCGGTTTTGATGGTGTGGATGCAGAAGATGTTAAAGAATTATTTTATTCAAATTGAAAAGATTTCAGTGACAACAATCTTCTTGAAATTGAACAACAATGAACAATGAACAACAATGAATGTGAAGATGAGGTTCCAAACAGTCAAAGAACTGGATGGAACATTTCGCAGTTTAGAATCGCTTAAGTATTCTATAACTGTTGTTTACCTCTGCTAGTTGGCTGATATGTTTGCTGACACGATTGATATTCCAATTCATTCTTAATCAACCTCCTAGTCAGGATTCTACCGTTTTATTCTCCGCCACCGTTATATCCACGTTCCCACTCTTTAGAGAACACATAATTAGTCAATGAACTTAGGTACCGAGACGGGCCTAAGTAATAGATATGGATCCAGATGTTAATCGAAGAATGCTTATTTGCAGAGGTCTAGAGAGTCATTTTGCTCGTAGAATTTATGCTGATAGGAAAAAAAATAAAACTGTTCAAATGACTCTTGATAACTTTTTGTTTTTTAAAAAATTTCAGTAACTAATGTAGGTTCAGCCACTTATTAAGCTTTGCATTCATTTTTTATCTTTCCTAAAAGAGTACCATATAAAACAATTATTAATACAGTAATCGATCATGGATGAATTGTAATTTTTTCCATTGATTATTATATTTGATTAACGCGGTTTTGATATACGCGGTAGCATCGAGGGATTAATTAATCACGTTAGTCAATGGATACCTGTATTTTGCTTGTATAACAGTTGTAAAATTTTACGTATAAAGCATGTGATTTTGCGTGTTGGTGACCAATTCGTACATCAGCGTATTTCTTTTCCCCCTTCATCATGAATTGACTCTTCTTCGCAAGTTGCCTGACTAGGCTCTCGTTTATGTGGTTGGATAGTAGATGTAATTTTGTTTGGTTTATTTTTCTTTAGTTTTAGTTTCCTTGCTCTCCTACGTTCGTTATTTTAAACATTTCTGTTATGTCACCGGATGGCAATTGTCTCCTTGTCTGCTTTTCTATTAAATTATTCCGAGGGCATGCAAACTATCATCTTAATAGGTTCAGTAGCATTAAGATAGGTATTACATTTTTTTAATCATGGAACGTATATTTTCAGTTTGCACTTCTAGTAAGTTATTCATTTTTACTTTGTTCAATTTGGAGTATTTACTGCAGAATTTAATTCACTTCCCATTTAACTTTGTAAATATGTTGTTTCAGTTTCAGTCATTAGTTCTGCTGGACCAATTTTAAATGATATCACATCAAGTCCAATCCAGGCTTCTCATCCCACTCTAGTATTTTCTGATGCTATGCTATGATATTTCTCATCAGATTGCTAACAATTTGATCAGATTGTGATTACGTTCTAATCTTTCAATATCCGTTGCATGAAAACATTCAGTTGCATTAAACCTTCCAATAAAAACAGGCAGGTATAATTGTGGACAATAATTCTTTGGTTTGATTTTTACGTTATTTGTTGTCAAACCCAGAATATTTGCGACCCTAACTACTTGCTTTTCGCAATTTCTTCGTTTCTGTGTTATTTATTTTCTGATGCTATGTACATTAGCATCTAAGTCCACAAAGTAATTGTATTATGTCTTAAATTTCCGTATTTCTGATTTTGCAGGAAGAAAATCTCTGCCAACCTCGTTTGTGGCTTGCTAACACACATTCAGCTAAAGAAGCACTGAAAATTTTGTATGCGTCCTAGATGAGTCATTTAGCATTAACATAAATGAAGTTTTGTATTTCTAACAGAAGTGGTATTAACAGCAAATATAAATTAATATAACCAGACAGGTAATTGTTAGAAATGCTTTTAATATAACAAACTCATTTTTATTAGTGGTCGCATCATTTTAGAAAATGGTAAATTGCCCTTTTTCTGCTTTGTACAACCGCGAAGTAAGAAGAAAGTTAAATATCTGTTTAATTTGAATTGAAACATTCACCAAGAAACACGGCGGAGAGAGAGAGAAAGAGAGAAACTGCATGAAATATACATGCTACTGTGTTCGAATCATGTGACTAAAGTTGTCATTCTGACTGTCACAGTGCGAGCATTCCGTGATAGACACCCACACCGGTAAGGAGACATGTTCCACAGTTTCGAAAACGCTTCCCTGGTAAACGGTTTCAGAATACTCTGTTGTCAGTGAACTGGATGAGGATGTCAGCGTGTGTTGGGGGGGGGGGGGGAATACCTCTTGAATGAAGCAGAGATGACACATATCCACAGACTCCCTGAAATTAATGTGTTTCGTCCATTCGCTTTCGGATGTTTCATAAAATAAACAGCTACTATATCCATTTACTATTGAATAGATCGCTCGTAAATAATGAAAGGTCATCACTCTTTTGCACGGCAGTGCAATCGGTTATCTGTCTCCTTCTGTAAGTGTCATGGTTCTGCCAAATTATTTCGCTGATCGTCCCGAGAGAAAGAAAAGGAGAGAGCCAGCAGATCATCGTTAAATCTGCGACTGGCGTAATGGTACACCGCACACTGATTTGGTGGAACGATGTCTGCATCCAGAATGAATAATAAGGAGCAGGGTGAAATAGCCCATTACTTTTACGCTCCAGATGACCGTAATGGAACGTGCAGACACACGAGGGGGCAATGCTTGAATCGATGCTCTCGACAAGTGTGTTTATCGAGTTACTAACACGAAGATTTCTTGACTTGGGATGTTATTTTTGCTTTGAATATTTCCTTACAAATGTGTCTCTTGCCCAAAACCCATATTTTGGACAGAATTTATCTTCTTTATTTATTACAAACCCCTCTAGATTAATTTTTGAAATTTACAATGTAGGTTGGCAGTAGAAATATAGAAATGAGATAGCAGAAAAGCCCGTTTTAATTAAACATCGAAAAAAAAATCTCTTTATTTTTGTCTGAAAAAAAAACATCCAAAAACTTTCTGATGTAAGCTATTTGTTTATTTCACATTTCGAATAAACAATCTGTTTGATATTTCAATTAAAAAACTTCGTAGTACGCATGTGCGATGTGCTTCCACTTTCCTTACGTTTTGTCAACTAAAATGTTTGAAAGAAATACACTGATATTGAACAATTTTTTCTGTTCTTTGTTTTCTTAACTAGAAGTCCTTTCGAACTGACATTTTCTTGGAATTTTAAAATACCATATTTGAATTTGATATCCTAATGATTTTTTTATTTCTTTACACGAGGCTACGTAAATTGCTCATTTAGTGTCATGGGTGAATTAAACGAGATAATCTTGAATTCAAACTTTGAGACCGAATTGGAAATTTCAAAAACCACGTGAGACGTGAGTGCTGGTCTCAAACCAGATGATGAAAATCACCTACCACTTTAAAGACATCGACAATCATGCACGTTCCAACGACATTCGTATTCATAGCTTGTAGGTTGGACAGCGGAAATGCTATTCAATCAGACAACCCGATTCGCAAATTTATTACACAAACCAAAATGTGCGAGTTACATATCAATAGGATTAGGATTAGAGAACTTCTCCAATTTTTTGTTTTCTCTATTTGCTCTGTTCTTGAGTTCTGCTTAAGGTGTCAATGGTTCTACCATCTGGCTCAATAACAGTGGGCTCTAGTGCTATATTCATCGAAGATGTTTGCTAACACGCCATCTAAATATGCTAAGAAAAACCTAAATTCAATCTTGAATAAATTTATATGCTTTGCTTTTGAAGACGAAAAAGTGCAAACACATGTTTATAACCAAAGGATTGGTGAATAAGGCAACCGTAATGAAATATAGATCGAACATTTTAATCGATAGATAGACATGTATTTGGTTCATTAATTAAATAAAGAATGTTTGTTTCATGATACGAAGAGAAGACTGTCTCAGAGATTCAATGAGTGTGGACGCCCATGCAAATTGATGCTTTTTGACTGCCATATATGACTGAATGGAATAAATGATCCAACTTTCAGAGAAAAATTGCTGAATGTATGAGGACTTTAGACAGCATTCCTGCTGCTCTGATAAGTCTAGTAAGCAAGAAAAGGACTCATTTATTATTACCAGTAATTCTCATTATACAAGTGGAAGCTGGCGATAAGATAAGAAAATGCGTAAATATGCAACGTAATGTTTAGATAGAAACAAAGAGGATTAAAGAACTAAATGATTCCATTCAGCTACAGCAGAGTAAGGAGAAAAAATCGAAAGAGCAATAGCAGGAATTACAGCGATAAGATCCAACATAGAATGTGACTCTCTAGACTACTAAAAAACTAACATAAAAGGAAACAAATAAGGACCTTAAAAAGACGGCGTGATTTCGGCTGAGGAACACAAGATCTAATCACATGAAAGGAGGATAACGATAAAATACTTATAAATTAATTTGATTTATAATTATTACTAAATTAACATAACTGACAATGTGACATTCTTCTGATTTAACATGAAAGGCCGATTATATCACAGTAATTAAATAGTTCTGAGGAATGGTTTTGGTAAATTTTACTTAATGGGTATGAACTCCTAATGAGGAAACTGGTGAAGCTCTCAATGAGATTTGTATTAATGTTGACTAAGAAGAAGTATCTAAAATTTCACCTTTTAGTTTTTATTTTGCATTAATAAAAAGGTGCAATTGCATTAAAATAATCATCATATTTTATATATACGATATTCGTATTCTGTCAAATAATCTCCGTGTTTTTTAGCCTTTTATATTCCTTTTATAACCAGTCTAAAATAATTAAAATGAATAGCATTATACGTATAAATTAAAAAGAACACACATAGAAAACAGACTCAATAATTCTGTTGATGAATCTTTGCTCATTATGTGAAGTAACATTTCAGAGAATAATGCAATTCCTGAGACTATAGTTTAGTTGCGTGGCTGAAGCCCCAACTGGATTTTATGAACAAATATTACGAAATTCATGAATCATTCATCACTCATATTTTCTGACTAGGAGAATATTTTCCCGATGTATGTGTAAATATAGAGTAACAGTATTAATGAGCATAAACTTAGTTTCTGTCTTTTTCCTATCCCTTTCTTTCAACGGTAATTGCTGATGAGGAAGTGATGTTCCAAGAGATTCGAAAATAATAGTTTTATGGTTAGAAATCGGCTGTTACTGTTGAATTCCGAAAACGAATTCGCTGCTTGTGCTGTTTTATTGATCGCAACGTTTTCAACTTATGGGAACAGAATGTCATGCTTGTGTTTGTTTTTTTCTTAGTAATCTCTGTTGATAAAAAATACAATAAGACAGAAACGAAAACTTCCTGCTGAAAGAACATCAAACATTGCCAAAACGAGAGACGTTGCAGGTCAACGCTAACCGAGTGTGACGACAGAAACGAATATAAAATCTTAACTAGAATAGGAAAAAAAGTACACCAATTCCAGATAGTTGAGTTGTTTAGGCAGTTATCCAAGTCATTTGAAGAAGACATAAGGGTATTTTCCAATTGACTAGAAAGGCAATTGGAAGCTTGAAGATTATTATTATGTTGCTTCAGTCGCTAGTTTCCTAATGTTTGCTATAATCGCAGAATAACAAAATATTCAATAGCTGACATTTGTGTGGGAATCAATCTTGGAATTAAAGATCCATATTTTAAGCGGTGTATCCACATTGATCATTGTATTTCACAAGCAAATATAAGATGAAGATGCACACTTTAGTCCCCCGACAGACGGTTGCCCTTTTTTATGAGATGGAAACCTTAAACGTTGTGCAAATAACGAATTTGCATATCCAGGCATTCAAAGGTGTGTACATTATCATGTAATGAAACGTTTGCGTTTTCATAAATCTTGAAATAAGATTTGATGCACGGCATTAAGTAGAAAACGGAGAGTAAGGAGATACACATTAGTTCGGCTGCTCTGAAAAGAGAAATTCATACGCTGTCATTTTTCATCACAGGACACCAAGGGAGTACAATGACGCATTGGAAACTTTGCAAACAATTTTGTCTCTAACAAAAAACTGTAAAAAACGATGTTCGCCTTTAGCCACGAACTCCATTTGATAATATTAGCGTGATACTCAGCGGTTATATCACGTGTGAATAGTTTTCATTAAGGAACTGTTAGATTTTGTATTTGAATCCTAAACTATGTGGATTCAAACCAGTAAGAAGAATAACAAAATAGACGATTTCAGATTTGGCTGCAGTTTAGAACTGGCTATTTTGCTGACATTATTTATGTGCTATACTCCCGAGGGGATTTGGCTTCTCAACAGTTACAACAATATTTGGTGAAACTCCAGTGGCAGCCAGCCTTTATGAAGGTTGCCTTTTTTCACTTTTTTTTTACATCTGAATATTCTTTTAGGAGATTTACAAGATTTACGAAAGAGAAGTTAGGGTCGATGCTCAAATAAATGCTCAAAGTCGATTTATCGATTTTACCTACAAACGCTGTAGATGAACAGTTATTTATCACCATGCTTAATTTTCCCACCACATAACTGAATTTAACATTACAGATTTGGCTAGCTGTGTGTCCCAACGATGCTTCTGTTGAATAAAAATTACGAATCAATAACAATCAGCATGGAATAGCAGTTACAACAGGCCGAATTAAGCATTTAATAATTCATGGAATACACATGCGCTCTCTACAGTACATGGTTTCAGATATTGTGGAATCTCTTGATTGTATTTGCAAAAGTTCTCTTCCTGCAATGCAAGCTACAAATCATACGCAATATAAATCGTGAAGGCTGCATAAAATCTTTAACACCATCGCAGTGGTGCTAAAGATGAATTGTAGATGATATAATACAGTAAAAGTCGGATATAACATGTGCCTTTTTTAATTTTTTTTATGTGCAGTATTTTTCTCCTGAAACGAGAGTAGTATTTCACTTTCAGGAGTACCATTGGTGGTTTCAAAAATCCCGTAAATTTTATATGTGGTTTTTAATATCCTTTTACATAAACACGAATGTTCTCAGTCCCTGCTATAGCTTAAGCAGTGAGATTTCACCGTGAACCATGGCCCCTCGTGATATGTCGACAGGGTTTGAGTTTGGACAAGTTAATGCTTTAACCTAAAGTGGATGTTCAGAGTAGCCAAGTTGGGTTTGTAGTTTCACTTAGCCCTGTTGCTCAATGTTAACGACAAAGTTGTTTATTCATGGATCAACTGTTGGCCTGTTATGATCCCTATACTGGCATTAAGAAGTTATCAAACCATTGAGAAGGATAATGCCATTGCTAGACAAAGAAGGGAAAACCTACATAATGCAAATCTTATTTACCCATACTCATGGTGATATCAGAAACGAAGTTAATTGAATCACTATTAACCTCGGCGGAAGGGATGTTTTTCAGATGCCCAGCTGTGAAGTAATAACAAACTTAGTGAGTTTTATTAATCCGGATTGTTGTGCTGTGTGCTCAGATTAAAAAGATTATTTATTGACGGTAAAGGACTGTCACGAAGTATATGCAGATGACAGTAAATGTATTAGAATGCTTTAATATACTTCTGCTTGCCCTCTCTGCTTTCTAGAAGATAATGCAAACTGTGTGTTCACTTTCAAAGATTATAGCTATACAATACATGTGCATGATTATATTGTGATATTCAAAGGTTAAATGTATACAAATAATTTCCTCACTGCGATTTATCCCATTGATCAACGTTCGTATTGAACGTTAAGTTAAAACAATGGAACAAGCAAGAGTGTATTTGCTATTATGTATAATTAACTAATTTTGCTAATGATTTAACATGACTTATGCAATTTTAATTTTTTGTATTTTGTGATATGATTTCTCCACTGCCCTGTGCCCTTCGAAAAAAATCACCAGTGATATGGAAGCAGGGAACAGTCAAGAACACTTAATTTTTGTTACCATCAAGCGCTTGTGTATTCCTTTGTGAAGCACAGAACTATTTCACTTGAATGTGAACGGAAAAAACTTCGAATGACAACTTTTATATAAAAAAAACTCAAGAAGCACAAAATGAAGAAATGATAACAGAAATATTAGGAAGAAAGTACAAATAATATAACATTAAAATTAAGAATGTTATGGATCCATTCATATTCTATAGCCAGATAAAGAAAAATAAATAAAGTTTCAAAATGTACGAGGATAACTCCTGATAATATAACATTCGGTTTCCTTGGTCTACACAACTTAAGACACGAGCTCTTTAAAGCAGTAAACAGCTCGTGTCTGAGTTTCTGATACAGGACTAGCAATTTTGTGTCAGAAATTTACTTATCGAGTGAACTCTCGGTGGATGGAAAATCAATTACTAAAGTTTGCCTCATAAGCGCTCTCGTATATTTAGCAACATTTAAGTTTCTTTACATATTGAAATACAGGTAGATCCATAATATTCTCCATTTAATATCTACTTTGGTCAAATTGAAGCATCTCGGCTCTATTCTTCTTCTTCTTCTTTGGTGCATCAATCCGAAGATTGGTAAATATAGCAGCACGTCACAACATCCTGTCTCGTGACTTCCTTTTTATCTCTTCATAACTCTTAGCGCCAGTTAGCATCATTATGTTATTTATATATGAAATTCTTGGTCTACCTCGTGGCCTCTTTCCTTCTACAGTCCCTCCATGATTTCTGTAAAGAGTCGCCCATGCATCAAATGGTGTCCAATTAGACTTTTTCTTCTCTTATTGATCAGTTTTATTAATGACCGCTCTTCATGAACTATATTCAGAACTTCTTCATTACTTTTCTTTTCTGTTCAACTAATTTTCATAATCTTTCTCCAGCACGAAATTTCAAATGCCTCCAACTTTTTCATGTCTTGTTTTGTTAGAGTCCAGGCCTCACAACCATATAATGCAATGCTCCATATGTATGTTTTCACTAGCTTTTTTGAACTGGATGCTAAGTCTTTTACTGGTAAAAATGTTTCTTCTGATATAGAATGCTTTTTTGGCTAGGATTATTCGTGCTTTAATATATAATTGGTTTCTTCCATCTTCTGTGATAAGACCTACAATATATTTAAAAGAGGATACCTGTTGTAGTAGGTTATTTTATATTTCCAGGTTTATTTTCATTGGATTTGCTTTACTTGTAATTAGTAATTCTTTTCTTATAATTAATTTTTAGTTGTACTGTGTGAAGATTTCTTCCATCTTTGTTAGTGTGGCTTTCGTTTGTTTTCGTTATTAGCTATAACTGCTATATCATCCGCAAACCGTAGCCAGTTAGTATCAATTCCATTTAACTTAATTCCTGTTTCTATTAGTTCTTTCAGTTTATTTATTGCATCTTCAGTGTACAGATTAAACAATATGGATGAAAGAGAGGAGCACCCCTGTCATACACCTCTACGTATTTTTGCTATTGCGGTTTTTGTTGTATTGATGACTGCTTCTATTAGGGATTCTTGGTGCTTATAAAGATTAAATATGATCCTTCTATTTCTCTAATCTACCTTTATTGCTTTTAGGAGGTGAAATATTTGATTCCAGTCAATACTATCGAAGGCTTTCTCCAAGTCAAGAAAAGCTATCAGAGTATTTTGATTCTTCTCCAATCTTCTTTCAATAACTGTTCTTAGAGCTAGGAATTGCTTCTCTTGTCCCCTGCTGTTTCCTGAATAATAATAATATTATTATTAATTATGTGACACCTCCAGGAGGACACCCACTCTATAACTCTCCATCTCCATCACTCACTCAATCAACGAACTGCAACTACCTTCATATCATACGTTATTAATTCATAAGACATTCAAAACAAGGGGAAAACACTGAAAATATAATAAAATGAAATTAAGGTAAAATACAAAAGATGAAAATTACTGAAGTGAATTCAAGAATCAAATGATGCTAGAGACTACAGAAATGTATTTAATGCAGATAATTTAGTTATAAATCTGAACAGCAATTTTTTTTTCTTTTGAATTCAAAGATTGCCGTCGAAATCTGCAGCTGAAAATCCTTCCCATCGACAGAATGTTGGGAATACTTAATACATTAAAGTTCACAACATTAAATTTAAAGTTATTTTTTATATAAAAAACAGTGAACGACTCTAGCAAACCTGAAATGAGCAGCTATGAGATTATACGTGGTTGGAATAACGGCTTAGGTTATAATATTATGAGGCCACCACGGGCGTATATTCAGGGTGTGCTAGGTGTGGGGTGCACACGCATGGAATAGCAATATCACCTATATTATATATTTGCACTTATTCCTGTTATTCACTTCCCTAATTGTTTTTTTGCTTCGCGTGATGCCTGAAATTAAATGCTAATGCTTCATGAAGAGGACATTTTTTGCCTGGTAAACAATGCATCACGTTAATAGCCTGGGTGTGCGGTCACAAATACGGACACCTTTGAGCCTTTCGAATAGGCTTAAAGATGGTGCAGCGGGTCAAATTCGTAGCGTTTTAGTGGTTTTAAACCACCTAGAAGGCGAGGCAGGGGGGGTGCACTGAGACAATATCACTCAAATCTGTAGCGATTGGTTATTGTGTCAAACTACCAATTAAATGTTGTGATTTGTCATGAGTTGCTGTTTTTGTTTTCTGAATTTCATCAGTTTTGCTCACTGATCTACAGTCATAAAAATATTTACATACTTAAAATTCCTCATTAGAAGGACTCAACCAGTCCTAAGGGATGGTGGAGGAAAAATGGGAGGGAACCCCCACACGACAACGACAACAACAACAACATCTGTTTTGCTTGCGTGAAGTGTGAACTGTCGTGCTTCTTAGAACCCCGATGTTTACAAATTTTTAATATATAATTTTCTATAAATAATTTATAACTTTTTGCCCATATTTTCAATGGGAAACAGTGCTGACGATCTACTGGATGTCCCGATTTCTGCCAGAGCTTTCGCGAATTGTATGACTATGATTATAGTCGGAGGTTGGAACTTTGTGTATAAATAAGTCAAACGAATTAGTTCTACCTTTCTGTATTTAAAAATTGTATCGAAATTCAAATTATCCGTGTCTCAGTCTACTATTTGCAAATGGTAATCTAATCTCACCAGGAAGCATAAACCCTTTGCACTTCTCACATAAACGGCGCGCGTGTAGCATAACTATTGTATATTTGACGTTTATGATTTCCATACTTAAAATTACGTGTATGGTAATTGATAAATTCAAGTATTCAAAGTTATCCTACAGCTAATTGCATTGGACCAACCAATAAAGTTGAGCATTGATGCGCTATGCATATGCACTCTTAACTCATACATCAATATAAATGCAATCATACTGTCAGACTGACGTGAATTTTGTAGCGCGGGTTGCACAAGCCACACAATAGCATACCCAACTGACATGGGCACGTTACTCCACCGTAGGCTACCATATATTGCATCTATTCATTAAATGTGCTCTTCAGCAGGTCTGTTTGTTTTACTAGATGAAATACTGTCACCAAAGTAAAAAGTCGGCTCACTCACGTTCGGTTTTGATCCAGGTTCTTTCCAACCGTATGCTCGCGAATGCCTATATGACATAGTTATAAGAAAGAACATGCTATTACCTCTTATTCTCAAGCCTGAAAAGGACGTCAGCAACTCGTATGCTTTATAACCTTCTCTGCAGTGAAACAAGATATTCCCGTACTGTCTGTAAAGGAATAACAATTAAGCCGCACTTCAAGCTGCATACCAGCATTTCTGAAAATGCAGTCCATGGCTTAATTCAACGAGTAGAATAAAATTTAATGTACTGCTAATAAATATACATTTCAGAGAAAATACGAACTGTCTTCAGTAACAGTAGGTGGGGATGCGATTCTAGAAGTAACGGCTTATGTAGCGGAGAAAAAAACTCGCTGCAGTAAAGCTGAAGCGAAGAGAAGGCGCGATGCGATGGGATTCAGTTTATTACGTTGCCCAAGTAGGTAAGGTCTTAAAGAAAGTACCGAAAAGCCTCCAGAGAATGTGCTGATAGATGCGATAAACCAAGGAAGCGTGCGATTTAGGAGAAGGGTACAGAGGTTGTCTAGAAAATCAAGTAAACCCTTGAAGTAGAGCAATATCACCATTACTCCTTTAGCAGGAAAAAGATTTAAGTAAAGATCTCAAATATCTCAACGGATACCTGATAAAGGAATCTTTGTTTTGCGACATTCGGCTCGACTACGCTGCCGTCTTAATTTTTCTTCTCTTTTTGCCCTAAGATCCTCTTAGAAGTATCTTGTTTCAAACGGGATTAACACATTGAGTAATGAATGATATTGATTGCTTTAGTAATACAAAACATTAGAAAAAATATTTTTGGACTGGCAAGTTTTAATATAAGAAAAGAAAAGAAAATAATTGGATCAGGATTATGAGATGAACAAAGTGAAAATGACAGAATCGATCTTAGACTGCTCTAATATAACAGTTTTCATTCAGAGATTTCGTATTTCTTTCTAGGGTGCAGACATTTCAGTGATGGGAAGAAAAGAGAGAGGAAAGGAGGAACTAATCCCTTGCCGTCCCCCAAAAAAGCATTCGAAGCAATTACTATTACACGAGGGATAAATGACATAATTACATTACCAAAGTAAGAAAGGATCACAACATTGAAGTAAATGCAAACAATGAGCATTTCTCAAACTGCAGTACCCAAGAGTGCTGGAACTTGAAAAATACAGTTAAAGATAATTAACCGGTTTATAATTCTTTATTTATCGTAATTATTTATGCATTATTACAATAGAAAAGCTAAATGACGTGAAACAAAGATTAGCTTATTCATTACCTGTTATTTAAAAGAGTAACGCACACACGCATGTAGAGAGGGATTTGATTGGCATTCATATAACGATGGGAAACGAACCCACAGCCTTTCGATATAGAAGTTTACCTACCACTTCAGCGAGTTTCTGGAACTTGATGTGAAAAATAATATAACTTGTTCTCAACGAAGCAAACTCGCTTAAAAGTGGGAAGTTAACTCTCCTCTTTCGATAAATTTTCCAATAGTTTCGATGTTGCCCAAGAGATCTCTGAATAGATTCTTAAAAAAGAACAGCATCACAGTTTATTTGCAGCTTTATTTTTATTGTGGCAATCGTTCATAAGATCGATGTCATTTTCATATGCATGTCCTGACCTGCATGAGAAGATAACGCGTATCTTTCCTTATCCGATTCATTGCGAATCTCGTAAATAGAATGAAAGATAAATACATTCCATGTGTCTCTGTGTGAAAACTACTCTCAGAAATTTCATTCAATGAGTGATTTGAATTTCTTCTGCTTGGCAGTGATCAAGCTCACGTGAATGCATCTTACAGATAGGGGCTGCTCCATGGAAATCGCACAGATTTTATCTGTTTACATTGGGCTGTCTTGATAGCAATAAAGAATTTCTACGCAAAAAGCAAGGTATATTTTTGAATAGAAACCTGACCATCTTGTTCTCTTGATTCCCGTAATGATTCCATTGCCCTCTTCTGTAAACACTGACAAAAGAATTGAGTACCTATCTTGTAATTCCAGACGTCACTGGGAGCTACAGATAGAAAAAAGCAGCATCTTGTCAGCCTGCTCTAACATGCTGTCCTAATGAATAAAACATGAGCCTCTTCATCTGTCAGACAGATGATTCTTTCTTTTCTAGCTTCACGAGTCTCTTGGAAATGAAGGAACGTATTCTGCAAAGATGGCAACCGAAAATCTTGAAAGGAAACACACACCTAAGCTTTGAATTATGCTAAGCATCGCCCAGCACTGTTCATTTCTTCAAAAGAGGACTCACGCTGCTTGTATAATGTGTGTATACGTGTCTTCAGTGCTTGAACCTCTTAAAAGTATGCATTTACAATGAGAGAATGCTTGTGGAAATAGGAGATTATGCTTGCACTGATCGCAACATGATAAAGATTTAACGTAGCTCCTTTGCAGTAAACAGTTTCATAAATACGTTCGAAAATTCAAGTTTTGTGAATGAATCAAAAGTACGTCTAGGTCTTTACTAAGGATGAATGATAAAGTCGGATAATGACTAGATTTTCTCGAATGCATTAAATGTATACATGTTTGTCACTCCACCCACGAAATGTTGTAGACGTAGGGTTCATTAGTACCGTGGGCGGACACACGTTTTTTATCATCTTAATTTTTTTGCTTTTTTTATTTATTTTATTTATTAATGTCATTGTCTAATGATGTTTTAAAAATTGTTAGAATTATTGTCGCATAAAATGATACATTAATGCTTAAAACTAAAAAGCTGCTTAGTATAGCATTCTTCATCACTGTAGTGTTGGTGGGTTATCGGAGTTAAAGTTGTTCATAGTTTCAACTTGGGGCGTCTTAAGTAGTTAACGGAAAATCTCAATGGAAATTGTTGGCTCGTTGGATTGAAACATTAAAAGAATGTGAGTTGATGGGGAATGTAATTTGATTAGTAGAGACCTTCTAGAGACCAAGCGATATATTTTCAAGTCACTTAAGGCTTACGCAAAATAGTGAGCCTGGAGCTTCTTGAAAAATGCTGAAGGATCACTCGGCCAAATGCTTAATAAATATAACTGGAAACCCTTCTGGCCAGTCCCTGGGGGCTGGGGGGGGGTGTCCCCTTCCGGACAGAATGTGATGGCAGCAGTTGAGAATATTTTTTCTTATTTCATTGCGATAAACTGATGCAGGTTATTTGTCAGCAGCGTTTGACCCAACGTGTTGTGAAGTGGTTTGCCATCTTTAATATTCCTGTTAGACGAGCAGCAATGGTCATCATTCTATTCTAGAGTCTTACCTTCAACAAGTCTTTTCAAAAACAGTGAGTTCGATGCGGCGTTGCACAGTTTGGGAACTACTGTTATTGACATTACTTCAGGTCATGCATGTTACTGTATGAAGCCTTTATTTGAGACGAGTGATGGACTTGCTGACTAGTTTAATAGCGTCATTTTTACCCAACTGAGTCTCTGCTGATTCTGTCAAAAGACGATCTGTCTAAGAAATAAAATAGTAATTTAGCAAACACATGTCTCTGGAAAATGTTGTCTCTATAAATATACACAGTACTGTAGTTCCTGTAGCTAATATAGGAACTTCCTGGTGAGGTTTTGTAGGATTACTCAGTACTCTTAGGCTAATTTCTCGCATGAGCCGAGCATCATGAAAAGCTTTCGTCCATTCACATTTTTTTTATTTGAGTGTATTTAGGTTTAAAAACAACTAAAAGTAACCAGTTAAAAGTCAGTGGAGAAGGACGGAGTAGAACAAAAGCCACTTTCTCGAATTCAATAACTGTGTGTGTGTTTTTCGTATTCCATGTACAAAATCAGAACATGCCTTTAGTGTGTAATCTTCTTCATGTCTGAATGAAAGAACTGAGTCTGAGTCGGATAAAGTTTGACAATTAAGGCAGAAGAAAAGAAAAAGTGCTCACGAATTTCTTTTGATAGAGGGGGGGGGGGATTTCTTAGACCAGAAAACTGAAAACCAGTACTGTGTATATTTATAGAGAGAGAACATTTTCCAGAGACATGTGTTTGCTAAATTACTATTTTATTTCTTAGACAGATCGTCTTTTGACAGAATCAGCAGAGATTCAGTTGGGTAAAAATGACGCTATTAAACTAGTCAGCCAGTCCATCACTCGTCTCAAATAAAGGCTTCATACATTTTTCTCAAGGAGACCACTGCCCTATTGAAACATGCTAAGAATGCCATGCCATAATACGAAAAGCATTTCCTGTATTAATTCATCTCTAGAGTTATTCTTCACACTTGTGAAGACGTTGGTCGAAGAGATCTTGACATCGTTAGAAACTGACAAAGAAACAGTTCATTGTCGAACCACTTCCAGTCAGCTTCGGATGATGCAGACGCTTCTTTTAATATTGAAATTATACTGCCCTTAGAAATGAGGATTCATGATACCTCTAGTATTTCTAAGCAGAGTAGGGTGCACGATAAGCAATGTTTGTTTCCCCCACCTCATGCTAGGCAGAAGCGCGTATTTTGTCTTTCTAATCTAATTTACATAATGGTTGCCACAAATTATCTTAACTGAAATTTTACTTACGGTAACTGTGCAATGTCAGCTCAATTTAAGGACTGATTATGAGAAGTTTATTTAATTTTAGGTCACATTATCCATTTACAAACATGGAGTATCGGAGTCTTGATTAAAGTAAATGTCAACACTTGTATTAAAAACATATCTGCGCAATGTGCTATTGAAAACGCTTTTGATAAAGCATGTGTTAAAGTTTTACGTAACAATGGCATGGAAGGTTAATTAATAATTGCAAATGAAACATTCGCACCAAAAATCGATTTCTCACTGGATATTATTAGAAAATTTGACTTTTTATATTGGAGAGATCCTTTCTTTTCAACAAAAAGAGAGCGGCAAACTCTTCTCTTTTTTATGGCACAGAAAAAGTCTTATATTAATGTTTTCGCCCTTAAGAGAACGGTGGTGGCATTATTTCTTAATTTTAAATTGGATAACTTCATTAGAAAATAAATTCTAGCAGCTGCGATAGGCTGTTTTTAATTGGATTGTGGAAAATTGGATCTGTTGATAATCGCCTTAATGAAGTCTTAATTTTTATGTTGCAAGTTAATTTTCGCGATTAAGTGGCTTAAATTATTAAATTTCCCGAACTTGTACTTAAGTAAAAACGTGTCTAATTAAAGGGAAGGAATTTAAGTATCGTAGACACTGATCAATCTTAGTTAGCTCTAAATCTGTGTTACTTACAGGAACGTGGACGTGTGATTTCCAGCTTAGCAGAAAATGGATTTCTACTCGCCTTTGGTTGCCCTGCTTTTCAAAAGGAAGGAGAGGCGGTTTTCGTGATATATTTCTAAAGGTTTAGTACTCCACTTCTTTCAATCAACGTACTGCAAAGCAAACAACCATTAAGAATACTAACAACTGGGAACAGTACTGTAACAAGCTCATTTCGAGTCCGAGCAAGGGGAGCAAAAGTGCTTCTGCTTCTGTAAGAGAGCGAGAGAGTAAAAAAAAAAAAAATTCAGAATTAAGATCCAGGAAAGTGCGTACAGTTGTATAGCAATGTTTTTTAAGCTAATTGTATACACAATATATTATTATATTTAATTTTTGCTTATTATATAATTTGTTGTAATTTATTACTGCCCTTCAATTACAAATTCTCTTCCCACATCTCTATATAATTCAAAAGCGTTAAGTATTGGTTGTAATTTTGCAGCAATGCAATCACTGCCATTTACCGTGTACGATGTGGTCATATTATAACAAACACGAACTTCACAGAACCCATAAACTTGCATTTTTTAAAATATATTTTATGGTCTCTCTTATGAAGTAAATACCGTAAGCGAATTCAACACTGTGTTACATAACGCATTTATGTAAAATATAAGAAATGAAGAAATATAAGAACTCATGAAGTATTAGTTTTCGAGATACGCCTTGATGCTATTGTTGCTAATTTATTGCTACAGATTCCGCAATTTGCACTCATTTCGAATGTTTTTTTAATTCTGACACAGTTAATTGCAGCTTGTATTTCGCTCCAGGTTACAAAATCCCATCAAGTTTGAAACAAAACAAAAATCCAGAAACGACATTGTGAATATAAGCTACTATCTTTCTTATACCAGAGAATGACTTCTTGTTTACCATAATTGGAATTTCATAGCTGTTTCAATCAGCCTAATACAGTATTTACAACGAACACTGTCAAATAAATGAAGCACTTGATCACCGATAGGCGGATGGATAATTTCCTAATAAGAAAATGCTCATCAAGCTGCTCAGTGTTCTGAATGATGATTACAACTACAAGAGAAATGTCGAACAACCGTCGGTAACAAAGACTTGGAATAGCGGTTGATGAAGCTTGAGTTTTTTTTTTTTTTTTTTGTTGTTGTTGTTGTTATGCTAAGAAGTAAAATAGCTGGTGGAAAAAGAATTGGGTGAAGCTAAAATGTAATCTTTAAACGCATACGAAAACTCCATAACTGATGCAGCACACTGCATTGTTCATTGGTATTACGCACCGGATTTACGATTTCAAGGAATTTGAACTATTTGATGGAAATACTCAAGCCAAAATGGTTGTTATTTTGTGGCACAGCTACCTGATGACATGGCAAGCAATACAAAAGGATAATTCAATGTCTTAGTTAAAATAGGTAAAAAAGAAAGGACTTATTTTATCAATCTCACACACGAGAGATGTCTAAAGACCTATAACACTACAGCTATGTTGAGTAAATATTGTAAATACGGAGGAGATCATTGTGCCAGGCGAAGAAAAAGAGAGCAGCTTCTAAATATAATTTTTAGCAGTATAAGCGTATGGCTTACATATTATTATTATTTACGATAGTAGTAGTAAACGGTGATACGATAGACTCCTAGCTCAGTTGATTTCCATAATACAACGGCCGAGATAGCCACATGGGAATGAAATCTTATGAAACCGATATATTACTATTAGTTGTAATGCATATTTATCTGTAAATTGCATGTGTTCGCTAGGTCAGTTTTCCTGTCGCGGTACGAAAAATTCGAGTTTACGGGAAGGTAAACTGTTGCACCTCCGTATCGGAACGCCTAATTCAGCTGGGTTGAGAAACCCTCATCAAGGTTCTTTGTGTCGGAAACAACATTTTTTTCCAACTAACGGTTAAACTACGGAGGCCTTCCTTTTGCTTACGCCGTCAACTTGAAAGTTAATACGATACTACTAAGTTTAAAATCACTCTGTCAATTTGCATTGCACGTGAATTCCAAGCGCTGAGAGGAAATGCATATTTAAAATGCATTTCACAACTACCGCAGTTGGAATAGAACAGAAGAAATCAGTGTTTATCAGTGTTTATTGCATAAACACATCTCAAAGTGCGCTGGAGACCAATTTTATTTCATGGCCTTTTCAATGGTTCGATTAGCTGGTTGTTTAACGTGATGATAAACCTGAGAGAGGCTGTAAAAGTCCTGCAAATTTATGAGGTGGATGTTACTGCTGAATTACACTGAGTCAAACTGCTAACTCGATTTCTTTACTGCTTCTAAATCGAGTTTTATTGCAAACATACTTGTTTTCAAAGCTGCTGCAAACATACTTGTTGTCAAAGCAGCTGCTCCTTTCTCTATGTAAAAGACCTTGAAGCAGAACAACGAAGCGTATCTCGTTGTGCGCCGTTTCGAATGGTTAGGAGGTTCCGTCTGTCTGATGTTTCAAGCAAGTAATCGTACTGAAGAGACTCTTGTCGTGCAAACAAAGTGTCTGTCAGTTAGATAAATGGACTGTTTCTTGCGATATGAAAAAGTAGATTCACCCATTTCGGATCCCCGCATATCTAAGGCTACTCCTAATAGCAAATGGGAGTTGCCGTAGTGTTTCATCGAAATAAGGTAATGTTACGGGGGAGTTTTACTGAGCTGTTTACTGAGTTTTACTATAAATTTCTGGCTCAATTATCTATTGATCCTTCTAGAACATCGTACCAACTAAACCTCTCTATAAAATGTAGTGTTATAAAGAGGTTAAATTAAGTGTGGAAACACGTAAAAAATTCATTCATCCAGTTTGTAAAAGTTTGACGCTGAAAAGTTCGTCAATAATCTGCTCTGTTACTTATTATATATTATAATATATTTATGTTCTTGTATACATATAACGTCTATGTTGACTTTTTCTGCTCCTCTAAGTAGCTCAAAAATTTTTTCCAGTTTTCTTGAGTATCCGTACGTTATATGTTGAGAAGATGAGATTAGATTTCCATAATTTGATTTGATCACACTTTCTTGTACATTTATTCAACCAAAACTTCCTGGCATACCAAGGCTTTAATCCTTGGTATGTGTGCATAGTAACTATATTAGCAGTTGAGGCACAAGTCTGTGTGGAAGTAGCTGATATTATCTCGTGTTCTTTCGTAATCATTTAATAACCACATATTGGGTGATTGGCCCTAATATGTTTTACCAGTCACGTTAGCCTACTGGGAATTTACACAGGGTCTCTAGGGGCACCACGAGGAGTGTGACTTGGATCTTTACTTTCATATATATATAAGGGCATGTGAAAACGTCAAACAGTTTTGACGTTTTCACATTTAGGCAATGAGAAGAGTAATGATCTTTCGACTGACTGAAGTCCCCCCCCCACCTTATCGTTTGAATAGCTTTACTTGCTTGACTAAGTACTAAATAAAAATAGACACTTTTATATTCTTCGAGCGATATCACATCCATATGCAGACACGTATGTTCTCTTCCCAACGGACAACGACCTTCTTTTCCTGTAGTGCTTAAAGAAATGAGTTATTAATGTATCAGGTATGAAAGTTGCCATTTTGAAATCAAAGTTATTTATGTATTTAATTATTTTTATTTTTTTTTAAAGCATAAAAGAGCAAATCTGTTAATTTTCTGAATAAGAATTATAAAGAATTTGTCACATTACATTTGAATTATTTCTTTTAATATCATGCTTCTGTGTACTTCTTTCAACCTTTTTCACCTACGAAACAGTTTTATATCATTACTGAAAAAAATCAAATAATCCTTGTTACAGAATATCTCCGAATGTCAGAAACAGTGACAACGTGAAGAGACGTAATCTCATAGTGAAGCTGTTCGATAGTCCACAAAAAAAAAAGAAAAAAATTGGCATTGGCGAATTTGAAAGAGACTTTTATATCTTGTTTCAGTTGAATTGAGCTCTCTTTGTGTGCAGTTTTACAGCCATCTCTCGAGTCAGTTGGTACTGTTCCAGAGAAAGATATCTGGAGAAAGAATGTGACCCGAAGTAGCTTTGTTAAAATGAAGTGGTTTATACCTTAAAATATGAAAAGGATGAAGCAACATAAAATCACATAACTCTAAAGAATTTTAAATAATTAGAGGAAAACAATAATTCAACAGTTGAAAAAAGCCACAATTAATCTGGCAGTGATTAAAGCTAAAGAGCTTAGTCCCTTTCCTTTTCTGTGAGTTGCATTTCTGAATGAGGAACATTATTTTATTTTATGTTTTGCATCGAAGTGAAGATATGATAATACAGTAGAGTTTCTGTTGGAAATTCAATATTTAGTGTTTGAGACTTTTGTGTTAGTTTCGATGCCTTTGAGTTAATATGAAGCAGAACCCTTTTCCCTTTTGAAACTGAAAGAAAAATTAAGTTAGAAACGGGCATGATAAATCTTTCTATTTCCGTTTATTTGGAAAATAAGAGCTCTCATTCGATCTGGCTGAATTAAAGATGCGTTTAAAATTAGAATGTACAGGAAGTTATTTCAGAATGATTTTGAATATCAGGATGCACTTTTGACATTCGATTCCATTTTAAATTACGAATCAAATTACTTTTGACATTTCACATTAAATATTAAATTTAATATTAAACTGACATATTATTCTTTGAATATTAAACAGACTTAGCTTAAAACCATCAACATCGAAAAAAATGCTTAAAGACATGTTGGCTTAATCGACTCTGTTTTCGTTAAATTGACAATCTGTACGAATCAGGCATGCAAATTGGTAGGCATAAGACATTCAGTATTATACTGAACTGCCCTTTGGAATAAGAAGAGAAATCCCTTCTCGAAAATTTGCTGTGTGACTTAACTGCTCATGTTTTGGCTGGCCGCATGTTTTTCAGATGTGGAAGAAACTGGAGGTATTTACAGAAGTACACCTTCAGGTAGAAAGAAATGAACAGCTGATGATTCGCAAAATTATTATCTTTAACTGGAGTTATTGTAACCCTTCAAATGAAAGCCGTGTATAAGAACGTTGTTATATGTTTGTAAACTATGCGTGCTCTCAGAATGAGAATATCTCTTCTGTAAGGGAAAAAACTTAGTATTTCAAGGGAAGTGGCGGGAATTCTTCCTCCTCCATTTGATATAATCTAACTCGCAGTTGATTTCGACTAAGCTGAAAGTACTCGCCTTTCATAGGGTCCAACTGGGATATTTTACCCATTCGGATTATGAAAGGCGAACCATAGATTTGTGTTCCTAATAGCATAAGCGCTGGTTGTAAGTAGCAGTGAAATGCCAAAGCGACCCCTATACCACAGTTACTGTAAGTAACACAATATGAAATACTGTTTTCAATTTCAACCTCGCAGACCTCAGTTTATATTATGCTTCTATAATATGTTTTTATTATGTTAAAATATTGGAGTTTAGTCTGTCAAACAAAATTTATTTCATAAAGCAATTTGGCTGTACTTAAAGAATGGTTAGTTGTATCAATTCGGACAGCGGCTTCCTTGCTTTATCATACACCCCACATAGATTCGGATTTTCTAGCCTCCAGTGAAGGTGAATGGAATTTTACTCTTGCAAAAGCAAATAAATCGCCGATATGGTTACCTGACCAGGTTATCTGAGAAGATATATACTTATCCAAAATGTTGTGACGATGTGCTAAATAACACGCGATTTTAATTCATTGATGACTAATAATTTCATCTTAACACCCTAATATAGTTCCACAATTCAGGACATTACCAATAAATAACATTATCACAATGCTTATTCAATAATCCTCCGCGTTGTATTTCTCTTGCAGTGAAACACTTGATAATATTGACTAAATTGTTCTGCAATGAGAATTTGAACCTTCTTATTGCTCAGACCTACATTTCATGTCCATCGGACATCCTCCGCACTAATTTAAAATCGCTCATGCTGCATATTTTAAGCCCGATGGATCGTTTCTACTTCGTATTACTTTGTAATATGAGAGAATTTCCGCTTATGGGCTGCAGATAGCAGTTCACATAATGGAAATCACTTTGTGGGAGCAAAGTCTTGCAAACGTTTATTTATTTATGAGGTAACAGTGAATAGCCAATTGTAATCCTGAATATTGCCTTCGGAGTTTTTCCGATAACGAATAATTCATTGATTTATGACATGCTTTACTATATATTTTCATTCCATTTTTTCTTACTGAAAAAAACATTTGGTACCTTTCAAAAAAGAGCTGTCAAAAATAGCAAAAAAACGAATAATCCGATTGGTATTGATGCAGAGTGAAAAAAAAAAAAAAATTTACTCCTTCAAAAAAAAAAAAAAAAAAAAAAACACTTTTGAAAATAACTCTGTCAGATCTTGTTTGTCATAAGAATTTCTTTCCTGCGAGACCAGCTGAGCAAAATTCTGTGGAAATCGTGGGGATTAGAGTATGCACGCGTCTTCTCTAACCGTATTTCTTTCAACAGCGTTCTGCATGTAACCGCTTGTCGCGGTCGTTCCACCCTCTTCTTCTTCACATGCCGATTAGAGAAAAAAAAATAAAATCCGCGCACAAACAAGCGTGCAGCAAACAATCCCCCTTATTTATATGACGTCAGAAAGAAAGCTGAAACCGAACACACTAAGACAAATGGGAAGAAGTAGGAAGCGATTCGTATTTTGCGTGCTTCGCATTCACTGAATGGCGGAAGCAGCGAAGGGTATACGGATGGCCTGTCGAGAGCAGTGCTGCGCCGACAGGTTGGAACCGAAAGAGTAAGTCAATAGCAAAGCATCATGCATACACACATACGTACACCAACTGACGGTCTCGTAGCGATGGGTTTGCCTTGCACTACACACACACACACACACAGAAATAAGTGATTTGCCTTGCTCTTCCTCTCTGACACATTGCACTGTTAGGCTCGCTGCCTCAATGACTACTTCGAAAACACTACAAACTAAGTCTGTTTCTGTTACTCAGATAGTGGCTGAATTTCGAATGGGGAGAAGTTTTTATTTGCATTACAAACGTAGTATTTTATCTCTGCGTAATGAAGACAAAAATTTAGCTTCAAGCTCGATGCCTGAAGCTTCCATATCGATTACGGAATCGATTTTCAGTTGTGGGAGAATTATTAATGATTTACTTTTCATCTATGGATCTTCTTCTACGCAAAGAAAGTTCGACATTTATTTTTTCAGTTCTTAAAATATGGACACCCGTTCGAAGTTGCAGTAGAAAAGGGCATTTAGATTCACAGGATGGATTTTCTTTAATAAATGGTAGCATAAAGCATCACATTCAGTCACTTCAACTGCTTATATTAACGTAGAATTCTGTTCTTGATTTATTAGTTTTCCACATGTTCACAGCTTCATAGTTTTATGTTCACAGTTGTTACTCATATATGTGTTGGAGAGGTGGCCAGGAGATAGCTCTTACTTCCCCCCTCCAAGGAAATCGTGAAAAGGGGAGGGGTGAGCAAAAGGAAGAAGAATAAATTGTCGATATTATTTATTTTCAAGACAGGAATAATGAAACTAGTATGAGAACCGTGCTCGAAATAATAAAATTTCTGGTATTTTTAAAGCCACTTACTGAGGAAGAAGTTTTTCCTTCTTCCTAAATGAGTGAAACTTATTTAGAAGAAGAAGAAGAATTTACTTAAACCAGAACATCAGGTGCCAACCATCTAATGTTCTGGTTTTCTCAGGATTACCTCTCGCTATTTTTGTGCCAGTTGTAAGACGGCTGGCACTTTGTTGCCGAGTGAAATTATATGATGTTGTCATTTAATGCTTTTCATTTCAACATCAGTCGGAAGGATTGATTTTTAGTAAAGTTACAGGTAGCAATCCCCAAAGCTAATTTATACCTCCGCAAAAAAAAAAAAAAAAAAAAAAAAAAATGCAGTTTGAATAATCATCAGAATTTTCTGAAGGCTTTCTTAGCCAAGCAAAATGTCAGTTCCTCATTTAAAGAAAATAAAAAATAAAAAAACACGCAAGAATAAAGTCCAGGTGCTTAAGGTACACGCAAGATGCATTTGTTGAGAGACATCACAGGACCACAATAAAGAAAAAGGGAAGATAAACAACATTAGACACACAGGAAAAGAAAGAGTGGGGAATATCTACTGTTTGACATTAGTTGAAATGTAACAGCATCATTAGGAAATGTGTGTGTAAGTGGATTATCTCTTACTATTGTTATAAGGTGGATTTAATGTGGGGGGAAAACACCGAAAAGTTCGAGATCGGTACATGAAACCCATGAAGAAATTTTCAAGGTGATTTGAACCTAGATCCTTCAGCTTTATAAGCGCGCTCCGCCAATACAACATTACCGAGGCTCCTTGTTTAATGTCCTTCTTGTGGTATTTATAGTCATGTTGCATTGCGTACTCCTACATTAAAATGATGCCGTTTCGTATCACCAGGTGTCACTTCCTTAACGCTGTATCATCCAATACTGAAACATCTGCTAGGCCAGGGGTTCCCAACCCTATGCCCGCGGGCACCATGGCGCTCGTCGACCAATTTGTGTGTGCCCGCCGCTGTTCAACCGTGTGCCGTATAGTTTGAAATAATCACGCAACAATTCATGGCATGCGTTAATGACACATGACGAGTATTAAACATACAATATAAAGTAGAGGCGCATTCGAAGTTGTTCATTCCAGTTTAAGAACTGGAATATCATCATATTCTCCTAATTATGAAGCACTGGCCAATGAAATGCAATGCCAAAGATCACACTAACTTACATATATATATATTTAAATTTTTATATAATGTAAACATTTAAGTAATAAAACATTTGATTATAATGTAAACTTTGTATGTATTCATTTAACAAACGAATTCAAAAAATTTGCTTGAAAAAATAGATGGTGCCCGTCGCCCTATCGGTATTTTAGAATGTGCTCTAGGAAACAAAATTGTTGGGAACCCCTGTGCTAGGCAATTATTTGTAGTCAGGAAATGATCACTGCTGTTATGATTTAAGAAAATTAAAGTGCTTAAAAAATAATAACACTTGCATTTGAGAATTACTACAGAGATGACGAGTCGGCAACAATTCAATACATGAAATGTTTAGAATGAATAAGAAAGAAATGCTGACTTAAAACGACTAATGTGTATCATTCACGCTTTCAGCAAAATGTTAATCGTTAAACTATCAAATTATTGCGGAGTATGGTGTTGAGTGATCGGTACTGTTAGCACTAATTGCATTCTCTAAATCATAGGTTGCCAAACTTTTTCGGGCTACCGCCCACTTTGCAAGACATAAATTTTGTAACGCCCCCCATTATAACAGTTTGAATAAAACCATATTTCAAATATTTGAGACTGAATAAAACCATATTTCAAATACTCAATACTGTACTGTCGACATTTCTTCTTATATTCAGACATGATGAATTAATAAAATTTGCAAAAATATTCACAAAATAAAAGATTTAATTTACACTTTGTATGACTCCGCTTATCTATCACACTTTCGACTGATGATTGTTGGCAAAGCACACAAAAAATAATTAAACTTATTCCTAAATCACTAGTATTTATAGATTTGAAATCTAGCCCGAATCGACTTGCATGCATTGACTTGTTTGCGATACCATCGTACTCGTGCTTTGAACAATTCACTGCAAGCACCCATATTCCTGTCAAAACATGCTGAATTGAGTGAATTACCTGCGTAATAGTTGACCGACATACTACTAGTTAAGACTCGTCTGCTGCGTGGATAGACTAAAGCCTGTATGGCACGAACAATTTTTACAATAGCAAAAAATGAATAAACTCTTTAAGTATATAAAAAATAGAAGTTAAAATATCCTGTATGACACGTTCAATCGTTCAATTTTCTCATTGACATAGAAAATTGACATCTATTTCTATCTGACATGGTAAATTTTCAAATGATTAAATAATTGAAATAGAAAATTGATAAAAAAAAAAAATTGATCGTGTAAGACGAGCATAAGATGAATTAAAATTCAATATTTAAATTTTAAATGATTATCTAATCGCAAAATCACGAAAATAATTAATTTTTAAATATATATTATAAATTTCTTCTAGAAAGAGCCACCGACCCCTAGACCGCCTGAAGGCCCCCCCCAAATGCTTCTGATCCCACCATAACCCCCCCCCCCCCATAAGGCTTCAGCGCCTACTGGGGGCGGTACTGCCCACTTTGGGAACCTAGCAAGAAAATTTGCCTACAAAGTTATCCAGAGTCGGACATGACTGAATGGTTAATAAAAAGAAAATAGTTGTCAACTTTCAGTACTGTGACACGAGCTAAGAATTTTCTTAAATTATTTCTATCTCTTGGTCATTTTTTAATAGTCAGGAACGGTTGACGCTATTAATTATAGAATAATGGAAGAGTTAATTCCCTGAAGTTCATCAGAAATAAATATTCCGTAAAGATGCAATGGATAACCATAAACATATTCGAGAAATATGAGGAAGATTTTGCGAAGATGCTTATAATGTCTTTCTCCTCTTTATCCCTAGAACAAAACTTTTTTTTTCAGGGAATAATTAAACTTTGCCATAATAGTCAAGTTTAAATAATAAGCGGTACACATTATAACGAACACTGCTCATCGTTGAAAGCCAACTGAAATAGGCTCTTAAGAAGAGTTATCAGTTTGCAAATAGTGTTCACTACCTAAATTAATACGAGAAAATCAGGCCAATACAATTTTGTTTTTTGAATAAATTCATGTTTTTCATCATCGATGCTAAAGCTCTGTGATGCATCGTCAACATAATAATAGGTTTGTTTCCGGCAATTATTTGCATGTTTTTATACCTTTAAATCATATCTTATAATGAAATTCATATATCAGAATTAAAGGCCCTCCGCTTTTTTCTTTCTAAGAATTGAAATCAAAAGGCTTTTTTCTATCTTATACTAATTGTTAAAGAAACATAGTAAGAATATTCTCATAAGGATTATCAGGAAAAAAAGCATTTAAGTTAAACTCTTAATTTATTAAAATTTACTGTAGCATCACAGCTAGATTGTATGATTTTGGCAATTAATTCGGCATCTATTTTTATTCCTTATTTTGATTGATGCACTTCACCGGAAATGGGAAAAAATTGCAGCACTAGAAAAAAGAGAGATTTGTGGGGTGACAGAAAAACATGCAGAAATAGCGAAATAAATATTAACATTAAACAGCTGAAAAACTAGAGAAAGTCTATCAGCAGTAGCTAAAATCTTGTATGGAGACCGTGTTGATAATCTGATTGTATAACAACGCGAATTCAACGTTAGTAAAATAGAGCTAAACATAATACATTTGCAGTGGTATAGTTAGTAATCGATTAAAAAAACCGTGTTCCACGGAACAGAAAGCAAACTTTATACTTGCATTGAAGATCATAACTTCAGGTTTTTAGTTGTTGATTTCGTTTAAAAATCGTCATCAAAGAATTTGCGATGGATGGCAGTGGCTCAGTGGATAAACCTCCCCGTTATCTAAATCCTTTCTTCTTCCCACACTTCAGTGGTTTCAAAATCTAAAGCATGATTTCTATTAAAATTTTCAATCCCTTTTCTTTCAAACTCTTCAACCAAACCAACTGGAAGAAGACAACCAACACTCTTCAGTAAAAGGACCTGCCTTCATACTTTCTGTGCGTAATAATTAATCTTCAGATGTTAAACTTTTGAGATTTCCATAAAGGAGAAGCCATGCAGACCTCGAAATGTGTGTTTTAGCCGGAACAATTAAGTTAGTTGTACTTTGTCGAGTATTTCATTAAGATCTAATTATAATGCACAGTGACAGACACACAGACACACAAAAACTGCATTCTCCCCTTGCTCATCCCCCCCCCCCCGAAATCGTGGCATAACTATTGATCCTGTAATTCTAATTTCGGAGTAATTTTGCCTTTTAAGAATCGTCCAGCAGTGAACTTATCTGTAGATATAATTACACGACATTCACAGGGAGGAATCTTTTTTTAGCCTTCATTGCACAACATTCCTACGGATTTCACAGTAGAATTTGACATAGAAAGATACACTCCAAACACTCTTGGAAACTAACGACATCTGCTTCTATTGAAACAGCTTTAACTGTTTGCCAAGTGAAGCCGAAGGATTTGGTTTGGCTCATTTCATCGCAGTGATCGATTAGTGTCATCGAATAGATTGTTACTTTTTTGACATCTATAACAAGCCCATAAATATTTTCTTCTTTATTTATTATCAGATTATCTTTGATGACCGAAGCCGCAGGGATGCTTATGTTTAGAGGCATAGAAAGTGAAGGGTTCAGCAATTGTTATTTTTCTCTTCTAGTTGAAATTGTTTATGATTTTAGGATGTGCATCACTTTACTTAAGAATACTACTTGTCTTCATCGGAAGAATAAATGTAGCAATCATAACTGCAGAAATGTGCATCGTATTTGGAGAGACTATTACAGGCAATCATCGCGATTGGGTTGTGAGAAGTATTTTTAAGTTGGAAAGTATTGTGTCAGCTACTTGTGGATCCTAACATTTAACCTCTTCAATGCTCAGCATTTTCCCATGGAAAGTAACAGTCTGTGCAGATCTTCAAACAATGGGTAATTTCCTAAATATTCTCCAATGTTAGCCATAGAGCGAGTACCCTCATTTAACGGCGCAGCCCATTGTTTTCTGTCGCATCTAAAAAAAGAAACTTCGTTCTGACGAGGCTGTTGACTAATATGAGGCAGATGTCAAAGCAAAGAGAAAGTAATGACGTGTTTCCAAGGGTCTTCCTACTGATTAAATATTGAAATGTCCAGGAACGTTGCAGTGATGCGCACTAAGTGATTACATATTCCAAAATATTCTAAACGGCACAAGGAATCGAATAGGCGCCGTGCCTCTATTGACACTCTACTCGGAAGCCGTTTATTTCTTTTAAGGTATTTCATGATAACTCTGCTTCTACTCAACCTTAATTTAAATTGTTCTCGATAAATTACCCTCGCACTGTAGATGTGATTCGAAACTATCTTTTGTTGTTAGTCCCATCTCGTCTTTCTGTTTGCTATGGAATTGTTAGCAGAGTTTGATCGTTACCACAATGGATTCAAATGTTATCTTAACTAATAATCATAAAAAAATTATTACAAATAAATTAATGGAAGAAATAATTTATTGTTACTTAAAGTTGAATAAAGACGTCACTGTTACTCAGCATAAACTATAAATTAGCTAACCAGTATCACAATATCAAGCTCTTTTTGTCATGTTGCTACTACAAAGTATAAAAGAGTAGTACTGACATAAACGATATATAATTATTTATTCTACTACAGTAAGCAAGATGAGCACAGAATTCTCTGTACTTCTGATTAGTCACATAAGGAACTTTGTAAATTGGGAATTTACAATTAAACGAAATAAGTTCCTCCTATCCACTGCCGACTGTTGCATGACAAATGCATGGGAGAAGAATGACTTTTCATCTTAAACATTAGGGAATTTTAATCCCAGGTATCAAAAAGAAAGACATCGAGTCACGACTGCAGTCTCGCTACAAACAATTGCGAGAAACAATAAATCTATCGATGCGCCAAACTGTGCACAACATTCTGAAAATCCAACGCAGTGAGTTAACGATGGACGTAACCAATAGAACCTGCATGCTGGTGACATTTTGTGTAATGTTGAATTATTTACTTCGGTAAGTGACATCCATTGATGCCACTTACCGAAGCCAGAGTCTTCTATGCATTCCCAATCGGGCGATTAACAATGCAACTTTATTAAAGGAAGTGTCCTGTTAGCACCCCAGCGATTCGTTTTCATTCTTTATCCTGTTCAGATGACTATGGCCATCGCAATGCTTGTCCTCTATGATGATATCTCACAAAATCAATCATCTCCTGTTATGTATTTTTGCTTTTCAGTTAGTAAAGTACAAGGTTTTTGGGAACAGCACCTTACAATGTGTTTCGGTGGTTTTATTACAAGTTATTGAATCATATTGCTGCTTCTTCGTTATCAATACATGAATCGTTATACTTGTAAATAAAGATGAATTTCTTTTTCACATTATCTTTTCATTTTTTAAGTCTAGTGTTATAGTAATACGTATAACATTACAGTGTTTTGTATCATATAAGACAATATTGATGTAGGTATACTGACAGACATAATTAAAATTCATCTTGTAAACAGACAACGTGCACTTGCGGTAACGATAAATACAGTACAGTACTGTAAATGTATTTGACTTCCTTATGATTTTCTTTAATAACATTTTCCTTTCTCTAGATACTTTATTGTAAGAATATAGTATTTAATACCTACATATGTGTACAGTACAGGTTAGCATAGAGGCAGCTTGACTCACAGCGCGGCTTAATAAGGGCGCTATTTAATAAGGGGCGATATTTAATTGTTTGCCTCAGGGCGCGATCAATCTTGCGACTGCCCTGTTGTCACAACAGTACACGAATTCCTTCTCGATCTCTTGCTAAGCAAATCAGGCTAGTAAAGCGTGTATTACGCTAGAGAGAACACATTTATTATTTCATATTCATGAAGTTTTACAGATAGAAGGCATCATGCCAAGATGATACTGGCACACTGCCTCGAAGGAGAACTTTCGAAACTATGGGCGATATAAAAAACATAAATTTTAGAGATATACTATTCCGCCTCCATCAGTTATAACCAGACAAATATTGTTCATTTTGATGTTATCTGCTTTGTGGCTTCCACAGCAGGACTCCATAGTAAAATAGAAAATGAAAAAAAGAAACGATAGTTCAACAGAAAGCGTCTGCATGGTTGAAACTCGAGGGTGACTTATTCTGCCTATTCTAGGAAAGAAAATGGCAAAACGCAATTAATTGTAGCACGTTTTAATTATTTTCTTTTAAATTCTACGACAAGCTTTAAAAGATATGGGAAACAGAAACAATGACTAACTAACTAACTATATATATATATATATATATATATATATATAATAACAAAGGGAATAAATTAAACAATGGGATTTATCAGCCATTCTCGATGCATTGGTGAAGAGAAGGCCTCCCAGAAATCCTCTTCACTCCCATGTTTGGTTTTTAATACCTTCGTATTAAAAACCAAACTGGACTTTAATACCTTCGTCCCGTTCTTTTTGTGCTCATGTAGTTCTTCTGCCATCTCTAGAATTTCATTTCTGTTCACTTTTAAGTAAGTGCTTACCAATAGCCTATCGTTCGTCTATTAAATTATTAGTATTAGACAAAATAATAATAGAGATATTAATGTTGACATTAATATCTAATTAATAGAGACATTATTATATTAATAGATTAAATAATGCCTCTACCTGCTTTGTGAGATACCCCCTATCCTTTTTTTTCTGTCTTGGTGGTTGATACCAATAATTGATCTTTTCATATTTTGGACAAAGTCAGTATTTCACTTTCATATTTCCTTACGAAGAATGCGTCTATCTGTGTATGCTTATTTTATAGCTTCATTTTATAATAAAGCGAAATATATTCTTCCAATGGTGCTGTGAGTAGTATGCGTTATTCTCAATAGATATTAAATTAAATATATTCTTCCAATGGTGCTGTGAGTAGTATGCGTTATTCTCAATAGATATTAAATATTCGGAAATTTGTTCATGATCAGTATGGCTTTAACCACTTGAGTTAACAGATGGAAAATACCCCTATTATCCTTCTCATAAATGTACAGTACTATTCGTTCGAATAGTTTAGGATTCCTATCCGGATATGAGAAAAATCAGCAGTATTAATTTGTATAATAAATATATGTAAAATACTGTTCTAAAAAGTTTTAACTAGTTAACTTTTTATTTATTTATTTTGTTCTTTTAAGGCTACATTTACAACACGATTACGTAAATGCGAATAAATACAGCCGTCAAGAGACTCTTGATCCTGTGTCGCTATTTGGTATCAATTGGTCAGTTTCCGGATACACTTTGCACCAGAGAGTTGGCTAAATGACAAAATCGTAGCCCTCGCAATGCAGCAATAAATCGATTTTCTAAACAAACCTGCTGCAGAGACACATCAGGGGAACAGTGATACTTTACCCAACGTAGGGAATGCATCGACACGAACTGAATCCATCTTTGAACAGCTTATATTTGTTACGGAAATAATATTTGTTAAGCGTGTTATTGACAAAAAATGCATGAGTACTTTACTTACGCCAAATGGAAGATAAAGTGTGTAGGAAGAGAGAAAGAAAGAAAATGTGGCACGCTTAAATGCCCGCATAAAGATTAGACTGAACCGTGGGCACATTCAATAGGTTACATAATCATGAAGCCTACCCTACAGATCAGTAGAAACTCGGGCTTGTGAAGAGAATAGACAGACGAAAATGAAACGATAATGTACAATTACCGTCAACTGAATATCATCAAGTTAGCCTCCACCATTAATTCCCTAAAAAGGCTTCAACAGTAAGCAAATCACATTGCGCGTGTGTAGAAGGCACTCGCTACATATTATCATCGCACTGCTTAAATTGTTCATTAAGATCTATCATTTGCATGATTGCTTTGTGCATAATATCTTACTACACTCGGAAATAGTTTGGATTTTTATTTCGAAATGTCAGGAATATTTTGTGAACTGGTGTGTGTTACACCATTATCATTCAAATTTACCATTATTCGTGAAGTTCAATTTAGTTCTTCACGAATAAAATTAGTTCTGTATCAATATGACTTCGTAGAGATATTTAAAAATGGACTTAAAAACGAGTATATTGTTAAATATATATATATATATATACTCACACACAGTAGCACACTCAGGATTTAATCTTGGGTGGGGGGGGGGGCGAGTTGAATAGACGATTTGAGAATACAAACTACGCATCGCATACGACCTATGACTGAGCATCTGCAATGATCGCCAGTTCATAAGTAGTATAGAAATAGAAGACACGACACAACATAAATCAAAAAAAAAAAAAAAAAAAAAAAAAAGAATTTTAATTACGAAACGATTTTTGGAAAATGTTCTAATATTTTTTTTTGTTTGTTTGTTTTTCTTTGTGGGGGCCAAGGGCCTTCCCCCCCTCTGGGTACGCCACTGCTCACACACATATACAAATTTGTAGGAAACCAATAAATCATTTTCAAATACGCCACTGCAAGAATGAATTGCTTATAAATGTGAATGAGAGATGTTTAGCTTGGTATTTTAATTTTCATATTAAAAGACACGATAATGAGAAAATACAATCACCATCTCAAATGCAGACTGTCAGGTTAGTCTCTTCTATCTAGTTTTACTAGAAAAGACTGAAGAGACTTCAGTCAAACGCGTGCAAATCAGAAAACTCCCCTCTGTATAAATGTCTCAAAGCCATCTTATTTCATAAAGAGCAGACTATTTGGAAGTTTTTTTTTTCACTTGGTTAGACTATAATAAATTTAGTTTAATCCTATAGGATTAAACTAAATTTATCAAGCTATTTATTTGCTTAAGCCATTCCCGCTGCCTGTGTAAACGAAACGGCAATAAAAGGTGCTTCGGAGCAAGGAGTGATGTTAAACGCCTCGGTAATAATAACACCATAATATCTTCCTTTATATGCCACACGCCTTACGAGTCTTGAATAATCAATTCTCTTAATTCGGCCTTAACCACTTTCTGCTAGCGAATACACTGACTAAACGATGTTATGTGCAGCATTGATAAAAAGTTGTTGCCACTTATTCTATCTGGTACCTTGGTTTATTCTTGGACTTCCTTGATGTGCATATATATCTACTATCTTCGGTTAACCCCACGTACATAAGCGAACAATATTCTGAGTAGTAACTGTCAAAGATATTTAAATTCTTCGTGTATATTCACTTTACGAGCGACGCCACAGTCTGCGAATCCACCACACCCAGAAGTCACTAGAATTAGGGGTGGGAATTATCTCTTTTTATTCTTCATAAAATAAGCTTCAGTGATTACAAAAATCACATAAAATATGTAATGTGATTTGCACATTTTAATCACATTACACAATGTGATTTCCACAATATTCTAAACTGTGGAGCCAGCTTTGTATTGTAGCCATTTTTTTAGTAAGGCATGTTGAAACCTCAGTCGGTCTTCTGTAGTTAGCTTCTACACCAACACGAAAGCATATTTTATGTTTTGATTTTTCTTTCAGATGAGATTTTATTTAATTTTTTTCGATACAAAAATCGAACTTGTATAGTGAATTTTAAACAATACTGTACTTTAGTGAGATTACTGCAGTTTCTATGTAACGTGCTTTGAAGCATGAGCAGTTATGGGAATCACGAAAACAAAGGATGGAAACATATTGAAGCTTTCGAGCAATGAAGAATCAGATGAAGGTGCTGTACTGAATTATTACCGTGAATACCAATAAAAAGAGTTGTTAATTAATGATATGATTTTGGAATTCGATGAGTGATGGTCTTTCATTTTTTTTAATCCATTGCTTTAACTTAGAGCTTAGTTTTATAGTATCCGATTTTAAATTCGGCATTTTCACTTCTAGTTGTACTACATACCCTAAAGTTATGAGATTTCCAGGTAAAAGAGAAATAAAGTTAGAATTTGAAATACATTTAATCACTTCAACCTATCATTGGTGAATGCAAGTTTTTGATGTTCGAGTAATTTTGAACAAATGAGTTACGTGCTTTGTCAGGTGATAGCTCTTATATGAAACACATCAGTAATTCAGTATGCACACAATTCTAAAATTGATGTCAACCCAGTTCTTCCAGCGATGTGCTGTGATTTCGTCATCCAGAGATCATGCTTAGTTCGTAGTACGACGGCGTTATGAGTTTCGCGTGTCGTTGTTTCAATCACGCATAAATACATAGTTAGCGAAATCACTAAGTAGGTGCAGCTTTGCGTGCGTGTGAGAATTGCGTCTGACCACTGCAGAGAGAATGGCTGTTCCCTCTGCAGTGGTCAGTTAAACAGTCTATTAAACAGTAATTATCCCTAACTTCTGACTGTTTAACTGGGGAATCATGCGTGATTCGATTTAATGCAAACACTAAATAATCTCATTTTAAGTGATGACATATCTTTACAATGCCAATAACTGCGCCAGAAATAACATTGAGTGTTTGCATTAAATTTTCTCAAAACAGTGTAGAACATTTGTCTAAAACTTGTATAAGAAACAACAGCTACAGCAAACATGATTTTTCGAAGCGCTTAAAGTCTAAATACAGGTAAGCATGACAATGAAAATGAGTCAGAAGGGACCTCGTCTAATCTGCGTAATTAGTCGAAATTCCTTTTTTACTCTATTTTTTCGGTATTTGTGACAACTTGTCGCTTGAATTGTATAGCGAACGTGTTCAGAGTGATTTGTAGATTTCGAGTAAGTTATATTGGATTGAGTCGAATAAGCATAATAATCGCTTATGACATATTGCAAAATGCATGCAGTGGAACTTCATTTTATGCAAAGTAAGTTTATATTTCTAGCATGTTCACGGAATACCTGTGAGCTGTTACATCACAAAATGTCTTCGCAGAAGTTGACTGTTGTGGGTATGTTCCTTAGACGTGACAGAATTATACCAATGAGTCAAGTAGACGGTCTATTATTGCAGAGAGAAAGGTATGTGTATATATATATATACATACAGACATCAAGGGATGAATACAAGTTACCTTTGACTTCTACAATTACGGTGCTCAAAGAGGTTACCATTAGCATCCAGACACTTATTATTACGACGGACTACTGCTTAGGCAACGTTGGCCAAAGTGTCCAGTGGGATTGCTGTGCATGCCGTTTCAATTTCTTTCCGAAGGGCCACCAGTGTAGCTGGTTTTCTACGATACACTACATCCTTTAGAGTGCCTCATAGGTAGAAGTCCAAAGGTGTTAAATCAGGAGAACGTGTGGGGGAGGAACTCAACTGCACCTCTTCGTCCTATCCATTGTCCCGGCAAACTCTCATCGAGGTAGGCTTACGTCTCGGTGGTAGTGTGGTGGTGCGCCATCTTGTTGTAAGAAAAATTGATCATTCCCATCAAGTGCATGAATGGCAGCTAAAATGGATGTGTGGCATGTCTAGGTACACTTGACCAGTAACAGGACCTTCAAAGCAGAATGGTCCTATTAAACCCCTAGATGACAATCCACACCAGACATTGAGCCTGGTAAATTGACTGCCTTTTCCACATGAACGCCCGGATTTAAGACACTTGTCTTCACGTTTACAGACATTCTTTTAAAGAAAATTTATAAGAGCTGCGTAAACTCTGTCCTAAGGTTTAACTACAGTCAAATTTACCTTCCTTAGCACGACCTCTCCAACTGCAATACAAGTAAAATAAATTCCCACCAGATGTTACAACGCAGTATGCCACTGGCTTTTAATTCAGTAATGGTGGAGAGAAACATTTCAACTCAGACGTAAACACGGTGTCATTTTCTTACTGCTGTATAATAAACACTGACAAGAAAGCTGAATCGCTTTGCACGTTGGAAGAGGAGTCGTGAGTTGCTTCATTACGAGACGAGGGATCTCTTCAGCAGAACCCAAAGAAGTGTAACTGAATTTACTCGTGCCCAACAGGCCCCGTTCTCTGTAATCTCCTTGCGAGCGGATGATAAATATCCGACTTGTAATCGACTTTTTCCGTCTACCTCTGTGTGGCAATTCTTAGTCTCAGAAAATCTTGCTATAAGACTAGACGTAACGTGGAAAAGAAGGCAAGCAAGAAAAATAGTAAATTGGCCTACCTTGGCATAACATATCGCTCTATAAGTGTATTAGCATTGGCAGCATTCCGGTGGGGAGAGAAAAAACCTTGTGCTCACATCACTTATCCCAATGTCATTATCTTTCTTTCTTTAAAGCCCTCTCCATTGATGTTAGTTTAAAACGAGATCCTGCCTGGACCGTTTTATTTCGCCATCATTCAGACTGAAATCGATAGTGACTTGCTAGAGAAGGCCAAGGCTGGGTGAAATGAAATCTTCTTTCTTATTCTGTCGGGAGAGAGAGAGAGAGAGAGTGAAACTTTGATGGATGCCGAGAAACTACACCGTGTTGCCCAACTCCAAATGTTTCGTTGATGTTTTGTATTTCAGCACAACTTTATTTTGTTGTGGTATCATTTCTCATTCAAAACTCATCTATCATTTCAAAACAAAAACAAAATATCTTACAAAACGTCTTTACAATTTACTGTGAATTTCTCGTTCTCGAAGGATGTGTAGAGTGGATGCAAGTTGCATCCACTCTACACATCCTTCGGCTATTTCAAAAGTACTTATTGAGTGCGTGGGGAGGGGGAGTTGACTTGAATATTCCAAATAATGTGATCATATTATCCATGAATTATTGACGTCACAATTTTCAGACATATTACTTATGTCTGAAGAAACAGCTAGTGATATCAGAAAGCTGTGCTGTATTAACGTGGAACCTACAGCATTCTCATGAATATATGGCTTGGACCAGCGTGTAACATTTAAGGAGAATGAATAAAGCTGGTTGTTTCACAACGCTTTCGCATTTCGTCTTTAAACGCATTATAATTTTTATTCATCCTCATCATGCGTATCAAGGATTTAGGCCTGGCATGGCCTGTTCCGTCCTTAGAAGTCATCATTTAAGAGGACGTCCTGGTTTTCTTTTTCCTAATTAATGTTGATCACAATGGGGTAAAACAAAGACTTTTTTGGAATTTAAGGGCTTATTGTGGGTGCCCGTCTGGCTGAAGCCACGATTTTGAAAATATGTCATAAAAAATAAGTATGCTGTATTACATGTAATTTTTTGGATACCACCATTCACGTAAGTTGTAAACTCTACATATATTAATAACCCATAGGCTAATTTGGAAACTTTGGTCCGCTGACAATAAGTGTGACACCATCAATAAGCCACTTGATGGTGTCACGCCAGAAGGTGAAAATAATTAGGATAAATGACGAAAATTTGAGCGCATATTGTTATAATATGCATAAATACACTACTAAGCATTAGAAGCGTGCTTTCTGTGCTCATTTCCTGTTATACTATCCCCCCCCCCCATGACGAAACATGCAGTATCGGTCGCGAAAATATCTCGATGAAAACGTTTTCCACCCATCACTGACATATCCGAACGAATCCTGGATAAAGTTCATTATCAGTATGTGGGATCTAAATTTTAGAAATATTAGGCATTTCATTTTCATCTTAATTCTGGATGAGTGTTTTATCGTTTTCTTTTTATTATTGTGTAAGTAGATAGAAAAATGTTCTTCATCAAAACAAACTTAATACATGAAAGTGGCAACACCAAATCTGCAGGCAGGTATATTGCAACAATACAAAGAAACTGCCCGTATTCAAAAAAGCAACGTGTTCTTCAAATCTTTACAGATATTTTCAGACATGTGGGATCTTGGCCATACTATTGCATGTTTCGTTGATGGCAACATCAGGCGAAGGAACAAATTGGAATATGTTTCTTGATGAATGGGATGACTTCAAGTTTAATTCTGAAGAATCAGCGAATAGTTGCTCTTCATAAAAGAGCATGTAAGATGTTGTTATAGTAACACAGTGCCAAAATACGTAAGAACAAAAAATCATTGTCTTCGATATACTGCAATGTTTTGCACTATGCTTGATTTAAATGAATTCCACGTTTGGAACCAGAAACTAAGCAACCCAAGTAGTAGGGGAGGCACTTCTGACAAAATGCTTCCGGTGGGCGTGGCTTCCTGACGTCATGAGTTTGGAATGTTTGTAATTTCCCTGTGGGCATATGTGTCAATGGCTTCAGTTGTGTTTTGGTTCGCGTATGGCATTATGGGTGATGATAGAGATAAGGATTCGTGTTGTGATTGGTGGGACACTTCTGACAAAATGCTTCCGGTGGGCGTGGCTTCCTGACGTCATTGTGAGTGACGTCATGAGTTTGGAATGTTTGGAATTTCCCTGTGGGCATATGTGTCAATGGCTTCAGTTCTTGTGTTTTGGTTCGCGTATGGAATTATGGGTGATGGTAGAGATAAGGAATCATGTCGTGGGTGGGTGTTGTTTTCACATGTAGATAAGTGACGTCATTTGTTATTTGTAAATAAATGTCGTCATTTGTTATTTGTAAATAAATGTCGTCATTTGTTATTTGTAAATAAGTGACATTGTTTTGAATGGAAAGGATGATATTAGTGGATAAGAAATCGTGTCGTGATTGGTGGGACACTTTAAACAAGATCAAGATAAGATAAGGAATCGTGACATGAATGTTTGTTGTTGTCAGATGAATATCAGTGACGTCATTTGTTAGTTGTAAATAAGTGACATTGTTGTTTTGAATGGAAAGGATGATATTAGTGTATAAGAAATCGTGTCGGGATTGGTGGGACACTTTAAACAAGTTCAAGATCAAGATAAGATAAGGAATCGTGACGCGAATGTTTGTTGTTGTTATTGATTTTGGAATTTCGCTGGGGCCCTTGTCTGTCAGAAATATCATGTGATGTTTATGGTTCGTTTATTGCGTTGTGGGTGGTATTTAGAGATGAGAATCGTGACGTTATGTGTTTGGAAATTCACAGTTTCGAGGGTTTTCTGAATAATTTAATTATATGCTATGTCACTCAAACATAGTTTTTTTTTTCTTCTATAGATGGTTGTACTAATTTTCCAATACATTTTGAGGTATTTTTTTCTTGTTAAACGGTTGGATTATTAGAGTAAGTCGTGATGGCGGCAGTCTTTCGAGCTTTTCTGAATAATTAATTATATACTTAAAATACCTGTCCTTAAACACACACAAACACACATACACATTAGACATAAAAAATCGCTAATGTATATCCATGTTGATACTCTAATATATATCCTATGATTATTCTTATGGGAAAAAAAACAAAAAACTATTCAGTATTAGAATTACGCTTACCAAAAAACATACGAGCAGTTATGTTTAAGTTAAAAAAGTACTTATAGCTTTCGAGATGATCTTCTAAATACGAATATTCCAAAATAGTTGAATTTTATATCCACAACACAACACAAACACAAAAACCACAAAGAATGAAATTTCTGTAAATACTGTAACCTGAACTAGTTACTTCGTCCTTTAGATTACAGACCGTAGATGCTGTGGTTTCGTCATTTGCAATATCCCCCAGCGAGCGGTTTTCTTCAAAGGGGATGACATGAGTCACATCCGTAAATTGGGGTATTGTTCAAAAGGTAGCATTTCCTCAAATTTGGATATTTCTCAAATACATATGACTAAGGGATTAGTATCCATACGTTTGAATGACACATATTCTAAAATTATTCATTCTTCGTTACTATCAGAATTCAGTGGTGTAGTAAATTAATGCTTCCATCTAATTTTAATTTAGAGTACTATCCGATTGATTGTCTGTATTAATTCTTTCCCACTGTTGCCCAAGCTTGGTGGGAAAGTCTATGCGCCGTTTTGTTTAGGTTAAGTGTTATTTCCGGTTTCGAATTCCGATTGTTGTTAGAGTATGGAATTCTGACAAGTGAAATTATTATTATTATTTATTATTTTTTTTTTTCAAATTGAATGGTTATTTTCTGTATTTTACTTTTAAAGGTCATTTTCTAACAGAATAACTGAGCAGAATTAATAAATATATAAAGTATATGTGAATTTATTTTCCAACACTGCATATTTCTCAGTAAGTCTTATCTTTAAGGTATCTATCTTATCCAGTCGCCTTTTGTTGTACGTAGGTGAGAAATCGTGTGTTTTGTTTCGAACTCTTGGTTTCCGTTGGGAAATTACCAATATAACTATTAATTTTACCTTCGATTCCTTGTGCTCTTAACCTATTTCTGTAAGTAGAATTTATTTGTGAATTATTTTCCCACACTGTTAATTTTCATTAACCTTGTTTGTAGATAACGAACAAATAAGACTTTTAATTCAATGAATCAAAAAAAAAAAAATTCTCTGGTTACTTTGTGGCATGAAATTTCGCAAGGAAAAAAAAAATGTCATCTTAAATTTGTATAACACATATACGACACCCAATTGTTCATTTAAATTTACACATTTTATTGAACGAAATATTATTTACAAATTGTATTTACTGAATCTAACAATACAGAAAATAAATAAATTGAAAAATACATCAAAGGTTCTTCCATGGTTGTGGAATTGCCATCGTATGGTTTTGACAATGTGACTCTCATCTGAAAGTTAATTTTTCATTTGGCGTTCGTTGGGAATTTATTACTGTAGTAAAATTAAGGGTTGCGTATTTATTTCTTTGAATCCAATACGTATACTTCAGAGAATTATTAAAAGCACAGAATCTTTCGTTATGTTTCCAAAAGCATTTAAAAGTACACATTATGTTTTCACGTTTTCGGCATCCAATTTCATTTAAATCAAGAACAGGCCTCCCTATTAACTTCGTTAATGTTTTTGATTTTTCTCTTCCTTTGGCAAGTAATATATGATATTTGCATGTTGATTCTATCATCCAATCTCTTAGTTTGTCCAAAGCTAGTGAACCAATTTCCCACTTCAGCTGATGGTTATATTTTATTAACCAAGAATTCTGTTTTATAACTCTTTGAGGTAATTCTTTACAACTGCAAGGTGATTTTGTCACTGCATATCTTACACTAATTCCATCAGAAATACAAATTTCTTTAGGAAATAAATTTGAACTCTTATTCAACAAAAATTGTACATCAATTATCCCAATGATAACTGAAAATTCGTATTTTTCACCCACTGTCGATTTTTCATAATCGTTTTCCTTCATTCTTCTTCTTCGATTACTTCATATGGCACCACAAATAAATAGTTATTTATTATTATTTCACTGATTATTAGCTCTGATCGTATACTTTATGGTAACATTCGTTTACAAAATTCTAAACAATTAGAACTTTTCACAAAGAAACTTTCAAAGAATTTGTGGCTCACCCATTATTTTTGCATTACCAAACATAAATCACAAAACAGCAGCTGCAGTGGATGAACGATTACCTTAAGTCCAAAGTCACTCGACTCTATGGTATTTTCTTATAGTACTGTTTACACTTACCATCCCCTACCCTGACTGTTCCTTCAAAAATGAACCTTTTGTGCAGATGACTCAACGACATGTTTTCACATGCTGTTGGATATACTGTTGGAGTATTTTTTTCTTACTTTGTGTAGGGAAAGGTAAAATTTGTATATGTGTTATCTGTAGAGTACAAACATTTTCTCTATGCCAAACTTTAAAGAAGTGTTAAAGTCATGTTTTGTTGGTTTAATTAGGTGCTTCTCTCTCTCTCTCTCTCTCTCTCTCTCTCTCTCTCTGTAAAATAACCAAATTCTAACAATTCGGATTTTCGATTATGTGAACGATTTGTTTTCAGATAACTCAAATAATATTAATAGGTAGCATTAGACAATTTCTAAAATAATCAACACATGGATAATATTCGTTTTCAACACTTTTTTTTTCCTGTCCTGGCATTAATTTCACAGTTGTGATTTTTTTTAAAATAATTAAACAGAATTGCATTAATATATAAAGTTGTGGATTTAAATGTCAAGATCTAATCAGAATAACTGAGTAAAAATTCACTGTGGAAAAACACAACAACAAAAACACACATCTTTGTTCATTTAAGTTTACAAATGCACATTTTATTTTGCTGAAATACTATTTACAAGTATATTCAATGAGAAAAATTCGAAAAACATGTAATTACCTAAAAATATTTCACAATATTTAGTTTAGACTCTTAACATTTTCCAAAGAGTTCAATGAATAAAATTTTTGTTACTCACTGTTTCTTGGTTACATTACATCAAAATAGCTGGTCACGCAAAAGAATTTTTAAATCAGATACCATGGTAACCACACTTCCATACGTTTGATATTGTGTCAGTCTGGAAATGACACCATGCCTCACTAAACATTCTGTATATTCTTTTGTCAGCAAATATACACAAACAGTTTTTGTAAAATGTTCGTAAATGTCTCAAAATAAAGAATCTTTATCGAATTGGATAAAATCTTGAAAGTCTAATTTTACCATTAATGAATTTAAATGTTGGGCGATAATTTTTCCCATTATACGAACAGATGGTAATTCAGTTTCCAAAAATAGTAAATGATTATCAATGTCGTACATTTTTGGTGAATATCTCTCAGCTTCTTCACAACTAATAGAAAAAACCTTACTTCCATCAGCTCCTGTATCATCAAGTATTAGTTCCCCATCTTGGCATTTCAGAATATAACACTCACCAAGGTCCATTTCGTAGTCAACTCTTCTTTGCAAGTAGCTGAGGATATCAGACCACTTCCTGCGTAATTTTTCCCAAGTGGTCCTGGATAAATACATCACAATGTACGTGTCTTCTAAAATAATAATCGGTTTCCATCCTTTTAGAGCTAGGTGAAGAGTTTTGTCTCGTGCTATTTTCCTGAAGAAAGAAAATTTCAATGACTTTTGTGCCTCACCCATTATTTTACTTTACTTTACTTTCCTGGATACCAATCACCACAACACAATACGATAACGTCACAGGATGAACGAATTGTCGTAACTGCAAAGAGACTTGACTCGTTTATTTTTCCTTATAGTACTGTTTACATGACCCTTAACCCTGACCGTTCCTTCCAAAATAAAACTTTTGCGCAGATGATTCACGGACATGTTTCTACATGGTGTTGGATAAACCATGACGACAATGACGGATGTGTGTCACCCTGGGAAAATTCCAAGATATCTTATCTCAAAAACATCACCCACAATTCCATAGCCAAACAAAACATGACAACAATGTCGTTATGTGTTTGGATATTTCTGGGGAACATATGTCTCTCATTCTGTGATATCACAGAGGGTGACAGATGTCTTCCCTGCAATGCTCCCCCCACCTAACCCCATCACCCTAGTCTCTCACCATCCCCTCTCCTCCAGAAGATGTCTGCTCAGCCTAGTGGAGATGAGTGAGCTCATCGTTTGCGGATATCTTTTAGTGATGTCACCTCCAATTGATACTGATAACTTTTTTTTTTTTTTTGGGAAAAAAAAATTTAAAAAACGCGTTTTTTATGATAACTTTTCAGAAAAAAAATGTGTTTTTTAAATTTTTTTTTTTAAATGGAATTGTGGGTGATGTTTTTGAGATAAGATATCTTGGAATTTTCCCAGGGTGACACACATCTGTCATTTTTGAAGGAACGGTCAAGGTAGGGGATGGTAAGTGTAAACTGTACTATAAGAAAATACCAGAGTCGAGTGACTTTGGACTTAAGGTAATCGTTCATCCACTGCAGCTGCTGTTTTGTGATTTGTGTTTGGTAATGCAAAAATAATGGGTGAGCCACAAATTCTTTGAAAGTTTCTTTGTGAAAAGTTCTAATTGTTTAGAATTTTGTAAACGAATGTTACCATAAAGTATATGATCAGAGCTAATAATCAGTGAAATAATAATAAATAACTTTATTTGTGGTGCCATATGAAGATTGAAGAAGAATGAAGGAAAACGATTATGAAAAATCGACAGTGGGTGAAAAATACGAATTTTCAGTTATCATTGGGATAATTGATGTACAATTTTTGTTGAATAAGAGTTCAAATTTATTTCCTAAAGAAATTTGTATTTCTGATGGAATTAGTGTAAGATATGCAGTGACAAAATCACCTTGTAGTTGTAAAGAATTACCTGAAAGAGTTAAAAAACAGAATTCTTGGTTAATAAAATATAACCATCAGCTGAAGTGGCAAATTGGTTCACTAGCTTTGGACAACTAAGAGATTGGATGATAGAATCAACATGCAAATATCATATATTACTTGCCAAAGGAAGAGAAAAATCAAAAACATTAACGAAGTTAATAGGGAGGCCTGTTCTTGATTTAAATGAAATTGGATGCCCAAAACGTGAAAACATAACGTGTACTTTTAAATGCTTTTGGAAACATAACGAAAGATTCTGTGCTTTTAATAATTCTCTGAAGTATACGTATTGGATTCAAAGAAATAAATACACAACCCTTAATTTTACTACAGTAATAAATTTCCAACGAACGCCAAACGAAAAATTAACTTTCAGATGAGAGTCACATTGTCAAAACCATACGATGGCAATTCCACAACCATGGAAGAACCTTTGATGTATTTTTCAATTTATTTATTTTCAGTATTGTTAGATTCAGTAAATACAATTTGTAAATAATATTTCGTTCAATAAAATGTGTAAATTTAAATGAACAATTGGGTGTCGTATATGTGTTATACAAATTTAAGAAGGAAGATGACATTTTTTTTTCCTTGATAAATTTCATGCCACAAAGTAACCAGAGAATTTTTATTTTTTTTGATTCATTGAATTAAAAGTCTTATTTGTTCGTTATCTACAAACAAGGTTAATGAAAATTAACAGTGTGGGAAAATAATTCACAAATAAATTCTACTTACAGAAATAGGTTAAGAGCACAAGGAATCGAAGGTAAAATTAATAGTTATATTGGTAATTTCCCAACGGAAACCAAGAGTTCGAAACAAAACACACGATTTCTCACCTACGTACAACAAAAGGCGACTGAATAAGATAGATACCTTAAAGATAAGACTTACTGAGAAATATACAGTGTTGGAACATAAATTCACATATACTTTGTATATTTATTAATTCTGCTCAGTTATTCTGTTAGAATATGACCTGTAAAAGTAAAATACAGAAAATAACGAATCAATTTGAAAAAAAAAATAATAATTTCACTTGTCAGAATTCCATACTCTAATAGCAATATCAGAATACGAAACCGGAAATAACACTTACCCTAAACAAAACGGCGCATAGACTTTCCCACCAAGCTTGGGCAACTTTAAGATAAGACGTAATGAGAAATATTCAGTGTTGGAAAATAAATTCACATAGACTTTATATATTTATTAATTCTGCTCAGTTATTCTGCTAGAAAATGACCTTTAAAAGTAAAATACAGAAAATAACCATTCAATTTGAAAAAAAAAAAATAAAGAATAGTAATAATTTCACTTGTCAGAATTCCATACTCTAACAACAATCGGAATTCGAAACCGGAAATAACACTTACTAAACAAAACGGCGCATAGACTTTCCCACCGAGCTTGGGCAACAGTGGGAAAGAATTAATACAGACAACCAATCGGATAGTACTCTAAATTAAAATTAAATGTAAGCATTAATTTGCTACACCAATAAATTCCGATGGTAACGAAGAATGAATAATTTTAGAATATGTGTCATTCAAACATGTGGATACTAATCCCTTACTCATATGTATTTGAGAAATATCCAAACTTGAGGAAATGCTACCTTTTGAACAATACCCCAATTTACAGATGTGACTCATGTCATCCCCTTTGAAGAAAACCTCTCGCTGGGGGATATATCGCAAATGACGAAACCACAGCATCTACGGTCTGTAATCTAAAGGACGAAGTAACTAGTTCAGGTTACAGTATTTACAGAAATTTCATTCTTTGTGGTTTTTGTGTTTGTGTTGTGTTGTGGATATAAAATTCAACTATTTTGGAATATTTTGTATTTAGAAGAGTCATCTGGAAAGCTGTAAGTACTTTTTTAACTTAAACATAACAACTGCTCGTATGTTTTTTGGTAAGCGTAATTCTAATACTGAATAGTTTTTTTTTTCCCATAAGAATAATCATAGGATATATATTAGAGTATCAACATGGATACATTAGCGATTTTTTATGTCTAATGTGTATGTGTGTTTAAGGACAGGTATTTTAAGTATATAATTAATTATTCAGATAAGCTCGAAAGACTGCCGCCATCACGACTTACTCTAAGAATCCCACCATTTAACAGGAAAGAAATACCTCAAAATGTATTGGAAAATTAGTACAACCATCTATAGAAGAAAAAAAAACACTGTATGTTTGAGTGACATAGCATATAATTAAATTATTCAGAAAACCACGAAACTGTGAATTTCCAAACACATAACATCACGATTCTTATCTTTAAATACCACCCACAAGGCAATAAACGAACCAAAAACATCACGTGATATTTCTGACAGACAAGGGCCCCAGCGAAATTCCAAAATCAATAACAACAACAAACATTCGCGTCACGATTCCTTATATTATCTTGATCTTGATCTTGTTTAAAGTGTCCCACCAATCACGACACGATTTCTTATTCACTAATATCATCCTTTCCATTCAAAACAACAACGTCACTTATTTACAAATAACAAATGACGTCACTTATCTTCATGGGAAAACAACACACACCCACGACACGATTCCTTATCTCTACCATCACCCATAATTCCATACGCGAACCAAAACACAAGAACTGAAGCCATTGACACATATGCCCACAGGGAAATTCCAAACATTCCACACCCATGAAGCCACGCACACCGGAAGCATTTTGTCAGAAGTGTCTTACCAATCACAACATGAATCCTTATCTCTATCATCACCCATAATGCCATACGCGAACCAAAACAACAACTGAAGCCATTGACACATATGCCCACAGGGAAATTCCAAACATTCCAAACTCATGACGTCACTCACAATGACGTCAGGAAACCACTCCCACCGGAAGCATTTTGTCAGAAGTGCCTCCCCTACTACTAACCCAGCTTGCTGGTTTGGGAAATTGAAGTGTCATGCTAAATCTTTTAATACCTAGTAATTAGCTGAAAGGGAAGTTTATCGATATCGCAAGAATAGTCGTTCAAATCGGCACCCGAGAGGTTTTTTAAACAAATTTTCTGTATCTTCAATGTCATTCATCTAGTAATCCCACGACTTAGAAGGACACCGTCTCGATATTTGTGTAATTGCATTTCGATGTTAAGGACGTGTAAATATAAATTTTAAGCAAACATTGATGTTCCTTGCCATCGTAACACAAAGTGATTTAATGGTTCACGTCACTGAACTGCGAAAGATTAATCTTTAAAAAAAAAAAAACGTATATCGATATACGTTATACAGCATGTGTGTGTGTGTGTGTGTGTGTGTGTGTGTGTGTGTGTGTGTGTGTGTGTGTGTGTGTGTGTGTGTAATCCAAGTTTTAAGTTGTTTGGTTGGGAAACTGGCCAAGTAAAAACTAAGCAACTTTTGTAATAGGTATATATTTCTCCTTTGTGGAATAGTAACAAACTAGTCTAGATGATTTAAGACTTATCTGAATAAGATATCTTAAATTATGCAAGCCTAATATTATGATGAAATTAAATGAGATTTATATGTGAAGTAATGAAATGACTGTTTCATAATAATCGACGAGTAGCATCTTCATTCTCGCTACTTTTTATTCATACTAGGGCTTCATGTTATTAGCAAAATCGACAGACGAAAAAAAAATGAATTAATTTATTGAAACTTAATAATATTTTGCTGGTTTTCCAACTGGCATCTTTGGAGCACAGATAATAACTGTGACAAGCACCAGTCTCTCAACTAAAGCATTGGAAACAAATTAATGTAACTGAATACAGAAAACAAAACTAAATCACAACAAGGCACCCTCTCTGGGCCGGACAACTATAAAGTTCATTTGAATAAGTCAGAATGGCTATTTTCCAGTCATTCTGGAAAATTGTGGCAAATTAATACAAGTATATTTGTTGAGGTTTGGGGAGGTGCTGCTGATTCCAAAAATAGTCTTTCAGATTTATAGCCATGTCCTAATCCTGTGTGACGGAGTATCCAGGGCATGATCTGCAGTCCACACCATACAGATGATCGTGGGTGTAATTTTTGTGTAACATCATGGCGGCTGTAAACTGATCTAGTCTGTGCTTGATGTACCTCGAATATAGGGGTGTCAAACGGGCGGCTTGCAAAGCAATTTCGGCCACCGACGCCTCAAGGAAAGATTTAAAAAAAAAGATGATTGCTTTTGATAATAAAACAGAAATACCGTATTTACTCGAATATAACTCGCCCTCGCATATGACTCACACCCCTGTACCCTGATTTTACTTTATGAAAAAAGAAATTAAAAAGTTTAGAATGTACTGTACATCGCACACGAAAATAAAGTTTAACCACTTTCACGTCGGAACAATAACTCGCTCCCCACGGTAAACAACATGCCTATCCCAACTGCAGTTAGAGACAACTGGTATAAAACTAATGAATCACATGTCCCCTCCCCATATTAACCATGCTGTTTGGACTTAAGCAAAACCACATGTTTCACCGGCAAACACAGTATCTAACTAAAATCTATTATTTTTAGTTGTGTGTGAGTGCACCACTACCTCGAACACAAAGCTGCAATAAAATTCGTAAACGTGTTAAAACAAGACATATAGAGTGAATGTTGTTAAGACATTTCAGATATGAAATTTGGTTGAAGAGAATTAGCGTTTCAGCTCAAAAATGTCGGCTTGGCTTTGTGTTTTGGTAATGCCATCTTTTGTTAATACCGCACCAATCATATCCATATCTTCATAGCTGTTCTATTCTATCTCTATTTGCCTACCATTGCTGCCTATTTCACGTTCTGCTTTCACTCCTCAGACATTCGTGAAGGGTGTTCATTACGTATCTAAAATCTTGTAAATTACTTGTAATTTTTACTTGGAATAATGGGAAAGAAGATGACACTATTTGGAGAGATGACTTTGACAATGCACACAAAGAAACCGCTCTGGAGGCTGGAAGTAGCTATAATGAAGAGGAGATGCTTGGTAAGTCATCCCCATTTTTAGTTTTTTTTTCTGAAAACTAAAGTTTTCAGAAAAAAAGAGGAAAAAATGCAAGTTATATTCGAGTAAATACGGTATCGATTTATTCGTTTTCATATGACGCTTATAGTTACAATATAGATGCAACAACCTGCTATAATATAATTGCAGTAATAAAAATTTATATCTCAATTTCAATGTTAGATCCAATCCTAATCAATCGTAAACTATATAGTTACAATATGGATGCAACAGTCTGTAAATATAGTTTACGATCCGATTCAAATCAGTCGTAAACTATATTTATGCTTTCATTGTTAATTTACAGTGCTGCTGGTAGCGTACTGAAAAAGTTGACTTCTATTGGCTACCAGCTCTGTTCATGATACGCAGCATACGCACTCATGAGAATTCAGCTATGAGTATAATTGCCTGCTACAGTCAATCAATGATCTTTGAAGTCAGTGCGCCGAACATGATTCAACGACAATTTAGCAGTGAGTGAACCCCTTTTATTATTATTTATTTTTATTTGCTATAGTATCGTTCACTGGTCTACAGTTTTGTGCGGTTTTGTTCAAACATTTTTATAAAAATTGTTAATATTAATACTATATTTATTCACCTAGGCAATGTCGCTTTCCAAGCCAACAAGAAAAAGAAAAATTGCTGATAAGAGGAGAAAATTTCAAGAAAAATGGGAATTAAATTACTTCTGCACTGAAACAAAGGAGACAAAATTGTGTGCATTATTTGTAAAGAAACAATTAGTGTCACCAAAGAATATAATATACAACTGCAATACGATAAAATTCACAAACAACAATATTTGCGCTTTCAGGGTAAACTGAAAGAAGAAAAATTAACAAGTATGAAGTATTCTTCAAGTATTCAAGTATTTTCAAAAATTATGGAAGATAAAGAATCAGCAGTGAGATCCAGTTATGAAATCAGCTATTTATTTGCGAAACATTCCAAACCTTTTATTGACGGTTCCTTGGTTAAGGAATGTATGATAAAAGCAGCAGAAAACGTATATCACAAAAATGTGCAAGTATTTCGCGATATTTCTTTGTCCAAAAATACTGGGATCGAAAGAATAACCTAAATGGCAGATAATCTGCGTGACCAGTTGAAAGAAATATCCGCAAATGTACAGTGCTTTTCAATTGCACTTGACGAAAGTTTGGATATTCATGACATGGCTCAAGTTGCTTTCTTTCTTCTCACTTCTGACGACAGTAGTATACCAGCCACTAGTGACCAGATCAAGATAAGAAATCGTGACGTGATTGGTTGTTCATTTGATGACGTCATTGTATGTGATGTCATGAGTTTGTAATGTTTCGAATTTCCCTGGGGGCATATGTGTCAGTGACGTCGGTTCTTGTGTTGTGGTTTGACGTGGCTCAAGTTGCTTTCTTTCTTCTCACTTCTGACGACAGTAGTATACCAGCCACTAGTGACCAGATCAAGATAAGAAATCGTGACGTGATTGGTTGTTCATTTGATGACGTCATTGTATGTGATGTCATGAGTTTGTAATGTTTCGAATTTCCCTGGGGGCATATGTGTCAGTGACGTCGGTTCTTGTGTTGTGGTTTGCATATGGAATTATGGGTGATAGTAGAGATAAGGATTCATGTCATGATTTGTGGGACGCTTCTGACCAGATCAATATCAAGATAAGATAAGGAATCGTGTGGTGGGTGTCTGTTGTTTTCAGATGTAAATAAGTGACGTTATTGTTTTGAATGGAAAGGAAGATATATTAGTGGATATGGAATCGTGTCGTGATCGGTGGGACACTTCTGACCAGATCAAGATAAGATAAGGAATCGTGACATGGATGTGTTATCAGATGAATATAAGTGATGTTATTTGTTGGTTGTAAATAAGTGACTTAATTGTTAGTTCTAAATAAGTGACGATATTGTTTTGAATGGAAAAAGAAAATATTAGTGGAATAAGCATTCGTGTCGTGATTGGTGGGATACTATGAATCAAATAGGGATAGGGTGAAAGGGGAAGCGATGTTAGTGTCCTCGATGTGTGTTGTTATGAGTTGTAGATAAGTAAATGATTTGCGTATGGTACTATGGGTAATGGATACTGATAAGATAAAGTTCGGAAATGTTTGCAATTTCTCTGGGGCTCCTCATCTGTCAGGGACATCACATGGTGTGTTGGGTTCGCTTAAAAAATTGTGGGTGATATTTAGAGATTAGGAATCGTGACGTTTTTTCTTTGGAAATTTCTAGGGACCATATGTCCCTCTGTAATATCACATGGTGTTTTGGTTTACCTATGGAATTGTGGGTGATGTTTTTGAGATAATATTTCTTTGAATTTTCCCAGGGTGACACACATTCATCATTGTCATCAAGTTTTCTGTTTCATTGTCTATAGATAGGTAGGTGTACTAATTTTCCAATACAGGTGGGGTATTTCTTTCCTGTTAAAGGGTGGGAATTCTTAGAGTAGAGTCGTGATGGCAGCAGTGATTAGGCTTTTCTGAATAATTTAATTATATGCTGGTGTCCAAACACACACACACACACACACACATAATTAGACATGAAAAGTCGCTAATGTATCCATGTTGATACTCTAATATGTACCCTATGATTATTCTTATGAAAAAAAAACTATTCAGTATTAGAATTACGCTTACCAAAACATATGAGCAGTGATTATTGATTTTACAATTATAAATTGTTATGTTTAAGTTAAAAAAAAAAACTAACTTACATTTCTTTCCAGAATGGGAACAATTTGGTACTATCTAGCTTTTCTGAATATTCGAAATTTTTGATTTATAACATATATTCACAGCACAGAACACAAACACAAGTCTGAAAATGCAGTTGACTTTTTCATTATAGGTTACTGGGGCTAATATATTCACAGCACAAAAACACACAAAAGTTGAAAGATATTTCTGTAAATAACCAGAAAGGCTATTTGACTGCTTAATTTAGATTATTATCCGATTGGTTCTCTGTATTAATTCTTTCCCACAGTTACTCGTGTTATTCCCAAGCTTGGTGGGAAAGTCTATGCACAGTTTTGTTTAGGGTAAGTGTTATTTCCGGTTTCGAATTCAGAGTGCTATTAGAGTATGCAATTCTGACAAGTGAAATGTTTTTTTTTTTTCAAATTGATTGGTTATTTTTCTAATTTACTTTTAAAATTCATTTTAACTACATATTCTAACAGAATAACTGGGAAAAAAAATAAATAAAATATATGTGAATTTATTTTCCAACATTGTAGATTTCTCATTAAGTCTTATCTTAAAGATATCTCTCTTACCCGATCACAAATGTTGTAAGTAGGTGAGAAATTGTGTGTTTGGGTTGGAACTCTTTAGAAGTTTTAGATGTAAGTTAGTTTTGTTTCAAAATCATTTAAAAGAGAATATTCTAAATTACTTTCCTATGTGTGAACAGTTGAACAATAAGAATCAAAGTTTTACCTTTTCTTAATATTATCCCAAACTAGAAAATATTAAAGAAGAATTTGATAGGCGATTTAAAGATTTCAAGGAGCAAGATGAATTTTTTTCACTTTTTACGAATCCTTTTTCCTTTAATTTCGAAAAAGCTCCTTTTGTATTCAAGTGGAACTTATTGATTTCCAAAATGATTCCATTCTAAAAGCGAAATACCAAGAAGTTGGTGTTCCAAAAATATACAGTTATTTAAGTCAAAAATATCCGGAAATAAAAAAGTTTGTAGCAAATATTCTGTTATTTTGGACGCACCTATTTATGTGAACAATTATTCTCATGTATGAAAGGTAACAAAACAGCCCACAGATCAAGACAAACGACCTCCACACAGTTAATTAATCAAGAATTCTGTTCTTTAACTTTTTCAGGTAATTCTTTCCAGCTGCATGGTGGTTTTGTCAATTCATATCTTATAATAATTCCATCAGAAATACATATTTCTTTAGGAAATAAAGTTGAGTGTTCATCAAAAAGAAATTGAGTATCTATAATACTAGTCATTTCGGAATTTTTATATTTTTTACCTCTATATGTATCGTTCTCTTTTTTCTTCATCCATATTACATTTACTTCTTTTGGCATCACAAATAAATATTTATTTATTATTGTTATTTCAACTAAATTTACTTCTAGTAGTATAGTTTATGTTAATTTCTCTGTTACAAAAGTTCCAAACATTTAGAATTTGGACTATAGTATTATCTTTATGGGAGGGTAAAAGTTAACCGTGTCTTAACCTGCTCATATCCTCTCTTTTGATCTTTATTTGGCAGCCGTCTGTGGTGGTAATGACATCCACTTACTAAATTAGCTTTTTATCAGTTCTTCTTTTCAAGTAGATGGTCGAATTGCTTACAGTCCAGTAGGTCCCATGGTTTGGAATTTGATCTCATCTGAGCAGTGAGAACTATGATTATTGGATATCATATGTTCTCATTATTGGTTTTCCATTGGCTATGATTCTTTATATATACACAGTTACAGGTTTTGGAGCATTCTTGTTATTTACTAATAGTTTGGGATTTCAGTAAGCATTCAGAAGTTAGCTTTTGCAAAACGATGAGCCAAAACGTTAATGCTTTGTTTTTTGTATCGATGAACCATAGCAATGGTCATTTGAAAATATTAATTTAAGTTTAACTTTTTTTATCATATATACCCAAATCAGGGAATATTTGTTTAATGCAGTTACTTTAGATTTGAAATTTCAAATGACCATTGCTCATATGCTATTGTAAGCGCACTTCAAATTCTAATACTGAATACTTTTCACAAGATTAATCATAGGGTACATTAGCGATTTTCAGCATGGACTACATTAGCGAATTTTAATGTCAAAGTTAATAATATATGGTAATAAGGTAGTTTTTGCAATGGAAATAAAACAACATGTTCATGAAAATATTTCCAACTGTTTTTTGTTAACTGAAATGTCCATAAGTCATATTTTTGCTTGTTAGGGTGAGGGAAATGGAAGGGATGAATAGTAAAAAATTTATTGCAGAACGGATCGTGTAGTGTAGAATATTGTAAAAAACACCTGGTGATGAGTAACATTTATTTTATAAAAGAGATCTCCAAAATCTAGAATGTAATTTTTTTTAAAATTAGGGATCATCTAATTCAGTATGTTGATGCCAATGGGATTGCCTACAATCAACCCCCCCCCCTAATTGTAGAAGTAGATTTGAGAGAAACAGTGGAAGAAGAGAATGAACAACCCACAGCCCGTGGTGGTGTTTGTAATTGTGTTACCTTCAGTGGTGTGGCAGGAGAGCAGGGACCCCCTACAAACTTTACATCCACATTCTGGATGTGAAACTATTGTCTCTTCTTCTAGTATTGATGCCTCCCTGTATGGGTATTCTTATACAGTTTTGGTGGGTCGGTCACTATTCACTTGCAAATACCAAATTGAGTACTAAATAAGATTTCGTGACCTCAAACTCCTCCCACTGGTGTCAATTTCGAGATTTACGTAATGAGATCATCCATCGTTTATTAAACTTGGGAAATTTTTCTCCTGTTCAGTTGAGTGTCAGTGTCTCCAATTTAGAGAGCAACATAAATTTAACATTTATGTTACTCTCTGAATCAACCATCCTAAAGGTAATTGATGCATTTCATGCCATCACCCAATTGAAACGTGACTTGCTATTGGCAAATGATCGTACAATAGATTTTGTTCTTATTAATATTAGTAACAAAGGTAGTGGAAGAACCAATGTGATATGCAGAACACTGCATAGCCTGGATGAATTTCTGAAAATTAAAAAAGCTATTGTGGAAGTTACGAACAAAGACAATGGCCTGAGAACTTGTTCTGGGTGTTTCTTCATATACTGATGATGCCAAAACATATGGACAGGTGTGGTTGGATCTTAAAAAGATACAAATAAGGAGGGCTTTAACTCTCCACAAAATTGCAGAAGTTCAGCTCAGGGTATGCAGTGTTCAAGAGGCAGCTCTCTTTCAGAGGCTTTTGATTCTGGAATACCAAATCGTATTTTTTCAGCAGATTCTGGTTTTTCTGTGGTGTTTCGGGCACCAAATGTAAATAAACAGTTCTGTCTTTTATACCGCAATTTTTATTATGATTTTGTGCATAGTGTGCCACCTCTGTTTGGGGGTATCTATTATTGCCCCAGTTGCTTTGAACATTCAAACACTCTATAAAATTGCAAATGCATAGATGTATAATCATATGCATCTGCTGTTAGATAAACGCCAGTTATAGTGTGCACGACCTTCTTTTGTGCAAGTCATGTAATAGAATTTTCTATGGCAACGAATGTTTGAAATTTCACCAAAGAATAATATTTGTCCAAAACTCCATCATTGCAGGCATTGTTTGGCTACTTTCTCTACAGATAAAAGCCACATCTGTCCAGCTGAAAATTACTGCCGACACTGCAAGAATGAACACCCTAAACAGCAATGTTATGTGCTCAAACCGGAGGTCACAAATAAGCAAGTTTCTATGATTTATTTTGACACAGAAACTATTGCTAAAAATCATTATCATGTTCCAGTAATGTGTATAGTCAATTTTGGTAGCCTCGACCAAGAGTTCTGGAGTGGAAAGTGTGTGGGTGAGTTTCTAGATGAGAAACTCACCCACAGTCAAGAATATCATGAAGTGGTGCCAAGATGATAGGATCCTTCGGACTATCAAACGAAAATACAAAAATCTCGTGTGATAACTGCACACAATTTTCGTGGTTTTGATGGGTATTTTTTTTTGGAAAATCTTTTTGCAAAAAATTTCCAGCCCCATCTAGTGTTTGATGGATCGTAAATACTTGCTATGTATTATGACCCATTAAACATCATATTTCTTGATAGTTTTTCATACCTTAGGTGTACATCTAAGGAAACTACCAACCATGTTTGATCTATCAGAACTTCATAAGGGTTTCTTTCCTCATAAGTTCCATACATGTTATTTGCTGGATTATCATATAGCCCTCCCCAAAATATCATATTTTCAGCTGGAATTTGTGAACAAAGAAACTCTTACAGAGTTCGAGAATTGATATGAAAATCGGTTAGACATTGAATGTTTGAAAACGGAACTGCTGGCTTATATGAAGGATGACGTGTGTGTTTTGTAATTTTAGGATTAATTTTTCCTTTTTAAGACATTTATTAACAGTGACGGTTCGTGGCTTGAAATCGAGGGAGTGCTGCAACTTTCGAAAAATATACATACACACACTGTAAGTACAGTGTATACGTGTTTGAATAAAATATCAAAATTATGGTAAAAATTAAAAAAAAATTAAACATGAAAAATTATTGTTTATTATCAATAAAATTATATAGTTTAATATAATTCAAAATTACTTAAAAATAAAATCCATTTTTCCTTTAGTTTTAATTAAAAGGAATGGATTTACAATTTTTGGACATTACAATTAAATCCTTTAATTGTAATGTCCAAAGAGACAGAGTAAACATAATTAGCCCTACGAACACTAGTACTGGTGCAAACTTCATATAAAGAATGGTGGAACTGTGCGACGGACAGTGCCGCATTACGCTAATAGCTCGCATCTCACTATGACGTGCATATGCTGCGCACATAGCAATATGACACTGTGGTAAACATAGTGCTGCTAGCATCTTTCGCCCTCCTAAGTGCTACAAGGTTGATTTTTATTATTTTTTATACAAAATAAGAGAATTGTATAGGATTGTTGATGATAAAATTAAATATTGCAAGCAAATATAAATAAATTAATAAATATATTTATATGGGCGAGAAATACTGGGAGTTCTGCAGTGCCTATGCACGAACCGTCCCCTGCTTGTCATAATTTGTCGCCAAGCTAAGTTGATCCTAAAATTTTGGAAAAATTCTACTTGTAGTTCTGGATGACATTTCCCAAATTGAGAATGAGGTTAAATCAGAACAAAGCTTTAAAAGTATAATTTCTTATGTTTTATTCATGAATTTGTCAAAAATCTGTCACAACTCATCAATAATTATTTCGCTAATAATGACTTCTTATGTCTCGAAAACTACCTTCTCACTCGAGAATCATAAATTGGCGGCAGTCAGTGGTTTTCATTATGTATATTAGAAAAATTTGCTGTTAAAATATCTGAATGTCACCCACACACATTCTAAAGTATGAAACGCAACCTGAAAGTTTCAGAATTTGACTTTGATAATCCTCACCTTAAATGTATTCTAGTCGGCCTCTTTGTTTGCAGCTTGCTGAATAGGGCGATCTTGTTTGAGACTGCATCGCCAGTCAAATTAGTATTCTTACCAAACCTACAGGGGATAAAGGAAATCACTGTCTGATGTTTCAATAAGTTTCATATCATTAAATTCCAAACTATATTTAAAAAAATGTACAAAAACGTTATTTATTCATTTATATTGCCAAGAATTATAAATAGTTGAGTAAATCTATTGTTATCTCTTCAGTGAACGTAAAAAAATGCTGCGTTGTTCACTGTTGAAAATATTCTTCATACTAAGATTTCTCTCTCTCTCTCTCTCTCTGCTCCCCAAACTATTTTGGATGTTTATATTTTGCACAAGTAAAGATGCCATCGATCACAGCATTTCTAACACTTTGCTTCTGATTTATTATATTATATACAGAACCGTTCATCTAGAAGAGCCATCTTTGATAAGTATCCCCTTTCACTTTTTCCAACATACTACTTGAAAAATTCTTTAATCCTGTGTTATCAAATAACGTCGCAGCATACTTTTTTTCTGTTAGTAAGAAATTCCAATCTCTCGAAATTCCTTGCTTGTGACGCATCCTTAAACAGGAACATACACTTGAGTTTGAATGTATTTATTTTTGTAATGTCTGTAGTATTTTTTTGTAATTCAATCAAAATAATGTGCTTAAAGGTTATTGGCTTTGTAGTGCTACAACGATATAAATGTAAAACTTTCCTTTAACTTTATTAGAAGTAGTTCTGCTCTGTTCATGTAAGTAGTTTTTGCTCTTTGAATAACGAGAGTTCACAACACCAAGGAAAGATATCTATAAAAACGCTCGTTGTAGATAAATTTCTGTTCTCCAATAGCGAAAGAACGAAGATATCCATTACGGAGAATGACTTCTACATTAATTGAATTGAATTAATGGTTTTGCCCTTTTTATTTATTCATCCCTGCATCATTAGTCCAGGGATGAATAAATAAAAAGAGCAAAACCGGCCTAGGTGACAAAATTGTCAGCGTATCCGCTCTCCAAGTAACTAACAGGCTGCGGGTTCAAATCATGCCAACGATACGAATGCTTGATTGTGTGTGTGTGTGTGTGTGTGTGTGTGTGTGTGAGAGAGAGAGAGAGAGAGCAAGTGAGTGAGTGAGTGAGTGAGTGAGAGAGAGAGAGAGAGAGATGAATTTCATCTCCCAGAGAGAAATTGCAGACTCGCTTATTGAGGGCATGAAGTGGACTGCAAAAAAAAAGTTCCAAGTTTGGTCTCTAGAGCAAGATTTTCGAACTATCCAAAAAGTAAAGTAAAAAATATCATATTAATAAAAAAGAAAAAACGTTAGCCCACCCAGCGCTCAAAACCTTTAATAGTGAGAGTCACATTAAAAAATAAAAATAAACATTTTTAAATTGTTGAAAGTATAGCTAAATTCGGGAAAGACGACACACAATTAACAGAAGTAAATAATATTAGTGGGCTGTAGATAATTGAATTATATGGGATAGTCTCCTGAGCCAAACTCAGAGTATTATTTCTTGTACTTTGTCGAAATAAATTCAATCGTATAATTTGCACCAAAAAAAAAAAAAAAGTGTGGAGGAGGGAACGGCTTTAAAGAATCTTAAACATAAACTTTCCCGATTATAGACACCATACTATATTTTTTTACGTTGAAACTTTATTAAAACACACACACACACACACACACACACACACACACACACACACACACACATACATACATATATATATATTAGGATAACCAAGTAATTTTATAAACGTGGTTATTTTAACTCCTAATCCCAAGTATGCAAACAATTAAGTTTGCGCCTGAAACAAAGTTTAAATCAGGGCAACTAATTGTAAAGGTGGGTAAAACTCTGATCACTATTCTTGGTATTTTCCCATTATGTAAAGCACATCTCACTAGAAGATACATACTGCAATGCATTATGGATGGGGTCACTACCCAGACAGGTTTCAACCTTTTTTGCAATGCATTATGGATAGTGACCCCACCCATAATGCATTGCAGTATGTATCTTCTAGTGAGATGTGCTTTACATTATGGGAAAATACTAAGAATAGTGATCAGAGTTTTACCCACCTTTACAATTAGTTGCCCTGGTGATGTAACATCTTTAGACTTAAACTTTGTTTCAGGCGCAAACTTAATTGTTTGCATACTTGGGATTAGGAGTTAAAATAACCAAGTTTATAAAATATATATATATATATATATATATATATATATATATATATATCATCTGGCAGTTAAACAAAATGCCAAAGTGGAAGTGTTGCACGCCACAGACCTTGCTGGGATCAAATTGCTACAAATAAGAGAAGAGAAATACTTTTTTAAAGTAATATTTAGCTACTCAAATCCCCCAAGACTGATTGATTTTCCCTTTTCAGTCGTTTCCGGCCGTAGGTGACTTTTGTAGGCATCGCCCACAATGTATTCCTGGTGAGATTTTTTACAGAGTAGTTCACAATTGCCCCCCCCCACACACACACATTTTATCCTGGCTCAGAACCGTCATATGGCTGGGAAGTATTCATCACTGTAGTACATCTGCGTTCAGGGGGCTGGATTGCCTGTTATGCGGGAGGATAAACTCCACAGAAACTGGGGAGAAAACCCCTGCTGTCCACGGCCAAGACCAGCTAACTTGGCAATGTCTGAGAAAGATCCTTAAGCTCCTCACGTCGGAGACGGGCATCAAACTCAGGACATTCCTTTCCAGGAATATGGTTGCGAAGAGCATAGCCACTAGGCTAAACGCGCCGACAGTCCCCCAAGTAATACTTTAATTTTGGCAGTATAAATTAATTGAAATCGTCGTATGAAAATCAAAATAAATATGGTCTGGAAGATGGCTAACCAATAAACACAGAAACCTGCTTAGGAAGAATTCCGAATGTATCACACGACAAAATATATTTCACTTGAATTTTGGTTCCTAGTTCACCGCCCGAATTGATGAAATTTGACCTGAGTAAGAAGAAATTCTTGACTTTTAATTGCTGTGTTCCCTGTTTATAAGCATTTTTTTTTTATTTTTTTTGGTTTTGAGTCTTAGTCTTATGTCATAACCAATGCTTTTCAGGTAGGGAAGAATTAAAATATGTGGTGAACTTTTTTTTAGATAAGACAGGTATTGAAACTGCATTGTTTCATGGCATCTGTTGCATGATCATGGATATCCAGGAGATTCATTATTAGTACTCAGACATCAGGCTTGTAGGACTACTGCGCAAGATTTAGTTGGATCAGTAGCAGCATCCCACCAAAGATATCATTATTTCTGTTTATTAAGAAAAAAAAAAAAAAAAAAACAGTGGTTAGAAGTACGAGCCAAAAGAAATTCATTCGAAGTTCATATAAGTTTATGGGCACTCTTCTCGTTCATTTTCGACAATTAAGAAATGGGCTGCCGAGTTTAAAAGTGGCCGTACCAGCCTTGAAGTTGATCCACGTAAAAGACGTCCAACAAGTGTAACAACACCAGAAATCATTGATGAAGTGAACGATATGGTATTGGATGACCGGCGAGTCAAAGTGCGTGAAATTGCCGAGACTATAGCATTTCAAAAGAACGTGTAGGATATATTTTACATGAAGAATTGCAAATGGAAACATTTTGAGCAAGATGGGTGTTGCGCTTGCTCACAGCTGATCAAAAACGCACTCGCATGAAAATCTCTGAACAGTATTTGTAGTTTTAACAAGAATAAAACTGATTTTATGTGTCGATTTATCACTATGCATGAGAGCTGGATTCACTATAACACACCAGAATTCAAACAGCAATCAAAACAGTGGACAAAAGCCGGTTGTTCAGCACCAAAGAAGACAAAGTCTGTTCTATCAGCAGGAAAAGTCATTGGTGTTTTGGGATGCTAAAGGCATTTTCTTTATTAGTTATCTTGAAAAGGGTAAAACAATAACCGGGGAATATTATTCCGATCTTTTAACCAGACTAGACGAAAAACTTCGTGAGAACCCGGTTTGAATAAAAAACATCTTTCATCAGGACAATGCACCTGCCCACAAAGATGTTTTGGAAATGGGAAAATTAAGTGATCTGCACTATAAATTGTTGGACCACCACCCTATTTCCAAGATTTGGCTCCCTCTGACCTCTATCTCGTCCCCAAACTAAAACTCCTCCTCGCCGGTCATCATTTTTCTTCGAATCAAGAGGTGATTGCAGCTGTAGAGGGGTATTTTGCAGATCTTACTGAGAACCACTACAGGGACGGGATAATGGCGATGGAGCATCGCTGGAATAAATGGGAGATTATGTTGAAAAAAAAAAATTTGAAATCATAAATTCGTTTTTTCATTGTTAGGCCAAGAACATTTCAGACCACCCTGGTATATAAGCGTGCCTAAGAACGAAACATACATTTCGGTATAATTTTAATATTTTTCCGAAATTACACTACTCAACTCTTATTAAACCTCAGGTGGATCTACCAATTTTAGTACAGACTCCAAATCAAGATTGCGACAGTGAATCTTCATTAAAGTTCAAATTTTATATACTGTAAATCCTGTCCTAAGGTCCTTATGATTAATGCATAGCTTTTGATCGTCAAAAGCTATGCAGACACTGACACTATTCAAACACTGAGAAGACAAGAGACTGGCTGCAGTTTAGAAACTGCTACTCGGCGTACAGTAATAAAACAGTGTCAACAATTTTTAAAGATGTTATTAAAGTATTCGCTCCTAAACTGCAGCAATCTCCTGCTAACTATATGACCTACTATTTTATTTTTTTTTAATGTTAGCTAATTGCAATATAATCTATCCATTGGCAAAAGGCATTTGGCAAAAGCTCCTTTATGCCTTTTGCCAAATACATTTAAAAATGGACTTCCTTGTAATTAAAGAAAAGTAGTAAGAAGAAGCAGAAAACTGAAATAGGATAGGAAGTATTAACGGGGAAAAAAAAGTAGAAAAAGTACAGTATAATGAATTGTGATGTGTATACGGTATGCTTCTTGAGCTTTTGCATCCGTTCCATGGAAATTCAACCAAAATGTTAATTAGTTTATCAATCGACATTTTTCGGGAAAATACTCACCCAACTAAAAGGAATGCATCAAATAATTCATCTAAAAAAAAAACATTCAGAGGTCGTTTACAATGAATTCCTTTTCGTAACATACCAAAACACTTACCTTTGCAAGAAAATAATTACTTCGAATCGAAAAGCGCATCATCATTTTTTGTAATTTTATTTTTATGAACCATCTCATTATTTGTTCTTATAATACAAAGTAAAGAAATGTAATAGGTTATCCACTCGGACAGTCCCTCTCATACTCATTGCTCACAAAGTCGAGTTTTATACACAGCTCTTTCCTTCTTGCCATCCGTCACGTGTGATATAATTTTAATGCTCCTTAATTGGTTAACCATACCGAAAAGGTTTAATCTGCTGAAACCGCGAGTGACCATGTCTTTCAAGATAAACGGATAATAAATAATCCAATTTTTGTTTTTTTTCGATGATTGAAACTCTGCTCATTCATTGTATTGATAGACAAAATAAAGCAAAGCACATTCTACACTTATTGGTTCGTCCAAGTTGAGTCAAACTTTCACAATACCGTTAGGGGGCTCTTCTTAGGAAAATGCACTTAAGATACCCAAAGATATCTCAAAGAATTTTTCAACTTTTAGGCAGAAACAGAGCGAAATAATTACATAATTTAATAAATTGGTCCCCCTCTGACGACGGGGGAAATGTTGAGTGGAATTGGTTGACTCAAAGAATTGTATATTATTAAAGGACCTTCGTGTTAAATTTGGTGAGATCATCATACGCTGCAATGAATCTTTTTGAAAAAGTCTTTTCCGAGGAATCCAATCATCGGTAGAGTTTAGATCGACGAAGTAATAGATGTTTTACATCTTGTAGATATAAAACCTTATATACAAACCATCGGTTAAGTTTGCAGAGAATCGTAAGCCAATTATATATTTTATCCTTCTTAGCTACTGGACTAGAAATTATTTGATGCTATTCCTTTCAAATGAAGAGCGTCGATGAGAAGATCCATTGCGCAGAATACGAAGCAAATCGAAAAATTGAATGATTATCACAGTTTTGACGATGTGGAAAGTTTGTAGTGTGCTCGACATACTTCGCTGTTTTTAGCATTTACTATTTATACTAGTAGAAAACGAGTTAAATTATTAACATATCAATTATAACAATGTGGATGTTTTTAACATGACTTGGTCCTTAGAATATTTTTGTCTCATCCGCTATCACTTTAAATGCATTTGTTATCTTAATCTTAAAAAAAAAAAAATATTGCCGCCGCAAGTAATTTGATAGAGGCAAGCTGATCAAGTTGAATTCACTAAACAGATGGGATGGTTTTAAGAATTTTTCAAAAAAAAACCGCTCTTACCGTACTAAACGAAGATTTAAAAAAAAAAAACACTTCACGGCTCTGACAATTTTCAAATGATTTTGTTCGAGCATTTTTGCCCTTTTTACTTCAGCATCAGCTTTTCTTTTTATCTGCGCTTTTCTAACAGTCAAGTATTTACAAGACCACATCCTGATATGACAGACAAAACCTACGACGTTTTCACACTTCAGTCTCGATGTACGGAGAGGTGCAGAAAATCGCCAGACTCGAGAATCAAAATGAAGATTGAACGAGATGCATCCCTGAAGATCAAAAGTTAAAAACCGTGAAGATAAGTAATGGGATTTCCCTCCGTTCCAAAAAATCGTTAACATGGCGTCTCCTACGTTCGCGCTAAAACTGACAAATCGCAGTAAGTAAAGAAATTCCTGCTATGTAGTTCTTTTTTTCTCGAAATAGCAGATGAGACAAGAGCCAAGTCATCGTCGGATCGAACGCTGGTACCTTTTATTAAGCATATTAAGCATAGGTCGTTTTCGTCCCGTGTCAAGTCGGCGAATGAGACATTTCGTTAGGCCCTCCGATGACCCTTAAACTACCGCCGTTCATCACTGTCCTGACACGGGGGTGATTGAAAAAGTGATGGATGCTTCGTGCATCGGGTTTGTAGAGAGATATCGGTCGGGGTTTCCTTTGGGCTTCCCTAGATTGAGAAAGGAGATATGTGAATTCGAAACTGAATTAAGATGGGGAGGGAGAGTTGGGGGGGGGATACCGAATTGCTGAATGCAATCGGTGTCTTGCGTCGTACCCACAGGATCATAGAATGCATTTTAACGATAAATGATAGGTAGATGCAAAAAATAAATGCTTATAACTCGAAGATAGGTAAGTTTTTTTCATATAAGTCGGAATATTCCCTAAAGACGTCTACTAAGTCAAGAGAATTACAATAAAAGTTCAAATTGCAAAAGGTTGACTTTGAAGTGGAGTTGTTTCTTCAATTGACGCTCGTGGTTTTGTTTCATGTGTGTAATGAGAGGGAAGTTTTGAACTGGTCATGATATTTTTGAATTAGAACCTTCGGTGAATTAAAGTGAAGTCCAACAGCATTCACTCTGAATCTTATTGGCAAAAGCTGTGGATCTTAGCACATATAAATGCTGTAAGGAGAATCAATTATTTGACTGATTCCCTTTGCATGTAGTCTTAGTACTTAGAGGTTGGTTGAAATATTTCTGCCTTTACGAAAATAACACAATTCATGCGGTAATTTGCAATTAATTTTAGTAACTGAGATTTCTTGACAGTCATGAAAATGATGCAAAACATTCAGTTCACTACAGGATTAATATAAGTAATCTTCTCATCTCTTCTTCTTCAACCTTTTGGTTCTGTCCACTGATGGACGAAGGTCTACCCCACGATTTTCCAGACCATTCATTTCTGCAATACGTAAACTATGGGTGATGTAGATGAGATTTTTTACGGCATGAAATATAATCCACTGAACTCCATGTAATTACGCCAAAATCGTGAAGTAGAGAAATATTTAAAGACAATTTAAAACATCTTTACTGGATAGTGAGGAACGGATAAGCTTGAAGCGAGTTTATTTTGGGAAAATTAAAAATTCTGATAATTTAGCGCAACTTTGTTGCCTTCACTCTTCCGTGCGATGCAGAATTGAAGACAATTCAATCGAGTTAAGGCTATTTATTATAAGGCCTTATCATTTCTTTCGTTGCTGTAGTCAGGGCAGGTAATTTTCCATTTACTTAATAGAATCTCTGTTCCGTTAAGGTTAATGGGAAGAGAGCGATGCTAGAAATGTGAATATTCCGAGCGAAATAACTAAGCGACTTTTGTTAGTAGTCACAACGTGGAAGCAAGAATTTCCATTACTGGAAACTATCTCGATTTCGGAAGCCATCAAACATTTATGGGAACATTTAATGAAATATTTTCAGATACATTTCACCCAGAATACTTTTGCATCCTCCTCCCTCCCGTCTTTTTTGTATAATCTTTATGAGACTTCGCAGCACTTGCATATTACACACATATAACATACCTGTTTGAGAGCTGTATAAAATCAGCGTTTTAATACCATTTGTGTTTGGCATATCAACTGAACCAATTCATATTGTGCAATATTAGTATTTTAAACCGCTATCATAATCTCGGTTCGGTGGCCGAATGAGAGCACACTCGTTCCATAGCCAATACGCTGTGAATTCAGATCCTAAGGTGGAAATGAATATTTGTTAGTTTTCAGATGATGATAGATACTCTTAATCGTTAGTTATAGAGCAGCCATTTTTTTTTTATTTGACACCTGAAGTGATAAAAAGAAAGTGCGTTTGGTGTCTAGAACGCAGATGGCAATTAATCTAATCTCTACTGATGACGCCATCTATCGATGATATCATTTGCTTGGGTTCGATTCTTAGCACAAACCCATTTACAAAGGTTTTTCGAGTGAAAGTGAGTTATCCGGTCTGTATACAAGAATGAAATATTATTTTTTGTATTACTGAACACAAGTTTCGTTGATATCCCAACGAGACTGCAATGGAATTGGCGAACAAAAATAAAATTATCAGATTTCTCCAAATAACGCTTTATTTCGTTTACTAGAACAAATGAGGAGGAAAGAAAATTGACTTTTTAAAGCCCTGCGCCTCTTTCTTTATTTTTATTTTAAATCTATTAGTGCAGGCTAATTTTGTCCGAATTGAGTGGACGTTGTATTTCCGTGATAAATATTCCTAGGGGAAGTTGTTTTTAAATTCAAAATGTTTGATACTTTATCATATTTATTTATTTATTTTGATTCATTCCCATGTGTTCTATCATAGTCTTATTCAAATGGATTTGGCTAAGAACCATAATACAAAGCCAAACCCAAAATAGTCACTCCCAATTAGACTATACTAGCGAGAACTGTTTTCAAAATGTTTTATGAACAATCATAATCAAAAGCAATCTCACTTCTTTAATAACTGTTCGTTATTCTTGTTATTCTTGGCAACTTCGGAGAGGATCCAGACAACAGATTTAGGTCAACAGCGAATGGGACTTTTGAATTTCTTGTTTTGACATTTATTTGATTAAGAGAATATATTTGAATTTAAATGTAATTTAATTAAATATAATGTAAGTAAAATTTAATTTTTTTAAAATATATATATATAATTCAAATGTATATAAATGCTAATCACGGGAACGGTGAGATATATTTTCGTTCTTGATTGCCTGATGAGAGTTTAACAGTCATATTTCTGTTTACAAAAATTAGCATGTATTTAAGGTAGTCAAATGGAAAAAAAAATGTTTAACTTGGTTTGAGTGATGTTGCTGCAACAATCAACTCACTACCTAGTCATGCGACAAAACGTTGTCCGAAATAACAAAGTTATAAAATTTTTAACATTTTCGGATACACTTCTTTATTAGTATAGTGTTTATTATGGACTGTGGGAAACTACAAGATAGATAAATAGATCGGAACTCTTAGCGGGTGGCCCGTAAGTTACGAAGGCGTAAAACATTTACTAACTTTTTTATTTATTAATATTTATTCATTTTTTGTTATAATGAAACGCAGAACCGGGAGATTTTTTATTAAGTCTTAAAAACAACATCACATAAATACCTTCCATTTTCGACTTCACAAAGATGGGCCCTGTTTATGGCATATTTCATGTCAGCTGTTAATATTTCCAACTACAGAGCATCGGGAGCCGTAAGATTGGCGAATGTGATGGCCAATTAATTGCAGGTCATCGTGAAATTATTCGCTGGCCAAAAATGTGCAGGGGTGACTGTAAAATTGTTCTCCAAAACAAAATTTAAAAAATATCTCTACGATCTGTATTTCATTATTATTATTATTTCGTGACACCTCCAAGGAGTACAGAGACTCATCGAGGGAAGTCACCTAAGCTATAACTGTCCGTGTCCACCACGTAATCCACCAACTACACCGAAACGCCATCACCATCATCTTCATCTACGCCAACGCAATCTACTGCCCATCACCAACATTAGTATTTTTTTGTCTGTAAATTGTATGTGTTCTGAAGGCAGCCGATTTGTCTGTATGCGGGATGCAAAACCCGAATTTCTTGGAGAATAACTCTGCTACCTTAGGGTGAGATCGGCTAACTCACCTTCAATTAAAAAAAATTAAAAAAAAAAAAAAAAAAAAAAAAACGTGTAAAGATTTCTCCCGTCAGGACGAGAATCGAACTTAGGCCTTTTGAAAGGGCGCAACATATCGTCGTTTTTCGATACGCGCTACGGAGGGATTAAAACGAAACAAAGAAAAGAACAAAAATAATTAAGAAATTAATAAATTAAATGTTTAAACTCCTTCGTAAGTTATGGGCCACCCTGTATTGTGGATTTTGGAAACATCATAAAAACTTAAAATTATTTTAATCGAAATTAAGTATTCCATAAATATTTCATTAGCAAACTTATTATATGAAGTGCTTTTTTTTTGTAAATTTATATTACTTACACTACCGATAATATAACTTTTTTAAAAGTGTATTTTAAAACAAAGTTCATGACTTTATAATAAGGACTACACTACTCAACATTTGGTGTAGTATTTGTTCTTAGTCAAGACAAACGACATTTGATATAAGAGCAGGGGGATGATAGGTCCTGCCCTACATGGTTATTTATATGACAACGTTCAAGGCAAAAATGAAATAATAGGCCAAGAAAATGATATAAGTCCATTTTTCTATTATAATTTACAACGAAGAGTGAGTTTTGTTTCGTGTTATCCAAAATTAATTTATTTAGAAGATTAATATTTCTCGTTACTCCTCGGTTTGTTGCAAGCGCCATGAAAATAAAACCTGAAATTGAATTCATAATTGGTAAAACGGCTTTAACTTTAACGGACACACCCGAAGTGGAATGAAGAGTTAAATGACTTTAAAATATCCTTTATGTCCAAAACAGTCTGATTTGGTACCCCCAAATCACTAGAAAACTGCCAAAATTCAGACTCTCGAGTGACTTGTAAAGATTAGAAAAAGCTTTGAAATTCTCCTTTCACCTCTCATGTTATTGATTTTCATGAGATGACAGTTGCCAGGAAGGAAATGGACAGCCATGGGGAAAGGACGAATCGAATAGTCTCCATCCCCCCGTTCCCTACTTATCATCTGCACGTTCACCTTCAACACTTTTGGAATGAAAGGTGATTGTAACGGGATTCTGAAACATGCGAAAGAATACCTGTTTCGTCATCAATCTGAGGCAGCTGGAGGCGAACTGTGTCCACCACAATCTCGTTTGCCAACAGATGAAATGAAAGTTGGTATCTCCTATTTCTAAGTACAATGCGAAAAATCTTGAATTACTGCAATTATAAAAAAATAATTAGAAAGAAATTTATTTATATTTAAGGTAGAAGCAAAGGTTGATGTTACTCCGTTTTAAACTTCTGCACAAAATACACAAGGACATTAAATCAGTTTTGTTTTATTTTATTTATTTATTTATTCATTCATTTTATTGTAAGTCATCGAACTTTAACAGTTTTAGCAATGATTATCTAGCAAATACGGAAGTGTCTCAGACTTCCATTTCATTCGTGCTAGCAGAATTTTTTTTTAATTCCATGAGTAAGTCGTACCTATTCAAATATTAACATTTAAAAAAACATCGGTTTACAATAATTTTATATTTAAATTAACAATATTGCTTCTTAAGCATGAGGTCACTTTTTTTTGGGTAGTCCTCAGCAGTTCCTTAATGGTTGCTATGGTCGATTTAGGCTAGGCATCTACCTCAATCACAGACGACATTAGATTGCATATGAGTGTGACCAAACACCAAAACGAAATTTTTTCACGTGATTCTTCTGAAATGCATGGTTTGTCCTGAAATTATGACAGATAACGGTAAAAAAAATGGCAGCTCTACAGAAAACACTATTGGTTCAGGTTCCGACGTACGTGTGTTTTGCCGCAATGCAAAAAGGGCATTCCGGGATACCACGAACCGTTAACACAAATTAGAATCACGGGCGCGTGCTGGAGCAGGTGTTACAGCCTGCTAAACGCAGTCAACGCCGAACAACGGTAAAATTTGGGATACCGAGGCGGTCATAACAGAGAATCCTTAAGGAACTGGCTGCCTTTTCGTACGTCATTCAGGTGGGTCAGTATTTAACAGCAACAAATTACGCTGCACGGCGAGAATACTGTGCGCGTGTGCTGGTCAATGTCTATGAAGATCCGCTCTTCCTCCATAATGCCTGGTTCTCGAACGAAGCGCATTTCCATCTAAGCGATCATGTAAACTGACGAACCTACAGATTTCTGGGTTTCTCGTGACCTGAATTTGTCCAAGAGAAACCTCTTCAGAGCGAGGTCTCCACATGGTGTGAGGCTTCTGGAAATGGCATAACCGTGACCTTGAATTGTGAATAATGACATAACCATGACCTTGAAGCGTGCAAAAAAAATTACATTCTCCAGGACATTCCAGTACCCTTCTTCTGATCTCAAATCATTCGATGCCTTCGTTTGGGGTCTGTTGAACGAATGAATTTTCCACCATAACCCGCCTTCAAACCTTGATGAACTAAGGGATAAAATTTCACGATATGTCCAGCAGATATCCCAACCCTTGTTCTCCAAGATGACAGAGAACCTTCGCTTGCGCTACCAAACCTGTCTTGAAAGACAAGGTGTCCATTTCAAGCACGTAATCTACCGTCGTTGATGCTTTATTCGACCAAGAAACCTCCGATAGCTGTGGATGTACATATCATCATGTGTAAACATATTTCTTTGTTAATAAACCCATTTGCTCCATAATATAAATCGTTGTAGTTATTCAGTACTTTTTTTGGCGTCATAAATATAAATAAATGATGTGCAGATGCTTCCTTCATTTTAAGCTAGACAATCAACCCGTATTCGACAAGATTAAGTAAATAAAAAATAAAAGTTTGTGGAAGCAAAGTAATACAACGCACAATTTGCAAAAATACTGGAAATTCCTACTACTAATTTTTCATATTGTTATCATATTCATATTATTATCAATACTTATCATATTAGATTAGAAATCTGAGGGGTTTTTGTGAATTGATTCATCATACTGTGATTGCACTTGCCAGTTATCCAATTATTATTATTACTATTCTTCTGCTGGCATTCGGTTAGGCATGCAGAACTTAAAATTCTGAATTAAAATTTCACTTTTGTTTGCAATCGAAGATGAAAGAAAAGATACAAACACATTAGGAAGCAAATCATATTTATATCAGTTAGTTACTTCCAGAATCTTAAAACTATCATCTAAATTCGCTGTTAATGATGAATAGTTTGCTATTTTCACAGAGAATTGTAGCTTAAAGTTAGCCGTCCAGAAGCTAATTATTGTGCAATAAACGCAGATTAATGAGTTCTTTCCACGTGTCTCGCGCTATAAACGCGAGAAAGTCTCGTTGTGAGTCAGCAGATCTGTGTAAGCTGCATTCATAATAAATGCTGTCTTTAATGATGGCAATGCTGAAGTTTAAAATCATTTTGTTACAATTTCAGAGCAGAGGAATCACCGCTAAAAGCTCGTCTCCTTGAAGTGTCCTTTATCCTCTTGTACGGCACAAAGTCAATCCTTGCAGCTTTCTAAGCTAGTTAAGAATAACATTATTTGAATATCTTTATTTTTTTAGTGATAAATAATACATCATAAGTAAAAAGCTAACTGAATTATGTTCTTCTGTAGTGTTTAATTTAAGATCTCGTTCTTCTGTAGTGTTTAATTTAAGATCTCGTTTTTCTGTAGTGTTTAACATTAAAGTTAGATTTGAACTAGATGACCAGTTATCTTCAGATATCTTTCCCACTGTAGTTAGGACCCAAAATGATCCTCAAGTAATATTTGAACAAACTCGACACTTACTGGTGAGTAAAGGCGAGAAGATTCAGTTTTAAAAGTTTCAGGTACGTCGGTGTATGAAACTCTATCAATACATCAATGACAGAAGACTGCAGGGGATGGGAACGTGAAATTAGTAATTGAAATTCCCGTGAACCATATCAGGCTCATTTGTCGTGCAGGGTTCATTGATGAGAACTCGGTCAGAGTGACTGCTCGGATTTTCTTTGACATCACTTATGTAGCTGATAAGGAATGTTTTTCGAAAGGGCGGTGCACGCAAGATACATCATCGCTGAAATCACCGTCATTGTTTTATTGGGCTCAGTGAGCTGGAATTTTATATTTTCTACAAGAATAAATAGAACGGGGAAATACGCAAACTGAAATAATCGCAGATAGGCGAAATGTTTCTGTTCACAGCAAGGAGAAAATAATAAACGTTTATCCCAATAATGTCGAAGACAATTGGGAAAAAAATAAATAAATAAGGCTTTGGCGTGGAAAGCAACCACCAAAACAATAGTGCTATGTTGTTGAGAAAATACTAGTGATATTAAAGGGCAATAATAAAGGAGAAAACAGCTAGGAAAGCGCATCTCAAGAAATAAAGTTATTAAGTGATAGACATGATACCGTTTAGAAATAATATCAAGAATTTTAAAAACTATTCTTATAAATATGGTATGCAATATATATTTTTCTAGGATTATAAGATACATAGAGCATCTCATCTCATGCTCTCGTTAAGCGGTAGGCTGAATCTCATCTACGTAGGTTGCTGTGTCTCTGTTGAGCAATAAAACATACATGTTTAAGGCAAAAATATCTGTATGAGACTAACTCAACTGGAAAGCTTTCATGAGAGCTCTTTGATGTCCAGACGTGATTCAAACTTAGGACTTTCAGGAAAACAGCCATCATTATAAGCTATGAGTTCTCTTTTTCTCTCTATTTTATTATTAGGATGAAACTTTAATTTTACATTTTATTATGATTTTATTAAATATTGTGAATCCTACTGTTCATATTTCGAGTTGGTAATCATGAACTACTGCTCTGTTTGGTTATGAATGTGTAGATAATTTAATTCGGATCAGCTGAAGATCCAGACTCTCAGTTTTTCAAGGATGATTGAAAAACTTTCTTTAGTTTTTAAGATTTCATGTGTGATTTATTTCCTCAAACTTTGCAAAAAAGTTTTCAACTAATTTCTGATTGAATGGGCGATTCTTTACAAGTGTAAATCCCAGTGGCGGCCGGTGAAAAGTTTAAGTGGGGGTGCTGCTGCATGTACAAAAAAAAAAAAAAAAAAAAAAAAAAAAAAAAAAAAAAAAAAAACACTTTTTGCCTAATCAGTAACGAATTCATTAATAAATAAATTTACATATTAAAAATTGCTTTATTAAAAATATTTCATCCTCACCACGAACAAATACCAATAATAAAAGTTTCGTATCAATAGCAATGACAAGTGCAAACGAATATCGGCGTTAGATTGGAGTGCATTTATTTCGTGTAACGATAATTGAAAAAATATAATTCTTTTCATATTTTCAACAGTGACACTCGTCATAATTCAGCCCTGTATCTATAATAAATAAATAATTATATGTTATTTTAACAAAATAAAATACAAAAAATAGTTCACCACGCACAGGCACCAAGAATAAACGTTTCATATCTCACAGAAATAAGGTGCGTACTGAAAATACACTGCCGTTTGAGCAGTTACAGTTGGGAGTGACATAACCGTGCAATGACAAGCGCAAACTATCGGTTAGATCGCAGTGCATTTGTTTCGTAATCTAAAGCGTTAATCGAACAATTTCAATTATTAAGTATTCAATCAATGTCAAAACATAAGCTGTAACCTTTAACATGTTGTACTGCATTTATATAACATGTAAGCATTATTATTTATAAACACAAACAAATTTTAATTTTTTCATTTTTTCCTTGGGGTGCTGCAATGTCGCATTGCTTATGTACGGACCGCCACTGGTAAATCCGCAACTGGCTGAAACGTTCTCGACAAATTTAAGTAATAAATAATACCACGTTTTTTCGCCTATCAAGTATCGTAGCCTACCGGAACTAACTCCTTCACCTCACTCCATGCCTGCGAGGAATTAGTTTTGTTGGAGCTTCCGTCTTCAGTAGACGGAGTTTTTATCGTTTTCTGTATTTTGAACCTTTCTACAGGTATGATTCAACTTTGCTATCCATGACTATTCCAAATATCCTTAATCCCTCCTGGCTATATATAGGAAAAAATATTTTTAAAAAAATACTTATTTTATGCTAGTTTTCACGTTTCCTTTGGGTCTCAGTTCGTGGCCACGCCAAGCGTAATTTCACAATGGGAATGTTGATACTTTGGAATAGTTTGTATTTCATATGAAATATTTAATGTCGAATAATTGGAATTTCAGCTGGTGTGGAAAACTAGTTTATGTGTGTGAATTTTGCAAACAGTCTTTAGTTATTTTTTCTAACACTAATTTTTGTCAAAATACATATACATCATTTTGGACGAAAAAAGGATTCCATGTTACCCATACTGTTCCATTAACCTCCCTGCCCAAACAGAAATGTTTTTGGAATTCTTTGAATAAAAAGAAATTTTCTCTGGATAAAGTAAATTCGCAAACAGCAAATGAAGCAAAACATTCTGGGATATATTCCAGTACAGAGAGATTAATTTTCCTTTCTGTTTTAGTTTTATCTTGCAAATATAAAACGGTATTCCTTATCACCCAAAGTAATTCTTAATTCGATGAGTTAGTTCAAGTATAGAAAAATTAATTTTTATTAAAACAGACTTAACTACCAATGTTTTTACACATTTTGTATGGCGTATCCTGAATTTAATGCAATATTACAATTTAATACAAATAATAATTTTAAAAAAATAATGTGCTGATATATCTCTGTTAGTGATATAATTTATATTTTAGGTTATTTTAAGCAGTTAAGAGTCTCTGTAACTGAGAGAGTTTCGATGACAGATTTTAGTTGGAAAGGCCTAAGTTCAAATCCTGTTCAGGAAGAGAACAGCCTTTATCCTGGGTTTTCATTTGAATATAAGATAGTCTGCCTAATATCGAAATAGAAAAGTTATTTTCTCCAAAGAACTGTGGTTTTTCAATCCCGCAAAACCGGAGGAACACTATACACAGTATACATAAGGATACTACGAAATAAAAATTAATCACCCTATTCTGTCGAATTTGGTTTCGAACCTGCATGGTATACGATGTATACTATGTAAAATTTAAAAGAGGACAAACATAAAAGCAAACAAGAACACGCCATTGTAGTACTTTATGTTTGCTGAAGTAAATATGAATTTAGGTAATCCGTGGAGTTCATGCCGTTGTCTGTATCTCGGATGGACTTGTGTCTCCTGTTATGGTCAATGAAATTATTATTGACCATAATAATAGTAATAATTTATTATTCTCTGTTATTAGTGTTATTCTACATTAGAGAATGGTAATAATAATTATTATTATCTTTCTACATTTCAGTCACTATCACATGTCTGAAATGGAGAAAGTTGGAATAAAAATACCTTCTAGATCAGTATACGTTTCTAGGACATGGACATGAGAACAGACGACCCTCATGACTGTAGATACTCTGCAATCTCGGCCTGCAAGATATTAGTGAAACTGCAGTGAGGAATTCTGCTTTGTTCTCATTTCAGTAATTAAAGTTTTAATTCAGTTTTCTAATGTATTATCAAATCAGAAAAAGAATTTTAATTCTTGCATTAGTCAAAGCAGCTTACTTAATCAAACTTGTCATTACTTTCTGAATTACGTTATTATCGAGTTTCTGTTTGAAAGTATGGGTTGACAGCTTAGCTTTTCAGTTCTTTGTCACTCTTTAATTAGTATTAAATTTCCTCTTTCACCTGGATAAAAACATTGTCTGAATTTGGAAGCGTCTGGTTCCAAATGGCCTCGTACGAATTTCAGAATTCTTTAATATTCCATTTAAGTTAACAGAACGAACGAACTAGGAGATTAAATTGCGAAAGTGCATTAAAGAGATCAAAGAGAGATTTTGAAACGCGATAGAGACAGAGAGAGAGAGAGAGAGTTCTGGTGACTAATATTTCAGTTATTTGAATGAATAAATGCCGAAAGCTTATCACCTCGATAATGGATGCGTTAATTTTTAAACACTTCGCAGAGAGGTAAGATTCTTCTTGTCGAACGTTTAAATTCAAGACACCTGTGCTACAAGATGAGTTCAACTATAGGTGAAATACTGTATTTCGGTGAATGAATGCAGTTACTCCAATTCAATGGCTTAACTCTATACAGACATATTTTTATGCATAACGTAAACATTTTTGCGAAGTTGTGCGCCTTTATCTTTCTTGTTTCATTGAAATTCGAATATTAAAATTTGTATTTTTGAACTGCGCGTCTGAAAGGATGCCAGTGTAACAAAACACAATGAGATGACACGAAATTGTCCAAAGAAAATGAAATTTTTTTCTTATTTCTCCCAGTGCGTAAGCACTCAGAAATGTATTTGACAAGTATTCGTCGTTTGACTGGGTTTCAACTGTCACGGCTGGTGACAGCATCACACCGAGGTGATCTATAATATTTATTCATGTTTGACAGGGCAGGGAAAACTTATGTCTTAATACGTACACCACATTGAAGGATTTTATTTATTTATTTTTCTTTTTATCTTGAACGCAACATTTCACGAGGGGGACGCTATTTCAAGCGCATTTACTTGAGCGGAATACGGAGATTACACTTTCTTTATCAGCAGAAGTTGATAAGAAAAATGAAATAACTTCGAATTAATGCTCCCTCGATGAAATGAATATTAAAGCACACTGATTCGCTCTGCATTCGTTTTCAGTTGCAAACAAATATCACAGATATTTGTTTACTTTGGCTATCTATGAAATAGAAGCAATGAGATAAATAGCTCGTACTACAAGCTATCTATGCCATTGCTTCTACAAAAAGACCCGCAAAGTAGAAAAAATTAATACAAAATCAGCTTGTTTTGGGGGTTTAACAAATATCATCATCTTCTCACTTAAGAAACTATCACTGACTCTCAACTAATATATTTTGAAATGCATTAAGATATACTCCTTTCCTGTTTAGACGGGTTTTTGCTCGCCCACCAATAGGTTGCGGGTTCGATTTTTATCATGGATGGTCTTGAAAAAATGCAGTAAAAGATACGCTTGAAATGTTCTCAAGGACGTTATCACTATTTACTTGATTTACAACACAGCGCCAATTAATTCTAGAAAAATAAAATGTGGTGATTTTTAAGGAGTACAAATGTTTAGTTTAAGGTGGGATAACCTTGCTTTGAAATCACACTTTTGCTTCAAATTTTAAATTAAAATTTTAAATTTAAGTGACAGAAATTATGCGCAGTTTATTATTACGCAGGAATACTCATTATCGAATCTGTGAACATTAATTACAGAACATTTTTAAGAAAGTCTGTCAAAAAATCGGGAATGATTAATTCATCCGCTGTGTTAATTTATAATCCGCAGTCTACTTGCATCACGTTAATGTTACTGAGTTTGAGACACTCACGCGAACTGTTTCCGAAGTAGGCTGTTAATTTCTATTTATTCTCGGTCGTCATTTGAATTTTTCCATCGTTTATTCAGATTAAGTTGGGTATGAATTTTATGATTTTTTTTTGTTTTTTTTTTTAAACTTAAAATCTTCTTAAACAACTGAGCAATTTACAGAAATACAAACTCATCAGCCACATCCCGATCTCATCGCAGCGGTTTCTCTTTTACTCGGCATCGAATAATAGTTCGCAAAAATTGCATTCGATTTAATAGTTTTTGATAGACAAGTTAAACACGAGAACACATTCAATATTAATTTTTTTTTTTTTTTGGAAGAAATTAAATTTCCTACCAGAGCGTGGCTTACAGTATAATCTCTGAGCAATAGATCAATCATCTCCCACAATTACAAATTAAATAGTTCATACGTAATAAGATTTCAATGTGTTGTTATTAGCATATACCAGTGGTGTTCAACCTTTTTTACCACGCGAGCTACTTTTCTATAAAAAGTTATTCGGCGATCTACTCTCTTATATAGATCACATTCTCCCAACCTGATATCCGATTGCTCACAAATAAACAACTAAAAACTTTATTTGTGTATTTAAAAATTTACTTATCACTTTTAATTATTTTAATACGACAAATATTTTAATACAACAACAAAAAAAAATATTGGAATAAAATATTTATTTCTCTATTTTGGAAAACCAAAGTTAGAAAAAACAACAGATTGATTACAAACACACAAGTTACGGGACATGCTGGTCGATTAAAAAAAAAAAGTTAATGTGAAAATTGGCATTGTTTGGACCTCGCAATATTTTCATAGTCAAGTTGATATGAAGTGGCCAATCGCAGACAATCATCCAAATGATCATTTGTAATTTGGTTTCTTAATTGATTTTTTATGACGGTCATATTTGAAAAAGCGGATTCTAACAAGTATGTCGATCCGAAACACGACAACATTTTTCGCGAGATATAAGTTAATATTGGGAATTTTTCATGTGCCTACTTCCAAATGACTTCATTGTTTATTGATTTTAAATATAAACTATTCTGAATGGTTATTATCTCAAGTTCTACTACAGTTTGGTTTATATCAAACAGCCCACTAATTTTATTTGAAATTTCTGTGATGTTCAAGTTTTCCTGAAATGGATTATTGATAAAAGATTAATAAAAGTAATTCTTTAATAAAAGTAAGTATTGTTGGAAAGTTTTTATTGAACTTAACATGTCAATTAAATTTTATCTCTACCTTGTAACTCTAAATTTAAATTGATTAATTTCGTACATAAATTTACTAAAAATGATAAGTGTAACAATCATCTTTTATCACTCAATTGTGGATAAATATCACCTTTTTCATCAAGATAATTTTTATATTGTTAATTAATACAATAAATCTTTCTAAAAATTGACTTCTGCTAAGCCAGCGAACATTATTGTATACAACAGCAGTTCTCTATCATCATCTGCCTGTAATTTAAATAACCGCCGTTGCAGGGCTTTTCCTCGAACAGAATTTACAATTTTAAATGTAATATCCAAAACTTCTCTTGTGTTTAATCTTTTACAACACAGTCCTTGTTGGTGGATAATACAGTGGTACGTTAAAAATCTGGATATTTTTCATCGTTTATAGATAATGAAATGAAGCCTGATTTTTTACTTCTCATTGCAGGAGCACCATCAGTAGAAATAGACACAAGTTTAAAAAGCGGAAGTTTGTGTTGTTTCACAAATTCATCAAATGCCGAAAAAATGTCTTCTCCCCTAGTCCTTCCCAATAATGGTATAATTTTCAAAATAAGTTCTTTACTTGAATAATCTTGAAATACCATGCGAATATATACCATTAACTGAACAATATCATTGAAGTCGTTTATTCATCAAATTGTAATGAAAACGCAACACACTGGTGAATGTCTTACATTAACCTGGCCTGGAAACTTGTCTCCGGCAATTGGAACTCTTCCTTTCGGCAATTTGAAACCTTGTCTGCGGCCTTGAAGTAGTCTCTCTCTAGCGACGTCTGGAACCGAGAAACTCCTTTTTGGAGTTTCTCTTTCGAGAAACTCCTCTCTGAAGCAATGTGGATCCGGACAGTCTCTCCGACGGCGATTCTGGACCGGGCGGCCTCCTCTGTGACAGCAATTCTGGAACCGGTACCCCTTCTGCTTGCTTCAGTCCCTTTTTATTAGCCCTCCTCTAAGGCCTCGCATGAAGTTTGGCAACCCCCCAAAGAATCGGTATGAGTCTTTCATCTTAAGTTTCAAGTTCGGCACGCCTTTTGTTCTCTTCCTCTTTCTTTTGATTGTAAGTTGCCGGCCATCGGAAAGTTGTTTGAACTCTTTCTGACTGACTTTGGAGATGTTTTCACTTAGAGCCTGTAAGCCTTTCTCAGTACATACAAGTTTCAATAACAATCTTTCTAATGCTGCCATGTACAGCTTCGGCGACAAAAATATTGCCTTTGTTTTTAACCCTCTAGCATATTCTTATTAAAGCAGTATATACAGTTAGCTTCAAAAGAGTTATTTACAAAAACATCTAATACAAACTATACCGAGACAAACAAAGTTTATTTTTTACAATATTCACATGGGACTTAACCTAAGTAAAAATTCGATGTAATGTGCTTTGGAATATTTAAGCTACAATCGAGTTTTTACACTTTGCTTATAATCGTATTCACTCGGCTCGCTGTTTGACTTCCACTGATCCAAATTTATTCATTTACCCGGACTTATAAGAAAATTACTAATTTGACAATTTTAACGAAAAATAAATAAACAATAGCAATACTCTTAATGCGAATTAAAAATAATACAAAATAATGATAAATAAAATATTATGTTTTCAGTTTTAGTTAAATTTGTATGGAGGAATACACAGGAGATCAACAAAAATCGCTCCGCGATCGACGGGTTGAACACCCCTGGCATATACTGTACTAATGCACTGTAAAACTCACAAACTTTCATTGATTTACAACATAAAACCAATTAATTCTAGAAAAATAAATATGATATTATAAAACTTACACCTAAAAAGCAATAAATAATTACAACTAAACGCAATACAAACACTTAAATGATATTTAATTAAGCAAGCACAAAAAATGAAAATACAAAAGAAAATTCAGTGTGCAAACTCTCCTTTCTATTCCCAATTCAAGGGAGTGAAGAATGAGGAATTAGTTTCTAATTTTTTTTAAATTATTGCTCATTTTATTAAAGTATTTGCCTATGTTTAAAAGCCTTATATTTTAGACGGACTCTTGAAATGGGGTTATTTCATCTTGAGAAGATGAAATAACTCCATTTCCTAATACTTTGATCATATTGATTGCGAGTATCTCCTTGTCTTGAGAGATGAGAGATCCGAGTTTCCGGGAGGGAAAACCTCTGCCAGCTCCGTATGATAATCTGCTAATTTATTGGCCAAAATAAATTCCCTTTTCAAGCACGTTTGAAAATAAAGGAATAGGAGTATAAGAAACTTGCTTAGGCGTATTTATTTTTTGCTTTATTTAAGCATCATTTGTGGCATTTTGCAACTTGCCAAGTGAGATGACGTTTCCATAATTAAAAATCTGCAAATTCTTAAAGCAAAATAAATCTGCAAAACAAACAAATAAATGTGAAACCTGCTCTGACTAAATGAATTTATGCCCCACCCTATAAAGTATTTTAAAATGAACTAAATTAGTCCGTTTTTATTTTATAAGATAGGTTGTAGAGTATAACAACCAAATCCATATATTCTACTATTTTCTCAATTTAACTTGCATGAATTCTGTATGCAGTCAGTTACCAGCACACGTGGTAAGTTCTCCTCTGAAAGTAGCAGATATGTCCTTACGTCTAAAGCTGTTACTTCTGTCCTTCATGAAAGACTCAAAGCTGTTGTAGTGACGTCATCATCTACATCAGCGGGTGTAAAATGGGGATGGGCATTTGTGTTCTGACTAGGAGAGAGAGAGAGAGAGAGAGAAAGAGCATTTCTATCCTGTTAGGATTTTAAACCAAAGTTAGTTTACAACGAGTGTTTTCCTTTCCTGTTACTCGAAACTCTTTCTCTCAAAGCAGAAAAACTGTTCAGATAAAACATGTAAGTGAAAGGCCCCAAACAGTCTAATAACCAAATTCATATATTCTTTCCTTTTCTCAATTTAAATTGTATAAATTCTATATTATGGTCCGACACCTGTATAATATGGCATAAATGAATAGACATCTTGCCAATGTGGAGTAAGAGACTTTTCCTAAATATTTGGATACTCATCTAATGATACACATAGCAACATTCTTCCTTTGTAAGTAACCTACTCGTATTTATTTTCTACAAATCACACTTCTATGAAAGATTAAAGGCGCTGTTGTGTGTGTGTGTGTGTGTGTGTGTGTGTGTGTGTGTGTGTGTGTGTGTGTGTGTGTGTGTGTGTGTGTGTGTGTGTGTGTGTGTGTGTGTGTGTGTGTGTGTCATCATATCGGATGTAGAATGAAGATATTCTTTGGATCCTGACAAAGCAAAAAGTGCATTCAATTTAAGTGGTTGACGTTATGAGATGCAAACAGCATGGCAATTCTAACAGCTTCAAGGAATCTGTGTGGTGTGAGAGATTTTGTGTTTAGCTGAACTTGTCAAGCCACGGACAAGTTATGAACAGCCTACATACTTCTTTTTAGGTGCATGTCACAAAAAGCGAATAAATACTTAACGGATTTGTTTTCTCTCGCACATGCTCCGGCATACAGCAACTGTCTGACTGAATTAGGATCTCTGCAAAAAAAAAAAAAGGACCGGAGATTATCTCGATATCTAGTTTAAATTGGACTTGCAAGAGGTACAATGGATGAATAAAATGAACTGAGTTTTAATCCTAGAGATTTCGTTTTTTTTTGTTAATATTTATTACTAGAGATTTCGAAGTATTTCTTGAACGAAATCAGAACATTTTCAGGAACACACAAAAAACTCCAAACATTGTGAAATGTACAGAGCCCATAAATCTTCTTTGGGTGAATGGAATTTAAAAGAATTGGGTAACATTTGCTTCTCCGAACCTCTACTTAAAGTGATTGAATCATTGCACTTTTGGTTTAACATACACTGTTTTTAGTTGCGGAAACAGGCAAAATCTGTTCGAGGCAATACTAAGTTATTCATAGTGTATGACAATAAACTATCTATAGTACACACACACAAACGACAAGATGAGATAATAATTCGACACTAAAAGAGTGCATTTACAGCAGACTTACCTCTTTATGATTTCCTCGAATCATATTTGGTTGTCACTACGAAAAGATATAAAAGACACCTACCAGTTTCACCACAAACTACGTTTGTGGTGAAACTGGTAGGTGTCTGGACAGGGGAGGCACAAAATTCATACAATTTTCCTGATAATAAATAATGGTGCAAAGTTATTTGCATGATCGATTTTATGCAGCTCCCCCTCCCTTTGCGGACACGTGCATCAGTAATGATCCTTATTATTACAAAAGTAGAACTCCATCAAGGCGCCTTCCCACTCATTGCAACTCTTCTCAGTTTTTATCTCTTATGGATTCGAAACTAATAAGCACCCATTTGAGACCATTCATGCATGCGCCGAACTAATGAATTCCGTTTTTTTTATTGCTTGAATTAAGTAAGAAACAAACCCTCTTTTATTGTACACATTTGCAAATAAACCTGCGGACGTTGAAGAATGACTAGCTTTTTAAATTAACTAAACAGAAATAAGCGGAGCATCCTCACAAAGTACGAAGCTAACATTCTCAAGATGCCAATTTTCTTATGCTGCTAATGTAGCTAATTATGGCAAATCTGCGAATTGCTTCTTTCTTCGCCAGTTCACAACCAGTGCAAATTAATTACCGATTTTTAATTACGCATTTCAAGAGTTTCATTCCAATAAAAAAATCTTACATGGGATAACGGTAACGTTATGACTGATATCAAGAACACGTACCAAACTACTGCTGTATGCCTGAATGGGACTCACAAAGAAATCTTGCAGAAAAAGAGTAGTAAAAGCTACACATGTAAGGGGAAGAGGGGAAAATTTTGTTAAAAAAAAGACGTCATTTCGAAGTGGATCGCTAACTCCGTAACTAGAAATTTCTTATGAATCTTACAAATTATAATAACAGAAATCATAAAAAATATCCATAATTATTTTAAATGAAGTTAGCAAACACATTTGTCTTGGAAACTGTGCATGCTTGTGAAAATGACTGAGACCTTACTACGATGTAAACCTTCAGCACGGGTTGTCATTGTATTGCACCACTGAACTTAGAGGTGTAAATTCGCTTTTTGTTATTAGTTCTTTTGATACGAACTCTTGGAAAAAATGTAATGTCCTTTAAATAAAGTAGTCAAGGTGACAAGGTTTGTATTTTTGTGTCTCTTTGGTCACTTTTTAAACTTTTGTTTTGTTTTTAAAGCCAAATGTATTGCCTTGCTAGCTGTAAATAATGACGGATGTGTATTTTCCTTTTAGCCTTTACTCTTTTCTTCATTAGTACTCACTGGGAATTTCTAAAAGTCAGTAATGAGGGGTAAGCTTAGATCTCCCCCCCCCCACGTTTGAAATGGATCTACATAACATTTATACTAGTTCTGTCTTAGCGCGACCAAGCAGGCATCTGCTTATCTAATCATTATCGGATTTATTTTCTGTCTAGTTCTCTTAGAAACTAACTTATTATAACATGATGTAGTTAATTACGTCACTTGATCCATTCATAATTCTACGATAAACTTTATATACTCATTTCATCAATTTATATTTACTATGAGTATAAATTATTAAATAATTTACATTCGATACTAGAAATGAGTTGGCTAAACCACCATCATATAATCTCACATACGGTAATTAAACAGATCACGCCATATGAGAACAGGCATTCAATAGAACAGCTTCAATATAACTTTCCTCCAAGGCAATTTTAATGGCAACTTGAACAATGCCTGTATTTTTAATAAGGTTTTATATCTAAGGATACTGCAGACGGATAATTTACACGCTTTTTTTTCCTTCCTTGTGATTTAAAATTTCTGCTTTTGAATAATTTTTGGTCACTCAATTTCACAGTCTGATGCAAACCCTCAAGCCAGCTTTCGAATTTAACAAGAGGCGTATAATATTCCAAGAAACAACACCAGCTGGGACCGAATACGTCAGGCGAATAGTTAACTTGGAATTAGTTCTTCTTCTTCTTCCTAACATGGATTTTAGGCCAGGTGGTCTGTTCCGGTCTCTTGCCATCTCTTTCTTGGTCTTCCGATTCTTCGTTTTCCACTTATTTTATATTTTATATGCTGTTGTCCAATAATTTTATATCGGATATAAAATTATTGGACAAATAACTTTGGTAGTCTGCTGTTGTCCATTCGATTTAAATGTTATATCCATATTTGTTTATACTGTCTTATGTAGTAATTAATTGGTTTTATAATCAGAGATTGTAAAATTTCTTCATTTGTTTTATGGTCCCACTTGGTATATCCAGCTGGTTTTCTGAGAAATTTCATTTCTGCTCTTTGAATTCGTTTTTCATCTTTCTTTTTTATGGTCATGTTTCACTTCCTTATAGTAAACTTGGTTTGACATCTGATTCCAGTGTGTTTTTGTACTGGGGATGGCTTAAATATATTATACATTATGCCATTTACTTTGACAAATTTGATATTTTAGTGTCTGTCTTTTTCTTCTTCGTATGATAAATCACATCCCAAGTATCTGAAAGTATTGTCCTAATATTTTATTCTATCACTATTTTACTTCTTATTGGGTTTTCTGCTTTCAATACCATCATTTTTTTTCTTTAGATGTTGTCATATTATATTGTTTTGAGATATCATTTAATGATCTTTGTAGATCATCTTCTGATGTAGCTAATACTATTTGATCATCTGCAAATAGTAGTGTATCTATCTTCATTTGTGGGGTTATTTGTATACCAAATGGGTTATACTGTTTCCAGATTGTTATACTTTTATTTATATATATATATATATATATATTGAAAAGCAGAGTTGCAAGGGTACATCCTTGTCTTACTCTTCTTGATATATCTTTCCATTCTGAGATGTCTTCTAATTTAACTGCTATTTTATTTCCTGTATAAAACCAGTTTGTTCTTCTAGTAGCTTGTCCTCTATAATAGCTTCTCTTTTAATATTCCTGCATATATTTTATGTCCCGTATTTAGAAGACTAATTCCCCTGTAGTTATTGTAATCTTCTTTATTTCCTTTTTATTTCTTGAATGCATTGTAAAAGTCAGTTCGGTATGTTTAAATCGGTTAATATTTTAAACACTTTTTGTCTACTAAATTTGTCAAAAGGTTTTTTCATAATCAATAAAGGCCACGTGTGTTTCTTTTTGAAATCTCTTCTCTCTTTTATTAATAATTTTAGAGTAAAAATTGGATCTATGCAGGATCAGCCTTTTCGGAAACCAGTTTGTTCTTCTAGTAGCTTGTCCTCTATAATAGCTTCTCTTTTAATATTCCTGCATATATTTTATGTCCCGTATTTAGAAGACTAATTCCCCTGTAGTTATTGTAATCTTCTTTATTTCCTTTTTATAGATTGGGATAACCAGTGTTTTTTCCAAGAGTTGGAGTTTTTCCAGACATCCAAACCATATTAAAAATTTCAGAAATCTTTCATTAAATGTTTCACCTGCGTTTTTGAATAGTTCTACATTTTATATTTATATTGTGTTCTCCTGGTGTTTTCCTATTTATTTATCTTCTTTATTGTATTTTTCAGTTCTAAGATTGTGATATTTTCTGTTAGGTCATTCTTTGTTTTATAAAATTTTATTTCGTTGTTCTCATCTGTCCAGAGATTTTTAAATAGGTCACCCATTTTTCTAAATCTATCGTTTGTATTTTTATTTTTTCTTTTAGTTCTTTATTCATGTATTTTATTACTTTATAGGTTTTGGGTTGTGGCTTAAATATATCATTTTCTAGTTCTGTTTCGAAATTGTCACCCCCCCCCTCTCTCTCTCTCTCTGTTTTTCCTTACTTCTCGTTTTGCAATTGCACTGTTTTCTTTTTTATACTCTACTTCTGCTTCTATTGTTTTGGAATTTAACTATTTCTGGTAACTGCCCTTTTTTGTTTTCTATTTCTTTGTTCCAGTCTCGTAGTCCTCTTTTTCTAATCCATTTACGCTTTATTCCTAAGGTTTCTGTTGCTGCTTTTGGGGAAGTTGAGATTTTCCCATTTCCTCTTCTATGTCACTTGATTCATGTGTGGTTTCTGTTTTTAAGTTTGTGCATTTTTGATATTGTTGTCTAACGAGCATCCTGTAATGAAGAAATTTTGTAGCTTGGTAATAATTTTCAATTTTATGTATTTTTAGCCACTTTGGTTTAAATCGAATTTTGCTGATACCATATAATGATGAGAGTTTAATTCAAAGCCTCGATATGCTCTTACATCTAAATTAACTCCACTAATTTAAAATTCGCGATAACGTAGTCAATTACTGATTTGTATGCTCTTGCTGACTAACTATATTTATATATTTCCTTGTGTTTAAACAGTGAATTCATTATTCTCATATTATTATAAATGACAAAATCGCGCAGTCTGCGACCATTTCGATTACATGTATCTTTGCCAAATTTACCTAGGTTTGTTTTGTATTTTTTGTTTCCTATTCTGGCATTTAAATCTCCTGCTAGTTGTAAATAGTCTGTTTTCTTTGTTTTATGTATGGTATTCTGTAATTCTTTATAAAATATGTTACTGCCTTCTTCTTTCCCCTCTTATGGTGCATATGCACCAGTTATTATTATGTGGCCTCTTAATGTCTTGAGTCTAATTTCTATTAGTCGTTCATTCAAATAGGTGTAATATACAATATTGTTCTTTAGAGATTTATATACAATAATCATTATACTTGCTTTTGCTCTTTCTTCCTTTTTTACTTCACTAGATTTGTATATAATTGATTGTTTCTTTTGTACATTTGTTTTCCTTTGTTTCTGTTACTATACATATCTTTATGTTAACTTGGTTTAGTTGTTTATCAAGTTCTTCTAATTTGTGTGCAATGCTTCTCACAGTCCATGTTGCAATTTTCATCATGTATTGCTTTTTCCAATTTCGTTTACCTTTTCCTGAATTGTGGTCTTTTCCCTGATAGTCTGTCCTGCTTTTCTTTGGATGAGACCTGAATTATATTGAATTTTCCTCTGGTAAGGTTATTAACCTATCGCTGGTAGGGATGCTACCTAACGCCTCTGGAAAGGCAGATCTAACAGCATTTACTCTGTTAGGATGTTAGGGTTATACTGCCCATACTCGTCGTCATGCCTCGTTTGTACTTTTAGAACACGATGGACCACGAGAAGGTGAGGTTGACATTTGAATGGGAGAGGCTATGTATTGTGTTTCACCACCCCTTCCACTCCAGAAGAAAAAGACGTATAATATTCCAAGAAAGAATCATCTGGAACCGAATACGTCAGAGGAATAGTTAACTTGGAATTAGTTCAATGAAACAATTGCATGAAACCTTCCCGCGTAACCTTTTTAACCTTAATAATTGATATAAGGGTATGTATTTTGCGTGTTTTTTTTTATTTTAATTTTCATTTTAATTTAAGTGAATGAACGTTAATAACGATACAGTTCAACCTTTTATGGCGTCTTGAAGCGGATTAGTCTGTCATTTTGTTTTCCCTATCCTCTTTCACACTGTGTATTTCCCCACTGCCTATTTGTTCGTGTATGCGTTTCACAGCTGTACACATTTTCGTGGTTTCCATGCCCATGATACACACAGTTGTCTGTCTACTGCTTCCGTGTTCAACTATAAAACTGACTTTCCCATTTTGTGTCCTGTCGTAAAGTAGCAGTTCGCCACTATGTTAATGTTCATAATTGATAATAACGAAATTATCATCTCCGTACTCTGCAGTTGTTCTTATTATTTTTGATAACGGCCGAAACAAATACGGCTATAAGGCCAGTGTATTATGTCTGTTAATTGTGTGTGTTCCGCTGACCCGTTTGCCTGTTTTGCAGGATGAAAAACCCGAGTTTCCGGGAGAAGGAACCCTCCACCACCGTATGAGACCAGAAACTCACCTTCATTTGAAAAACTCTCAAAAAGGCACTTCGCGTCCTAGTTGGGGGTGGAACGTAGGTCTTCCCAACCAAAGTAATCTTCGAATTCAACTGAGCTATTATCAAACAGAATATCGGAAGAAAAAATGTCTAAACAACTACTGTTTTTCCTCCTGGCTCATTTGTCACCTGTGTTCTTATATTAGTGTTTCTCCTATCCGCTGATTGATAATTCGTTTAAAAATAATTGATATAAAACAACTTGCTTTTTATCTGAATTAAATAATAATTCTAACAAAAAATGAAATAATCATTTAATATTGTGCATATTCATTGGCAGAATAAACTGAAAAGAAATATCATTTCTGAAAATATGGATAGTTGTATAAGGAAAACGATATACTTTTGGGTTTGTGCTTGAAATGTTAGATTAAACTAAACTTCTTTGAGATTATTCTTCTGAATTATCCACCATCTATAAAAGATGGGTGTGTCTACTTACAAAAATCACGTCTATCATTTCAGAATTAGTCTGTATAATTGGCGTATGGAAAGACGCGTTTTTTGTTTCTTATTACGGTTGACCCTTGAACAACATGGGGGGATTACGGTCGCCTACACTCCGCGTTGTTCCATAATCCGCGTATAACTTTTAACTCTCCAAACACTTAACCACTAATAGCCTACTGTTGACAGGAAGCCTTACCGAGATCAACTGTAATAAGAAACACAAAACGTGGCTTTCCATACGCCGATTTATTTTGCATGGTATGTATGTATTATATACTATATTCTTACAATAAAGTAAAGCTAGAGAAAAAAAATGTTATTAAGAAAATCGTATGGAAGAGAAAATACATTTACAGCACTGTACTGTATTTATCGATATCGTAAGTTTACGTCGTCTGTTTACAAAATGAATCGGATGTCTGTCAGTACCTACATCACTATTGTCTTATATGATACAAAATGCTGTAAATGTCATACGTATTACGAACAGCAGAAATAAAAATGAAAAGATAACGTGGAAAAGAAATCATTCATATGTATTTATAGGTATAACGATTCATGCATTGATAAACGAAGCAGCAATACGATTGCTTCGCGGTAGTCTAACCTATACAATAATGAATGAATCGTTATATTTTTTATTTAATGCTAATTAGTTAATTTAAATAATAAATTATTTTATGCAGTTATGATTTAATTCTGCATCTTTACGTTTGTTTACATTTGCCACGTACGTTCTCTGTAAGTGTTTATGTGCGTAAGTTTTGGGAAAATAATAGAATTGTGTATGTTTTATTGTAGTAAGTGATAAAATAGACTAGTATCTACATATATTTTATGAATTTATGACATACTCAACTTTTTCTTAATTTTTTCCATATTTCTAGGTTACGCAGTTTGTCTGCAAGTTTCTCTCAAATTGTCGAAATCTCTAAAAAAAATTTCCGATATATTATTTTATTCACAAAAAAGTCGTGCATAAGGGCCAACTGTATTTTTCATTGTTCTGTGGAAGTCACAATTCTCCCAAAATTCGAAGTCATTACAGATAATAAGATAATGCATATCTACACTGGAACTCCCAGTTGAACAATAAACCCAGAAAAAGATTTTCAAAGGAAAGATAAATCATTTGAACCGTTATTCACCGAAAAGTGCTATTTCACTAGTGTAATACTCGAGCCAGACAAGCTACACACTTTTCGGTTTGTCGTAATCATTACTTTGAGGGGGAACCGTCTAGATCATATCTATCCGTCTACCAGCTTGACGTACTTCGTAGCCACTTTTAAAACGAGTGCTCTCACTTCTTTGATGCCACAGCTGGGGGTCAGGGTAGCGGGAGACTCGGTAATGGAAGAGAGATTTGAAATTGAAAGAAGTCGCCTTAGAAGAGATCGGCTGTGAATGAATGAAATATCTTTAGGAATGAAAGAGAAACAGCGATACGGCTCGTAATCTGAAGTAAGCAAATGAAACTTGACCTTCACGTCTTAGATGAGAGAGGAAGTATGTTTAGAAGTTAAGGTACCTTCAAGTGCAATCTGAAATCAAACTGAAATGTAGTCAGCCATTTGTACATCCGTATTTATTCAAACCGTAGCTTTTATTTAATCCGATATTATTATTCCTACAGTACAGTAATCCCTCGATTAGTGCGCCCCCGATTAGTGCGCCTCTAAAATTCGATTAGTGCATCTATATACTGTACATCTTTTTAAAAAAAAATGTTAGTTACCGATTTAAAACATTTTACAAAGTTATTTTTAACGCCATACTACACTACTTCCATGTACACTATGTTCCAAATTTTTACCGCCAGAATTTATGTTGTCTTCTATAGTACGCCCACAGATTTGAGACCCTTCGACACTTCTACGCATGTCACAAAAAGGAGAATCATTCCAATAATAAGGTAATCAACCCGTCTTCTGGGATGAGTTGTTTATTATTACACGTCGGAAAATCAACTTCTCTTTTATGATCATTGTCGTTTTTAAAGTGGTAACTATTTTGCTTGCATAACAGTTGGGAAATTTTATCTATAAAGCACATGATTTCGGGTGTTCGCGACCAATTCGTACGTCCTTCATTTCTTTCTCCCCTTCAATGATAATCCAAGAGTAAATTAAATTTCATGCTGAAGAACTGAGTGATTCCGACCTTCTAAATTTAGATGCAGAGCTGGAAAATCCTGAAGAATATGAAGAAAATTGAACCGCTGATAGTCAACCAAAAGAGATTTCACAGAAAAAAATTGAAAATATTTTTCGTACAATGGAAGTTTTTAACCAGCAATGCTTAGAGGCTGACCTTGATGAAGAGAGAAGCAGTAAAATTTGCAGAAGTGTAGAAGAGGCAATAGAGCCATACCGTCGGTTGTATGAAAAAAAGAAACAAAATGCCCGCCAAACTACGTTAGCTCAATTCTTTGTTAAGAATAAGAAGAATAAAATTTATATTCTGAATATGTTTTATTGTATTTCAGCTTCATGGTTTTCCTTTAACTAGGCCCTGAGACATACCTTAATTCTTTTATAAAAAAATTAAAGTTCAAACAAGAAATTTGAGGAACGAATTATACTTTTTCCCATAGGTTATTATATTCGATTAGTGCGTTTTCGTTTAATGCGCCTGTTTAAAAGAACGCATTAGGAGCACTAATCGAGGAATTGCTGTATATCTAAATGTGGTCATTCTGTTTGCATGTTTTAATTTACTTAAAGGTAAAGCAAAAATGTGATGCAAAAATGAAGACGGAAGACTGCTGAGATCTATGAACAAAACTTCGTTTCCTAACTCATCTGTGATATCAGGAGACTCATGCGCCTCTCAAGTTCGGAGAGCTTTGGGGTAGTTGATACGTTACTGGTGATTAGCTCTTCGTAGTGTAGTTAAAAGGTTGACAACTGTCCCTTGATTATAAAGATCTGGTTTAATTCATTCTCGAATACAAGGAATCTTTATAAAACGTTTTTAACCAATTATAAGTTATCCCACCTCGTACGCAGGTTTTCCGCCCCTGCAAATTAAGCAAATCTGCTAGAGAATACACCCGTTTAGAGACATAATACATGATCTCATATTTTGTCAGATGTAGAAGACTTGTCTTTCCTTTGTAGAGCAGTTAAATATCCAGTGCTCAGAGCGAGAGTTTTGTTTAGACAAAACTAATAGCTTTCCGAAACCATCGTTTTGCTATTAGTAACCTTGCAAATGGTCATTCTAAGACGATAATCGAAACTATATCTAATCGGATAAACAACTCAAAGAAAAAAGCAGCACTTTTCTTTTGCTTTTGTGTAGTTTGACGCTAGGTCGTAAGATTCACTTTTTCATATTTAAATATGAAAATTGAATTTTAAATGTTAATGTAATGTGTTGAAAGTGACCACCAAATACTTTTTTTTTTCTGGAAATGTTGAGAATTTAGCTTTCCTTAGACTTTGCATAACATGTATGAGTGATCAGTAATATAAGAAAGGATGTCCTTTTTCTTAATTAAAAAGGAAAAAAAAAGATAACGACTTTAGTTAATAAAATGTAAGGTCAGTGAACAGTTGTTGATGGATTTCATTTATTTGAAAAGTATGAAGTGAGGCACTGAGAGATGCTGGATATTGACTCAATTTCCAGCCGAGAAGACACGGAAGAAGAAAACTGCGAAGAAAAATGTGGCAGAAGTTTGGAATACCAATCACTTCTTGCTATTAAGACTATTCATTAGAAGAGTCTTGATAACAAGATAGTAATGCGTCAGTGGTGCAGTCGTCTGAACGTCATGACATTTATTTGTCTTTCGGCTAGAAAACCCGAAGATGTCTCCAATGGAACCCTACTGCGGACCTTTTAAATGAGATTAAGTTAGCTTAGCCAGTATCCTACGGATGTGGCAATGTTTATCATCTCGCAAATCAGCAATAAATGGAATATACCTTTTAACAATAGTACTATGTCTTCCGTAATTTTCTCTAAACCAAATCCTAAATATATTTCAAGATCTGCACATAAAAAAGTAGTTTTATTTTAAATATAAAACATCTTTAAAGTAGCAACTGTAACTCAACATTAAGAGAATGGCTATTTAGAAGATTTTTGACAACAAATGGACATACTTATTTTTCCACAAACAACAACATTCTTTAAAACCTAGTGCTTGTTTAAGAAACACACACACACACACACACACACACACACACATATATATATAATCCGATGAAACATGTTGCGTTTTGAATAAATTTAATTGTTATTCTAGTCTCGGTTATAGTCAGTATATATAAATATGAACATATCCCAGTACCGAGTTAATACTACAAATTAATATTCCATGGATTAAAACCAGATTTAAAATAGCTTGGTATCTATAACATATATTATACCCAAGGTAAAAAACTTTCTATATATATATATATATATGTATATATATATATATATATATATATATATATATATATATATATATATATATATATATATATATATATATATATACATACATACATACATATATATATACATACATACATACATATATATATACATATATATTTACGCACGCACACACAAACACACACACTCAAATATTCATAGCAGAATATGGTTGGCTCATACATATTCGAAAAAAAATTTTAAAATAGGATTTTATTCTTTTTGCAGTGTGTAAATGGGAACTTTATAATAGAAATATTTACTTGCGAGTGTAGAACATTCTGTACATAACGAGCAGCCAACATGAAAGATAATGAGAGTATAAGTAGTTGCCACAGTTGCTAGGAGGTCACTCTAAAGGCTTTTTTGTGACTGAGAAAGTCATCTTTCTTTTCTTTTATTTTGTTTTAAAGTTTTTATATCTCGACTTTAAAACCATTGATTTAGTCACACGTTGTTATATCTGCTAGTTTCGCAGTGGAGATTCCTTAAAACAATACGATTTTTGAGATATGCGTGTTGCTGCTTTGTGACAGTTCCCCATATGATCCCCAAAATAGACGTCATTTTTGAAATCAAAAATTTACCCTCTTAGCTAAGTAGATAGCGTTGAAGCTGCACTCCAACCAACAGACTGTGTTTGAATCGCACCATCCGGTGTGAGGCTACCGTACGTTTAACTGGAAGTACGAAATGATCTCAGAAAATTACGTTTGTTTTCTAGAGCAGTGGTTCCAGATTTTCTAAAACTTAACCAACTCATGAATCCAATGTACACCTTTAATAGGTAAGAATCACAAAACACACAAATTTTGTCATGATATTCAAACTCCACTTCTCATGTTTCGACTTTGAAGGGCCTGTTATTGAAATAGCCGCTAAACTGTTTGCAATATAACACTTTTTATATGCTTTAGGATTGTTAAACCCCTCCGCTAATAACTGCAGGGAGAAACTCATTCCTCTCTCTCTCTCTCTCTCTCTCTCTCTCTCTCTCTCTCTGTACTTACTAACTAACTAACTATACTCCTAACTGACTAACGACAACTATCTACAGTCGTGTGCATTTTCACTGTTTTTAGAGGTTTTTCCAATACTTTTCCTTTCTCCAAATGGAAGAAGAAAAAGTATTTGAGAAGCATTTCTCCTAAATAAACATCGCTAATTAATATCGCTTTGTGGAGTGAAAGTAATGAGTAGACAGTAGAAAGTAATGAGTAGTCGAAGTAGACAAGATGCACTGCTGTATCTAGCTGTTGTTAATGCCATCGCATGCTTCCTTGTGGAGTTGGAATGCCGCTAGGTAATTTACTCCAGTCAAACGAGAGGGGGCAGCGATACTTCTTTACTGCATTTGGTGGAGAAAGTAGAACAGAAATCTCTCGAGGGTAAAAAGGATTCTCACAATTGATGTCATGTGTTGGGGTTAGTGTGATAACTTCGTGGCGCCTGGGGATTATCCATCTTGTTATACTTTCAGGAAGACAATAATCTTTGCTGCATAGATTTTTACTTTCTCTTAAAAACAACTTAAAAGCAGCTCAGTATACTCTCACTTGTTTAATTGGCCAATGAGACACAAGCTAATTGGCACTAACAAGATTAGCAAAAAAATCCACATGAACAATCATGTTAGAAAGTGTTCGGTAAAAGAATAAAAATAAAGGATAGCCTAAGAGAATAAAATAGTTTGTATTATGTTTGTACTACTGGCAACCCAACTTTAGAAAGCTCTGTCTCTTACAAGAGATATTAGAGTGAAATATTAAAGGTTCGAAATCGACCGCTGAGAATTTGAACACAAACATTTCACATAAAGGCATACTTTATGTAAACCATGCTTATGTCTTAAGGCGCGCACCAAGAAGAGAATTATATTAATAAAGGAACGAGAATAAAAATAGTCTGCAGTAAATCAACAGTCTTGTTACTTGGTTCGATTTGTCCGCTAAGAATTCTGAATATTGTAGAGCTTAGCCAACAACAATTCTCGGTCACGGGGGAAATGCTTTGGAATGACTGGTATGGCAACTTCCATAAATGTAAAACCTTTTTTTTTTCTTTCTTTTTGAATATCACGATAACTCCTCATTCATGAAAATGAATAAAATGGACTAGTCGTTCGCTACTCCCCCCCCCCTATCAAGCCTGTTTAAATGGTATCAGTTGCTTGTTTTAATTGTCAGCGCTTTAATGGCTTGCCTGTAGCGTATCATTACAGGCAAATATTAAGTTGACAAAATGAAACTGGCTTACATTTAGCTGGAAAGCTCCGTTTCTTGGTTTAGACAGGTTACTCTAACGAAAACTTGGTTTTTCTTGAATCCTGATCTTTCTAAAGAAGGGGGAAACAGTACTACCTACTGAGATCGGCGGACGGAAAAGAGAATTTGGGCATGTTCCTACTTTGAAATTCATATTATTTTCTTTAACAGAACTTCAGCAAAATTACCTTTAGTATTAAGTAGCAGTTTAAAAAACTAAGAACTAAATTCTAGATTGTTAAGAAATTTTCTGGTGAACCATTTACTGAATTCCCATTTAGTAAATGGAAATTACCCGAATGGGCAGAAAAATAGCTGAGCATGCATGACTTTAGATGTCCTTCAAATAGTTAATGCTGAAGGATTTCAACGCTTCGTTCAAGCCGTTTCGTATCTCAATGCCCTTCGGGCCGATAAAAACAAAGTTGGAGTCCCATGGAGGATGTGTGGAACATTTGTAATGGGAATCATTTGTGTGAGGGTCGTTCTTCCTTCCTCGGAAATTCTAGTTCTCTCTCTTTCTTCCGCCATGGACTGTAACACACGATTTGATAACACGCGCAATTGGTTTCTCAAATAAAACACTTCATGCGTTTGAGAATATTCCACTGGGAATTTGTGTCTGCGCTTCAATTTCTTTAAAATAGAAAATTCCATTTAATCAACTAGAAACGTCTTTAGGACTTCTATGTCAATAAATGACATTTATGTCACTTATTCTCAAACGTCTCAAAACACTACCCAACCTGGACACACTTAAAATTATTTTAATGATTTACTTTATTGATTTATTGTCCCTCTTCCAGATATCTTCATCTTCCACCTTGGAGTTCTGTCCAGGCTTTGTAACTTTCTTTCATCGAAATTCAATTCTATGGTATGATGGGGACGTATAACCCTGTGCACAATCCGCTATGTCTGATAACTGCTTTTCCTCTCTGGTCGACTTTCATATTTTGAGGGAGCAAAACACATCTACCTCTATATTAACACCGGCACGTATACTTTTATTTGAAAATCCCTCATCCGAGACAGGTTTCGAACTGGGCCCTTTCTAGCTAACTGGCATTGTCATTATCTATTAAGCTACGGAGGCTGTTCTTCGAAATATAAGAACTTTTAATATCTCAAGAAGGTCTTTTTATTAAATTAATAAAACTGTTCTCCCCGTTTTTTCACACAGTGAACGACACGTAATAAATATTGCGCATCCAAGAGCTATTTTATGCATAGTTTATCAAATAACGGATGTTTTCCTAAATGATAGATTATACATTTATTTGGGTAAGTTCCAGATCATGGAAAACTTCCTGCATAGATTATTAAAAATGCATGTTAACGGTTTAAAATATATTGATTTACCAACCCTAGCTTTACTTTGAAATAAATTTAAGATATTAATATTTATGAATGCTCCAAAGTTTTTGCCAAGTTTCTGCAACGTATGTTATACTCAAGGTTTGAAAATTAGTTCAGAATAAGAAAACAGACGACCTGCATAGAAACAGAGAACCAATAATGACAAATCGTAGAAATGGTCCATTAATATTTGAAACATACTTTAACTCATACTTAATTAAAATGTGATTCAAGTCAGAGTACTAAGATTTCGTTGAATTTGGTACAATAATAATAGAAATGGTAAAAGTTGATGCTTTATTATGATCAGAGATGAAGTTGGCAGGATTTTTATCTGCATGAGTCGGTTTCTTTTCTTGAAACATAAACAAACCGGCATTTGAGGATCCCACTGATGAGTATGCTATTGATGAATATATCAATGATCATTTTGCATAAGAAATGGAACGTTTTTTTTTTCTTCATTCAGATTATTTAAAGTAATATCTAAATTGATAAATAAAGTTGTATTCGGAAAGAACACAATATGGAGTCGTATCCCGTCTACGTTAATTAGATTACCTCCCATGTCATTATTATGTGGAGTAAAAGTTATGGTCTAGCTCTGGCTATCCTAATCCTGACAAGTTTTTCTACACCACTTTAATACACTCCAACCTCACATCCCAAACACAACCTTCCTTCATTCTTCCTTCATTTTGCGTGCAGAAAATTGTTACAATTCAATAGCGATGATTTTTTTATGTCATAAACCCACAGTACCTTAGGATTATATGGGCAGATAAGATGCTCTCACCAGGGTCACACCGTGGTACTACCTTGAAGTGCCACCTTTACTTTCAGGTGGAGATCCTCATTAAAAAAAAAAAAAAATCTAACTTTCCCTTTTCAACTATGCAATAAATTAAATGAACATTCTTTAATATCAGCCGGAATCGACGATGCCCTTTGGACGAAAAGAGCTGGATTTGAGCCCGATCTCAGACGAAAAGAATCTTTATAAGGACTTTTAAGTTAAAGTTAGTCTCATACAGATTGGCAGGGTTTTTCATCCCGTGAAACAGACAAACGAGCTAGAAGAACATGCAATGGACAGACATAATAATGGAGTGGCCTTATATCATTAGTTGGTTCGTACGTTATAATAATTACTAACCTAGTAATTATTATAACAGAAAGTACACTTGCTGATTAATGTACACTCCAGTTGAACACCCGGTAACGAGTGTACAACCAATAAATATTAATCGGTGATAATTTTATTGATGCTTCCTTGATATACGAATGCATCATATTTTATTTTTTCCTTATTAAGTTTGCCGCTTTGTAATGCATCTGCCAGTCACTGTTTCTTTTATCTTTGCTAGTCTACGAGCCTCCGTAGCTCAGTCAGAATTAAGCGAAGCAATTTGGTCGGAAAGATCTGGGTTCGATTCCAGTCAATGACGTGAGTAATATTTTTCGGGTCTCTTTCGACTAAAGGTGAGTTAATTGCCTCATACGGAGGTAGAGGGTTTTTCTCTGGGTAACTGGGATTTTTCATCCCTCAAAACTGCAGAACCGGGTCCCGTGAACACACACGGATATTGTCATAAAATTACTAAGGAAGATAACGGGAAACCACCTCGCGTCATTATCTCTCTAGTAATCAGCTGCACCCTCTCAAAGAGAGGAAGTCACAGGATTAGTCTCTCTGTGTGTTTTTTTTTTCTTTTCAATATTCACTTTTAAGCCCCTTTATTTCTTTTATAGCTTATCCACAATCATTGTAAAAAAAGAGTATTTTATTATCCTTCATCGCTTGTGCTGTTCTCTTCTTTCTCGTTTCACGTTTAATTTCATTTCATATTAATATATTGAAGTAATTGCGGTTAACTCTAACAGCATATAAGAAAAGATTTTAAAGCGGCAGTTGAATTCTTATTTTAACATTTGTTTTTATTCCGTAAGATGAATTACGGACATTAGTGTATAACACTGTGCGATGTAAACGCGTTTGCAGACATAAAAAATCCATTAGCACTTATGTGTGATAACTTCAGTACGTGATGAACGGTTGCCAAAATAATAATCCTTTAAATCAACTTACGAGGATTCTATAGGGTGATGCAATGTTTGTCCTTTCGTCGAACTTATTTCTTATCCTCTTTGTTATGTTCTCTTTTAATTGGATCCCGTCGGAATCTTGACAAATTTATTTGAAATGGAGCAAAGAAAAACAGAATATTTCTATTGAAAGAAACTTGAAGCATAACATGAATCGAGAAATACGAGAAATTGTACTAAAAAAATCGCTTAAGAATTAATATAAGAATGAAGAATGCATTATTATCGTTAGAACAAAAAAGGATCAAAATCAAATGGGAAAGTTGTTTTCTTTACGGTAACACTTTTCCATTTCATAATCTGCAGCTTTATCGATTATTTCTCTGTTATTCGTGAAAAACTAATTCTGAGAGCAGAATGTAAAATGGAAATCATACATGTTAACCATAAATCAACTCTCATGCAAACTACAAGCAACTACTCATTTGAAAAGCATTGTTTTCTCTTAAATTTCTTTCGCCTTTAAATGCTGTCTTTTGGTTTGTTAACATAATAGCTTTAAAATAAATTCCATCCAGCTCCGATATTTCAAGATATTTCACAGTGGGATTCCACCCACTGTTTTTCAAATTAGAAATGACTTGGTTTACGAATTTCAATTAAAGATATTGCACTGAAACTTGTGAAAATGTTTTGTTTCCAAATATTAAAGAACAGAAGCGATTAAAAGAATTCTATTTAATTGAAATTTAGAACTAACTACAACGTGTTTGTTTATTGCTTCTTACGTATTAAGACAAAGTCATTGTAAGAAATTGGATCCTCTTAAGATGAACTTGCAGACTACAGAGTTAATAAAGAAATAAGAGTTTTATGGTACAAAAAGAAACACCTTAAAGATATTGTATAATGAGCAAAGAAATCAAACTAAATTTTAGATATTAAATCCCAATTACGTAAGTTATATTTCAAAGAGTCTTGAATGGAAATTTTTCAAGTTATTTCAGGCTTCCATTAATCAAGGTGACCGATTCGTGCTGGATGATGAAATCATCTATCATTATTCACAAGCGTCCATGCCAATGTTGGGATTCCAACCCAAGATACATATATTGGATGGAGAGCAAAGATGCTGCCATACACTCAACCAAGCTTCTTTCACGACTGTTGCTCCAGAAGGGAAGTAAACAACCTTTGGTAGTTTATGAGTGTGTTACAAAAATAATTATGCACGGATATCAAGCACCACCCATTAACTTTATAATTTAGGAAACTAAAAAAAAATTGTCAGATATCTGGTTAAACCAACGTAAAACTTTTCCGCAATTTAATGTCTCTACGGTAAAAATATAAGATTTTTCCAAGAAATATTTTTATAATTTTTAAAGCTTCTAATTAAGCCTATTTTAACTGGAATTTATGAAAGAGTCAGTTGTGGTCATCTTGCTCTGTTCATCCTTATTTTAGTCTGTTATGACAAACAATTAATGTTTGCATGTAATTCAACTTCCTTACGACACTAAAAGAAAGGTGCTTAGATTCCATTGCTTTTGTAGAGAAACTTCCGGTGGAGTTGTCTGCGCAGTCTTACTACCAAAACGTAACTCAGGAAATTACAGATTCATTGTTTTCTTACGCAATGTCAAATATGGTTGAAAACACAAATATAATTTCTTTTTAGGTATTATTTACACTATATTTAGATTGTCAGTAATACGTGTGCCTCTTGAATCACGACATACGACTCTAATAATTATTAAATCTGTCAACCTGTTCAGTTTTTCTATAATAATATTTTAGTTCTGAAGCAAAATATGTCTTTGAAATCTTTTCTGTTCAATAAATCCTCCTTTCTTGTCCATAAACTATTCTGTAAGATTTAAAATTCTGGTACTTGCGAATAGAAACACAGATTTTGGAAACGATTTCTTTCTTTTTTTATGGGGGGGGGGTCTGGCTAAATGGTCACATACCGCTTTCGTCAACCATCTGATAAATAAACAGTTTAACACGTTTGAAATTCAGTTGAAGTTAGCAGTAATAGAATAAGCCTATCAATGCATAAAAAATAACCGACGTTTATCAAAGAAAACATTTCAAGAAGCAATTTTCTTCTCAAACCTGAACAAAATAAATCAATATTTAAATTTATATGGAATACGAATAGGCAATCGAATTATTTCCTAAATAGGCAAAAATCAATTGGGTGTCTTCATTTTCTGATCCAAACTGCAAATCTGATTCCAAACTGCAAATCTCTCTTTCCTCTTATTATCCGTTATTTCCTCCTTATTTTCTCCCCCTTCAGTATGCACTTTTCCTCCTACTCTTTTATCTTTACTCTCATTTAAATTCATTCTGTTTCACTCAAAAATTTTAGGTCCATGAAAGCGTTAAAAAAACCATGCATTAAAAAAATAACAGCAATCAGCGTTAAATTACGCAAATGGAGAGCTTAATCAGCTTAAGCCATACACATTTTCCATTTTTCGATACAAATAAACGCTAGAAGCGTTCTGAGCTCCTTGTTTTGCATAATTACAGTTGCTACTCGTGAACATAATTACAGTTGCCTATCATTTCAGGTGCTCTTTGAATTATCAGCTAAACACTGCAATTTCGTAGCATTTTGCTTTCAGCGCTTACTTTTTATGCGTTAAATTAGTATACATTTGCCGTCTTTATTTACTAATTCCATCACTGAGTCTATTCTGTGTTACAGGATATAATTTTATTTCTCTTGGTCTTCTCACATCAGCTATCTTGAACAACTGAAGAGTTTTATAGATATAATTCATCGTAGCAGATTACTTACTTAATCTTTTAAGATTTACTTAAAAGATTAAATAAATAACTTTTTATTTTAATTTACGTTAGGCGAAGCGATTAAAATGTATCATAAAGAGTCATGAGAAGTTAATTCTCTTCAACTTTCTGTTTGTAAAACACCTGAATACTTCAGTCCTTCTCTGCTCACCTAATAAATTCATAATTCTATTAATCAGAAGAAAGTAGGAAATCATCCATTCCTTTGGATTCAGCATAAATGCATGTTCTGTAATTTTATGTCCATAATGCACTAAGATTTAGAAAATATTATTCCTCATAAACCCATTATTCATTTGCGCCATATCATATTTTAATATTCTGAACAAAGACAGGCTATTTTAATAAATTTCATTGCCTAAGTCTCTACTTACAAGGTTTTTTTTATTACACTACACAGTATTGTGATGTGTGTTGTCTGGAAAAAGGAAATTCTATCCCACCATATCACTTCGATACAGAGGATATTTGTAACGTGTTTCAGTAAGAGCCACTTTTGATTAAACACGAATCTCCCACTTCCGTGCGAGACTTGTCTCGCACGGAAGTGGGAGAGTTTTAGTTCATAGAAATTATTGTTTCTTCTTCGCAAATTAAGCCGTCCAAAGATTATATGCAGTTACATCCACATATTTCAGCTTGCATTACTGTTAATAGATTTTATTAGTAGCAAAATAAACTGAAATTAAACAGAAATAGAAAACAAAATTGCTATAGAAAACTCAATAAGAGCACTATACTTATTCTTCTGCTTAATATATTTTACAAAGTTACTGTAGCTTTACGTTCTCATTGTTTTATCTACAGGTCTTATTTTTTTAATCAATATGCACAAAGCTGGTTGTGATTGCTTTAGTGTTACGTGAAGCATTTCAGCTTATAAAGCAGATATTATGAATGTTTTAGCTGAAATGAGCGAAAACGTGTTATTTGAATTTTCTCTTTAATCTGTTTTATTAAATCTAAACTTTTTGGGAGCAAAGCTGACACTTCCGTATAGATTTCGCACTTCTGTTTTCCAGATGACTCGTTTTTTTTCTCTCTCACACATAAATATAGCTTAGATCTTGTATCTTACTCTGTCTGCAATGTAAATGGTAATTATGGTAAAAATCAGTTTATTAAAAAACTCCTTTCAATCTGGCGATAATATCTGAGAAGTTAATTGCTCTCTTCATGTACTGCTTTCTTTATCGTGGAGAATGCATGTAGATTATTTTTAACCAGAATTAGGACCGAAGCAATTAAGGCTCTCGGGACAGTGTGTTATGTTTTTTAATTTGTCATTATGTCTCGCTTGTTCTTTTGAACTTGATGCCCGTTCTTCATTCTGCAACACAGACAAACTGTATCTTCCATTATAGACAGAAGTGGAAGATCTCAAGCCATAGGGATTCGTTAATACCGACTGAGCTCCGAAGGCTCAAGGTTTACATGAACTGATGCTGATATAAGTTGTGTGTCTGTGTGTGTGTGTGTGTGTGTGTGAAATTGCATAATTTAACCCAAATTTTGACAGCTTCTTAATTAATCAAAAATGTTCTTATTCGACCTGTTACTCAGTATTTTCGGGAATAATTAGAAAATCGAGATGTACAGCATTTTATGAACATTTATCATAGAGTTACAACAGAGTTAAGCAAGCAAAAATAAAATAAAAACAATAAAAAACTCCAGTCAATGTGTCGTAAACTTTATTGGAGAACATTCTGAATAAACTAAATGTCTTATTGCACCTTTCTACAGACAGATCTTTCTAAAGCGACAAAATTCATAGAAAAGCATTCGTTGTGTTAAGAAATTGCCACCTTTTTCATACACGAAATGGACTTCTTTTAGTTGTTGCGGTCAAATATATTCTGATTTAAACTGATGTTGGTGGAGTGGATGAACAGTTCAACTACACTAAGTACCAATCGGCAAAACAAGCCAGTTGGTTGCTCTTTAACTCGTACTTCAAATAAAATGGGAATTAAACAGCGAGCTACGCTGTAGGAATTATTTGCTACAGAAATGTTCAGTTTTTCTTTCTTTATTGTTATCTATTACTATTTTAGTGCTTGTTGGATCTTGTCCTTTAAAGGCCATAGTTTTTGATTTTTCTGTTGATATTATCATACCATAATCTTTGGATATCTCATTAAATCTAAAATAGCTTTCTGTAAGTTATCTTCAGAATTTGTAATTATTATTTGGTCGTCGACAAAGAGGAGAGTGTTTAAGTTTACTGTAGGAGAAAGTTTAATTCCTTGATGTAAATTTTTATTCCATTTTATTATTATTTCATTTAAGTAGATATTAAAGAGAGTTGCTGAGAGGGGACATCCCTGCCAGACCCCTTGGTTTATCTCTCTTGTATATGATAGCTCGTGATTTAATCTTATTTGTATTTGATTATTTTCATATATTCTTGTGATAGCTTTTAGGATATTATTTGGTATTTGTCTTTCTTTTAATATGTTAAATAATATGTTTCTTTTAACTTTGTCAAATGCTTCTTCAAAGTCAATAAATGCAATATGTGTTTCTAAATTGTATTCTCTTCTTTTCTCTAGTATTAATTTTAGGCAAAAGGCCGGGTCTATACATGATCATCCTTTTCTAAATCCATTCTGTACTTCTAAAATAAAGTTTTCGGAACATTTCATTAGTTTGCTATTTAAGATTCTGCAATGTATTTTGTAACAGGAATTTAGAATACTTATACCTCTATAATTTTTCTTCTTCTTTGTCTATGATCTCTTATGCTTTTAAGCGTCGAGATTTTGCCAAAGAGATTTTCATGCCGTCCTCTCCAAGGTTTGTTGTTTTGCTTCTTTCCAGTTAATTCTCTTCTTTTCCAATTTTTCTTTAATTTCCTTTTGCCAACCTTTCCTGCGTCTGCCTATGTTTCTTTTTCCTATTTTCTGGCTTTCGTATACAGTTTTTGCTATTCTTCCTTCTTCCATTCGATTGAGATGTCCAAACCATCTCATTTGGGCTTGTGTTATGAATTGATTCAGAGGTGCAACTTGAAGGCTGTCTCTTATGGTTTGATTTCTTATTCGTTCTAGTCTTGTTCTTTGTGCCACTTTCCTGAGATATTTCATTTCAATTGTTTGTAGTTTATTTGTGTTTCCTGTTTAACAACAGGAAACACCAAGACTCACAACTGTATGTTAATGTTGGTAGAAACACTGAACGGTACACTGCCATTTTGGTATTTTGGGTGACTTCTTTTTTATCTAGGAGTGGGCCTTTCATTGCATAGAATAGCTTTGTTCTCACTCTTATCCTGTTGTTAATTTCTGTGTCTAGTCTACCATATTCTTGTATATATGATCCCAAGTATTTAAAGGAGTGGTCTTGTTCCAGTTGGTGATTCTCTATTTTTATTATGTGTTTTTGTTGATTTCTAGATATGATCATTGTTTTAGTTTTATTTATATTTATAGTCATATTCCTTTTCTTTGTTTCTTCATACCAAATGTTGATATTGTACTGCAGATCTTCAGCTGTATTTGCTAGAATCACTACATCATCTGCAAAAGCCATATGTGAAATCTTGGTTTCTTTCAGTTTCCTGTATCCTAAGTGGAACTTTTGTGTTTTTGTTTGGCATGCCTTTAAAATTTCATCCATTACTACGATGAAGAGAAGAGGGCTGAGGATACAGCCTTGCCTCACTCCTACATTTGTTTCAAATTCTTTTGATCTGTTATTACAGGTTCTTACATAATTTCTATTACTTTTGTAGAGGCTTTGTATGGCTGCTATTAAGTTATCTTGTATCTTATTTTTCTTTAATGTTTGCCATATTAAGTGTCTGGGAACTCGGTCAAAGGCGTTTTCAAAATCTATAAAACATGAATGTAGTTCTTTTCCATATTCCAATGTTTTCTCTGATATTTGTCTAAGACTGAAGATGAGATCCTGTGCGCTTCTATTTTTTCGAAAGCCATATTGCATTTCATCCAGTGTGTCCTCTATTTGATTCCTAAGCCTCGCTTCTAAAATGCGGGTATATAATTTCCCTGGAACGCTTAAAAGCGAAATTCCTCTATGGTTTTCACATTTGCGTTGTCTCCTTTCTTAAATATAGGGATTATTATAGCTACTTCCCAGTCATTGGGAATAATTTTCTTTTTCCATACAACATTGAATAGGTGTAAAAGAAATTTTATGGCTTTCGTTCCTAAATTCTTTACCATTTCTGGTGTTATTTGGTCATGGCCTTCTGATTTGACCAGTTTTATTTTATTTATTGCTGCTAACAGTTCATTTGCATGAATTTCTTCACTCTGATCTTCTATTTTGCTTGTGTGTCTTGCTCTTAGAGTTCTATTTTTTCCGTGTCCTGCATCTTCCAACAATTCTTGAAAGTACTGTTTCCATCTTTCCATGATGTCTTCGGAATTTGTGAGTAACTTTCCATCCTTATTTTGATAAACTTTATGGGGCATTCTTTCTCTGACCTCATTCTTCTTAAAACATTATAGAAGAGTTTTTGGTTTCCTTTAAAATTTTGTTCTAAAGTATGTCCGAAGTCTTCCCAGCATTTTCTTTTCTCTGCTTTCACTAAGGTTTTAACTTTATTTCTTTGGTCGTTGTATAGTTCTCTATCAACCTGCAGCTTTGATGTTATATATCTCTTCCATAATTGCTTTTTCTTTTTAATTTCTTCTTTTAGTTCTTCAGTCCACCAGGGTGTTTTATGTTTCTTCTGTTTATTATTTAATGATACACCGCAAATTTCTTTGCTTGTTTCTAGAAGAAGTGTTTTGAATCTGTACCATAGGTTTTCTACATCTTGGTCTTCATATATCTCTTTTTCTACTTCTTTCATCTTCTCTTCTATTTTACTTTTATACTCAATGGCTGTTTCTTCTTTCTTTAGTTTGTAGTTCTTTATCTTAACATTTATTTCCTTGCTACTTTTTCTACATTTTTCAACTTTTATTTTATGGATTGTTTCCAATACTAATAAGTAGTGGTCACTGCCTATTTCAGGACTTCTGTAGACTCTTGCATTTTTTGTATACTTCCAGTACGATCTGCTTATGATGTCGTAGTAGATTATAGATTTTTCGTTTCTATTGGGATCTTCCCTGGTAAACTTATGGATTTCTTTATGCTTGAACATAGTATTCGCTATTACTAAATTATTTGTACGGCAAAGATTTATTATTCTTTCTCCATTATTATTCCGGGTTATTTCTCCTTGTGATCCCAACACTTGTTTAGTTTCTTCATCTACTTGATTCCCTACCCGGCCATTAAGGTCTCCTAGTAGTATGATATGCCCTTGAACTTCTTCAATTGTTTTTTGTACGAATTCGAAGAATTCATCTTTAATTTCTTTATTGGCATTATCGTTTGGGCCATATGCAACAATTACAGTGAATACTTGGTTGTCTGATTTAAAATCTATAGTAATTGTCAACAACCTTTCGTTTATTAGTTGCCATTTAGTAATATATTCTTTGAGATCTGGTTTAATTATGCAAGCTACCCCTTGTTTTCCCCATTCTCTTGGGTTTACCCCTGAATAGAAAAGTATATACCCATCTTTCATTTTCTGGCAACCTTGACCTTTCTTTTTTGTTTCTGTGACTGCTAGCAAATCCAATCTTGATTTTTTAAATTCATCTATTAATTCGTTTTCTTTACCATGTAGACTTTTAACGTTCCATGTTCCGTATCTCATGTACCTTTTTTCTCGCGTTGTCGTTAACCATTTAGGCAGTTCGGCTATCTCTTTGTTATTTCTTTTAATGAGTGAAATTTTAAGGTGTGCAGGAATTAGCCTTCAGCACCCGAGTCTGGTGATGGGGCTGCCACCTTCGAGGCCCCCAGACCGGCCTATGAGGGAGGCGCTATCCTGTTGGTCCGCGGGAGGTATTTTATTTCCCTCGTACCCTTCTTAGTAAACTATGGCGAGCATTCCCCGATCCGCCACCAGGGGGCGCGCCCGATGGGGGTTACAGGTGTCCCCACACGGGTACCTCTATAATTTTAGGGTCATTTCTACTACTTTTTTAAAGATAGGGATCAGTATTGCTTTTTTCCATTCTATTGGGAAGATACCAGTTGAATAAATTTTATTTAAAAATACTAAGAGTCTTTCTTTGTATCTTGTTCCTGCATATTTACAGTATATAGTTCTGAACCTAGCTTATCTTCTCCAGGTGATTTTCCGTTTCTTGTTTCTTTCAGGCTGATTTCTAATTCTTCTTTATTTATTTTCTTTTCCTTTTCGTTAATTGTTTGCCAGTTGTCTTTTTAAAAATATGTGTCTGTCCACAATTCTGTGTAGAAATTTAGAAATTCTTTTAATTTCAATTCGATAATTCAATAATTCGATTCTTAATTTTATTATTGATGTACATATATAAATGATATAAATAGGGTTTCAAATTATTGCACATAGCATTCTGTAAGAAGTCTGATATTGAAATTGTGACCAACTGAAATATTGGCAGTCCTACTTCATCATTCGAGCTTAAAGGACAGTGAGAACGGGAGCATTCCAATTTGATCCGCACTGAGCGTAGATGATCATTTAGGTCGGAGAAGTATGACTTTTAAAACTGTTGATATGCTAGACGTTACCTAAGACACCTATTTTGAGACCAACCAAATGTAATTAACAGAAAGCATAATTTTATCCATCGATGATGCAGTTTTATCTATTATTATACCATAAGTATTACGCAGTAGGATAGGACAGAATTTCTGTCTTGAAATGTCAAACACGTTCGTTTATTCAGTACAATTCTTTGAACAAATGAAAACAGAACTTTACTTTGTAAATACTTGAGAATTCACAGCATTTTATGCGAATCTCACCCACGGATTTAACATATAAGTTCTGTAATCCTAACATACATTAGTATCCAGGATTGACTAAGGACGGCATAATTCAGAAACCCTCCACTAATTTGAAGCGACTTTGAAAAAGTCTTTAAACAGAAAACTTTTTCAGTCCCTTCAGGCCTCCAGTAAACAGGGTAGTGGGAAATTACTCCACTACACAAACCATTAATAGATATCAATGCCAGAATTTGGTGGAGAGCGGATTCCCTGTCTACTAGGCTAACCTTGTCGGCATAGTCCATTGTTTCCGGATTCTTAAAATGTAAAGTTTATGAGGAAGAGAAGTCAGCAACTGAGTGCTCATCGTTTTTCTTGCCAAGTTTATAACAACGGCCATAAACTTTACAACCGAGAAAGCATTACATATCAATGAAAACCACTTTTATGTTTTCTTCATAGATCGATCGTAATGTTTTTTCTAGCATTAAACTCTTTTAAGCTAATAAATTTTCGTTTCTCATGTAAAACCTCTGCCAACCAGTTTTTAAAAGAATGTTAGAATAATAATTTGGTGAGTTTGTCGTCTTATATTTTTGAATAATTTCTTGTTTCTTTAAGATTTATGTGTGCGCGTGAGCACACACAAGCGACCGATCTGGATGGTCGAATGGTTAAAGTATTAGCTATCCAAGCAGCAGCCTGCGATTTCGAATCTCGCCTTGGGCATGGATGTTTGTGATTGTCTTTCGGTGGGAGATGAATTTCATCGCCTGTTCTGACACACTTCCCCGCTTTTTGGAGGCCTGAACCAGCATGAAAATGAAGTGCCTTGTTTGTCTCCAGAAAAAAGTTTCCTCACTATGAAAATTAATTAAAATAGATAAAAACAAAACATTCCTTTGCCCATTCACAGTACTAGTGCACTTAGAAGTAGGCTGACAATCTTTCGTGTGGAGGGGCGTTACATGAAAGCACGACAGACACACAAGACGTGTTTCTCACAACATGATTCCGTTGTGGGAAGCAGATATTACGTATCAAGAACAAAGGCTGTTGGTATAGCTCACTACTTACAGCCGTTTATTGAATTCGGAATAAGCTGCACTGTTACGTTAGTAATTTTGAGAACAAAAGAGGGGATATTTTAGTACATTACGTGTGCCGAAGTTCCATATACCGGAATAAGAAAGTTTTGTTAGTCAAGAAAAGTCAAAGTCAATCTTCCGATACAGATGGATGAGATGGAGAACGAACTGAAATAATCTCGATGCCAAAATCCATTTTCATATTAAAAACAATTGCCATTTTCCAGAATGCTGTTATGAAAGTATATAACGAATGGACGTTCTTTTTTCCCCAAGGAATCTGAAGTATTGACATTCGATTATATTATATATCTTCTGTGGCTCCTTTTAGATAAACACGGGAGAAGGATCACATTATTTTCTCTTCCGCTGTTGCTCGTGGAAAGAATAAATCCTACTCAGGATGGGGAGGAGTTACGACTCATACACTTTTTCTAATGAGGAAATATTTCGTTCAGTTATTCTTCACTTACCCTAATGATTACAGGTAAAAGGGAGTTCCTTTTATGCTCTCATTACGTCGAGCACGATTGTTGCATCCCGTTCGTCAACAGCCTTTTAATATTTTACTGCAACTCACGCAACAAAGAGCTGACTGAATACTTGGAAATCTTACGTAGACTACAAAAACTGTCTTGCTTCACCACACTAAATACTTCATTTATTATATGGAGCATTACCATAAGAAAGTACACGTTATCTGTGCGAAAAAAAATATGTTCTTTATTATATGAAACCAATATCATGAGAAACGAAAACATAATACATATATAATATCTATAGCATAATATAAGTATCCACGATTTATTTTATTTCATTTATTTATTTTTAATCGCTTTAACTGTTGAAAAGATCGAATAACTGACAGATTAAAAATGAGCTTTGATTAATGCCCTCTAGTGTCAATTAAGGAAAACACCTCGCCAGGAAGGATGTTGACATTTAGCATTTGTTAAGCGTGTTTTGCATGTTCTATTTGTGATTTAGGATTTTGATATTGGATTTCAAATTCTTTTTATTTCCTGTGCTATTTATTACTATTATTGATGCTGTTGTTTTACGTTACAGAAGTACACGTTTGATAGTTGAATGCAAGTTAGTAAATCCATCGTGTCTGAAAAGCTGGGCGGATATGTCATGGATAACCTTAACGAGAAGGTAGGAATAATGCTTGTTTTGAATTGTATTTTTAAAAATGTCATTTTAGCTTTAAAGATATGTTATATTTTGTAATCAAGAATTACGACGTCATTATAACTAAGGTTTTAATAGCTGTAATTCTTTAGATTTTTGTAACTTAAAACTTTCATTGAGAACCAGTAGGCTAGTTATGACGCGCGTCACGTCTCGATAAGTTATTTTCTAAAAATTATGTGATTTAAGCACTTTAAAACTGACAGAATTATAAAACAAAATAGTGATAAGATTTTATCTCAGCTTGCTTTCCCCTACTTTTCATACGAACTCAAATGCCAACGAAACCCAAGTACTGACGAAGGGAGAGCGATGGAACACAGCAGTGAAATAGGGGAGGGAAGACAGAAAATGAAACACGAACGCTGTCAAAATTTCGCAACCGCTGACTTTGAATATTGCTTGTACGATATGCTAAATGCAAAGCCAACATGAAGTGTAAATTAAATAGTGTGGAACTGAAGAAGTGTTGATTAAATATTACATAAAATGCACGAAAGTTGCTACCTCTTTAATCTCTTACATCGCGTTCTTGCAATCTATAAGGAACATTTGAAAAGGCCAGTATTGAAAAATGTTTGATAATACGTTGGGGATGGGTTAAATACAGACATTGCAGTATTTATGAATACTTCAACAACATTTAATAAAATTAACAATTCCATCAACTGACTTCTGTTTATTTGCATTGTATCGTTTGCTGTAAAACAACAGTAACCAAAACCTTAGTGAAGCATAAAAAACTTATTGTTTAATACTGACCATATACAAATATTTTAACATTCTTTGCCTACCAGTTTCGCTAGCAAACTGGCTAGCTTTTTTAAGGCGTTGACGGAAAAGTTTAAAAAGATACTAGTAAATGCAAATTGAAAGGAACATAAAAACGTTGTAAACACTCTAGTAGCTAAGGCGGCACGTTAATGAAATAATGATATAATGAAAATATCTTCAACATATCTGCACCATATAGATGGTCTAGGAGAGATTGTTGAGAGAATTTCTTTTTCGAGTTTTTCCATGAAAAGGTCTGCACAAGATGGTGATAGTGGACTTCCCATTGCTAGGCCTTCTAATTGTTGGTATATGGTGTTATTAACCTTGAAGAAATTAGACTGGAGGCAGTGTTTAAACATCTGTGTGATGTCTAGAGGAAAGAGGTATTGAATGATGTTTATTACCTCTTCTACTGGTACATTGGTGAAGAGGGACACAATATCCAGACTGGCTAGTATGTCTGTATGTTGACGATATTTTCATTATATGGCAAGATAGCTTAGAAAACCTAAAATCGTTTGTGAATAAAACCAATTCCATACATAAGATAAATTTCACTCTGGAAGTTGAAAACCACAGCCATCTGCATTTTCTAGACATCTTGATAAAAAGACAATCAAATAGTGTCAACTTATCTATTTACAGAAGGCCGACAGGCAATGGAAGATACCTTCATTATTCTTCTAACCATCACAAGACACACAAACTAAGCATTATCCATATGTTGAAAAATAAAGCACGTTAGTTTATATCAGAAGAGGAGGATACACAGACTGAAATCTCACTAATAGCCAAAACATTATCACAAAATGGATACCCTCCGAACATCATCAAAACATCTATATGGTGACAACCCCAGACAAGAAGAACCAAACTCCCAGCACATTTCTACTGTAGTGATTCCTTTCATAAAGTCAATTTCTTATTAAGTAGCCAGAATACTAAAAACCCACAACATCAGAGTGATCTTCACACCAACCCAGCATCAAACATTTTTAGGATCACCAAAAGACAAGGTGCCATTCTACAAATATCCAGGAGTGTATTACACTTCTTGCTCCTGTGGTCATGCCTATATTGGACAAACTTCACGGAGTTTGGAGATCAGACACAGAGAGAGCACGTTGGTGATGTAAACCACAACAGAAGTTTCTTCCAGGTTATCACATCATTTCTGTACGCCTAACCACACGACAGAGTGCCAAAATAGCTCCATGCCATATCTAGACGACGATTATTGACAGCGTTTATTCAAGGAAGCCGCAGTAGTGTTAAAAACTGGCAGAAACCTCAACAGAAACCAGGGTACTGTTCTTAACAGTTAATGGAAAAACCTCATCCTCTCTCTAAATCCATCTGAACTACATCTGAACAATAAGTCCACTCAGTCTCTGTCACGTGAACGTGCAACCTTAGCTACTAGAGTGTTTACAACTTTTTTTTCCCTTTCAATTTGCATTTACTAGTATTTTTTACACTTTTCCGTCAACGCCTTGAAAAAGCTAGACAGTTTGCTAGCGAAACTGGTAGGCAAAGAATGCTAAAATATTTGTATATGGTCAGTATTAAACAATAAGTTTTTTATGCTTAACTTTCAAACGACCAAATATGTTTAATTTAAAACCTTAGTGACAAGGAAAGGTCTTCAGCTTTACTTTTATGTGAGAAATATTAGTGTAATATTAATTAATCCGTGAGATTTTCTTTTAAATGACCGAATTCGAATGCTGTTTACGATGCACTGACTCTTTTTCATCCTGGGGTGAAACAAACGGGCCGGTGTCATGATACCATTTGACTCCCCTCCCCTCCCCGGGCTGTTTCAACGAAATACTGCTTTCGATGTGATTCAAAAACCACCCAAAGCAATACATTCCGTGAGGATAATCGTAATAATTGTCTTTTAAAATGAATGTGTGTTTTCTGGCCAACTTGAATGTTATAAATATTCGAGAGAGCCATTCACCTTGTGCAACTGTCAGGTGCAAACACTGTGCAATATACTAGAATTAAACGCTGGTCGATCTCTCACAGGGTTACCACTGAGGCGTTCCCAATACTAAGTTACAAGATGCTTGAGAGGAGTGCAGTGTAAGAATCTCCGCAAGTCATGACCACAAACGCGGCATGATGTATATATAGCAACCACTATTCTAGTGAAGACGGTTGGTTTCAATCCCTGGTCACCATTTATTCTTCCTAAAACTAGCATTTCGTAATAATAGAGCTTTACGGTAAAGGGTCACCAAACACGGGGTTTGGTGACCCTTTACCGTAAATGTACATGTTCATTGTCTATATAATTTTAAAGTAGCGCCATTTAACCACGTTTCTTAAACCGAATAATTTTCCAATAGTGTCCCATTTAAATTGTTTAAATTTTAATCGGCAACTAAAATAATTATTCAGTCATTTTACGTATGTAGTAGTGAAATTGACAAACAAATATTTCTCTGTTCGTGTTTGTCATCTCACGTGATAATCAGGTATACAAACAGTGGAAAAATGCTTGTATATTTTTTGTTCAGTAAAAAGGGATGGTTAGAAGAAGAAAAGATTAGGACAACAACGGGAAGCTAAGAAGGTTAACAGATTTATTAAGGTCGTTTTTAACGAGAAATGTTTTTTTAAAGTTTCTAATACAATACAGATGACACCCAGCTAGTTGTGAGACAAATGGATCGTCCGCTTTTTAATTTTTGTGTGAATGGCCTGAGTTTGACCTGCCTCACTGCAGAAAATGAAAACGTATGATTTTCTAATATGAAATAGAAAATGTTAGTGAGTTTGAAGAAAACGAAATATTTCTGTTCTGAATATCTTACCATGGACTGTTTTGAGCCTTTTCATAAGTAAGTTAGAGTTTGTGTAATTATGATTCAACTATTAACATGTGTTCGAGAGCGAATGCTTTACAGAATGAAATAAATGCGCACCTAGTATTGAGTTAGCGAAATGAATTTGAATAACGATCAGGAGAAGGAAAGTAAAAACGGTTGTTACGTGTTGGTGACATAGACTTGCGTTCTTTAAAAACAGCATATTGATAAAAGTACATTTCCCGGAGAATCTACATGCAGTATTACAGATCTCAGCTCAACACTGCATTTACCGCCAAACAAATGCATATTTGAAATGGAAATCTTTGGAGCGTTAATTACGAGTGCGATTAGTTACATTTTATCTTTAAGTTAACAGCTGATAAGTTTATTTGGGGTTGATTATCCATTTCACCCTTGATTCTTCATGCAGAAAGAGATAACGATAATTGCATTTCATGTAACATCTTGAACGCAATCGGGGATAGAAGAATATCTGGAAGAATGACACTAATAGCCGAGATGCGCCCGCTGTCTTGCATAGGTGAAATCCTTCGACCACATCAAAGCTCATTACAACATTAATGCTTTTATCACGCGTACCATGGAAGACGCAACGAGGAAGAGAAAATTAGGTGAGATTATGTTTTATTGGTCTAATAATTGCTACGTAACAACGCATTTAAGATTAACGAGTTGTGAAGACAAAGTTCATCTTCGTCACAGCAGTAAGATATCATCAGCAAAAAGTTACAAATAATATTTTAATGTTTCCTCGCATCTCACTGAAGGCTGTTAAAAATCATTTTAAAGTATTTCAGATGAAAATATGCGAACACACATTCATTCGTTCATTGTCTATATAATTGATCAGCTGTTGATAGGTCTCATTGGATTAATACCATTTTTCGGTGCCCTGCAACATTCTTTAGATCGGTTCCCTGAGCTCTTTCCCTGAAATGAATCTATCCACGCAAATATAATTTAACCAAAACTTATACGAACACCGCTTCGTTATTATATTAACATATCTTTGTTATACTAACCATTCTTTTGATACGTTCCCTCAAACAAAATCTCTATCATCCCTACTTTTTTTTTATTTTGCTACTTCCTGCAGGGTAGTGTGCGGAAGTCTGGCTTTTCCGTGGAATGATACTAAATTTTACAACCAAAAGCACTAAACCGAATCTGTACACTGTCAGTCTGTTAATATCGTTTTGCAGCGACATCCTGCCAATCCCATAACAACTCAACTTGGCATTATCTTGGAACAAATGAATATCTCCTTATATGCCATGGATTATATCATAAGTATACGAAGTTAAATAGCAAGTGCTTAATTTGAGAGTGTTTAATATCAGTTGCAAGCACGAAAACTGTTCCTTTTACAGGTCCGCTCAATATTAGTGGGCTAATGAGGTATATACTATTAACGACCTTGCTGTGGAGACCAAGCACTGAATCTGTTCAATCCACTTCAGTTGTCCGATAAGCAGGAAGATGATGTATTATACCAAGATAGGACGCAGAGGTTCACAGAATGCCGCAATGCTTAAGCTCCCGAAGGAAAATTATTCAAGCAAAAACTAGAAGCCAGATGTGACGAATATTGATAACTTTCATACCACAAAAACTTCAATAAAAAAAGAAATAGTTTTTTATAAACAGTTTAAAAACCGGTTCTTCTTTCTTTTTTTATATATCGCCAACATTCGTGTTGGACGGTTTTTTCTTTCATTGTTTTTTGCTTTACGAATCACAGTAGGCCGCCAGCAGTTAAAAGGAACTTAAAGTACTAGTGTTTTTTTTTTTTTTTAAATAGATTATTAGAATTTAAAAATGCATGCGCAAAGATAGCATCTGCAATTAATAAAACCAATGAATAACAACCATCCATAATGAAGTAAAATGAAACGCCATGAAAAAAAAAAATAATAAATAAATAAATAAAAAAAAGCAGTTACTTGATGGAAAACATTTTTCTTCAGCTCCAATTCTAAATTAAAACGTGTTCTCTAAATACATGTATATACAAATTTCATTTTCCCAAATACTTACGTGTTATGGTTAAACAAATATATATATATATATTAGATCAAAAAGCTGAGTTCAATCAGACAAAAAGAAAGAAGGTTACAAGCAGGTATCAATCATAAAAGTTGCTTTTGGTCCTGAACGCAACTAAAAACGTTTGATGTTCAGTAAATTAAAAAAAATCGAAAAAACAACAAACAACAACAAAAAAAATTCCTAAAAGTCTTCTTTTATTTTATAATGTAGTCTGCATTTCTATTCCCTTTTGTGTTCCATTAACCATAAAATAAATGTTTTGTATCCTTGGAGAATCATTACATTCACAAAATATTCAGCATTTAGTTACTTGTATTCTTCCCATCTGAAATTCCACAAAATTTTGCACCAGCCCTGTTAACACACATTAAGTGAGATACCTTTCTTCGTTAATTATTTTTATATCTTATTTCGCCAATGTCTTCAGTATCTGTTAATTTTTTAGTTTTTGCAATTTTAAAGATTGCCGAAAAGGACAAAAGAAGGCTTACAAGGCGCATTCTTGATTCACCATATAAATGCTTTAACTTTTAAGAATTATCTAATTCAGTTGCTTTTCTCTATAATTTCTGTTTCATACATACCAGTCGAGATGTTACTATGCCTATCATCAAGCCACCTTTTCTAATTGATACAAAAGTGCAGTGCATCGACTATTTTTTACTAAATATAACTCTTCTTTTTTTAGCCATCTTTTATCTATTTATTTCCTAGGTTGCATACTTCAAGACGTTATCTTTAATTAGACTCGAGGAGTTAATAATTAAGTCCCATTTAACTGGCCTACAGAAACACATGATTACGTCATATGCTTAATTGAAGTTTGTTATGAGAGTAATGTAACATTTATTATGCATGCATTTAATTAACTGCCTCGAGTAGTTGACATAATAGTGAAATTTTAAGTTTAATTGTTGAAAGAACAAGCCGAGAACGAGAAGTGCTCTAAGTAAGTGCTAGTTTAATAATGCTATTCGATTTACGAGTTAAAATTAAAGTCTTCTCGTTTCAAAAAGTTTGAATTATGGAACACGTTCAAAGAATGAAAACAGAAAGATTATTAAAACAAGCCTTAAAGTACAAGCCATTAGGAAAAAGAAAACGAGGACGTCCTTAAATTCAACGATGACTTCTAAGGCCGGAACAGGCCATACTAGGCCTAAATCCTTGATACGCATGATGATGATATTTCAAAAAGTTGTATTAGTCAGCTATGATGTAACGATTCTTTAATATTATACCAAGAATAGCTTAGAAAGTTTAAATCATTTCACCACAATATGTTAAAGAAGGGGAACCGATTGGTTTAGTTTAGTTTGTTTAGCTGTAATCAGAGAGAAATTCTTCACTATGATTAGAGAAGGAACTTACCCTAAGAGTACAATAAACTGAACTACAGAGTTTCGTTGTAATCTATTTTTATGTGGTGCTGCTTCTGCTCTTCTATTTTGTCCTTAATCCCGTGGAAACTAGCTTTTGTCACAGAATCGTAAATGTAAAATCTTTCTTGTTCCTTAGAAGAAAGAAAGAAACTGCATTTGTGATTGAATTCATTAAACATTATATAATTGCTGAATTCAAACAGAATCCAGTTACTGATATTATAGTCCGTTATCTTTATAAACGGTATGTCCAGAAATGTTCATACAATCAGATATATTAATTATTTACACGAAAACACAAAGCAAAGGTAACATTTATTTGATTATGTATTTCGGTCTGAAACTTGGTCCATCTTAGATTGTTTGAATTCTACCTTGTATCAACTCTTTGCGCCACCGAAGATGGTCTATAAATTTCAGACCGAAATATGTGGCTTTATAATCAAACACATATTATCTTGCCTTGTTTTCGTATAAATCATGAATGCAACAATGTCGCAAGTTTCTCTAAAAGAAAGAATTTCATAGAATCTGCATGCTTTGACATATTTCCAAGCGTCATGAAATGAATAGGTGAGTTATGTGATGCTCTCTGATAGACGTGGCACTTGCTTTTTTATACTGTCGTTATATCCCCGCGTGCTCTGACATACGTCAGTTTACAGACCGAAGTTACTCCTGTGAGAATAGTCAGTCCTCAGCAGAGTGCCAGCAGCATCGAACGATTGGACCCTTCCAACTACTAACCGCGCTTAGACTTGCTTAACTTTTTGCGCGAGCCATTAGTAGCAGAGACTCCACCAATCGAGCAACCTTTGCTGACACTTTTTTATACTACTGTATCATTGAGAAGAAAATGCAATGCATTTAACAATATATTCGCAGATATGAAGAGAAATAACTGTACCCTCATCAAACTTCATAAAGAGATACCTGTATTTCAGTTAAAAACGTAAGTTGGTTAATTAGGGTTGTAATTATATTCTATTTAAATTCCGACGAGTTTATAAATAAAGAGCGAAGTGTTTTCTGGACAAATGTCCGATGGGTCTTGGTTCCTAAAACCAATTTACCAAATTAACAGTTTTGTTAAAATCCTGTAATATGAAAGAACACATCCACTCCGAACAACACACATCATTTGGTTAGAAATTGCATTCAGGATGCGAAGCACATCTTTTAAATGTTTCTCAACAGAAGAATGCTATTCTCATAAGCGACAAAAGGCATTTTCTTTACAGGCTAAGTCAAATTGCCTTTAATTATAAAGAGGGTTATGAACTCTCCAGGTTGAATTCTTAGAGCCTAGTTTGTTTAGTTGTTAATTCAACTGAGCTCTCACATGCCTGTTCTCAAAATATAAATCAGCGTATACCATAATAATTATTTTTTTGTTTTCCGAATGTACATTTATACATTGCGTAGACGTGGGTCTTGCCCTTAGAACACAATTATAACGGAAATAAATTTTCGTCTTTTATAAATTAGTTTTTGAAGTTACCTTGCATCATCCAATTTTTCTAAAATAATTGGATAAAAACTTGTTAATTAATATTTCAATAATTTTAAAATTCGTTTTTGTGTCTGAAAATGAGATACTGTATGACAATTAAGTTATAAGTGATGTAAATTTCTTATACAAGAGGATTCATTTGACTATTTAAGAAAAGCTGGAACAAAAACAGGTTTTATGTCTTTTAAGCTCAGAGAGAAATTTTATCCTTTCTGTCAGAGAAATGGAAGGGATAAAAATTCAGTCCTGTGAGCCTAACAAACTGACCGACCAACAAGAACTATTAAATTTCGTGTAGAGGTTTAAGTAAAGTTTTTTCTGCAAAGAAAATAGTTTATGAAACACACGAATGAATTCTTCACTTGCAGTAGTGTGTGTGTTAGAATATTCTATAGAATGACCTATACGGTTAAACCGTCAGACATGACCCCACAAAGAGCAATTCTTATTTGAGTTTACCTTCGACAAAATTGGCCCTGTTCTCTGTGCCGTCATAAACGGCAAGATTTATCGCAGCATCGACTTTAAAGGACAGAGATATTTTGCTGCGAAATTTCTGCCAATATATTTCACGTGACTCAGACATGCGTTTGTGCTATCGGCATATCTTTTCACTTCTATTTTTGATGCGAGCAGTCCGGAAAACCAATTGTTAGGCGGAGCAGAAATACGAAATATCTGTTTGTGGACAAAACTGCCTCAGGAATAATCCCATGCCTATACCATAATAATTCGCTTTTTTTTTTATCTTTTTACACTAAAATTAATTAGTACCTTCGACTTCGAACAATTGGGCAGCAATATCTAAGTAGAATTTTGCAGTTCTTCCCATTAATAATTATTCATCAGTTGGAATGAGTCATGAACATAAGGGTGTTTCCTTGTCAATATATTTTTCCTGCTGATATCTAAAAATCTTCACACTTAGTTTCGTTGGTGGGATGAATTTTCATCGCCCGGTGTTGAAACCACCACCACCTCACTTATTGGAGACCTAAAGTGGCTTGAAATACTGGCCTAGAAACCGTCTTCGTTCTCCATATCAGGATTTTCCGATTGGCTAAATGGTACTAATGTCCTATCGGTTTACAACCTTTCGCGTGTGTGCTTCACACACAAACTTCATAGGCCTTCCTCTCTTTATGGATGCTCTGCTTTTTGCAAGTTTGTATGCTCTCGAAACCACTGTTGGTCATGAAAAGCAGACAAGAAACGTAGTTCGAGTATCAAATTACATTGCCTCTGTCTCAGATAGAAGCAACTATTAAGAAAGAGATATGCATCTTATGTGACTAACGTGAGAATATTAATGAGGTAACATTGACTATTTAAAGAGTACACTATAGATATTAACCAAGAAAAAAAAAAGAGAGCACACTTAGACCCAAATTAAAATGACGACCACCAATGCTTTATAATAGCAGTAAAGTTAAGTGGTATATAAGTATACGTGAATATTTACAGCCGCCCATTACAAAACAACAAAAAAAGATCGCTTCAGTTAAAAGTGCTGCATTTCAAAACATAACGTCACTGTTTTTGGAACACTGGAATCCATTAACGCTAATAATACGAATATCCTTTGTTAGGTTAAAATACATCCTTCTATCTGTTTGAATTAATTATGCGAATTTCTTTTACGGGTTCCTTTATCTAATGTTGAATAGTGGCTAAATGGAAACATGAGAAATCGAGCGAGTATTAGTAAATAATACATTTAACTGATGAGCTTTGGATAAATTATTGCTCGGCTTCATACGTATTAAAATTAAACAGTCTCTCGTTGTTGTAAGCAATTCTAAAAGTACAAAATAGATTAATGATAATTAAAAGCTATGTCGGCTGTTGGGTGCCAATGGGCTTTCAAATAGCCATACATTATGAAATCTGTTTCATCTTGTATCATGTCAATTAGTTAACGAGTTCCATCTTCCCATCCTGGCTTTCTGAGCTTTTGATTGAATAAAATTGCTTCACATTGTATAATCGAACATTTGTTAATTTATCTTTGAAATATGAGCATTCGCTTTGTATAATTCTCTTTAATACCAGCGCCAGCTATTACTCAATTTCAGACTGTCAGCTTGCTAAACCATTTCTGAGTCCACCATTTCAAAGCCCACTTGTCTGGGGTTCATACCAGGAGCTGCTGTATAGAGTGTAATTAAGAAAACACTGCACACCAGATTGATAATTATCTTCTATACCTATTCAAATTTAAACATTAGGTCACCCGTGTACATGCATAATGGTATCTACGGTGGACAAGCTGATGTCCCAGCTAAAAGATCAGATATCAGCATATTCCAAGAACCCATTGGGAAAAATCCAAATCATATGGAGATCGAAGGGTTTTCTTCCGGAAATGTGGGTTTATCTTTCCATAAAACGGCAGAGCACCAAACGAACAGACACAATTAATAAACATAATATATTGTTCTCATAGACACAGATGCTTCTGCAGTAATTCCAAACAATACAACCCAAACCCGATTTCATTTCACAACACATAATAATTTGTTTAGTGTTATTATCATGTACAGATAATTTTTATCTCCATTGACAACTGCTACTTAATTAGGTAGAAAGGCCACTCTTCCCAATGATTATTACACAGACTTAAACTCTGTCTTCAAATAAAACTTATTAAAAAAAAAAAAAAAAAAACTTTGGTTTACTTGTTACAAATGGTTGTTTCTCTTTTCATTTCTCGCTTCAAGTCACTTTGCTTAAGGTTTTGGGTCCATCTTTCGCTACATTAAGCGGTCAGTTAACAAACTGAAGCCGTCAACTACAGCCATCCTCACTATTACCTCTTTATGTGGCTCCCCTCTGGCAATAAACACACGCTCTTCAGACGGCTTATTTCAGGCTCACTTCCCGCTCTTCCCTAAGAATTTCCTTCTTTAGTGTTCTTAAAGTTCGGGTAACCGGATGTATGTCAAGCAAATGGCGAGTGCACCATCGCCGTACACGCGCTGCCGCTAGCAATGCGGATATCTAAGCGGAGTTTTCACTTTCTAACTTGCCCTGTTCAATTACATTGCCTGTAATCAACCGAAATAAATGAACGTGTTTGTTGATATTTGTCGCCACCATTTATTCCCGGCGTCGGTGTTAATGTTTTCTCTCCTTTTCCTATAAATCTCAAATAGCCATTGAGCATGTTATAGCACAAACTTGCCCAGTCAGAGCGAGGGGTGTTCTTATCCATCCTCTCCATTTATCTTGAGCAACTTCCCTGCAATTAGAATTTAAATTTACCCTACAACCACCGGCGGTCCTCTGGTTTCCTCCCCTTATACCTACCTTCATTATTATCTGCCGATTAGGTAAACTAGACGAAGAGTGATATTTTTCTTAAACAATTTGTATTTATTATATGTGACTTATTCCGAAAACTACTCTAGAGACCAAACATGGAACTTTTTTTTCCTAGCCAATGCCGACCCTCAGAAAGAAGGGCAGTGGTCTCACACCGGGTGATGAGATTCATATCTGACCTACTGCAGAATTCGAACTCTATTAGTTGGAGAGCGGGTACCAACCACGCTCCCAACCGGCACGTTCATTAAAACATAGTCAAAGTAAACAAGAAATTTCTGCACAATTGTTTTCCAGTATTAGCCGTTTCGATGAAGATATAAGTAGATTAAAACCAGAGGGAAATACGTTCTAAGTTGAATAAAAACTTACCAGCATAATAACATTGACCTTGAGTTGGTGTCAAAAAGTCGACTTTCCTGTGGACCGGAGGAGTGATATGTGATGCTACTAGCGGTGTCTCGGATATATATGTATGTATGTATAATTTTTAGAAAATCACTTCTGTTGATTCTAAAAATAACCATAGCTGCAATTGTTTCTTTGTATCTAAAGCTCCTTTTAATCTTGATTTGCTTATTAAGCAAGAGTAAAGTGGGTTTTGTATTAATATATTAATCAGTACAGTTATTCTGAAAAGAAATAACTGTAATTATATTATCCTCAGTCACATAACCAGTTGAAATAGTGACGTTTTGAGCTGTGTATAGCGAATACTGCGTAATATTGATCCTAATGGTCCAGGAATTTTCACTGGAAAACAAGTGAAAATTCCTGGTTTCCCATTCACACGAAGAACATTTGTGATCCCAACACGTTATGTTTAAGTATAGTTAATGGAAACCCTTATTTAGTGCACATTACTTAACATGATGAGCCACCGTAGCTCAATGTGTTTCGAGGGAGCCCTTTAGGTTGGAATAACGTGGATTAGAAACCTTTCTATGAAGTAAAGAATCATTATCGCGTCCTTTCAATTAAAATTGAGTTAGCCGGTTTCACACCGAAGTAGAGGATCTTCCGGGAGTAAAATAGGCTAACTGGCCACGAGAACATAAATAGAATATTGGACGAGGAAGGTAGCGGATAACCCCTTGTGCTATAATAATTCTCCGGTAAATGGGCTCTTCCCCTCCACCAGCTACCTGGTTGAGGTGACACGCGTTCGCGCACACACACATTTGACATCTATCCAGAGAGGAGAGAGGGATTAGCCCCATTTCGATGCATTTCAAGGTCAGTGCTTAGTGGTGAACAATATTTAACTTAGACAATCAAATATTTAGTGCCTACTTAAAGCCGTTTCAAAAATAGCAGCAACATATATACACGCTTTGAGTGGAACGATGTAGGATCGGAATCATCTGTGACATTTAACCAGCCAAAGTCGTATTTTCAGTTAACAGAAATTTGAATTTCCTGTCCCTTAGTAAATCAAACTGGCTTGAGAACACATTCCCGTCATGAGTTCAAATATATATTCCTAATTTATTGCTGATAACATTTATTTCTTCAACCTAACCAAATGAGAACGAATTTTTATAATTGCATTTGACGCGAATATTCGCAATATGAACTTTGACCCGAATGCGAATTAACAAAATACATCAAAAGTGTACTACAGTTAACCTTATTTGAGGGAAAGTCTCATACTATCGCCATCTCACTTTTTGTTTTCATTAGAACACTTCTGAGTGCAAATCTGACAAAACAACATAATTTCGACACGGAATTATGTTGAAAACAAATAAACTCCAAACGTATGTCAGAAAAATGTATCGGGTTCAATTGTTAGTGACACCATTATACAAAAACGCTGTTGTGAAATGCATCCTTATAATTACCTTCAATTCTTTCTATGCTGGTCCAATTTACAAAAGTATATGACAATTCATACGTTATTTGCAATTATTTATATTATTTGCAAGTTTTAATTTCAGATATCTGAACCGGCTATTAAACAAAGCAATATTCATTGTGGCTGAAATTTAAAAAAAAAAAAAGTTCAGTATTTGGGTTTATTTTATTAATTTTCTTATATCACTTCCAGCAAAAAGAAATCTCGAGAAACAAAGCGTATATTATACTAAAACACTAAGGTTTTGCCTTATACCCACTGACAATTTAAAGTAAAAGCGAGAATGAATGTAATGGGTGCGCAGTAGTGAAACACAACTCGCTGTCATTTGAATTGGTATTTTTTTAATTATTTAACGTCGAGTGTCTAAGAAACTGCATACAGCAGCTTTGAAGTTCTGCAACAGGCTAACTTTCGTTAGAAGATATTATGGAGTTATATGGAACAGAATTCTCATTCATCCGTGAAAATAAATCATCCAAAATTCCTGGTGGGATTATTTTACTGTTGAAGATAAGAGAGAATCGTCGAAGAATATTTACTAGTTACTTCGTAATATTTATTACACTATAAACCGAATCAATTGAATATAAAATGTCAACTATTGAAAGCAAGTAAGCGTTGCTTGGTTAATATTGGCGGTAAGACCATGCAGGATATCATTAACGCCAATTTCAGGATATGAACGAGTTTAATTATCAGGATATTTTGGGGAAAAAATTTTGTACATTTTCATTATTCGAGGGCTCTTAACGAGAATGCGGAAGACATTATCTGAGAAACATTCGCTTGATTTTACACCACCAAATTACAACTGATAATTTCATCAGCACTCGACTTCCATCCACCATTCTCATCCGTATAATTCATATACTGTATGAAAGATGTGTCGAGGTTTATATTATGATACATAATATTCTTTCGGTTATTTCGTGTTATTGGCAGATAGTTTGGCTTGGTAGACGAGGATCCTCTGCCTAAATAATACTTTCTTGGTCATTACTTCTTCCTTCGAACCAGATCACTAGAGGAATGTACGAAATTTTTTCTTAGATAAATTTATAAACCACAGGTACGTTTTGGTTACTATCTGTCTTGGACACTAAGAAGAAATAAATTTTATCAGCAATAAATTAGGAATATATATTAAAACTCATGATGCGAATGTATTCGCACAGCAGCGTTGTCATCAATGCAAAGCTTAGGTAAGAATTTGTAGTCGTGCTTTTTTTTTTCAAAAGCCTCCCGAGGCCACCATTGTAAGGACAATGGCCTTTTCTATGTAAAGATTGAAGTTCGAATCTCGAAAATGACACGAGTAACAAGTTTAAGGTTGTTAAACCGAAGGAGCAAACAGTTCATAATGGATTCATCCCGGTAAAAACAAACTCGGCAAAACACACACGCAATAGGTTTAAAATTGGAGGTGACAGACCATCGAACTCAATTAGTTAAGGAGCAGACTTTAATTTCATAGAAAACTTTGAGAATACGCAGATGAATCTCTATTTGAATCGTTGACCAGTACTGTAAAAATACTTATGCTATAAAACAATTTTATTTTATTTAAAGCAATTTAGTCATGTTGGCACATTAGAAAAAGACCTCAGGATAATAAAAAACTGTCTTGCAACCAATACATCGCCTCTTATTATGTTACATTATACATGAAATTCCATGGAGATACTTCTGTCTTTTCCAACTGTACTGACACAACCCTGGCCTCTGGATGACGATATCAGTGGGTATTAATGGAATTAATTTATGCTAACCCCTAGACAATTTAAATTGTACTCACTTAATAAAATAGACTTGCTTAATACAAAAATGGCAGAGATTATTTGGTAGAACTTGTTTAATTTTTGCACTAATATATCCCTTCCGTGGTGATTCTGATATGTTGGAGAGAATGCAAAGGAGACTGTCAAAAATGATAACAAGGTCGTGAAATGCAGATTAGTAAGACAGATTGAGAATTTATAGACTGCACACACTAGCAAACAGGAGAAACAGGGGTTATATGATTGAGACTTACAAACTTCTCAAAGGGTCATACAGGATTTCAGTTGATGGAATTTTTCAATTTATAGAGGGTGGCGAAAGGACAAGCGGGCATCTTGGAAGATGAGAATGAATGCCGCTAAAGAAGGTGGGGGACTAGAATTTTCTGTAATAGGGTGATGCGTGATTGCTGAAGAATTGCCTGTGGATTTTTTGTGTGCAAGCAGTGTGAATGAATTCAAGAATAAGTATGATAGCTAGTGTGTTTAGTATGTGACCTCCCACGATGAGTCAAATTGTGTCCCAACTTGCAAGTTTGCTAATTAGTCTCCATGCGAAGTTGAATCCCAATTATTATCAAAATAAGTACATGTTGGAACGTAGAGAATTTTCTTTGGGTAGATATTAGCTCTTTACTAAGAGGCATTCTAGATTTCCCGAAGTTTAAAACGATTTAAAAATTGCGAATAAAACATACGAGTCATAATTGAAGAAAAATAAAGTGATTTTCCACCACCGAATATTCAGTATCGTTCCTCGAAAGCTTTAAATGCGAAACCTTCCATGTGCATTTATGTATATATATGAAGGAGGGGAGGATATCATATACCAGCTCATCTCGTGGACCTATAGAAATTCCATGGAGGAAAGAACTTCTCACTTCCTGCTCAATGTTTAACATTGTTTCTTTCCGATTCTTTATTTCAATGGATTTTTTTTCCCGAGGGCTTTTTTTTACTCCTGCACGAATCTATCTAATGAGGTGTGTGTGTGGGGGGGGGGGGGGGGTAGATCCTATTTGCTCTCATTCAGGAGTGCCTTCAATTTTAACAATTTAAATGAATCGCGATGAACTGGGAAATTTAAAAGCTAAATATTTATTATACAAATGAACGAAACACCAAATTTGATATTGTTTGGCCTACACTTCGCTTATATAACATGGACAATATCAGTCTTCATTTATTGGGACGATTTCTGATTATTTGGATGTTTATCACATATGGAATACTAATAATTCCGTATTATCAACGCGCTTGGGATGTTTGTTCATTTTTGTTCTGCACAGTATATTCTAACTTAGGATTCAGATATTTGCACACCATTTGTTTTCTCTGATATGATTTTTCCTATGGAGGTCTCATCTTTATTCACAGCTATAAAATTTAAATAATAATTCACATTTCAAATTAGGCCATATTAACAGGAAATGTGTTAGTTCAAGTTATTACTTAAGAACGAAAACAAATTCAAATGTGCGTAAATGCGTTTCTTTATTGATTTTAAGCTATTTTCTAATAGAAGTCATAAATATTCCAATCGGAACATTCCGATTTTTGTTTTTTCTTCAGTTAGGAACGTTTCTCAGTTTAAATTGAAACTTGTCCATTATCCATAGCGATAACCGTTTACAAGAGATAACCTGACAGCATGTTCACATTGCCTCGAGTTTATCCGAAGTCTAACTGTGGAACGTTCACATTGCTTAATAAATTTTAGTGGCAATTAAAGAAGCTTTTAAGAAGTATGAAAGGTAAACAATTTGGCCAATTTTGTAGCAGTCATTACCAGAAAATGCAAGAGATCTTTAAATAGCACAGCAAATGACTGTCGCTGTAATCACCAAGCTTTCGCATTTTATAAATTGGTCTAATCTAATATTGTGAAGTACCTGTCGTTAAATAACTGTCGCTGCTCAGGAACAAAATCTCGTGCTTTCGGCAACCATCACTCAAGTGGATACTAGCAACACGTGGCAACTGTGATTGGACTGAAAGAATGAGTTATTGCGATGTGCTGTGTAGTTATGAGAGAAGAAGCAAAATAAACAAATGAATTAATACGATGGTCGAACGAGGTTTCTTAATAAAATCCCAGGAGGCAGGAAAAGAAAGCAGTTCGTTGTGATGTACGTAAGCACCGCTTTCACCCAGGAAAAACAAATTACTCACGAGAGGAGAAGAACAAGGAAGGATTTTTTGTTTCTTCAAAATGGAAAAAAAAAATTATTTTTTTTGTTTGTCGAATCTATGATATTCTCTATGAGATAAAAAAAAACAGTAAAACAAATATGTGACAAGTCAGCATAATGGGAATTGGCTTGAATAAACTAATAAATGATGAATCTTCTCATGTAATAGACGTGATTTCATTAGAGGAACAGGAGATTTATTTCGTTGAAATGTTGGCAGAAGTGGAAGAAGAAATTTGCTAATTAACTAATGGATTTATATTAATGCTGATAAAACGTGTGTTGACTTATGAATGTGAAGATTTAGGTTGTTTTGCTAAACAAGTACTTTTGTTGTGCATAAGAACACTCAAACATTTTCGAGAAGTAACGCAATTTAATGCAGTTACTTAAGCATTATTTTGTTAGAAGTATTCAATTCCTTCTAAATATCCAATTATTTAGTTAGGCTACGGTAAGTTTTATTGTTGTGTAACATACTAATTGAATACTAATAATATTCTTAAACATTCCAGGGAACAACATCTCCTCCATTTATCTCGAATTTTAAACCGTTCTTGATTAAACTAAAGACTATCTAAGTGTAAGCAAAGTTCCAATTCAAGAATCTTTACGAATTGTATATTAAAATAAAAGCTGTTGACTTCACATCAATTGCCTCAGTATATACCCAGACCATTTTTCATATCCTTGTAGCTTTCTACGCTTAGGCCTAGGTCCCATCTTAATGCAGAATTCATATACATCAAATATACAAATAATAAAAAGACCTTTCATCTTATTATTAAAATTCTTGACGGAAAGTTATAGTAAGTTTTATTATTATTTTTTCATTTGATTGCGAATTAATTTATACTTGACCAAATATTATTGTTACGAATCCATTACCCAAGTATAAACAAATGGACGTGAATTATCTTCACAACTATCGTTTGTTGCGTAACTGGGATTCACATTTTTTAAGGGCTTCATTATTGTCTTTTGGATATGCATTCTTACGAGAGTCATGACAATAGCAACATTAAATTACTTTATTTGGAATAATACAATTGCGCGCGTCCAAAAAAAGTTAATAAAACTTTACAAAAAAACATGCATTATGGACTTAGATAATACTAAGTTGGGATAGTTTCTTTTTAATACTCGAGGACCTCGTCAGACCTTTAAAGAGGACTTTGTAGCTTCTTTCTTTGACATTTAAATGAAGAATTGAAGGAATTTCTCCTGCGTGCTTGAACGTGTGAGTTTCCGAACGTGAATCATTAATCATTTCAACACCAAAGAAGATTTTTCTCGAAATGTTCCTCTAAAATCAACTTCCTTTAAAAGGAGTGCAATCGACCCAATATGCAATTAAAATCGATTCACATGTTGCGATCTTACTTTTAAAACGGTCACTTTCCTTCGTCTGTTTGGCTAACGTACCTGAGAAGAAGTTCTGCTTTACAGTTGAGTGTTATCGGTTTTCCTGATTTTTTTTTCTTTTACAAATAACGAGTGCACGCTTTTCGATTCGAGGACTGTCTCTGTTTTATCGAAATAAACTTTCTGCGTTATATTCCGCTCTCCTATGTTTATGTATTCGCCACCAGAATTTTTTTATCGATTTAATTCTCATAAGCAAAATGTTTTGCCATGTTCAGCGTTTAACTTACATTGCTTACCGTCAGTTTTTTATGCCTTTGCAAGCAGAGTTGAACAAGTCGTGTGTTTACTCACAATAGTACATGCTTTTGACTTTATGGTCAAATATACTAATTAAACACCCATAATTTGGTTTTCAGGCTTCCATTTCATCCTTGCTGTAATCGTTAGGGATCCCTAAACAAAGGGAATCATTTCACTAAGCATATTCAACGTTTCGTTTTCAGATGTTTTCACAGTCTGCATGCGTATGAAATAAATCAATTACCACGCACGTGTACGTTCAAAATGAAAGTGTTTAGGTATTTGAAGTGTGCATCTTGAGAGGTAGAAGAGTCGAAGATGACCTACTGTATATCAAGAAGATAAACGAAAGTATTAGCAGCTGTTCTGTTTTAAACTGTCACAAACCGATAGGGTTTTATTCCTTGTTGTACAATTCATTTGTTTTTCGATTGGAAGCTTCGAAGAATAATTGCTGCTTTGAGTGGGTTAGCGTATTAGTGGCAGCCAAGTATGCGTTTATGAAAGGATGCTAATTTTATAAATACTCAGTTTAGATTATTTCAGTTTATAGTTTGATCAGCGGTTTTCTCTAAATGGAAAGCATCATAAAGGCTTCAAAATTGCAGGATTTGTTCCTCTGAAATTCCTACGCAGGAGCGTCGTGTTCTACTCAATTTGTCTACGTATTTTATTACAATTTCAAATTGAGTAGAACACGACGCTCCTGCGTAGGAATTTCAGAGGAACAAATCCTGCAATTTTGAAGCCTTTATGACTTTAATCATGAACTGCTGTTAAGATTCATTGGAAGCCTGTCAGAGAAATCTTTATAACAGAAGCTGCCTTCTAGCTCGAAAGAAATTAAGAAAAAAAGTCTTTAATTTGCACTCGACTCTCACAAATATTCGATTTCCGCAACGGCTTTCGCCTTCTAATTCGGTAAGTGATGATTTTAAAGAAAAGAGTTCGAAATTTAATTTAAGGCGTTGAAGATAACAGGACGGTCTGAAAGGAACCCGAAACAAGGAAATTGATTTCTCGGGAGAATTACGATAAATATTGATTCAAGAAGGCTACCTAATAAAGGAAGTTCATTAGCGGATTCGTGTTTACTCTCCGTAATCTTACTACGGTTAATTATCACAATCGCCTGCCTGTCCAAATAGATTTATTAACCTTAGTTCAGATACTCTTTCCTAACAACAGGAATTTTTTTTTAAGCTTGCGTGATAATTGGATTCACTCCGAAATAGAAATGCATGGCGGAGCTTCCTAATCCAGCAATTTTTTTCGGAGAATATGATAGCATCCATCCAACTGTATTCGATTACTGTTAAATGAGCAGCGTATTGAATATATTTCTATCTATTCAGTATCTTTTAATATAAATATAAAAAATATATTCATGCTTTTGCTGCGCTTGACTTCAAAATCCATAGCGTCGTAGTACTTAAAACAATTTTGCATTGTTAGTGTTATTAGCAGCATCATTGGTCAGTTGGATCAACAATACAAATGGAAACAAAACTGACCACAACGCGCCATCTATGAATTAGTAGCTGAATTATCAAACATTTGACTTCTTGGGAAATAAATGTATGGATTTAAAGAGAGACATAAGCAGTAATCGAGTGTGAAATGAAATTAAAATCTTTAAGTTTATATAAACTCTATAGTTTATGAGAGAAGGCTCTTTTTTTTACCCACTTTTATATGACCATTTGCGAGAACTTGAAATCCTTGTTGGTGTACTTTTGTTTTATTTTCTTTCGTTTTAGAAAAATGAGTTCGGAATTTTTTGACGTTAATTTTCTCTCGAGAATTTCAATTTTCTTTCTGAAGAACGCATTCTAGCGGTTTTTATTATTAAAGTAACAAAATATAAGTTTCATTCCGAAAATGTCTTGCCAGGAAAATAGAAACGATTTTTTTAGTTGTTATGAAAGCGAAATTCCTTTGGGTGGTGCGTTATATCCACCACAATTTTGCTTTTATGACTTAATATTAAAGAAACCTTTCGTAGCTCGTAAACCGGCTTAATTTTGTTATGTTCTTCTCGTCAACCACTCTGGGGAAAAAAATAAAAGAAAGAAAGAAACTAATTGAATCGCTGTAGGAAAAGTGGAATTTATTATTACAATACAAAAAAGATTTAATTTCGTCAAGAAAAACATTTCCGATGTTTTGGTATTTTAATTAGAAGTTGAGGAGAGAACGGGTTCTTATGTTGTGCATCTGAATTTGAAATGGTGCACTTTAACTTCCATTTTAAGTCGTAAAAAAAAAAGTAAATTAATTTCAATAATTCTACTTTTAGAGAGAACCGCTGTAAAACGGTATGAAATATGCATTCACTGAGGATAGCAACTTCTGAGGTTTTTTAAAAGTATTCGCTTGTCATCAACTCGCATGAATATGGAGAGTGGGGCAATTATAAGTTCGCAGAATAAGAAAACGTTCTTTGAAAATTACTGATTTTTCTTTTTATTTCCTACTGAACTAATTTTTCTCTGACTTGCATCCACAGCAAAAAGTTCCCTGCGTGATTATATATCATTTTATTTATAAATAAAGGAGACGAAATTCTATCAGTTGGCCAATCACAACAAATGCGCTAAGCCTTGCGAAAATCAATGCTTGCATTTAACCCAAAAGAGGGATGGCAATGAAATAAAAAAACAATGATAATTTCATAGTTTCTGGTTTATTTGCATGCACTATTTCTAGACGTAATCCTCCACTTCAATATATTCTCCAGACACTTAACAGATTTTTCAAAACCTTGTTATAAAAACTGATTATATTGTTTTCAAAACCATTTTTACCAATGCGTTGAACTGTTCGTCATTTTAATGACCAACGATTTTTAATGGGAGAGGCAGTTACTCCAAATGTGCACGGTACGTTATAGTTGGGTGGGGCATCTTGCATAATTAAATGTTTGTTTATCCCTAGGAGTAAGTATAATAATAAATCTGACCTGATCAGATAAATGAATGTTTCTTTAAGAAATACCGTATAACAAAAACAAAATAAAAAAACTATGAAGAGCGTTTCGATCTGGTGAACAGTTAAGTATGATAGATATACGCAACAGCATTCGGTAACTACACTATTAAATAAATTATAAAGCAAAATAAAGATCCGAATGATTCAGCTGGGGTTCCATTCCGTAAGAAGGTAGTATGAGTAGGTGGATGTAAAGGAATGGATGGGACGTAATCAGAGTTGAATGAATGCAAGGCTTGTGGATATTTTGGCTGATACGCAATTAAATTTCAGGATTGATATTGTGAAGACAAATAACAAATCGAATAGGATTTGTTAGCTGCAAACAGAATATCTAACAGGAGAAAGAGAGGGGTTTATAAATTAGCTTACAATGAAAAAAAGACAATGAAGAAGAGAGAATAAATATAAAGCTCAATTTCGACTGTCAGAATAGAAAATTTGCTGGTTGCCTTCAGCAGCGCCTTATAGAAACGATATTTGTATAAGAAAGCTATGTTTCTTATAGCTGTAGGGTGGGTTACTTAAGATTCATATATAATGATTAAATACATAATGTTGAACAAATATAAATGTGTATGTTAGAATAAGCAAAATTTAAAGCACGCTCGCCATTGTATGCAAGGAGAAGATAAGCTGAATGAATATACACAAGAAGTCACATAGCAGGTGGCGCATTTCGCGATGAGCAAATCATTTGGGCCGTAGAGATTATTAGTCATTAAAGGGTTCACCTGCTGTTGGTGTTCCGTTTCGGTTGTTAATCCCATTATTAATTTAGTCGGTCTCAGGCTGTGGCCCTGGAGGTTGGGTTTCGTCAGTGTACTTCACGTGGGTAATTCGCAGAGTTCATGCGGTCGCTTCACAAGATGGAATTAGGTCTTCTGATGGAAGACTGCTAATAACAAAAAAACAAAACAACCTTTCAGTAATGCAAGTAATCGAAAAAAAAAAATCAAGAGATGAAAATACTGGAGCAAACCATAAATACCAATTATTCTTTCTTTGCTTGCTTACTAATATTATTTTTACCAAATGTTTATGAAAGTTAGATTAAATTTGATATTTTTTCTCTATCCAACGATACGTTACTTTGTACACATTGTGCTTATAAAGATATAACGCGCAACTTATTAAAAAAAAACGTCATAGGACTTATTTGTATAACAGAAGAGAAGAAAACATTCATAATAAATAAAATAACAAAAAATAATACACATTTTTAATGCATCATTTGAAGAGGGGAAAGGAGAAGAATGGTCAAGTTAAGCAAGTCTCCAACTTTTTCTAACCTCTTCACTTTAAACTTAAGAAAATCAAGTACCCCATTTGAAATGTAAACAGCTGCAGATATAAATGTTGCCTCAGATTTGGTTACTTAAAGTTGAATGTTTATTTATTTTTTTATTAATAAAGCGAAATTCGTGTTGGTATTTGTCATTGTAAATTGCGTAAACAATAACTCGTGAGTTATGTGCTTAGAATGCCCTTAAACAACATAAATAATTTCTGGAAGATAGTGCATTTCTCAATTACTTGCTGGAGACCACTGCAAAGCAGTGGATTACATTTAATGTTTATTTATTGCTGTCAATTATTATTGTTGAGTATTGCTTAACAATAGATGAGTACTCAGCTAAGGCGAACAACTGAAACAAAGACAGATAAATATATTTGGAACAAATTATAAAATAATATATCCTTCACGTGTTTAATTATTGCTTTGCAGTGTATACTGCCCGGAACTGATTTATGCTGCCAATATTCGTGCAGCAGAACCACACCAGCAGCAACAATCGATTGTTGTCTTCCCCAGCATTAGATAACTACCATTGTTATTAACGTTGAAATAATGAATTTATACATTTTGACAATAGGTAGTCCATACTGGAATAAAATTACCCAGTTCTGCTGTTGTACATTGAGTACGTTCTGAGTCCTCAGGACGTACTCAAATATACAGTAATATTACAAACTGCATATTTCTTTATCGTTAGAAACCATTGGCGCTAACGCTATTTCAATCTTTTATACACTTAATAATCTTATTGTCTAAAGTTATATCTAATAGTAAATATTCTGTATTATAAAACAATGCAATTTACTGTACAAACTAATTCAGTTATATCAGTGGCGTAGCTAGATCTTCGGTCCCTGAGTTTGCCGTCCCTCTCAATACACACCAAAAATACTACAAAAAGTCAAAACGACGTAGAGGGAAATAAATTCAAACACTATGTTTATTTTTAAACTTTAATTCCAACATTCTTGCTTTTCTGTTAATCAATTTTAGTTTAGAAAAATTCCTCTCCCAACTAGCAACACTTAAAGCAATTGTGAGGAAAATTCGAAGTAGTATTACAATATATGGAACTAAGTTCTCGAGACTGTATTTTAGAATAAACTGCAAAAGTTAATGGGGACCGGCCTTCCACGTCTCTGTTTCGTCTTGCATAGCATCAAACAGAATAAAACAATCTTTTTCTCTCAAACAGGAAATTTTCCTTATTAATGTCATCGTGATCATGATTTAGTTGACATTCGTATTTATCATTCAAAAGATTCGATGGAGTAAGGAAGGCATATTTTTCAGCAAGAACATGAAGCTGTTGAAATGACATGGTGATTTCTTGGATTACTCTGTCCAGTGGGGGGAAAAAAAATTCTCTCCTCAACTCAGTTTCGTATGACAATTCAGCATCTCGTGATTTTTCACCTGCCATCAGTTTTTTATTTCTACACCGACGACCCGTGACTATCCCCAGATCATGACACATTTCTTTGACCTAAGCTACTGAATTGTTAACGAATTCAACCCTATTTTCAGTTAAAATTGCTTTTGAAGCCTCGAGGTTTATGTCACATTGTATAGTTCGCCCACCGATTAGAGATCCTTCGACACTTCTGCGCATGTCAGAAGAAGGAGAATCCATTCCGATAATAGGGTAATCAATCTGCCTTCTGGGATGAGTTTGTTTATTATTACAGGTCGGAAATTTTAGCTTTTCTTTTACGAACATTGTAGTTTTTAAAGTGTAACTATTTTGCTTGTATAACAGTTGGAAAAATGTACGTAGAGTATTAACAAAATTTAAAAAAAGGTATAGCATAAAAGAAAAATTTAACTAAGTTTATTTTTAAGAAAGTTTATTATAAAATAAAAATAATTATACAGAAAAACAGAAAATTTTTCAAATGAACTTGCAGATATTCTAAACTTACAGCTGAGAGAACTGAGACACTTTAATGTCCTAAACCGATTAATTATTTATGACTTGTTGTGACTCTTTTAACAAACCCATGCAAAGAAAATGTTGGGGGGAAAATACCATTATCAAATCCCTTTAATCTTCATAGTCATCTGAATCGGTGTCCGAATCGCCATTAGTTTCACTTAAACTGTGATCACGAAAGGTTCGCACAATTCTTCGATAATTCCATCTCTGTCCCAATACATATTTCCAATGAGGTGACATGAGAGCAATATTTTCCCCAGTTTTGCACTGTAATACTTTCAATCGCCTGTTCTGAAAGCTTAAAAGGTTTCGATATGTCGATAACCCCAGTTACGTTGCGATGGCGAATGAAATTTTCACTTCTGCCCAAACAAACTCAATAGCATTAATATCGCAATGATATGGTGGTAGCCTCAAAGCTAGAAATCCATGCTCTTTGAGCATCGTGTCTAATTTAAAAAGTTTAGTTGTAGGTGAGTTTCTTTAGACCAAATTAAGTAATTCGATTTTTTGCATATCTGGGGAATGAGAAATGTTATTTGCAGAGAGCCAATCCATAAGAACTTGCTTCTTATTAGACCAATTGGGAACGTTGTTTAATCGAATAGTGTGATATTAAGCGTTATCAATTATAACAACAGCATTTTTAGGAGGGTTGGGAATCAGTTTTTCTTCTGCCCACTTTTCGAAGATCGTAGAATTCATTTGCCCATGGTAATCTCCAGTAGTTGAATTTACTTTGTAGGAAGTTTGAATTCTGCAAAAAAAACCATTTCTCCGCCTGCACACAAAATTATTATGCGCTGCGAGGCATTTCCGGTTTGTAGCACTCCACATTCTTATTTAGACCGCCAAACTTTTTCCCATAAGTTAAATTACTATATCAATCCAAGTTTCATCTATATCATAGGTTCCCAAAGTGAGCAGTATCCCCCCCCCCCCCAGTGGGCGCTGAAGCCTTCTGGGGGGGATAAAATATAGGGGGGATAGTGGGATCAAAAGCATTTGGAGGCGGTCTAGGGGTCGGTGGCTCTTTATAGAAGAAATTAATAATATATATTTAAAAATTAATTATTTTCGTGATTTTGCGATTAGATAATCATTTAAAATTTAAATATTGAATTTTAATTCATCTTGTGCCCGACTTACACGATCAATTTTTTTTTATAAATTTTCTATTTCAATTATTTAATCATTTGAAAATTTACCATGTCAGATAGAAATAGATGTCAATTTTCGATGTAAATGAATAGGTTATGTTTACAGTAGCAAATATAATATATTCGTTATATTTCATTTCAAAATATATAAAACCGCTTTTCTAATTGATTTGTACAAAAATAAACCCAATTTTATATAATTTAATATTACGATTAAAAATAATAATGGTAAGAAAGAAATAAAATCGTAAATTTTAGTTAGTACCAATTTATATTGCTAATTAGAGGGAAAAAAACAAAGCAAATATTATTCGAAACTTATTATACTGTTTTCTGTGATTATGTTTTGTAGGTTTGTTGTTTATATCTTGTGTAATTATTTTATTTATTAATTATTATTTATAATTATTCGGACAATGTCTGCAAAATAAAAAATTGAACGTGTCATACAGGATATTTTAACTTCTATTTTTTATATACTTAAAAAATTGATTCATTTTTTTGCTATTGTAAAAATTGTTCGTGCAATACAGGCTTTAGTCTATCCACGCAGCAGACGAGTCTTAACTAGTAGTATGTCGGTCAACTATTACGTAGGTAATTCACTCAATTCAGCATGTTTTGATAGGAATATGGGTGCTTGCAGTGACTTGTGCAAAGCACGAGTACGATGGTATCGCAAACAAGTAAATGCATGCAAGTCGATTCGGGCTAGATTTCAAATCTATAAATACCAGTGGTTTAGGAATAAGTTTAATTATTTTTTGTGTGCTTTGCCAACAATCATCAGTCGAAAGTGTGATAAGTGGAGTCATACAAAGTGTAAATTAAATCTTTTATTTTGTGAATATTTTTGCAAATTTTATTACTTCATTATGTCTGAATATAAGAAGAAATGTCGACAGTATACAGTATTGGGTATTTGAAATATGGTTTTATTCAAACTGTTATAATGGGGGGACGTTACAAAATTTATGTCTTGCAAAGTGGGTGGTGGTTCGAAAAAGTTTGGCAACCAGTGATCTAGATGAACAATCGGTCTTTTATCCTCCCTGAAACGTCTTATTGCTCTCAAATACTGAGTTCTAGATAAAACAATGTCACTTCGCTCCATGATGTGTTTCCTTTCATTTCTGGGACTTTTTAAAACAAAATCCGATTTCTTTAATTATTTTCCTTAAAGTTTCTCTTTTCCAAGGAAAATTAATTTTCTCTTTTAAGCACAGGAATCAAGGCACTCTTTTCTCGACCAATTAAAATTCGTGAATAGTTGTTCTTATAACGTCTACATCAAAATCACTCAAAGCTAGGGTTTTCTTTCTTTGGCGCTTTTTTAAGGAATTTAAATTTTGGCTTACCTTCACCTTTTGATTCCCTACGAATTCTTTTAACAGTCGATCCCGATACGCCCACAATTGCACTTGCACGTTCTATGACTTGAAAAAGGAGACTGCCTTTTAACGATTCTTTTTCGCAGAATGTCAGTACATTATTCAATATTCTTTTGCAAGAGCCATTGAAACGTTTAACAAGAGAACTTGTTGACTGTACTGGATCCATAATACAAATTAATAAAAAAAAATTCAAAAAAGCAACAACAAAAATCAAGCTGCTACTAGTACAGCGACAGACAAGAAAGCACGTGATTTCGCATGTTGGCGACCAATTCGAACATCCTTCATTTCTTTTTCCCCTTCAGCATGAATCGAATATTCTTGGCAAAATGCCAAGGAGAGAGAGCTACAAACGGTGGGCATACTTATATTCAATCCTTTGGTTTGGAGGTAGACTTGTATGACATTAATTTCTAGAAGGATGGATTCCCACAAGCCAAGAAAGCACAGGAAGGAAAACGATTGTAACGTAACTAGTAGCAGGCCAGCATCTGACCTGGTAACTATTTTCTTCCTCACCAGTTAAATGTTCTACAGCACTTAAGATTTGGAGTATTTTTTTTTTACAACACTCACAGCATCTCCACGTGCCACCGAGTTTGTACTACACGTTTTACATTTTGACCAGTGACTGAAGTCAGAATATCCAAGCAATGAGTTGAAGAAGAAAAAAACGTGAACAAACGCCCCACAGTTTCAAAAAAGCTAATAACAGAATTTACAGCAACAAAAGCTGCACGTGCACCCGCCAAACTCAGCCAGTGATTTGTACATGTGATAAATTCTGCTTTTCCATTAAATTCCTTGATGCATCTCTGAACACCAGTATGTTGACCAGCCATCACAACAGCAGCATTATCATATGCTTGTCCTTTACAGTTCTGAATATCAATTCCATCGTTTTCTAATTTTTGCAAAATCATAGTTGAAATATTCTCGGCGGTTTTACCTTTGGTTTCAATGAAATCAACAAATGATTTCACAACCATCACTTTATTTCCATCGATCATTGATACTATTTATTTGGGGGTAGCTATATATGCCACCATCTAGGGAAATGATTGACCAAGGTGGTTTCCCGTTGCCTCCCTTGCTGTACTATCCTATAACTGTAGCCTGTGTTCACGGGGCCGGTTTTCCTGCATGTGGGATGAAAAATCCCAGATAAACTGGTGGAAAAAACTCTGCTGTTCACGCCCAAGACCGGCTAACTTGGCTATGGCTGGGGAAGGTCCTTAAGCTCATCACGTCAGCGACGGGAATCGAACCAAAGACACTCTTTCTCCAGTGCGAAGTGGATAACCACTAGGAAAACCGCACGGACCCATCAATCATAACGTAGCGTAAAACTTGGCTAGTTTGATCCTTATGAGAAATATCAGGGGGTGCTGTCGAATATCATAGAAAAATACTTTGCTTCTTTTACTTGCTCGATAACTTACTTTTTCTCCCAAAAATTTCTATAAACTCGTCCTGAATAGTTTTCAATCGACGCGCCATGCGTTTTATTGTGTTATTTTTAAGAATTTGAATTATAGTACGATAGGGAAATGTGACAGTTTTGTTGTGTTTATATTTTATTTTAGTTGTAAGAATAGTTGTTAAAAACTAATTATTAATTTAGTAATAAAAATTACTAAGCTAACATAAATAAAAGAATCGTCGAAAAATAAAATTGTGGCTCACGTGAAAACCCCAAAAAGTGCTGCCTGAGGCGGACTTCCCCCTCCACACCCCCATAGCTACACCACTGAGTTATACTGATGTTGCCAACACTGATAATCATGTACTTAGGTACACATCTTCAGCCCAACAGTCCCTTGGGAGGGATAGTCCCATGGTTAAGATCACGATGAATTAATGTAGCTGGCCCGCTACTTCCTGCTGCATCCCCCAAAGGCAATTATTTATGCCTATTGTGCTAGTTTGCCTATTTTGAGCTAAAAAGTTTCCCTTTCCATGAGAAACCCTACACATCCTTACGAGACCAGTTAACTCCCAATATGAAAAGACTTGAGACAGCTCCAAGAGAGTCTGTGAACACTCCTGATGGGTTATGTAATAATAATTATAATGTAATGGTTTCTCGCATCATATTACGGGATTCGAACTCAGGCCTTTCCAAATCATGAGTCTCTGCATGCACATCGTACAAACACATTTTTTAAATACCTTCATGAGTTTTTGTATTCGAGGTTTAAAACTTTTGGGTAAAACATAAAACATCAGTCAAAACGAAATAAAACGCAAGCGCAATCATTGAATGTATTAGGAACAGACGTTATATAAGTAGATTGAACTTTCCAATAGAGTAAGCTTTGACGAACGGATTTTCTTTTCTATGGGGATATAGAAACGAAAATCCCCTTGCAGAAGAAATATTTTTCGAAGTGCTTCGTTATCCTTCAGAGTGAACTCATAAAGTGGTAAAGTGCATCGAAAAATGGGTTCTTATTATGTGGCAGTGCGCGGTGACATTGCCAATGAATGTAAACGATAAAACTCCTTTCCAAATCTATCAAGCTTTCAATTTTCATTCATTCTTCTTCCTTCAGCAATACTGCCATTTTTAAAGTATTAACTTTAGTACATTTTAAGGAAAGAGCTATGGCTCGCTCACAACACTGAAACATTTTATCACACTAACAGACGAAGGAGACAAATTGCTGGTAGTATTTCGGTTTTGGATATTTATAAGTAAATTCCACAACGAAATGCATCTGAAAGGCAGTTATTTTTTTAATCCTTTGGCGCACATGAACAATATAAAAGTTACAAGCCATTGTTGGATCGTAACTTCTTCTCAATCACGTTTTATTATTATTATCATTATTATTATTATCTCTTGGCATAAATTCAATTTGTTGAGGGCTGGTATATCAATCGAATGTGAAGAATATTTATATTATACTGCGCCACTTCATATTCAGAAAATGAAAAAGCAACTTAGATAAATCAACCTTCAATTGTAGCAGGTTATTATAAATTTGAATTTAGGCCGAGGTTCTTATTTTTATTACATAGGATTCCCACTGAAATTCGAATTATTTTAATGAGCGGTGCAATGAAAAAAAAATCAGGCAAATTCAAGATTCAATTCAAAGAAGATTATTTATTGCAGTGACAAATTGCATTATAACACAGTATTCCAACAGGGACATTACAATTAAAGGAATACAAAGCTCTCATTAAGATTCTAGTATACTATTCAGCTGAGCTTAAACTTTATAATTAAAGATCATATTTAAGAGATCTTATCCTTATTACAAAGAGCTTATATCATAACTCTACTCTGATTAAGGTTACATTTCAAAACAATTTTAAATATCAAATCAGTTCAAGAGAAAAGAATACAACTCATGAACATTCAGACATTCAATTTCTAATTCTCTAGGCTCAGTTAATCAATTTTAGTTCATGTAAGTTCGAGATTCCTAAATCACAAAGAATAGGCTTCACAGTATTCTCATTCAGTTAATGAACACTTAATTCAATACTTTGGCATTTATCATTTGAAGAGTCTTAGCACATCGCATATTAAATCTTGACTCGCTGAATACTGCAAATAGGAACGATTTAGTTTCGGAGGAATTAATTTTCGTTACTTCTCGCTAAGTATAGTAAAGGTAATCTTACCAGGATATAGCTTCAACACATAAGTAGATCGAACAACAATTTTAAGTCCTTACTGACTTTTACTATGTAGTAGCACAAACTTAAAGAATCTTCCATTTCCGCGACAGATTTATAGACTCGGGAGAGTATAATCTTTATGCACTTGGTTTAAGTTATCTAACTATTTCTTGCACTATTTCACTGCTAGGCGTTGGCAGGTTTTGGTAAAATTCCAACTCAGAAAAAGGTAGTTAAAATACCAAGCGATTCCCAGTCTTTTAAATACCGTTTTCAGCACGTAAAAATTCCCCTCCAGTCTCCAACTACCGTTCTCTATACTCCCCTATTCGATTCTGTTTTTACTTTTGTTTTCGTATCTACTTCTTCCTTTTTCCCGCCAAAAACTGGTTTTCACCTGTTTAGCTGACATATACAGTAAACACGTGCTAACTAAAAATAATCTAATTTCTCATAGCAACCAATCAAGTAATACCCGAAAGAATCTTCTAGATATATCAAAATTACATATATTACAGTTCCTAACATTATATTAAAGGAATTAAATTCACAAAATTAATGATATTTTAATACGCAGCTTTTCATAACTAATTTATCCCAAACATATATAATTAAATTAATATATCGATTAATATAACTTGAAGAAATTACATAAATAGCAAATTATGAGCATGACACTATTAGTTTAAAAAAAAAAAAAAAAAAAAAAAAAAAAAAAAAAAAAAAAAAAAACGTTGCTCAGGGAATGGTAGATTATGTTGGACTCTGAATGATATATTAACAATTTCCATTTTTCTCTTCATTCAGAATTCAACACCATGAATACGTCTGCCTTTTTCATCTTGTTTAAGATTACATTGAACATGACTATCTTTTCCGTACATTACAAGCAACAAAATATACACCGCTTTATTGCAGAGGGAAAAGAAACACACAATAGTGTATTCAGATACAGCTGCTGTTAATGATTTACAGTTGAGCAGTGAGACCGAACATCGCCACATGCAAGGCGTGACAAGATGCTAATATGCTGCTATTATCTTAAGCTGAATACAAACTGAACTTAGCTAAACATGTAATAAACTTTTCAGTCACCACTCAAGGAAGAAATAAATTAGGAAAACACGATTGCCGAGACAAAATATAGATTCAAATGGAGATCGACAGGTTTTTTTTTTATATATAATAAAAGAGAAGGCTATAATATGCTCTGAAGAGGAGGGCGTGGAGGGGGTTTCAGATTTAGAACAATTTCCCATCACAAAGAAATGAACATGCAGCTATCTTAATAGATTTAAAAATTCAACATTATTAAATTAAATAAAATTGCTGAATTCAAACGAAATTATTGTTCGAAATACAGATTTCGAAATACAGTAGAAAATAAAGATATCTGGAAAAATTTAAAGAAAGCAGAATTTAATTTTTCTTTGAAAAGAGATACCGAAAGGAAAAGAGCCAGGGATAAGGTACAGAGGTCAAAATGTCCAAAAAAAGGGACCGTTTAAAATTGACTTTTGCGTTCATAATTTTAAATATTCTAAATACAGATAACTGCTTAAAATTACTGCAGTTGTTTTAATGCCAATTCAATCGCACTAAATACGATTATTTCAGTATTTTTGCGGTCCTGTAGCGCAGTTGGAAGAACGACAGTGGTTCTTGTTTAAATCGACCTGGGTTGGAAGCTCCTTTCGCATTCTAGGGAGGTTTTTCACAAGTTTCTAATTGAAACTGAGGTAACCAGTCTCATCGTGAGATACGTAATTTTGCAAAACAGCCAAACCGTCTCCAGAACACCAAGCAATTAACATAGTACTCATTGTGTTTTCATCGCAATAATTATTTACATAATATTAGCTAGAATTAGTTGCCCTTAAATCATTCTCAATAGCCGCAGTCATCCAATTGTATGGGATTCATTGCATTCAGGGAAAAGATGGCATCTATCACGTAGCAGATTGCCACTGACATCTCAGCTATTAATTAGAAGACGTCTTTAATAAATCAATTTTCTATTTAGTTGAACTAAATTTTCTTTTATACAGTTGTGCGATATTTATAATGTGCCGACGTACCCGCTGTTAATGTGCCTTTTTTGAAAAATATGTCCGTCGCTTTTTGTTAATCCCAAAGCAGCTGTGAGAGCGCAATACGCAGTGATGCTGCGACTGTAAATGAAAGTGGAATTTTCAAAGATAAAAATTCTGTTCTAAAATTAAGAGAAGAGACTTTTTACGCTTAGAATAATGATAATGACAGTTGCAATCAGATCCAAACGTGTCGTCGTTTTGGTTTAGATTTAAACAATAAAGCAGTCTTGTTTCATTTGTAATAGCAGAATGAAAAATCAAGCATTATCACTGGAACTAGGTGAAGTTTATTCTTGTGTCGGTTGCAAATGCTTATCTTGCTGCACCATCTCTTTCTTTCAGATTGCAGGAGAACTTCCCTGCTTCGATTGCATTATAACTCATACGATAATTCACAGAAAGCTTAACTTTAATTTTGAATGTGATAAATTTTCTGTTAATTAAATCAGACGAACAATAAAACGATTTTTAACCTGCAGACGTTTTTTTTCGCCACGAGTAAGCAGATAGAAAGGATGAAGATCGCGTTTCCGAATATGGTACACTTTAGGGATCCCATCATCACTGCTTAAATAGAATTTAACACCCTGTTTTCAATGATACTACGCGCCACGAAGTAACGGTTTTTAATTACGGTAATATTCTCTTCGAGATTACCGATAACCCGCAAATGCTAGTCGCTGCAAGTTTAACTGCTCCGGAAATTAAGGCGTGATGACTCGCAGGAATAGCGGGGCACGTGCTTAAAGACGGGCAAATTCACTGCCAGCAACAGAACTTAACTTGCAGAAAAAAAATTAATTATTTCAGTGTTTAGACAGTTTGCAGTTATATTTGAGAACTTAAGTAGCGAGAACACAGAATGGGACTAAACTTGTTCTTGTAAGTGCTGTATCCACCATAAGAAACCAGCAGAGTTAGGCTGGTGTCATTGCATCTATCGGAATGCTTGAACTGGACTGGGGGAAGGCTATTGAAGGACTTATGACGAAGAAAGGAATCTGACCAAGATCGTTAGACGTTTCTTTGAGTAAAGGGGTGCTTATCCTACCAATAAACTCTTCAATGTAAGTATATCAGAAATTATTATGTTTAAGTTAAGGGATATTACATCCCATATAGTTTCTTAGCCGAATAAGAAACTCAAAGAGTTTCATGCCGAGTATAGTAGAAACTATATATAAAGTTCGGCGATTCCAAGCGTAAGCAAATACCTGGATACTGCAGCAACTGACCCTAAAGGTAGTGCAAGCTGAGGCAACTCGTGTCAAAGGTGGAGCAAGCTCCGATCACTATTCTTGATATTTACCCATAATGTGAACATAGCTCCTAGGAGCTGTATTATTGTTCGACATTATGAGAGAAGGTCACTACCCAGACCGGTTTCAGCCTTTATTGAGGCCTCATCAGTGAGTAGGCAGACCTAGTTAGTATCAAGTTTGTAGCGAACAGAACTTACAACCCTTCTACGAGTTTTGCCATGAGGTGTCCTAATAAATTATTAGATATATGAAGAGCCAAAGGCTTCAATTCGGCGACATATAACTTGTTTAAGATGACTTTAGTTGGTTTCCTGTTATCTATTACGTAGCCCATTATTCTTTAAGTGTCTTGTTCCCATGTGAATTTATGGCATCTTCAGTGCTTGTTTAAGAGGGTTAGCAAATTTAAAGTCATTATGAAGAAGTTTTCTGTCATTTCTATTTCATGCGGATTCACTGTAACTTAAACAAGTTATATGTCGCCGAATTGAAGCCTTTGGCTCTTCATATATCTAATAATAATAAATTATTATATTATTCTTCACGGACAGAAGACTAATTAATACAAAGGTGCTGTGGACGAACTTTAATATGTTCGACCATCATTATGAAAAATACTCTTAATATAAAATTCAGTATAGGTTTAACTGAACACATGATTTGTGGAATTCTTAATCATAATACTGATAAATCAGAGGCTATAGGGTTTTTAGGGTTTTTCATTCCGTAGAATAGAACAGAAAATCCAGCCGAATGAATGCTCATCATTTTTATGTTGCGCCCACTAAAAGGTTATTTTGAAATCTATACTGCGTTTTGTATTAGGGATTTTTTTATCAATTATATATATATATTTCTTTTCATTTATTTTTTACATAGTCCAGAAACCTTACTGTAACCACCAAACGTGGAACTTTTTCAAGCCACTCCAGGCTTCCAATAAGCCGGGCCGTGGTCTGGCACCGGGTGATGAAATTCGTCTACCACCGAAATCACAAATATCCATGCCCATAGCGGGATTCGAACCCGCAGCCTGTTTGTTGGAGAGGGATGTCACTAACTATCTAGTCAACCAGGCGGCTAAATTAATAGATAAAACTCTGACCTCATAGTCTTACCTGGTTCACCCAAAATTTAAGACAGTTACAGCCAACTAATCTTTAATCGTCTTCCGAATTTGCCTCTTATCAGCCATGTTCCGGTATATTGTCCAGTCTGTTTTCTAAGCAACTGCTTCATTCCGCCTAAATCATTTTGGTCTTCCTCCGAGGCCTTTTCTATTTGCCACCTTGGAATCATGCAACTGTTTCGCTAACCTTATTTTTTTATTTTTTTATTCTGTTTAAGCGAACAATGTTACCTGAGATTATTAATGAAAATCAATCGTCTGGTGTTGTTTAAATGGAAAGTCGTCCAATTAATCGGAGAATTTTATTTTAATTTAAGATTTACAAGTTTAGTCCTCAACAATTTCGAATTTCAAATTATGCTTTGGCCTTTATACTGTGCAGGTATTTTTTTTTATTGTTTTCTGGTATTTATTTTATATTCTACTTTACATGCGCTATTTTAATGACATTCCACATTGCTCTTGCAAGTGTCTTCGTGCCGTCAAGAACCACCCGACACAAGATTAACAGTTTGAAAGAATCATCCATCAACAGCAAGATTTCAAATTATACGACATCTTTTCTACTTATTCTCCACTAAATATTCATGCTTATCCCAAATTGTGCTCTTTCATATTACCTCCCAGTTATAAATTCATGTGTTGTATGTTGGCTTGGGGGATGGTTGTTTGGGATTTTCCCATAATACAGTAGCCGATGCTAATCTCTATTGATGAGTATTTCTTAGAGCAAACGGCCGTTTTCCATTAGAAGAAACAAATGAATATTTTATTAATCGTTCTGTTTTTTAATTATCAATATATTCATGAAATTAAAGTCGAAATAAAGGTATTATAAAGGGTTTTATAATACCTTTTGTTAAGCACACTTATTTTTCATTCGTAACAATAATGGAGGCAGACAAAATATTGACCTGTTAATTTTTAATGCGCGTTTTTTTTTTCCTTTTTTAACACTGTAATGTTTGGCTCTTTTAGAGAAGTTAGCATATACCACTATAAAAGAATCATGTCTTAGTTTTCCACCCTTGTAGAATAGACACTTCCCCTCGATCGCCTATTTTTTTAACAATTTTGTCGATTGGTGAAAGTTTAAGTTTATAACACCGATAAGCAACAATTAAGATATTAACAACAATTAGATATTAACAATACGCATTCATCGAAATGGGCAATATGAATATCAATTCATTGATACTTGAAATGTTAAACTAGTGTATCATATCGTTCATATTAACTTTCCCTTGACTTTCTACTATTAACAAACAATTATTTTCTTCTTTTTTTCCAGGGGGAGGGAATTACATAGACGAACGAATTCTTCACCTAATAAAAATGTGAATTAAAGGGTAAGAAGAGTCGCAATGACGTATGGAATTCAGTCACCTGTCTAAATTTCTTCAATCATTATCGTGTTTAGCAAATAACTAAAGCAATTGTGAAACGTACTTGAGTTGTCATAATTTGTGTGTGTGCTGTTTCGTAAATTACATAATTCACTTCCGTAACCATTTATACTACCACTAAATAGCATACCGATAAGATAATATTATTGTCATAATTTTACTATATAATATTATTGTATTTTGTTTTAATTTGCATTTTTAATGGAAGTTTAATACTGTGTAATTAATCCAAGCTGGAGAGTTGTCTTATTTATTTTATAATCTTCGATATACAGTAAATTTCCTAAACAACCATTAGCCATATTGTTTCCATAATCATGAACAAGGAGGTGAAAGAATATCAAGTATTGAATACTCTATTGAATATTCATGCAGCAGCAACCAACTGAGAGGCAAAAGTTTCGTCTAAAGAGAGAGTAGGAACATGCGGTTGCGATATGGCCAAGCTATAATTAATTCCCATTGTTTGGAATGGCCAATCGATCATGCAAAGTACAAAACCTGCAATTATTCTCGAAACCACGTGCTGATCAGTGATTGTCAGGTTCGCTGGCAACCTAACAATGACTGGCAGGTTTCCAACAGTCACTGGTGGCTGAAAGGAGTGAATTATGTCTTAATGATGAATTAAGTTTTAACTCGCTGCAAACAGTAGCACCAAAATATCGGCATTTACTTAACATTCACGTAGGAAAGCATCCGATCATTTTTTAGGTAAAAGTGGAAATATAATTATGAACTATTTGAACTTAAGACTTCGAAAAGTAATCCACAGATATGTGGAACTCACATAACCTCCAGTATGAGTTTTAATGGCATTATACTCTTAACCTACTCTATTAATTTCTTAATTTTGTAATATTTTTCAACATTATTATTACGCAATGTTAGCGCACGTTCACTAGTGGGTTTAAGCAAATTTCAGTCTGCAGTGGTGAGTCAATAAAGATTGTTTTGTTTCGTGGCGAATTTTTAATTAGTTGAAAAAGCATTAAGCAATACGTCTACATTAAACTTTGTTTTAAAATTAGCAAAATGGCTAATACAATATGATTTACGGAAATAGGTATACACGAAGATGCTACTTGCGGATGTTCACAAATCATTAAGTGATTTGAACAAATATTTAAACTGGTTATTTAAATGGGAGGAGAATTTCTGATAAATAGCAACCGTCTTGCTCTGAAAGAAAGGGATATACTTTTGTGTTGCTCTGAAAGATCACTAAACATAGCGAAATTAAAAAAAAAAAAGATTGAGTTTATGTTGAAATGATGACAGTTATTCTATTAAAATGATTTTGCACATCTGGAAGAAGGAGTTCAAGAAATGCAGTCAAATGTGTTGTGGAAGGAATGACTTGACTTAATCAATCCCGATACTAAATGAAGAATTGTGTATTATCCTTTAATTAATTTTGCACAGGGCCTCCCATGCTCGGTAATTATCAAGATTATTCTCTTCTAAAAGATCTATCTTTATCTATTAATTTTGTAATTTTGTAATAATATTTAATAGAAAAATTCACTATGAAAAAATAATAATGCACACTTTAATGGTGTTCCGAGTAATGAACCGTATTCAGCAATGGGACCTGTACAGAGGAAAAGAATTACTTTCTGACGGCGCAGCTCTAGAGCTGATAAGGGGGGGGGGGATAATACCAGAATTGCTTGATCCTTTCTTCTTTTTGCATATAGACTTATAGAGCAATTTCTTTTTCTATTGGTTGTTTGAATCAAGGAGAAAGCGTCTTAACCTCGTCGATTGTGTTGGCAGGAATATTGCCAGTGTGAAAAATTGCGTCTGTGATTTTTCAAGGGTTTAAGCAAACAAATTTTGATTAAACCATAATCGAAGCACACTTCCTTTCGGACATCTATATTGCTATATATTAATTGAAACGCCACTACCCAGACCAGTTTTGACCTTGTATCTGGAAAATTACTTCTGACTCCCACTGATATAAAAGTTGAAATCTGCGTAAGGACCTTTCGCATAATGCATAGTATTATACATGTCCGTAAGGATATGTGCATTCTATTATGGGATGCTAAGGCAATTAATATTAGGTCAACCTGTTCTGTATACAAGTAGTCTGGTCGTGAGGGTATTTCATGTGCAAACTTTGTTTGCTTATACTCAGATGAATGATATTTTTCTTTTAGTTGCAATGTCAATATTCTTTTCAGTGCTAACTTGAGTTTCAAAATAAACGAATAAAAAAATTACATGTTTTTGAAAATTCTGGGCATTTTTGAACCAAAAAAAAAAAACAGGAACAGATTTCATCAGAGTAAAAAATTATTGCGCTAGAATTTCTAGTTTTTGAAAGGTCAGAAATACTTGGGCACACAAAACAGAGTTGAGGATGGGTATGTCGCTTTCGTTAAGGAGGTCGTAACAACGTTCCTATTTAATCTACAGTATACGAAGCATTCTGTTACAAGCAAAGGTAAACTATGAGCAGACAGCGCACATGCTTCCCTGTCAAAGTCAACTATTCCATATGAGAAAAAAGTGAACTCATAAATAATAAATTTAGTTTAATCCTTTATCCAAGTGTGAGCGAACAAAGTTTGCGCCTGAAAATATCTTCAGGACTGGGGTAAGGTAGTACAACACCGGGACACTCGTAGCAAAGGTGGATCAAGCTGTTGTACTACCTTACCCCAGTTTGAAGATATTTTCAGGCGCAAACTTTGTTTGCTCACACTTGGATAAAGGATTAAACTAAATTTATTACAGTCTAACCAAGTGAAAAATAAACTTTCGACATCTTTCTCTAAATCCAGAGTCATTTAATAAAAAGGTGGCACACTTTTTGGCAACTCCTATAGGTAAAGATGACCTCTCTATTGCTTCTGCCTGGTACCTCCACTTCTGGACCTGGCTCCCACTGCAGAGACCTTAATAAAGGTCGAAACTAGTCTGGGTAGTGCCCCTTCCCATAATGCATAACATTATACGTATCCGCAAGGAGATGTGTTTTGCATTATGAGAGATACTGAGATAGGAGCGATGTTAGCTTAGTCCCCCTTTGCTACGAGTTGGCAGGTGTTGTACCACCTTACCCCACTCCTGAAGATATTTTCAGGCGCAAACTTTGTTTGCTCACACTTGGATAAAGGATTAAACTAAATTTCTTATAGTCTAACCAAGTGAAAAATAAACTTTGACCTCATAAATGAAAGGTAATTCATTTTGCTAAGTCAGATGACGGTTCATATTTTCCCCAACCGTGAATCGATAGGGACATCTAAAAGAGTTCCCCGAAGCCACCAGGATATAACGACTTGGCATGTTAGTGCGATAATAAAATGCAGCTAAGTACAGTAGCTTGTCAGGTACAAGCCTTCCAGGTAACCATGCATGTCACGTTCCAGCGTTATACGCTGCACTGGATATCGTGCTGCCGTTGCAGTTTGTGTTCTGTTACTTAGAACGTCAATCTTCCGGCTGACATGCATGTATGGAGACATTCTGCAGGTATTATGTGATCTATGTCTGTTTAGTTGAGATGCTGATGTGGCAGTCTTCCTTCTCCGGCAAACAGCACTCTAGTTGGGTTCTTTTCTCCTTTTTTTTTTTTGTAAATCACGAAAGGACAATTAATGAAAATAGTTCAAAGTAAGTGAATATTTTGATTTAGACACGAAGAAAGAATTAACGGAAAAGCTGACAGCAAGTATCAGTCCGATGTAATGAGGATTAGGTGACTCAAACTGTAAATGAAACTTTTTCACTTAACATGCTTCACATGACTCTTGCTGGAATATCATGTTAACTTATAAATTAATGTTCGTAATCGGCAAATTTCATGATTACGTGCCAGCGACAAGTAATTTTAAAGGAGAAAAGAAAATATGATTTCTGAGATGCACCAAAATATCGTTATGTTGAAATCTCTGAAACTGAGCTGACTTTGGATATAAATTATATTGTATTTACTATGCGCCTAAAGATAAATAAATAATAATCTTGTGTTTACTAAGAATGCGTCGTATTGAAATCCGGTCCTAGAATTTTTCTTCATTGGTATATCATGAACGAAGCTAATGGAAACATTAATAATTAAGAGTTTATTTAACGACTGGACGGTGAATGGAATCTATTTTGAGACAAAAATACTAATGATAATCAACGCCAAATAATAACACACGAAAGTTGATAACTTCCGTAATTGGAATTTTACCCTTTGACAGCCAATCTATATTTTACATATCCATACCGTGTCAGTTACTTTGACCCCAACGCATAGCAAACGGTCATTTATATAATCTGGTGAGCAAAAACAAGTATCACGGATGAAATAAAGAAAAACGCAGAGGGGGGGAATTGAATTATACTGATATTGAGATTAACAGCGGAGAACTTCCTGGAGCGGCGTTGACATGGATCCAGAAGGAAAACAGAACGAACAAACGCCTAATTTAATTTTGCAAAGAATGTCAGAAAAGAAGGAAGAATGTCTGTTGGGAGAGCTGGAGAGAAGCAGAAATAGTGGCACAAGACAGATATCTTGAGATGGACCTAGGCCTTATGTCCCATGAGCCACGAGGAGAATAAGTAACCAACCAACCATATCGGTATAGAGGCTGCACATCCTATATATGGGAATGTCGTTATAAAGAAAGAATGAACCTGTTGAATGTTTTTTGAATAGTTGGAGATTGTAGTTCTTTGGAAAAGGAAAGTAAGGATAGTTCGAAAGAACAGATAGAATGGATGAAAGGAGGAGATGTAGATTCAGTAGGAATGACGCAGAACGGATATTGACCAACAGACACTCGCAAGTGTTCACAGGTGAAAGATAAAGTAGTGGAATAGCGAAGTCATTCACGTGGACGGCAATGAAAATACCTTTAAAAGAAATACGGAAACAGAACGTCTCGAAGAGAGTAACTGGAAGAAATCTCTGAAAGAGGAATAATTAATTACATTCTCTCTCTCTGCATCAATTTTTCAATCAAAATAGATGCAGAGAGAGAGAGAGAGATGTAATCCTTGGACACCAAATAAATAAATTTTACAACACACATTCTTCAAGTGACTTAATAACTATATTTGTATTGATTAAATGGAAAACATGGAAAAACTGATGTCCTCGTTGGCTGAGATGTTAGCGTATCCACCTCCGAACCAAGAGACTGAGGGTTTGTATCACGCCATAAGCATGGAGGTTGTAACTGTCTTTAGGTTGGAGATGAATTTCATCATGTGATGTGTGTGAGAGAGACAACTGGTTCGCTTATTGGAGGCCTAAGATGGTTTGAAAACATTCCATGTTTAGTTTCTCGAGCTATGAGTTGTGCTTTAAGTCAGGAACTAAATGAAACATCCTTTTTTAATTGTGCCTTCTCATCAGGAACTCTATTTCTTCACATTTGTTAGTATAGAACATTTCGTTGTCCTGCTTGATGGCTCTTCTGACTTCTCTGTGTAATCTCTTGTAGTCTTCAGTCCCTGTGTCTCTTCGTTTTTCCAATCGCCTTCTTTTGATTAGATCCCATGTTGAATCTGATATCCATGGGTCTCTTGGTCTTCTTATTGGGCAGAGGTACTTCTTCGCTGTATCCTGTATTGACTCCTTCCCAAAGCATTTCTGGTGAGTTCTCTTCATTGGTCTCCAAAAATTAATCCAACCGAGTTCATGTTTCTTCCGTGAATCCACCAGGAATTACTCTAACATCCAATCTAGTGGGATGTGCCTGACCTGGAAGTTTTCGGAGTCTTAGGCTTACTTTGGCGCTTACTAGCTGATGGTCTGTACCACAATCTGCTCCAGGATCAATCTGGTTCCTTGACCTATCAATGTTAGATGTTCAAGTATAGGTCCGTCGTGTATGTTTCTGGAAGCAAGTATTGGTAATAACTAATCTGTTAGCACGGGCAAATTCCAACAGTCTTTCGCCAAGGGTGTTACGTACACCTAGACCAAACATGCCACAGACTTTAGACTTGTAATTCGATTATTGGCTTGGGTGCCTTATAGTGATGTTCAAGAATGCTGTAACGAATAATGATCATCACATCCGAACGATTAATGAAGAATGAGCGATCCCCCACGTAACAGACTCCAAGTAATTGCTTTAACAAAGTTGGCAGCTGAAGCGGGCAACCATGCAGGAAGGGGGATGGATGATATTAAAGAAGATTTCGACATTATTCAAATAATGTCTGCTCTGTGTTTCTGTTGTCGAGTGAAAGCTGGGGAGTAAAGACTGCGGAGACACGAGAGTGAGCGATGAATCAATCACTTGTGAATGTCGTAAGAAACTTAATGCCTGCAAGTGGTAATTATACTATACTGGAAATGGAAGTGAATTTAACTACATTGCCAAATGTACATATAGATTAGAGCACGAGACTGCTCAACTTGCCGCACAAAAAGATAATTTTGTACATTAAAGCTAACATAATCTGCTTGGTTGAATACTACAATAATCAGTATACTGTCTATCCTTAATGTCATCACAGTATATACTCTCTCTCTCTCTCTCTCTCTCTCTCTCTCTCTCTCTCTATATATATATATATATATATATATATATATATCCACCTTCCCGATTTTTGGCTGTCTGAAATGGATTGAAGTTCCATGGTAGTATCTAGAGCAGGGTTTCTGGATGGTGTAAATGTATATAATAAATAAAAATCGAAAATAACTTTAGCTGCTCCACTATAATACTAACTGAAGTTGTGTAGGTTTACAACTTTTCATGACTGGTAGTCGCATTTAAGAAAAGAGGGGAAAGGTGGATTTAAGACGCGTGCTACAAACGAAATTGGGACACTTCCTGAAACTTCGAAGCAGTATAAGTAGGTAACTTATTTTATCTTTCCTAGATCTTAAAAAAAAAAGAGAGATAAACCCAGTTTTATTGAACTTACAGTGCTCAAATAAATGAAAAAATTAAAAACGTTCTCAGAATCACCGGGATAAAGTCAGCGAATTTCGTACGCCCTCTCTCCTTTTTATTTTAGTTGATCTTACAAACTGAATAATCCTCTCCTTACAGCATGACATTCTGTTTCCTCTTTCGAGATATCTTAATATAAAGCATTAAAAATGACTCCTAGATGAATACAGTTTACGAAGCTTTTTCATTCTGCGAGAATAAACAATTACGTAGGAGTTAGTGTGAAAAGGCGAAGTTTCCCATAAATATATATGAGACGCATTTGCAGTAAAGAAGGCAAACGAGGAAACGCCAAATAATTGAAAACCGTATTTTTTTCTATGCTCTCACGGCACGTCTTCTTTTTGTGTGGAGGTTACAAAAGTAAATGTATTCGGTAAACAATTGTTGTACGACACTGCGCGTAATTATATGCTGTATACTTGTGATAGCACAGTGATCATATTAGTGATTTACTTCTGAAGCCACTGACTGGAAGGAAGACAAAAAATAGTTGTAGTTAAATTCGAAGTGCCACGTACATCGTTGCGTTTTTCCCGCATCTTTTCCCGGAGGGTCTAAACTTAAAGATCACCTGCTAGAAAGTAATAAATTACAAGAAATACATTTGAGAAATGAAATTCGATACGTGTTAATTAAAAAATCGATAGTAATGTTGGTCAGATAGTAATACGTGTCGATAATATGGATCCATGTTTTTTTTAATTAAGAAAAATGCAATTCTATTAGATGACGTTTTAATCCATTCAAGTGATTTTGTCACATCGATTCCTTTTGTTGTGATTTTCTGAATTGACTCCCAAGCAGAGAATAAGTTGAGCAATCGCATAATAGCAATCAAGTGAATACTAAGCGTTTCTTGGTATTCATCATTTCGATGAATATTTAGTGTACAGTCATACTGTTAACGGTGGTTGACCATCCTTCCTTGTTCAACCATTTCGAAAGATTACAAAGACATTTAAGGGCAGACTTCCTTTATGGAAAGAAAAAGAATGGCACACCTAGCTTGTTCCTTGTAATATTCATCATCGGTTCATTTTAGCAGACTGCAAAATTCGAACTATTATTGCAACCAATCAGTATGATCGCAAGTCTATCTACTGTGCAACAGCAGCATAACCTTCCCGAATTCCTATAAAGTCACAGCCTAAATTTTCTCCCCATGTAAATGAAACTGTCGTTGATCTTTTCTAAGGCAAAGAGAAATTCATGCAATTAAATTCATACAAAATAACAACACAGCCCTCAAATACTAAATATTTTCTCTGTTTGTGCAATCCGAATCTGAAAGCTATTCCTTGTGCACTTCGTGAAGAGTGCCAAAAGTGTTTGATACAAGGATTTATTCACATGAAAGTGAATTAACAAATGTCTTTAATGCTAATTTAAAATTACTTATGCAAAAATTCAGAAAACAAGTAACTTCTAAACGTTTTAAAAAACGAAAATTTTGATCTATTTCTTATTGTAAAGATTGTTTCGATGATTTAAAGAAAGTCATTCCAGAGTGTGAACGAAATCACCGAAACAATCTTCGCTATACAAAACAAGTCTAAATTTTTCGTATTCTTTGTCAAGTCCGCTGCAAACCTTTCGGGCTCTTATATGCTCTTACTTTAATAGCGAGGCTCTAAGAAGTTAAGATCATTATATATTTAACTTATCTTTACCAACACCGTAATATTTACATGACAGGCAGTCGTTTCACAGAGTTTCTTGGTGTAAATAACGCGATGCCGACATTTCGACTCGATTATCGTTTACTAGAGGCAATGAAGTAATTTCGTGATTTGTAGCGTGCACATATCCCTCCCTTGAATACCCACTAAAGGCATCGCTACTTTTAAGGTACAAATTGTACATCCTTATTTTCCTCCTGGCTGGCTATCGTAAAATATTAGGGGTCATTTGCATTTTATAGACCTCTTTAGTAATAAATAAAAAGAAGACAACCAGCCAGCCTCAATTTTTATAAAGTATCTTAAACATTGCCTTCCGAACATGGCAAGATAACACCCATAAATGTTTGGTTGGTGGTATAACTATAACTTGGTGGCTTCAGGCAGATGGAAAGTTTATTTCTTTACGACCAAATACAAGGCATTTATTAAATTATTTAGGTTTTTAACATTCACGAAAAATCAGAAGTGTTAGCAAATACAGTATTCGCTGTACAGCTCAACTCGTCCTAAACTATATCAATGTTTTGTGTTTAAATGTATTGTATGAAGATAAGAAAATACCACTAATTAAATTTGATTTATAGTTCGTATTTCTGTTAAACCTTAAACCGACGATAAATTGAATGAACTTTTATCGTTTCTAAAGACTTGATTGCAGCTTCTGTATGGTAGAAAAACGTATTATATTAAAAACAATACGAATTTAATAGTTAAAATCGTTTGTCATTCTTTCACTGATGTACTTAATTTAATCCTGAAGGATAACAAAATAAAAATCCACTCAGTCCTAATGGATTCTTTAGCTTCTAAGAGCAAGTGGAGAAAGCGGTCAAACTAATCTGTGCCAAAATAAATGATTGAGGTGTTCGTTAATCTCATTGAGATGCATTGGAATCATTGCATGGAAAATTGATCTCCCTGCCCTTTCTCTGGGGAGAAAAATCCATTCAGAGAGAAATCACAATTTTCGCTATAGAACGAGTATTTGAACAGCACCTTAAAGCATGTGAAATGATAAAGAGAAAAGCCACTGCCTACAAATTCTTAAATTAGTCATAAAGGAGAATCAAGAATGTCCAATTACCGAAAGATTTTAATACTAATTAATAAATCATTTAAAAAATAGGATGGAATTCTGAAATGAGCAGTATCTTGTTTGAATCATGTGTGGCATGATATGTAGAATTGCATTCTACAACGTGTAGCTTGTGAAATTTTCTCCCTTGAAAAATTGCTCAGTGAATTTCCTCCCCTCCTCCTCCCCATTTGTCCGAGGGCAGCCATTTAACTTAAATGGTGAATGATGTCCATGACAGCAAACATGAATATTCACTTCCAGCTTTTTGATCCCAACATGGAACTGCTGACTTTCCCTTATATATTCCTTAGAGACAACATATTTATTTTTTTGTCTTGTAGTCAAAGTCATTGACTTCGCAGTGATCGACTCATGGCAAAGAATGGATAAGAGATAAGGTCAATCATTGCAGTTTTTCTTAGGATTGGAGCGGGGGGGAGGAATCGGAACTATATCTGCTAGCCTTTTTCGTGCAATCCTTTTTCCACTCTGAAACATATAACGAAGAAACTAAGATACAGTTTCGACCTAACTAATGAAAGAAAATAAAACACTGTGGACTTTTTTCTCATCACTATATTGCATTTCATTTGACAAAAAAAAAAAATTCTCATTGGGTTTAGCAAAAGCACTTATAATTACTTAAAATAATTAGCCTTCAAAGGCTTCCCTAGTGATATTTAAGCGCGATGTGATCTTTACTTTGAATGACTGAAAGAAACCGGTATTAAGCTTCGCTATCTCCGAGAATGTTGCGCAATCTGCCAGTTTTCATATCTTTGTGTGTTTTGCAACTTAAAGTCAATCCGTTTTTCATCTAAACAAGAATATGTAGTACAGTATTCCCGTTTTCAATCTATGCAGTTGTAGTTACAATTCGTTCTGTAATTTATTTGTACAGCACTAGCGATGGAAATTTTAATTTTATTACGGGATTTCTTAGTTAAATAACTGTAAATTTTTGTTAAGATGGAATAATTTTGTCAAGTTACACGTGCTCTATATTGCATTCCGTTTGCAGTATTAGGAAACGAAGATCGATGCAGAATCATCTTCAAATGTGTTAATTTTACTAGATATTTGTAAGTTATTATTCGCTAATGTACATAATAAAGAGAATTGGAACAGTCTCAAAGCTTTTAAATCCTCAGAACTTTCAACTGAAGTGAGTTAGACCGTTTCATGGAAGTAGCATGGTAGATTTCCCATTCTAGAAACTCCGGCTTTTGATTTCGTTAATCAGATGGAACAACACGCCGCCATGAACACATAATATTCCGGCCTCACAGCTTTAGTTGCTTGCCCTAATTCCAAATAACCTGACCAGAAATACAGGAACTTGAACACTTATTTCCAAGAAACTCTTAATTCAATGCAATGATGCATCGAATTAAGAGTTTCTTAATTATTTCAATGCATCTTATTTCTTATTAAGATGCTTATCGTGCATGAGGCTGATTTCATTCTCGTATTAGGATTTTATTAATGGTCTTGATCGATCGTTCAATACCTAATATCTCTTGAAACATCTTATAGAGGATATCGCCCCAAATTAATCTCATAGCCCATATTTTCAAATTTCTCTTGATGGCGTAATTAATTATTGATATCTTTCGGACTACAGTAAAATATGCGCTGATTAAGTGCGTATTTCTATTTGTCTCTTTCGCAAAGTGTGTTTGCCAAGGAAATATTAAAGTATAAAGTTATATAGTTCGCCCACCGTTTGTAGGTCCCTGCTTAGCGTCTTTCCAAGAATAGTCGATTCATGCTGAAGGGGAGGAAGAAATGAAGGACGTCCGAATTGGTCGCCAACACGCAAAATCGCTTTATAGGTAAACTTTTCCAACTGTTATACAAGCAACATAGTTAACTACAATAATCATAAAAGAGAAGTTAATTTTCCGACCGGTAATAATAAACAACTCATCACACAATACGGACCAATTATCCTATTATCGGAATGGATTCTCCTTATTGTGACATGCGCAGAAGTGTCAAGGGATCTTTAATCGGTGGGCGAAGTATACTTAAGTCTACAAAAAAGCAAAACTCTATTTAATACAGAAAGGCGATAATCTTAAACATAATTTTAAATTCAATAAGCAGTGATTATGTCAACACCAGTCAGTCAAGAATATCATCTGGCTCATTTTAGGGGACAGAATCGGTTTTACTTTCTGATGAGAGTTAAGCATGCCAAACCCTGTGTTCTGTATCTCTAGTACAGGAAAGGTAAATGAGCCAGTCCTTGGATTTTCAATCCTGGTACATGTCAAACAAGTCATATTGCATCTGTAAAACAAAATATTTTACTAACACCATTTCAATTGCATGTTTTTACTCAGTATTATTTTTCTTGAAAGTGTTGTCTATTAATCAAGATAAAAAAGCACTTATTTTTCGGGTGTATAAGATAGAAAAACAACAAACTAGAAATCAATTATTGATCACTAACAAGGCTTAATATTTGCATTCGTGTAATGAAGCAAATGGATGTGCATGAATTTATCCATTCGGAAACGCGAAAAATATTTCCATTTCTTAATTATGAATGATTACGTTCCTTCCACTTAGGTGGGATTGGTGTTTGCGAACATCTTCATTAAAGAGCACGCATGCCTGGGTGTATGTGAAAGAGCGAATTTAAATTACGCGAGTGGAGGCGAGTGTTGTAAAATATCGCTGCAAATGAGAAACATAAATTAAGCTCATATTTTTCCCCTTTCAAGATTTTCTAGGAAGAAGGCGCAATAGAGCGAGTTCTGACGAGGAAATCGATCTGCTCGGCTTGGCTTTCTCCAAGGCATGCCATTATGAGTCATCAGACATCACTTAAATTTCCCCAGTGAAGCTTATTTGACAGGCTTAAGACCTGCTTGGAATGAAAGGTATTAGCAAGTGTGTTGGAGAGGCCTATCCTGTCCTTCCGCCAAAGAAAGGAGAAACACCGGCTGAATTCGGACATCCTTTAATGACTGCGAAAGTATTAACGGGACTTTTTAATGCGCCAGAGTAAGAATAAGACGACGACCGAAGCGCATACGAGATTTTAGACAAGAAATCAGAGTATACGATATTTGAGTATTTGAAGCTTAACTTAAACTAATCGAAATTCTAACTTCAAAGTAAATGTTTTATTTCTAGGGAAAACAGCTTTTGGAAATAAAACATCTGTCAAAAAGAGTTCGTACAAAATACCGTCTCCAAGTAATTTAGATTCTGCAGGAGGAATACAGATTAGCAACAAGATCTAATGCTTTCTTCCTTTTCACCAAGAATTTCACTATAAGAGATTATTCAACATACAGTGAACAATTGCTTTGAATTGGCTGAAAGTTGAGGATTAAAAAAATACTGATATTAGTTCAATACTTGTAGAGCGTACGTTTTAGTTTAAGGGAATACATATTTTCTAAAATTATAGTAGAAAAAAGTAAAAATTCAAAGAGTGGAAAGTAGAGAAAGTCGAAAATCGTAGAAAATCATAGCTTAAAAAAAAAAAAAACACTAATTCTGTTAGTTTACGGTCAAACTGTGATAGGGCGTCAGATACCTCAGTTCGGGTGACGCAAACGATTTAAAGGAAAATAGCGAATTACATATACTAAATCTGATGATCAGCGACCGTGAAATTGCAAGCAGCAGAATTGAACTATAGCGTGATGGACAACAAATTCAATGACAGGCGATGTGTTTGTAGCGGGATATTTATCTGGATCATCAATGCAGGCGTGGAAGACAAGAAAAGAACCAAAGCGTTTATCTTCAGATACATTTGTACTAAAACAAGCTAGATGAGAAACGTAAAAGATCGTTGGAGAAAAATTATGGTAAATACCTTTAGCAGAAGACTGAACTACCAAATAGAAATATATCTTTTTTTTTTTTCAATTTCCTTAATTTTTTTTTCTCGTGTTTCTTGTACATTTGTTTGCCCGTTGGCGGTTTCGGTATTTGGAAAAAAAATAACTGGGATTATAAGTGTGTGGCCTACATTCCACATAGCCTCTTAAACCGAAGCTTAGATATGCGACAAGGCTTTTAAAGGGATGGGTGGGAAATAGTTACCTTATCGACAATAATTGTCTAAAGGATTAGAACCATCAATTCAACGAAGATATCTCAGTGAACTGTGATAACACGTGTCACATGTCTTAACGCAATCCTCACCCACCCTTGAAGAGTGTATCCTGAACTGACTCATTTGACAGTGTTGCCTAACAAAAGCTGATAACGAATACTACAATGAAGAGATCTTATATTTAAGAAGAAAAATGTCAAAGAATGTGTCATTAAGTAAAACTGATAACAGTGGTGAAAAACAGCTGATAAACGAATTTCTGTTAATAAGAAATGGGTGATTTTTGAGGATGGAAAAACGTTATGGAGGACAGAGTATGAACCTTATACATTATGCAGTAGGTTCAAATGTTTCAGAGATGTTTGATTATCCTTTGTCTTCCGAGTGTGATTATGTTTCACTTTGGCTTTTCATTTTTTCAAATTTCATTACAATAAGGATGGGTGTGATGTGTTCATTACAAAACCATATATATTCCTCGAGAGATAGTAGCTTACCCACCCCCCTTGCAAATAATTCTAAAAAATTATTTTCAGGTTCATTCCAGTTAAGAATATTTTTTCCATGCCGTCTAGAGACCCTTCTGCAGAACAAATGGATATTTATGTAAAGCCACTCGAAGGAGAAGAAATGTACTTGTAGTTTACGTTTCGAAACTGAAGATATCAATGATATTGAGAAAATAATTTAATATTTTCGGTCAAATTCGTTTTAGTTGCTTGAAATAGCCAATCAGCATTGCAGTGACTATCAGTTGTTGAAATTGGCCTTCCATTTAGTAGAGCACAGTCTCATATAGGTCTTGGCCTTTCATCTGGCTTCGAATCCCTTTAGGGATGCGAAGAATCTGTATAATGAATTTCGTTTGAAGTGAATTATCCCGTTTCAAACGCAGGCGGACGGAATTTTCCTCATAAAACCGGAGTTTTTCATTCAGCGAAACAGTATAACTGGCCAGAAAAACACACACAACTTGGCCTCATAGCCGTAATTGTTTTGGCCACAAATTCAGATGTCCCAATAGCTCTGAGGAGCTATTCCCAATATTTCTGAAGAGCTATTGAGAAGATTCCTATTACTTCTGACAGGATAGTGATTACACACTATCTTGAAGGAATAAATGCAAACCTGTTTGCATTTATTCCTTCCGGACGACTCATTGAGCTTTGAGTTTTTAATCTCATTCTCTCCGTGGGTTAGATATTCTTAATGATATCAACAGGAGTTCCTGTTCTGTGCAAAGAACTCTCTCAATTGAGAGACGCAAACTCTGATTACAGCAATCCCGCGATTAGTTCGCTTAATGCGTTCTTTAAAACAGGCGCATTAATCGAAAACGCACTAATCGAGTATAATAACCTATGGAAAAAAGTATAATTCGTTCCTCAAATTTCTTTTTTGAACCTTCATTTTTTTTTTTTTATAAAATAATTAGGGTATGTCTCAGGGCCTAGTTAACGGAAAACTATGAAGCTGAAAGACAATAAAACATTTTCAAAATATAAATCTATTATTCTGGCGAGCATTCTGTTTCTTTTTTTTCATACAACTGCCTCTTCTGCAAATTTTCCTGCTTCTCTCTTCACAAGGGCCAGTCCCTAAGCGTTGCTACTTAAAAGTTTCGGTTGCACGAAAAATATTTTAAATTTGTTTCTGTGAAATCTCATTGGGCTTGTCAGTGATTAAATTTTCTTCATATTCTTCAGGATCTTCCCGTTGTGCATTTTAATTTAGCAGGTCGGAATCTCTCAGTTTCTCAGAATGAGATTTAATTAACTTCGATTCATTTGAAAAGCCACTGAAATCATTTGTACAATGTGGAAGAATGTGTTTCCAAATGGATCGCATATTGCTGACAATAATGTCATTCGACTTTCCAAGTTTATAACCAGGCTGAGATTTCTCTGATTTAGCCAGAAAAGTCTTGGAAGGCACTGGCTTCCAAAAAAAAAGGCCAGTTTCATCGACATTAAATATTTGTTGTTAACATTAGTCCCCTTCTTATACAATTTTCTTCAAATGTCTGGATAATTTGCGGCCGCTTCCTTATCGGCACTTGCAGCTTTGCCTGTGATTAGAACATTATGTAGGCTATTTCTCAAAGCACCCAACACTAACGTGGAATTCTTCTTTTCCATCATTGATAGCCCATTCTTTCAAGGTTGCAAAGAGACTTAATGCTTTGATTTAATAAGGTCAGTTCTTAGCAGGATCATAATAATAGTTACAATCTTCGATCCGTATAAATTTTTGGTTACAATCTTCGATCCGTGTACAAAGAAGGCTCTCTAATTCAATCATTATAATACTTTTTATTCAGCAGCTTTGCTTAAAATTGCTCTTATAGTTGATTCACCCATTTTTGTGTTCTTGTCTTATCTTTGCTCTGGACTCGCCTTTTTCACTTTCTTTATTATTTTAAGATTTTCTTCCAATGAAATTACTTTCCGAATCATATTCACAATTTCACTTTTTTGCTCACTAATTCTTTTACTCATAAAGAAAGGTTGGGAAAATACATTTAAAAAAATGTAAGGAAAATAATTGCAAAGGAAGTACGAGATATGATCAGGAAAATGTTATGTAATTAGCAGACGACATGAATTTTAGAGGTAAACATTTGGAACATGGTATACATAACCTACATGGAATTAGTGTAGTATGCCATTAAAATTACTTTGTAAAATGTTTTAAATCAGTAACTAAATTATTTCATTCTGGTGAGTGATTTTTTAAAATAGTTAGCCATAAAAAATTTATAGATAGAAAATTTTTAAAATCTGAAGCATTTATTTTTAAGATGTTTATAGGCGCACTAGTTGAATTTGGGTATCGAAAACAAATGACGCACTAATCGGGGACGCATTAATCAAAGGATTAGTGTACCTTGGTGGCACGTGTTTATCATATTTATGCTGATATCATATTAGCGATTTGGGTGCTCGTGCAGCATATATTGATACTGTTTCACTGATAATTTAAAATTCATATGCGTGAAGTGTTATTTTAAGTTCAATCATTAGTCAAAGTGCATGCGAGCATACAACCTAATATGTAAATATTATAAAAAAAGTTAGTGACTATTCAATATGTCATGTTGTATCACTGAAACTTTTATTTGCTCAGCATGGCGATTCCTCTGTAAATACATCTGGACAAGTTACTAATATAGGTGCAGTGGTTTCACGAAATCTGTCGTGTTAATAACCATTGCTGCAAAGAAAATGATTTGATTTTGTTTATTTGTTTTTACTGTGATATCACATCCGTCGGATTTGTAATACGTAGCAAACAAAGCTTAATGCGAAGTGTGTAAGCTTTATATTTACACCCAGAAATCTAGAACGAAATGAATTGTGTTATATAAGCAAGTAGTGAGCTTCTTATCATGTGTGGGAATAACCTTCAGTTAAATTCAGGGTGTTCGAAAAGAAACGCAATCTGCAGGAAATCCATATATTATTAGAACTACCTTTCTTCCAGATTGAAAAGCCATAAATATGAAAGTGATTTCATATTTATGGCTTTCATCTTAACCTAGCAAGAAAGAATATTTTTTTAATGAATACATTAGGAATCAAAGTTAAAAAGTCCAACGAAGGAATATGAACAGCTATATGATACGAAAACTGCTCCAAGCATATCGAGTATCAAATCCCTCCCTCTACGAATAAAAATACGTCGGATGGATTCGTATGCAGTACGGTGTGGAAAAAAGAAAAGGGCTTACTTGAAGACAAGCTTTTGTACATTCATGATTCAGTAGTCCAAAGAAGTTTGTGAAATTATCAGAAATTGAACCTCGTAAAACATGGTTTCAAACAGACAACACGACATCTATTTCCCGCACTTCTTTGAGTGAGTTTGAATCTGTTTCACGAACAGCTGATTTTAAGTCGGGTGGGCTAAGATGTCGCGATCTTAGCCCACCCAACTTCTTTGTATGAGGATTTTTCAAGACAAAGTGGTATTCAAATCAACCTCATAAAAGGAAAAGCTACAACTTAACATTCAGTGTGCAGTGGATTGCATATCAAATGAATTAAGAAATGCTTTTGATATCATGATTCGTCGTGTTTGTTGTTTCCGACTAATGGGGTAATTTTGCATTATTTTGGATTTCCGTTTTTTTTTAATCCATTTGTTTGCATATATGTTTAATGTCTGTTGGATATGTATATAAATACACACCCCTCTAGAACATATGAAACCACTTACGTACAAGTACATTCTAAACAAATACACCATTGTTGCCTGATGCGCTACGAAACCATCAATAGTTGCGCAGATAAAATACCTGATTTAACATCTGCATTATCGTCAATTTTTCCATCGATTGCTAAAAGCTAGAGAGGATTGAGTTTAATAATGATATTTAAACTGAAAATATAATGACAAACAACTAAGGAATTTGTCTGGGTGTTGCCGGTTCGTACTTCATTTATAATTATAGGTATTACTTGGGAGAAACGTGGCTATAAAGCACATGGTGTAGGCTACAAGAATTGCAGTTTGGAATAACTTGATAACAACTTGATAATGTATTTAATATTATAATAGCGACCTAGATATCAACGCGTTAGATAAAATGTGCGTGTGTGTTGTTAGAGTAACGATAATTAAATGTGATGTCAGAATAGGCGGTCAGGATGAGATAAATGGACAAGTTCTTCACTCTCGAAGTTTCCGAGGGACGCAAAATCACTACGGCCGCATTTTTTGTCACGGCGCTCATAAATTACGATGAACGCTACTCCAGAAAGGGTTAATTATGTATTTCGTGTCGGACTTGATAAATAATGTACTCTCAGAAATGTGTAAATATTTGGAGATGGCAAGTTATTGTTGCTGTGCGCAGTAACCGGCCTGCCGGTAGAAAATCCGCTATCATCATCGTGTCGACCAGACACGTTTAAGTGTTCATTTACAAGGCGTAATTACGTAGTTTTAGTGTGCAGTAATTAGGGCAGGCTTACCCTGATGTGCATGTTGGTAATCTGAAGTGGATCTGCTTTAATCTGAATTAATAAACATTTTCTCATTACGGTGCTCAGCCAGATAATGTCAAGTGTCAACCGTAAAACCTGTAGCGTCCACTTGACGTTCTTCATGTCAGTCTTTGTGACAGTCTTTGTGAAATGGGGAAGGTACGCGTATCGAAAAGTTTAAACGGGCTATCATTTTGCATCAAATGCTTGGTTTTTCATACTTTGGTATGTCACGTGCGTGGCATGCCACGCACGTGATTATATTTTTCATGGTTCTTAAACAGAACCATGAAAGTACTTATTTTTTTCTATTTGTGTTTCTTTTTTCTTCTCGCCTCTGTAATAGTAATGAGGAACGTTGCAACATTCGTTCTTCGGTTAAGTCTAGGGAAAGATTTAGGCGGGAAGAACATTTATTACGGGCTAGCAACGATAGGTCAGTTAATCGTTGTCATAAGGAGGCGAAATAGTTTCTCTTCATGGTAAGCCAGATTTTTCTGACAGCAAAATATATAAACGGGTCATTAGAACACACACAATTAACAGACATAAAACAATGGCCTCATAGCGTTAGTTGCTTTACTGTAAATCTAAATAATTCAATCAAAGCTAATAAAATCTGATTTTGCACGCAAAGAACCTTCATAAATATTTTCAGCTCAAAGTGGTTTCACCGGTTACATATATAGGTAGTAGAGTTTTTTCTACCTATAACTAAAGAACTTCCTTCCCGCAAAACTGCCAAACCAGCCTGAGAGCACAAGCAATTAACAAACTTATTACACCCTCAAACCTTAGTTCATTCGATTGCGATTCGTTTCTTTAATCAGTTGATTCATCTCTCGAACTAATCGAAATTGGTTTTTGGTTTGAATGAAACTGGCAAAACAACAGCTAAGGTCACGTGAACAGCATATTTATGGCAGGTCTACTCTGGATGATTTGTTCTGTTCCGGGAAGTTTTAACACTGATTCTAAGAAGAAAAAAAAAAAGATTTGCAAGCAATGATGCAGCTTAATACAGAATTCATTACTGATGACGACACGAATTTACACACACACAACATCAAGAATGTACATATAATTAAGAAGTTTGCTAGGCACAGCAGTTATGTGCTCCACGATGTTAAAATTTGTATCTAACCGATCGATTTGAACCTCCAAGATTCCTTTCTATCATATACTACCATTTTCATGAGAAACCACTTCTGATATAGAAGCGAAAGTATACAATCACGTCTGAGAAAATGGTGCTGGTCATTGAGACTGACCGAATGTTCATTTGGATGTAAAACAAAAAAAAATTATATAACTGCCTGACATCAAGGTTTATGACACAAATTGTTAAAGATTCAGTTGTGTAAATTGTTTGCTTTGCCAAGGGTATTTTTGTATGCTTCTCCCCACAGCTGCAAATTCCATGCCGAATTAGACAATATACCATTGTGTAATCAAGTGTTTTCAGAAAGTCACGAAAGATTACGCATATGATAGGTAATCTGGTAATATATACTTCAATTTGGTTGTATCCAATTGGATTGTGTCAACCATTTCAAACTGTTCTACATGTATACCCAGGTGCTGGTCGGAGTGTATTCTGTGAATGAGATCACAGTTGTAAATAAGTTACGTCATTGATTTGAAGTGCAAAAGGAAGTTAGAGTAGTGGATAAGGATTCGTGCCATGATTTGGCGGCCACTTTAAACCAAATAGGGGTAGGGTAAATGGGGGAAGCGACATCAGTGTCATGGGTGTGTGTTGTTATGAGATATAGATACGTGAATGGTTTGCATATGGAATTGTGGGTGATGGTTAGAGATAAGATAGAGTATGGAATGTTTAGAATTTCCCTGGGGCCCTCATCTGTCACTGACGTCACGTTTTGTCTTTGGTTGTCTACAGTTGGCAGTACGAATTTTCCAATATAGGTTTGTGTTATTTTTCCTGTTATTGAGTATGGGAATTTTTAGGTTTAGAATCAAGAGATGGTGGCAGCATTTAGACATTTTCTAAATAATTAATTATAGGCTATCATTGCTGTCCCCTCAAACACACGCTTTTTTTCTCAGATACATTACTCATCCGAATATTTTGATTTGTCTAAAATTTAGTATCTTAAAGTTCATTGCTTTTCTAATTAAGTGCTATCTTTATTACAAAATTTATGGCTATTGAAATTTTTAGTTTAGAGTCAAGAGATGGTGTCAGCATTAAGAGATAAAAATGAATTCTTTTTTGAATGAAAACCAAATGGCATTTTTAAAAAAAAAATAAAATAAACTGTCATTTAAATGGATTACAAGAACTTTTGTATGTAGTCTAGAAAAATTATAATGATAATTTAGATTAACTTACATTCTCTCCAGAATGGCTCTTCAGAATGCAAATAGATATTCTAAAATAGATGAATTATAACCAAATATTCACAGCACAACACAAGCAAAACCTGAAAGAACGAAATTACTGTAAATAACCTGAAAATGTAGTTGACTCTTGTTCCTTTAGGTTTCTGTCCGTTCTTAATATCATTCGCACTGTGGCTCATAGCTATGCTTTTTTCCCACGGTTTCTGTCCAAAGTGACATAGAGTTGAATTGGAAAGCGTTTTTGTCGTGGGTATGTGTGACTTCCTGTGTTTGGTTTGGGACTCTGTTAGCAATTTCTTATTAGAAACTTCTTTTGCCAATTAGTTATTTTCTATTATTTCAAATGAATATTAGCTCTATAGTATAATTTGTTAATTTATATGTTACAGAGTTCCAAACATTTAAAACTTTAGACTATAGTGATATGTTTAGGTAAGTGTAAAACTCAACGTGTCTTTTCATAACTAATATCCTCCCTCCCGAGACCCGAAAATGCGGACTTTTGATATGGTTCTATATATATATATATATTTTTTTTTTCAATCTGCTTGGTTGTTTTTCTCTATTTTACTTTAAATCTTGCAGTAGTATTTTAATAACGGAAACGTCAGCAAAGAGATTGTGTATTTCAGCAACTGATTTTTCGGAAGTCGAAATATGGAATTAACAAATTCTAAGGATGCATCACCATCTGGCCACTGAAGCTCAAAATCCCAACTTCCTTGTATTAATGAAAACTGCTCTGTGGCTTTGAGCCTGCTTTCCCACATTTCTTAATACGACATACATTTCTCATAAAATTCAAATATGCTTTTAAAAATCTATTTTTTTATGTATCCTTCGTTTAAGTACAGAAACTGCTTTTTGCACTCGTAATTTTTTTTCCATTCATAACGTAACAGAAATTAAAACTTTAAACTTAACAAGTAACTGAAAGTAGGGTTACCATATATCTTGAAAACAATATGCGACATCAATGTCAACCATCAAAAATAAAAATATATATAAACAAAATGTAAAGAAAAATAAAATGTTTACCTTCAAATAAATATTTATGATCACGGCAAGCAAGAAATTCATCAGCTTTTCAAAGTTTTGAAATTCCTACCCATATTGTTTTCATCATTTGGTATCATTTAAATCAGGAACAGGTATGCTTATTAAGTACGCTAATGGTTTTGATTTTTATCTTCCTATGGCGAGCAATATTTGCATGTTGATTCACTTGTTATCTACACAGTACGATACGTTTTTATTTTCTACACCAAACGTTTGAAGAGTTTTAGTAACGTGATGGGTTAAAATATCTACTGACTCTCAGCAAAATAACCAAATTCTTACAGTCATAATGTTAGAATTTGGTACGATTCTTATATTCTAGTCTGGTGGCGGTATCTAGAGATATAGTAACAAAATTGTCACTTTTCAGTTCATTTGTGCTTCATTCACAAAACTACAATTCCATTATTTGCTATGGCCTCTGTTTTTAATTCCCCCACACTAGAACAGTATTGGTAGTAAAGATGTAAAATAAGTTTCGACTCGCAGTCACTTGATTTCAATTTTTATCATGCACAATTGTATTAAAAAAAAGAAAGTGTGCCTTCTCTTTATTTTTGGAAGCAGCATAAACGTTTTCTCCCTATTTCTTCTTGTTATGTTGTACGAACATTAATTTATCCCGTCTTTTCACTCCCTAAAATGTGTATTTATGTTATCAGCACAGTAATGCGTTTTTATTTTCTACACCAAACTTTTTAAGAGTTTTAGTAACGTGATGAGTTAAAATTCTGTTGGGTTTTTTGTTCTAGTCTGATGGACACATCTAATATAGTAATTCATCTAATATAAAATAACAAAATTGTCACTATTTAATTCATTTTGTACTTTATCCATTAAAAAACCCACAGTATCAAAGTAGTTGATGTGATTGATTTCTTTGCCATTGTTAGGATGACTTCAGGTAACATCCCCAATTCAACCTAAATTACTGCATTTATTAGTAACCAGCATGCATTCAAACGTAAACAATTGCCGAAGTTGCTTGAATGTCTTGAATGTAGCCAAGGAATGGGGAGTGTATAACTTATGTATAAAATGGTGCTTCAGAGTGATTTCTGAGGAGCTTACATTAATAAACACATTGAAAAAATATTATGATAAGGAAATATTGAAAACAGACAAGTCTTTATCAGAAAAAAGTCGATTTGATTAATCTTCAAGTAACATTCAGTTCGTAGGACAAAGTTGAGAAACAACATTTCAAGACATGCAAACAGTTGCATTTTCGGAAATACTTATTGAAAATATTTCAGATCTTTAAAGAAAAAAACCCATTCACGAAATGCTTTCTTTGGAATGAAAATATCGGGAGGAGAGGACAATCGGAAAGAGGAGTGCAACAAAAAGAGATGCCTGTATTGTCAGTGCCGTTCCAATAGTGACACAAAAATTCAATTTTCTTCTCGTTTCGGAATGGTAAGAGTAGTCTCCAAAAGCCTCCCAGCACTGTCTCACAAATTCGGGTCTTCAAATAAATCCAAACATCTTCTAGGAAGTCAACAATTTCGTGTGCAGGATTTTGATACTTTTGTAGAGTTGCTTTCAAATAAACTTTATTTTTCCCCTTTTTTTATCCACATTTATTGAGAGCTTTGTACGAAATGTTGGCTGAATGATCTGAGATATTTTAGAGAATTATTACATTTCACCGCGACATAAACACGTCAAGGTTGCCTTTGTCATAAAAACGAAGAACAGAAGAAAACAAAATCGAAACATAAATGCATTCCGTCAATCATTTTTTCCGTCAACGCACTCCATCTCCTGTAAAATGAAACTGAAATTTATCATTTGGCATTGTTAGAAATGTGTCCAACCATTTTAATTCTTGCGTTGTAGTTTCTAGTGGCAAACACCACATTTGATAACAAATGATATTATTAGTCTGATATCAGAATTTGTGTTTAAGAATATTTCAGTAGTCTTTAGCCCAGGTTATCTAAACCTAAAGATAGCATGGGCTAAAGTTACTTTTATAAAAGTCGACATTTCGGTAAATATTGGCATTCAAGTCCTTTCCAATCACGACGAACATGCAAGTGTATGGAACGATAGAGAATTCATAGAGAAAGAGCAACTGTTTTGATATTTCCTGCTCAGTGTTTTAGCATTTTTGAAAGGAGTTTTGAGAATTCTTATTTTTGATGCAGAGTGAAAAGATTTTACTGCATAAAAGAAATCCCCTTATGTTAAGTTAATTTAGGATACCCCTCTGACTTTCATATTTTTGACATTCAACCTGCTTCTGGTTTTGTCTCGTTGCAGTAGCAAATAGATATGCATTCATTTGAAGTAGATTTATTTATCAGTAAGCGTAGTTTCCACAGATAATGGGCGTTTCACTTCAATAAAAAAAACCACTTTTCACTCAAATTCAGAAATAGAAGGTTAAAGTACTATTTAGAAAAATATATTTCCGGCAAATATATTTAATTTTAAAGAAAATATGCTGTTTGGTATGTTTTATACATTATTTCTAAATGTTTTTTATTTATCTCTAGATTCAGAGATCCTTCATTCAAAGATGCAATACGATGCGCCGCAGAATCGAACGTTTTTTTCAGGTCTGTGGTGTTAATTGATGTGGTAATAATTTTGTTGGCTTATTGCAGATCTTTTATGTTATCGGCTAAGGCGACATAAGTCACGATTTAGTATCGTACTCGAACCACTATTCATTATGATTAAAGATGCGTCAGGATCAGTGATCCTCAGGTTCCTTTCTATTTCGATATTGGCCGTGTATGTGCGACGTCTATGTGAAGTCACAGCACACTATGAATCGAAATTTCTTAAGTCATCATCTTTGGAATTGTATCTTGTTTCCATATCTATTCTAGGATCTGGATTAACCAACAAGACAAAATTCAAACTGTGGGTAGTTGGATTCTTCTACATTTTGTAGGGGATGAATTAAAGGATCGATTCATTGATTCTTTATTTCATCTTATATTAGATTCTTATAGTAGCAAAGTTGTACCGTTGATTCCTATATTGATTGGTAAACAAACACACCCAAAATTGATGTGCATGTGTGAACCCACATCTGTCAAAAAGGGAAGTGCGCAAGTTTAGTAACTACACTCACAACAGTTTTGCTTTTCCAATTTGCAGTCAATTTTTGAAAGTACTGTAAAAACGAATTATATGATAAATAATACTTCTCACATATTTTATTTAGTAATTTTTCCAGTGTCTCCATTCCAATATTACTCTAACCCACTCTAATTACTTACTTTTAGTATTCGCCGTTTGGGAGAACGGAAGCTGATGTCAAGTCGCTTTAGCATATTTCATTAGTGTCTATTGTTCCGACAGTACAGTTTCGACTTGTGCAATTGATGTATTTTTGCAGGTACGTAGATTTAAGCAACTTAATTGGTACTTGCAATTTTATAGTTATATTCAGACTAAAAAAATTTCAACATTAATACGAAAAACATAAAACTAACTAGCGGTTTTAGAGCGTTAAACACTGGCATTTTCTGTAGGATTTAGACATGGAATTTCCTATTGTATAACTTGAGATAATTTGTAAACTGCATGAATAACAGACTGTGTTTAAATAGTTAAAGGAGTAACATTCAGGTTTCTCTTATAGAGATATTTAGCACGCAACGTGAACAATTATTAAAGATTCACAAATTTTAAGCCTATCCAATAAAGAGTTTGTGACATGTCACTTTCGCAATGGTGAGCACAACCTACCCCTCACATTCAGTTGGGACTGGATTCTTGGACAAAAAAAAAACGTTTTTCATGCGCACGTGAACCAGAATTTCTATTTCTTTGCTAGAAGAAACATCCTCAAAGTTGTTCTCCTGGATACAATCCATGCTTGTCTTATGGGTAACACTTTGTAACCCAATGCTGGAAAAAATATTTCTTAACGTAACTTGAATATTTTGGGGATCGTCGTAGACATTAAGTGGCCAAATGGATCCCATAAAGAATATCAGATGGGTAAATGTTGTTCCTAATATTATCTGCTGATTGCTGACCTTCTTAACCATTTATGTAAATCGCAAGGGCCAACTACGTTTTCCTAAGATGATAGTATGACTTTTATAACAATATTTAAGTTAATGAGGATTCTAAACATAGAATATAAATAGGGCTACAGTAAGGGCATTCTGTTATAGAATCTCACTTTGCAGTTAAACCTTTTGTGGAAGAAGAGGATGAGTAGATTTCGTTTATAGTAGAAAATGCAGCATATCTTTGTAAATAATTCAGATTACAATAACCAATTAGCAACTACAAGACTTCATTCGCTTGTCGAAAAAAAAAAACACATCAAATTCAACAGAGAGGTGGGAAAACTGATTGATTTTGCGGAGATTTTGTCTCTTATTTTTGAAACAATTTCACTTTCTTCTTTCGGTTACTAGCTCGACAGTAGTCTCAGGAAAGGTTTAGTTCTCTTGTGCACTAAACCACAGTTGCTAAACCCTAATGAACTAAAATATCACAAATAGAAAGAAACAAAATCAGAAATTAACGAATGTTCCTTAGTCAAAATTTCAGTTTTCCACGCTCTTCCTTTACCAGTTGAAATAGGGCCGGTAGGAAATTATTTCCCTCAAAATGTTGAATCTTTGTGGTGCGATGAAGGGCAGGATAGTCGGCTGTTAAGCAACAATATTGATATTGCATGGAGGGGTTCAAACTACGCTAATATGCCACTTCAATTATATATATATATATATCCGTTCTATACATATTAAACTATACGATTGTTCAAAAAATAGCGGAGGCGGCTTGTATTAACAAATTATTTTCAGTACACCAAATTCCACGATATCATTTTTCATCTTAGAGACTAAAAGTGAAAAATGTTCCACCCTTTGCCGACCTCCAATAAACAATTATTGGAGTACGCCGAGCAATAAAAATCATCTACTCCTAGCATATGTAATTAGAAGAGGTAGTTTATTTTTCGATTTTTTGGACTTCTGTTAGTAATTATTGTTGGATTGTTCACTGATTTCATACCTAGAATGACTATTTGACGATATAATTAACTGTCGGCCAGTTTAATGGTTGTCAGCGGATATTAAGCCAGATAAAAGTTTCAGCGACTTAAATAGTAGTGAAAAAGCAGAAGTTTGACTGTAATTCAGAAGCGACTACCCTACTTTAATATTAAAATCTGTAGTATTTATTGCTGTTGCTCTGGTTATGTGGAATTTCTCGAATTTCAGAATGTACACTTCGATAATGCATATTAAAACAATAATGGCAGGCAAATAGCAGACCTACTTTTTAGCATTTTGAGGAATAAAATGTCTAAATTGTTTAAACAGTCTGATCTGCAGCAGTGTTTAAGGAATAGAAAATACAATACGCATTTGGGAAACACTTTTCGATATTTGCAAAATTCTTTGTTAAGAGGATTTAGCTGACTGTGCCATATTGGATAACTCTGTCAAATAAAAATTGCAGATAAAAAATGTTCAGCATGATGTACCACAGAGTTACACAGTGATAATTTTTGTTCCAGTGATTCTTGTATTAACTCTGGGACTGGATACAATATTTGAATTGTGATCATAATAAGAATCTCGAAAGCGTTTTCAAGCTAATCTAATTGTTTTATTTACTTCGATATCGGTATTCTCCATAGATGCTGCAAAGTTTTTAAATGCGCCATCACATGCATTATTGAACGATATTTTGAAATAAGTGCATAATTTCGTTTCATCGATGATTATTTCACGATTTTTTCATTTCTAAAAACTTGTGAAATTTTGCTTGTTTCCAGTAGAGACGAAATTAAACGTCGATTCCCGAAACACAATGATAGTGGTGGTGCTTCGTACTCTTCTTGTATGATTCATGGTGTCTGTATTTCTGCGGACGACACTTTCTTTTGTATACAGTGAAGTAATTTTTATTGAATTTTCTTAGGTTTTCTTTGTGTGCATGAGTGTTCGAATGCTTTCCATTCATCCGCAGGATTTTGAATTGGTTTTAATTGGCTGGAAGGGAGGATTTTGTGATAAGTTATCATTTTTCTTCTGTTATTAATGTAATTGCTATCAATCCAAAATTTACAGTAACGGGAAAGGAAGATGTGTTTCTGTAAGTGAAGGCGGCTGTTATATGTGTCAAATGTCATAGGTGTGCGAATTCTGAAAAATCTTAATGTTATTTTTAACTTGTAAAGCAGGAGAGGATACTGTGGGCTGCATGATCTAAAATTTCACGGTCGTAGGTATCGATGATTTCGTGAAATGTCTCCTCCAATTCAGTGGGGAAAATAATATGCTAATATTCGATCTTTGCATACACAGTTACATCATTTCAAGTGAATGCACGATGTATTCCATGGATTATTATTTAACGTATGTCTCATATATGAAAAGTTAGATTACAGTAACCCTTAAACATAATACTTAATAGACATATGTAATATAATAATACATAATCCAGTTATAAAATAGACACTCACGAATAGACCACAACTGTATGTCTAGTTGATTATCCAGTCAACTGCTCTTGGTGTAGCGTGGATGGAGTCCAATTGTTCTATGAATGTATCAAAAATCAATGGCATTTATGTAATTCTGTTAAAATATATTCATATTTTAACAGAATTGTGATTACTTCGATATTTAAACAAGCATATTAAGATAATTGCAGTTATTAAGGATACCTAAATTCAGTTTTAGACATTTAAGTTTTATTTAATGGGGCTCTTATATAACCCGATAACATCTTCCAGAGTTTATATAGCAGTGGACCATTTGAATAGTTCTACGGGAAATGTTGACCTCCAATTGCAGGTTATGTGCAGCGTAATTCGATGGTTCTGATTGATTCTGCAGAACGACTCCTAATTTCAGCGCTTAAAATGAAGGAAACTTGAATAACATCCGGCAACAAAATGCAGATGTTAAAAGGGCAATCCACTTAACTAAATGCATTTCGATAATCCGCACTTAACTGCATAATAGAATCATCCTTCACTTACTGCAGAAACGAAGGATGATGGTATCCTGCTCATGCACGATCATACTTATACAGTTATATATAACTGTCTATCTCCCAAAAGGAGAAGTACAAGAAGCTATAGCACATCAGTGCAGTATATGAGGTTGGAGATAAGGATTGAGAAAGAAGAACCCTGTTGACATTCTTCTAAAAGAGCTATGCGTTGAAACTATTGGCAAACACATCATGGCGAAGGCTGTTCTAGAGGACAAAAGTATGTGGAATAAATAAGGAAGAGAAGAAGCAGGTTCAACGAGTTTGAAAATTGTATTTTAAAGACACATTGTACAGCTGCTGATCTTGTTTTAACAGCCTAACAGCAAGTAGAGGAATGATGTTTGCCAGTTCACTGGAACAGCGACCATGGAATTACCTGCAGAAGAGACAGAGCTGAAACACTGCTTCTGTGAAGTGAGATAAAGTTGAACGATCATCTCTGAGCCGAATTGTTCTCGTCTGGGATTTGTATAAGGTTAGTAGCTGGGTACAACAGTTTCTTGAGAGAAAACGAATGCCTAGTTTCTTTAGAAACTGAGAAAGCTATTGATGTGATTTGTTGGTGCCAAGAGGGTTGGAGGTAAAGTCGCTTCAAGAAGAAGAAGAAGGATTTCATCCTGTTTTGTGTATTAATGGGGATGAGGAAAGGTGAGCTGACATCCCTTTTGAGGAAGAGAAGGCAGGAGTGGTGAGTTTTGGGGCATCGCAGGTCACTAGATTATCCATACCCCACTGCAGGATGGTATGGTGATCAGCGCTTGTTTAATATAAGGGATGTTTGGGAACTAGACGGTTTGTCAAAAGAGTAGGATAACTATTTCAAACCATTTACTATTGGTTAATGCAAGGCATAAGCAGTATTTGTTTACACTTCTGTGATCATGAAAAACTATTTCACCATGCGACATTTTTTTGATGAATTTTGTAATTTTTTTTTTATATTTTGAATATAATTTACTACAAAACTGTGAACACTAGTTTATGGAGTAAACATAAATACACTCAAGGATTTTAAACAGAATTTACACATATTTTTCCCAAAGATTGTTGCCGGGAACACAATGTATGTTTGTAGTTACCAACTAGTAACTATGAATTTTGGGAAAGGTACATTTAATTTTCTATAATATAAAAATTGCTTCATTTGGTTTACTGATTCTATGTTTGCTACTTTTATTTCCAAGTTACAGAATAATATTATTTCTGTCAAAATTATACAATAAGATCTTCGGATGAAGAACCACGTAGCAAATACTATTGAAAAAGTTATTTTGAATACAAGGAATGAATAAAAAAAAATCCGCGACATGTAGTAACATCTGATGGCCAAGGTTTAAATTACATTTAATATAATTTTTTTCTTTTTATATAAATATCAACGTGTAATTCAATGTTTGCATCAGTTACTGGACAATCATGCGTTTTTCTGCTGAGAAAAAAATTAAAGATAATTAAGAAAAAAAAAAGTCAGTTATATTAATTATCTCGGGAAATTGAAGAGAAAAAACATTCCGATGAAGAGAGACAAAACCTAAATAATAAAAATTCAGAAATTATCGATAGGATAACTTAAGATAAGTTCTTTATGAAGTGATATTAATGATCATGGGAACACCTATAGAGATCATTCAAAGAAATTTCAATATCTGAAATTAATTCATCACATTAAAATGCAGTTAAAAAAGTATGCATGAGTTTTTAAGTTTCAAATGTATAGTGATGGCCTGTTTGAGAAATCATATTTTTAGTTGGGTTGCCCGCATTCTGCTGATTCATTAAATACATCCAGAAAAAAAAAGGTTAAATAAAATATTTAATTCTGATTCAGCGTAATAATTGAATTTAGGAGAAAAACTTCCATTTTTCCCGAATACTGTTGTAGTGGTTTATATTCTGTTTTTCAAACACACATCAATTATTAAAATTCATAAAATAAGTCAGAAAGATTTTGAAAAGGCCTTAAGACTGCTGTATTCGATCTTAAATTACATCCTAAGAATGATTTCCGTAGGATTTAGGCTTTGTCAATCGTGGAATATTCTGGATAAGAATGCTGATAAATGTCATGAACTCCCTCATACATTATTCATAGAGTTCTGCTGGCAGGGAGCAGCGTGCACTTTTTTCTAACTTGTTTACTCAAAGAAATAAGAAAGCAAACCAATTTTCAGTTTGTGAACTAAGAAAAACAGATTTCGAGAACACGCCTGGAACCAACACCGAAGTTAATCAATATTAAATGAACTCTCTTAGTGCTCAGGCGAAGGAAATTAGAAGGGATCAGGTTTGACAATTTAAAAAAATAATAATGAATTGGATTTACCTTCTTCCGACTAACGAAAATGCGATGTCATGTCTTTGCCTTTCTCGATCGTGCACTGAATAAACTGCGGCATTTCTGAATATGCCGATGGATGAGGGCAAATGCATTTTGTGTACCGTCTGAATCCATTTCAGATGGTACATAAATTCATTTCTTCACTGAATTCATTTAAGTTATAGAAGTAGAGGACTCCATAGCGCAATCCAAGGGAGATGCAACATTGGAAAGACAGATTCGAATGCAGTCTAAAAGCGAGGAATTATTATAAGGGCTTCTCAGATTAAGTTATCTTAGCCAGTCACCAATATGATAACACGGGGTTTTAGTTTTTAGTCCCAAAGACCTGGATTTTATTTGAAACCTTTGGTTACTGTAACAACATTATGTATTTGATCTTGATAAATTCTATCTCATACCAGATGACTTAAATCTCACTGTTACTGTTATTACAATAATAGGTCTCAACACTAACTGGATTCAAGTTATCTAATATCATTAGTCACACTCTTCCTCCTCTGCCTATCCTTCCTAAAAAATACTGTAATCTTTACCATCGATACCAGTTAGTATGTCTTATTCTAATAGCCAGGTCTCACTAATGCCTACAATCTGAGGTCCCACCATATTGACTAAGGCCACAAACTCTACCCCTTTGTTTCTGATACTTCTAGCATTCGTGTATAGACATACGTTACCTGCATGTTCTTTTATATACTCTTGTCTGTAGTCAACATGCCACATTTGGACAACTTGCAGATCTCTGTTCTTCTCTAGTGCCTTATATATGCAGATAACATGTTTGATGGGCCCGAACCAGGCGAACCTATAATCAAGTCGTTCTCTCCTTGTAATCATTCCCGTCATTAACTCTCACGATTCCTCCCATCATAATTTAGTTTCCCTGACTCTTCGTGTTAGGTCGCATACCCAATATTTAGGTTTTCTGCACTCCTGATACCAAGCGTATTCAAGCTTAGGCTGTCCCTCTTACACAAATCCAATCTTCCCTGAAACTCGCATCCATTTCTTTTCCACAATCTACTCAGGTAATCCTTTGCCATCATAGTCATTCCTGTTAATTTGTTTTTATCACATCGAGGTAATATACTAAATGATTTTTACTTTCTCATCCTTCACCCTCTCTTCTTCCAATAATCTTTTTATATCCTCTCATACAAAAATTATCGCTAGTTACGTCGGTGGAGCCGACTATAATTACGATCTCAATTACTTTTCTTTTCCGTTTTTCAATCGCTTGAGTTATATTTTCAATTTTTGCTCCGGAAAAACTTTAATCCACTCGTCAAGCGCATATTTTATGATAGTCACCATACCAAATACAGGTAATCCTCGTATAACGCGGTACTTAAACAACGCGGTCTAAAATTGTAGTAACCCTTGTTGAACGCGGTACTTATACAACACGGTTCCGATAAAAACACGGTCTACAAATTGTAGTAGCCCTTTATCTTTTCATGTTTTTCACCGCGCGAAATCAAATTTTATCTTCGTTAAATTTGTGCCTTCCTGTATCCTGCATGTAATTATAAGTAGCGAATTTATATTAGGAGAAATACCCTTTAGCACGCATGTGCCTCAATTGTTTACCGTATAAAACGTTTATTGTTGAAAATTGTCCTCGTTTCTGCCAGGAAAGTGCATTAAAAATCATAAGCGTGTTCATCTCAAGCTGAGCATTTTATTTTCTGGTGAGTTACATACAATATGTAATGCTTGCTTTTTTGTGTAAAAAATTATTTTTATAGTAATGGCCACAAACTGCAACGAAAAGGAAAAACCACCATTGAAAACAAAATTAATTTCTCTTGAAGAAAAATATTTAAATTCATGGATCTGTTGAAAAATGGAAAAAAAAAACATTTTTTTCAGGGGCTTTTGCAGGGACTTTGAATTTAAATGAATCAACAATTCGAACAATCAAACAAAATGAACATAAAATCCGAGAAAATGTTTATTGCTGGGTCAACGATAAGTGCAAAGCGCGTTTCTCGAGTATGCGATATTCTAATGGAAAAATGGAGAAATCAAATGATTTCGATAGAAGATTGTACCTCAAAAGAAAATACCTATGGATGGAAATCTTATTAAACAAAAAACTCTCAAAGTTTATAAACATTTATAGTGCAGACCAGGTGTTCAATGCGGATGAATCCGGGTTATATTGGAAAAAAGTGCAAAAACGCACCTATATTTCGAAAAATGAAAGATCAGCTCCTAGATTCAAAGTTTCCAAAGATAGAATTACTCTACTGTTTTGTAGTAACGCATCAGGTGATTACATGACAAAACCAGTGTTTATTAACCAATCCTCAAATCCTCGTGCTATGAAAGATTAAAGTATGCACTATTTTATTTTTTTTGCATAAAATATTTACATTTATGCATTATGTGCAATGAAGTTTAAGTACAATTTGTATTTGTTTCATAGTTTATATGATTTCTTAAGTTACATGAATTACCTGAATTAAATAAAATATTTTTGTTGGATATGTGATTGTTGTTTATATAAATTAAAAAAAAAAAAAGTTCGGAACAAAGTGATCTGAGACTCGCATTACGCGATTTATATAACGCGGCATTTCTGCGGAACCTAACATCCGCGTTATACGAGGGTTACCTGTAATATCCTTCTTTTTACAATCCACGTTACTTATTTGATTTGCGTTATTTACTAACGCCCGATTCCGCTTTGTTGTCTTTTTATTTTGCTGCTATTACCTATACTGTTTTTTTACTACGGTTCAAGAAATGTTAAGTCGTATAATGAAGTAGACTGTTGAAAATATTTTGAAAAACGTTTTGCCAAATAATGACTTGAGTGTGAAAATATAATGTAAACGTGTCAGCTCCGAGTCATGTTGTGTCAATATTAGTCACTTAAAATAGTGTATTATTTTGATAAAGTTTGAAAGTAGTTGAAACTCGAGTCCAGTGTGTGTCGATATTTTTGATAGTTTATTCACAACTTCTTGGAGGGGTATAGTAGGAGAGAGAGATAGACTGTTGGCAATTAGGATGGTATATTGTGTAGTTGAATTGTCTTTGTTCCCGTAGCTGGTTTATTCGTTTTGAAATGAAAGCTTCTGCCACTTCGTATAAGAGATATTTTGTAAAGATCATTTCGCTAAACAAGGAGAGGTTTTTATTTTATTTTTCTGTCTCCTTTAATTATTCAGATTAATTACACAAAATAATTTTTTAAATCAACATCAATAATTAAAATTGTTGTGGATGCATATTACCTATTATTATCCATACATGTTATTTTTAATATTAGCGTGTGGAAATACATTTTATTACACAAATATGTTCGCCCTTCTGATCTCACTTCTTACCATTTGAAATGAATTGAATTCTCTTTCAATCCCCACAATTTTGCCGAAGAGTTTTTGGAATATAATCAAAAGCGAAAGCCTGTTGCGGCACTTATTGACTGTACTCGAGTGCAACCAACAAGTGGGGTAGCCGTTGCTGATTGAGATACATCAGAATACTTAAATATTCTTATAAACTACCGTAAGATTTCTCTTGGTAAGATAGGTATTCAGAAAATGCCCTTACAAACTTTACTAATACTGCAAATAATGATGGTTTATAGGATTTTCTTAGAAAAGTATTTAGAAGATCAAAAATGAATATAAACATATTATTTTGATAGTCTTCTGACTTCTGTTATAATATAAAATGCTTACGTTTACGTTCATTCGGACCGTCAAATTCTAGTGAACTTATTTTTTGCCAAATAAGCAATTTACGTTAAATGCTTTTTTGATTTTATCATATTAATTATTATAATCTGAAATTGTTACTATTTTCAAAGAGATTTTTCATAGTTTATGAAGACATGCGCTAAATGCACTTATCCATCGTGCGGGACGCCGAAATTCTAACACAGTATCAGAGATTAACGTAACTCGCCGTATAATTGCTTAAGAAAATTGAAGCAAGGAAAGAAAAAAAATTTTAATTTTTCCCAAGAAAACAACATAATGAACTGAATGTGGACTACTAGAAGAAATCTCTGTGTTTAGATACAAGTTTAAAAACGATTCCGGTTTAATTTTTGAAAGCAGCTTTATTCACACGCGATTCAGGGAACAAAATATATTTTATATTTTTAATCCTCAACATTATCACGGAGAAATTCCCTGAAGAAAAATCGAATGGTGTATTGATTAAAAGGCATTTATCTTTAAGCCCCTGCGCCGAGACTCCTAATGATATCAGGCTCTCAGATCCCATATACCATTCAAGACAACATTGATATTGATAAATGAGTCCCGGAAAGCCCTTTGGATTCCACAGTATTATGAAGATAGAAATTTCAGCCCAACTTTAAAGCTATCAAAAAGTCGGGGAGCTTATGCATTTCCCTAGTCAGCTTATGTAGACTACAATACACCCCGGTGAATAACTTTCATTAGAACTTTTATTTATTTATTTTTTTACTTAGTACGCCACAGCTTATTTGAGTTGTAGCAATAGACAGATGAGGAAGAAGAAAATGAAGGGGAAAAAATTAATCGTTGTAAACTGGTCAATAACAGGATGCAATAAAGGCAGAAGAGTACCTTTCATCTTACTGTAATGGACGTTGGGGATTATCCAGAAAATTCATTACAAGGCAACATTTTCACAAAACTTGCTGTTTTCGTCTCCTTTTTATTGGTTATTTTCCATCTACTACGCTGATGTAATAATATGGACCAAGTAGAGATTACCTGCGAAACTGCGTGCATTTTATGGAAATATGAGTAAACATATAATTTGAGTTTGTTCCCTTTTTGCGAGTGATAGGGTAGGAAATTTAACGAATGGAACAAAATTTCTGTTGGGCCTAAGCAAAAGCCTGTTTAATTAAAACCTTTTGTAAAACTCTTTGCATATTTTCTAGGCAGCTGCATATGACCATAACACTGTGCTTTCCTGACACAAACGAAACGACAACGCTTCGAAATATGAGTTTTTATTAAAGTAGAATCGAAGTATGCTACAAAACTTCCAGTCTAAAGGAGGATTTACATCTTTATTATATAAATTGGGTATGCAGAGTGACCTACCTGATGAATTATTCACCAAACACGAAATAATCAATAAATTATTAAGTTAGAGAGAATGAGAGCTCTGTCCTACACCTCTATTTATTAGTCAACGTTTTTTGTATACGCATTAAAAATATAATTCAGAATAACATTTCAGAAAAATGAATAATAGAATGAATTTCTAGATTGTAGCCGGCGCTTTTACATTTTTGCATTAAACTTTTTGTCTGTGACAATCCTCTATTTTAAGTAGCAGAAGAGTTTTCCTATATAAATGCCATCAAAACATCCATTACAACTAACAGAATCCCAAGAAAATAACGCAGTTATTTTAGGTCGCAGGCTGTTAAACATTATCTTCTTCTCTTAAAGGATTAGGCATTTGTCTGTTCCGGTTTCACTGGTCTTATCTTGCAGCTAGTCGTCCTCTGTCTTTCACTCTTTTCCTTTGGTCTATATCTTTCCATTTCTCTCTATATATATTCCTTGATTCTTTCATTTACGTCATAAATATGTAGTTCTTTTATGATGTCTTCATTTCTTATACGGTCCAATTTTGTGCATCCTTTAATTGCTCTTAAAACTCTCATCTCTGCAGCTTGTATTTTACTTTCATCTTAAGGTAAGAAACTCAACTAATATTTTACAAAGTATTGGTTACTCCCACCATTATATAGTTGAGTTTCTTACCTTGTCGTTATTCAGTATCCTTTTAAATGTTCCACAGAATTTCTGAAAGTTCTTGATTTTTCCTCTATATCTTTATCTTTTAGATGTGTTGTTATGCAGCCTAAATAATTAAATTGTGTCACCTGTTCTATTTTATTTTCTATAACTATTTTCGATCTGTTAAACATTATCATTTGTAAAGACCGTCTGCGATAATAATTAGTTCCTGGTGTTTCCTAACTTTATCTTTTTAGTTTAAGAATTATACTTTGCCAGCACACTACTAACTATGCTTCTGTCTTGCTTATGGTTTTCGAAAGCATCAAAGCTCACTTGCTCACAAAAAAGAAATGTTTAATTTTAATCTAGTTTCATCGAATACTATTAGAGATTTGTCATTTGCTTCCAACCAACTTAATTCTGTATTCCTCAGTATTTATTTCAAATGTATTAGAATCGTTATTCTCTTCGGTTGATCATGTTAATAGCACCCGAATGCAATTAAGATCAATATTTGGTATTACTACAAACATGAAAAAATGTATATCAATGATCTCTGATATATACGAAATGCTATCGAACCTAAAGTCTTCCTGTTCGAAAAATTAAAATTCATTGTATTACAATGTAACGAAGTTAAACTGGCTTATACTCATAAAACGAAGATCGCATTATTTACGTGGATAAATAAAATAGTGAGTGGGTGCCTAAGTGCTATGTAATCCATACTTATTTTTAAACGCTTAAGTTTTACATATTATAAAATATACATTTTTTTTTGCAACTAATTTGTTCGTACTAAATAAACTTTTTTTTAAAATTTTTCTTTGATATTAAATGCTTTCTGTAATATCTGAACCATGGACTTTTCATTTTTTTTGATAGTTTAATTACGCATATTATGTATTTAGATTGAGTTCTCTAAAAGCTAAGAATCCCGCAATAACTTGATTTGAAGAATTTTCTCTCCGTAGTAAGATTTTTTCATTAATAATGTATTTATTTACCTGAAGAATGAAATTCAAATTTCGGAACAGTTAATTACATTGGCTGTAAGAAAGAATTTGTGGATTTGAATTTTGAATTTGAAAAAATGAAAACTATCCAATTAATTTTCTTAAGTATAAATAGATTGTTCACAGTATTTATTTGTACTTACATGACGTATTTTTTATCCATTCAAGGATGTAAATTACATTGATTCCTAGAGTACACTCGGTTCTTAGCACGAAAAATATGTTGGAAAATTTCACCTTCTCATCTCAATTACCTGTAAAACTCTCTTCATCTAAGTCGTATATAATTATTAATGGATAATTTCACATTGCTAATCCAAATGTAATCACATTTATCACCCTCTTCCCATAATTCTGAAGTTTAAAATGCATTTTTCAATATCATATATATTTTTTGAAGATGTATGTTGTCAACTTTCAGAATAATACACACAATACAAATTGAAGAAAACCAATGAGCGATGCATAAATATTGGAAATTTGGAAGAATTTCAAAGGCATTCAGAAACATCCAAAGCATTTTAGAAAAAAATTTACTCGGTTGGAAGTTGGCCGCGATTTTTTTTTTTTTTTTTTTTTTTTTACGTTACGAGAAAAATTTCCTCTGAGTAATATGCGACGTATGTGTGGCTATCAGTGTGGAAGCTTAGACAGATACTTTCTAAGCATTTGAAGACTCGTTCGGGAGCTTATACCTTTCGTGACAAGAATCTTAAACGAAGATATGCGTTCTTTGGCTACTTCTGATTTAAAAAAAAACCGTCTCGTTTTAAAAGAACCGAATTGCGTAAGAACTAAAAACAGTATTTAACAGACGGACATTGTGCTGTCAAACCATTTTAAAGATATCGGATCATAAAAAATTAAAAATACAGTACTTTTAAAGCGCATAGCAAAACTGTACAGAAATATATTCATTTTGCTAAAAATTTGTTTTCATTATTATTATTACGTGACTCCACTCCCCACAAGGGCTCATCGTGGGATATATAAAGCTGTTTATATACAAAAGTGGCTGCGTTCTTAATTTAAAACAAATATACCTTAAGTGGTGGATCGAATTTTATATTAAATACTGTACTTGATTGATAAATAATTACTTACGCGAAATGTTAAAATATGAATAAGTAAACAAATAAACAAAACAAAACTAGAAACAATCTGATAATCATAAATAAAAATGGTGCATGGTGATTAGAACAGAACAGATGGGTTGATATTAGGTGCTTTATGCCAAATGTAGAATCTGTTTAATTTACACTTTTTTTTATCTGTCCATATAACATATAACTCCGCTGTTCCTGGATGGTTTAGCGTAATTTGAGATCTTTGGCATGTTTTTTTACCTTGCTAGGTCAGTTTTGGTTTCAACAGGATAATTTTAATCTTAACGTTTGGCAAAGTGATTGCAGATGATAGCAACTGTGTGTAGGTGTAGTCTGGATCAAGAACTTAAAATTTTGATATTTAGGATGCCTTCTAGTGTTTGGCTTTAATGAGGCAATTTTTTGTCAGAACGACTTAAAATGATAAAAACTACATATTACAAATGGCGGTAAATTAATGGGATACATTCCATAAGCGAATTTCATGCTGTCTTGGAGGTCGCCGGATAAACACGGCCCCCGTTTCTTTTGCCAGAAAACCAGGGCGAACATTGAAAAGTCAGCTACTGGAAGAAATCCTGAAACACGCCCCCAAATCAACATCACCAGAGTTCAAGATAGGGATTATCAACATAAGAAGCCTGAATGGCAAAGAAAAACTAGCAGAAGAATTGGATAAGTACCAGATCGACATAATAGAGGTGATTGAAACAAACAGGACAAAAACTTGTGAAATCTTTCTGAGCAATAAATACAAAATGTTATATGTAAGCAATAGCAATCAGGGAAGAGGAGCTATAGTATTCCACACAAAATATAAGGCTAATCTTCTTGAATGGCAAGAAAATATCAAGTAAAGTTATGATGGACGAATATCAGAATGGGGAACTGGACAATGAGACTCATGTGTGCCATGGCCTTACAGAAGGTTCTATTAAAGTAGAAGTGGAGGAATGTCACAATTTTGTGAATTTCTGACACAAGGAGAAAAGAAATGTTAGTCCTTGTTGAGGATCTAAACAGGGTAGGAAATGATTGTCAAACATTCAGAAATATTTTGGGAAAATATGGAGAAAAGAGCAAAGCTAATAATAATAGCAAATACCTGTTGGAGTTCTGCTCAAGACATGGACTGGTTATTACTAACACAATGTTTTAACATATAACAAATATGCATAAATTCACATGGAGAGAAGAGGCAATGAATAAAAAAAAGTCTCATCGACTATGTTATTGTTCATAGTGATGTTTTCTCATTGGTGCAGGACACTATAGTGTACAGAGAATTTGAAATTGGAAGTGATCACCATTTAGTCTTGAGCAGGATAAAATTGAATTTCATATTAAAAAGAAACACGTGTAAGAAAGTTTTAAAGTGAATAAAAGTTGAGCAGCTCTCAGATGTGAACTGTTGATGCAAACATTATTTTAAAAAAATGAAAGAGTTTGAGAACAGGAAACAAATCTTGGAGATTCGGTGGCAAGCCCTGAAGAAAACATTGGATTCATCCAGAGAGGCATGTGGTGAGGTTGTCTGCAAGAATAAAAAATCAGAACTCAATGGTGGACATGAATCATTAGACGTTTTTTTTTTGAAAAAAAGGGTCGTTTGGAGTTGGATCTAGCAGAGGTCGCAAACCAATTAGTTCACAAGAAGAGAATAAATGTGCTACTGCCTTTGTAGGCCATGAATATCAGCATCGGTTCCTGCAGTGTACTACTGTCTGGAAACTTTATACGGAATATTCTGCATTTTTACACATTCAACATAACCCTGACACATGAGTTGCGCCCGTAGGACTTAAACAAAAGTCGACTGACATTTGCTTTAGCATTCCTTGCTCGAGGGTATTGGACACTGCGTGGCCGTGGATGATTTTGAGGGAAGATAAGGCTCATTTTCACCTGAAAGGAGCTGTGAGTATCCACAATTTTCAGGAATGAGGTATGTAAAACCCGGATGCAATCCAACAGATTGCTTTGCATTCACCCAAAGTCTGGTGTGGCTTTACAGCCTCATTTATCATTGTATCATTCGCCAGTCGGATCCTGTTACCTGCTCATTTACTGCTTTGAAGTACAGTGATATGATATGATAAGCAATTTTGTTGTGTTACAGCAGCGCCTATGCGTGGATTCAATCATTTTCATGTAGGATGGGGGCACCTCAACACATCCTTCGATGTGTAGAGGTACCCCCATTTTAATTGTAAAGTACAGTTTACATGAAGGAACCAGTGAAAACGGAAATAGTTACACAATTAGCAATATCAAATAAACTAAGAATAATGAATACATCTTTTCAGCATAAGATACATTTAGGGACTTGGATTATTCCAACAACCAAAGAATGTAATGAAATAGATTATGTCCTGATTTCGAAAACATTGGCAAGTTCTGTCGATGTACGAGCATACAGAGGAACAAATTATAACTCTGATCATATGTTAGTTGAAATTAAATTTATATACAGAATATCAAATGTAGACCAAATAAAAAATTTAAAATATAAAAATAATAGAAAAATTAAAGAATATAGAAGAAAAATGGGACTTAATCCAACAAGTAGTCATAAATGCAGCTGAAGAAGAATAGGAAAAATAGAAATTAATGCTTTGATGAAGAATGTAAGGAAATAATTGAATTGAAAAATAAAGCAAGTAAAATGTATTTACATAGGAACCCAAGAAATAATAGAGAATAATATGAAAAGAAAGCAGGCAAAAAAAAAAAAAATTGTATAAAGACAGAAATGGAGAAGAAAGTGGAACAAATAGTGCAGAATAATGAGAAACTAGAAAACTTTATGAAGAACTAAAACAGTTAAAACATAATTTTGATACACAAATGATCGGATGTAAGGATAAAGAAGGGAAAGTATTAACTGAGAGAGAATTATTTAAAGAAAGATGGAACGAATGTTTTAGGGAATTATTTATGATAACAGCAGAAGAAAATAAGGAATATGAAGATCAAAATAGTTGCAGAAATATAGAAGAAAGAATTCAAGAACCAACTTATAAAGAAATAGTGGAAATAATAAAACAAATTAAAAGTTTAAAAGCACGATGAGTAGATGGGATGACTGGAGAACTTATAAAGAATGCAGGTGAAATTTTATGGAAAGAAATTTATTATTTGATATTCGATATGTGGAAAGAAAAAAATGCCAAATAATTCGAATATTAGAATAATCCAACCAATATATAAAAAAGGAGATGAGATAAATTGTCAGAACTATAGAGGAATTGCATTATTGAATGTTACATACAAAATTTTATCATGTATGATATATATATGCGAAAGCGGTTTGAAACGTTCTTGGCCTAACAATGAAAAAACAAATTTATAATTTTTATTTTTCAACATAATCTCCCTAATACCTTTATTCCAGCGATGCTCCAGCGCCATTACCCCGTCTCTGTAGTAGTTCTCAATAATATCTGCAAAATACCCCTCTACAGCTGCAATCACCTCTTGATTCGAAGAAAAACGCTGACCAGCGAGGAAGAGTTTTAGTTTTGGGAAGAGACAGAAGTCAGAGGGAGCCAAATCTGGGGAATAGGGTGGGTGTTCCAACAATTCATAGTGCAGATCCCTTAATTTTTCCATTGCCAAAACACCTTTGTGGGCAGGTGCTTTGTACTGCTGAAAGATGATTTTTTTTCTTCTGAAAACCGGCCCTTTTCTCACGACTTTTTTCTTCTAGGGCATGACTTTCCCTGCTGATGGAAGCGACTTTTTCTTTGGGCTGAACAACCGGCTTCTCTCCACTGTTTTGACTGCTATTTGGATTCTGGTGCGTAATGGTGAATCCATGTCTCATCCATGGTAATACATCGACGCACAAAATCAGTTTTATTCTTATTATAACGCTTCAAGCACTGTTCAGAGATTTTCATGCGAGTGCGTTTTTGACCTGCTGTGAGAAAGCTTGGTATCCATCTTACGCAATGCTTTTTCATTTCGAATTGTTCATGCAAAATTAATCCTACACGTTCTTTTGAAATGTGTATCGTCAGTACCGTCGACAAGAGGTAGCCTGCCTCACACCGCCGCTTAATTAAGGGAGCTCGTTCAGCCATATTGCGTTAAGCGCGTATTATGGTAACAAGATATTTTACATTTGATGTAGATGCAATAGATTTATTTGAAGTATTAAAAATTCTCTCAAAAATAATACAAGAAAAAAGTGGTCCTCACAAATTTTATCATATATAACCAAAACTTCTATAAGTTTATCCCAACGTAACTACCGCCCTAACGACATTATTAGCAATTCCTGTTAGCGTAGCAAGTGCGGAAAGAACTGATTAAAAACTAATTTAAACTGATTAAAAATTATTTGCAAACAGCAATGACCCAAGAAAGATTGGCTGGTCTAGGCAACTATATCGATAGTGGTAGACATCGTTTATAATTTAAATTTAGAAGAACTTATAAACAGTTTTATTGCGCGATATCCCCGTAGAACAAACATTTAATTAATATTATTATGTAATCGTTTTGCATTAATATAATAAAAACAAAATAGCAATTGGAGATTTTCTTATATTTTTGTCTTATAATCCATTAGGGGCGATATTTAATTGTTTGCCTCAGAGCGAAATCTAATCTGGCGACTACCCTGCTTTTGACTCGCCGGTCATCCAATACCATATCGTGCACTTCATCAATGATTTCTGGTATTGTTACACTTTTTAGACGTCCTTCATGTGGTCTGTATTTAGTCCAAAATCGATGAAGCGATGTGACTTTAAAAAAAAAATCATCTGCCGAGGAGAGAGCACTAATTTCAAAGCTCTACGTTTTTTATTAAATGGCTTTAAAGCTTCATATTAAGCAGTCGCTATCCCATTGAATACCCCGTCGAATGAAATCAGCAGCGCGGTGATATTCGACTTAGAACCAGAAGTAAAGCACTTAGAATTTAGGTTCAAATAAGAAAATACACGAATCTTTTAACCTAGATAAAAGTATTTCGCAGTGTATAGATAACCTTTCACTCTTAATGCATTCATTGTATCCGACCCATAGAAAACATGGGTGTCTACTTACTTTGAGCTCACATAATTATGGGTTCTTTATTCAAAGATGAAGCGTAAATATTTAATGTAAATACGCATAAAAAAATAAAGAAAAACCAGTTCTTGATCTATTTCTGAAGCAGCGTTCGTCTATAAAGGCATTCTCCATCTTGTTTAGCTCGAAGCAAAGAAAGTGAATTTGTTCTCAGTAGCAGAGGATCCTTTTCGGTATATTTGGAGTAGATGTCGGAAACTTTTATTTGCCTTTATACGTGGCAAAGAAAGCGTTCCTCAACTTAAGCGCCGAAAGCAAAGTTATATCTGTTATTTATCCAGCATGCCTGCCATAAACATAGCATGTGACAGAAAATTTCTGGCTTCTTATTAAAAACACAGATTCTTAAGATTTTGCGACTACTACACGATGGAAATGCTTTGCAGAAGAAAATAAATAAAAAAAAAAGAATTACGTAGACGACACAAATGTTCGAACGAGCAATTAGCATAATTATTTGCTGGTTGCAGGCAAAAGGAATTTCTAGAATTTCTTCTTACTCGCTTCCCGACGACACACATTGTCGAGATGGATGAAACACATTTGCAATAGCACAGTGTTTGAAGGAGGGGGGGGGGTTATGTGGTAAATCTGCGAAGATTAAGAGAGCAACCATATGAAATCGATATTATCAGTGCTTGTAAACTAAAATATATAACTATTGCTGCTTGTTTTAAAACAAAACTGCCTTTTTATTTTTAAATGTTTAAATTGAATGTATTTTTTTATTGAATGTAGTAAGGACTTCGTTTTCGTGTTTTCATTGAGAAAATTTTATTGTAATTTCTAATACTTTGTCCTTCTCCCTTCCCGATTTTTATCATGGAACTCCCCGTTTCTAGAGTAGACAGGGTGAATGAGTGTGTCTCCATTTTGGAAATCCTCCCCCATTTCTGAAACCCGTAGGGGGAGAGACTATCAACTAAATGATGTCAATTAGCTAATATGAGATGACATCACTGTTCCAATTTACGTTTTTTAATTACATTTTCTCTTTGCATAAACCACTCAAGGATTATCTTAGTAGTACTTCTTATTGTGCTATCTTCTATCGAAGGTCAGCGACCATCTTGGCGAACAAACTGCGCTCTTGTGCTAATCTGAGCAGTTGTGCACTGCTCTGTCCTGTCCACGTCTTGATGTTGTCAAACCATGATATTCTTTTTCTTCCTCTAGTTCCTTTGCCACCAATTCTTCCTATCAAAATAGTTTGTAGAAGTTGGTATTCGCTGTTTCTCATGATGTGGCCAAGATATGATGTTTTTCGTTTCTTGATTATTTGTGCAAGATGTTTAGCTTTGCCAATGGATTTTAAGACATCTTCATTGGTAATTTTTTCTGTCCATGATATCTTTAGCATTCTTCTGTATAGCCACATCTCAAAGGCTTCGATTTTCTTGATGGTCGTCGCCTTCAATGTCCATGTTTCAACTCCATAGAGCAGAATAGACCACACGTAGCATTTCAGCATTCGGCATCTGACTTCCATGTTTAGGTCTTTATTGCAGAATAGTGTTCTCATTTTCATGAAGGACTGCCGTGCAACTTCAATCCTTGTCTTTATATCTATTTCTGGATCCCACCGTTCATTAAGCCAGCAACCAAGATATTTATATCAATATTTTTCCCATTGAGTATCAGTTTCATTGATGAGGCTGGATGTTTGCTGATGATCATGTATTTTGTCTTGTTGATGTTTATATTTATTTCCATTCTTTGGCTTTCTATGTATACTCTGTCAATAAGTTTTGGAGATCCATAATATTATCTGCAATTAGCACGGTGTCATCTGCATATCGAAGGTTGTTAACAATCTTTCCATTTATTGTGATTCCCTCTGAACATTCTTCCAATGCTTTTTTAAAGATTACCTCTGCATATATGTTGAACAGGAGTGGTGAAAGCACACATCCTTGTCTCACTCCTCTTTTGATGTTAATATCACTGGTGGTAATGTTGTCTAATTGAACGGTAGCTGACTGATTCCAATACAGATTTGTTATTAGTCTTATGTCTTGTTCGTCTAGCCTTATTTGTTGAAGGACTTCTATTAAGTTAGTGTGTCTGACTTTGTCGAATGCTTTTTCAAAATCTATGAAACACATAAAGACAGATTTCTGTTTTTCTATGCATTTTTGTATCAATATTTGGGTACAGAAAAGGGCCTCTCTAGTACCAAAACCATTCCGAAAGCCGAATTGTGTTTCACTTAGAGTTTCTTCACTTTTTCTATAAATACGATTCTGAATTACTTTCAAAAATATTTTTAATGTTTGGCTCATTAGACTAATAAGTCGGAAGTCACCACAGGAATTCGCTTTGGGTTTCTTTGGGACAGTGATAAATGTAGATGTGAGCCAATCTGATGGAAATTCATCACTTTCATATATTTTATTAAATAGTTTTTCAAGAAGTTTGATGTTATCTGGTTCTATTAATTTTAAAAATTCTGTTTGCACACCATCTGGTCAACTGGCTTTTCCTGTTTTACTTGTTCGTATAGCATTCTCTATTTCGCATTTCATGTTTGCTGGTACTTGAATGTTATCTTTTATATTTATATCCATTTTTATCTATATTTTTTATCTATTTATTTATCTTATTTATCTATATTTATATCTTTTATATCCATTTTCGTCTCTTAGAGACACTATTTGCTTTTTCCTCAGTTTTCCAGAAATTTCGTTGATTTTCTTATACAGATTGAAATTATGATGTTTCTTCTGAAGCAGTTCAATTTCAGTACAATTAATTTTTCATCCAATTTTCCTTGGCTTCTTTTATTTTTTTCTTGATGATGTTATGTGTTTCTGTATACCTGGCAAGGTCTTTGTTTTTGTACATTCTTCTTGTATCAATAAGAGAAAGAATCTCATCTGTCATCCATTCCTGTTGTTTTATATTATTCACGTAACCTACTTCTTCAATACTTGTTGTTACGATGGCATTCTTTAAGCTATTCCAAAGAGATTCCACACTTTTATGTTCTTCTAAGTTAATCTGTTGTAATCGCAGGTTAAGCTGTGTCTTGGCACTTTTATTTATGTTCGGGTCTTTCAGTTTTTCTACATCAATTTTCTTTTTCTTCTTTTGTGATTTTTTAGCTGATTTTAATCTAAGACGTACTTCTGCAACTATGGGATTGTGGTCTGATGAGATATCTGCTCCAGGATAAGTCTTTGCACTCTTTATACTACTGTGGAATCTTTTATTTATCAGTATATAATCAATTTGATTTCTGACAATGTTATGTTGGTTATCTTGAGGCGATTTCCAAGTGTACAGTCTTCTGGGTGGAAGTTTAAACCAGGTATTTGCTATTGTTAGATCTTCTTCCTGACAAAACTGGACGACTAGGCGATCTCCTCTGTCGTTTCTGGTGCCTATGCCATGTTCGCCAACAATTTCTCCATCACCCCTCTTCTCACTTTTGCATTGAAGTCACCCATCACTATGTTTATATCATGTTTCTTTGTTAGGTTTTTAATCTCTTTTAGGTGTTCATAAAACTCTTCAACATCTTCTTCACTTTTGTCAGATGTGGGTGCATAAGCTTGGATGATATTTATGTTAACGGGGTTTCCCTTAAGTTGTAACAGCATTATCCTTTCAGAAAATGGAATCCAATTTATTACTGATTTATTGATTTCTTCATCTACTATTACAGCTATACCATGTCGATGTTTGTTCTCATCATTCCCAGAGTAATACATTGTCGTATTATCTTGTTGACACTTCCCAGATTCCCAGATCCTGGCCATCTTGTCTCGCAAATTCCCAAAATCCGGATGCCCAGCCTCTTCATTTCTCTTGTGGCATTTCTTAATTTGCCAGCTTCATACAGAGTTCTGACATTCCAAGTTGCAATTTTAAAAGTGGACACCATTTTGAGCCCGGAGATTCTTCGCACCCCTGTCCCATTTAAGGGACGCCGGGAACTTGGGGCCAATTGTAAGGGTTTGCTCGCCATGGTGGTTGTTCTGGAGAAAAGGTAGAGCAGTAGTTTCTCCGTTTGCTTTCTGCTCTGCAGTATTACAGACGTACACAATACAATCATATTGCCATCTGCAAATCTCTGATCACAAGCTTTTCCGTCATCATTTGGCTTCAACCTTGTGTCAGTACTGACAATGCTGCTTCCCAGTGTCAGGGGCAGTGACCCCAGCAGGTGCTTATTTAATGGCGGCACTACTCGCCATGTCACCGAGTTGTCATTGGGCTTTGTGAGGTTTTAAGTGAAATAGAGTTGCCACTTCTGCTCCCCCACGCCCTGATAGCTCAGTCGCTGTTGGTCCACGGCTGCTATTCGCCAGATTGCTCTGCTTATATCGCAGCTAGCCTCCATATCTGAAGGCTGTTCCCCGATCGGCCACCTGGGGACGCACCAGGTAGTAGTCAGCTCTGCCCCGGGTATCTTAGTACGACTGAGGATAATTAGTTGTGATGAGGTTGTCTAGTTTTTTATTAGCAAAGTACTTTATTGCTTTGAGATAATTGAGCTCCTTATTGTTATACATCTTGTGATGTTTTATGTATTTATCAAAGTAAAAGAAAGAGAAAAAAAAAGTATTTGAATGCCAGTCTCAAAATAATGACAAAAAATCTCAAGCAAATATGATCATGAACTATGCTAAATTATAACTACTTCAAAACATTTTAATTCACAAATGTTGATTGAAAATCGTGTTCATTGAAGGAAGAGGAAAATGTCAGCTCGTAGTCATATAGATTCATATACTTGTAGGTTTCCCATTCAAAGGCGACATCTATCAACGAGATAGTAAAGTAATTCAAAAATATTTCATCCTAAAAGACCGGATCTTAATATTTTATTAAATACTGCTTAAAAGTAATGTGCGACAAATCTTAATCGTCACACAAATATTGTGTGACGACTAAGAACTATTAATTGTCACACCATTGTGTTAAGAAAATAAATGACAAATAAAGACGTTAGTAGCCAAGTGATTAATATAAAGACGGGGAGAGGTTCCGATAACAAGGATATCTTGCATACCACACATGCTGTGAATGCGGTGTTAGGCGATCAAGCGGCTGCGTCGTCGGATTAAGTGCAAAGCATCTTGGCGAGCTCAGTCTCTGACGATACAATCTGTTATTGACCATAAAGAGTGCTGTCAGCTCATAATAGCGTCCTAAAGAAATAGAAATGACTTCTGCACAGAACAGGAAGCGCGCCATTATCTGTTAAAACATGATTGCTTGAAATCAAACAAAATCATGCAGGAGGAATTGGATAACTACTAAAGATTTAGTTTAGACTGATAAGAACCGATTGCCATTTTTCGAACTAAATACGAATATGATGAATTTCTGACATAAATGGTTATTATTAACTTTCTCGTAATATCCGAGCTAGACGTCCGTAGGTAAGTTGCTGTGTTGCTGCACTGAGGAATCGCCTTTGTAGCATAGCAATAAGGATGTTGCTACATCTACCCTGCTGTTGAAAGTATGAGTTTGAGTCCATTATAGGACAAACGAAACATTTCTTTATATAATGAAACCTGTGGGGCATGCGTAACTATAGAATAAAACATATGCAAATAACTTTTTTATTATGTAAATATTTCGTCTTATGTATCGTAAGACATCATCAGTACAACTAACGAAAAACAATAGGAATTCTTTACTACAAGAAACACACGTATTAACCACAGTGAAAATTATTTAATTGTAAATATTTCATCCTAAGTGTCTTAGGATATCATTAGTACAGTAGTTTAAACAATAATAGGAATAACATACGGTTAGGGCGCATGATTATAATAGAATCTCAGTAAGCGTGCGTGACGTGTTACTGAAGTAAAAAAATATATATTTTACACAATTTTGAATGACAATTTCCCATAATTTAGGAATAGTAAGAACGTCGTTGCGGTTTAAATTTGGTCAGTGTAGTAGGGCTTCAGCACTTTCTTTATATAAAGATCTGTGTAAAAGTTTAGACTTCTCCCTATGGACCCTATGGTTTGGATTTTCAACTCCGTTTTGGGAGAGACCACATTTCTGCGGTTTGAAAAGACGAATGTGGTCTTGATGTTCCGAGATGCGTTTCTGAACAGACCTACCTGTCTGACCAAAGTAAGACAATTTGCAGGAGCATGGAATCTCATAAACGCCAGGCAACATCAGAGGTGACAGTTTGTCCTTAGGAGAAGGTAACAAGTTGTACTTTTGGTTGATAGGTTTGTAAGTAGTGGCAAAATTATATTTCTTCATAATTTTAGAAAGACGTTCGGAGATGTCTTTGACGTAAGGTATTTGTCGTTATATAATAAATAGGAATTGAATACAAAAAACAAAAGACAGTAGTGCGCATGCTTAAATTAGAATTCTCTCTATGTATACAGTCACGTGTTTATGGATTAAAACTACTGGGCTTAAATTAAAATAACTTAATCTGCTTTATCTGCTATATTTTAATTTAAGTAATTTAAATTTCAGCCCAGTAGTATTTAATCCATAAACACGCGCCTGTATACATTGAGGGATTTTTTTTTTTTTTTCGTTAACAGGTATCGAATATTAATGACGCAATTAACGAATATCACATAAATTTCTGACATCAGTGTCGAATCGTATACGGAAACTAAATTTTTTATCAACGTTGTCGCGGCTGGATTTTCACTTAAGCAGGAATTCAAGGAGGCGATTCCAAGTTGCTTTCTAGAAGACCTCACTAAAACAATGAACGTTGCTCATGGAAAATTAATATATTTGTTTATTTGACCCTCAAGGAAATTCTACAAAAAACACAGAATGGCCGCATCACGTTAAGACATGCAGTGGCTTCCATTCCTTGAGGAAATTCCTCCAGAGTATCACATTACCTTCAATGCACTTCATGCTAGCACGTTTCTTTTACTGATTCACAATCAACTGCACTTTGTTCAGATTGACGTTTTCACTTGCAGCCATATTACATTTTAATCACATTTGGGAATGTTCCGTTGATACATTTACAACGAACTTCTCGTTGACTTTCTCATGCCTTTCATCTAATCTGAATAGCTTCCTATTTTGCATGATAAAGTAAGTGTTTCTCAATTGTTACCGTTATGTAGCAGTGCACCGCTGTGTCAAAGCGTAGGAAACAACCAGAACCTATTGAGAAATAAAAAAATATAAAAACTTTAAAATATCCCAAGATGATCATCTTCTTATAGATACGTAACCAAGAGAATCTATTTGACAACAATAAGCGTTATTAAAGATCTTTTTCAAATTTATTCATCTCTCTCTTCCCTTTTTTTTCGATGTTGTATATTTCCATATCGTGTTTTTTTTTTTTTTTTCAAATATATTGGTTTTAATTAAACAGGATTAATGATCTAAATAGGTCACAGTTGAAGTTCATTTTTCTCGCTATCTCAAACAAGTGCCTTGGAGGACTGAAATAGTCTAGCTTGAAAAGGTTTCTTGCTTGAACTACTAGATTATGTTGCCCTAATCCAGCTCCCATTGCTTTGGCAGTATGATCAAGTTCGTGGGTAGATTCGCATAAAAATGCTTGCAAAAAAAAAAAAAAAAACGTAAATATTTTTGATAGTTTTTTCCGGAAAAATTTTGACAACGGATCAGCCGATTTTGCTTTTTGTCCCGTTATTTTTAGGGAATGAATAACTATGTTGATCTTGAGCTCGATCTTAACTTTTAGAGTTTTCGAGATGTTTAATTGAAAGCTAAAAAAAATATTTAAAACTATGACAATTAGCTGCGCTGTCTGTGAAGGATAACTTCCCTCCCTCTCTTTTTATATATCTTAGAGTATTATTTCAGATAACAAAGTAGTTGCTGCCTTAGTTGGTGTAGAAGTTACAGAACGTTTAATTAGTGTGTTTTGGTTGTGTGCATTGGTTGTCTTCAGTCATAATGATCATGGAGGAGGTGGAGACTAAATCCACTAGCATTCTAGACAGTTAACTGTAACATAAGCATGGTGAAATGGAGTTAGTGTTTGTCGTTGTATTTAATATTATGTGCCCTTTGCTTATAAAGTATTACAAGAAAAATTAACCCAGAAAGAATTCCTCCCTCTCTCTTGTTTTCTAGAGGTAACAGTTAAATGTCTTCAAGAGCAACATGACATTGATGATCTTCTACAATAAAACTATTGTACCAAAGTAAATACAACTACCAATAATAAGTGTTGCAGCTGTGAATTTGTTTAAAGCTAAATAGTACAAGTTGCATATTCCATATCAAATGACAGAGCGTTTAGGTCAGGGGCGCACGATGCTAGAAGAGCCACTCTCACATCGATTGACTAAATGCAAACCCCGTATTGTCTGTCAACATGACAGAATGCTTGGTTCAATATTAAAGACAAACAGAGAATGTCAGCAGTTCGACGTTTATGGAAACATCGAACCTCTGCTAATCTTTGGAGCATCGCGTTTAGCGGAGAAGAATAATTAGTGAAGGTAACATACGACTGCAAATTGAGGGTTTGACTGTACACCGTAAATATTTGTCGGAAACTGAATTTTGCTTCTCGACGAAATTGTAACGCTATGCTTACAATACTTCTAAGAATATCTACTAAAATAAAGAGCCAAAATGTTTAATTTAATATCCACTTGATTTATATAATAATTTCTAACAATATTTTTTTCTGAGTAAGTTTCGAAAAATATTATAAAAATTCAAAAATATCTGCGGACAACATTACGAAATGTACACGTAGTCGACGGAGATATGTAGTGGAAAAGTTCCATTCAGTATTGATTCTCTTTGTTTATTAACTCTTTCGCTGTGATATCTCTGCCTTATTACACTTTCTCTTTTGGTCCGTAATTTGAAATGATTTTTTACGGAAGAGTGAACTAAACGGGAAAAAAAAAAGATGAAAAGAGCATTATTATCCTTCGTTATTGCTTCTTACTATAACGGAGAAATCATCAATTTTGTTCAGCCACCCTTGTAACCATTCTTTTTCATCTACTGAGGGGATGTGGATCAGAACTTTGATTGCATTGTTATATAGACACATGATCAGAAAATACCGATCTTCCTGCTACCCAGAACGGTATTAACTGCTTTATGACTGTTAAATTTAACTGCTTATTGAATGTTAAAATTCCAGATGAATGTTTTTGTAATAAACAGATACAACATTATCCGAGTACCGTATTTTAGAGAAAGTTCATTTTAAATAAATCCGGCTATCCTTGGTCATAGAGTGATATTTTATCGTCCCTTTTTCTTAAGAGCATGAGACTATCAATTCAAAATATGTCGAAGAGAACTGTAGAGAAAAATTCAGTGAAGTTGGTGTCTTCATATTTTCACTTGTGGATTCCAAAATTTCGAATACTTTGGCATCGTAATGAATGAATTCATGAAAGTGAAACAGCACTTACAGGGACAATGGATTTTTCTGCAGGATATTAAGCAAAGAGATGTGTCTAGTACGTTTCTACTAACAAATGACAGATTTAGGAGCACACACAGAAGTTAATTCTTGACGTGACCGTTGAAAAAATTTATAAAGAACCTGCATTTGTAAATACAATAATAAATAAAAACACTCACTTATCCACAGACATTATATTACCACATATGTGTAAACATTATATCTGCATCCACTGCGAAATATCTCTGTGTGTGTGAGAGAGAGACAGAGAGATTAAGATTTTTCTTTAGATATGCCCGAAATTCCACACTTTATTTCGCTTGTGTGGAATCTTGAAGTACTACAGATCGAAAGCCTATTTTATTTATTAAACGAAGTTATGGAAATTCCAATTTTCTAAAATTTATAGCCCTAATAAATGAAAAACTCCAGAACGAAAGAACAGGTTTTGTACTTACGTTTATTTAAGAAATAGCTATCTTGCCTATATTATGGTATTATCTGATATACCATAATAGTAAGTTTAACTGTTATATGACAGCTAAATGCATAAACTTCTCAAATTCTGCCAAACTTGTATGGAACGAAGCTCTGTAGTGATCAGTTTTCCATAATTCTGATTATTTCGTAATATGCATTGAATTATTCTGATACATATACCAAAAATATTTTTTCCTTACTGTCTTAAAGTGAGTGAGTCATTCATCTTTCTAAGTTTAAAATTAAATTGGATATGCATGTGAATGGAGTTGAAGCGCAAGTCCGAGATCAGACGCAGCTCCATAGAGATTAAAGGAGTACCCCTCAGCAAAGGAAAATAATTATAATGAATATTCTTAGCAGTAGCGCGCTCAGGATTTAATCTTGGTGTGGGGGGGGGCGGCGATTTGGGTAGACAATTTGGGAATACACACTACGTATCGCATACGACCTATGACTGAGCATCTGCAGTGATCGCTAATTCATAAGTAGTATAAAAATAGAAGACAACACGACACAAAATAAATTTAAAAAAAAAATTAAGAAAAGATTTTTGGAAAATTTTCTAGTATTTTTTTCCTTTTTTGGGGGGTGGGGGGCAGGGCCCCTTGGCCCTCCCCATATGGGTGCGCCACTGATTCTCAGTTTGAGTGAGACACGAGCTTTTGTATAAATAAGGAATTTTAAATGCTAGTATATAATACAGATTTAGAAACTCAAGGGTTTGGCAGTCACTGAAAGAATGGAAATAAGAAAGAAAAGTAAATACCTGAATTACGGGACATTCATTTTAAGGATTGTAACTAGCGTATAGCTGTATCTTTCAGTTAAAGAAATGAATGTAATATGAGAGTTAGACAAATCAGCCATGAGAACATGTACAGACAATGACTGTACATGTACAGTCATTGGATCGAATGTTGATATCCAACGATATGAAATTTTTCCTTGCTAATTCACATTAAACAAAAACAATGGTTCGCATGCAGTAAAACGAAAGTTGTTACCGTTGGCTAATGAATCTATATTTTGTATCTTGCCGATCGCTGTTTAGTACGCAGAATTAAAGATTAAATGAAGTTGGGAAGTCTTTTAAAATGTTAAAATAATCTTTAAGCTCTAGTCACCAGAAAGTGATTTTAATTACTTCAATGAAAATAATTAGCTGAAACCATCATTTCAACTGTAAAGAGGTGTCATTAAAGAATTAAGATTTTAATACCACTGAGAAAGAAAGATTCACACTTTGTTCGTAGTTACAGATGCTAAATATTTTGAGCAATGGCATGATGTTGAGTTTTGCATAACTTCTAATGGAACCGTTTTCAAGGAAGACTCAATTACGATTCGTTCGTAACTGTTTCGTACATTGTCACATTTTTCGACAATTACACTTCGTATTATTTACACTCCGACGAGCAGAGAAACATTAATTGGATGTTAGTGGGTGAGCAAGTTTTGGAGAATGCCTACTAGAATGCTATTTGGTAATAATTTAAGTTTTGGAATCCCCAGAGCTTTCCCATACTTCGATTTGTATATTATCACATCAGTCAGTAAACTAACTGGGGTTGCAATGTTTTACATCAATTTCTGGAGTACTTGATATAATCGTAAACATTAAGGTAATAAGGGGAAAAAAAGGTTTTCCCAGCCAGAAGAGGCCAGATGACGCCACTAAAGCTTCTGTGCAACGTCTTTACAATAATGGAGTTGGTCATGATAAAGCAGTTTACGTGTTTGATAAATATACAAAGCAAAGGATATGCACAACAATTTTTTGATCCAAAATGGTTGTGCATGAAAGTTGTCTGGCACTCAGTGACTTTTCCAATACTCAAATTGGATTGAAGGACAGAAGATTTCACGCTATCGCTCCAAAAAATAGCAGGATATACTTAGCGAGTTTCAACACTAAGTTATTCAAGTGGGTTACTGGATTCATCATGCGAAGTCACAAAATTCCAAATGGATAACAACCAATAGATCAAGTTAGTGTTATACGAAAACAATTGTTGAGACTTTTTAACTCGACTAGTAAAGTACCAATGAAATTTTATTTTTTTCCTTCGCCTTTCCGTGAAGAAGTATCAGTTCTGAAGTCGCATTTAATTCAGTCATAGCATTCGAAGATATTGAATGCGGCTACTCTACTACTTAAATAGAACTACAAAGGAAAAACATTTCTAATAGAATTCAGCATACGTTTTTTTCCATGAATTTATTTCCCATTTCAGAAAAAAATTCTTTATGATGTTATGAACCTGAAGGAATATTTGCGGTTGTGAAAGGGGCCTGTCATGATTGATACTGATTTTGACTTGATGTTGCTCTCAGTGTTACATCGGCACTACCCGATATGTTCGCTAATTGCAGTATTCCTTCCTGTTCATCCTTATTTGATTGCACCAAGTCTTTTGTCTACATGGTAATATCTGCGCTTCTGATGTACATACACATCCATGTTAAATGTAATCGTATGACTAACAGATGATCCGATGTCAGCAAAGGTTGTAAACAACATCGGGATTTTGGCATCTTAAATTCAATTGTGAATATTCCCAGCGTTGAGCATATCCATAATCTAAATGATCGCAGAACTGAACTCCAGAAAGGTAAATCGATGCAGGAAATAGCTTGGCATTTATGATAAGGACTAGCAATGTGTTGCGCAGTGGAAACGGCAGACGGTTGCTTTCTGATTGAAATATTAAATTTACACGTAATGCTAACATTCACAATGAATGCGTGTTTAAACACATTAAAAGTTAAATGTCGAATGATATAAGGGAAAAGTCTAAGTTAATCTTCATAAGTATTAATGCACAAACAGTTTGCTGCGTTTCTATGTAGTATACATGCCAAGTAAATATATGCTGTGGTGGTTTGTATTTGAAATGCGGTAAGTTGTGAGAATTACGCAGTGACTGCAGTTTTGTTCTTCAATTTTGGATTTTCTGTTTTAAAAGCATGCGCCAAAAATATTTTCAGAGTTGATGGTAAAGTTTGCAAGTATTTCAAATAAATTTTATTGGCTGTGTATAAGTAAAAAATGGCTGGTTCGTGAAGGACCAAAAAAAAAAAAAAACTTCTTGATTCAAATACGATGGCTTAAAATAAGCATATATATCAATGTTTAGGCTATTTGCCTGTTCCTGCAGCCTGAAAAAAAAATCAGTGTTCTTGCATTCAGCTGTCATAGTTCGCAATATACATTTTAAAAGCCCTTTCTATAAAATGTTATCTTTCTATAAAAGATAAATATATCTGTAGTAAAGTCACTTTTTAAGAAAGACAATTCCACTAATGTTCAATAAAATAAGCGATCGCCACCACAACAATGATAATGTGAAATCCGTTTATTACGAGAAAAAAAAAATTCGGGAATAAATTAAGAACTGTTTTCTAGAACTTCCCATTTTGAAGATTTTTAATACCCTGCATGTATGCGGAGTTAAACCCTTTATCGCCGAATATATAAACCTTAGTGTACTACATGTAGTCTGGTTCTGAAACTTAGAACAGATTAATCCTGCAAAGCTTTGGCCAAAACATTTACGTCACGCATGTCGAGCCGGTTTATAATTAAACTACCCAGGAATCAGTTCCCATAGTAAAATACGCAGTTTACTATGGGAGAAATATTTCTACATACTGTATTAAGATTCCTGCTTCGCAACCATATGCATGGGGAAGGAGTGTCCTAGGTTCGAACGGTTTGATGTCCAATGATTAATAAACCCTCGACACCGCAAGGTAAAAGAGGGAAAAGGAAGATGAGATGAGCAAATTAAATATCACATTAAGAACTCATTATCGAGAGTGGGTAGAAATATTTGCACTTCCCCCAGGGCTCTCTTCGCATTTCATTTCCGTACAATCCCATTTTAACGATACTTCATTTGTCACGACAAAATGTAGTTCATGTTCGTTTTCTCTTTTTTAATTCTGAAACAAAGTTCTTTTATTTTTGTCATCCAACAATAGTTTATTATGCAGAGTTTAACATATTAAATGAGTAATAAGTTGCAGATCAGTCCTATTGATTCAGAACTGAATTTAATATCAAATTCCACGTACTCTTTTCATTTCCTCTCTCTCTCTGCAGAAAATATAATTTTGTTGCCAAATTTACTTTATTATGGATGGAAACATCCGCAGTAGCAAGATTGCGAAATTAAGCAAAGATTTGTGAAGTGAGATGTCACCGTAAATTGCTTACCATACTCTTAGGCATAAATAGCAGGAAACACGACCCTCATTTTTCTTCCTTTGTTCTGTTTGTTTTTCGTAACTTTTGTCCCTTATTTTAAATTGAGGTGACTTTTGTCACCTCAATTTAAAATAAGTAGGACAATTTTTATTTGTTGTTGTTGAGACGGTCTCTTTGGACAACAAAAATGTCGCACTTCGTGTCATTTTAACGTGACTTAATCATTATGTAATGATGTGTGCCAGTTCATAACACCGAAGTATAGATCAGAGGGAAAAAATATTGTAACGAGAATATGAGGGAAATTAATAATACAATTCTTTTTTTTTTTCTGTCAGAGGGCGCTTGTGATAAGTTTATCGTTTTCAAAATGATTAATTTGAGCGGTATAACTTCCACTTTTATTTTATTCAGTCAGGGCATAATTTAATTAGGATTGAATAAAGATCAATTTTTATAGGCAATTATAAACATACAAAAAAATGAAGAATCAAAGATCCGATCACTCTCTCTCACGGTTCATGGTAGATTTTTATATTCAATAACTTAATCGCCCGTTTATGACAATTGCAACCACAACCCCTTGTAAATTATATCTCAACCACCAATAATTATGCACAGTTGTTGGGTTCACACCGTGGGATGGAAATCTACATAAATAAAGCCGTTGATCGGCATATCACGGACCTGATGCAGAATCTCCAGTCAATAAGTAGTCAAATGAAGGTTTCCTCTAAAAGTTAACATTACTGTAACCTCCAAATATTTTTTAAACCTTAAAGAGGATAATCGTCACTGTCACTCACAGACTCTCAATCAGGCTGTAAGTGATTAGAAGTGATTCATATGATGATCTTAGTTGCTTTAGGGAGAAAACCAGTTTAAACTGAAGACAGCATACTTATGAGGGTACTGTGTGTTCGAACCAGAAACGTATGAAACTTGCCGACTACTGCAGTGGTTCTCAAACTTTTTACCTCTGAGCCCCACCTGACAAGAGAAACAACTTACAGCCCCCCCCCCCCCCCAGGCCGGTTTTATTTATCAAAATAGATGGCGTACTAAGTTTGACGTTTTGTTCAGTTTATTTTGTGTTTTCTACATACTTTTTAACAGTTTTTGACACAAAATAATTAAAGTATCACAATATTAGGCCTACAATATTGCATTTTGGTTAAATGCAAGTGTTAAAACACTTGCATTTAAGCAAAATATGTATTGAAATGAAACAATATTTAACTAACAAGTATTTAACTTTTCTCGGTAAAAATAATCAAACATTTAAATGTCAAAATCTAATGTGATGGATTGGGCCTGCTTTTGAGAACAAAGTTTATCAAAACGTGGTGTCATCAAAAGTTTTCCTTTCTTTATTTTTTGCTGCCCTAAATCCGTTTTTAAAACTGATTTAGGGCAGTTTTAATTTTTATCTGTAGGAAAGTATTCCGTGACCCCCTTTCAAGCTATTCTCCCCCCTCCTGGGGGTCGCGCCCCACAGTTTGAAAACCACTGGACTACTGTATTCATGAGGGCATACATAGATATAAAGGACCAGGAGACCGCTGTGATATATACTTCATTATCAGTTATTACTGTAACTTCTGACAGAATTTCCATATTATTGGAGTCTGTTTGATTGAGAGTCCAGTATACAAATTTTCGACGTTATACTTATCAAATTTTGCATGGTGGATCTCGCAGTCTGTTTGCCAAAACCATTATGATCCAATTCGTTAATGCTTTTGATTTTTTAATCGACAAAATATGAATGAAAGAAATGTCGTTTACTATATGACAATTTTTTCTACATTCCCAATATTGTTTCGATAACATTATTAAATAAAGATCAACTTCAAAATTAAATTCTATGCAAAAAGTACTTTTCACTTGAATGCCGTTCATTAATATGAGTGACACCCTGAGGATGGTTATTTTGATGGTGAAATTGCATATGAAAAAAAAAAAAAAAAAAGTTAATATCACTAATGATCTTAGTCTTTACTAATTAAACGCACCTTTCGAAATATCCAATTCAAAAATTGTCTTCGATCTATCAAAACAAATACTTGTTTGGCTTGGTTATTTATAAATTTCTATTTTTTTTTTACTTTTTTCCGTTATTTGGTTTTTCCAGAAAATTATTACCGCTTCAGATAATTTGCGTATTCAGCTAATAATCTCACAGAAAATGTTCCCGAACTTCGTCATCCGCTTATGGTAAGCAGAAGCCAAGGAGACTCGAAAATAGGCAAACATGGTCACATGATCATCACAAAATTGCAGTTATTATTTCAAGAGACGAAGGAGGATAATAAAAGGGCTTTATGGAAAGATGGAAAAAATATATAAATTGTATAGAAGGTAAAGAATTTTGTCAAAGTTTGTGTGATATATATAAAGTGGTTATGAATATGCTGCATCCAAGTGTCGATAGTTCTTTGGAGTAGTAAGCTGGTATGCACTTAATTCCAAACAATAGCAGCTCGAGGTTTAGCAATCTGCAAGCGTTCCTTCAATACACGAAATAAGTGACTTAAAGAATCTTAAAACTAAAACTGCTTGATATCAGAAAAAACATGGCTATCCTCGAGGAAATGGTACAAAATGTTTGTTTTTCTAGGTTTTATTTTCCTTTATTCCTCTTAATTGGTTTGGCGAGATGCACTGTTGTACTTGGAAATGATATTGGTTGGGATTACATGTTCAATCTTGTTGGCACAGAATAGTGTGAGCTATCAGTTGGCTTCCTCATTGGCTGAATGCAAAGCCTCTCGAGCCTGGAAGTCGTCTACTCAAATACCATTGTGAAACCGACAGCTGTGAATGTCATGAGGAGTAATTTTTATCTTCCGCTGTTAGACCACCACCCTGCTAATCGAAAGCATGATTGGCTAGAAAAAGTTCCACGTCGTGCTTCTGGAGCAAGTTTTCTTGATTATTTAAACATTAGTTTAAAGCAGTGCTCATGTGTTATATTGTTAAGCCTTTCGTAGATGGAACTGTCGATGTGTGAGAAACGCCACCTGGTGGCTTCCCAACGAATTTATATACCAGTGAAATCCAAAAATGCAAAATGAACACATCCAGTCAAATTCTTTTCTTCCGGAAGTGATTCTCAAGGAAACGATACTAATTTAAAATTATTTTTTTCCTTTTTTTAATTTCGCGATGCAGCAAAATAGCTGCAGTATTTTAAATATATTTTCTGGAGTTAATGAAGAATCTACTTGAGAAGAAAGTAACAAATTAAAATCTTTATAATGAATTAAAATCTTTAAAATTTGATGATGGGTGATAGATGGCGCTAGCGTAGAGGATGATGGTAGTTGGTGAATTGAGCAGTGGAGATAGAGTTGTAGAGCGCCCTCTCTCGATGAGTCATTGGACTCCCTGGAGATGTTACGTAATAAAAATAAAAAACAAGAATCTTGAACGAATATTTCTTTTAAAAATCAACTAAAATATCAAGTTTTCCGTTTCCACTTAAGTTGTTTCATTAGCTGTCAGACTAACTGCTTGAAGAAAAGGTGATGTTGCTTATCTTATATAAAGGCGAACATTTCCTCTCTCATTGTAGGATTTTTCCAACAGCAAACAGTTAACAGATATTTAAAGTCAATATAATGAAGGTACTGACAATAAACGTTGGCTGGAAAGAACTGGGCGCGAACTTTTGTAAATGAACTCCCCCCGAAGGCTAGTAAATCGATCTGATAGGGAAGCTGCAGAAGTCGCCCTCCCCTCGAAACTTAAGTTTTTCAACAACAGTGGTGACTGGTAAAAATTTTAAGTGGGGTGCGCTGCATATACAGATATAAATAAAATAAATAAATAATGTTTTTTTACTAATCAGTAACCAGTTTATTAATAAATACATTTACATATTAAAAAATTGCTTTATTAAAAATATTTCACCCTCACCACGAATAAACACCAATAATAAAAGTAGCGCATCCTATAGAAATAACGTGCGCAAGCATATGTTACTGTCCAAACGAACAGTGTCGGAATCACTTGTAACGTACAATGAAAAGCGCAAACAAATATCAACGAGTCTAGCTGCAATCGGCAGTGCGTTTGTTTCGCAATCTAAAGCGGTAATCGAACAATTCCAATTATTAGCTATTCAATAAATGTCAAAACATAAGCTGTAACCTTTAGCATGTTGTATTGCATTTATATATAATGTTGTAAGCATTAGGTATAGATTCTGGGAAAATTCCCATGCTACTCCTCTTAAACACACTTAATATAATTACGGCTATTGTAGCCTTTTTTTGTTTTATTTTAAATACATTGGCTATAATTACTAAAAAAAAAAAAAAGGTATATATATTTTAGGGCATTATGGGTGAGTATAGAAGGCAATAATAGCAGAATAAAAGAGGTTGAAAATTTTTGTACATACCTTGTTTTGATACTGGGATGTCTTCCAATTCCATGATCCTGCTGAAGGTTGTTTATAACGAAGAGGGGAGAGGAAGGGAGCGTGGGGAGTATTTTGACGCGGGAAAAATAAATTTGGAAACCCGGGTTTTGTATTAATAATATATATATATATATATATATATATATATATATATTATTGTGTTTAAGGGCACCTTTTTAGGGGGAGGGGAGAGAAGGGGAAGGGTTTACTTATGAGGAAACTGCCTTCTATACTCACCCATAATGCCCTAGAATATATATACCCTTTTTTGAGTAATTATAGCCAAAGTATTTAAAATAAGGGACACTCCTAAAAAAAACAGGCTATAATAGCCGTAATTATAATAATAGTTGTAAGCATTGTTATTATTTATAAAATTTAATTGTTTCATTTTTTTCTTGGGGGTGCTGCAATGTCGCAGTGCTTATGTACGAGCCGCCACTGTTCAACATAAAATTAAGCAATCTTGCCAGAAAATATAATTAACAGATATAATACACTGCTTCATACCCGTGGATGAGGAGGTACACATAAAAAAGAGTAAAAACGAATCGTCGATGGGATTACGAATCCGGCTGTAGGATAATTTTATATTCCCCCCCACCCCGACCTACGAAATGCTGTAAATATAGCACGTAAGTACTACAGGTTATTACATAACTGAACACTCGGAATTAAAGAACAACGTACCTTTTACAACTCCCAGGTTGTTCAACAGATTTGTGGAAAACTTTTCAGGAAGATTAACTTGATAATCTAAGATGGAATTTGCTATTTCCATCAACACAGTTCTTTTTCTTCAAAGCGCTTAGTCTGAAATTCGAACTTTCTTTTTGTCGTTAATTCCGCTATCATTTATCATTGATTCATATAATATTGTTGCCGACACCTTATACTGATAAATTACTTTCAGAAAAGACAGGCCAAGTACGGTATTTTTTTCACTATAAATAATTTTTAGTAATCATAGAAAAGGACGAAAAAGGTGTCTTGTGAAAATGTTAGTTCACATCTGAGTCATAATTGCTCGTGTTTTCTTCTTACATAGTTTGCACTGTCAGCACAAATACAATACTGTTTTTCTCATAAAGAGAATTAATAAAGTTAAAATATTCTCAACTGTCGCACGATTTGCTAAAACTCAATATGCACAAATAAAATTTTCAATCATTTGTGGAGACGCAGCAACACGGAGAGCAGAGACTAGAACAGCATTGAGAAAAACCTCGGGTGCTTAATCAAACCAATTCTTTACGAAACATTGGCAGAATTATTTGAATAACCTTACATTTGGACTGGTAAATCAAATATGACTATAGCGTAAAATTCTGATTACGGAATATTTAAAAATAATTAAGAATTTTTTTCTTATTTATCATCCTATTTAGATCTCTCCCCATTCACTCTTATAAAAATAAAAGCTCCCTTAGTCGATGCAGAACATGTCATAAACATGGTGTGTGAATAATTTAAGTAAATCCAGCACGTTAGTTAAATGTTGGCAGACAGGTTACAGAACTGATAAAATTGTTGTCGGTATACAAAGGCTTCTTATAGATATCGCCATTGACCGGTTTCTCCTGTACATCCATAGCGACAATAATGACAGTATCAAACGCAGTGGTAATCGAGTTTGGAAAGAGGATTTATAAGATCTAAGATCTCTTACAGGAAGTCTGTAGAGTATTCATTCTCTGCATTTCAGACACATAACACACTTCTAACTTCTCTCCTAGCTGTATTTGCTTTGGCGCAGTCTAAACAACCTTGAACCGAGTTGACCAGCCTTCTAATAGATTTCCAATGCTACTGCTGCCATAGATATTTAGGTAATGTCTAAGTCGGAGGATGAATTCCATCTCATGATGTGAGACCATCCCTGCTTATTGCAAGGTTCAAGTTTCCTGAAAAAATTTACTTGTTTGTTCTAAGAGATCAAACAAGTTTTTCAGACCATTTCAAAAAAATAATTGCCTTTACCATTTCGTTGTCATGAATCCCGCAAACAAAAATGTTATACATTAACTGGAAATATACATACTGACTACTGAATTAGAAACGCTTATACAGATGTACGTTAACGTTACTTACGCAGCATATATATATATATATATATATATATATATGGGTGTTCATGTAGCTGGAGCCACGTTCTGGTTTCTCTACAGGTGAGAATCTTGTGCATGCACAAGTCAGTGGGAAAATAATCCACACCGCTTATAAGTGTGGGTTTGTGTGATCCTTAGTCTGTCAGGAAAGAGATCGCCGTCGCCTCAGACGCGTTGTACGAACAAACAGAATTCCCGACCCATATTTCACCGAATTGTGCCCAAGGAATCCATGAAGATCGGTAGTGACGGTCGTATGCCTACACGGAAACTACTGATTTGTGCGACGTTTGTAATTCAGTGTTGGTATGTTTATAACTCGATTCTATCTTAGAGAGGAAATGTGCACCTTTTTTTTTTTTCTCAAACCAATTTAGATCTCCGCTTAACAGGATGGTGGTGTCAACCGATAATACTTACGATAAACAATCGAAATGATAATTAACCCAACAAGCTGTCTGTGTAAAGGGTTCGCTGAGATGCAGACCCAACTTTCGTTATTACGAATACTGGCCGTAAAACAAAATTAAATATTGAATTAAAAGTGTATTTCAATTATTTTGACAGACAAATTTTGGGATTTCTTTTCAATTAATCTTAAAAGCTAACGTATTGAGGAATTAATCATGTGAACTGACATTTTTACTTCACACATCAAAATTGTTACTATAAGCAAAGTCACATGGTTTGGGTGATGTTTTATTATTATTCTCGTTTATTGTTTCTTGCCAAGTTATTGATTCTCTTTCTGAAATAGCCAAAAATCTGTGTCAAGTTTTTCCAAAAACGGATCACAGTGCCCAGGAGTGAATTCTCCTGCGCAGTGTGATCCGGTTTTTGAAAAACTTGTTCTACACCACCAAGGCTTATATATATATGTAATAAATTTCTTAACTTGGGGATATTGTATATTAGGATAACCAAGTTATTTTATAAACTTGGTTATTTTAACTCCTAATCCCAAGTATGCAAACAATTAAGTTTGCGCCTGAAACAACGTTCAAGTCTAAAGATGATACAACACCAGGGCAACTCATTGTAAAGGTGGATAAAGCTCTGATCACTATTCTAAGTATTTTCCTATAATGTAAAGCACATATCACTAGGAGATGTATACTGCAATGCATTATGGGTGGGGTCACTACCCAGACCGGTTTCCACCTTTTTTATTATTATTATTTAGTATTGCTATAACCTTGGTATTAGGGTCTAGCTACTCAATGAAGAGACCTCAAAAAAGGTTGAAACCGGTCTGGGTAGTGACCCCACCCATAATGCATTGCAGTATACATCTTCTATTGAGATATGCTTTACATTATGTGAAAATACTAAGAATAGTGATCAGGGCTTTACCTACCTTTACAATGATTTGCCCTGGTGTTGTACCATCTTTAGACTTGAACTTTGTTTCAGGCCCAAACTTAATTGTTTGCATACTTGGGATTAGGAGTTAAAATAACCAAGTTTATAAAATAACTTGGTTATCCTAATATATATGCACGTGGATAAAAAAACAGCCTTCGTGACACATAAGCGTCAGCTATTATATAACTGAAAGAGCGACGAGTTCTCTTTCTAGTGCATGCACATTGTATAAGCATACCACAGAATAAGTGTGCGTGGATACACGCGTGTTCTTTCCGAGTTTTTCACTACAGCGAAGTAATAGTGCAGATGAATGCGTAAATGTATCTACGCATCAGGTGCATGGAATCTAACTCGAGTACATCCGAAGCATTCTTCAGAATTCTGCGTTGAGAGCAATAACTGACACGCTTTACATGTTCAAATGATGTAGTTTTTGCCTAAATGAAGTTTTGAAGACGAAATGTAAACTAGTGATTCTGGTTAGTCCTTGGCCAAGCCTCGCATTGTTGCTTTTTGCTGATACAAGTGAACGGGAAAATAAAGGGTTTAAATGGGACACCCATATCTTCAAATAGGGCTGGCTATTGAGCTCTCAGTAAATCTAATCTGACAGAGCAGTAGCGTTAGGCTACTGCTCTGTCGGATTATACCTTACTGTGTAAACACGGAAGTATGCGTTTGTGCGGAACACAACTCCGTCAGAAATGGCGTATTTACTGCTCAGCATTCTGGACATCGCTTAATCAGATGCCTTTATTGCCATCTCTTCTGAATGCTAAGGTGAAACGTAATATCCTCTGGCACGATCAGATTACAGGTTATATGGTAAAACATGATTGTGCTGAAAGTAACGTAGCTTCTAAACATGAACAGATTCTATGCCCGAAAAACTTATCGGCTATCTCAAAATTGAAAAGCTCTCTTCTCTTCAAACATTTGTGACAATCGTATATCCATACGTTTGAATTTAATACGCTTTCAAAACTTATAGACATTCCTATATCTACTTTTCTTTCTGGTTTTTACATAGGTTCTATATCTTGGTAAAACGCCGAAGCAAGTAATCCATTTCAAGCAATAGATGCTTTATGAATATTTCATTAATTTGTTTGCTTTCAACTTATACTCTTCGAAATATTAACATTTATTAACACCTATTTTGCGAATTTCTTCTGTTAACAGTTCGTGTGCACATCTAATTTCATTGTAATGTCGACAAATGCTTCGTCGTTTATATGGTATTAAGTCAAGAATGCAAAGGAACATATCAGTAGTTTCTTAGACGTCATAAAACCAGGCCAAAAAAGAATAAACTATTTAAAGAGTAGGTGTCACTTTATGAAGGGTAGTCTACTAACATTTACCGCCCTTGAGATAGCTGTTCTTCCTTAACAGCTGTCAAATGCACACAGCTAACAGAGATGTATGGTCCCGCAACTACACGGCAAGTTAAACCATTTTTCTCTCTCACGCTTATAATGGAGGTGCGGCTGACTTTTACTCCAGAGCGAAGGAAGAGAAAAACCTAAACACCGAGGATTCCTTCTCTGACCTTCACGTCTTGTCTCCTATTGTATTCATTTAAAGACATACACAGAAGCAAAAGGCTTTCGAAGGATGTAGCATGTGTTTGGGACAGTTACGATGAACTTGTAGTCCTTTAGAATTTTCCACCCTTTCATTGGGATACTAATGAAAGGGTGATTTTTAGCTATAGATGATAAAATTGTTTAAGAAAAAATGTATGCAGAATTTCCCTTAATTTTATTCAAATGATTTTACTATTTTATTTCTTTTATTATTCTTGCATACATGAATCGGTTGTTAAAGATCATAGGCCGGGTAAAAGGCACTGAATATCGAGAAAAATATCTTAGCACACTAAATAAAACATGACTCCTAATTAATCAGCGATTTTTGCATAAATATCAACGAAAATGTTCAGTTAGAGAAAACTCTTGAGGGGAAAAGTAAACTTTTAATTAAATTTCGCACACTGACCATTTCTAACGCTGTTTTTCCATAACTGCCTCACGAATTGCCAAAATAATGAGAACTCATTCAGATTGACCGTCAGTTTTAAACAACCCATTAATCAAGTATTTATTTTATCCAATTAGTTGACAGCATGTCTACATTTAAAAGAACTTAGTTGTTTGCTCTGTTCTTCTGTTCAGTCTGCTAATAAGAAGATTACAGTTCCATTAGAATAAAGCCTACGAAGACAGCGTGGATTATTTTCCTACTTTAATTTGCGCGCTGTCTTTTAAAGATGTACAATGAAAATACTTCAGCAGTTAGGTATATTTTAAGTCGGAAACATAATTAATATTCTACTGTGTTTGCGCAGCAGAAAATGCGGTTTATATCTTCCATTGTTTTTTGTTCCTTTCAGAACTTTTTTTTGGTATAAGCATATTCAGTTAAGTCTTCAAATATTTTATTTCCTACTGTCCTCCCCCTCCCCCATCTTGTTGAGTGGAAGTTTTGCATATTATGCCAGTAAATTGAATACTCCTTCAGACGGATTTTGCAACCTTGCGGATAGAAGTAGCGAAGTCAATACACGGGGAATGGTTTTTAATACTTGAGCCCTCAAAGTTGTGCTAGCTTTGTTTGTCGAAGCTTTTCGGAGCTCAATAGCAAATGTTTCAATCGATGATAGGCGGTTTTTTGTTTTTTCTCCACACGCTTCAGCACTCGACAGTCCCCCTGTGATTTATGTGGTCTACCAGGTCGTGATTGTGCTATTGTTAGTCTTAGGCATTTTCCCTTATCAACAACATCATTTCAGTTGATTCTGACAATTGTAGCCGGGCAGAAATTTCCTAAACAGAGTTGGCTTATATAAACAATGCGGAATCCATCCTTATTATAGTGCCATGTCAAAGATACTGAGAGCGCTACATAATACCGTCCATTCCACTGTTAATGTCTATGAAAATTACAAGAGCGTGTACTTCCTTTTATACTTATATGAGTATAAACCACTGTGGTTGTGATGTATTTAGCCATATCCCTTACAACGAAGGGTGTTCGGATGTTCTTTATCATATCGCGTGTATACTACTAGAGGATTATATATATATATATATATATATATATATATATATATTCATTTATATATTTTCTAACTCTCGACGGTCATTATTCATTAAACCTTTTTTTATATATATATATATATATATACATGTATATATGTGTGTATTGAAGATACCAAGTAATTTTATATGAACTTGGTTTTTAATCCTATTTCCCAAGAAGCAAACAGACAAGAAAGTAAAGTTTGCGCCTGCGAGTAACGGCTAAGGCAACTGATCCCTAAAGTAGTGCCACACTATTCTTAGTATTTTTCCCTCTAATTTTACATTAGAGGAAAAATACTAAAAATATTGATCAGATCTTTATCCACCTTTACTACGAGTTGCCTTGACTGGCAAAATACAATGTTATAAAATGTTTTGGTAAAATACATAATGAGCTCTGCATTACTTCACTCTTAGCATTTTCTGGTCTGGCTCCCACTGACGAGACCTCAACAAAGGTCGAAACCGGTATGGGTAGTGACCATTGCCTTTAATGTTTAGCATTATACATCTCTGCAAGGGGATGAGTTTTACATTAGAGGAAAAATATTAAGAATAGTGATCAGAGTTTTATCCACCTTTACCACGAGTTGCCTCGACTGGCACTACCTTAGGGATCAGTTGCCTTAGACTTGCAGGCTCAAACTTTACTTTCTTGTCTGTTTTCTTCTTGGGAAATAGGATTAAAAACCAAGTTCATATAAAATTATTGTTATCTTGAATACATAATATATATTCAAGTTAAAATTTTCTATATATATATATATATATATATATATATATATATATATATAAAGTTAGATATTGTTATCATAATATGTTCGCCGAGTGGTTTATCGTATCCGCTTTCCAACCAGCAAGATGTGTGTGTTTAAATCCAACCTTGGCTATGAATGTTTGATTGTCATTAGGTGAGAGAAGAACCTCACTGACAGGTGTGTGATCACCTTCTCGCATATCGCATATTCAAGGTCGGAAATAGCCTGAAAAGTCGGAAAGTCCAACTTTGGTTCTATCGAAAGTAAGCTTTCAGAACTGCGCACAAGACTTCCATCCACCAAGGTTTACAATCATGCGTCGATGGAAGTCAAAAAAACAAAAAAAACATTACAGCTTTAAACATTAAAATATATGTTTTCGAACAAGTAATTACTTGGCAAAAGACGAAGCATATTTATTTTTAAATTATTCGCACTTCAGAAGTTGCAAACCTACAGTACATGAGCATCGGGGATTAATATAGTTACATAATCAAGAAACTCTGCTCTAAGAGACCAAAAATATGGAACTTTTTCAAATCATTTTGAACCTGATAATCAAGGTTGTAGTACTCATATCGGCTGGGAGATGTGATACTCCCTTAAGACATTTACAAACATGGTACAATGAGATTAATAAGGTATGGTCTGTTGCTTGAATGACGGCTACTGTGCAAATTATTTTTTCTTTTAGAAATTCTCATTATACCCAAATTGAAAAAGAAGTTTGTTTAAGTGTTCCAGATATCTATTATAATTATTGAATATTTGAAGACGTGATGTAATATTAATGGAGAATCCTTTAATGACTTCTTATTGTCATTAAATCCTTAAAATAGGTGAAGGGCATATTCATTAACTATCTTGGCCTTTAAATAATCTAAATCCAGGGCAGTGGAGATGGTGTTTGTTTGCTATTATTGTAATAATAAGACTAACAAGTATAGCTTGTGAATTTTGAATCGGAGTTAACGTCAATTTTGGAAGTCACGCTGTGTTTTGAGAAAAATTCATCCCAACTGGAGCAAAATAAGGCGAATCATTGCGATGAAACTGATCTTCAGAAAATATCTTTACATTAGCATGATAATATCGATAATAATATAAATTTGAGATCTGTAAATAAAACTCCCCCAAAGGAAGTTTTATTTCTAAGCAAACCTTAACTTACTGTCTTAACAATCTGTTCACCTCGATTCTCTAATAAACTACTGTTTGATAATATCAGCATCTTCAGACAAAATCTTCTCGAGCTGACTTAATTGTAATATTTCCTTACACAAAGCAATGCCATCGACGCCCTTCTCAGCTTCTAAGAAACCTTTTTTCTAAGACTGCTTCTCAACAGTCCAAATCTCAATCTTTCATTATTTAGAATACCATTCAAACATCTGGAAAAGGAGGCATCCAAAACGCTTGATTTATCCGTATAAAGGAAGTTAGGTTAATAAATAATCTTCCCCTCCCATAGATCGGCTCCAGTCATTCTTTCTTACAGGGATCTGCTTCTCTATATATTTAGTTAGTAATGGCAGGTACTGTTGTAAAAACATTGAGTGAACATCCATTCATAGTCCAGTTTCTGATCTGCCGAACTAACTTCCCCATTTTATGTACTACCTCCCTCCCTCCTCTAGAACTCTTTGCTCACATTATTTTCTTCCAAGGACTGTATTGTTTCGAAAAACATTTGGAGGGTGGGGATGATTGTATTTACACTAAGAGCTGCATTCTAAGATGGAGGATTGATTACTTGTATATATAGAAAATACACAAACATTGATTTAACACTGTAATCTTCCTTATAACCTACTCCCAGATATAAACGTATATCGCTCGAATAATGTGTGCATGCATTAAAGATTAGTGAGGAGATTATGGCATTCCCGTAACCTCTATATTTAAAACTGTGTGCCGTTGTAAACTAAAATCTCCCTGCAAGTCTAAGGGTGTGGATGTCACTTGGAAGATTCTCGTCGGACTGCAGTTAGTACAGCTAAGGTTTCATTATTGACATACGACGTAATGCTGGGTTTTCAGTTGTATTTTCACCAAACAGATCTTCCGATTATAGTTTTATGCTTCATCAGGATGCAGCCCCAATTAATTATTAATTCATATTTGTAACCTATATCCACTTTTGCAGTGAGTCCAGTAAATAATTCAAAATTCACTTAATTTTAATAAAGATCAGCACGTAGCATCCCGTGCTTGATTTTTAAATCGATTTTCAGTGGGAGTTTTTGATTTCAATATAGAATTATATCCTTCGCCGATACATCGATTTTAATTATATCAAGAAATAAACATGGAAATCAGGTACATAAACAGCGCACAACTTGTGCTCAAATTCCTTTTCCTCTGAAAAGATTAAGCTTGATTTTTAAGGGGAAATGAACATATACAGGGTGTCCCAAACTTCACGCAAGAAGTAATTTTGATAGAAAACACAGGTTTTTAATTAAAAATTATAATTTCGTATTGATTCATAAAGTATACAGTATAGGGTTATGCATGGAATAGCATATCGGGTAAATGGCCTCCACGGCTTTACTGGCACATACGCACTCTTTTATCGAAATTTTCCATGACCGTTTTGCATAAATGTGGCTGAATTTCGTTGATACAGCGCTCAATTTCTTCCTTCAAAGCGTGGGTGGTAGTGGGCTTGTTGGCATAAACCTTAGACTTCAAAAAACCCCAAAGAAAAAAAGTCCAACGGCGTTAAGTCACATGATCTGGGCGGCCAATTGTGATCACCAAAACGGGAAATTACACGACCAGGAAATGACTCATGCAGTAATTGAATTGTTTCTCGGGCTGTATAGCATGTGGCACCGTCTTGTTGAAACCACATGTCGTCCACATCCATATCTTGCAATTTAGGCACAAAAAACTGGATTATCATGTCGCAATAGCGAGCACCATTAACTGTTATTGCCTTACCAGCCGCATTTTCGAAGAAGAATGGACCGATGATGCCTCCAGCCCACAATCCGCACCAAACAGTGACACGTTGTGGATGCATTTGTTTCTCAGCAATCACTCGTGGATTTTCTGAACCCCAAATGCGACAATTTTGTCGATTAACGAAGCCATCGAGATGAAAATGAGCCTAATCGCTGAAGATGATTTTGTTCGAAAAATAAGCATCCACTTGTTGTTGTTCCATAATCCATCCAACGAACTCTCTTCGCTGTGTGTGGTCAGTAGGCTATAGTTCTTGAGTCAATTGAACTTTGTAAGCATAAAGATGCAAATCTTTCGTGAGAATACGCTGTAGAGAGCTTCTCGAAATGCCCAATTCAAGACCACGGTGCCGAATTGATGTTCCTGGACTCTCAGCAACACTCTCACGAACTGCTTCGATGTTTTCTGTTGAACGACTTGTTGAAGGACGGCCAGAGTGTATAAGATCACTAATTGATCCAATTTCCTTGAATTTTTTAATTAATCGCTTCACAGTTGAAGTTAAATCACTATTCCGACCATATTTTGTACGAAAATTGCGAACTGTAGCTGCCAAACCTTCATTATTTTTAAAATATTGCTCAACAATGAAATTACGTTATTCTTTCGTGTAGCGCTCCATTTTTAATTACCCTGAACTGTCAGCTGTCACTCTGTCTTTTTTTTCTCGTTGGCAACACTTTACCGCACAAATGGCGCTAAATTTAAATCTTGCGTGAATTTTGGGACACCCTGTATAAAGTGTGCGTGACCAATAAAACCTCCACATTATGCGATACCTCCTTGCTTTTGTTAAAGCACAAATATGACTATTGTAGAGTCAATAACGGTGAAAATATATAAATACTGGACGTTAGACCGAATGGGCTGTGAAGCTACTACAAGTAATTAATCATACAACATATATAGCCATCACATTTTCTCATAAAACATTTCCTTATTTTATTGATTACTTTTCTCATGACGCTATATTTCAAGCAATATTTCTTAAATTGTGTGGGTTATTCACACTGGACGTTCAAAGTCAAATGTATGGATGCCTAAATGTATCTGCAAAACGTTGAACTAAACTCTTATTCGTCCACTGCTTCCTGGCCCTAACTCTATGACAATCGCAAGAAGTATAATCACGAGTTAGAATTTTCAAACCCACATTAAATATGTAAAATGTGAAATGAGAAAAATGGATCAAACGTTATAATTTTGAATGATTTATAACCTTTTTCCCCCACCATTATCGGTTAAATAATTAAGCGGGTGCAATAACTGCTTGAATAGAAATATCTCCAAATATCCACGAGTTTGCCGCATCTTCTTCTCTCATCAGCCTATTGGTTGGTAGGTAGCATGGGCTGCTGATGGCGATCTTCTGTTTTGAACTGTTAGTTTGACTTTGGTAGCTTCTTCGGCCATATTTTATATCATTTATGTATTGGATTTTTGGTCTTCCTCTATCAGGTCTTCCCTCAATCAAATTTGTAGTCCAGCTGGAGTAATGTCTTAGTAGATATTCAATAACGTTATTTCTCCCATTTGTCTCGCGTATGTAGTATGTTTCTTTTATCTTCTGCCTTTCTTAATACCTCTTCATTTGTAACTCTTTCTGTCGATGCGATCTTCAGCATTTGGCGCCAACACTATCTTGAATGGCACACTCCAAACAAAGATTCTAATTAAGTGCTTCTTTGTTCTCAACGATACACTTTTTAGTACCTTTTTTTACTTGTTCAATTACTTTTTTGCTTGTGTTATTGTTATTAACACATCTCTTCCACTTCTTCCATCTGATGATATTAGGCTTCCTAGGTAAATAAATTCTTTTACTTGAATTAATATTTTCCCACCTATTAGAATACTTATGATTTTCTCTCATCCTTGATACATTTTACCACTTTTGGGGGGCTTGTTTTCATGTATTTTGATCTTGCATATTTCATTTAGGAGTTTATTCAGCTCTGCAAGTGATTCTTGTAGTCCTTTTTCATTTTCTATTACTAATGCAATGTTTCCAAGAAATCTTATTTAGCCTACCATTGATCTTCATTCTAGTATTGATTTTTTATTTGAATTCCTTCCGCGCCTCTAAAATGTAAATATTAAGAAGTAGTGGCGAGAGTCCACACCCTTGTCTAACGTTCTTCTTATTTTAGCTTCCTTCTCTTGTATTCCTATGACTGCAGTTTGTTTTTTATATAGGTGGTAAATTAGTCTTCCCCTCATTGTAATATGTCCTCAGATGTTTGAAGACTAAGACTATATTCCAGTCAATGTCGTCAAACGGTTTTTATATATCAATAAATGCTGTGCGTTTGTGTTTATTCTAAGTGATTTTCCTCTGATCATTCGAGAAACAATATAGCTTCTGTTTTCCCTGTTTGTTCTGTAGCCAAATTGGTCATAAGGTAGAGGATCTATTTTCTTTTCAATAAATAATTCTAGTTAAATTTTAAGGGTTAAAAGGATCGCATAATCAGCTTCAAAATTATCCTTGGAGACATTAATGGCAGTGGATAAGCGTGCGGAATTTTTATTTATATTCTGAAGATGATAAAAATGCTACTCAGTGAGATGGTGTAATAGTTTGTGTATTAATATTCAAAATGAAATAAGCTTAACTAAACTTCTTTGATTGGTTCCATGTTTCCATAATATATTCTTACATATGAAGGATTCAAGACCAACAGTATACTGCAGCGCAATTTACAAAAGTTAGGTGGACAGGAATAATTCATATATTTTAATGTTTTAAAGCTAGTGTTTGCGAAACGCCGCTGTTAAATTTAAATGGGTCTAACTGAAATTAACAACTCAAGAGTTCTAAGTTTCTTAATGTCTGTCGTCATCAAAGATCGAATTAGATTTGTAATCAGGAAGATGATGGATGTATGGGAGGGGGGGGGGAAGAGAATGAGTGAAAGAAGAGAACCTTGTGGAATTGTAACACTAGTAACCCTTTGAACAGTAAAACATTGTGTGTGACACCATTCTTCTATATTGACGTATATATATGTTCAAATATTAACAATAGTAAAACTGTAATTTACATTTGCTTTTGAGTTTTTGCATTAAGTTGCTGAAATATCTTAGCAACCTTACCATTTTTTTATTTTTTTCCCTGCGTTTATACACTTCAAAGAGCGCGATATCTTCAGCTCACCGTTCAAATGGTTAAAGATGATGTCGGAATAAAAAGCCATACACTTTAAACACTTAGTATGATGCCGGGAAGAAAACTAGATCCTCAATCACAAAATACTGAAGAAGACTGTGGAATGAGTATTTTTCAGACATTTTAGTACAATTGATCGTTGAAAGTACCGAGAAAAAGCAATCCGGCCTATCCAAATCGTCTTATCATTTTTTTCGATATGCATGAAATATATGCACAGATGAAAATACAGTACAAGAAAAAATTCAAGGAAAAAGATTTATATCACTTAAAATTTCTTTTTATTCAAGATTGATAACTGAAGTCTTTGTGTAAGGAGTTGCTACTCACTTAATACTGGAGCAAAAAAATGAACTAAAGATATTTGAAAAAAGCAGACTCAACAAATTATTGATGAAAAAAAAAAGATCAAATAATATAAAAATTATTTCACTAATGTCCGAGAGCCTTCTCCAATACATCCAGCTTTTACTTTAAAAGCAAAGTGCAAAGAATTAAAACGAACCTGTGGTCACGCAGACCCATTCAGAGGTGTACGAAGGATCTCAAATGGAATACAATGAAGTGATACTTTTGACGAAATATGCTCGCATAATTTCTTCGTTTACATATGCGACCCATTACAAAAATACTCGAGTGTCATTAGACATAGAAAAAATAGCCATTTTTTCTATGTAATCATATTTAAGTTTCCACAGATAAAATAGGATCAATTGTAATCAATATCTGCATCTCGTTTTATTTTTTTGTTAATTTCAAATAGATTTTACAAAATCAAATGGGAAATTAGAAATGTTTATTCAGTAATATTAAATAATAAGATATCTTCGGTTTTATTGCACATTTCTTTGTGAGCTTCTGCATTTTTTCATGTTGGTTTAGAAGGTTTATCTTAAAATAGATTAAAAATCTTATTTAAAAAAATATCATATAGATGCAACCCTTAATAAGATTATTAAAGCATTCTTTTACACCACTTACGAAATTGAAGAACTTCACTCCCGTAGATGATTTGATGTAGAACTAAGATAGGTAGGATGTGCCTTGGTTTACTTATTTCTTAACCTGTCTACGCTTGCTATGAAAAACGCCTTCAGCTTAAGAGACTTATCATGCTTCTACTTTTTCAAAAGGTAGAAGGAAGGGAAATTTTTAGATGTTAAAGGCTGTTTATTTTTTTATTTATTCTGATTGACATTTTTGTTCTACAATATAGCATTTTCTTGAAAACATTTTTCTTTTATATAAGCGTATAAAACTAATGAAGTGACAGTATATTGCGAAATAGGTGTTTTTCCTACGAGTCACCAAATTTTGTAATATCTCTTAGTCTCCTCTGTCTGGGGAAACTAAACGAAAAATGCATCCACAGCAAAGCAGTCTCATGATATAAAACAAAACTGAATAAATCAAAATCCTTATACCCTTATGAGCTATACTATTGAATCAGTTGTGTGTCCAAACGAAACCTCTCCTCATTGTACACTGGGAAAGCAAAGCAAACTTTGATGTCAGAATCACCTGCGCAAATTGGTATGCTCTTCATACAAAGACATTCACCTTTCTATATATCAGAAGAGTTTACTAAGCATGTACTAAAAAATAAAAATAATTAAACAAAGTAAAAGATCAGGCAATGAAATATTTGAATGTTTAAATTAACAGAACTTTCTTGCCAAATTTCTTTTGTACTTCATACCTGTTTATTTGCATAATTAATATTCAGGATAATTGTAAAAAAGTATTTCAGTGCTTTAAGAAACGCGCTGATTTAGTAGCTCTTCAAATTGCTGATCATCATTCTATATCATCGAGTAGTTTGTTACAATTTCATCAGGAAGTACATTATGAAATGAAGTATTAAGTCTTGGGAAGGAGAGGAGTTATTAATACCCTTTATCTTTACACTCTATTTTATCCAGTCATAAATCTTGGAAGACGATGTGTTTGGTTTAAAATTCCTTGTTTTCAGACCGAATTATGGAGAAGTATGCATACTTCTCTATCTGGCCGACGTTCTACTGGACGAATTTAAAGCATAGCATGCTAGGGTAGTGCGATATTTAATAATAATGTTATACCAGAGTTGTCAGTATCGTTATAAGAGAGAAAACGTGATTTATGTGGTGGAATGTGTATGGTTGAGGCAATTTTAAAACCAACCTCTTTTATGTGCGTGGGGCGGATGTTTAATACCGCCGTTAAGTGGCAAGATAATAGCGGTAATCAATCAGCAGAGGGAGGCTGCTTCATTCGCTGATAGAAGAATGTTTGTAGTTAGTGACTCTTTGTTAAAGAAGCCAAAAACGGAAACTGCACGAGAATTGTAATTTTAACGTTGCAAGAAAGCAGTGACTGCTTACCTTTTTGCTATCCTCTTCTTTAACACACACACACACACAAAGAGCGAGATGGGAGGTACGGGAAGAAAACAATTCTATCAAACTAGGAAGGATGTAATTACATCGGAAACTTACCGACGTTCAGCACTCATTTTTTATTGTTTCAGTGTGATTGTTCCGAATTTCTGAGATATTGCTAATTTATCCATTTAAGAGATGCATTTATCTCTGAACGTGAGCCGCAATAACGCTTATTCCCAATGGAATTGTGTGCACACACGAAAAGCTGCAAGGTGTTCTAAAACGGCCCTGGACTAGGATTAGTGTTGAATTTAATTTTATTGTAACAACATGATGTAAATAAACATGAAAATGAGAACATTCGCCTTTCCTTCCTTAATTAATTCTTGCAAATATCCTAATTAACAGTCCCAGCGAGGCCTGCAGCGAACTATGGCAAGACTGTTCAGCCAGATAAGAATAAATCTTACATGTTTGTTAACTAAATACTTTCAAACCTTGAGGGATTCGGAAATTCCCTGTGGCATATACAGCGTGAAGGTAAGAAACTGTATATCCTACTGAGGCACAAATTACATCCACGAAACGTTTGTCCTGTTAATCTCACTCAGAAAATCTGGAAAGGTATGTCGTATCCAATAATGGCTGACGTTTGCAGCAGTTTTCTTTCTCCCGATTGCCATTCAGTTTATATTCCGTATTTAAATTTACACAATTCATTTAAATAAAAGTGTACAATGATGCATATAAATATAAAAACCAATATTTACATCGGTGGGGAAGAAAATATATTTTAATATACAACAATAGTTAATATAACATACACACCATTGAGTTCACAAGGGCAAAAGATTCCCATGCTAAAGGAAATCTACTGGTAACATAGCTCATGCAACTAATGACAGAGACAGTGGGCTTAGAAAAATCCCTGAGAAACCGTTATATGTTCGGAGGCCACACGGAATGTTCTTTGGAGTATATCAAGGGTGGCGTAATAAATAGATAATCGATGAGAAAATGGTAGGCAAAATCGTCAAGCATCGTAAATGTGCTTCCTACTGACAAAGACCTTCGTAATACAAGTAGTCTAAATTCGAATGAATGGACTGAGATATTTTTGCTGGAACAAGATAATTACGGAATGTGATATCACTAAACGCTTATCTGAATATACACTGCTTGGAAAGAAGTCAACAGACACCAATATGCGCAAGGTGCATCGTGCCTGTTGCCGGTTTGAATTGGACGCATATGATGCTCCCAAATCACTGCGACTATGTCTCTGTGCCATGATTGCGAGAAAGGAACTGATGGAGCTGAAAGAGGAGTTCTAATAGGATTCCATGTTGCAGGCCTATATTTACGGCGAATTGTTGACAAATTGGGTCATCTCTGGTCAAGAATCAGTAATACCTTACTTAGTTGGAAGCGCAGGGAGTCACCTGCAAGTGCTGCCCTCAGTGGATGACCCATCACACACTGAATGTGATTGTAGGATCCTACGAAGGATATGTAAAAACCGTAAGTTGTCGGCCGACACATTGAATGCGGAATTTTGGGCATCGACTGGAACAGAAATCTGCACATAAATATTCATAACCGAAGCTCACAACATGGGTTTCCATAGTAGGACAGCAACATGCAAGCCCCACATTGCCCAACCAACATGCAGCCTCGTACAGTGGGACGTGGGAACTTGGAACCTGCGTTATGGAGCGATGAAGCATGCTATACCCTCTACCGAGCAGATAAACGGTTGTGGATGTGGCGCATGCCCGTTGAACAACCTCTACCAGAGTGCGTAACCCCAACTATGCAATTCAGAGATGGTAGTGTAAGGGTATGGTGCTGTTTTCACAGGTTTGGCTTCGGACCACTGTTTGTGGTACCACGAATTTTGAACACCGAGAGGTATCTAAATTTTCTAGGCAGTGCAATGCTTCCTACTTGGGGTTTCCACCGAACTGGCCATTGTTTCTTTCAGCAAGACAATGCACCGTCTCATGATGCTGCTGCTGTAACAGCGTGGTTTGCGGACATGAACGTCACCACTCTTGACTGGCCTCCTCAGAGCCATAATCTCACCCCTACTAAACATTTGTGAAATCAACTAGGGTGGCGGGTGAGGTCAAGAGATGCTTGTTTCACAACAGTCCAGGATATCATTACATACTTAAAGGAAGACTGATCCCAAATTCCCATTGCTGGCCAATGTACGCTTGTGGAAAGTTAGTAGGATTGCAACGGCCGTCCTACAGTTCATATCCATTAATTTCAACCTCTACCCTGAACACATTTAACAGGATTACGTACCATATTATAAGCTGCCTGTTGTACAGTAACGTTCACAGAGCTGGATCTTGTCCCCACTGACCAATTTTTGAATGTGGTGGAGCGCAAGGACAAATTCCATATTATTGCTCGAATTCAAAATGTTCACCTGGTATGAAATGACTATATGAACGTTTCGGGCACTGAGGTCTAGGACATGAACGTCACCACTCTTGACTGACCTCCACAGAGCCATAATCTCAATCCTACTGAACATTTGTGAAATCAACTGGAGTGGCGGTTGAGGTTAAGAGATGCTTCTAAACTGTGAATGATTGTACAACTTGACCTGTTTTTATAGGTAGACGTAAATTAGTCAATGTGTGAAAACGCACAATTAGGAAATTTGTTTCAAAATTAGCTAACGAAATCTAAGTATGAAAGAACAATGAAAAGTATTAATGCAAAACTCTTGTACAAATTCAGGCTCGCACTGATACAATGAACTGGAAATTCTATTTGAGTAATGAAAAAATAAAAGCTCTTAAGCAATCACCTTATTACTAGAGAGAGAAAAATACTATGTAGGGAAAACATTCGTGAAAAATATTCACGTCTTTAAATATTTAAAAAAAAAAATCTGCGCATCCCATGTCATATGTCCCATTTTGAATTATTTATATTGAAGGACTCCTTATGAAATTTAAATCCGACGCGCATTGTCCGGTTTAGTTTGCTCGGATTATTTCAGAAAATCTTAATCATGCATATCCATTGAGATGATTTAATACTTTCTATGCTTACACGTCATTAGTAAGCAAGACGGTAAGTAAAAACATCATGTGCTGGATTTCTCTTGTTTGTTAGGCGAAATAAGACTTAAAATGAAGGAAGAATCTTAAGTCAAATATCACGTTGATCAGCCTTCCTACACAATTTCCTACTTCAGACTTCCGTCAGTTAGAACAACTTAATGAGAAACACTTTCACTACCACTGACGACGTTTCGGCTAATGTGACCTGACTTACCAAACTCATCACAACAGGTTCGCCAACATGAATAAAAGACGTTTCCAAAACCTTTTGCTTCAGTGATAATCAGTGGCAGAATAGAGATAATATTTAATCTCTTAAAATGCATTTTGTTAAATAAATGTTTGATTTAACAAACTAGTTCTGTGTTCAGAACTTTGGGAATTGCTTTAAAGCATAGGTTGCCAAACTTTTTCGGGCCACCGCCCACTTTGCAAGATATACATTTTGTAACGCCCCCATCATAACAGTGTGAATAAAACCATATTTCAAATATTTGAGACTGAATAAAACCACATTTCAAATACTCAATACTGTACTGTCGACATTTCTTCTTATATTCAGACATAATGAATTAATAAAATTTGCAAAAATATTCACAAAATAAAAGATTTAATTTACACTTTGTATGACTCCACTTATCTGTCACACTTTCGACTGATGATTGTTGACAAAGCACACAAAAAATAATGAAACTTATTCCTAAACCACTGGTATTTATAGATTTAAAATCTAGCCCGAATCGACTTGCATGCATTGACTTGTTGCGATACCATCGTACTCGTGCTTTGAACAAGTCACTGCAAGCACCCATATTCCTGTCAAAACATGCTGAATTGAGTGAATTACCTACGTAATAGTTGACATACTACTAGTTAAGACTCGTCTGTTGCGTGGATAGACTAAAGCCTGTATGGCACGATCAATTTTTACAATAGCAAAAAATGAATAAATTTTTATGTATATAAAAAATAGAAGTTAAAATGACCTGTATGACACGTTCAATTTTTTATTTTGCACGCAAGCGCATTTTGTTTGTCCCACCACGACATTTTCCGAATAATTATAAATAATAATTAATAAATAAAATAATTACACAAGATATAAACAACAAACCTACAAAACATAACCACAGAAAACAGTATAATAAGTTTCGAATAATATTTGCTTTGTTTTTTTCCCTCTAGTTAGCAATATAAATTGGTACTAACTAGGCTAACTAAAATTTACGATTTTATTTCTTTCTTGCCATTATTATTTTTACTCGTAATATTAAATTATATAAAAGCCGGTTTATTTGTATAAAAATCAATTAGAAAAGTGGTTTTATATATTTTATATATATCTTGAAATGAAATATAACGAATATATTGGCTACTGTAAACATAACCTATTATACACACATATACATACTCTATTTTCTCATTGACATAGAAAATTGACATCTATTTCTATCTGACATGGTAAATTTTCAAATGATTAAATAATTGAAATAGAAAATTTATAAAAAAAATGATCGTGTAAGACGGGCACAAGATGAATTAAAATTCAATATTTAAATTTTAAATGAATTATCTAATCGCAAAATCACGAAAATAATTAATTTTTAAATATATATTATTAATATCTTTTATAAAGATCCACCGACCGCCTGAACCCCCCCCCCCCCCAAATTCCTCTGATCCCACTATAGCACCCCTAGAAGTCTTCAGCGCCCACTGTGGAGCGGTACCGCCCACTTTGGGAACCTATGCTTTAAAGCCTTTGGTATCTCTTGAATACAATATAGAATAGTGACGAAGTATCATCATCTCTTGTGATCACTAAATTTTAACTGAAAATATAAATGTCCAAAACATCATTGGTTACTATTGATTAACGTAAATGGAAAATAAAGAATATACGCAGGCGAAAATATTGCTTCGTCTCACTTAAGTGGGTTATTAAAACTTGCACATAGTAATGAAAATTTAGTTAAATATGACACTGTTTATCATGGTCATGCTTGGATGAAATGCTCTTGTAGAAAATAAAAATTCTTCGTGTTGTATCGTATAGGGTTACAGTAGAAACAGACTGGACTGTCAAGAAACTGTGATCACTTACATAAAGGCATTTTTTTAAACAGCTGCCCTTAAATAGTGTAATATGTCGAGTTTCATTGAAAAAATATGCAGAAAAACACATTATTAAATGCACGCATTATGAATTTTTTTTTTTTATCCAAGATCCATAATTTGTTACTTTAACACTCGCCAGGAACACTGCCAACACACGTCGTCTTCGTATTGTGCTCATAAACGTTTAGTGCTCTTATAATATGGATAATTACCCGCTCTAGCTCTCCAATCGAGGGCAAAAGCAGCGTTTCCCAGGTTTTTCCTACGACGGAACACTTCACAAATCCTTAAAGTTTCATGGAACACCTTGGTTATTTTATAATGTATTAATAATTAATAAATCATTAGTTAATGATTAATTATTACTATTATGTAACTAATACTTAATTATGGATACATTGCAACATTAATAATTAATTATGTATAATAATAAAGAGTATTAGTACACTTAAGTATACGGTGTGACATGTTGGCAAATATAAAATTACATTTTAATCGGTTATCAATCACTGGGCTAATGAAATCTTAGTTTCCTCAGGCCAACATCATTAAATTAATTTGTGCTGATTTTAATTGACACATCCCATTCTGATCACCAAAAATTTATAACATTATTATAAGTACTTATAAGTGAATGCAGAACTTTTCTCCTGTGGGCTGGTAGTTTTCCCCTCTCCTTTTTGTACATCCCGGAGATCGCTCCGTAGGCTGGAGGTGGATGAATCACTATCTGTTGTGTCACAAACACCTTCAATAAGAGATTTCTCCCCCCCCCCCCCCACCCCCCCCCCCCCCCACCCCCCCCCCCCCCCACCCCCCCCCCCCCCCACCCCCCCCCCCCCCCACCCCCCCCCCCCCCCACCCCCCCCCCCCCCCACCCCCCCCCCCCCCCACCCCCCCCCCCCCCCACCCCCCCCCCCCCCCACCCCCCCCCCCCCCCACCCCCCCCCCCCCCCACCCCCCCCCCCCCCCACCCCCCCCCCCCCCCACCCCCCCCCCCCCCCACCCCCCCCCCCCCCCACCCCCCCCCCCCCCCACCCCCCCCCCCCCCCACCCCCCCCCCCCCCCACCCCCCCCCCCCCCCACCCCCCCCCCCCCCCACCCCCCCCCCCCCCCACCCCCCCCCCCCCCCACCCCCCCCCCCCCCCACCCCCCCCCCCCCCCACCCCCCCCCCCCCCCACCCCCCCCCCCCCCCACCCCCCCCCCCCCCCACCCCCCCCCCCCCCCACCCCCCCCCCCCCCCACCCCCCCCCCCCCCCACCCCAGCTGACCATTGAGGAAGAGTTTTATTTTTAGGAAGAGATAGAAGTCAAAGGGAGCCTAATCTGGGGAATAGGCTGGATGTTCCCACAATTCATAGTACAGATCTCTTAATTTCCCCATTGCCAAAAGACTTGTGGGCAGGTGAATTGGCCTGATGAAAGATAATTTTCCTCTTCTGCAAATTGGTTCTTTTCTCACGAATTTTTCATCTAGTCTGGTTAAAAGATCGGAATAATGTTTCCCGGTTATTGTTTTACCCTTGTCAAGATTTTTTAAATTAATAAACAAAATACCTTTTGCATCCAAAAACACCGATGTTATGAACTTTCCTGCTGATGGAACCGACTTTTTCTTCTTTAATGCTGAACAACCGGCTTCTGTCCGCTGGTTTGACTGCTGTTTGGATTCTAGTGTGGATTGGGGAGAATCCAAGTCTCATCCATAGGAATAAATCGACGCACAAAATCAGTTTTATTTTTATTAAAATGCACCAAGCATTATTCAGCGATTTGCATGCTGGTGCGTTTTTTATCTGCTGTGATCACGTGCAGCACCCATCTTGCACAAAGCTCTTTCATATGCAATTCTTCATGCAAAATATATTCTACACGTTCTTTTGAAATGCCTATAATCTCAAGAACTTCACTCACTTTGACTCACCGGTCATCCAATACCACATCGTGCACTTGTTCGATGATTTCTGGTGGTGTTACGCTTTTTGGAAGTCCTTCACGTGGATCATCTTCAAGGCTGGTACGGCCACTTTCAAACTCGGCAGCCCATTTCTTAATTGGCGAAAAGTGCCCATAAGCTTTTATGAACTTAGAATGAATTTCTTTTGCCGTTAAACCTTCTTTTACAAAGAATTTTATAACCAGAAAATACTCCACTTTATCCATTTCAAGGGATGCAGACAATACTTTTGCTTCAGACAGCTGTATAAAACATACTACTTAATATGCAATTTCATATGGATGCTTAAGACATGTGAAAACTTAGAAAACAATTTTGCCAATAGTGTCGCCATCTATGGTCGAGACAGAACTTTTCTGACCACCCTCATATTTCATCCCTCATTCAGACAATAGGAATTTTTATTTTAGTTTCAAGACATCACATTTTTTTACATTCACATTTTCTTGTCAATAGGTAGCAGTACGCATATTTCTATCTAAAATAATTAGTTACTGGATATCAGTGTTCTGCCACTTTTTTTGCAATCCTGTATTATATATACATATAGTATATGTATATACACTATGATTTGTTATTTTTCACTCTTAAATATTTTTGCATGCATAAATAAGCAGAAATCTGTTTCCAATATTCATTTTGTATATATATAAGTCAACCAATATTTTGATCTGTGTTAAAGATTCTGTTTAAGAATTCCATGTATTCCGTTATCATCAAATATACACAAGCAGTATTCATATAGTTGTCATTTTATAGATCTTAAAAGTTCATTACTTTTTCCTAATTGTGTTAATTTCTTTTTATGCCATAAATAAACAGAATTCTATTAGGTGATAAAATTATGGATTTATATATATGAATTTCTAAAGAGAATAACTTACTAAATATGTGACTGTGACTTTAAAATTATACGTGGCGTCACTTAAATATGGAGAACAGACAAATGGCACTAAAATTTCTTCATTTAAGTTTACAAATGGACATTTTATTTTACTGGAATATTATTTACAAGTATATTCACTGAGAATAATTCGAACATACAATTACCTAGAAATATTTCCAAGATTTTGTTTACACTGTTAATATTTCCATTTTCAATTATAGTGAGTAATAAACAATTTTATTATTAAAATTGTTTGTGATTACAGTACATCACAAACGCTGCTCACACAAAAGAATCTTTAGATCCGACCCTTCGGAAGCATGGTTCCATACTTCTGATACAGTTTTAGCCTGGAAAGTACAACACAATGCTTTGTGATGAAATAAGCCAAATATTGTTCATGTCGTGCCCGTTCGGGAAATTTTTACTGTAGTAATATTAACACATACCTTTTTTTTAAACCAATACACATATTTTTGAGCATTGATATAAGTACAAAAATGCATTGGTTATGTTTCCAGTAACATGGGCAACTACATAGATCTACAAGTATATCTTAATGTTTTGGACAACCAGTATTGTTTAAATCAAGAAGAGGTCTGATTAATAATTTCGAAAACATTAGCAAATTTTCTCTGCCTTTGGCGAGCAGTATTTGATATTTGCATGTTGATTGTATTATCCAATATCTTGGTTTGTCCAGAAAAAGAGACCCAGTGTCCAATTTCAGTTGGTGGTTGTATTTAATTAACAAAGACCTCTGCTTTTTACCTTTTGCAGATAATTCATTCCATCTACCAGGTGGTTTTGTCATGGTATATCTAACAATAATTCCATCGGAAATAAATTTTCTTTAAGAAATACTGTAGTTATCTTCACCAAAAAGAAACTGTTCATCAATAATGCTAGTCATTTCTGATATTTAGTTTTTTTTTCCATCTGTATTCCAATGCTTTTCTATATTCTCCATCCTTATTAGGTTATGTATTTTTTCCAACACAAATATAAAATTATTATTTATTATTATTATTTAAACTGATTATTAGGTCAAGAACTATAGTTTTCGTGTTAAATCCGCTGTTAGAACTTCTAAAATCATACTTTAGACTACCGTATTTATCTTATGCATTAGTGTTTACTAAAGGAAATGAGACAAACACAGAATTGGACTTTGTGTTTACGCATTCTTATTGGTAAATTAAAATAACTGAGTAAAACCTTTACTCAGTGATTATTTTTAGAAGTTTTAGAAATATATAAAGCCATAATTTTATCCCTTAATACAATTCTGTTTAATTAAGGTAAAAAAAAGTTAGCATTTAATTAAGGAATACGTCACAGACTTTTAAAATCTATAAAATAACATTTATACGAAGACCACTTATGTATATTTGGTGAAAAGGAAGACGTGAAATCTTTAAGCAAAATCTAACACAGATCAAAATATTGATTGAGTTATATATATAAAAAGATCATTGGAAACAGAGATGTCTGCTTAATTATTATTATTATTATCTAAGACCTCACTGGAGGTCTTGTTATTATCTAAGACCTCCAAGTAGTTAAGGACTCGTCGAGGGAGGCTATAAATCACCTAAACCAGCTATCGTACCTTCCCTTAAATTCATTCACACCAGATGCACTCGCCACCCCTAATGACAAATTATTTCACTCAATAACTGCTGTCTGGGAGAAAAACCTAGCTTTTACCCCTTTTCTGAGGTACTAAATTTAACTTCCATGATGCCCCCACCTTCGATATAACGAAAACTTTCATCAGTTGATATCCTATAACATCCATTCAAAAGTTTATAGATCCCTAACATGTCATCCCTTTTTCTCCTGTTAACCAGTCTGCAACCACATACTCGCAATCTGTCCTTATAATCTAAATCTTTGTTTTAGCACCCTTTTCACAGCTTCTTTATCCCCATGGAACCTGGGAGACCAAGTCTGCGCACCGCAATCCAGGTGTGGTTTTATCAAAGCCTTATAAAGAAACTAAATGACTTCCTTATCCTTACATGTCAAGGTTCGCTTGACATGTAAGCTTTAGAAAAATCCAACATCATCATAGTGTATCCATTCTCTTTATCCAACTCGGCCGTAACATTGTTATAAAATATGATACCCCCCGTGTTCTCTAAAACATGAGCTAATAGCTAAAATATGACCTTCCTTTAGTAAACTCATGCTGCTCCTTGTAGAGTGTAGCATATGTTTGTCTACCCATTTATGTATGCGAGTTCTTACCAACTTCTCTAAAATCTTCAATATTACACCAGAGATATTGGATATGTCAGTAGTTAGACACATCCGTTTTTGCACCACTCGTGTACAATGGAACTGTCATACATTCCTGTGGTATCATTCCTGAGCTGAGACTCAAGTTATACAAATATGTGAATTTGTATACAAGAATGTTCAGCCTATTCAGCTGAACATTCGTTTAGCAAACTTGCTGATATTACATCTGTCCCTATTGACAAATTCTTATCCCTGTTATGTGATTTAAGCATGCAAAAAATATTTAAGATTGAAAGATTACGAAATAGTAGTGTATATACTACAGTAAAATTAATAAAGGGATGAAAAAAGTGGGGAGAACACTGATATCCAGTAATTAATTATTGCAGAAAAATGTGTGGTTTCCTATTGACAAGAAAATATGAATGTAAAAAAAATTGTGGTGACATCTCTTGACACCTAAGAATTCCTACAGTCTAAATTAGGTATGAACCACCACACACTTAAAATACCAGATCCTACTGCCATCTGTGTATACTATAGTGAAATTAATGTAGGGAACGAAAAAAAAATCGTCTTTGTGGGAGGTGGGGGGAAATCACTGATATTCAGAAATTATTTTAGAAAACTTTGTACTATCCCATAGTCAAAATTAGGAATGAAATACCACACCCTTATATTATTATATTATTGGAAATTCGTGCTGCCAACTATGGACAAATATTCTCTCCATAATTCTGCACTCGAGCATGAAAAGATCCCATCATGTGACCAAATATCCTTACCCAGAATTCCACACTTTAACTATTACCCATAATACCATATTCGAACCAAGGGCCCACGTAACATAATTGACAACTCGCACTAGGGCAACTCCCAGAATTGCAAACTCTAAACACTACCCAGAATTCCATACTCGAACCATTCAGCACCAGCAAACAAAAAAGTGCGTTCACACAACTCATGCATCTAGGATACAGATGATGCCACCGATAGCTGATGCCCAGTACAATGACGTCATTTATCTACATCTGATCTGATAAAAATACAGGGACCCCCCCCCCCCCATTTACCCTATCCCTATTTGGTTCAAAGTGACCGGACATCGCACATCACCTTTTGTGCTTGGTACTGTTCGTGAGATTATTGGTCACATCTCAGCTCATAAACTCTCGATAACTTCTGTTATTACTCGAGAGGTCATCTGATCTGACAGATACATGCTAATTGTTAACATGAATATTCTTTAACGCATCCATTGTATAGGTTGAAGGTCATGAGTAGCTGTGCATTCATATGTTACGAGTGATATTTCGCACATTTTTTTTTCTCTGTCTGTTTGGTTTAACACATGTTATGTAAAGGTTTATGATGCTTGACAGTAAATGTTATCTGAGAGATACCGCGACCTCCGATGTCAGTACAGTATGGTTTAGTTTTTTTTTATTCTTTGTTCAATAATTTCTAGATTGTAACTGAAAATAAATAAACCATCATGTATTACTGAAATAGAGAGCCAAAGGCGTATTTTTATCATACATATCCTCTAGGAGATGTGCTTTACATGTATGGAAAATACTAAGGAAAGTGGTCTCTAGCTTGCTCCACCTTTGCTACGAGTTGCCCAACGTTGAACTACTTATGCTTGTTCCGCAGAAACGGTTAGTTTCTATATATATATATATATATATTCGGCACGAAACTCTTGTAATTTCTCTATTCGGCTATGAAATAATGTTGGATTCAATATTCACTTGATTTGTACCATCATGAATTATATTTGTAGTGTTTGTTCTTTTTTTTTTTTTTTGATTGAACACAATAAAATCTACGGACCAATAATTTTTGTTTCGGAGAACAATCCCGGAAAAGGCGTGTCTGCTCCAATTTCCAGCTCATTCTTTATTTGTGTGTGGCATGCTTACCCTACTTAAACGCAGCTGCTGTTGACATTAAATCTTAGTTCTTATCATTCTTTTAGCACTGCCTTGAGGGGTGTGTATTTTATAATCTACTTTTTGAGTCTTCTTGCAAAAGTAATTTTCTCCAGATCTCCTGTATAAAGGTTAGGGTTAACTGTGTGGTTAGGCTTAGTGCTTTTTCTTAATTTCAACTGTTTGAAGAGCCAATATTTTTATCGCAATGAATATTGATTAAGGGAAATATAGAAAGGTTTGAATGAAGTATTTAAATGAAATGCTATTTATCTTTGACATTATTCATTAAATTAAATTTTTACAGAACAATCAATGAGTTTTACAGTGGTTGCAGTATAATTTAGTGTCTTGTATTTAACCGCTGGTCACAGTAAATTAATTTCAGAACCTGTCTTTTGAAAACTCGTTGGCTATGTGGCTTACTCGTGTAAAACAAATTCTAAAATTACATTTAAATCTGTGAAACTCCTTTATACCGGATACAGACTCGGTTCTATTTAATCTATATCGTGAATTCGGAAGGTGATTCGGTCTTTTCCTTTTAATTTTTTAGGGCATTATAATAAATTAGTTTGCATGAAATATGGTAATCCAAGGATAGGTAATGGTTTGATATGTGAAAAAAGAGAAAAGCAAGTAAGGAAATATATGGATGAGAAGTTGGAAATTCGCGCATTTACTATCATGTATGGATAAGTTGACTGCTTTCTTACAGAATGAAATTATTTTGAGAGTATATAAAATTCAAACTTGTTTTGGTATTCCACTACTTCAAAGATAATTCAATACAGAACCCTGTATATTCCTCTTTTCTTTTTCATTTCTATTATTCAGACATAACAAAACTGTTTTGAGCTATTGGATTCTCAGCAGGGAGCCTGGGTAGAAACCCAGAATATAGGAAGATTTATTTTTTACAAGACAGATTTCAATCGGTGTCCAAATAACGATCATTCAATAAATAGTAAAAAAAAATTGAATTCAGAACCATTGAAATGTACTTAAACTTAATGTTCTCAACTAGGTGTAAAGTACTAATTAATAGTTATTAGCCTCTCATTTAAGGATAATAATTTTATTTCATATTCGATTCATTTTATTTCATACTCGTTCATTTTAAACTGCAATCCAAATATTGATTTTAATCAATATTTGGATTGCAGTTTAAAATTGTTTTGGATTGGTGTGTTATCGAAGATGATTTCGATAACACACCTTTGACAGACGATGCCTAGAACTAATGGACTGATGTAAATTGTCGTAATAGTCAGGCATATCTGACTACTACCACAACTTCCATCGTAAAATATCGATCGTTGGTGTTCACAATTAATAACACGTGTAGAAGTACACGTGCTATTAATTTTGATGGAATATATATTATAGGTCTTGTCTGATCACCAGATAGAATATTTGTTTCTTGTAGACTGAGATGGACTTAACGTATTATCTATTGCAATAGCACAAAAATCTGAATGTTTCCGAAACACATTTTTACAGGACATCTAAAAGTAACTCAAGGCCTCATTGCCGGAGAGCAATTCTTCGGCTTCACACAACTCGCTGTGTACATTACTTGATCCTCCATCTGCATACAGTTCCACTTGTCTACAAATTGCTTGTTTGTTCCGTGTGATGGATGAAAATCCGAGTTTCTGGAAATAAAAAATAAAGAAAAGAAAAAGAAACCTTCTCAGCTGATTCAGTGTGAGATCGGCTAACTCAAGTTGAAACAACCCATATAAATGTGTTTTTTTTTTATCAGCTGTCTTCTACCGATATTTACTAACTGGTAGTAAATTAAGTATTTATATAAAAATTTTAACAACGTAATAATTTTCTTTATTTCATCATGTGACACAATTCGCGAGTATGCTGAGTTTTAAAGTAGTATCCATGAGCTGTTTTTTTTTTTATATATATTTTTCAATATATATTACCTATTTCCTGTGGTGATTTTCTACAAAAAATAATATCTTGGTTGGAGGGGAAACGCTCATAAATATTAAATAACATCGTAGCCTCCGCTAGCGTTTATTGTTGAAACCTGATCTAGTTTTCACTTGAAAGGATACAATGATTTTTAAAGCAGTTTTAATTTTTTGTAATCTAATAGAGAAAAAGATTTTTAATCGGCAGAAAAAGCATAACTATCAGAAATGACCAATAACCACATCTTCAAAAAACAGTTCTTAATTTAAAACGTAGCTTTTTTTTTCGTTTGGAACCCGTGTCATATAGAAATAGACCCAACATGTCTTAGCATAGCTAAATAATACTGATTGTTATATCTTTCCCCTTGATGGCTTTTTATGTGTAGTGATTCATCATTTTGCATTAACTAAGAGTTTTGCTATTTCAATGCGAACAACCAAACCAGAAACTGAAGCGAATGATTTTTAAGAGGTAATTACGGAAGCAGGTCAGGTTTAATTCGTTGCTGGTATTAATCTTGCTGAACTACATTCATTTCCCAGAGCAGTGACGTTTGTTTTTTTTTTCATTATGAAGCATATCGTATTATTTAGAATTTCGCACTAATTTAACATCAATCAAATGGATTCTTTACATATTTATAATGTAATAACCGATAAATTTAAACCGTGAAATAACTTAATTCACAAGAGTAAACATGTCCTTACACATTATAAGGGTTTTCAGTAAATAATGTGAACTCCCTTTCACACAGATGAGCGCCATTTAATAGGTGAGAAGGTCACTACAATGGTAATGATTCAGATGAACACATCACTTGATTATGCAAAGAATTTCGTAATGAAGTGTGACGTCATCTGTTACTCTGCTACACAGAAATGACATTCAATTATTTGTCCACACCGGGTTGCTTTAACGCATTCCGAGTTTGCATCTGTTTTCATATAAGAAATTGAACTTATAAAGAGTTTTGTATCCTTGGACTGTTTTCAGACACACGCATGAAATGCAAATTATTTTATCTTAGAGAAGGTAGGATGGTGGAAACTTCTTTTGATCAATGGAAGGCGCTTTTATAAATGTCGCTTTCTTCGGCGTAAAACTTTGTTTATGACTTGATTCAACGAAAATACAAATTTTCTAATATAACTAGCAGCTGGAATCATTTTCGTGTTCATAACCATAATTGAAGAACAAATGCTCAGCGAAATGCTGCAGAGACTTGAACTGTATTTTAACTCTTCAAAATGGTGGTAAATATATTTTTAAAAAGACTCAAGGAGATATAATTTTCAAAGAAATATTTTGAACTCAAGGATCTCTAATTCTAATAAGGAATTCAACTCCAGTATTCATTAAAAATATCGCTTGTGAAAGGGAGATTAGAAACATACCTAGTTCTGTCCACCAGCAAATCACACCTCCCGGTGACAGATATAATACACAAAAAAGAAAGGAAAAATGCGTAAGGCTGTAATCCATTATAAATTTAATATAGATTATTTATAAAGAGAAAAACAACGTTAAATTCGTTTATTTGGTTATTCTATTTTATGTTGACACGAGCTCGTGCACAAATTTTAAAAAAATATATCAGTTTTAAAGCACATTACGAGATGTCCTTTTTTGTTTTTGTTTAAAGACAATGGTAAATGATACCGTTAGCTCCATGAAAATGTGATTTCTTCATGACTGTTTCGCATTGAAATACTGCTCAAACTGCAGAATTTAATTACGTTTCGTCAGACTACTGAAAAGATCAATGGGATGCGATGGAATGGCAACAATAGTCGACTGTCAATTTGCACAATTGATTTGCAGATACATCAAGTGGCTGGAGCACACCTTTCGGTTGGTTGTTGTCGGGAATATTCTTCCCCATCCACGGAAAATGCATCGGGTTGAGGGCGGTTGCTGACTTAAACCACCCGAATAGATGCGATTTAATTTTTGTGACTAGCTCTACCGCTCATTTGTGTTATTTCTCAAAAACTGTATGCTCAGCAGTCGAATTAATAAAATAGTTGTCTGATTACAAGCAGTTGATTATAATATTATTACTGCATTACTCGGTAAAAAAAAACATGCACCCATTACATATAATAAAACATGCACAACCCATCCTTTGAAAATAAGACAGCGATTTCAAACTAATTTTAACCAAGCTACTGGCCAAGACGTCTATAGACGTCAAGGTTATCATGGATGCGAAGTGCATATTAAAATTGCAATACCATTGATATTATTACATTGAAATATATGTTGGATACGAAGCGTATGAGGATGTGTATCTGATCCATAATAGCGCCGGTAAGGTGATTTTTAAAATGTTAAAAAAATTACACATATTTCAGAATATTATGATTAAAATACCAAACGTTTTTCTACATCTAAAAGTTTAAAAATGCACGCTCGCTCACACACACACACACACACATACAGTATGTTCCTGTTTATGAAAATGTTCCGATGGAATTTTGAAATTTTTTTGTCTAACTGAACTCAGTTTTGTTAATGACCTCGATAAGCTGCTTCCTTTATTATCAAATTGAAGGGAGACAAATGAATCGCTTAACTTGTGGGTGAATTTGCTGCTTACTGGCGCCGCTTCTAGACTTTTTTTTTTTTTGACCATCCCATCCCAATCTGCTAATAGGCAGCAAGAATCACAAAATAAAATTAAGTATTTAAAATGAACTAATATGCTATTTTACCAAACTCCTATATAACCTAAACCCTCCTATACTCTTAATTACAGTAAATAATTCAATATTCGTTTAATTAATCTAGAATTTAAGTCGGAGGTTGGGTAGGAAAGCTTCTATCACTCTGTGATGATGTTCTAAGGAGACCCAATTCATTTTTGCGGTGATGGCGAAAGTATTTAAACTTTTTTGGAATCTCCCGAAAGTCCTTACTTATTTACTACTTTCTTGAATATTATACCCTCTGATTTTTCAGACCGAATTCAAATTATATACTTATTTACAGAAATACAATATTATAATATAGACATCATTAACGCCATTATTATTCTTACTACTAATAATATTATCAAAACAGTATGTGATATTATATTACAAAACCGTATGTAATTGCATAAATTATTGGAGGCCTATAACGTACCGTGCTTCGTTTCTAGGGCAGCATTTCCGGATTGTGTAAAATATATAAAATAATAATTACAATAATACATTATTTAAAAATATTAAAAATACTATTGCCCGCCAGTGGCACTATGTGCAATATGTTTACGAACTTTCATGAGTGGAAGACACAAAAAATATTGCATAAAAATTCTTAATATTGGAACCAACGTTAAAATGCAAATATAACAGCATACACGGATGAAGTTGTACTTAACGGAGTTTGAGTATGTACTCAGAACATCCTTTAGCTGGGACCCTCTGGAAACCGTTCACCTGGAGGAGCTGAAAATAAATAATGTTAGCCAAACAGATCAGTTTTTTGCAGTGTATCGTAAACAGAACACTGCAAACTGTTAAGATTATCTTCAAGATATTTCACTGCCAAAGCAATCAAGGAAAAATGAATACATCAACCTGAACTAAAAGTTACACGCGCCCGCACACATATATCTATGGTAAGTAAGTAATTTAGTATGGCAGTGTTCTGTATTTACGAAGAGAACCATATGAATTTAAAATTACAAGGGACAATTTTCGTAAGCCACACAACCACAGAGAGTAGAGGTATCGAATGCGAGACAGTGACAGAGATTGACGTTCCAGATTTCGAATCAGATATTGATGACAAATATTAGATGGGTCTGCGTGATATACGCCGCTTGAAGAATTGCGTTTAGTGCAGTTTGAAACGAGCTTCCTACGTGTTTTGTCATTGTGTTGTGTGATGTATGGGCAGATGGAGAGTAACGTTCGACCCAAGTTGGAAAACTAAAACTTATGCGATGCGATTTTACCTGAGGAAATGCGAGTCAAGTTAAGATGAAAACTAAATGTACTTTCTGTTTTAATGGAAAGTTCAGATTTAAAATAGCACTGCAGATTGAAGTATATTAAATGCTTATGGTAGAATTTCAGGTAGCCATTGTCTTTATCTGTTTTCTCCACTAGGTATTCATCACTTGATAGTACATAATAACTCTACTTGAATACTTGGTAAGCCAGCGAACGTTTATGTGTCCTTTATGATCATTATAATAATTAGAATAACAAAGATATGATAATTAGTAAATATAGTACTAATTCTACTCTTTTCTTTTCCTTAAAACACCTATAAAAACGAGTCTATAACCTTAATACTCCTCCACATTCAATTCACTTTTTACCCTCTTCTCTCATTACATTCTGTGTTCTGCAGTTCTTAGGAACAATCTTATGATTTATTTCGTTAATATTATAGCGGCCAATTTAGATCAAACGCAAATGAATCTCCCGAATCTTGAATCGATGAATAAAATGAAATATCCCAGGCCTAGTTTATTTACGAGGATGTTTTAACCAAACTGGGCCAAATTTGCTGCATACATTCTCTAAATTGGTATCGAAACGCTACATTTTAAATACTTCATTGATTACCGCCGTAGGTTTGTATTTTATTTTCAGTTTGTTTATTTACCGACTGCGTGTTGTAAGTGCTTAATACCAGAAATTATTCAAAACATTTAGACTTAACTTTTTTGTTGTTTAATGTTGCCATATTGGATACCATAATTCAGTATTTTAATTGTATTAAGTGAATCCGCATGAAGTAATGCTTATCACACTGAAGAATGAGAACTACGGTGGGTTTTAGTAATGACGAAAGCAGTTAATATGAAATGAGCAAGGTGAGATAACGCTGGCTTAATGAGAGAAATTGCTTCAGAATATTAAATCAGTTCTGTGAGACGGATTAGATTCTTTCCCCCACCACCACCACCACCACTATTTCTTTTCTTTCTTTCTTTTTATTCTTGAGCGCACATGCAGGACAGTTAAGTCGATTATTGTCAGAATACATCCATGTGCTAAAAAGGCATTTGTCTACTCCGCAGCCGTATAAGACCACGGCAATTCAGGCTTTTAAATTCATTCATGTTACAGTATAAAATTGATACCAGATAAATAGCAGTTTGCTTGCTGTGAGTGAATAATCTGGAGAGAGAGAAATCTAAGAAAATTAGAGGAGCTTATCTTAGTTCCGAGACGAGGTTAACTTGGTTTGAAGATGATTTTTGAAGGACACTGTAATGGCCTAAGGAAAAATAATAATATAATTTAACTACTCGTCATTCATACTTAATCCAGCTGTTTAAATTAGGAATAGAAACTGATACCAGGATGTTAAACAACTAGCCAGGCTATCTTCTTAATGTAAGCTGAAAAATGCGAAGAACACTTTTATAAGGAAGTATAGTTTGTTTCTCACGACGATCAAACTAAAGCAGTTAATAACCAGTTGTTTTTTTTATGCTTCTCGGAACTCCTTGGACAGTATTTTTTCTTGTGTGGTATCTACACTTAAAACATTTTTGTCTGCCTTGCGTAAACTTTGAAAGCCAACTACGTCAACAGTGAATTGAAGCAAATAAAAGAAACTATTGATTATCGATATGGTATAACAGCAACAAATAGTTATTCTTAAAATGTAGGATACTGATAGTAAAACTCAGACTCGTGGAGAGTGGTAAAGCAGGTGAAAGTGCTGATCATTACGCAGAATGAATGCTCGCTGAGATTAGCTGCTAAACCTTTATTGACATGAAACACATAGCAGCTCATTACAAACGGATAAAAATAAAAAAAAAGACATACATTCACAACTAAACGTCGCCATATATACAGAGCGTAGACACACCGCACTGTTCTTTATCAAAACCAAAACGTTTTTCTTCTCACCGACGTTCCCTCCGCGAAAACAAATGACGTCAGTCGCGCCTCCTCGCCGCCAGTACACAGTTTGAAGAGAACTCGCAAGCCTTCGTTATAAGTCCTTACAACTCCCTTTGGGGGAAGCACATCCGTCACAGGAGTGTCGATGTTGCATCTATTGCATCTAAAAGAAAACTCAGGGCGAGTAATTGACTCTAAAATACAAGAAATGAGGTGAGAGCTTCACAGTGCGATGCAGCTCCCACAAACAAACAAAAAAAAAACCTATATAATCATCATTAACTAAACATCAAGAAAATATATAATCATTATTAAGAAAACAAGTCAATAACATTAATTAATTATCAGTTTTTAATCTGGAAAGGGCATCGGCGTTACCATGACGACTACCTCTTCTATATGTAACGGTCATGTTATAACGTAGGGCTAAAGCCCATCGGGACAACTTGGCACCATGAGGGGCACTTTTAGTTAGATAGGTCAGAGGGTTATGATCTGAAATTATCTGTATTTCAGCACCAAATACCCACGTGTCAAACTTTTTCAACGCTTCCAAGACGCAAAAAGCCTCCCTTTCAATGGTTGACCATTTCATTTGACAGGAATTTAGTTTCTTACTGAAGAAAGCAATGGGCAATTCTTTCCCCTCTTCGTTGTTTTGAGCTAAGCATGCGCCAATTGCTGTTGCTGATGCATCCGTATACAACTGGAATGGTTTGTCGAGATCTGGAGTATGCAAAGAAGGCATTTTTATAAGCTCTTCCTTGAGTTTCGTAAACGCTTCATCAGCATCAGTAGTCCAAGGAATATTGTTTCGGACACTTTTCTTGGTCAGATTTGTCAGCGGCAATACAATTTGGGAGAATCGTGGTATGTAGTCCCGGTAGTAGTTAGCCAGCCCAAGTAGACTTCTTACTTCCTTCTTTGTCGCTGGTGTCGCTAAACCTTTTATAACCTCGACCTTCTCTGGGTCCGGGGAATGTTGACCGGATCCAATCAAATGAACTAGGAATTTCACTTCATTTTTCCCGAATTCGCATTTATCTAGGTTTACTGTTAAACCCACCTCTCTTAATGTTTTGAAGACTTCATCTATATAGGTGAGATGTTCGGACCATGTTTTTGAAAATATAGCCAAATCGTCGATATAAGATTGGCAGTATGCCTTATGAGGAGCTAGTGCTTTATCAAATGATTTCTGGAATGTGCTTCCAGCGTTCTTCATTCCAAACAGTAAAACGTTCCATTGATAGTGACCAGAATGCGTCACGAATGCAGTGAAGGGCTTTGCTTCCTTTTCCATAGGGATTTGCCAATATCCCTTAGTGAGGTCAACTACAGTGATAAATTTTGCTTGTCCTACCTCAAATAATAAATCTCTAGCTATTTTCATTGGATAAGCATCTGGAATAGTAAAACTATTTAGCAATCATACTACTTAGTCAATGCATAGTCTGACACTTCCATTTTTCTTAGCCCCACAAACCACGGGATGAGCCCATTCACTGACACTTGGCTCAATGAGACCCATATCTAACAGTTCTTTGATTTGTCGATCTACTTCATTTTGTAGAGCGATTGGCACCCTATAAGGTTTGAGTCTCTTAGGGGAACAGTTCTCTGTAACTTTGATGGAGTGTCCGTCAACTTTGGCGTGACCAGGTTTGGAACTAAAAACATTGCATATTTCCGGAGAATGTCAAAAAGCTCTTGTTTTTGTTCTCCCGTCAAGAGAGCTTTCATATCCTCAAGGTGTTTCCTAATATCGTCAACTGATTTATTCATCTTGTCAGTGGGTGCATAATGGAGTGTTCCGAAATCTTCATCTAGTTCGATTGATTGATTGATTCTTTGAATATATGGTCGAAGCTTATTTATGTGGAGCTCTCTGATACTTCCATCCTTCATCTCAATCTTTGCAAAATGTGGTCTAGTAAGTTGGACGATTGTAGCAGGGCCTGTCCAAGTACTTAGAAGCTTATGAGAGGATGAAGGTAACAATACTAAAATCTTTCCACCAACAATGAAGGATTTTTCTTTGGAACGAAGATTATATCTGGAGGAGTATTGTTCTTGAGACTCTTTGGCATTCTCGGATGCAATTTCACGAGCTTTTCTTAGATTGTCAAGAAGCTCTTGTAAATAATTTTCAACCGAGTGAGAGGCAGCGGTTGGGATGACTCGTCCACCAGTCCAAATTTCCTTTAACAAAGATAAGGGGCCTGGAGGTAATCTTCCATATACCAACTGGAAAGGTGATAACCCAGTAGTGCTATGTGGTACTTCTCGGTATGCGAATAGAAGATAGGGAAGATGTAAATCCCAGTTTCTTCCATGTTCCTGTATATTCTTATTCATCATCTCTTTTAAAGTTCTGTTCCAACGTTCAACAGCGCCCATACTCTCAGGGTGTCCTGGAGTGGAAAAACGTGGAGCTATGCCTAGCAGATCTTCAAAAGCTTGAGTGAGTTTAGATGTAAAATTCGTACCTTGGTCGGTACAGACAATTTTAGGAAATCCAGTCTGAGAAAAAATCCTCATCCTCATCAGAATGTTACATGTAGTTTTAGCACTTATTTCCTTGACAGGTATGGCTTCGGCCCATCTAGTGCATAGATCAACAGCACATATTATAAATCGATGTCCTCTTCCAGATGGAGGTTCTAACTGTCCGATACAATCCACGCTCCATACCTCAAACGGAGTTTCTGGTCTGACGATAGGTCGTATGGGGATTCTATATCTATATGTAGCAGTCCTTCTCATTTGACATTCTTTGCAGCTTTTGCAGTATTTTTTCACATCTTGTTTAATGGTAGGCCAAAAGAATGAGTACTTGATTTGCTGACGGGTTTTCTTTTCGCCGAGATGGCCAGCAAGCAGGATTTCATGTGCCATCTTTAAGACATTTTCTCGTTTCACATGCGGTAGCGCTGCTTGTCTAATATTCTCGCTGCAAATATGTTCGTTATGAAGCAGAACCCCATTGTCAAACACAGGAATTTTCCAGCCTTGCTGCCCATTCAAAACACCTTCGAAGCGTCTCATCATCCTTTTGAAGTTTACCGAATTAGAATTTTGATTTTTCTGGTAAACACTCATTTTCTGCACCTGGTGGGGACTCTATCGTACTGACTGCCAATGCTGTACTGGTTATTTTCGAAGGCATGTCTTCGTCTTCATCATCTTCTGACCGTTTATCACTTAAATCTTTTGATTTCAAAACCGGTGTCTCCCAATGATGACTATTCTCATGTAGCTCGACACTTTCGACCAGCATTTCATAGGCAGAGGAGCTGAGTAGCAGATCGGTAACCAGTCTTCTTGAGACGGCACAGGTGACTGGAACATTACCATGTAAATTATCATCAATTTTCATTTCAAAAATCCTTAGGGGTGTTGTTTCATTTTCTCCGAAAGCAGAAGATATTTCTATCTTACTTTCTCCATCATGAGGCATATCTGCCACTAAATCTTCACGCACTACCGATATTTGCGCTCCCGTATCTATTATTCCATTTAAAACCCTACTTCCACATTTGATTTTGACGACCTTCAAATCATCTAAGTTTCGATCGATGTCCACTGATTTGGATACTGGAACAGAAATTTTGGCAGTCAACACACCTGGTTTATCGTCATCCCCAGTGGTAGACGTCTGAACTAGGTTACTGTGTGCTGTAGTATGAGTACCTTTTGATTGACTATTTTTCATACAAAATTTGGCGATATGACCTTCCTTTCTACAAGTAAAACAAGTTGGTTTGTAGTGAGGCTTGTATGAATCATCATTTCGCCGCGGCTGGTACCATCTCGGTGGACTTTGAGAGGGAGATAATGACTTATTCTTGAATGTTCGTTCAGGAGGTGGAGTATAAGGTCTAAACTTTTCAGTAACCTTGTCTCCTTCGGAATAGCTCCACTGGGCTTCTTCGATGTACTACGAACACTGTCGTATTCGCCTAGTCTGTCAGCTAACTTGGATGGAGAAACGAATTTTGCCCAGTCGTCTAAGAGATGTTCTCTCACTTCATGTGGTACTTTCTTCTTCAGTTGATCCGTAATAATTAGATCTTTTAATCCTTCAAAATCCTTGATATCAAGGCCACCAATCCACTCTTCGAAATAATTAGTTATTTCATAACAGAAATCCCTCCAAGATTTTTCAGCAACCTTTTGGTGCATCACAAACTTTTTTCTGAAACTTTCAGGATTCAGTTTAAATCTCTTTAGTAGAATTGTTTTAATATATTCATAATCTTCGCAATTTTTTTCTGACTCTCTACCAATTATTTGGACAATCTCAAATGGTAACAAAGTCAAGAGACATGATATCCAGTCTTTAACATCTATTTTGGTTCTCTTAGCTTGTCTTTCAAACAGGGATAGGTATATCACAGTGTCATCCTCTTGTAATCTAAACCTAGGCATTAGCTTAATTAGTTCAAGACAATATGGTTTATTGTCACTGGATACTGGAGTTGAGGTTGGTTGAACACGTGCTTCAATTTCCAGTTTCTTCAACTCAAACTCCATTTGTTCTCTTTTCTGTTGGGCTCTCAATTCTTCTTTCCGCCGTTGAGCTTCTAATTCTTCTTTCTTCATCAATTCGTCCTCGAGTCTGGTACTAATAATCGTCTCCAACATCCCTTTAACAAATTCTTCATAAAATTTACTTCCCGTAATAATCATTTTAAGATCTATCACTTTCATTTCAACAGTTGGCTTCTCTTTATCCAATTCTTCAGCCAATTTACGTAAATCTTCCTTTCTACCTTTGGTTAAATAGGCCATGGTGCTTAACAACAACCCTCTTTACTGATAAAAAAAAAAAATTTTTTTTTTTTTAAATGCACAAATAGAGATGTATATATTTGGCGATTATGGGACCCATAATTAACTTCAACATATCATTTCAAAACATAGATAAATCTTACAATATTATCAGATAAAACTTGAACTACACAATTTACTACAATTTCAAAAACACAAATATATATAAAAACAAAACCAAAACAAAAAAGTTTAGATTTTACACCACTACTATATAATAACTTAAATCTCGAAAAAGAACTATCAAAACACTATGCAAAAATGAACTATGATAACACTGCCGTGTTCTTTCTCTGGCGAGATATCAAAAGTACTGACTGTTCCAAGATGGAACAAACATGCAAAACAGGACAAATTGGTAAATGCAGAACAGAACAAAATAAATTTTAAATGAAAAAAAAAAAAAAACTATTCTGAATTATCTGGGACGAAAATATAGCTTGAACACTGGCGTGTTTTTCTTTTATCCAAACTACTGTACTACTGTTCCATGATGGAACAAAACTTGAATACTGATGTATTCTTTCTCTGGCGAGAAATCGAGCTCCTACTGTTCCAGGATGGAACAAACTCCGAACACCATTTTTTTTTTGTATTAAAACAGATTTTTGCCCAAACAATCAAAATAGAACTTTAAAATATGGGAGCATGTATTTACATATCGAATTGCTCTCACCTTGTAGATCCTGTCGGCTGCGCCAGTAAAACTCGGACTCGTGGAGAGTTGTAAAGCTGGTGAAAGTGCTGATCATTACGCAGAATGAATGCTCGCTGAGATTAGCTGCTAAACTTTTATTGACATGAAACACATAGCAGCTCATTACAAACGGATAAAAATAAAAAAAAGACATACATTCACAACTAAACGTCGCCATATATACAGAGCGTACACACACCGCACTGTTCTTTATCAAAACCAAAACTAAAGTGTTTTTCTTCTCTCCATCTCACCGACGTTCCCTCCGCGAAAACAAATGACGTCAGTCGCGCCTCCTCGCCGCCAGTACACAGGTTGAAGAGAACTCGCAAGCCTTCGTTATAAGTCCTTACACTGATGTTGTAATAATAGAGCAAAGTTTCATGCATAGATTTAGAAAAAGTGTGTGTGTGGGGGGGGGGGAGATATGTTACGCATAGCAGTGGTTCTCAACCTTTGTGAGACCGCGGCCCGGTAATTTTTTTTTTTTTTTGAGACGAGGGCTCGGTCGTAGCAAATGTACTCGTAAATAACTTTCCAATATTTTTAAAGTTCATATACTAAACTAACATAAGTATTAATAATTAATAAATTTAAAATTTTAAAATATTAAATTAATAATTATTAAATAGCTGTCCATGTACTTACGAGTGAATGCAGACTTTTTCTCCTGTGTGCTGGTAGTTTTCCCCTCCTTTTGTACATTGTGGAGATCGCTCTGTAGGCTGGAGGTGGATGAATCACTATTTGTTGCATCTAGAACACTTTCAATATGAGATTTCTCAACACCAAAATGAAACAAAGCCCTTTGTCTCTTATTAATATTAAAATTCAAATCTGTAGGCCTATTACGTTCAAAAAATCACGGCACTCCGGTTTCGAAACAAGTACTTACACACTGCAATACGAACTTGCGAAGAAAGTATTACTAGATTTGAGAGCCGGATACAGACTACCTTGATCTACAATTTCAGTGAAACAATTTTGTTTATATTTCCTTGCTGATTGGTCAATAACATTTACAACACAGATGTTATTTCGTTCTGTTTGAGAACAGAGGATACGCTGCCCATTGTTGTAATCGGCTTGCAGGCAATTTTTATGATCGGGCATAAACAGCGATATTCCTTTTCCGAATGTTGAAGGATATCGATGTGCGAAAATTAACCATAATTTTTGAATACTTCCATGTTTAAAAATACGCGGCTTGGTCACTGACATTTGTACATAGATGTTATTTAGGCGTTCTGGATCTGAGCTGAGCTTTTCGAACATTCACTAATATTATTCTCCTCAGAATATTTCCACCATAAAATATTTATTCATGAAAAATGTTTAGAAAACTAAAATGACAAATTCCAGGAGAACTTCTCGCCGCCCTATATAATTGATACCGGGCCCAGGCGCTGGGGTTGAGAAACACTGTCCAAACACTACACTGCCATATAGTGATTGGCGGCACTTAACATCATTGATATTTGCTGAAAATAACATAAAGCCATTCTTTCGATACATAATTATCCCCCCACACACACACACAGACACACATACCATTGAAATTGATGATTGTAAATTGTAAAATGGCTTTGAAGGATACTCCTCTAGTTAACAAGGTACATAAAGGAAAAATATTGGACATCATCAGATCATTGAAAAAGTGGTGACTACAGTGAAATGGTATGTCATTAGAATTAATATTATAGTGTAATTAGTTACTCGTGATAATAAGCTGATGACTATCATATTTTAGACAGTCTTCCGTAGCTCAGCTAGGTTCGAATTTTGTTTATGAGACGAACCTTTATCAGGACGTTTCAATCAAAAGTACGTTAGTTAATCTCATATGGAGGTGGAACGGTTTTCGTCCCTGAAAAAAAAGAAAACGGACTGTGTTAACACACATCTACAAACATTATAATACTATTGGATAAGCAAGACAACGGGATACCACTTTGTTCTAGAATAATCTCTAGTAAAGGAGCATGGCTACTCCCCCAACCATTAGGTTGATGTAAACGACACATACACACATTCCGGTGACATTTTACTATTTTCCTGTTATGAAAAAAATAGGAAATGTTTTCGGAAAACATAGTCGATATAAGCCAATTATTGCAGCATTTCTGCATAATTTTCACAAAGTGGTTTGTATGCAGTCGCTAGAGCAACGGCTGCATAAAAGCCACTTTGTGAGAATTGTACAGAAATGCTGAAATAATTGGCTTATATCGACTACGACGGCTATTAAACTTATTCACATCGTATTTGTCTCTGTTTTACTTAATAAATTATAGATCTGAGTATAAATAAACGAACAAAGATTATTTCTCAAACGAATAAAATTTATCATTTGTAGAGTTGCTTACTAATCAAAATATAATATTTGATTCTTAAATGAATCCCCATGCGTATATCTTTCCTAGTAATAATGTTACAATAAAGGGACCATAATTATATTCTGCGTAATATTAAAGTTATTGCTTTTTCGGACGTTTCCTAGATATCATTATGATCTTAAACTAAAAAGGATTACAAGTCTAAATATAATTCTTCTCAACAACAATATTCATGATATTATTTTTGGGGGAGTAAATGGTGCACTCGTGGCTTTTCAAACAGCCTTCCCGTGAAAGATATGCAAATACAGAATATGTGATGTCATCTGCAGACTATTTTGCTGCATGTAATCCAGACACCTCCTCATCGATTTGGATCAGAAATTCACACCTTTAACTATCATTCATTGAGAGAGGGAGAAAGAAATTCGTTTACTGAAAAGCTAATCGAAATTTGCTATTATTATGTAATACACCTTTTCTCTAAACATGATAAATGAATCTTTGCTACGAGAAGAAATCCTTCTTATATCTCCTACCCTCCTCTCAGAGGATAAGTGGTGATTAATGATTCTATTGTGTGCAGAGAAATAAAACTTGAACTGGCAACAAAATGATCCACTCGACTTGCAAAGGGATAATTTTCTTCGACGGAATACAAAGCATCCCCCGTTGGGTTGTGTGTTTCTTGTAAAACAGCAGCTAATGACAAGCACTTGTCAACGAGGTAATTAATTCGCAACATTTGACAACTTGGGGTGGGCAAAGTTGATTTGCATCCTTTGTCATTTAGTTAAGTTTGGATATTTTAAATGGATTGGAAAAGAAAGATAAAGTAATGAAATTCCACACAATATCGCTAAAGTAATTGACAGCTTCGCCTTCCATTACCGCAAGGAACAACTGAATGAATTCTGGTTATTGAAGCACTTTTCAGCTGTCATCTTTCTTTACGAATATTAATAACGGAGCCGTGAACCAATCGCTACAAATGCAGTTGTCTCGCTGGGGAATTTTAATGATAGCAAGTGTTAGTAATAATAAAACCAGATGCTCCCATCATGACAAGAAGATGAATGCATTTTAATCTGACTCTTTGCATACTTAAGTTTTCTTTACATTTCGATTTGTTATCATTAATATTACTAAGTGATCAACCTCTTTGTACTACTCTTCATGAAGCTCTCAAAGTGCTTCCTAAGATTTGGATACTTCTTTTTATTCTCATTTTTATAAATATAAATTGAATGCAATACAGATTAGATTTCAGTTATATTTCTTTCGTGTTTTCTGTTTTAATAGCAGTAAGCGGATTTATAATTTATTTTCTCGCTTGCTTTTAAATTTCTTATCTAAATCACAGCCGGGAATAACTTATGAGCTGCTACGCAGAAACTCTTCTCATTTACCGAAGTTGTGTTGGATTCCGATAAGTGGAAAAATAATGAATTTGCTTGAAACGAAGATTGTCAGGCTATTTGTACTATTCACGTGAAAATTATTATTCTATATAAGTAGGTTCCGCTGAGTATGTAAATACACAGTTTCTGCATGCTTTCTTTGAAAACATGGAGAATGGTTTCAATTAACTGAACACTTAATATTAATTAACTAAATTAAAGAAATTAAAATGTAAAGAAATCAGATTTTCATCGTAAATTGTGTCGATAAAATTCGTTACAAATGAAAGCAATAATTGTTGATGAAGACAATTCTTTTTTTATGCTTTGCGCTATTACAAAAATCCAGTGGTTTTTGTAAAACAATATGTGCCGGTACCTACTCATTGCTAACAGGAAATAATTGAAAATTTAAAGGATATGAAAAGAAAACTAAAAAGTATGTACCTGTGTTGTTACTTCATAGTGTGATTGTTTTATTAGAGATAGCAGGTGTTCCTATCTACTTTCACCAAAATAGAGAAATTCGTTGTTTGCTGATTGCTTAGAATTATGTTCATCTTTATTTCCATTCTGTTACATAATTTACATGCAAGCAGAACAGTCGAAACCCACAAAGGAAGTTAGCTATGCACAGGAGGGCGGCAAGATTAAATTTCAACCATTAAAAAACCTTCCAAATTGCATGTTTTCTTTAATATAGGGAGGGCATATTCTTCAAGAATAGTGCTGCATCCAAGCCTCTTATTTTGATAATTTAGTCAGCTATACTTCGTACAGCAGTTATTTTCATGAGCATTCCGCAACTTGGCCATTTATTAATGTCAGTATTCCTTGCTGTTGAATGCTGATTACATCAATCACTCTGTTTGACGCAGTAGCGAATTATTCACTCATTTCTTCACTTTTACTTAATTGACTATGGAAATGAAAAAGAAACTAATCGTTTTCGTGTTTTTACTTTACGGTTCGAGACAGCTTTTTGTATTACTTATTAGATGAACAGAACATCTACGACCGTCGGATAAAACCTGGTAAAATGATTTGTCGAGTGCTTTCTATTTGCGTATCCGATATATACTGATAGTTTAGTACTAGAATGAAAATCACGCCATATAGTGAAACGCATCCCCTCCCCACTTATCAAGACCGTGCTACACAGTTGCGAGCAAAACAAGCGGAATTTTATTGTAGCACTAACAACAGCACACAAAGTTATAAACAGTATTTAGTGAAAAATAGAAGGCTTAGTGTAATTCGAAACAGCTGGAATAATCATACACATATCACAAGTCAAACAAAGTTCAATTGTAGCACTAAACGACAGTACACTCCTGCTTGAGGCACAACTCCGCGCACGATATGGTTTGGCGTGAAGGTGTTAATAATCTAAACATAAAAGTCGTTTTAAATTCTAAAAATAGTTAAAGCAAATATTGTAACAATAGGCATAGTAAAAATATAAATTTTAAAAGTTATTTCAATAAATAACTAAGTTTATTTAAATACTAGATAAACATGTAAAAAAATAACTGAGCAGTACAAATTTCTAAATATACCGCATCTGTATGCTAAACGTCGCTGTTTAATAGAGGTGCTGGTACGCGGGACGGTTGAGTACTGACCGAAAAAGAACTGGAAAATGATCTCTGTGAAACATGAATTTTAGCAAATTCATTTATGCCATTTGTTGCAGTTCGCTTGCAGCCTGGTTGGCTAAGTGTATCGTTCTTCAACAGCCGGTTGTGGGTTTAAATCCCATCTTAGGTATGGCATGTTTGTTGATGACCTTAAGTGGTAGATGACTTTCTTCACTAGGTATGAGACTATCACTCCGATTGCTGAAGGCCTGAAATAGTTTGCGAAAGTTCCAGGTGTCTATAATTATTTCAGGTCCATGTAAGTATAAGAAAGAAAAACAAATATGTAGTCAACCATATAGTCCAATCATAACCTTATAGTACGCGTGTACTGTAGGCTTACAAAAATCCTTTGTTGGTGAGAGCCACTTAAACTGTACGCTAAACATATTTGGTTTTATCCAAAGTGCTCCAGATGAATAGTAAGTTGAACAAAAAAGTAAATCAGTCATCAGATTGATTCTGTGGATGCGTTTAATATTTCAAATAAGATCGAAAGAAATTACAGCAGATTTTATTTCGTTTTCTTGATTTCTTTTTTAAATTACTTCTAGTGCAGTTTTGTACCATTACCTCAGCCTTATTATATTCACTCGCTATCCAGGATAGCGATTTAATAGGATACGTGCTTTCCAGCGAACAAACTGTGGGTTCGAATCACCGTGAGCAGTGATGTTCGTGAAGGGAATGCGTTAAGTAAGAGAGATGAATTTCATTTCCCGGTGTGAGATCGCCTCCTCTCTCATTGGAGGCTTGAAAAAAAGTTCCATGTATCATGTCCTCAGCATGTTTTCCGGATTATTATCTACACATACTAATACTAAAGGTTTATAATCTTTATGGTGTGAGATTCTCTTTAACAACTGTCCAGAATTCTTTTGCAGTATTCTTTATTTCCCTTTTATCGTGTTCTAGAGTACAATTCGCTCCTCCGCCCAATAATTATCACCTTCTATTCAGGGACCACAATAAATTGCAGTTTGAAAATTCACTCAATACCAAAAATGGTTTTTGTTGGCATTGAAACCTAATCAAGAATTTATCGCTGTCAGATAGCAACTTGTGACTGGACAATTGTTTTTTTTTTTAAATCATCCCGTTATTCATAGGTGGCCTGCTTTACGACAGACAGCGGAAACTTTCCGAGCGAAATGTTTGACAGTTCATTGATAGCCAGTGGAGCTAGAAAGTTGTTCATTTGTCACACTCTCCCCTTGCCCACACGGGTGGCTCTACATAAGAAAGTGTCTTGGAAAACGGCTAACGGTGAAAAATGACGAAGACCGGACGATGTTTTGACCGGATTTATTCACCAAGTGATGAATCAAATTCAATATTAAAAATCTGAAAGTGGATAGCTGAAAGTACATACTGTTATTAAAAGATGGTCATTCATTTGCCGAAACCGTGTTAAGCTAATCCTAGTTCATCATATTTTACCTATTATTTCATATTAGATCATAGTTTATCTATCACATCTTAGTTTTCCAAATGCTAAGTGAAAAACATTTGTGTACACACACGTAATCATTCATTTTAAAATAGCTTGCTTCGTTTATATTTGTATTTGAAATGCCCGATGAGACACAGAAACACAAGTTATGGAACATAATGAGTATTAAGTCTTATTAATTTGATGAACAAGTCGGCATCGAGGTTACTAATGAAGCCTTGGTAGCTACGAAGTGTCTACTGTTGTTGATTTTACACGATAATCAGACAAGATGTACCTTGAAGTGGTTCCAATCTCGCTCATGGGATGAAAGTCAATAACATATCTGAAAGCATTTTAAAGCAAATCTATTTGGCTGGATAGATCATAAATTTCGATTATTCAAAAAAGAACGCATTTTGGAAGTCCCAATCAGGCCAGTGTTTTTGTCTCGGTTAATCACGTGTTCTTGAGGCCTGTTTACCCAGATGAGGAAAAAAAAAAAACGTTACCCAGTGGGAAAATTCCTACAACTAGCGAGAGTTCAGCCAACCGATTTAGAGACAGTACAGCACATCAATTTCATCTAACAGGAACAAACTCCAGACTCGATCTCAATGAGCATCACACACGTTTTTCTATAATTTCATCAAAAGTTCTTACTGTTACAAGAAAAAAATTGGTGCGAATGATTAAAAATAAAACATTTAAATTATACAAATACCTGCAGTTTTCTATGTTTTGTTCAGCCTTTAATAACAATTTAGGTGATTTTGTTATTTTATTAATAAATAAATCGATTGAAATAATGAGAATTCATTTTTAATATAATTTTGTTATTAAAGAAAACACTTAAAATATAACATTGTAAGTCGTCTGTCAGTTCCTTCCCAATATCATTAATGTGCAGATTGAAAAACCGTCAATCAAAGACTGATCTTTGAGGTACATCACAGGTTACCTTAAATCCTGCAGACTCACATTCCCCATATACTACTTTTTGATATCTATCAGTCAGCTATCCTCTTATCCATATAATCCGCCAACTTATAATCCACCAGTCCTCTTATCCTCCAATTTATGCAACAATTTTCCACGCTGTATTCTGTCAAAAGCCTTAGCAAAAACCAAAAGTATCATATTGCATCCATTCACTTGTAAGCAACAGTCTTTTGTTTAGAAAACTCGACGTGACATTTCTTTCACCACTTCAAATTAATCTCTTCTATCTTAGTTTAGAAATAAACGTGTCAGCATGCCAGAAGTTATGGACTCTCACAATTCTGGAAGTTAGGAAAAGTTTAGTCAGGAGGTGAGTCCTCTTGCAGAAAATCTTCTGGATACACATCTCAAAGCATAAATGTGATTCGCGAAGTTTGAATCGACTGATCTCCGTATAAATTGTGTAGAGTTTAAAAGTTATGTATTATTCATTGACTGCAAGGAAAAAAAAATATAAAATGTCATCATACTTTATTTAGCCCATTCAGCACGTTCATTTTATGTCTTCAAAAAGAAGATAAACTATTCCGAATAGTAAAAATTTAGTTTGTGTAAGTAATAATTTCAGCGAAGGTTTCAGATAATTTCATTAACCATCAGAGCACTTAAAGAAGTGAAAGGTGTAAGAGATGAAAGTGACAATGAAAGAGATATAAGTTAATATAATAAAGTAATAAAGGGATCTAAGTCAAAAAAAAGTTCTTTAGTGTTGAAAAGAAATTGATTTTCTAATAAAAATATCATCATCCACTCTGAAAATGGTAGCTAATCTATTTACATTTTGCGGGGACAGTTTGTTTCCAATTTAACTTAGAGACAACAGTTACTATGTAGCTGACGTTTTTACTGCTTATAGGCGTTACTTTGTAACCTTCTTACATTTAAAAATATTCTATTCATCTTATTTAGAAGCAAGGTTCAATAAAATAGATTATTGTTTTGCCTTGTACTTATATAAACTGGAGTACAGAGGCCTATAACAATTATCAGAGGACATGAAACGAAAACAAGATGCTATTAGAAAAACGGCGTAATTTGTTTAAACTGAAAAATAAATTCTATTATTTAAATTACGGAAGTTATAATAAATAAAACCCTGAGAAATATTGATGATTTATTCATCATTTAGCTAAAGCCATAATCTCAGTTTAGTCAGCCAAAATAGTTAAAAACCAAATTACATTTTAATTCTTTTTAGCATAGAAGGATAACCGTTGCACATTGCAATTATTATTTTTTTTTGTTTATTTATTTTTGTGAATTTACTTTTTTTTTTTGATTTTCTGTTGCCTTCGTATTTGATATTCATGGGTGCGCAGTGGAACTAATACAAAGCGTTTTATCAGTTTATTTATTTGTATTGAAATTTTGATAAAAATACAAATTATGTACGCTAGTTCTAGCATTTATTTAATAATACTAATCGGCACACATATGTTGCTTACGTCTAGGTAAAACAGTGATCAGGATCCTGCAAGAATGATGCCTTAAATACAATTCATTACAATCACTACATTCAATCTGATCCAAAGATTCATTACAATCACTACATTCAATCTGATCCAAAGATTCATTACAATCACTACATTCAATCTGATCCGAAAAATCTTCCCTGACTATATTTGATGTATATACATTACTTGTATTGGTAACTACAATGAAAATAATGCATGCTTTGTATGTGTATGTCTGAGAAGTAAACTACACATCTTGATTTTCCCTATTCCTAAAATGAATAAATACCCTTAATTATCATTAACGGAATGATAATTAATCAATAAAAGAAAGAGAAAAACTGAAGATCAACAATATTCATGAATGAGCTACGGAAATTGGAAATTTGATATACTGAAAGGACACCTAAAGATATCGCTTTACGAAATAGAAATTGAAGTGGGTAGTTCAGGAATGGAAAAAAAAATAGCTAATCATATACTAGTATGTTACACAGTGTATGTTTTTATTGTCTTAAAACATGTACATATTCAGTGAACGTTCCGTTTTTCAAATTATAAAGAAACGACTAATAATTCGGTTTTATTAAGTCTTTTTCTGTTGACGATATATTCTAATTTATATAATTTGTTTTTTTTTGTGTGTGTGTGAGAGAGAAAAGCTATACTAATATCTGATAACACAATTGGTAATCGCTGTATTAAATTCCATCTCTCCTTCCTTATTTTCTGAGTGTGATGAAGAGATTTCAGCTCTTATACATAAATGAAGCTTGACTGTTTGCAGCCAAACTTCTTCGATCATAAATGTCTTTAGATAAAATTTGCTTTAATTTATAATAAAAATGATTTCTTAAGTGTTGAGCCAATTTGAATATTGATAGGTGCTTTACACGATTTCTGTCTTTTGTGATGATCACATCCACTGAATTTGATGACTTCTCTTGGACGGAATTGTGCCAGTAATAGCACACCAGTGCTGTGTAGGTCATGTCTTAAATAAGCTGGGAAACGATGCCTTGGAAACAGTCTTTTCATCATGTGACCTTGAAAATGAGCAAGTTGATAGTGTTGCATCGGACGATGAGAATCATGCACCACACAAAGAATCGCGCAGTAAATTCGAAACATTTAAATACGACAATTTGATTCCAATTGGATTTAAGTTTGTCTGTTGGTAGCAAAGAGGAGACGCTAAAGACTTTGCCAAGGAAGGTAGTACTGCTATTGACTCTGATGAAAAGAAACCATTACAAAAAACCTTCCAAACACAGCGCTGATAGCTGTCTGAAGAAACTTTTAGTGACTCCCAAAGAGCTCATTCAACTGGAACAACCACTGCATCCTTTTGGACGTTAAGGAAGCAGCAGCAGCAATACTTTCGTACGAATAAAGACACTTCGATCAAATCACTGCTGGTAATCATTTCACCATAAAACGTTAAGGTAGAGTTGGTCGTGAAACATTCCTACTTAAGTGCAACCTTTACCTTAATGGGGTTTTGTTCTTTCAGTTTAATTGACTGGTCTTGCTCAGCATAAAAGCAATGAATCTCGAACAGCTGTTGCGAAATGGTTAAATAATTAGGTTTAACGCTCTTAAAATGATTGTCTTGTTCGATAATACATCGCTTCTTTGCGTACGAAGAATGTTTATTTTGTTGGCACGTTGTTAATTGAGCAAGACTTCAATTAAAACCTGAAATGGCTTCTGTAGTGATTTTAGTTTTGACTCCAGAAGACTTATCCTTTTCAGAACAAATCTAGCAAAAAGCGGGTTTCGTTTTTGCATTTAGGAGTAACACGCCTTCTTAACTCTCGGCAGAATGCCATCACCGTAAAGTGTCTTTATTCATTGTGATGTGCTTTTATTTCTCAAGAGCTACTTTCATCCTTCTCCATTTCCCCAAGATTATTTCCTTAATTCTACTGCTCATATTTGCTATATTTATGTATTTATCTAATTAGTTTAATTTTTTCTCTACCCCCCCCCCAAAAAAAAAACTAATATATCATGTCGCTTATGACACACCTGGAAGTGGCCAATGACCACATATGAAGTTTAAGTATTGTGATAATTGAATGCTTTATCATAAGATATCGGATATTGCCCACGATAGAAATTACGCAATGCCACTACCTTTCTTACAGACTGAATAAATGAATTCAGGCCATTTGAGAAAAATTGAAAAGTCACCCTTAAGCGGGCGTAGGTATGAGAACACGGTGAACTTCAGTGAATCACAATAGGAAGTACAAGATTTGCACTTAAACTGTAATGCAGTTGACATGTGATGTCGTTTGTGAAAAGAGACAAATCTCACTGACTGGCAGATGTGCGCAATACAGAACCTGGTTGGTGCGAGTGGCCACAATAAATTGGGATCGTTCTCTCCGTAATATGAGACTTTATTTGATAGGTTAACATGACGTTTGAACGTAATACATACAATACATATGCTGTCACCTGATGATCTTACGACGACTCCTTTCTGAATTAAGAAAATACAGGTACTTAATTCAGAACAGGTTATTTATTTAAAAATAAATAACCTGTTCTTTTATTTAAAAATAATAGGAGTCTTTCTTTGAAATTTGTTCCTGCATATTTATATAGTTCTGAACCTAGCTTATCTTCTCCAGGTGATTTTCCATTTCTTGTGTCTTTCAGGCTGATTTCTAATTCTTCTTTAGTTATTTCCTTTTCATTTTCATTAAATTTTTGCCAGTTGTCTTTTTTAAAATATTTATCTGGCCACATTTCTGCATAGAAATTCTTCTAATTTCAATTCAGTGTTCAATTTTGTTTTCTTTAGTATTTGCATTTAAGTGTTTCAAAATCTTATATACGTTGGGTCTTATTTTATATAAATCATGTTCTAAATTAGAAACAAATTTGTTCCATGATTCTCTGTCTTTTTCTGACTTCTCTTTTAGCTATGACTCTTATTCTTTTATATTCTATTTCATCTTCTAATCTTTTACCGCTTAACCATTTGTGATAGGCTTCTTTTTTCTTTTTGATTATTTCTTTGATTGTATCATCCCATATCTTCAGATGTTTTTCCTTTTATTGATTTTTTGGTCTTTCCTAGGCTTTCATTTGCTTCTGCATTTAGTATTGTTTTTATATTAAGCCATTCTATTTCTTCATTTTGTTTTATTTTATCTAGATATTGGTTAATTCTTTGTTCATATAGCCGTTGTACATTTGTGTCATTCAATAGTCTAGTTTTATAAACAAATATTTTAAAGTTTCTTTCTGTTTTTGTTACTTGTAGCGATTTAGGTGTTAATCTTAATTTTATTTCAACGAGGAAGTGGTCACTTCTTTTTTTCATATCCTCTGTGAACTCTAACATCAAACGAAAACTTTGATATATTTTCATTTAAGATGAAATAATCTAATATTGATTTCCATCCTCTTGCTGCCCAAGTATATTTATGTATATCTTTATGTTTATAGAAAGAATTCGTTATTTTTAGATTATTATAACTACAAAGTCAATCAATTTTTTGCTATTCCTATTTAAAGTATGTTCTCCATATATTCCTATGTTATTATTAATTTTCGTGTTTCCAAGTCTTGCATTTAAGTCTCCTGCTAAAATTATATAATAATTTTTATTTATTTTCTTATATATTTTGTAGCTGATTATAAATTCAATATTATTCTGTTCTCTTCCTTCTTCTGGGCATATAAACGAATTATTGTTAAATAACCTCTATCTATTTTTATTCTAGCTTCTATTATTCTTTCATTCCATAATTTATAATGTTTTAACTGTTTTTGAAAGGGAGTTATGAATCCAAATCATGACTCCTGCTTGTGCTCGTCTCTGTCAACTCCACTGTATATCACATTATATCACATTAAAATATTCCGGTTCTCCTGGTTCCTTTTAATTTCTTTTTTGTTTCAGTGATTACTGGTATTTTAAAATTTCTTTCAATTAATATTTGGTCTAATTCTATTTCTTTGTATGCTATCCCTCCTACATTCCAGTTTTCTATATGTATTATATTTTGTCGTTTCCATTTTCGTTTTGCCTTTTCCATTCCAGGGTCGTTTCCATAGATTCATTCCGAATACCTTTTTCTGTCAGGTTAAAAGTAGAATTATGTTCTCCATGTCAGGTGACTAACCTGACGATGGAATAGTTCATTGGTAGGGCTGCTACCTTAATGCATCTGAACTAGCCTTCTTCCAAATTTAAATCCGTAGGAGGAATAGGGTATATTGAAGGGGAAAGGGTAGATTATAGTAGAATGGAGTAGAATTATAGTAAAGGTTTATAGAGGGAGACATAGTTGTAAGGACAGAAATGGAAAGACCCCATGGTCTTCGAGTAATCTAATAGCATAAAGGTCATAAAATAAGAAGAGTTGGCTGATAAGGCCTTATAAGAAAGATTAAAGTGAGTGGATCTTCCTCAAAGTAGAAGAAAAAGAGGGTAGATCCAGCTAGGGATCCATGAGAGTGCCACTTCCCTTACAATCAAGATGATGGCCCTGTTGGTCCACAAATCCCTATTCAGTATATTCGAACCACCTCACCATATACACACACATAGATGTATACAGACAGACAGACAGACACACACACACACACACATACATATATACATAAATGATGGGCTCCCCTATCCACCACCCAAGGAAAGCGCCCTCTAGGGATTACAGGGCCCCTTCCCCCCGAGAAATTTTATGTAAGTTGACAATATGTGATTAGTTACGGAGGACACAGTATCATGTCTGTTGTGTGAAGATTTCTTTGATAAAATTGGAAACGAATAAGGTTTTTATGAATACCGTGGCAAAATGAAAATAGCATCAGTTTGATTTTTATTACAAACAGTGAGAGAATCGGTTGTCCCAGTTATCTGAAGGAAAAAAGGAAGATATTGATGCGTTTGAGAATTTTACTAACCTTAAAGTATTGTGGTTTTTTGACAAACCAAGTCATTGCTTCTGAAACATATGAAATACGGCTTTTGTACCGAATCTTTTTTTTTTCGATCTTCACTGCACCTTTCAGCTCCATATTTTTTCTCTCTCTCCAGTTTCTTAAGTTAAGCTTCTGAATTACGGTCACCACATGAAAATAAATTTCTTTCTTTTTCTTTTTCTTTTTTTTTTACAAGAAATGAGTGTGTTATTGTTTAAAAAATACTACAAAGAGTTGTACTTTGGCTTTTGAAGTGCCACGTCATTCCATATACCAAAACTTCAACTCCATATGTTAAGGTTCACAATCACGAATATTTTCTGGGAGCACACTTACTCTTGATGAATTCAGCAATCTGGAGGAATGTTAATTACCAGATTTTTAATGCATCTGGTTGTATCGTAGATAATTTATTCAATTGCTGCAGCGCTCTCAATTTAGCCAATCACGACCATATTTTACTGGAATGAGCTTATGAAGAATGCTGTCATTGAAAATTATCTGGCTCTGAAACAATCAGTTTATGTCAGTCTGAAACACTTTAATTTTGGGGAAGGAATCATCCGATTTAATTAGTTTCTTAGCACTTATTGGAAATTAGAAACAGATTTTTCTTCTGCTGTTTCTTTCCACCTTACACCTTCATATTCTTACAGAGAAATCTGTACTTCTTGTGGAATAACACGAACCGTGTTGAGTGCCAGAAAGAACAAAAGTTGCTTGCACTGTTAAAGGGAAGGAAGTACACCAGAAACGAAATGTCTAAAAGATTGATGGGTGGGGAATTGAATAATTTCAACTTAGTTTACTGAGCTAAACGAATTCTAGTGTGTTACTTTTTATCGGGTTTTTGTAATTAAATCACGATGTGACAATCACTTTCGAATGAACGATATTCACACAACCTAGAAAGCCGGAGTGAAAACCTGACAGATTTGTCTCCATCAGTGCATATCCCGCAACAATTAGACCAAATAATGTCCTTTTCTTTGAAATAACAATCAATGGCATTAAATATATTCTCAACTCTTGTGCGCGCGGAAGCGGAATAGCAGACAACTCGAATAGCAAAGAATTTACTGTTTTTAAATCTATCTATTACTGTTGCCTCAACATCGTCAGACATAACCCGAATTCTTTGAGATATTCTATTGTTCGAAAGAGAGCATGTTAATTTTTCTCACATGTTCTTCTCCAAGCATACAAAGAAACATATATTACACAAGGAGAAATAAAATTCTGCAATAGTATGATTCTAACCGCATCTAGCAATACGATAACTGGCCTCAAATGCATTTTTGTTATCTTTGTTAGCTGACGATAAGAACGATGTCATATTCTGATATTTCACTAGGCGGTGAAAAAGCTGCCTTCCTTTGTATAGTTGGCATGTTTTGTCTGTAAATACCGCAAGAGTGCAAAAAGTATCATGCTACCATTGGATAATACTGTACTCCCCCTTCACATGCACACACATACGAAATGTGTGTGTGAAGTATATTCAATATATTCTCTTTTCACCTGTTCGAAGAACTGAAGACTGTGCCTTCTGACTGTTTTGCACTAAAGTATTAGACGTGCCCTGAGAAATGGTGATTGGATTCTTGATGACCATGTTTACTGCGCCGATTTTCAACCACCGATCCATATCTGATAATCCATAAATTGAAAAATTAATTTAAAACTGAAAACGATGACAGAGACGTAGAGAAGACCCGGTAGAATTCACTATGGAATTCTGGTAAATCCAGAATTACAAAGCGAGCTAACGGGATTTTCTCGAGATTGAATAACGAAGGAAACCCGCTTCGCCACTGACCATAGCGTTCAGTTAATTTCACAACTTTTAACTTGTATGTTGTCTTACGTATGTGCCTTTTCCGTCAGTATTCAGTTTTTGTTCGCGTACCCCCCTAAAATGCCCCAGTTGGTAAGCATAACCCAAGTTGAGAATCACTGCACTATTGGATTTCAACCATTCGTGGACAGGAGTGTCATAAAAATCAATTCAATTTGGGATTCCTAGCACTTCTGATGGCAACAAAACTCCTAAGAAACTGGCTAACTGATGTGTGCAGAGTTCTTTATTTTTAATATTTGGAGCGATTACACAAAGAACAAGCAATTTTCTGGTAAACCTACTTGAAATAAACTCAGTGAGATGTACGTTTTCAGGAGTAACAAAGTATGATATTTTCAGTAATTCATATTTCTTTTTGCTAATCTTAAAACGAAATTTATTTAATACAGAAACGTCAACACTTGTCAAAACATTAACACTTAAGATTGTCAATAAACAACATATTGATGGGTTTTAGCATCGTAATATATATCCATATCGAATAACCTTTGAAGATACCGCCTGGATCCTTTTTTATCAGGCGTTTCTGCGGTGATGGAGAAAGAACGAAATAATATATTCAAGAAATTATGCTTCTGATGTCGTCAGTGACAAGATGCCTGCTGTCTGGCCTCAGTATGGGATGTTGCATGGATTATTTCTCCACTCCAGTGCCTCCTTTTGCAAAACACAGTGATTAATCGTATAATACCTCCTGGATTTAGCTGTTCGTGTGTGTTAATTCCTTCTATCAAACAGGCAAGTGTAATTGGTCTAGGCCTCTCTGTTTCGAAATCACCCTCTCTGTCACTGTGTACATTTAAGAAGTTCTTGTGCTCAGAGCTAGTGATATACAATCATATTCCAGGCAACTATTGTAACGTGCACTTTACATCAGCATTTTCCAGGCACCACATAAAACTGAATATACGGTATCTAACATAGAAGTTCGGCATTTTGTCCTGTCTTTAAAATGGTTCTAGGTATTTCTTTCTGATTTTTGTTATGTAAAATGGTATAACAATAAAAGAAGTCGATATATATATATAAATGAATATACATGAAACACTAGAAAATATTGAATGAAGTATTGTATACTGAATATCAGCACGTATGCTGAAGGAATGTTCAGCCGAATTCGCTAGGCCTCTCACACGTTTGTATACCTTCAGTCTCAGCTCAAGAAGGATACCACAGGAATGTATGATCGTTCTGATGTACAAGGGTGGTGCAAAAACTGATATGTCTAACTATCGACCTCTCAGTATCTCTAGTGTGGTGATGAAAATTTTTGAGAAGTTTAAACTCACATACAGAAATGGGTACTTTGCAAGGAGCAGCATGGGTTTACTTAAACGAAGGTCATATTTTAGCATCTTGCTCATATTTTATAACAAGTTTGCGGCCGAATTTGATAAAAAAACTACTGCATAAACTGGAGAATATGGGATGGGAATATAAACACTTGATTTGGCTAAGTTGACATGCATAAAATAGTGGTACATAGTGGATATGAATTTGCTAGATTTAAGGTGATTAGTAGTGTACCTCATTGCTTAATTCTTGGGCTACTGTTGTTCAATCTATACATTAATGACATTAGGTAGAGTCTAATAGGAGATACACAATTGTTTGCTGATGATAATCAGGGATACTATTGACATCCAGCACTTACAGAATGATTTGAAGAGCAGTGAGTGGAATTGTTTGCATTAGAGGTAGTGAGAGCATCTAGTGTGAATGAGTTTAAGGGAAGGTATGACAGTTGGTTTGGATGATGCAGCCGCCCTGGATGAGTTTCTGACTTCCTGGAGGTCTCAGACAATAAATAATAATAATATGGAGATTCACGATTCAAAGGATAGAACCGCTATTCTTAATAGTGAACTAAAATATTTGTAGTGTTTTGAAAAGACCGAGAAACTCCGAGCTTCATCTCAACTGTAGGTAATAAAAATGATAATGCAAATAACCACATACTCAAGTCAATGAATATATACTACACATGAATCATAGATAACCAAATTTACTACGCAAAAGCCAAATTTGCAATACACATCCTGGCAGTGGCGCACTCAGGATTTAATCTTGGAGGGGGCCGAGCGCTCAGGATTTAACCTTTGGGGGGGCCGAGTTGAGTAGACGTTTTGCGAATACACACTACACATCGCATATGACCTATAACTGAGCATCTGCAGTGATCGCTAATTCATAAGTAGCACACAACATAAATAAAAATAAATAAATATGAATTAGGAAAAGATTTTTTTAAATTTTTCTAGTGTTTTTTCCTTTTCTTTGGGGGTACTCAGGCCCCTTGGCCCCCCTCTGGGTGCGCCACTGCATCATGGGGTGTGCTATAGGTTTCAGAAATTGTCATGTATGGGACAGATATAAAAATATTAACTGATGGTGGTTTTCATTCCTTAGAAATCAAAAGTTCTCAGTGTTCCAAATATATAAAACTCTGCTACACTGTAGAAATTACGATGCTTTTAGCGAGTTCAAGAAACAAAGTTTACGTGATTAATTAAAGTATTAATCGAAAACAAAAATAAACAAACGAGCTGGAAATAACAGGTTGCTGTACCATTATCTAGAATAAATGCTTTTAAGCATCAGACACAAGCAAGAAAGTAATTATTGAGCCTGAAATGAATAAATTGATTATATATATATATTCGCAACAAACACGTGACCAGACAATGTTTTGTGTGTGTTGATAAAGGAATAAATGCAGAAAAGGAAACGTTGGACCATAAAAATAAATGTTGCAGTCAATCGGTTGTTAATATGGAAAATATTCATTTGCACGCGGTAGTGAACTGTAAATTAATTTCAGTGTCAGTTTTCTGCTTATCACTAAGTGTAATGAAACATATCGTGTTGCACTGAATACGTGTGGAAAAGGACAATTGAAGTAAATAAGTTGAAATTTCCTTAAGGCCCATTACCGTACACAGTAATGGGTCATTCCCAGAAATCTGCTGGTTTGTTGTCTCGGTGGAAAACAATTTACGAAAGCCATCTCTGCTTTCCTTAAAAGTAATTTCTTTAAGTAGCTCTTTAAATGTGCGGTTTCGAAAATTTTCTTCGCTTATGATGGACGAGAATTTGAATGATGACTTGCAAATATTTAAAGCAAATGAAATCAGATTCACTTCCTTGAGAATGATTTGCACCAAGACAGAGAAAAAGACAAAATCTAAATTGTCATTACTGGAAAAAGAAAATAATTCAAAGTCCAAAATCATAAATAGGATTCTTTTTTTTTGTTTTGGATGATTAATTGCTTCCATCTCTTAACAGTTGTCACTTAATTTTGTTACAACCATCTACGCTACTGACTGATGAGATCACTCAGCCATAACGAAACAGAACTTTGAGTATCGAGTTTATTGATGGCAGTGTAGAGCCGAAAATATCCATTAGGATGAAATGTTAAGTTCAGTGAAGTTTGTCCACATCAGAGACTGAAATTGTTGACTGAAAGATAATACGAGAGGATACTTACATACGTGCATCATCACTCACATTGACGACCGCTGTAGTAGATTACTGTGCTTCAACACAGGAACTTCCTCTCCAGCGTTTACATTTTGCGGAATAATATTAATTTAGTGATTCATCACAGAGATCAGACCACATTACCGTAATAGACTACTTGCAACTAAGAAGGATGACTGTGAATTAACTATTGATTTCATAGTTTTGACACATTCTCTTATTAATGAGATTCCTTTGTGGCGGAGAAATGCCTAATTATACTAAAATAAATTTGAAAATCAAAAGAAAAAATGTAGCCAAATAATGTGTCATTGCATGAGTTTATTGGGAATATATTGGCCAAAACAAATATCAAATGAAGAACTCTGGCAGAGAACAAACAGAAACCCGTGTTGCAACAGATACGTGAAAGGGAATGGAGATGACTGGGGCATGTGTTGAGGAAAGATAATAAAATAATAGTAAAACCAGGCTCTAGATTGGAACCCTCAGGGTAAACGAAGACGAGGAACGCTAAGAGAAACATGGAAAAGAACAATACTGAAAGAAATAACAAATATTAATAATATTAATAACAATTGGAACCAAATAAGAGTAGAGGCAAAAAAACAGAGTCTGGTGGAAAATGGTGGTGGAAGACCTATACTCCCAGGTGGAGTGAAGAGGATTAATTAAGTAAATAAGCATGAGTTTATAATAAGAATTTTAGGCACAAAGAAACCATGGATAAGTCATCTCCATTATTTAGATGAAGTAAGGTAGGTTAAGTCCAGATAGCAATGTATATATAAGGTAAAGCACGCATTCATATGCTTGAATTATGATCATCTTAAATTATTGATTATCGAAATAAATATTTCTCAATGCAACAAAGAGTGATTTATTCTATAATCAAAACTTTGTTGTTTACTTGTTGTACTCTGTGTGGTTTATTTTACTGTTTTAATTCGTTATATTATATTTTGACTGCAGTAATAATTCTTCATTGCGTCTTCTGTGCCAAAAATAATTATTAAAATTTTGAATCATTGAGTCCGTCGGTACCTTACAGTACATTTTTCATTGATCTTTCGGCAGTCGTAATGATTATAAAGGACACAAAATTGCATTATGATCACTCGAATCCCAAACTCGAGAGCTTTTTCTTGTCTAATTAGAGATGTGAACGGACGATAAACACAAAAGTGTATATATGATTTTATATAAGAATGCAGCATTAATATTCAAGTATTTAAAGAGACCAAACTTCGTAACACCCTGAACACTAATGAAGAAAGGTTTGGAAGTAATTGCCATATATATAACGTATTCTTCAAGCAACTAGATGCTACTTTGCATTTTTCTGACTACACCTTTTCTTATATCTTCTATAACCTATACTTAAGAAAATTTTCCTTGCACTTATAATGCAAGGACCATTAAGGTCTCATACAATGCCTTTTATAACATACTGTGTATGAAACACTTACTAATGATGTGACGCGTATCAGAGGACGTCATGCTATTATGTTATGCTCAGTGTGTTATTTTCGGAATTAGCATGACGTGTGCAAGATAAATGTTTCCAAACTCGGAGTGTGAAATTAAACTCAAGCTCGCACATAATGAAACACTGGGAACTACTGGTAGTAATGATGATATTATTATAAGGCCTGAAGTACTTTGTGGGCATCTAAACCATATGTTATGACCTTCCCGGACACAATAGGTCTTAAATAAAGAAGCCAAAGTTTCTTCGTTCACTTTAGTGACAGGATGTTGAAGCGCGAACGTGAAAGAAACCTTGAACTACTTTATTATCATCAGAATGGCTCTTAAGTAACATGCTATGAAAGATTCATTTCGACCTTTAGATGTAGGTCTTAATAGGGTTGATGGAGAAAATGTAATCACATTGCTCATTTTTGTGCACAACCAATAGCTACATTTTCCCACCCTTTATTCGATTCAGCAGTAAGAAAAGCGAGGATGAATGGAAGTGGCTCGTTCTTGCAGAATAGAGTCAAGATCTGGAAGACCATTACGTGAATGTGCTTTTAAAGCAAAGAGCCACAATGAAAGACGATCGTTGCATCTAGGCATTGAGTGATAACCGTTATTTATGAGACAAGCGCGCACAAAAATTCCAACATTCCTTTGTGTTTCAGTTCCCCTGAACTAAAGAGCCGGAAAGAAAATTGTTCAGACGGTGTGCGGTTTGCAGTGCTTTTCACTTGAGACATTGTGCGATAATGCATAAAGTTGCCATTTTTAAGGATGGTCCATCGACAGAAGGAGGAGGGGATAGGAGGAGAGATATTATTTTTAAATTATTATAATTGATAAGGGGCATTTTTTACATCTAAAATTCCAGAAAAGCATATTTGAATTACTAATTATTAATTATCGAATCTTGAGTTCATGATATTCATTATTTTTCATATCTACATGTACAGTTTTTATCATTTTTTTAGAAAATATACCACTGCACTGAGCATGCAATGAGCTGTTGTAACGAGAGAAGTACCGGCAAGTATTATGCACAATACCAATGCCAATCGGATGCGTGTAATTATTAACCCTATAAATATTGCATTTTTATTGATCTCATTTCATTTTCTTTCAAGTTTTCGATTAAATTTCCAATACAATATGTCAGATATAATTTTAACAACAGAATGTGAAAAAAGTTGTTCACGTTGCTTTAAAATTGTAACACCTACATACGTGTGCCTCGCAGTTTGCATGCAAACATGAAACAATGTGCAGGCGAAATGCATTCTTCACTAGAGAAAGGGTCTTGATATTTTCTTCGGAATATTCTTCTTTATAAAGTAAAGATGGAAAATCCATCTATCAATCGGACGGATCGTCTTTATATGTAAATGAATTTTTTTTAACGCATCTTGTAAACGTCACGAAGAAGGATCATGTTCGTTTCTAAGCTGAAAAAAGACTGTTTACACAATGAACATGACAACAGGCGCAGACTAATAAAATTTCATTTTATTCTCAGAATAAGCTTTACGTATTATTATTACGTGACACCTCCAGGAGACAAAGGACTCATTGCGGAAGGGCAATCTACTCTACTTCGCTACATACATCTCACCGTCTCCACTGTTACTTAATTCTCCTACTACGACGCGACTATCATCAATGTCATCTGCTGCTCATCACCACCAACAAAGGAATTTTTTGTCTTTAAATGTATGATAAGCGCCATCATATTTTGACATCACTGTTACATAATAATTTATCTCGAAATGCATTTCGTTTATTTGGATACACGATGATACGTGCAATATAATATTTTAAGCTGTTTTATTTTTATCTACTCACAAAAATATTAATTTTGAATTCAAATAATATAAAAAATTAATGCGAAGAATAAAACGAATGCTAAATAGCTGAAATTTAGAGATGAAGACTAATATATAGGTCATAAAATTGTTAATTGAAACTCTGCGAATCTTTATACCAAAATACAAGAATTATTAATTAGCAAGAAGAGAATTAGAATAAAGGGAAAAAGCAGAAAAAATGTGTGTACTGTAACCAAGGGTTACAGTACCCGCCTTGCTGTACTTAGTGTTAAGCTATAATTGAAGCAATGAAAGCGGCCTAAAATCTTTTAGAACTGTCACATGACGTGTTTGTCCCACACAGGAGAGAGTTGAGATGCTGTGGCGTATTAATCCCCTGCATGGTATACTGTAGGTTTGTGGAGAGAGAGAAGCATTATTAATATTCCTTTTGTGATTTTTTTGCTTACAGTCGGTGATTATTAGACTTATTCAAATAGTCATTTATAAAGATCTTAATAGCATTAAGGCAGATATTACGTTTTTTTTTCTTCTTACCTATGGAACGTATATTTTTAGTTCGCACTTCTGATAAGTAAATTCTTTCAACATAGTTTAATAAGGAGTATTGGCTGCAGAATTTCATTCGCTTCCCATTTCACTTCGTTAACATGTTGTTTCAGTAATTCATTTTCAGTCATTAATCATCTGCTGAATCATTTTTGTATGTTATCAGATCAAGTCCAATCCAGGCTTCTCATCCGATTCAAGTGTTTTCTGATGCAATGCTAAGATATTTCTCATCAGATTGCTAATTACATTCTAATCTTTCAATATCCGTTGCATGAGAATTCAGTTGCAGTAAACCCTCCAATACAAACAAGCAGGTATAATTGCGGTCAATAATTCTTTGGTTTAATTTAGAAATACGTTATTTCTTGTCAGAAACGGAATATCTAGCAACCCTAACTTGATTTTTGCCATTTGTGCATTTTTGGGGTAATTTGCATTATTGGCCGGAGCATTGCATTCTACGAAGCCATTGTATTACGTCTATTAAATTGCCAAATTGTCTGTTTTCAGGAAGAAAATTTCTTCCACCCCGTTTGAGACTTGTTAAACATGCCTTCAGCTAAAGAAACCCTGAAAGTTTTTCTCGCGTCATAGATAAGTCATTTAGCATTAAAACACATGATGTTTGTATTTCTAACTGTTGTGGTAATAACAGCAAATGTAAATTAATATAACCAGACAGGCAATTGTTAGCAGAATTACTTTTAATATAATAAACATTTTTATTAGTGGTCACATCATTTTATAAAATGGTAAATTTCACGTTTCCTGCTATGTACAACTGCGTGAGAAGTAAGAAACTTTAGCTTAAATGTCTGCTTAATATGAATGGAATCATTTACGAATAAACGCGAGAAAGGGACTGCAAGAAATATACATACTACTACTATTACTACGTTCACATCACGTGACTACAGTTGTCAGTCTGACTGTCACTTAAATGCGTCTTCCTTACCAGACCAATGACCGTAAGGAGACATGTTCCACATTTCGAAATCACTTCCATAGTAAACTGTTTGGGTGCCCACTGTTCAGTGAACTTGATGAGGATGGTGGTGTTCGTGTGTGTGGGGGGTATGGATTAATTCTTTAGTGAAGCAGAGATGACACATTTACAGACATCGAAATTTTCATTCGATTTCCAATGGTCATAAAATAAACAGCTATATCCATTTACTATTGAATAGATCGCTCGTAAATAATGAAAGCTCATCACTCTTGTGCATGGCAGCGATCGGTTCGCTTTCTTCTTCTATGAGTGTCATCGTTCTGCCAAATGATTCCACTGGTCGTCCTGAGAGAGAAGGAGAGAGTCAGCAGATTATCGATAAATCTGTGACTTACGTAATGGTACACCGCACACTCATTTGTTAGAAAGATGACTGCATCCTGTATGAATAATAAGGAGCAGAGTGAAATCACCCATTGCTTTTACGCTCCAGATGATCGTATTGGAACGTACAGACACACGAGGAGGCAATGCTCGAATCGATGCTCTCGACAAGTTTGTTTATCGAGTTACTAACGCGAAGATTTCTTGACTTAGAATGTTTTTTTTGCTTTGAATATTTCCTTACAGATGTGTGCCCTGTCGGAAAATCGTATTTTGGACAGAATTTATCTCCTAACTGTTTACATATTACACACTCCTTTAGAGTGGCGTTGATTTTTGAAATTTAAATAGTAGAAAAGCCCGTTTTAACTAAACATCAAAAAAGAAATTAAATTAATTTCTTTGAAAAGAAAACAAAAATGAAAAATATTTTCTCATGCAGACTACTTGTTTATTGGATATTTCGAATGAAAGATCTGTCTGATATATCGATTTAAATAAATCGTAGTACGCATGTGCGATGTGTTTTCTCTCTTTTTTGTCGATTAAAATGTTTGAAAGAAATACACTGCTTTGAACAATTTCTGTCTTCTCTTTGTTTACTTAACTAAAAGTGCGTTCAAACCTGAGAGCTTCTTGGAATTTTAAACTTTTACACGAAACTACGTAAAAATTAAATGAGATTATTTTGAATTCAGACATTGAGACCGAATAGGAAACTATTTAAAAACCACGTCCGACTCACAGAATTTGTGGGTCTGTGAGTCAATTTGGAAGCATCAGTTTGTCCGTGCAAATTGATGCTTCTTTGACTACCGTATATAACTGATTTTAATTTTTGAAATTCGTAATAAGACTTCTCCACTGTTCCTTACGGAAAAAAAAATCATCAGTGATAAGGGAGCGGTCAAGAACACCAGTTTCCGCTAATTAACAGCAAACCCTTCGGTATTCCATGGTGAAGCACACAACCAAGTAAGACTTTTGACTTTAGCGCGAATGGAAAAATACTACGAATGATAACATTGATAGAAAAAAATTCACAAAAAATGCAAACAAAAAAATAGCAACAGACATATTGGGAAGAAAATACAAATATTATAACATTAAAATGAAGGATATCATGGATTTGTTTATTTAGTACTTGAATAAGCAGAATACATGCATATGCTACCACACACATAAAAGGACGAACAAGACAATGAAATCCATGAAAGATGTATAAAAGAATACAATAATGTGAAGTGACCTGTAGCCATATATACATGTAACAAATATACAAATAAACATAAAATCAAAATTGAAAATCTAAGTTCGACAGCCAATCAACAGCATCTGTAGAAACTATATTAAAGTCAGTTAGAGGTCCCGTGTAGTCTCTGTGAGGACATTGAAATGTGATATGTTGTATAGTTTGGTTATCCTCTCCACAGTCACAAAACGAGTTTGTTCTTATCCCCCAAGTAAATAACGAAGCTCTGCACCTAAACATGGTTGATGCTAACCCTATTTAGGGAGGTCCATATTTTTAGGTAAGTTGAACCCTGATAGAGGGCTGTTTGGGAAAAAGATAGTCTGCCAGGGGGCTTGGCAGTCCATTCCGTGTGCCATGCTGTTGTTACAACATAGCCCTCACTGACCAGTCGTTTTGGCATAATAGGTGGGTGTCTTGACGTAAGCCTCTTTTATGTAAAGCTGTCAATATCAGTGTATAGGAATCAGTGGAGTCCGACAAATTTTGTTATATTCGCGAAGTAGATTGTCTTGCCGTCGTAGTTATGGCGGTTGTATTCGGCTCAGAAATGGTAGTCAACATGATGGTGTAGTCTTTATTGTTCCAGAAATGATATGCATTGTCTGATTCAGGACTATATAAATTAATCTGACGTGTGCACTGTTCATCCAGACAGTTGAGACGTATTATTCAGTAGTTAAGCAAACGAGACCCAGAGCAGATATCCTTAATGTGGGAGCACAAGTCCCCCCTCCCAGGTTGTTCCGGAAAGTTGTATGTTATTTCTAGTCCTGAATTTGGCAGCAATATTCGAGAAAAGTCTATTAAAGGAGAGAGTTCTGTCTAGATACTTCGGATTAAAATTGCGCGGTAGTATGTTCCCATTTAGTGGAATTCTTAAGATGTCACGTGCCATGCTATTGTTCAAATGGAAACACCATGTTTCAGCCTTGGTAGTGCTTGAAATAAGACGCCACTTCTCAAGGAAGTGGTTTAGCTCTTCTAGGTCACTAGTTACTAAGTAGTGACCTAGAGGAGCTAAACCCATCGCTCTATAGTACAGAAGTTCTGGTGTTAGGATGTGATACATAGATCATCATCATATGCAAATTTTTTTCTAGACGTTGTACTTGGAATGTCAGAAATATAAAAATGGAATAGAAGAAGAACCAGAACTGAACCTTATGGGAGTCCATTGTTAAGTGTTTTTCGCTTGCCTGTATCATCTATAACTACCTGTACTGTTCTATTAGACACGATAGTGTTGATCAAGTGGGTTATTTGTTTACATTTCAGTATTTTTAGGAGTTTGTTGATCATGCTGTTCCTCCGTACGGTGTCATATACGACCTCAAGTCTATAAAGACTGCACCAGTTTTAAGGCATTTTTAGAAATCATATTCTGTATGAGACGTTAGGGCAAAAACTTTATCTTCGCAGCTGCGCGCGGGCCTGAAAATTGCCTGTTCGTGAGGAAGAGTGTCAATGATAAGAGTACTGATTCTACTGTAAATAAGTCTTTCTAATAGCTTAAGACAGACACTAAACAGTGCTATAGATCTATAGATTTCAGGTTTATCAGCAGGCTTATCAGGTTTAAATATGGCTATCTTCGATTTTTAAAATTCTGTTGGCAATCTGCCGCTCCGTAAACTATTAGAGAAGACTTTCGTCAGCCATATCATTGTATTTGGTCCAGAGTTTTTTTAAAAATTTCAGTGTGAATATTACCAAGTCCAAGTGCTTTACCAATATTCGCTCCCTGGAGTGCAGAAAGAAGTTCTTCTTTGATGAATGGATTCGAAAAATCGGTCGCTCCAGAACAACGTCTTTTAGTCTGATCAATTCCTTCCTAATTATTTTAATGTTTTTTTTTTCTGATTTAGCCTTGTTTAGATTCACTATCCGATTGGCAATACAGTTGGCACTAACATCAACTTTCGCTTGAGGGCGATGGGAATTACCAACTAATGTTTTTTAAGGAGGCTCCATGCCTTCCTGCTTGACTGTTTAAAGTTCAGCCTTTCGATGGTGTCAATCCATTTGTTCTTTCTCACTTCATTTAAGCTGTCAATAAGATTGCGACATCTACATATCTTCTATTCAGAAAGTCGTTATAAAGTGCTTCGCTGGTTTCGCTGTAGCCAGGTATACATTCTTTACTAGCACCTCTAGGGATGTGTTTTTTCGCTGCAGAAATTACTGTTTTCACAAATCTTCGGTAGTTACAAGGGTGTGTTGGAATCCAGCGCTGTTTCAGTTTGTTTAGGCGAACTTCCAACGTGACATTTGTATAGTTTCAGTGATTGGGATGTGAGGGCCCATCTCAATAAAGACAGGGCGGTGTTGCCTGTGTGGGAATCTTCCTAAAACAAGACGACTGGTCGGCACTGGGAGGCCCCTTTGATTGGTTATAACAAAACATAAGTCAGGATTGGCCACTGTTTCATCTAGCCGAGTTAAAATGCAATTATCGTTGGGATCGAAAATCAGCTGTATGCTGTATGCCTCTGCCCACTCGGCTAGCTTGGCACCATTTGCACCAGTTTCTCTACAACCCCATTGGGTATGTTGACTGTTAAAATCTCCGACATGAACATCAGGGTGCGTTAAGACTGGCGAAACTTCATCAGGCCAGCTTGCAGACATTAATTACTTTTAGGTCGTTAACTTCTATAGTAATGGTAGATATGTGTGAAGCATCGCTAGCAGAAATGAAATGGACCTTACTAAGTGAATTTTGGGCATAGCTGGATACCCCGGACATCTGATGACATGTTGCTCCTATAAGATTGACCGGAATGGAGCCCCTTTCTCGTAGTTGCGACTCATTGCTTGTATGATGGCAATGTCAATTCTATTGTCATTAAGACGCTCACTCTTAGCCTGCTGAAATTTTCTATATTCAGTTGGCAGACTGAGCAGTTTCCATCCTGTCAACCAGAAGTCTTAGGGCACTTCTGGTTGACAGGATGAGTCCCAGTTTCCGTCATTGTAATCTGATAAACTGTTTGCATATGCGTGTACACTAATCCAGGAGATCCTAAGTAATAAAGCCATGAATCCATTCATATTCTATAGGCAAATACATAAAAAAATGAAGTTTCGAAATGTACGAGGATAGCTCATAATAACATAACATTCGGTTTCCTTGATCTGCACAACTTAAGACACAAGCTCTTTCCAGGAACCTAAAAAATAAAAAAACGAAACTCTGCCCAGTACATTGCAATTCTGTGTCAGACATTCATACCCATGAGTGGACTGTCGGTGGGTGCAAAATCAACTACTAAAATTGGCCTGATAATAAGGGCTTTCGTAAATTTCGGAACATTTAAGCTTCTCAACATATTTGGATATAAAACCCGAAGAATCTATAATATTCTCCATTTTAATATCTTACTAAGGCCAAATAGAAGCCTCTCGGCTCGTCACTAATCTAACGCATGTTATTAATCCATAAAAGACTTTAAAAAAATCGAAACACTGAAAATAGTAAAAAAAAAATATGGTGGTAGGTAGCAATATTTCTTCTTTGGAATTTAAATATGGCTGTCGAAATCTGTAGTTCCTAAAATTTCCCAACGATAACATGTTTGGAGTACTTAGCCTTAAATTTTATAACATTAAGTTAAAGATTTTAAATAGTGAACGACTGGAGCCAAACTGAAATGGGTGACTATGAAATTATAAAAATAGTTGTGGTTGGAATGACGAATTAAGTTATAACTAAGGTCATGAGATCACCATCCATTGCATCTATTAATTGCATGTGCTCTCCACAGGTCTCTTTGTTTTACGAGTTGAAATGTTGTCATCAACGTAAGAAGCTGGCTCACTCACCTTTGGTTTCGACCCTGGGTCTTTCCAACCGAATCCTCGCGAATGCCTATATGACACAGTTATAAGAAAGAAAATGCTATTAATTCTTACTCTCATTCCTTAAAAGGACGTCGGCAATTCATATGCGTAATGACCCTTCTTTGTAGTGAAACATGAGCAAAACCACATTTTGTCATGATTACAAAATAAATAAAATCAATAAATATTTTAAAAATTGTAATAAATATGGTTTTATAGTACATATCTTGAAAATATGTCATGGATAATGACTGACAATGTGTAAACAAAAGGGTGCAGTGAAAAAGCATACCAAAGAAGGCTAGGCTAGCGCATATTCCTGTACTGTCTGTAAAATAATAACAATTTAAGCCGCACTTCAAGTTGCGTACCAGCATTTCTGAAAATGCAGTCCACGGCTTAAGTCAATGAGTATAATATAAATTAAAGTACCGCTAATAAATATATATTTCAGAGAAAATGTAGTAACAGTAGGCGGATTGCGATTCTAGAAGTAACGACTTTTATTGTGAACAAATAAAATGCAGCACTAAAGCCGAAGCAAAGAGAAGGCGCGATGAGATAGAGGTTATTACGTTGCCCAAGTAGGTAAGGTCTTAAAGAAAGTACCGTAAAGCCTCCAGAGAGTGTGCTGAAAGATGCGATAAAGCATAAAAGCGGGCAGGTTTAGCAGGAAGGCACAGAGCAGCCTACGGTTGTCTAGAAAATCAAGTAAACCCATGAAAGAGAGCGATATCACCATTACTCCTTTACTAGGAAAAAAAAGTCTTAGATTTAAGTAAAGATCTCAAATTTCTCAATGGATACGTCATAAAGGAATCTTTGTTCTGCCACTTTCGGCTCGGCTGCGCTGCCTTCTTCGTTTTGTTTCTCTGTATCCTAAGTTCCTGTTAGAAATATCTTGTTTCAAATGGGATTAACACATTGAGTAATGAACGATATTAATTGGTTTTTTAATACAAAACATTAGAAAAAAGTTTTTTTAAGACTAGCAAGTTTTAATATAGGGGAAAAAAAAAGAAATAATTGAAGTCTAGATTATGTAACGCAAAGAATTAAAATGACAGAATCGATCTTAGGCTGCGCTAATATAAGTATTCATTCACAACTCAAAAATTGCTGCTCAGATTTATAAGTCTTTTGGGAAGACAGAAGGAATTATACTTCCTCCTCCTCCCCTCCCCCCAAAAGAGCGTTTGAAATAACTACTATTACACGAGGGGTAAATGATATAGAAATTACATCGCGAAAAGAAAGGATCGCAACGTTGAAGTAAACGCAAATAATGAGCCTTTTTCAAATTGCATACACAAAAGTGCTGGAACATGAAAAACCACTAAAGATTACCAACCCGTTATTCATTTTCCTTAACATTTAATGAAGCAATAAAATAATATGCATATAAAAGCCTATTATATAATAGCCGGTAAATGATGAATAAATAAATCTGGGGGTGGGGATGATTTGACATTAAGGTAAACAGGCTTGATTTAAGAACGGCTGCTCAGAGAAACTCACACATCATCTTAGCAAACAGTGCACTTAAAAGATTAGATTTGATTGCAGACTCACTATTATGATCATTACAAAGCAGTTATAGAAGTTAATATTTTCTTTTATTTATCATCATTATTTATGCATTATTACGATAGAAAACCTAAATGACGTAAACTCGAAAAGTTATATATACACTATCAGATATTTAAAAGAGTAACGCGCAGCGCATGTAAAGAGAGAGGATTTCATTGACCATGATGTAAGAGTGGGAAGCGAATCCACAGCCTTTCGATATAAAGCCGAAATTAACCTACCACGTCAGTAAGTTACTAGACCGTGATGTGACAAGTAATATCTTGTTATAAACGAAGCATACTCGCTTAAAGGTGTGAACTGAACTGTACTCATTCACAAAATTTTCCAGCAATTTGGAAGTTTCACAAAAGGTCTCTGAACTATACTGGTTTCTATAAATTACGAGTTACAAACAAAGAGAAAAATCACGATTACTCAAAAACTATATTGAATAATGTCAAGTTAAAGGGAGATGGTAAATCTCGTTTTTTTATATTGAATAATATTTGTGAAGTTCGGTGAAAAGTAGTATGATATGAGAAACACCGATAAAAACTGTAAACAGTTTAATTCAGTAAGAAATGGGCTCGTGAAGACGACGGTAAAAAACAAGAGGTCAAAATTAGATTGCTAGTGTGGCTCATTAAGAAATGGCGTCACCTGTCACAGCAATTCTGTGCTCACAACAGCAGTTCATACTGTTTACAATGGTGTATGGGAGTTCAGTTGGTAATAGCTATTACTCATGCGAAACACTAAATCCTCCAATGTTTTGGGGAGGGTGGGGGTCTGAGAACAGCAACAGGTCTACCTAGAGCATTCCCGACATGCTCAATAGGATTAACGTCAAGAGATCTGGCTGGCTGACCAGTCCATACGTACAATAGTCTCTTCTTGAAGATATTGGTCCACGAGTTTCGCCCAATAAAGACGAACATTATCGTCTTGTAGGATAAATGTCTCTCCTATTATACTCGCATATGGATGAAGATAAGGGATACAGTACTCATATTTATAAGTTGCAGCATTCGTTATTTCGCTAGGAAGCACATATAGATCGGTGCGTTCAACAAAGGAGATGTCTCCCCAAACCATCACACTATATCCAACATAAGTGCCCCTTTCACGGATATTACAGGGGCTAATAAGGTGTCTGTGGTTCTCTCCAGAGCTGAGCACGTTTGGTATTGCTTTGAAGAGAAGATGGGGGCTCGTCTGTTTACAGTACCGATCCCCATTGGTCTTGGGTGCAGTTGACCTGTAGCCTAATCCATTTCAAACTTTCACTTCTGTGGTGCGTTGAGAGGCACAAATAGACTACCGGCTACTCAGCATACTGGCCTTGGTGAAGCCTTCTGCGCAGAGTGGATGCAGATAGTAATGTTTCTGTAATCGACGCGAAATCAGACCATAGATGATTCGGGTTAGCACTCCTGTTTCAGCGAGTAGATAATCATAGATATCAGTCGCTAATTGCGGTTGTAGCCAGTGTCGTTCCTTCATTATATCTCCGGGATGTTATTTTTGACTGATGGAATCGGTTCTATAGTCTGAACTAAACTGAGCCACAGAACGACTCACTTGCAACCATGTGTCTCCCTCTGCGTGACTTCGGCCGGCATCTAGTCTTACGATGGCTCGCCAAATGAATTCACCTCAATATGGATGCAGTGGAATCCGCAACCATATTCAAAACTTTTGCTATAACGAAGCGTGTTGTTAACACTCCAGACACATGAAAAACCATTTCAAACCATCCTCTTTTATGCCATGGTCCATTTGCATGTATCATTGACAGCAGTATTCATTTGTATACGGGAAGCAGAACTCGGCGTTACTTTTTCCATAACGTACTTGACTTTCAGATGTTCCCCACCACGAGTTCACTTTTTCTTTGAGTATTATGCGCATGTATCCTTAATTTATGGAAACCAGTGTATAACAGTGAAAATAGTGCGTTGATGAAACGACGCTAATATATAGCTATAAATATAAGTACTGTTAAAGATCGAAATGTATGTATGTGCCCGTGATATAATCTCTACTACTTCTTACTGAGTAATGAATCCCATTCATAATTTGCGCCGCTTGCCACACACAGTTAACAATTATTACTGCATCGTTTTTAGCTGATCTACCAAGTTCTCCAGTTCCATTCTTCCTAGGACTAGGAGAATCTGAGAGAAAATCTCATTAAGCGATGACTGTGTGTTTCCATTAAGATCATGGCTTAGGAATCCAAAGACTTCATATGTGACATGTGAAGAAAACAGGTTTTATTATTGTTCAAATAAAATGCTATTTTGTGCATCATTACAGAAATGTTTTGGAAGCAAAAATTGTTCAGCGCTTGGTCGATACTTAGTTCATTTGTGCAATGCAATATTTTTAAACCTGGAGAGTTGAGTGTCAAACTTTATTGTAAATGGAAACTCATAGATCTATAGAAATACGTTTTTGTGAAAGAACAGAACCTTGAATCTTCAGTTTCAAGAGGAGTTAGAAAACTGTTTACCAAGAGTATTGATTCAATCAGGGGAGTGTTCTGTGTGTTACCTTGATCAAGTTAAGCAGAAAACTTCCAAGTAATTGATGCTGGTTCCAAATTCAAATTTTCACTACAGTGGCGGGGTTGAAACCAGCCGTTTCGTCAGAGGAACTCTCGTTGTAAATGTGATGTTTCTTATTGTACTCATTAATGTCATGGAATAAGAATTGCGCAAACACTTAAACGATCGGATGTTAGGAGGACCTTGAAAGATGGCATAAAGCCAAGTGATATCAGATAATTAGCGCTCTATGATTGTTTATTTAAAATTGTGTGAACTCCTCGCTGATAGCTAATTACGGAGTAAATCCATACATTCTAAAATACACCGACATACTTCACTAAAACTTGAATTTAGGAAGAGAGAGAGAGAGATTTGTAATGAATTTTACAAACCGTTTCATGGAATAAATGATTCCCACCTCTAAACTAAGCCATTAAACTTTAACTATATAAGCTTCAGTTTATGTTTGCCCAGGATATTTTCTTGTGTTGATAGGGTGGATCGCCATGGCAGAATTTCATCTGTGATTGAATGAGTTATTAGAACATCCCAACACACTTTGCTCAGTCATGTTTCCTTCACGAAAACAAATGGTATAAAGCCGAGCTACGGAAAACTACATTCACATAATTTTCCAATCAGTAGATTTTTTTTCACCTTTGGAACATGACACACTCTTTAGAAAGGCACACTCTCCTCCCTGTTCAGATTATTCTAGAAAACAATGTGAATCTCTACTTTCTGCTCCTGAGCACGCTTTTCCGTTACTTGACTGACTAAAGATTATGCGAATGCGGTAAAAGATAACCACACTTTAATCAAAGGGACGTGAATGCTAGATTTATTCCGTCTCCGTTTGTGGCTCATTTTCTTCACCTGTTGACTCTCCTGCTGTACATTCCCAAGTATATAGCCTGAACACTCAAAATCACCCTCGCTTGTCATTTCTGTACTTTATTATCTCATCAGTTTACATTCATCATCAGGTCTGTATATATAATAATATTATGATCACAAATAGAAGATTCTACTTTCGCTTAAATCTTTTTAATGTTAAAATGATCACATCATCGTTTCTATAATTAGTACTACAATTTTCATCATTGTGTGTATTATTAGTACAAAAAATATGATCCGGCTTTAAACCTATCAAATAAACTTTAATTTCATCTACCTTCATTCTCTCTTCCCCAAAACTTCATCTGGTCAAGAAGTGCATTAAGATGACGTCTTTCTCTTTAATCTCTTACTCACACACCACGCTAGTTTCATTTAGGTTTTTTAAAGTTTTAGATATGACTCTAAACGCAATTTTCCTGTATCGTATGGAATGATGCTGAGTCGCTGTCATCTATGATGACAGCGCCTCTGTGGTACGGTAGTCAGGTTCAACAGTAGCCTTCACTTAGAAACATTTGAGGCCCTTCTAGGATAGTAGAAACCTGGATAGACTTGCGATTCTTTCATAGAACATGAAACTTTTCCCACGCTACTAACTATACGTTTACAACATTTCGTGGGTGGGGTGACAAAAATGTATGCGTTCTCCGTACTCGCTTGCTAACACTGTATTACATTTAATGCTTCCGAAAAAATGTAGTCATTATCCGACTCATAGTAGAAACCTGGATAGACTTGCGATTCTTTCATAGAACATGAAACTTTTCCCACGTATTTAGGAAGCCATTTATTGTAAATGGGCTACGTTAAATCTTTATTATGATGCGATCAGTGCAGACATAATCTTCTATTTTCCTTAACATTCTGCCTCATCGTAAGTGCATACTTTTAAGATGCGTTAAAACATTGAAGACACGTACATGCACATTATAGAAGCAGCCTTAGACTTCTTTCGAAGAAATAAACAGTGCTGGCGATGATCTGCATAATTCAAAGCTTAAGTGTGTTTCCATTCAAGATTTTCGGTTTCATCTTTGCAGAATACATTTCCAAGAGACTCCTGCGGCAAGTAAAGAAAGAATCATCTCTCTGACGGATGAAGAGGCTCATGTTTTTTTCACTACGAGGAAATGTTAGAGCAGGCTGACAAGACGATGCTTTCATGTATCTGTGGTTTCCAGTGACATCTGTAGAAGAAATACGAATTACAAGATCTGTACTCATTCTTTTGTCAGTGTTTACAGAAGAGGGCAATGGAGTCATTACGGGAATCACGAGAATAACATGGTCAGGATTTTATTCAAAAACATACTTTGTATTTTGCAAAGGCTTTATTGCTATCATGACAGCCAAATGTAAACAGATAAATCTGTACAATTTCCATGGCGCACCTCCTTTCTGTAAGATGCATTCACGTGAGCTCTCTTCATTACAGCCACACAGACAAAATTCAAATAACTCATTTAATGAAATTTCTGAGGGTAGTTTTTATCGAGACAAATGGAGTGCATTTACGTTTCGGTTTGTTTACGAGATTCTCAATGAATCGCATAGGGAAAGATGGCGTTATCTTGTCACGCAGGTTATGACATGCAACATCAAAATATATTAAGGCAGCAATAGTATGCATGCTTGCTACAATAAATATAGACCTGGAAATAAACTGTGATGCTATGCTTTTTATTGCAATTTTATGTCCTCAGCTATGTTTTTCAAGAATCACCTGATGTTGGTTTGATTCAGTGAAGAAAGAAAAACATGAATATTAAGTACTAATTTTTATGAGTCCCATTTACGAAAGGATGAACATCTGCTGTGAATATATATTAGTATAGGGGGTCTAAGTTTAATAATCCGAAAACAACTTGCTAGAGAAGCTATTGGAACTTTTCAGGCATTTCGGTTAGGGATCTCTCACCGAAAGAATTAATTCATCAAAATATATTTACATAAATATTCATATTGTTATGAGACTAACCTCCATTGAATTCAGCCATTATTTACCGAATGGTATTTACTATGCTGTGTTAGGTAATCTTCGATTTAAGGAAGCCTTCTTCCTCTGCGCGTTTATCCCGCTTCCAATGCAGGGTCCGCGGGTTACATTTGATGCGGCTTTGTTAGTACAACCCCTCACCCGCAAACTGGCTTGTCACCGAGCCTGCCACTGGGTGGGGCGGGAAAGTGGATTTTTTTTGTTGTAGCAGGTTGTGTTCATGAGGCCGATTTACCTGCTCTGAGGGACGAAAAACGCGAGATTACAAAACCCTCTACCTCCGTAGGAGACCGGCTAACTCACCTTTAGTCGAAAGAGACCAAATAAAAGTTCCCCATGTCATGGACGGGAATAAAACCCAGGTCTTTCCGACCAAAGGGCTTTGTCTATACCGACTGAGCTACGGAGGCTCTATTCAATTTGAGGAAGTGTATGCTCTAATTTTTCTATAGAGAAATTATGAATAAGTACACGGAACCAGTGGGTTCAAAGACTAGCAGTAGTAGCAAAATATACACAAAATATATATGTAAGGCTTGGGAAAGAATTAAAGGTTGGAGAAATAGAACAGAAGAAGTATAAAAATTTGTTCTATATAATGAAATAAGAGATTGAAACACGGGATTAAAGAGGCTGGGGGGGAATGATCTAACACACAGCTAAAATATTATTCCCCGGAGTAAAGAAAGATGGAAAATTCCATATATGAATTGCGGTTTGTAGTTTTTATACTAAAAAGAAAAGCAAGCATCACTTGCCTCGATTCTTTCCAGGAATCGAAGCTTACTTCGATTCCTGGAAAGTCAGGTTCCTTTCTAACACATCAGCAATCTGAGAGACTGACGCATCGAGCGAAATGGAAAGTAGAAAGTAAGTTTTACTTGCATACCTAGAGATGGCACTAGTACGCTAATACAGTTATTATGAAAACCCTCCGTCATACAATACTAATGTTTTTCGTAGTCGATGGAATTTTTCTGAAAGAAAGACATTCTGATATAATTCGAACATTCTGCAAAAAAAGAAATAATTTTAGCAGAAGTGAACGATAAACGTGGTATTTTTGCCAAGTGTATTTTTTTAGCCATGAGTTACGTCAGATGTTAATTCAATAGGTTCTTCGGCCGATTTATTTGTTCTGGGGGGCAAAAACCTTTCCAGAAGGCCATCTCCGTATGTGACCGTTTGAACTCATCATCCGATTTAGGGCCCCTTAAGGTACTTCGCATGATCATGTTTTTTTTTAATCAATTTTTTTTAAATATTATTTTTTCCCTTATTTTATTTTATTTATAAATATTGTCCAATGAAATTTTAGAAATTATTGCCACATAAAAAGTGATACACTAATGCTTAAAACTAACGAGCCTTAGTATAGCAATCGACATCTCTGGAGTGTTGGCGGGTTATTTGAAGTTAAGATTATTCGTGGTTCCTTGGAGTCTCCGAATTTGTTGATGGTGAATGTAACTTCGGATTAATAATTATTGTTAATTGTTCTGTGTATTAAACACTGCAAAATAAGTCCCCCCCCCCAAAAAAAAGGAAATGTTTTCACATATATTTATTCACGTCTGGTATCCAACAACAAAAGCTTATTGTTTTTGTTGTTAGAGCTTCCACTTCCGAGTTCAGTTAGTAATAATTGATTTCTTTGTTATTCTGCTTAACGTACATTACGCATTTGCAGTGATGCCAAACAGGCACAAATAATCAGAGAACTGTGGCCAATGGGCCTTTTTTCTTTCCTTAAACCTTTGTCTTATTTCCTTTTGATTACTCTGAACATTTTTTTTTGCTACCTCAATGAGTTGACTCTTAGAGAAGAAGATTCACATCCTGCAGTTTTAATGCATCTAATAATGAAATGTGAATTTTTTATGCTGACTTTTAAACAGTTAATCCAAATGTTTCAGCTAGAGTTATATATAAACTGATAACAAACTAGTCTACCGATAGCAACATGATGTTTTCATTTTTCTAATTTGATTTCTATAGTTATTGCTAGATATTCGTTAATTAGTTTTCTGTTAACGTTTACCAAGAAAGCGTATTAGTGGAATGCTTTTCAGCTACTCCTATGTAGATGGTGCCGTAGTAGCGTTGATAGGAAATAGCAAATAATCAATTATTGCATATAAAAAATACGTTTCTGCAGGTTAGTTGTTTTGATGAGATTGTTAACCTTGCTGCGACGCTAACAGAAAGTGATGTTACACAACTAGTAGAGCAGCGAATGTTTCATTCAATGATTGAAAATATGTGTAGAATTTTAGAAATGAGCAAGTATTTTGTTATACTTGAACCGATGCAGAAGTAGAGGAAGATGTTGAGGTTGGTTGTCATGCGTGAATTTTGGTGAAGATGAAAGACTTTCGTGTTTGAATGATGAATAACTAAAAACTAAATACACACACAAAAGAGACGATCCTATAATAGAAATCAACAATTTTGCCTTCCCCAATTTTTATGACTCCCACTAGCGAAAGATAAATTTACAGTGCATTAGTACCATAAATCGGTTAAGAAATTTTCTGTATTTTTTTACATTTTACGTAATTGCGTTATTATTTATTTTTAACATAATAAACGCTATTGTAAGAGACCGAACACAGAGGCTTTTTCAATGCACTTCAGGCCTCCATTAAACGGGGTGTGATCTCACACCGGAATATGAAATTCATCTACTCAAGACGAGATGCGAACCCGCAGACTGTTGGTTGGAGAACCAATACGCTAACAATTCGTTCTGTCAGGCTGGCATTTACTCGCCTTCCTTTTCTTTTCTACCTGGTGTACCATTTGGCCGAGTATAATACAATACACCGCTTGACCAGGTCCCTTACTGAAAACTTTGTGTGTTTTGCAACTGCATATAATTTCTCTCAGACTACTCACTTTATATGATACTCGGTTCATCCTAGAAACATTTTTTCCACCAGTACCATATACCTCATAAGTCCAGTGGTTATTTTCTTTCTTCTCTTTTGAAATAATATTCACTTTTCAATAACTTCGAACCCATTCATAGTTTTACTGTGCACACTTCCTCCTTGTTTCAAAAACCTCTGCACCATATAAAATTGACCAGTTCATTAAATGCTGATCTCCAGTAGAGAAAAGAAGACATCCAAACTGACTTTAACCTCCTAATATCCAATCATATTTCATTTTTCCCTCATAAAGGAATGCAGTAACCTGACCATATTTGAGATAATAATCAATATCAAGAAAGCATTTCTCTTTTTGAAGAATAATTTCTCGAACGAGTTCTCCTAGCATGATCATATCTATAGTTAGCTCAGCATCCAAAATGCTAGACTTACCTTTTTCTTCAGACACTGCTATTTTACTTCGGGGAGCATTCGGCGATATTAAGGACGTATCTCCTGAGATAATTCCACGGGCATAGCTGTGAATATTTCTTGAAAGCCTGTTAAATTCAAGTAAGGCATCAAGCAGTAAGTCAGCCACCATTTATATTATAGGTTCAAACTCATTCACATTATTTACTATTCTTATACTTCTTAAGATTCTACAGGCCCAAATTGTGCCTTGGCCTCGTGGATTCGTTACCTCCAACCCTTTTTCCTAAGACCTTACTTTTCCAGTTTGGACATTGAAATATGATATTACCACCTTGAATAATTCTATCTGTCCATGTTGTTGTTTTCTCTGTTGGTCTTTTAGTAAGAATTTTACTCTTTATAGTCTTCTTAAGTAAAATGTCACTTTCATTACGAAACACATGTCCTTCCCACTTAAACTCTTTGAAGTTTGTAGGTCATTTTAGAGTTAATGACCCGTGGTTGTATTTCATGCTCTAGAAAGCCTTATAATTCACAGGGCTAAATATTTTCTGAGGATTTTTAGTCTTTCAATTGATATCTTTTGAATTGAATACATGAGAGAGAGAATACAAAACTTGATAATCCCTTTTGATTCAGTTCTGCACTTTTAGCATCTCATTTGATTGGATTGTGGTCATTACTCCTAAATATTTAAATCATTCCTCCCTTTCTATTTTTAGGTTCCTAATGGTCACACTGGTATCAGTTCCTGATTTTGCCTTGCAGTAATCATCATTTTGTTTTTGTTTTTGTTTTTTGTTGATTAATTTTAGCCCTATCACAAGTTGATTTTTTCTTTTTCCAAATAAGTTTCTTCCGCTTTTTTTTTTTTTTTTTTTGACATGATGCTAACGTAATCTGCATATGCTACAACAGTCTGCACTGATTTCTTTATTAGAATTCTTTTAGATTCTATGGGCGAGGATCGGATCTGTTAAATCATTTTGTATTTTAACACGCGCTTCTGAATTTCCCGTAAGATAATATATTGGTACTAGATGGTCACTGACACCTACTTGAGTGGTAATAGGTGTGCAAGATGATTAGCAGAGTAAAGCCTTTTGTAAATATCCTAGGGATGTATCCGATAGGTATGAATGATTATCATTGTGACCTTCTATGGACTAAACTTCCTTAATCGTTATTTTTGCTACTATAACCATAAGGAATTGTTTGTTCATTTTTTTAATGTCGCTGGAATTTTTTTTCGCAAAACTTTTATTTTTTTTTATTGAACTTCAATTAAAATTCTTTTTTTAGTAGGCAAAGGGGTTCCTCCGAACTTTCGTACTTAAGGTTTTGTGTGACAAATTATGATGGAAAATGACATTATACCACATATGGAAAATATATCATATGTCCAAAGATTATTTTTAAGTGTTGTGGTGAAGCGTATAGTAGCACATTTTTGTTGGTGTATACTGATAGTAACCAGTTTTCTGCTTTTTAGACAATGTTTGTGAAGAAAGCGTGGCGAAACGATGGATCCAACTAACCTCATATGATATAAACTTAGACTCAGCAACGAAGAACTCTATTTCAGAATCTCCTGACCAACTTTCATTTTTGTATTCAACTTTACCTCATTCGATTTGATTTATTGTGTGTCGCAATATACATGAGGACATACAATTATATTCAACTCTTACTACTGAAAGAGTTCATAAAATTTAAACAAATATACTTATTGCATATTTCTATCTTATTCATTATTGTTTAATAATTCACAGCAAAACATTCCCATTACCGAACTCGCCAAAATAAGTCATTATTTAAACAGTAGATGGAGCTACATTATAAACTGTTAAACGGCATGATTGTTTACATAAAACCAATATGTGTGTGTATGTATGTATGTATGCATGCTGATCATAATTCATAAATAAATCGATGGGTAATGTGTTTTCCCGCTGAATAAATTCTTTGATCTGTTCGTACCAACTTTTGTATTGATAGAGAGAGAGAAAATTTGTTATCTATTGCACCTAGACCATTAAGCTTGAGCTCCATACCTTGATTTAATTGGATTTTGGTTTTAGTTTGGAGAATTCGTGAATCTGTATCCACCGAAATTTGTATAGCAACCACATTTCTCTAATGGAAGACGCAGGTTCAGTTTTGTTCCGTAGCATAATTATCATCCGTCGGTTACCGTAGTTGGTTTATATCTTAAGAACTCCAAATTTTGATAGGCACGCTGTTTCACTATGAAAAGAGAAAGATCTTGGAATGAAAATTGTGATCGTTCTAAGAATGTCTTCCATTTAATGTATTTTTAGCTTATACAACGAGAACTAACCATTACACTTGCCCACAAAAGTTTGTATTCCTAATGAAGGGAAAGTTGTAGGCTTTTTGAACTTTTATTTTCTGCTTTTTCCTTTGTATTTCATTTGAAGAACCCCATTTCGTTGAATTTCGCTTGTAACATGAGCTCTGGGCGTAGAGAGATTTTCCCGTTGTCTTTCTTTGTTGATATTTTTCAATCAATAAGCGATATAAAAGAACGTCGCCTGTTGCAAGGTAGTACCGTATTTTTGTCCTTTTAATTTTCATTCATGCTTAATGTAATTTGAAAGACGAGAGGTGAAAGAATTATTTCTTCAAGAATAGATTGAAAATCTTCATTCTGTTTTTTTTTTTTTTTTGCAATAAATAATTGAATTCAGAACCTGAATAATGAAAGGAAATCTGCTGATGTGTTATTTGTATAAATAAGAAGAATAAATCTATTTCATATTTTATATATTTATTTATTCTTCAATCCATTTGTGGCAAGCACCTGCTAAATTATAAAAACGAGTAATTAAGTTTTTAAGTAATAAGAGGGAGAGAGACAATGGAAGTGAAGGAGATCCCAGTTTAGTAAATTTCTTTGACTTGGACAGGAAGTTTTAAACTAAGTAGCTTATTCCCACATTTTTTTTAAATATGGATGAAAAATAAATATTCTGCACTGAATAACTGTCCTATGTTTTAGTTCTTACATACAGCCCTAAAAGAAAGCGTATTTTCCCACTTTATTTTTAAAAATGCTATCTGCTTTCTTCTGGTTAGTTTCCTTTTTTATCGGATTTTTTTAAGGAAAAAATCCACTAGGTTATACATAGACGGATGAGGTGACATTCAGCAAATTCCTTACATCAGTTCGGGAGGAGAGTAGCTCTCCTGTATTTTAGAATATGAAAAATTGGCATAAAAAAGATTTAAGATTGACATTTGAATGAGTCGTCTACTGTTTTTACACACTTTTCCAAAAGAATTCAGAAAGCCAGAAGAAATTAGAAAACTATGACAATCTCACCGAAGACAGGGTATAAATCTGCAGGTCACACTTCCGTGTGTGTGTGTGCGCGCGCGCGCGCTTACTTCCATGCCAGTGCCTTAAGGGTTAGATAGTCCGGGGAACTTGGCTCTAGAGGCCAAACGATATCCCTTCAAGTCACTTAAAGCTTACATTAAAAAAAAAAATCAAAACTGGAGATTCTTGAAAAATGCTTAAGGATCACTCGGTCAAATGCCAAATAAATATAACTGGAAACCCTTCAGCCCAATCTCTGGGGCTTCCCCTTCCGGACAGAATGTGGTTGCAACAGTTGAGAATAAATTTGCTTATTTTATTGTGATAAACTGATGCAGGACAGTTGTGAGCATCATTTGACCAGACGCAATGTGTAGTCGTTTGCTATTATTAATATTCCTGTTAGACGAGCAGCGATGGTCATCTTTCTATTCTAGTCTTATCTTGAACAAGTCTTTTCAAAAATAGTGAATTCGATGCGGACTTCACAGTTTGGGAACCACTGTTATAGGCATTATTTCAGGTCCTGCACGTGTTATTGTAGCAAATATAGGAACTTCGTGGTGAGGATTTGTAGGATTAGCAAGTACTTCTCAGGTTCATTTCCCGCATGAGCTGAGTATTTTTTATAGTTTTACAGTGGTGTTTTTCAACGTTTCCTAAAAAAAATCTTTAAGAACCACTGTTCTATCTTTCATAAATATAAAAAGCTTTCGTCCTTTTCAAATTTTATTTAAATGTATTTAATATTTATAAACAAGTAAAATAACATATGAAGTCCAGCAAACAACAAAGCACTAGGAAATGTTTTAAAAAAAGTCAGTAATTTTTCTATCAAACACATTACTTGCTTTAGTTACTCATAAAGGGAGCGGGTGACGAACAAGGTTGGCCTTCCTTGACATTTACTTTTGATTTATGGAAAGATAGAATATACAGAAAGAATATATAGAATATACAGAAAGATAGAATATACCAAACGTCACTTTCAGGAATTCAACAGTTGTGTGTGCGTGCTTCGCATTCCACATAGAAAATTGTAATATGCATCTAGAGTATTGGCTTCATGTCTGAATGACGAAGAACGGAATACCCGAGTCGGATAAAGGCAGAAGGAAAGAAAAAGTGCTCGCAAATTTCTTTTTTCGTTCAAATCGAGCAATAATAAGTACTACTACTCCATGAAAGACCAAACTACATCTCACGTTATGCCAGTGACAAGAGCTTTCACTAACGAGTGTCTCCGTGACCTATTATTATTACGTGAATGTTTATTTAGAGAGAGTGATTTAATCATCCTTCTTGCATATGAATTTGTGAACATCATCGTGATTAAATTAAATCCGAAAGGGGCTGCAGTGCTACGTTATACATACATTTCTTAACTGGTTGCGAACTATACACACTTCTGTATGGCGAGGCGGATTTCTTAGATAGAATCAGCAGGGATGCCTTGGGTCAAAATGTCGGTATTTTAAGTCATTCAGCCAGTCCATCACTATTGTCTCAACACATTGTTCTGCACAGTTGCGAAGAAATTGATCAAAGTGATTCTGATAAACTTTGAAATTGACAAACAAGTAGTCCACTATCGGACAACTTCCGATCAGCATCGGATGATACTGGAGCTTCTTTAACATCGAAATGATGCAGTTCTTATAGGTGAATTGCCGAATTAATTAGACTCGGCCATCTTGCCTAAAACTAATAATAGAGAAAAGAAGAGAATACAGTATAAATTCTGGGAAATTCCCATGCTACTCCTCTTAAACACTATTAATATAATTAACGGCTATTTTAGCCTGTTTTTGTTTAGGAGTGCCCCTTATATTTAATACACTGGCTAACATAACTCAAAAGGGGTATATATATATATTTTAGGGCATTATGGGCGAGTACAGAGGGCAATTTGGCAGAATAAAAAATGTGGAAAAATTATGTACATACCTTGTTTTTGGTTTAAAGATGCCTGCTAAATCCTAGTTCTTATTGAAAGGTTGTATGTAAACGAGGGGGGGGGGAGAACATGGGGATGTGCATGAGACACGGGAAATAAGTTTGGGAACCCGGGTTACTATTAATAATATATATATAAATATATATATATATTATTTTGTTGTGGGGAGAGGGGGGAAAAGAAGGGGAAGGGTATCCTTAAGTGGAAACTGGGACAAGGGTTTACGGGGTGTGGACCGTTTCGGTCATCGTCTGACCCTCGTCGGAACTTTGTGGGAATGACTGTAGGGCTATGTCAAGGCTGCAAGATGTATCTGCAAAATTTGGGCATTTGTTTTCGCTAAATGGCCGGAGGCGTGGCTTAATTTGTAAGTTTTGGAACGTCCAACATTCGGAAATTAGGTAGGGACGGTGGACGTTGATAGAATTTCCATCGCATTTTATAGCAATAGTTTCGGATATTCTAAGCATCGTTTCGTTTTCTTGTTTGTCAATGATTATGGCTTTGTCAATTTGGGGGATGTGTTTTTGTTCAAGGGCGTGAGCTGCAATTTCTGTCTTCCCTGTATTCTGTGGTTTGTTTTTCTTTTTGATGTTGCGATGTTTTTTCGTGTTCAGATATTCTGGAATGGGAATATTGCAATCCCTGAAGTGCTCTTGTAGTCTAAGGATACCCTTCCCCTTCTTTTCCTTCCCCCCCTCTCCCCACAACAAAATAATATATATATATATATATATATATTATTAATAGTAACCCGGGTTCCCAAACTTATTTCTCGTGTCTCATGCACATCCCCATGTTCTTTCCCTCTTCCTCCTCCCCCCCGTTTACATACAACCTTTCAACAAGAGCTTGGATTTAGCAGGCATCTTTAAACCAAAAACAAGGTATGTACATAATTTTTCCACATTTTTTATTCTGCCAAATTGCCCTCTGTACTCGCCCATAATGCCCTAAAATATATATATATATATATATATATATATATATACCCCTTTTGAGTTATGTTAGCCAATGTATTAAATATAAGGGACACTCCTAAATAAAAACTGGCTAAAAAAGCGTTAATTATATTAATAAGAGAATACAATTTAGAAACACTTATTGCATTTATTGATTTTGAAAAAGCATTTGACAAAGTTAAAAGAAGCATTTTATTTAACATATTAAAAGAAAGAGGAATGCCAAATAATATTCTTAAAAGCTATCATAAGCATATATGAAAATAATCAAATACAAATAAGATTAAGTCACGATGAAACAAAAGACAAACAAAGATTAATAACAGCTGAAATGAAGTTTATGAGAAAAACTGCAAAGTATTCTCTATTCGATAACAAAATAAATGACGAAATTACGAAAGAATTAAAGCAGGAATCAGTAATAGAAAAAATTAAAAAGTATAAACACAAATGGATGTAACACGTCGAAAGAATGAAAATAGAAAGATTACCAAAACAAGTCTTAAATTACAAACCATTAGGAAACAGAAAACCAGGACGTCCTCTTAAGAGATTCAACATGACGTCTAAGACCAGAACTGGCCACTCTAGGCCTGAATCCTTGATGGGCATGATGATGATGATTCCCCGAATTAAACACGTCTATGAAGTGTAAGGTACACGTTTCGTTATGTTCCCCCACCCCAAGCTAGACAAAAACGCGTATTTTGTCTTTATAATCTAATTTATATAATGGTTGCCGCCAATTCCTAAATTGAATTTTCACCTTCAGTAACTGTGCAATGTCAGCTCCATTTAGGACTGATTATAAGAAGATTAATTATTTAATTTTAACTCACTTTATCCATTTGCAAACATGGAGTAATGGAGTCTTGATTAAAGTAAATGTCAATACTTGTATTAAAAGCATATCTGCGCAGTGTGTTATTGATAGCACTGATGATGAAGCATGTGTTGAACTTTTATGGAACAGTGGGTTGAAATGTTAATTAATAATTGAAAATGAAACATTCGCATCGGAAAGGGATTTCTCACTGATATTAGAAAAGTTATATTTTTGAGGGGATACTTACTTTTCAGTATAAAGAGATCTGGAGAAATCTTCCCTTTTTTTTACTGGCACGAAAACAATTCTTGTATTAAAATTTTTGCCCTTAAGAGTATTAGTGACATTATTTCTTAAATTTAAATTACTTCTTTAGAAAATAAATTCTATTAGCCGCGATAGGCTGCTTTTAATCGGATTATGGAAATTGGGTCTGTTGATAATCACCTTAATGAAGTTAATTTTTATGCTGCAAGTTAATTTTCGCGATTAAATGGTTTAAATTATTAAATATTTTCCGAAGAATGGACTCGTTGGGTGTTGACCCTTGTACTTATCTCTGCGCCTAAGTGAAAACGTGTCTAATTGAGGGGACGGAATTTAAGTATCTTAGAGCCTGATCAATCTTAGTTAGCTGTAAATCTGTGTTACTCACAGGAACAAGGACGTGCGATTTCCAGCTTAGCCGCAAATGAATTTTTACGCTCGCATTCCTCTATCCAAGAGAGGCGGTTTTCGTGATATATTTTTAAAGGTTTCGTACTCCACTCTTTTCGATCCCCGTACTGCAAATCAGCATTGATAATATTAATGGAACACTTTGGTACCGTTAAAAGAATAATTTGAGTACGGGGCAAGGGGAGAAAAGTCTCCGCACTTGTAAAAATAATAAATAAATAAAAACTCCTCGATCGATTAATTGACAGAATTAAGATCCGAGAAAGTAGGTGCAATAGCATAACAATCTTCTTTCAGGTATACCCAGTATATTATTATATTTAATTAAATTTGGTGTATTATATAATTTATGTTAATTGATTACTGCCCAGGAATTACAAATTCTCTTCAAGCATCTTTCTACACTTTAAACCTTCACTAATAATGAAAATTAAAGTAGGCCATACAAAAGTTCTATACTAATAAATGTGAAGAAATAATGTTCCAGATTGAGAAGGCATAATTATAAAAGGATGTTTTATTTAGTTCGTGACTTAAAGCACACGTTTAAGCCTAACTTGAATGTCATCAAAGACAGGAATGGATCATTACTAACAGAAGAGTTGGAAATCAAAAACAGATGGAAAGAATACTGTGAGGAACTGTACAGCAGAGTGGATAAAGAAAATGGGGAGTCCTTCCACCAAGAAAATTTTGATTTGGAACCACCTCCACTTAGGCATGAAGTTGAAAGAGCAGTTAAGCAGCTTAATAGCAATAAGGCCCTAGATGCAGATGAAATCCCAGCAGGGTTAATTAAGGCCACAGGGGATGGAGGTGTAAGAGTGTTTCATAGATTGATTACAAGGATATGGGAGACAGGATCATGGCCTAGAGACTGGAAGACGTCAGTTTTTTCATACCACTACATAAGAAAGGTGATATGAAGGCATGCAAGAATTATAGAACTATTAGTTTGATATCTCATGCAAGCAAAATTTTATTAAAGATCATGCTAAATAGGATTGAGCCCAAAGTGGAGGAAGAAGAAGGTTTTAGGAAAGGTAGGGGCGCCAGAGATCAGATACTTTGCCTTAGACAGATCATAGAAAAATATAAAGAATTCAGACTCCCTCTGGTAATGTGTTTCTTAGACTACTCTAAAGCTTCTGACTGTGTTGAGTATGTGAAACTGTGGGAAGTAATGAAAATAATGGGTTTTCCTCAACACACTAACAGATTCATAGCCAACCTTGTATAAGGAGCAAGAAGCCACAGTAAGAACAGGTGTTGGATTGACTGACTGGCTTCAAGTTGGAAAAGGAGTCAAGCAAGGATGTTTACTTTGTCCTGACTTGTTTAGTATATATGCAGAAGACATCATGCGTGAAGCATTGAATGAGCTCAGGACAGGAATTAGGATAGGAGGTAGATTGATCAGTAATCTAAGGTATGCTGATGATACAGTACTCCTTTGTAATGACATGGAAGAACTAGGACTAATTCTTGACAAAGTTAACAAGATCAGTAATAACAGAGGACTTCTCAATTCTAGCAAGACAAAGATCATGGTTCTCAAAGGAAAAACAAACAAGTGTACCTTAATGGAGAAAGAATTGAGAAAGTAAGCAAGTTTGAGTACCTGGGATCCATTATTAATGTGAAGAATTGCTATTCAGATGATGTCAGAAAAAAAGGTTAGGAATGGCTAAAACAACAGAGACCTCTCAAAAATTTGGATGGATGGATCTATCTCCACGGGAACAAAGTTGAGGATTTTGGTGCAGTTTTTTTTCCAACAGCGACTTATGGATGCGAGACTTGGAACTTAAAAAGAAGTCAGATAAGAAACGGATATCTGCTTTTGAGATGTAGTGTTACAGAAGGCTGTTGAGGATATATACTGAAAGGCATACAAATGAATGGGTGTTAGAAAAGATCAGTAGAACTTTAAGGCTCCTTAAGGATATTGACAGAAGAAAGTTAAAATATTTTGGATACATAGAAAGGATGGAAGAAGGACTTCTCAGAACAGTAATAGAAGGTAAAGTTCCTGGAAAAAGAGGCAAGGGTAGACCATCAATGAGATGGATGGATGGCGTGTGTGGAGTGACTGATCTTCAGAGAGTTGAGGCTGCCAGAAAAGCAAACAAGACTACATGGTGAGGCCTGGTGTGGAACATCACCGAGCATCGGAGTGACCATACAGCATCTGTAGATGCCCAGTGAACATAGTAGTAGTATACAAAAAGAAGAACGATTTGTTCTTTTATTTCATTGCTGCATTATTGAATAAGATATCTAGTAGTAGATTAATTTTTAATTAACTGATTGCTATTCCATATCATCACACTACTCGTGCCAGAATAAATACCAGTATATTTTTATAATATATAAGATATATAAAATCATTTTCAAAAGAAGTAAAATATTGGTGGTAATTTTGCAGCAATGCAGTCACTGCCACTTACCATTTCATTTGTACAATCGTAATATCATATCTCACATACATAAACTCCACATAACTCATAATCCGATCCACATAACCCATAATCCGATTTTTAAAATATATTTTACGGTCTCTCTATTTATGAAGTAAATACCGTAAGCGAATTCAACTATAGACAGTAGTGTTGATAGATTAAACATGATGGATTAGTTTTGAGCTATGCGTTATTGCTGTTGTTGGTAATATTACAATAGATTCCGCACTTCTGCACTAATTTCGATTTTTTTTTTTTTTAAATTCAGAGACAGTTAACTGCAGGTCGTATTTTGCCCGAGGTTACAAAAACCAAGCAAGGAAGTTTGAAAGAAAACAAAAATCCAGAAACAACATTGTGAATATAAGCTACTATCATTCTTATACAAGACAATGACTTCTTGTTTGCCGTAATTGGAATTTTGTAGCTGTTTCAATGATTATCAGTCCAATATTTACAACAACACTATCAAAGAAATTAAGCACTTGGTTATCGGTAGGCAGATGGAAAATTGCTTAATAAGTAAATGAGCATTAAGTAGCTCAGTATTCTTAGTGATAATTACAGCTACAAGAGAAATGTTGAAACAACTATTGGTAGCAAAGACTTGGAATGGCGGATTGATGATATCGACACTTGAGAGAGCGATTTCGAAAAAAAAAAAAAAATATATATATATATATATATATATATATATATAAACGAAGTGAAATAACTAGTATAAATAGTAAATGGCGTAGTCAGAATGTGTAAGAAACATTGATGCTGCATTGTTCATTGGTATAGCGCACTGGGTTTAGATTTGCAAGAAATATCAACTATTTGACGAAAATTTTCAAACCAAAATTGCTACTATTTTGCGGTACAGTCAACCGATGATATGGTAAGAAATACAAAAGAATGAATCCAGTATGTTGGTTATATGTAAAAAAGGATTTCTTTTATCAATCCCACACAAAATGTCTAAACCTATAAAACTGCAGTACTCTGTTCGGTAAATGTTGGAAATACTTAATTTTCCTGTTATAAGCAGATAGATCAAGCAGCAAATCAAAATTCTCAACTCCCTGCTCTTCCCACCTAACGCAAATGTAGCGTGATGTGTTCTTGATCGGACCGAGTTAGGTCTATTAGTTACTACAAAAACATTAAGAAGCTGAGAAGTTTAAACGGTATTTTATTGTTTTACATGCAGAAAACTTTGTGCCGATTGCATCTCATATTTATATGAAGAATTGTATTATCGTCTTGAAGTATCCACTCATTGCAGCAGCAATGAGAAGAGATAATACTCTAAGCAAAATATCAGAATGATGGCAAGCTCATTACAGATATTAAAAAACAGATATTAAATCTTCGGAAAGCTAAACAGTGGGTCAGACGGGTAAAAAAGAGTAGCTTCTAAATATAATTTTTAGCATTATACGCTTATTTTACCTTTGGCTGACCAATTATTATTAGCATATGATGATGCGAGAGCCTCCTTAGCTCAGTTGGTTTCGACGATTCCCTTTGCTTTGGTAGTCGCAAACACCTCGGTTCGAATCCCGTCAAGGACGCGAAAAACCTTTAGTATAAAACAGGAAGGATGGATAGATAATAATATAACGACCAGATCCCACCCATAGGAGATTTCATTACTATCTTATGAAACCGATATATTACTGTTGGTTGTAATGAATTTTTATCTGTAAATTACAACTGTGCTCTTGGCCAGTATACTGTCGCCGTGCGAAAAATCCTAGTTTACGGGAAGGGAAACCGTTGCACCATCGTATCAGACCGCCTAATTCAGCTCAGTTGAGAAACCCTGATAAAGGTTCTTTGCGTATTTTTTTTTTTTCAACTAAAGGGCTCGTCTATAACGAGTAAGCTACGGAGGCTTTCCTTTGGAAAGCGATCAACTTGAAGATTTATATTTCCACCCACCCCTCCCCCAAACTGAAATCACTGACTATAAGGAAGGCAGTAGGCCAATAACGACTACTGCCTAATAATCAACACATATACTAAAAACTACTCTTGGCAACCTGAGTAGTGTAGCTTGAATTGCCCGTGAATTCCAAGCGCTGAGAGGAAATGCATATTTAAACTACATTTCACAACTACCACAGTTTGAATAGAAGAGAAGAAATCAATGTTTATTGCATAAACACATCCCAACGTGTGCTGGAGACCAACTTTCTTTCATGGCCTTTTCTATGGTTTAATTAGCTGGTTGTCTGACGTGATGTTAAACCTGCGCTAGGTCATAAAAGTGCTGCAAATTTAGGAGGTGGACGTTACAATTGAATTATACCAAGCCAAACTGCCTACTCATGAGTTTTTACTGCTTGTAAATCAGCCTTTCTTGCAAACATTCCTGTTGTCAAAGCTGTTGCACCGTTCTCTTTGTAAAAAACCTTGAAGCAGAACAGCGAAGCGTATCTCGTTGTGCGCCGTTCCCAATGGTTAGGAGGTTAGGTCTATCTGATTTTAAACAAGTAATATCGCACTGAAGGGACACTCCCAGGCAAAACATGAAGTGTCTGTCAATGAGATAAATGGACTCTTTCTTGCGATGTGAGGAAGCAGATTCACTCAGTTCAGACCCTCGCGTATCTATGGCTACTCCCAACATCAAATGAGGCAACGAATCCATTTGTTAGCCAAGTAGTATTTCGTCAAAATAAGATCGCGTGAAAAGCTGGAACCACCTAGTATTATAGATGGAATCATCATTGTTAGTATTTATGTGTGAATAGCCTTCGGTAGTCGTCCTTGAAAAATCTTTATCCAGTAGGAGAAAGTTCGATGATGGAAACGTCAGACAGTATTTGTTATACCTAGTGGGATAAGAAGAGTAATCCTTTCTCGATAATCTGTTCTGTCACTTAATTGCAGATGTTTTGGCTGGCTGAAGATTATTTTTCCAAAAGAGGAAGAAACTCGAGGCATCTATAGAAAACCTTCCCTTGTTGTTTGAATACCTTTATTTGCTTGACAAAGTACTAATGTACTACCCATAATAGACACTTTTATATTCTCCGAGAGATTACACATTCATATTCGTATCAGCATTTGAATGTAGTATTTATTATTTTTTTTTTAAATATAAAAACAAATTGGTTAATTTTCTGGATAAGGAATTTTTCATGTTCCGTTTGAATGATATCTTTTAATATCATGCTTCTGTGCACTTCTTTCAACCTCGTTCACACCACGAAACATAGTTTTTATATTATTATTGAGAACTCAGATAAACCTTGTTACAGAACATCTCCAACTGACAACGTGAAAAAATGTCATCTGAGTGGAACTGCTCGGAAGCCCAAAGCTACTTTCGCCCCGATGTTTTCAGTATACACACACACAAAAATTAAAGTGTTATCCGCGAACGTGAGATAGAGTTTATACCTTGTTCCATCTGAAATTAAAATTTTGAAATAATCATTAAAATGATCTATACCGATTGTTTCTATAAATATAACCCCTGGCAAAAAGTAAGGTTAACGTTTTATCCTGTAATAAATAAAATAACCCACTTTAAAGTATAAAAAGAAAAGAAAATGTTTGTATAATTCAAAGATTTAAATGCTAATTTAAAGAAATTAAATTATCCGTGTTAGAAAAAAGTATCAGTTGGAAAAAAGCAAGCGATCACTGAGAACACAAACTTGTATCATTTCCCAATATGCAAATCTACAATTGTCTGTGCACGCGTAAAGCATAAAGAAACGTTTATAAGGAGAAGAATCGTGATTTCGAGCAATTTAAAAAACAATGATTTGAATATATGAAAGATGAAAATGTCTCAAAGACAAGTGGCTAGATTATTAAAATGTGCTCAAAGTACCGTATGTGACATTTGGAAAAAATATCATTCGACTAATAGTGTGAAAACAATGCTTCGAAGTTGATGGCCACGTGCCATATCATGCAAACAGCACAGAAAACTGCTGAACTTGCGAAGATCATGCGGCGTTCAACATTGAAACAACTTAATGCTGCATGGTGGAACTACAGAATGAAGGTAAGTGACCGCACAGTACGAAATCGGATGAATGGTCAAGGATTTCGCTTTTGCAAAGCTTTAAACGAAACTTTTTCTCTTTTTTTTGACAAAGCAACACGAAAAAACTAGTTTTCAATGTTGCAAAAATCATGTAAATTAGGCATTTGATGGCTGGAAAAAAGTCATTTTTAGTGACAAATCTCGAATTTGCCTTGGAACAGGTATGGCGAAAAGGTCTTCGATGAGTGCACTAATACCAAGGCTAAATTTCTCAGCCTCGTTTGTGGTTGCATGACATCACAAGGTGTTGGAAAACAATGTATCGTGTTAGGTACAGTCAACTCCGAAGTCTACGAAAAAAATTTAAATCATTTTTTGGTTCCTAGTATTGAAAAATGGTTCCAGGATTCCAATGACTTAATTTTTCAAGATGATAGTGCATCATTTCACAGGAGCAGACGAATCAGGAACTATCTGCGAAACAATGGAAACCCTTGGCTTTCGAATATCCCGGAATTTTTGGAATATTTTAAAGCGAAAAATCGACACCAAAAGGCCCACAGATGTTGAATTATGTCAAATAATCACAGAAAACCGGAGCGAAATTCTGCCAGCTGACTGTGAGAAGCTTATTGAGTCCATGCCACGAAGGATGAAACCTGACCTCATTCGGGCTAAAGGAGGAAAAACAGAATACCGAGTTAGGTGACCGAATATACACGTATTTCCCGATCAAAGAATGATCGCATACTTTTTTTATTCAGTGTCTGATTTCCATTCACCCAATGCCTCGTTAAAAGTAACAATAAAATATTTTTGTAATAAATTGTATTTCTTTTATTTGTATTCATAACTGTTTATAAATTTATGTATTGAGGAAAAAAATCCTAATATATATATACAATGTTAGTGTTACAGTCGTTGATCGGATACTTTTTGCCAGGGTTTGTAAACACAGTTCTTTCTTCATACAAATTTATATAGTAATGAGAAAATTGACTTCCCATAAAGAAAATTGGCTGTATTTAAGGAATGGTTAACTGCATCAATTCGGACAGCGGCTTTCTTGCCTTAATGCATATATCTCACATGTAATATTCAATACTGTTTTCATAATTCGTATTTTGTAGGCTCCAGTGAAGGCGAAAGGAATTTTACTCTTGAGAAAGCACACATGTGGCTGGCTACCTGAGAAGATAAACTTAACTCAGATGCTGTGGCATGATTATTATTTATTTATGACTAAGAATTTCATCTTTACACACTAATACAGTTCCACTTAAGCAGATAACATTACCGAAATGCTTGTTCCGTAATCCACCGCGTTACATTTCTCTTAGTCATCCTAGAAGAGTCTCATGGGTTAATTGATAATGCTAAATTCTTGTAGAAGCTGGGAATGGTGTAGCATTTTGCTCACTAGCTTGAAAAAAAAATAGTGACTATCAAAAAAAAAAACAGACTATTTTTTTAATAGTCTGGCATGCCAACAGACTATCATGTCTTTGCATTTCGCATCTCTGAATCATAACATGTTTATTATTCACTTTTATTTCTTAATACACCACTATTTTTCGTATATCCATTGCCGGATTATTCAAACTTACAAAACTGAAGATTTAACTGATTGTTCATTGATGAACCAGAATCTAATGTGCTAATATCGTATTTCTCATGATACTTCATGACTCCAGTAAGCAGAATAATTACCCCCACACACACACACACACACCAGAAGGAGAAATTTTTGACAATTAACATTAATAAATATCCATCCGATTCCAACTTACAACCTGAAAGTTCCATCCATTCACCCAGTCTTTCCAGCTAGGTCATTAAGCCCAATTTATAAAAAAACAATTACATAGGATAATAGCTGAAGTAATCTTAAATATTTGGCATCTGTGTTAATTTGACAGTTCAATGAGAATTACGTGAGTTTATCTTTCAGATAAAGAAATGTGCAGTGGAAAGTGGCACAGATGTTACATAAAAGAATATGATTAGTCTTTCTTCTTAAAATAATAACCGGATTGTCTTTTCCAGTAGCTTACCTTGTTATTGCCTTTTCTGTGTACGGTCATTGTGTGTCATAAATGGCCATTCCAGAAGCAATCATTCGCTGTTTCTCGGTAATCCTCTGAAATTTGTGAGCTATAGGAGTTATTGGTCGTAGAGGGCGAGAAAGCTGGATTGTTTGGGTGATAATTCTTTGATAGCTTGAAGCATCCGATGTTGTGTTTCAAGAAGATTATCAGAAAGCTTGTGACGCTACACAATATCTCCACGTTATACGGAAGAATTGCCCTCTTAAAGCTGTGCTTGCGATCAGCAACATGAGCGCCATATTCTATTCCAGTTAAGAGGATGTCAAATTATTTAATTTAAACAGCTTAAAAATTTATTTCCATATTCATGTTCAGTGTAACATCTGTATTTCTTAAAACTGAATGCGGGGTTTGGATTATTAAATAATTAGTATGTTTATTAGGGGAAATTAAGATGTAAAGGAACAGAAAATTACCACCCAAACTTTTTTTTTGAAATGATACATGGAAAAAAGGTAAGAGCAAAGTCACTGCAAGAAAAGACATTGTAAGACGATATTGAATCAGAAAAAGAGAAATGAAATTCAAATAAATTACATTAAAATTACTAATTCGGCATCAGAGAATATCTACAGAAAGCATTACCGGAAATGCAACAGGGGAAACAAACGTACAGGATTCAACGAGAAATCATCGATCGGGTTACTTTTAAGATCTGTAATAGCACTGAGTAATAGTCCAAGAAAGAAAGAAAGACAAGGTATGAATAAAGAAATGCAATATTCTGTGATGATTAAATGGAACTATCGATGCTGTTGTTCTCCTTTTCTATTTAGTTGTAGCACGTAGTAATAGAAAATGACCTCCACAATATTTGTCTCATTTCCATTTTTCAATATTTCGCACCGTCTTAACGATACACAACTGAAACAGTCATGTGAAAAATATGACTTCAAAATTGGACATATCTTGTTGTCTATACCTCCATAGTTCAGTCGGGATACAATGAACTTTGGCCGAAAATAGGTGAAATCCATTTTGTTTTAGAAAGGAGAATCTTGAAGAGTTATTTTTTTTAAGTCTAAGTTACGTGAGGTTATCCCATCTTGTAACAATTTTACTAGCCAAACTCGTAAAGTAGCCTAAGAAGTACATCTTTCAGACAAACGCATTTTCAGCTAGTATTAATAATTTGGTATAACAATATATATAATCAGGATGTCCTTAAAACTTCCTAGACTACTTACATAATCATATATTAGCTAAATATGAAAGATTGTTAAGAGTGAAGTACAGTGGTTAAATTATAAACGAATAAGCTCCGGGGCCCTTAAAGTAAGGATCATAAATATGATGCTATTGCTAGAATGTCGCAACATTTGTTTAAATTTTATTTATTTATTTATTTTGGTGGAGTTAAAGCCATTAGGCCTTCTCTTCCACACCACCAGAAACATTAAATACAAAGACAAAATTACAAATTAATATATTACTTCTAACATATTAATCGTAATCAGGAGACTGTTGATATTGACTTTATATACACATTCAAAACTGTAAACAACTGTTCAATAATAATACAATAATATAGACATAACTACCTTAAATGGAGAAAAGTCACAAAACAGAAAAACTTTCCCGATCCGTGCCAGGTGAATAAAAAGGTTCCGGGGCCTGGCCCCGGCTGAATTTAACCACTGGTGAAGTATGTATGTGGAATAATCATAGATGTTACGAGAAAAAATGGAAGCAATCTCGTAAATAGCTTCTAGCATACTGTATAATATAATTACTAAAATAAAAAGCTAAAAGGCTTCACTTCTGCTATGCAAAAGTATATAAATTAAGTGGATATTAAATTTTTCAAACCAGAATACAGAAACTATAAAAGTTTCGTGCGAAATTTGATCAGAGAGCTTACGTGAATACACTCGCCACCATACTACGAGTTGCAACGAACGTTGCCCACGCGTCCGTATGTTTGCCTCCTATTGACCCATGTTGAAAAGGTTTCACTGGCCTGACAGCTGTTTCAAACTCATTGGTTTTCGTCGGACACCAAGCAGAAACCTAAGAGAGCAAAACGGATGCTTGGGCATCTTTCGTTGCCACCTACTAGGACAACTCGTAGTATCGCGGTGAGTGTGTTCCCGTAAGCTCTCTGGTTAAATTTCGCACGAAACTTTTATAGCTTCTGTATTCGACGTTGAAATAATGTTAGATTTAATATCTAGTTGATTTATGTAAATATATAATATAACTTAATTTTGTGGTTATTAATCAGACAATATTCTGAGAGCATGGGCGCAAGTAGTGTCATATCCAAGGATAACTTTTCATTTTATTAGCACAAAGAATTAGAGTTGATTCAGAATTAGATCTGATTGCAAGTTTTTTTTAGCAATAAAATATTAGTGCCGAGTTCGTTCTGAAAAGATGCAACACACAATTGCTGCCAGTGTGAGTGGAAGAGATTGATATGATTGAGGCATTTCACCACAACAGCGTACCAATTAATTTGTTGCAGTTCGCGAAACGATGATTAAAAAATGTAATTATTTCTCTTCCATCTTCTCTGCATTTCCCAATGAGACACTTGAGCGATTTCTTTCATAGACCAAAAGTTCTGTTTTAGCATATTTGATTTCATTTCTACAATTACCACATAAACGTTAGAAGGTAATAATTCTAACTTAATGGTTCTGCAATGTGAATCTGAATTTTATTGCTCAGCATCGTACAACATTACATGGCCATCGGACATACTCGCACTAATTTAAAATCGATCATGACAGCGTATGTTAAGACTGGTGAATCGTTTCGACTCCGTATTGCTTTGTAATATGAGTGAATTTCTGCTTAATGGACTGCGATAACATTCTTGTAGCGGGTCTTAATATGCACACCTCTCAAAGGAGATACTTGAACTGTTTGGAAAGGTTTTTGTATGCTGGTGATTAAGTGGAAAGTTTCCAGAAGAGGGGAATCACCTTGTGGGAGATAAATCATGCACCTACCCCTGATTTATTTATGACGTACAGCAATCCCTCGATTAGTGCGCTTAATGCGTTCTTTAAAACAGGCGACCTATGGGAAAATGTATAATTCGTTCCTCAAATTTCTTTTTTGACCCTTAATTTTTTTTATAAAAGAATTAGGGTATGTCTGAGGGTCTAGTTAAAGGAAAACCGTGAAGCTGAAAGACAATAAAACATATTCAGAATATAAATTTATTATTCTACTTCTTAACAAAGAATTGAGCTAACGTAATTTGGCGAGCATTTCGTTTCCTTTTTTCAAACAACCCACGGTATGGCCCTACTGCCCCTTCTACTCTTCTGCAAATTTTACTGCTTCTCTGTTAATCAGGGCCAGCCTCTGCATTGCTGCTTAAAAACTTTCGATTGTACGAAAAATATTTTCAAATTGTTTCTGTGAAATCGCTTTTGGCTGACTATTTTTGGTTAAATTTTCTTCATATTCTTCCGGATTTTCCCGCTGTGCATCTAAATTTATCTGGTCGGAATCACTAAATTCTTCATAATGAGATTGAATTAACTCTTGGATTATCATTGAAGGGGAGAAAGAAATGATGGACGTACGATTTGGTCGCCAACACGCGAAATCAGTGCTTTATAGATAAAATTTCTCAACTGTTATACACGCAAAATAGTTACCACTTTAAAAACTACAATGATCATAAAAGAGAAGTTAAATTTCCGACTTGTAATAACAACTCAACCCAGAAGACGGATTGATTACCCTATTATCGGAGTGGATTCTCCTTTTTGTGATGCGCAGAAATATCGAAGGGTCTCGAATCTGTGGGCGTACTATAGCAGATGACATAAATTTTGGCGGTAAAAATTTGTAACATAATGTACATGGAAGTAGTGTAGTACGTCATTACAAATAACTTTGTAATATGTTTTAAATCGGTAACTAAATGATTTCATTCTGGTGAATGATTTTTTAAAATAGTTAGCCATAAAAAAATATATACATAGAAAATTTTTAAAATCTGTAACATTTATTTTTAAGATATATATATAGGCGCACTAATCGAATTTGGGTATCGAAAAAAAATGACGCACTAATCATGGGGGGGGGGACATTAATCGAGGGATTACTATACTACTGGATAACAAATAGGTCATCTTGAATGTTGCCTTCGATTTTTTTCCCCTCATTATAGAGAAAGATTCGTATTTGATAACGAATAATTTCCCTATAAGGGGAAAAAAATGGGAATATATATATATATGTGGAATATATATATATATAGATTTAATTAACTCTATATGTAATTAAATCTATATATATATATTTAATTTAATTTAAAGGGGAAAAAATGGGAATATATATATATATATATATATATATATATATATATATTCCACACGTTTTTTTTTTCTTATTCTAACGGATTAGAAAAAGAAAAAAAAATCACTTTTAAAAATAACTCTGTCAGATCTTGTTTGTCGTAAGAATTTCTTTCCTGCGAGACTAGCTGAGCAAAATTCTGTAGAAATCGTATAATTAGAATACGCACGCGTCTTTGCCCACCCTATTTCCTTAAAGAGCATTCTGCATGTAACCTCCTATCGTGGGTTCCACCCTCTTCTTCTTCTACTACACACACCGATTATAAAAATAAATAAAAAAACGTGCAACAAACAATCCCACCCCCTTATTTATATGACGTCAGAAAGAAAGCTGAAACCGAACACACTAAGACAAATGGGAAGAAGTAGGAAGCGATTCATCTTTTCCGTGCTCCGCAGTCCTTGAACGGTGGAAATTTTACTTGGAAGCAGCGAAGTGTATACGGATGGCCTATCGATCAGGGAAGTGATGCGCCGACAGGTTGGACACGATAGAGTAAGTCAATAGCAGTGCGTTATGCATACGTACACAACTGACGGTCTCGCGCTACACAGACACATGTGAAGAAATCATTTGCATTGTTCTTCCTCTCCGTCAGATCGCACCGTTAGCCTCAAAGACCACTTCAAAAGCACTAAAAATTCAATTTTTATGTTTCTGTTCTTGTTGTTTGGATATTGGCTGGATTTCGAATGGGGAGAAGTTCCTTTTCTCTGTGTGATGAAGGAGAAAGATTTAGCCTCGAGCTCAATGCCTGAAGCTTCCATATCGATTTTCAATTACGTCTTAATTATTAATGCTCTACTTTTCATCATTGGATCTTCTTCTACGCAAAGAGAGGTCGACATTTATTTTCTGTTCTAAACATATGGACACTCGTTCGAAGTTGCAGTAGAAGAGAGCGTTTAAATTAACAGAATCGATTTCCTTGAAGAATGGTAGCATAAAGCATCGCATTCATTCACTTCAGCTGTTCTGAGTAACAATGAATGCTGTTCATGATTTATTAGTTTTCCGCACGTGTCGTTTTACTTTCACAGCTGTTTTAATAGTTAGTACTCATTGGACAGGTGGCCAGTAGAATAGCTCTTGCTTCCACCCCCAAAGAAATCATAAAGGGTTGGGGGATGAGTAGTAGCAAAAAGAAGAATAAACTATCGATATTATTTAATTTCCATACAGAAATAATAAAACTGAGGAAGTTTTACTTCTTCCTAAATGAGTAAAACACTATTTTGGAAGAATCTACTTAAATCAGAACATCAGGTGTCAACCTATCTGTTCTGGTTTTCTCAGAATCAACCTCTCACAATTTTTGCGTCAGTTGCAAGGCGGCTGCGCACTTTGTTGCTGAGCGAAATTACATGAAGTTACTGCTTTCATTTCAACATCAGCCGGAAGGATTGATTTTATGTAAAGTTACAGATAGTAATTCCCAAAGCAAATTTATAGTAAAAAAACACGGAATAATCATTAGTGAAGTGAAGATAAACAATATTGGACGTGCAGTAGAAGAAAGAGCGGAGAACATTTCGTGTTTGACATTAGTTGAAATGTTGTGAATGTTTACTCCTACATTTAAATGAAGCCATTCCGTATCACCAGATGTCACTTAATTGACTCCGGTTACATCAACAGTGAAACATCCGCTAGACCAGGGGTCGGCAACCTTTTTGGAGTGAAGAGCCATTTTTAAAATTATATCTGTTAAAAAAAAATTAGGGAGCCGCACGTTTTTTTTTTTTTTTTTTTTTTTACAGTAACACGTTATCATACTTGTAAAATACAGGGGTGACATGTCACATGAAATTATGATATTTTAAAATATTAAATAATAAAACAAAGATTTCCTTCTCCTTACAAAAGCATATGTATAAAATCCAATAACATACCTATTTCTTTAATTTAAAATATCTTCTTCGTGCGACTTTTGCTGTTGAACTTCTTCGGATAGTTTCTCAATATGCGGCGAATACGCCATAATTTTCATTTTCAAACATGACGAAAGACTCACGTTGTTTAGTTGGTTTCTCAACTTACTTTTAATAAAATTCATATTAGAAAATATTTGCTGACACAAATATGTCGATCCGAAAATCGATAGAGGTCCAAATGCGTTTGTTTTTAACTGAATTTAAGTGTCAGGTAACTTGACACTTAAATTCAGTTAAATCCACGTGTCAAATACAATCTGATCTTGCTTTTTAAGATCTATTTCAGACCATTTATGTTGTATTGCAAGGGTAGATTTTTGTCTTTCCAACTCCTCCAGGTCAGCTTTAAGATTCCTAAATTTTGAATTCCACAAATCCTTGGTTTTCAGGTCCTCTAACTCAAGTTGAAATGCAGCTTCAACAATTCCAGCAAAAGGTGAAAAATATAATTCGGCAGGATTAATTTCAAGTGGTCGCAATAAAAATTACATAGTTGCCTTGTTCTTTCTAAACTCCTCAAATCTTCCATTAAATTCAGATCGCATATTTACCACAATTTCTTTGAAAAAGGTTAAATGTATGGAATTATCAGCTTGTTCTTGTTGATATTTCTTCAGCGTAGGAAAATGTAATAATGTGCCTTTCTCTAAGTCTGTCGCAAACAAATATAATTTTTGTTCAAACGAAATCACTTCTTCTAAAAGCAAAACTGCTGTATTACCCTTTCACTGTAGTTTCTTATTTAGTGCGTTTAAATGGGAACTCATATCCACCATAAAGTAGAATTTTTGTAACTGTGCATATTCAAGTGCATAATCTTCTAACTGTGCATATTCAAGGTCCTTTTGTCTTAGAAACAACTTAACCTCTCCAAGGCAGGTGGCAAATCGCATCAACACCGCACCTCTGGAAAGCCATCTTATTCTGTTATGCAAAAGAAGATCGGAATATTCGCAATTGAATTCGTTAAGAAGTTCGCAAAATTTCCGATTATGTAGCAGTATTGCCATTATTTTGTTAACAAATCTATCACTACTGTTATCTCTTTTGGAAAAGTTTGTGCACAAAGTATCTCTAGATGGATTATGCAGTGAAAGGAAAACACGTCATGCAAAATTTTCTTTTTAAATAAAGAAACAAAACCTTTTTTTGTACCTTTCATGCTCGGCGCCCCATCGGTCGAAATAGATATTATTTTGTTAATATTAATACCCTTACTTTTCAAGCAAGTGGTAACAGCAGATTCAATGTCTTCTCCACGAGGTTGTCCTGTAAGTGGCACTCTATCGAGTAATTCTTCCTGAAGTCCTTGAGAGTTTATGTATCTACAAATAAGTACAATCTGTGCAATGTCATCCACATCACATGATTCGTCACAGGCAATGGAGAATCCTGGTGTTGAATTTAGATCTGCAACCTGCTGATTTGTTATATCTTCTGCCATTCGTATAGTTCTGTCCCTTACAATCTTAGCAGAAAATGGCATATCTTTTTATTTTTGTAATTATTTCCGCCTTGTTTTTAAAATCACAGAAAAGATATTCGGACATTTTAATAAAACATTCTTTCAGATATTCGCCGTCCGTAAAAGATTTTCCTCCTTTAACAACTTCTTGAACGGCCACAAAACTAGCAATAGTTGTATTTCTTGATTGTTTTATCCATTTGGAAAATGAACATTTAGTTAGATTTACTTTGCTTTCAACTCTTCTACTGCCTTTTTTCTTTCATCTCCCCGTGGATATGCTTTGTCAAATGTATCGTGTTTATTTAAAAAAATGTCTTTGTGTATTTGATTTTTAATTATTTGAAAGCTTTTCATGGCATATTAAACACATTGGAAATCCTGCTGTATTTGCTACAAATGCTTAGGTTTCGGTCCATTCACTTTTAAACTCCGGATTTTCTTGTTCTATCTTTCTCTTCTTTGCTGACATTTTAAATACTATAAAAATATTTTTATTTTGTTAATATTTAATTGAATGTTACAATATTCACGTTAGCTGACGCAATCACCAGTAAATAAAAGCACAGCAACGTCCACTAACTACAAAACCTTTACTTATTTTAACAAAGTGAGCAGATTAACATACCACACCTGCACTATATGCGAAGACAATGGGCACGTTCAGACAGGCACGCACTACCGTAGCGCTACGTGTGCTTGCCTAGCGTGACGTCATAAATGTGTCCGAGCCAACTGCTAGATCATAGCGCTACCGTAGCGATCTCCATTCGCTACAAATTAAATTAATTTGTAGCGATTAATTTTCGCTACAAAGTAGCGCCCTGCCTGGCTGTTCGCGCCCAATTTAAACTGACGTTTTTTGAGTATCGACATATGGTTAGGGGTTATTTGACCTAGAAAATATTTCTTTTTACTTCTATGTTTAGATAGATCGTTTAATAACGAAAAGAGCCGCAATTATTCATTCAAGGAGCAGCAGGTTGCCGACCCCTGCGCTAGACTAATATTTGTAGTGGAAGAAATAATCACTTCTGTTTTGATTTAAAATTTAAGTGCTGGAAAAAAAAATGCATTTGCAAAGAGATAACGAGTCGGTAACAACAAAATACATGAAATGTTTAGAATGAATCTGAAAGAAATGTTGACTTAAAACGACTAATATGTATCCTTCACCGCTTTCTGAAATGTTGATCCGAAAAACCATCAAATTATTACGAAGTATGGTGTTGAGTTATCCGTGCTGTTAACACTAATTGAATTCTACAAATGGAAGAAGAAGAATCATCGTCTAGATATTATAATCAACCTAATCAAGACAAAGCATGTCGTGTCCTTAAACACTTACGTGAGAAAATGGGAAAAAAGAAAAAGCTTGGCCAGATGCACCTTAAACTTCTAAAGAAAAATAAGAACCACACATCACCAGACATTTAATCGTTGAGGAGAAAAAAAAAAGAAACCTGAGGCAATAAAATATTTTTCACTATGCACCGTTTATTAACAAAGTATAGTAAAAGGTTAAGAAGTATACAATTGAGAAGGAATTTTGCCGTTTCAAGTGCAAATGTGTTGCGATTATCTGAGGATCGACATCCATCTTTTACGATGGTGTTGTCATTTTATTTTAATTAAAAATGAATTAAGTAATTAGATTTCATAGTCTGATCTTTAGATTTTAACTTTATTTTTAAGCGAAAAAATCCTACAAATATCTGACAATCTTGGGGGAAAAAAACTTTTCACAATGCACTGTTTATTAACAACAACACAAAAAACATACAATGGTATGGTTTTAAAAAATCTCCGGTTTTATCACGTGTAAGGGAAATTATAATTTATAACTCCAATGTATTTCAGTCAATGTAAGGTCGTAAACTTATAGTACATCATTACCGTGTCCCGAGCTAAAGATTTGATTTTGAATCATTTCTATCTGTTTATCATAGTTCGGAAAATGTGCTCCAGAGACCAAACATGAAACTGTTTCAAGTTACTTCAGACCTCCAATAACACTCATGTTCCGTTTTTGATGTTGGTTCAGCGTGTTGGACATCTTTAGCAGGATAAACTGTGGCGACATCGACTGTATTTATTCATTGATAATCAGAATACAATTGTTTATATTCTGGTTGTCATTTCGTTTCCAAAAGTAGCAAAATTGACGGTTCTTTCAGAAATCCAGATAAACAAGTCCACTGTATATTTATAACGGTTGACTCTATTAATTATAGAATAATGGAAGAGTTAATACCCCGCAGTTCATCAGAATTCAATATTCAAAAAAGATGCAATGGACAACAGTGAACATAGTCGAGAAATAAGAGGAAGAATTTGCGAAGATTCTTATGTGTTTCTCCTCTCACCATAGAACAAAACGTTTTTTCACAGTAATTAAACTTTTTCATAATAGTCAAATTTAAATAATAAGAATACAATCTATAACGAATACTGTCATTTCGATAATTGAAATAGGCTCTTACGAAGAGTTATTAGTTTGCAAATGATGTTCATTATCTAAATTAATATACGAAAAAATCGAGCCAGTACATTTTTTCTGAATAATTTGATGTTTTTCATCATAGATGCCAAAGCTCTGGAGAAGATGCATCGTTAACATTGTAATCGGTTTGTTTCCAGTGCAATTTTTATGTTTAAAATACCTTTAATTTTATAATGAAATTCAGAATTAAATACTCCACGTTTTTTTCTTTCTAAGAATTGAAATTACAAAGCTTTTTTTTAAGTCATGCACTGAGTAATTGTTAGGAGAGACATAAAAAGGAACATTTCATGAAATATCTTAAGAAATATTCTCATGAGTGTTATCAAAAAATATATCATTTAAATTACTCTTATTTTAGCGAAATGGGTTGGCAAAGGATTACCGTAGCATCACAGCTAGGCCGATGATTCTGAGGATTGATTCGGCATCTATTTTATTCTTTATTTTGACTGATGGGCTTAATCGGAAATGAAGACAAAAATGGACTTAGCGCGTTTTGCTGATTGCAGGCTTCAAACACAGATCAAAACTGGAAAAAAAAAGATATATTTGTGGCCTGGAAGACAAACATGCAGAAATAGCAAAATAAATATTAACATCAAAAAGTTGAAAAACAAGAGAGAGGTTACCAGCAGAGGCAGTGTTGATAACTAGATCAATTAAAGTGAATTCAGTGATATTAAAATATAGCAGAAATCCATACATTTGAAATGATATATACTTAATTATCGATATCCAAATTGTGTTAAACGGAATAAAAAGCAAATAGTCTCTGAAAACAGTTTTATACTTTCATAGAATATTGTAACTAAACCTTTTGTTATCTTTGTTTTTAATAGACGTCAGGGAATTGGCGACAGATGAGAGTGGAAAACTTCCCCTTTATCCCCATCCTTTCTTCTTCCTCTCTTCCAGTGGTTTCAAAATCCAACGCATACTTTATATTAAGACTTCGTATTCTCTTTGCTTCCAAACAAACTAACTAACAGAAGACAAAAGGTTGAAGGAAAACCAAAACTTTCCTATAAAAAGGTCTGCCTTGAACCTTTATATTGCATAATAATTAATCTTCAGATATAAAGGAACCTTTTAAGATTTCCATAGATGAGAAGCCATCCAAAACTCGAAATATCTGTTTTAGCGGATAAACTTGTTCTTAATTTTTATCTGCTAGTTTATCGAGTGTTTTATTGAGATCTAATTATAATGAACAGTGACAGGATTGCATTCTCCCCTCTCCTGCTAAAAAAATTGTAGCATAACTATGATTGTTATTTTAATTTCGGAATAATTTTATATTTCGAGAATCGTCCACCAATAAACTTTTCTATAGGTATACGGTACGCAGATAGCGAAATGTTTTTCAGCTTTAATAATCGCACAATAATCTGCGGATTTTATAGTAGCATTTGACACTAAAATAAATGACTCCAAATACTCTTTGAATTTGACATCGGGCCATGAACTGAAGTAGGTTCTGATTGCGATGATCTGAACCATACCCCAACTTTCGGCTGTGGTATAGTTCGATCATCGCTGTGACCGATTAGTGTCTTCACGTTCTTGTAAGAATAAGAAATACCACCTTTCGCAGGTAACTTCTGGATGTTACTTTTCAACATCTATAATAAGATCATGAATTCTCTTTTGTGTTTATTATTAGATTATCGTTTGATAGCCGAAGCCGCAGAGATGCTTATATTTGGAGGCATAGAAAGTGAAGGATTCAGGGATCATTATTAGTTTTCCTCCTCTAGTTGAAATTGTTTATTATTTTAGGATGTGTAAATTTTTTTTAAGAATACTGTTTGTCTTCATCGGAAGCATATAGGCAGTATTCATAATTACGGAATGTGCATCGTATTTGGAGGAACTATCGCAGGCAATCACCGCGATAGTTCCCACAAATACAATGAAAAGCTTCGTTTTAAAGTACTGTATCCGCTACTTGCGTATTTTAACATTTAACCTCTTCGCTGCTCAACATTTCCGCAAGGAAGTTGATAATCTGGGTGGATCTTATAAGAATGTGTAATTTTCTAAATATTCTCCAAGGTTAGCCATATAGCGAGTACCCTCATTTAACAGCGCAGCCCATTATTTTCTGTCGCATCTAAAAAAAGAAAGTCCGTTCTGACGAGCCTGTTGACTAAATATGATGAGTCAGATGTCACAGCAAAGGGAAAGTAATGACGTGTTTCCATGGGTCTCCCTACTGATTTAATATTAAAATGTCCAGGAACATTGCAGTGATGCGCGCCAAGTGATTACACTTCCAACAATATTCAAAAGCGTACATGTAGTCGAATAGGCACCGTGCCTCTATTCACACTCGACTCACAAGCCATTTCTTTTAAGGTTTTTCATGATAACTCTGCTTCCACTCAACGCTAATTGAAATTGTTTCAATATTCTAGTTCAGAATTAAAACTTTTATTCCAAAAAATGGAACTAATTTATCTCTGCTTAAAGTTGAATAAAGACGTCACTGTTACTTAGCATAAACTATAAATTAGCTAACCAGTATCGCAATATCAAATTCTTTTTGGCATGTTGCTACTACCAAGTATATAACAATTTTGACATAAACAAAATATAATTATTCTGTTTTTATTTCTGGGAATTTACAATTAAAGGAAATAAGATCTTTCCGTCCCTTGTAGACTGTTGCATGCCAACTGCATGGAAGAAGAATGACTTTTCATCTTAAACATTGGGTAATTTTTAATCCCTTCTATCGAAAGGAAAGACATCGAGTCACCACTGCAGTCTCGCTTCAAACAATAGCCAGAAAATCTATTCTGTGCCAAACTGGGATAACTAAAACTATACACAACATTCAGAAAATCCAACGCAGTGATCACGATGGACGCACCCAACAGAACCTGCATGCTGCTGACATTTTGTGTAATGAGCATATGCGGTTTAGGTAGACAGTTGTCTTGGGTATATTTCTATTTAAAAGTTTTCCAACTTCTGTGAACACCAGAGAAATCGTAAACTGAAGTGAAGTGAAATGAGTTTACGATAGATACCACTTGCTAAGTGGTATCTATCGAAAAGTACTGTTAGCAGTAAGCATTGCAGTCTACGCAGCTGTCTTTGTGGGCCAGGAATTTTCTATGCATTTGCAGTTGGGCGATTAACAATCCAACTTTAATAGAGGAAGTATACCTTTATCAGCCAGCGAATCATTTTCTTTCTTTATCCTGTTCAAATGACCATCGACATCATAATGCTTGATCTCTATGATGATATCTCAACAAATCAATCATCTCCTGTTATGTATTTTTGCTTTTCAGTTAGTAAAGCACAAATTTATTGGTAACTCGCATCTTAGATTGTCTTGCAGTGGTTTAAGTACAAGGTATCGGATAAATTCTATATCATGCTTTGAAGCTTTATGTATAGACGTTGAAATTTATGCAGCAAACTTCTATGATTGAATATGTTTCGTTGGTAAAAAGACAATCATAGTACTGCTGTACCATTTTCCCTTGGTGACCTTTAATATTAAGAAAGCGTGTTTTTTTCCCCTTGGAATGAAGTAATAAAAGATCATGAGCATTAATACACCATTCTTTGTTAGATTGAAACGATATAAATGAGTACTGAAAAGTCGAACAATTTTCCATCAACTAACAAAACGATTATCCAGTCACAAATATTTTAATGTGCAATTTTCCATCGCCAATACAGTAAACCAAGAAAATAAAATTCACAGCATAAAATTAAACCATACACCTTTAAATAGATTGTTTCATGATATTAAAATTGGAATGACGTTAGCAACATACATGAGGAATCAATCGACCGTGAGATGCGGTGATTGATTCATTCAATCCAATACTCTTGGAGAGTAATGGATGGCAATGCTGTAGCCAATGAAGTTCTAACTGAGGCTCGGCTATTGCTGTTACCCTCCTGCCATGATCAGAGCTTTAATTGCTCATAACACCTTATCCCTACACTGTCCTCTACAGATAACGGGGAAGATGAAAAGCATTCTTGCTTCGCCCCTATAAGCCAGTCCTTATAAGAATGGGAAAAAAAAAAAAAAAAAAAATATATATATATATATATATATATATATATATAGGCTGAATAAACTCTGGGAGGGTAAGGGATGGCAATGCTGTAGCCAAAGAGGTTCTAACTGAGGCTCGGCTATTGCTGTTACACTCCTACCATGATCAGAGCTTTATATTTATATAGCTCAATAACTCAACTAATAACATCCTATCCCTACACTGTCCTCTACAGATAACTGAGAAGATGAAAAGCATTCTTGCTTCGCCCCTTTAAGCCAGTCCTTATAAGCACTATAAGGATGAAAATATGATGACTTACCAGAAACTGAATTACTTAATGTCATGATGCGAATTAGCCAAGTGATAAAACACCCGTCCTCCATTTTGCTTTGTGCTTTTTTTACTTCTTCCATAGCATATCCACCACCACCTTTATTGAGTGTCCTCAACAAAGGTGATGGTGGATATACTTTTTGTTTTGTTCATATTTTATCGTACTGTGTCCTCGCCATATTATGTGACACAGAAACCATTCTGGTCATGTTATATTGATTCATTTGTGATCTTCTGATGTCTCACATCTTTTCTACTATTACTTTTGAATTACTCGTACAAAAACAAATGAAACATGAATATTTAGTTGATTTTATTTTTCGTGATAATTTTGCACTTTTATATTTTTAGTTAACTTGGAAGCTGCATATACCCCCCCACCATCACTCCCATTTTGGCCATTGTACCTTCATATAAATCACCATATCCATAAAAGGATGTGGTGATTTATATGAAGTTGTCCTAATTTTACATTGCAAAATTAGGACGACTACACAGTTAATGTTTGATTTAAGTTCGCATCATATATGCGTTAAGTGCTTTCTTTCCTTAGTTCATACAATCTGAATGACATTTTAAGAATGCCAACCGTTTCTTAACAAATCAACACTAGCAAAAGCAATATTTTTACTATTTACTACCACGGAACATCTTGTTGATTCCGCACAGGTTATCAGCGTGAACATTCACACACACGCGAGTGTGCACCAAAAATCCCCAGGCGTCTTGCGAACGTGAAATTCATTTTCTCACTGAACGGAAATGGAAAAGTCACTTTCTTGGCGGGCTCCTTAGTTCAGAAAGAGAAAATGAAGTGTAGTTCGATATTTTTGGTAATATTTCCAACTTTTTCACCACAGTTACTTCATATCTTTCATCAGGTTTGTGTTTATCTTCACTTTTCCTTTCTTTAACATTTGAAGAAACACAATTTAGTAATACGGAAGAAAATACCGACTGGGCCATCTAAGATGAAGAGCAGAAAGTTTCTGAAAAGTATAATATTTACGTATAATGAGTATTGAGAAATTGTGCAGTTCACAATAAGATAAAAATAAAATATTTGCTTGAAACCGTCCGGTGGGACTAAATTTGCATGCACCTGATGAATAATTCGTAAGCGAAATGTCAACTATGGGAGTTGTGAGAGAAATCAATTCGGACAAAAGTTTCGAGAGAAAAACAACAAATAAGAGAAAGAGTCAGTACTCCCACTGAAAAATAAAAAAAATCATCTCCACTTCTGAATTTTCTGACATTCATTGTTGATATTAAAGCTCATTTTGCATTAATTTATTCGTCTATTTTCAGTCAATTTTCCATTTGCACATCCCGATAGATATATTTTAAAAAAGTCCGAAAAGCTTTTCTTCTGCTACTTCGTAAACAGTTAATGTTGGTATTCGAACTCTGTGTGTGTGTGTGTGTTCGTTCACACGAATAAATCTCGAAAGCTGTAATGCCAGCTTAATGTATTGAGGTATACAGTGCAGCATCCAGTGGGAAACCAACCACAAGTAAATATGAAAAGTAGATATGCCATAGAGGTGGATTGCTACTTGAGGTTGCATTCTGTGCGCTTCTCAAATATGTGTAAACTTTTAATCAGCGTTTTGTGTGAAAAAAACGAATTGAATAAGACCTGTTATGTCTCAATCTGATCTGATGCTGTACCTTCCTCTCTTAGAGAAGGTTGCAGCTGATTACAAAGGAGATAATGACGCAAGTTGGTTTCCCAATGCCTTCCTTGACGTATTTTTTATGACTGTAGCCTGTGTGTTCACGGGCGGTTTGCCTGCTTGTGGGATGAAAAACCCCAGATAAACTAGCGGAAAAAACCCTGCTGTCCACGCCCAATACTGGCTAACTTGGCTATGGCTGAGGAAGATCCTTAAGCTCATCACGTCGTCAACGGGAATCGAACCTAGGACACTCCTTCCCCAGGCATATGGTTGTGAAGCGCAAAGCCACTAGGCTAACCGCGCGGACGTATGTCTAAATACGTAGTTATAATTCAAATCAATATAATTTTACAGACGGTAAATCTGCGGGGCAAAATAGTAGGGGGATCCATCAGGAAGTTACGTGTCACCGATTCAAGTTAGAAAGAGAATTCATAACAATAAAGAGGTGTTCTTCCAGAAAATATTAATTTCCCACTGATTATTCAAGACACTGAATACAACTCTCAACTTCTAAGAAATTCCCAGTACTTATTCGTGAGCAAGAGTCGTGGTATTATCTCGTATTAAAAGAGGCTCGTTGATTACTTGATCCTACTCTGATCTTTAACCGTCGCTCTTATAATTTTGTGCTTGCGTAATTATTTCATTGATTTAATTTTTATTAAGTCAACAGCGATTAATGGTTCACGAATTAGCGTTAAAAAGAACTTAATTCCAGTTATTTTGTTGCATAATTTTAAACGTTAAATTAAATTTTTAAATATAAACAAAACGTTGTAATATTGTTAGCAGAATGGTTAGCGTATTTGCTCAGCAACCAACAGGCTGTGGGTTCGTATTCGTCCATGAACAAGGCTGTTTGTGATTATGTTTACGTGAAAGATGAATTTCATCGTTCGATGCGAAACCACCACCCTGCTTATTGGACGTCTGAATCGGCTTGAAAAAAGTTCCCTATTTGGTCAAAATAGACTAAATTTAAAATCCGATTATGTAAGAATAAATCAAGATATATAAAAAAATTAAATCATGTGTGGCTTTACATTATGAACGGGGTTATAACTAAATTAAATTATACTGATTCCTGTAAACTGTTGTTGGTCACCTGTTCATTTTCGCAATGATGCTTTGATTATTTCTCACATGTTTATAAAATGGGATGGCCACAAGTCGAACTTTTCAATGGTTGGCCGTATCCCTTTATAGTTTTTCCTGAATAACTACAAAAGTGCGCGTTGATGTTTGAGGAATGCCTTAATAATAACGAAATAACATTTTTTGGTGAACAATTTTTACTTTGCTGAGATCCTGTCTACAGTTTTAACATCTTTTTCTGTTTCTGTGATTCTTATAAGCCGGTGATATTTCTTTTCGTTAGGAGTATAAACGAATCAACAAGAGAATTTCTCTTTGAGAGAACTTGTTTTTAAGTTGGAAAAATTTGTAATGTTTCACTTTTAGGATAGCTGTGTTCATTGCAAGTAATTATTTTAAGCACTTCGGCTAATGTTATAATCACTGCGTGGAAATGCTTTACTTGCTCATGTTAAGTTTTAAATTCCTTAGTATACCACGGAATCCACGCTTAACCTTTGTTAGGCGTGGATTAGGCCACAAAACAGTTTTGGACTTGAAATATATCAAACTAGATCGGAGAAAGTTACAAAGACTGCTTGGAGGGAGGTTATAGATACCCGAGACCAAGATTGTTTACAAAGGGTAAACAAATGTTTAAGGAAAAATAACAAGTTTGAATGAAAATTATGGAACAGCAATGTAGCGTGAACAAATTAAATCTGCGACTTTGATTATCCCTACTTGTGTCCACTGCCCACATTCGGTTATTTTGTGGCTGCTCTGTTCGATTATGAAGTCTGGTGTACTTTACTCAGTGGCAGATACATTCTCTTATTCAGGAGGCATGTTCAAATGATGAGGAATCAGTAATTTTTCCATTTCTCAAAAAGAACAAATAAGGTTGAACAAATGTTCATAATTTCCCAGAAGAACAATTTTCTTACATTTGCATGAAAGCAGAAAGATGTAATTTAAGCAACGCAGTATATAAAAACCAAAGCGGTGAGAGAGAGACCATGTTTACTGCTTTGCTATTTCCTTAACGAGAAGACTGTTGGGCAATAAGTGAATTAATTAATTTCAATATACACTGGCTAGTCATGTTATTGGAGCAGACGAATATTTACATATAATGTTCAAGCCGTGTTAAATGCAAAAATTACATTTTTATGAGGTCGAAATGAATCATTTCCGATCCACGGTAGGAATACCATGAGCAAGAAGGCGCTAAGATCTTAGTCAGTATGCCCCTTCAAGAATGACAGAATAGCTAGAAAGTACTTGTCGGGGGGGGGGGGGGGGGAGTATATAATGAAGAATGGCTGCTCGAAACATTACTTGCTTTGTGTAATGTGTCCAGCTGTGCTTTATACGGGAGGCAATGCGAATGCCTGACCATGATTCATACGTGAGAAAGTAAAAATATTTTTTTAGGAATCTAGGGCACAATAATTTCTTAAGTAGAAGATGGACAGACAGAATAAATCACTCTCGAGTTTCAACTATGAAGATGATTATTTTCTCAGACATTTCATGTCTGATAAAGACTTCATGTGATGCTGGTAATTCAGCTATCATACATTTTGAAGCCTTCGTGGAGAGATCTGAACAGCATTAGCTTATTTTTTCTTTTTGTGCATATAAGATCATATTGTAAAATAAAGAGATAGTGTTCAAACGTCACTAGAAAATTTGTTGTGAAATTTTATGCGGCGGGTGAGTCTTTTCCAACACTTTAAGCAAGTTTATCAGAATTGTATTCTTTCTTTTGGATATTTGTGAAAACTCCGAAAATTCACACAAAATTCCATCAATCGCAGATCAAAAGGACATTAAAGTAGAAGTGGATCAGTAAGAAAGCAGAGCCTAGTGCTGCATTAGTTTAGTAAATTTGTATAAACAGGATTTAATTATTTAAAATAAGTTCACTAGTATTATTTTCGCATATGTGAAATGTGTATTGTTTCAATATCAAAATAACCAGTTCAGAAAAACTGTGAGATGTGAACTGTTCTTCGAATGCTATTCTATCGACTGCATGCAGATCTTTTTCGTCATTTGTAATAACATGAACCCGTTATATCTGAATATTTTATATCATCCATGGATAAACCAAAGAACAACGTCATAATTTTCTTTTACAAACAATGGAAACTGTGACAGGAAGAAATAAATTTCCTGAATATTTTCATTTAATATTTAATTGTAAACTTAGTTTCTCATATATTTGACAAAATTTTAAGTCTGTTGCGATGCTAAAATGCGGTCCATGCTAATAGATTCCTCAATCGTTTATTATAATTAAAAATTACTATTTTTAACATGATTCAGAATTCTTTTAGGAAAACAACTAAAGTGCGCAACCAGTGTCACCTATCTTCGCTTGCCTTCATTTCATTTTGTTACTGTTACAACAGTAAACAAATTCCCTCTCGATCACTTACTAAGCAAATCAGACTAGTAAAGCTACCCCTTGGAATATTACGCAAGAAAGGACACATATTTATTATTTCATATTCATGAAGTGTCCGTTTGTACAGACAGGAGGCATCATGCCAAGGCGATACTGGCACCGTGCCTGAAAGAATTTTCGGAACTATGGTGATATAAAAAAACATAAATTCTGCAGATATTCTACTCCGCTTGCATCAATTGTAACCAGACAAATATTTATTCATTTTGGTTGTTGTACGCGTAGCATCCACAACATAATTCCATTGTAAAATCAAAAATGAAAGAAAAAGCACCAGCTCAACACAAAGTGTTTGCATAGTTCAAACTCGACATATATTTTCTTTCAAAGGATAGACATATTCTGTCTATTCTTTGAAAGAAAATGGCAACACGAAATTAATTGTAGCAAGTTTTAATCTTGCTTTTTTTCTTTTAAATTCTACGACAAACTTTAAAATACATGGGAAACAAAGAAACAATGACTGACTATATATAATAAATACCAGTGACCTTAATTTATTCCCTTTATCACACATTTTCGATGCACTGGTGAACAGGAGATCTCCCAGAATTCCTCTACTCTCATTGTAAGTGTTTTTTTTTAAATAATATTAAACTTCAGCTATTTATTTAATCTCTTTGTCCCATTGTATTTGTTCTCATGTAGTTCTTCCGCCTTCTTTGGGATACCATTTCTGTTCACTTTTAAGTAATTGCTTACCAATAGCCGTTTGTTCTATTGAACATTTAGTAGCTATTAGTAATGTATCACCCTGGTTTGTGATCTGACATTTTTTATGGTTAATACCAATAATTGAACATTTCATATTTTGGACAAAGTTTCTATTTCACTTTTTATTTCCTTATCGGAGAATGCAGCTATCTGTGAATGATTATTAGTTTCCTGGCTACACTTTATATACATAATAAAATGAAATATATTCTTTCAGTGGTGCGCGAGTACTATGTGTTATACTAATTAGACATTAAATATTTAGAAATTTGTTCATGATCAGTATATAGCTGTAATCACTTGAGTTAGTAGGGAAACTGCAAAGTATATATATTCTTATAAATTTATAGTACCATATTCAAATAATTTTAATTCTTTGTAACAACCAATTCAGGATTCATATAGTGTTATAAGCAAAATCAGCAATATTAATTTGTATAATATATGTAAAATACTGTTATAAAATGTCGTTTTAATACAGTTAACTTTTTTTTTTAAAATTTTGTTCTTTTAATATCATTTGCAATTCGATTACGTAAATGCGATTGAATGCAGCCCACAAGAGCGTGTTGGTCCTGCAGCGCTGTTTTATATCAATTGGTCAGTTTCCGGATGCACTTTGCACTATCTCAGTAGACGGCTGACTGTTTTTTTTTTTGCATATGAGATTTTTTATAAAAAAATACCAAAGGCATAAAGCCTTCTGCCAAATGCACTGAAAAATTGCCTTTCTTGAAGTTCAAGAAAAGTAGAAGTAGCACAAAAGGCTTTGAAACAAGAATAATTGGCAATAACAAAAAGAAACGTTGAGCGAGTACATTGAATTGTGATTTACGCGATGCAGTACTTATGCTTCTTCTTCCGTTCCATGAAAATTCAACCAAAACAGCCGATTCAAAGATAGTTATTGGAACGAAATTCTTCGGGAAAATACCGAAATAAAAGTAACGCATCGAATAAAGAATACATAAAAAAAAATTCTAAGGTCGTTTTCAATGAATTCCTTTTCGTAATATACCAAAACACTTATTTTTGCAAGAAAATAATTAATTACTGCGAATCGAAAAGAGAATCATTTTTTGTTTGTTTTATTTTATGAAATTTGTTATAATTTGCTCCTATTATGCAAAATAAAGAAATGTAATAAATTATTCCCCGGCCAACCGGACCTTTTAACCTCACTCTTGAAATACTTACTCATTCCTCAATAAGTCAAGTTTTATACACAGCTATAATTTTTATAATATGATTTTAAGGTTACTGAATTGGTTTACTGCGCCGAAAAGTTTCATCTGCTGAAACTGCAAGTGACCATGCCTTTCAAGAACGTCATAAAGGATGTTCTAAATTTTTGTTTTTTTTCCGATGAGTGAAGCCTGCACCTGCATTCGTATTGATAGACACTATGAAGCAAAACACATTCTACATTGTTGTTTCTTCCAAGTTGAGTTCACACATGAGCAATGCTGTTAGGAGGCTCTTCATAGAAAAATGCACTCTTGAGATTTGGTTGCACTCTTAAACAAGAGAGAAAATGTGTCGCATTGAATTGGCTGACACAAATAATGGTATATTATGGGACCTTGGTGTTAAATTTTGTGAGGTCATCACAAGCTGCAAAGAATCTTTTGAGATCTTTCCGAGGAATCTGAGGTTTGATAGTTTATATCAACGAAATAGTAGCTCGTAGATATAAAACATCGGTAAGTTTGCAGATTGAATGCATATTTTATCCTTTTTAGCTAATGGACTGGGAATCATTTGATGCTATTTCTTTCAACAGAAGAGTATCACTGAGAAGCTCGATAGCTAATGCTGCTAGTTGTGAAGATGTGGAAAGGTTGTGTGCTCTACATGTGAGGGTAAGTGCATCACTGTTTTAAATATTTATTATTTATACTATAGAATAAAAGCAAATGCCATACCAGTGCGGATGTTTTAATATGTGCAGTAGGTCATTAGAATATTTGTCTCATCCGTTGTCACTTTAACTGCATTTTTTATCGTAATCTTAAAAAATAAGAAAGACTCTGCCACCACAAGTATTCTGATGCAGGGAAACTGATCGAGTTAATTCAGGTAATAACAAATCAGATGGATTTAAGAATTTTTCAAAATAGTTCCTATGGTATTAAACGAAGAGATAAGAAAAACAAATCAAAAGAAGGCTTCTCTGCTTTCACCCAATTTTCAAATAATTTTTTTCGAACATTTTCCTCCTTTTGTTTCAGCATCAACTTTTCTTTTTATCTGCGCTTTTCTGAAGCATAAAGTTTTCACACTTCGGTCACAGTGTACCGTCAGGTGCAGAAAAACGTCAGATTTGAGGATTAAAAAGAAAACAGTGGCATGTGTACCTGAAGATCAAAAATTAAAAACCGTGAATATGAGTAATGGGTTTCCCACCCGCACCGAAATACGTTGACATGGCGTCTCCTACGCGCAATAAAACTGACAAATCGCTGTAAAGAAATTCCTGCTGAGTAGTTATTTTTTTTTCTCGAAATAGCGGATGAGATAAGAGCGAGGTCATCGTCGTATCGAACGCTGGTTCCTGTTATTAAGCATAGGTCGCTTTCGTCATGTGTCAAGGCGGCGAACGAAACATTTCTTTAGGCGATACGATGACCGTTAAACTACCGTCGTTCATCACTGTCCTGATGACGGGGATGATTTGAAAAAGTGATGGATGCCTCGTGCATCGGAGTTGTAGAGAGATATCGGTCGGGGTTTCCTTTGGGATTCCCTAAATTGAGAAAGGAGATGTGTGAATTCGGGCAAAAGTAGGATGGGGGATAGAGAGGAGGATACCGAATTGCTGAATGCGATTGGTGTTTTACATCGGATACAAAGGATCTTATAATGAATTTTTAGTATAAATGAACGGTGGATGCAAAAAAATAAATGCTTCTAAACTCGAAGATACGTAAGTTTACTTCATATAAATCACCCCGTCGGAATATTCCCTAAACATGTCTCGTGAACCAAGAGAATTACAGTCACAGTTGAAATTGCAGAAGTGGAGTTATTTCTTAAATTGATTAGCCAAGCATCGTCGCTAACCGACCAATAAACTATTAGTTTAGAACAACAGATTAAGCGAAATTTCTTTACTTTTGCGTTTAAGACGGTCGAGTCCTTTTATAAGTTATGGACTACAGAAAAATATAACTAAGACTGAGATAACTAACAATACAAGGAGTTGTTGGAGAGAAATTTTTGACACCAGTCTTCAGGAAACATGGTGATGCTCCTGGTTTCATTTAATGTATGCAATGAAAGGGAAGTTGTGAAAGAACAGGTCATGATATTTTTGAATTAGAAACATCGTCTAATTAAAGCGAGGTCCGACAGTATTCATTCCGCGAATGTTGTTATTAGCAAAAAGTGTGAATCTTTGCAAAAATAAATGCTGTAAGGAGAATCATAATTATTTGTCTGGTTTCATTTCCATGTAATCTAAGCACTTCGAGGTTGTTTGAAATATTTCTGCCGTTACGTAAACTGCACAATTCATGTGGTAACTGCAATTCTTAGCAATTGAGGTTTCGTCACAGTCTCATGAAAATGTGACGAAACTTTCAACTCACTACAGGATTGATGTAAGTAATATATAAACACAAATATATATATAAAAAACTTCAGTTGAAATTGATTAAATATACAAGGCTATCACCTTCGGTAATAGCCATTACTGACAAGGATATTCATACTGTAAACCCGTAGAAAGTACTTTAATATAAAATGCAAATATTCACATTCATTTAGTAAGATCAGTAACTCAAGCGGGATTTTACGAGGAATATTCGTATGTGGGTGGGGAGAGTAGAAAAATGAAAATATATCTTCCAGAGCAGAGGTCCCGCGGAACACAAGTTGGGAACCGAGTTCCGCAAGAAGATTATTATTATTATTATTTTTTTTTGGTCTCCAATTAATAGTTTAAAATATGGATAAACTTTATTTAAATTAAGTTTCCAAAATTTGAATAAAATCCGTTGAGTCAAGTGACGGACGAAATAATCGAATAATAGCATTCGGTTCTCCCACTAGTTGAGTCATGTCCCCTGACGAAATCATCTGTAGTGAGGTGGGGCCCAGCGTATCAGTCATAGATTTTGCACTGCAATCATTTTATGATGCCTTATGTACTTTTCATATAAAAATAAAGTGGCCATCGTATAAATGTATAATATTATGATTGTGTATATATCCCAAATTAAAAATATCATAAAAATTGAGAGCAGGAGTTTAAAAAAAAAAAAGTGTAGCAAATAGCCCACATCTTTATAGCGACAAGGAGACTGGTAAAGCGAATACTGACGAAAATACAGATCATTACTTGTGTAACAGATGAATAGAGGAAAAGGGAAGTGTTTCTCAGTACTAAAACATCGCGAAGCTATATAAAACTTAAATACGACTCGAGTTATTTATTACTCGGATTCACGACTACAGAAAATCCCGATTCCCCTGATAAGGTATGTATATTATGCAACAAGATCTTATCTAATAGTTCCTTAGCACCAGCTAAATTGCGCGGATATTTTGATACAATCGGAGTATTAAAATAAAGATCTAATTTTTTGAAAGAAAACTTGATAAATAAACAATTTATATCGAAAAAGTTGTCGGATAACGGAAGGGCAACAATGGCTTCCTACAAAGTAAGCTACCATAGAGCACTCGCAGATGAAGCGCATACAAATTCTGAAACTCTCATAAAACTATGCATTAAAGATGTTGTTCAGTGTATGTTCGATGAGAAGTCCTGTCAACAAATTGATAAATTTCTTTCTAAAATAATAGTTTTACGCAGTATTATTAATTCTTAATGAGGGATAAAAAGTCATGTGATGAATACTCTTTACAATTAGATGAGACAACGGATGTTGCAAACCTATTAGTTTCATTAGTCTTCGTTCGTTATTGATACAGTAATTCTATTGAAGAAATGTTACTCTGTGAAAATTTACAAACCAATACAACAGGAGAAGTGATATCTAAATACATCGAAGGTTTTATGAAGACTCGTGGAATACGTCGGGAGAAATGTGTCGATTTATGTAACGAAGTGTGAAAGGGACACGAATTAAAAATGTTACTAAAACGTATACAGGTAGTCATTGTGTTCTTCATAGACATGCTTAGATGGCTAAATATCCCTTCATTTTAAAAATGTATTTCAGATGAAGTAGTAAAGCTTAGTGAAAGACAATACCTTTATACACAAGATTATTCAAAATTATCTGTGAAGATATGGGCAGTCAACATGCATCTTTTATAGAACATATTGAAGTTAGATAGCTGACACGCGTAGAGTTCTTGTCCGATTGTTTGAACTACGAGAAGAGCTCGCCATTGTCTTACACAATAACAAATTTCTATTAGCTAGCAGATCGCCTTAGAAATATTTCGTAGTTCAGTCAAATTACTTATCTGGGGGATATATAAACAAAATTCACTAATGTTTCTATCTCCTTTAAAGGAATAAATGTAAATAATTTCAACACAAAAGATAAATTACGATCATTATTACGAAAGTTATAATACTGGACCATGGCTGTTGAAGAAAGTATTATGAATCCATTTCCAACTTGAAAGGAATTTTTCAGGAATCGAACTACGAAATTGATGAGGAAATTCGAAAAGAAATTATTTGTTATCTAAAATCAATAAATATGGATTAAATGAATACTTTCCTCTACTAAAAGATGACAATAACTATTAGGTTCTGTCAGTTTTTGCAGTAATAAAGAAAACCCGAGGAACTCGCTAATTCAGAATAAGAAACTCATCGCGCTGACATCAAACAGCCAAATAAGAGCTAAATTTAATTAAGTTTCATTCAGGGCTGTATTCATGGGTGTGCGAACTGTGCGGTGGCACATTTTAGATTATTCATTCCATGATGCTAATACGTGAACTGAAAAACGAAGCTTTGGTTCATGTTATGCTAACTTCTGTGCCGAAATTGGCACACTGATATTTTCTGTTATATGTAAACTTTGGGTGATACAGATGAGATTTTTTTCGGGATAAAATATAATCCACTGAATTGGAATTACGCCAAAATCGTTGGCCAAGTAACAAACCATTTAAAGACGATTTGAACGGTATTCTGACTCGAGAAAAGGGAAGAGAGAGAAATATAAATTCATTTTTACGAACTGTGAGGGACGATTAGCTTGAAGTGAGTTTATTTTTGAAAAATTAAAGTTTCGATAAATCAGAGCCTCATCTATTGCCTTCACTCTTCCGTGCGATGCAGAATTGAAGCCAATTCAATCGAGTTAAGGCGATTTATTATAAGGCCTTATAATTTCTTTCGTTGCTGTAGTCAGGGCAGGTAATTTTCCATTTACTTAATAGAATCTCTGTTCCATTAAGGTTAATGGGAAGAGAGCGATGCTGAAATTTGAATATTCCGAGCAAAATAACTAAGCGACTTTTGTTAGCAGTCACAACGTGGAAGCAAGAATTTCCATTACTGTGATTTGAAATTATCTCGATTTCGGAAGCCATCAAGCATCACTTAAACTCAATCTTAGAATCTGAAATGTGTTCTTTAAGAAGATGAAATATATTCTGCACATAATGACGAAACGCATTAAGTGATTACACACTGTTTACGCCATGCCTTGCTACTCTGCTTAAGTATTATAATTTTCAACATCTGTAACATTCAATCCAGTACCGTTTACTACAGCATTCATAATGAAATACGTGGTATCGCTCTACGTCATAAATCGTTTTATTCGTAGAACAGAAATATAAAAATTATACTACTTTTGGTTTCCCATCAGACAGTCGTCTAGTTTATTTCAGAATATTCAATAATCAATTACTTATTGAAGATATTTGCTGTCTTTACAAACGCGTTTCATAATCTCATTCAAGTCTTGGTCAGCGCTTGAATGTTGTGACGGCCCGACAATATTCCGTATTAAAAAAAAAAAAAAATAAAACCATCAGTGGTGAAGAATAACAATTGCTCTCGCCATCCAAGTTTTAATCATGACACTGTTACGATTTCATTTCCTTTATAATAATATCGATGTGTGCAATTCAAATACATTTTCATTGCTGTATGAACAAATAATTATCTTCATTATAATTATGAGATTATAATTTAATCTCGATTAAATCGTAATTATGATTTAATCAAGATAAAATTACCCCAGAAAACTATTGTTCCTCCCCACCCCTTTGTATAACTTTAAGAGAGATCGCAGCACTTGCATATTACACACATACCTGTTTGAGAGTGGTATAAAATCAGCGTTTTAATGTTATTTGTCTTTGGCATATCAACTGAACCAATTCATATTGTGCAATACTAAAATTTTAAACCTGCTACCGTAGGCTCAGTGGCCGAGTGAAAGCGTATTCTTTTCATAGCCAATACGCTGCGAATTCAGACGTTAAGGTCTAATTGATGTTTTTAATCTCTTAATCGTTAGTTGTAGAGCAGCCACTTTTTTTATTTGACATCTGAAGCGACATAAAAAAAAAAAAACGTAAGTTCGCTGTCTAGACTGCAGATGGCACTTAATCCAATCTACCGATGACGCCATCTATCGCTGATGCAATTTGCCTGGCAAGACCAGGGTTCTAGCAACGGAGGAGTATGCTGGGTTCTGAACCATGGTATCAGTTGTAGGGTGGAAAGGATGTCGACAAATATGAAAATTATAAGCAGCAGTCCTAAAAAAGTCACAACTGTTGTACGGAAAGATAAGTCTAGATTGTTAAGAAACTGGCCCTGCAAGCTAAAACAAACAAAAAGGATTCTATTGCTATGCTGCAAATAAATGAAATAATGAATATGAAGGAATAACCTACTTTAATGCAGATGGCATGAGGGTGACAAATGCTGGTTCACTGAGTGCCCGTTTTGCTAAAGGCTATCAACCTGATGTTCACTGCTACCTCTTCACTGAATGAAGAAACTTAGGTTTATGAGGAAGAGGTACTAGAGTAGTTTCACAAACTGAATAAAAATTCGACAGTAGAGTTTGATGGGATTTTAGTACGGATGCTAAAAGAGTGTTCGGCTGAGGTGGCTGTTCCTCTAACTAGGCATTATAATTTGAGTCTCAGAGCAGGGAAGATTCCACAGGAGTAATAGAATGTATGGTAATCCCATTGCATGAGGATAGTGCAAAGAGTGAATCCAACTATCGACCTATCATTATGTCTGGAGTGTTGGTGGAAATTTTGGAACAGGTTTTTAAGGCTCGCATTGAGAAATCGGTTGACAAAGAATCCCTATTTTGCAATGAACAGCAAGTTTACTAAGGGGATGTCATGATTAAAAAAACTTTTCTCACGTTCTATAATAATGTAACCATAGTTCGATAAGGGGAATGGATACAACATGATACTTTTGGATTTTGATGAGGCTTTCCAACTATAACATGGAAGAACGTTGCATAAATTGCAGAATATATGTGATTGAGTTATAAAATATTGACTAACAAATATCGAAATGCGATAATAGGGTTGTGATTCTGCAAGATTTAAGGTAACCAGCAGTGTGCTACAAGGGTCATTCTTAATCCACTGTTATTCAATCTATGAATTAATGCTATTGGGAAGAATTTAATATGCAACATACAACTATTTGCTAATGATTAAAAGATAGGCATTGTAATCAGGCGTGCAGCTGCATGCATCACTTACAGAATGATTTGAATAGACTGGAATTTTGGAAATGTGAAAATCACTTTCAGTTCAGGGTTAGTAAATGTAAATATCTCATCGCACCAAACTGATGAAGTTTGGTGCGATGGGATATCCAGTTTGATAATTTTTTTTTTGGCGGGATTATGTTAGGAGTAACTGATCACGCTAGGAATCATGGGAGTTTTAATAGATAAAAAGTTGAAGTTCAAGGACCATATAGCAATGATTGCAAAGGCTACTCAGAGGATAATTGTAATTCTGAAACGATCTTTGACCTGTAAAAATAAGGAAGTCATTTTGCTTCTTTACAAGATATTCGTAAGACCTACTTGGGCTATTGTGCGCAGTTCTGGTCTTCTGCTTTCCGTTGTGATTCTGATACAGTGGAGAGGAGTGTTAAAAATGATAGCAGGATAGATGACAGATTGAGTATTTGTAGGCTGCAAACACTAGCAAGCAGAGGAAAGAAGGGTCATATGATTGAGACTTAAACATTTCTCACTGCGATTCTATGAATTTATATTTTCTTCTGGATAAGAAAAAAACAAGATTAAAGAGCGGATTAATACTGCGTGTAATAATTGATTGTTTGTCATCATCATAATAATAATGAAACTATGCCCAGCTTAACATCCGACTTCAGATGTAAACATTATAATTCTCAATTCCAGCTTTAACCAGTTAGGCTCAAGTATTTGACGATTTGTGAATATTCTTCCTTTCGAATTTAAGTAAAACCAAAGCCTTCAAATAACTGCAACAAATATGTAACTAACAGACCAGTTTTAAGTAGTGAAATTATTTGCATCTAAGATGTTTGTTTAATATATACTAAAGTCGTTACAAAGGTACCGCACGTCATGTTCTTGTTGTTGAACTAAACATTATTAACAAAATACATTTTTGTGTGTGTTTAAGTCGGATCATTTCAAAAAAAAACGTCCCTCGTGATTATGAAGTTTTTCCTAAAGAATGATTTCGACTTTGAGAACAGATCGCCAACCGAGAAGAATTGACTAATTACGTCCTTCTTTGAGAACTGAGATATTAAATTTTAAATGTAAAACAATGCGAAGGATTATAACACAAAATCGCTTTAGCAATCCTTCACTTCTCATAGTTAGGCCAGTAATTTACTTAATGAAGTGTGTGTGAATAGAATTCTCACTTCTTGCATATTTATGTTTACTGGGCCCAATAAACACATGGTTGAACTGGAATTCCAGTGAACATAAAAATAGTCATAATGATGATGCACTTTGAATTAAATGTCTGGTAGATGAAGGTGCTGAAGTGTGTAAGTGTTAAAGGAATTTCATTCACCAATGCAGGACTGTCCCTTTATTGGAGGCGAAAAGTGGCTTGACAAAAGTTTAATGCTGGATCTCTATAATAGGACTTCCAGATTATCTAACCCTTAGCCCTTCCACTGCATGAATATTGATGTACTATAGGTCAGCATTCTTTCGTGGATGGAATTCATATAAAAATGTGAATTCCATCCTTTTGGAATTCACATTTTTGGAATTCCATCCTTTCGGAACTACAAATAGCTGTGAATCACAGCTTTTTGTAGTTCCAAAGAACGAACAATTGGACCAAGAGAATAATTTTTATTGGAATTAATCGATTGAAGTTCGACGAAGTTTGGTTTCTAAAACCGTTAAAAAATAAGAACCAGATTGGACAATTTTACCTACTACTCATATATATTGACCACTGTTGTGGTCAATAATATTAATTTATTATTATTATTATTATTATTCACTATCAGTGTTATTTTACAGTATAGAATAATAATTATCTTTCTACATTTCAGTCACTATTACATGTCTGAAACGGCGAATGTTGAAATAAAAAGACCTTGCGTTTCTAGGGCATGAGAATAGCTGACACTCATCACTGTAGACACACTCTCCAATCTCGGCTTACAAGATATTACTGAAAATATGAGGAATTCTGCTTTATTCTTATTTAAGTAATTAAAGTTCTAATTAAGTTTTTCTAATGTATTATAAAATAAGAGGAAGAATTTTAATTCCTTGCATTAGTCAAAGCAGCTTGCTTAATCAGGCTTGTTATTACTTTCTGAATTTCGTTATTATCGAGTTTGTGTTTGAAAGTATGGGTAGACAGCTTGACTCTTCAGTTCTTTGTCATTCTTCGATTAGCATTAAATTTTATTTTGTCACCTGAATAAAAACAGTGAATTTAAATAGAAGCGTCTGGTTCCGAATGGCCTCGCTCTGATTACAGAAGTCTTTAATATTTCACTGAAGTTAACAGAACGAACGACGAAATTAAACTACGAAAGTGCATTAAAGAGATCAAAGAGAGATTTTGAAACGCAATAGAGAGAGAAGTACTGAATAAACAGAATGGGATGGAAAATGTCTTTAAAGAGAGAGAGAGAGTTCTTGCGACTAATATTTTAGTTATTAAAATGAATAAATGCTGAAAGGTCAGCATCTTGTTAATGGATGCGTTAATATTTAAACACTTCGCATAGAGATAAGATTCTTCTTATCGAACGTTCTCTATTCAAGAGATCAGTGCGAGAAGATGGGTTCAACTATAGGTGAAATACTGTATTTCGGTGAATGAATGCAGTTACTCCAATTCACTCGCCTAACTCTATTCAGCCATCTTTTCATGCATAACGTAAACATTTCCTCCAAGTCGGGCTTCTTTATCGAAATTATTTCATTGAAATTACAGTATTAAAATTTGTAGTTTTAAACTGGACGTCTCCAAGAATACCAGTGCATAAAAATAGAATGAGATGGCGCAAAATTGTCCAAAGATAAAGCGATTTGTTTGTTTCATATTCGTCGCTTGTTTCGGTTTCAGCTGTCACGACTGGTGACAGTATCACACGGAGGTGATCCATAATATTCATTAATGTCCGACAGGGTGGAAAAAACTTATGTCTTGATATGTACATCAACAACTTGAAAGAACTGAAAGAAATTTCGAATACATGATGGCTCCCAAAACGACAAGTGGGTCTATTCTGAAATTTAATGTCACTCATTTTAGTGGCATATCAAGTCCAGATTAGAAACGCTCCATTAGTTAAAGTAAGTTAACACCCTAATGTTACTAAGGTACGCTTAACGATTGTTACAGAAAAAGTGTAGAAATATCTCTTATCAGTTAGGTTTAAGCTTCCTATAAAATGCGTTCTAAATTAATATGCTGTCAGGGACTTCTTCTGTTCAGAGCAGAGCGTCTGTTGAATGTGCTTGTCGACTTCTCAACGTGACTTGTTTTAAGTTAATAAATATTATTTTCTTCTCAGTTAAAAAACTTTCACTCCAAATGAATTTTAAAATATATTAAAATATATTCCTTTCCTGGTTGGACGAGTGGACAGCGTTTTTGCTCGCCTATCAATAGGTTGCGTGTTCGATTTCCACCATGGATGGTCTTGAAAAAAATGTAATAACAGATGTAATTGAAATATATTAACGGCTGATATCTTTCCTTACTTCATTTAGTAAAAAAGTCGTTTTAGGTAAAAATGGTTCTTCTGCACATTTTTAAATAAAAATGTTTGATGGGTCAAAATTAGTGCGGTTTATTCCATAGGAATAATCGTTATCGACTAATCTTTAAACATCAATAACAGGTCCCACATTGTTAAGAGGTTCTGAAAAAAAATTAAATGATTAATTTATCCTCTGTCTTAATTTATAATCCGCAGCCTACTTACATCACGTTAATCCAATTGAATTTGACACCATCACGTGAAATTTCAAGAAAGTAGGGCGTTAATTTCGATCTATTCTCAGTCGTCGTTTGAATTTTTCCATCGTTTATTCAGATTAAGTTGGGTATGGATTTAATGATCCAAATCTTTGAGAATTATTTTTTAACGTAAATTCTTCTACACCAACTGATCAATTTACAGAAAGTCAAAATCATCAGTCACGCACCGACCTCATCGCGGTGTTTTCTTTTATTTGGCATCGCATAATAGTTCTTAAAAATGCAGTTCCACACAGTTTTTGATAGACAGGTTAAACATGAGAACACAATCAGTATTAACCTTTTTTTTTTTTTTTTGAACAATGTAAATTTCGCACCAGATCAAACAGGGTGCCTTAAAGTATGATCTCTAGACAATAGATTCATCTCGTCCCATAATTACAATTTAAAATAATTTACGTGTAATAAGATTTCACTGTGTTATTAGCATATACTGTACTCATGTAGTGCGATGCTTACAATTACAATCTTTGATCTGTGTTGTTGCATAAACGTAAACTTTTCGCACCAGATCAAACAGGGTGCCTTAAAGTATGATCTCTAGACAATAGATTCATCTCGTCCCATAATTACAATTTAAATAGTTTACGTGTAATAAGATTTCATTGTGTTATTAGCATATACTGTACTAATGTAGTGTGATGCTTACAATTACAATCTTTCATCTGTGTTGTTGCATAAACGTTAACTTACAACTAAATAGCAATAAAGAATTACAACTAAACGCTATATAAACATTTAAATGATATTTAATTAAAAAAGAAAAATACAAACGAAATTTCACGGTGCGCAACTCCGTGTGTACCCTGAGTTAGAGGAAGTGAAGAATGAGGAACTGGGTTCTGATTTTTTTTAATTGCTGCTCATTTTAATTGAATTATTTCCTTCTGTTTAAAAAATTTAAACTTTAATATTTTTCTTAATAGTGCTGAGATAATTAAAATATTCACCCATTTAATTGCATAGCAGCGAAGCGAATTCCGGCGCCACATTTAAACCCACTTTGGTAGAACATACCGTATGCCGACGGTATGTTCGTGATTAACAGTACGAAGGAAATAAAACGCTCTTTCTCTCCTATCTAAAACAAGATTATGATCAAAGCATTAGCATAGAAAACAAACTTTATCCTGCCCGTTTGTTTTAGCTCAATAGCTCGTTTTAAAACATAAGACGAGTTAACACATGCTAGCAAAGGTGTATATAAAATGGAGGGGAGTACTTTGAAGATAAGGCTGAATAGTTTCTAAGTTAGATAGGAAAAATTTTATTTAAAAAGTTTTGTAATTTCCTAGACAATCTTTGTATATATATATCTATATAATATAGATATGCTTTTAAGTTTCTTCTTCCCCGCAACCAGTTGTAAATGTTTTGTACATTTTTGGACCATTGGTGTGTTAAGGGATTAGATAATCAGGAAACCTATCTCTTAAAACCAAACATGGAAGTTTTACAAGCCAACGAAGTCTTGTAATAAACAGGATGGACTAACACCAGGCAACAAAAATTATGTACATATGAAAACTCGTGTGAAAATAATCATCAATAAAAAAGACAGAGTATGAAAATAGTTAGAACATGAAACCATTTTCTCTTTAATTTTTATTGTTATTATTGTCTTTATATAATACATGGTTCGGTTATTAATAGAGCTAATACTTCTTATTAGGTTTAGAAGGCTTGGAGACTAATGATGATGTTAATGAAGATGAAATGTTAAGAGATGATACATTTTCTGTAGAAGATGTGAAACATACTGGGCATGATATTAGTGAGGAAGAGATTTTAGCTGCAACTGCAGTCTTCTTCAGAGTCAGATAAGTTATCTCCAAAACTCAGTCATAATTCATTTTCTCATCTGTCGTCATCCACAAAGGCAAATTTAGAAAATGAAACTAAAAAACCCCACGTTTCATCACCGCATCCTAAAAAGACTCTGAATTTAAAATGAGCTCTGCCATTTAGAGTTATTGCAGAACCAGCTGCAATATCGGAAGAAAAATCTGAAACTAAGAAAAAGGTTGTCAACGTATCACTAAAGAGCATCACTGCTGAAGAGGTAAGATTATTTTGTTTATACCCCCATAGTCACCTCTTACTACATCAAACACCATCATAACAGATTCACTCATAACAACCGATCAAAAAAATCCCGATCTAAAGATCCCTATGTACAGTGCTTTGCGTAAAAAAATAAATAATAACAAAATCACTATGTCAGAATATTCACCATAGCAAATTATTCTGACCTAATGCCCCATATGTATCTTGCTGTGCTTAAAAAATAATAATAAAATCATTGTCCAGCTATCCACCATAGAAAATTATTCCTGTGGTCCATACAGGTTTGCTCTAGTGAGAGTTGATTGTTTCTGTTTCTTCCATTTAGTTTACATTTTAAATTTTATTAATTGGTTAATAAAATCCTTCAGGAAACATTAATTTGTAAATATTCACTGATATACCTTCCTTGAATTGTAAGGAGGCTTGTATGCCTAAAATACCTGAAGTGCTATGCCAGTGAAACCCAAGTTGCTGGTATCTTGATCCTCCAGTTTGGGGATTTTGCATAATGCTGGTAACCTATCCAAATAAAAATCTCTTAACTCAAATGCTTTGAATTGATTTCCCATCTGATCAGGTATTTAATGGATTATGGCCTATTAAAGAATAAAGTTATAAGAATAAATAAGTAATATTAGACATGCTAATATGCAATGCTCTTAAACAAAAGAAAGGCATAAAAATTATGTTTTATAATTTCCTTGTTTCCGTTGTGATTCTGATGTATTGGAGAGAGTACAAGTGAGAGAGTTAAAAATGATATCAGGATTGTGGAATACTGATTATGAAGACAGATTGAGAATTTGTAGACTGCAGACACTAGAAAACAGGAGAAAGAGGGTGATGTGATTGAGACTTACAAACTTCTGAAAGGGTCATACAGGATTTCAATTGATGGAATTTTCAATTTATGGAGGGTGGGGAAAGGACAAGAGGGCATCCTTGGAAGCTGAGAATGAAGGCTGCTAAGAAGGGGGGGGTAAGGACTAGATCTTTCTCTCAGAGTGCGATGCATGATTGGAATGGATTGCCATTGGATGTAGTTAGTGCAAGTAATGTGAATGAATTCAAGAATAAGTATGATAGCTGGTGTGTGTAGTATGGCCTCCTTCGATGAGTCTCTGACTCCCTGGAGGTATCTCTTAATAATAATTATAGCGGTTACGAAATGTTTTTAGAACGTAATGATATTTAAAAACTATGTTAAAGATGGCAACTATTTCATATGAAAAAAACAAATTACTATTAGTTTAAAGAGAATGCAGTGACCCTTATTTTGGCTCCTTACAAGACCAAGCGGGCACTAATTTACACTAATCATAGTGTCAAATTTGCCAACAATGATTATATTAGTATTAACTTTTATGACGAACTGTAATTGTATATGCATATTTAATTCTAAATGAATTTCTAAATTCATAAATGAAGAAGAAATAAGCAATCAATGCTGTTTAGCTTATTATTGAATATAAATTATTTGTAATATCTTGTAAACCAATTACTGGAAACATATGATGATAACCTGAAATAGTAATTTATCTTAGGAGTATATTTTCTTTACATCAACTAAAAATCTGCCTAATTTTTAGCATCAATATCATCTCCAATTATAAATGTCTTTACCTTCGAAATCAATATGTATGAGCAAGAAACCAAAAAGGTCTGTTAACTCCCTCCTCCTCAAATGTACTAAACTGCACTTGGTGTTTCGTAGAAAACACCTTCTGTATGTTTTTATTTCTGTATCCAAATGATAGAAAACACCTGAAGGAAAGTCACTGTCTGGCCGACATTTTCTTTCGGTCAGCGAGTGTTGAAATGAAGGACGCCAAAATGATCTCGCTACTTAGCTGACTGTTCAGCAAAAAAGGTTCTTGTTTACGTGATAAAAAACCAATAAATAGTAGGAGGAAAGTTCTTACTCGGTATTTTAATAGAGGTTTTTGCACATTTCTGTATGTGCAAAATTACAGAAATGTGTAAAAATATAAACATAACGAGTTTAACTATAAACATAGTGAGGATCGTCTGTTAAAAGATCATGGATATTTGTGTTAAGTTAATGCGCACTATTATGCAATGGTTGGGTTAGTTGACAAAATTAGCAACTAAAGCTATACGACATTATCGGCCAGTTTGCCTTTTTTTTTTAAGTTAAGAAACCCTACCACTTCCGCATGAGGCCGTTCAACCCACTTTCAATGGAAAAATGCTTCTAAAGAGTTCAGCAATTCTATAGAGAGGATTCGAACCCAAGTATTTCTAACGGAAATGGTAAATATCGTGACGGACTCTCTAAGGTTCAATATGTGCATGATTAGGCATTAGTAATTGCGTAATTATGAACAATGTTTGCGAAATCATTTACACATGCGAACATATTAATAATCTAATAATTAAACATTGCTGATATGTGAAGACCACTTACTTGACGTTTAATAAAATTAGTTTCAAAATTATATTTATTAAATTGGATCAAGTGATCTAAAGCTAAACGGAAGAAATGTTACTTACACTGCCTGCTTTTATTTATTTATTTATTGTAAAGACAAAACAAAAAGAAAATATTGTTTGGAGCTTATTTGGATTTCTTATTTATTCCTTCTTTATGCGTTTTAGCCAACTTTGATTTACAAGTATACAGGGTAGGCACAAGTCATACATTTTCCCTGATAATAAATGGTGGTGCAAAGGTATTCGCAGGATCGATTTTATGCAGCTGCCTCCGTTGCGGACATGTGCCACAGTAACGATTCTTATCATTGCAAAAGTAGAACTCCATCAAAGTGGCTTCCCACTCATTGCAGCTCTTCTCAGTTTTTATCTCTTATGGATTCGAAACTAATAAGCACCCATTTGAGACTATTCATGCAAGCGCCGAACTAATGAATTCCGTTTACTTTTTTTCTAATTGCTTCAATTAAGTAAAGAAGCACGCATTCATTTTACACATTTGCAAATAAAGCTACGGACGTTGAACTTGCTTTTTAACTTCAATAAATAGAAATGAGTGGAACAGTCTCATCAAGAGTGAACCTAACATATTTAAGACGCCAAATTTTTTACGTTCTATGTAGCTAATTAAGGAGCATCTGCAAATTGCTTCTTTCTTCGCCAGTAATGTTCACAATGAATGCAAACTAATTCATTACCGATTTTTAATTACATATTTCAACACTTTTATTCAAACAAAAATATCATAGATATGACAACCTTGTTGTTATGGCTTAAGAGAGCAGTAAATCTTCCTCGCTTCCCCTTATATGCATTATTTCATACATGTAAGAGAAAGAGAGCGAAACTTTGTTAAAAAAAAATAATAATAATTTGGAATTAGATCGCTAATAACACCTTAAATGCAACTTTTTTATGAAATCTACGAGTGACAGACGGGCGGGAATTATTTTAAAAATTGTTACAACAGAAATCATAAGAACTGTTCATCGTTATTTTAAATAAATTGAGCAACATATTTGTCTTAAACTGTGCATGCTTTTGAAAGTGATTGAGACCTGACTACGTTGTAAACCTTCAGCACGGGTTGTCATTGTATTGCACCACTTAAAGGATCCGTTTCAGCTTAGAGGTCATAAATTCGTTTTCTGTTGTGAGCTCTTTTGATACGAACTCTTGGAAAAAAATTAATCTCCTTTAACTAGAGTTGCCACGGTGACAATTTCCCCTGTATTTTTGTATGATCTTTTTAAAGACAAATATATTTCCTGGCTAGCGTGAAATAATGGTGGATGTGTATTATCCTTTTAATAACGCGAAGCATTTTAGCATTTACTCTTTTCTTCATTAATACTCGCTGGGAATTTCTGAAAATCAACCACCCACACCTCTGAAACTGATCCACTTAGCAGTTCTACCAGTCTTGTCTTATAGCGACCAGAAATATCTGCTTACCTAAACATTTGCCGGAGTGATTTTCTCTCTAGTTTTCTTAGAAACGGACATACAACATGACTTAGTTAATTACATCACTTGATCCATTCATAATTATTAATTCTACGATCAACTTGTTACACTTATTTCATTAACCTTTATTTACTATTAGTATAATTATGGAATTTACATTTGATACTGGAAATAGGTTGGCTAAACCACCATCATATAACCTCGATCTGCTCTGTTTATTTACCATATGTATCATGCTGTATGAGAATAGGCATACAGCTTCAATGGAATTTTCCTCCGAAGCAATTTTAATGGCATACTTGAACAATGCCCGTTATTTTTAATAAGATTTCATATTTAAGGTAAATACTAAAATATTGCGGACGGATAATTACACGTTTTTTTTTCTTTCTTTGTAATTTACATTTTCTGGTTTTAAATAATTTTGGCCACTAGATTTCATAGTCTGATGCAAACCCTCAAGCCAGCTTTCGAATTTAGCAAGAGACGTACGAGTATTCCAAGAAACAATCAGCATGAACTGAACACGTCAGGCGAATAGTTAACTTGGAATTACTTCAACGAAACATGTACGTAAAACCGACTCGCGTAACCATTTTTTATCTTAATAATTCATATAATTCATTCATTTTGCTATTTTTTATTTAAGTGAATTGAACGTTAATAATACGATTTAACCTTTTCTGACGTCTTGAAGCGGATTATTCTGTCCATTCGCTTTTCCTCCCCTCTTTTGCAGTGTGTAATTTCCCACTGCCCATTTGTTCGTGTATTTTACAACTGTACACATTTTTGTGATTTCCATGACCACATGGTATATTTCAAGAGCGTCTTTGCACAAGTGTGAAGAGGTGAGTTTTCGTAATTTATTGAAGTAAAGGCCAAACTATCTAATTCTAATTATTATTTTGTATATTATTTTAAATTCTTTATTAACTACATCTACATTAAATAATGAACAAGAATCAGTGACTTGGGTTCGCATTTAGAAAAAAGTAAATATTTGATGTCACAACAGTTTTAGTTTAGGCGCTTTCGTTAGCCCTTTATAATCGTGTGCGTTTCTGATCAAGATGCAAACTCTCCGAATAATTTCGTAGAGTGGTTAGGTTATCACTGGGCTTTATTATCTCCATAAAATAGTTTCCCAGTACCTCAATTTTACCTCAATGGGTAAAATCTTATGGGAAGTACTGTTTGAGATTACCTTTGTTTATTTGCTGTTTAGCAGCACCCCAGATCCATATGCGTTTTCTTTTATCAATACCTTTTCATTTATCGTTTTACGTTTTCTTTTATCAATATCTTTTATCAATATTGTGTTTCTGTTGGAGAGTGCACAGATATTTACTAGGCTAGTAATGTCCATTGTACGCACCGTTCTCTATATACTACTCCCGGGTTCAAATGAAAAACGGACTTTCCCATTTTGTGTCCTCTCGTAAAGTAGCAGTTCGCCACTACTCTGTTGATGTTCAGAATTTATAATAACGAAATTATCATCTCCGTACTCTGCAGCTGTTCTTAGCAAACAGATTGATTGATCAATTTGGATTTACGGCAGAATAACCAAGGCTATAAAGCAAGTGTATCATGTCTGCTAATTGGTCTGTTCTTATGATACCAGAAAACTCGCCTTCGTTTGAAATGTCCTCATAAAGGTTCTTCACGTGCTAGATAGGATTCGAATTTGGGTCTTTCTGACCAAAGTGATCATCGAAATTGACTGAGCTATAAGCAAAGCGAATACCACGAGAACGGATGTCTAAACAACTACCGTATTTTCTCCTGGCTTATTCTTCAACTGTGTCCTTATATTAGTGTTACTCCTATCCCTGATTAAATGTACTAATACTGTAGCCGCTTTTCTTGGGTGGGATTCACATAAAAAAATAATCATTGAATATTGCATACTCTCATTGGCAGAATAAACCGAAAAGAAATACCATTTCTAAAATCTAGATAGGTCTATAAGGAAAACGATATACTTTTGGGTGTGTGCTTTTGTAAAGTTAGATTAAGCTAAACTTCTTGACAAATTATTCTTCTGATATCCACTCGATATCAGAGGTAGATGTGTCTACTTTATAAAGATAACATCTATGTTTTCAACATTTTTCTGTATGATCCGTGTATGAAAAGCCACTTCACGTTTTTAGTTTCTTAATATTTTCTTTGTTCTGTGGGCGCCACAATTTTCCTAAAATTCGAAGTCATTAATGATATAAGAAAGAAGGTTCTCTTTCTGTCGGTTAAAAAAGCTAAAATATAACTAGGACCGTTAATAAAATGGAAGGCTAGCTTTCGGTTAGTGAACGCGATAATACATACCTACACTGGGAGCCGCAGTGGAACGATAAACCCAGAAATAAAGATAAGATTTTTCAAAGGAAAGATAAATCTTTTGAACCGCTATTCACCGAAAACTGTTATTTCTTTTATGTAATAATACTCGGGGGTACAAGCTACACACTTCTCCATCTGTCGTAATCATTAGTTTTCAGGAGGCAGCCGTCTAAATCACTCTGTCTGTCAGCTTGTACTTCGTGACCACTTCTAATACGAGTGCTTTCAGTTCGTCGATGACACAGTTGGAGGTTGTAGCTGAAGACTTAGCAGTGGAGAAGGGATTTGAAATCAAAAGAAGTCTCCTTGGAAGAGATCGGCTGTGAATAAATAAAGTATCTTTAGGAATGAAAGAGAAAGAGCGATACGGGTCGTAATCTGAAGTAAGCAAACGTAACTTCACCATCACGTCTTAGATAAGGGAGGAAGTTTGTTTTTTAAGTTGAGGTACCTTCAGTACAATCTGAAATGAAACTTAAATGTGGTCAGCCATTTGTATATCAGTATTTATTCAGACGGCAGCTTTTATTTAATCCGATATTATTATTAATACAATGTATCTAAATGTGGTCATTCTGTTCGCATGTTTTAATTTACTTGTAAGTAAAGAAAAAATGTGATGCAAAAATAAAGAAAGAAAACAAAAAAAATGTACTGGGATTTATAGACAAAATTTCGGTTCCTAACTTAGCTCTATTATCAGGAGGCGGATGTCCCTCTCAAGTTCGGACATCTTTGGGGAGAGTTCATACGTTTATTGAGGATTAGTGTAGTTAAGAGGTTGACTCGGTATTTGTCCTTTGGTTGAAGATCTGGTTTCGAATTCCTTCTGGGATACGAGGAATCTTTATAAAAGCTTTTAACCGACTATGAGTTAGCCCGCTTCATACGCAGGTGGTAGGTTTTTTCCCTGCAAATTAAGTAAATCTGATAGAGAATACACGCAGTTAACAGATATAATATACGGTCTCATCTCGAGTTGCAAAGTCCGCTTAAGCTATGAAGCTTTGTGAACCAAACCAAACTGACGACATCGAACAGCAATTTTTTTTCATATCTATTTTTAACCCAACATAAGATTAATATCAGGATTTCTAGAAAATCGAGATCATATTTCCTGATAGGTAGCTGCAGATAATCAGACACCGTGTTGGGATTTGGCTATCCTTGGTAGAGCAGCACAGCAGTTAAATACCAAGGCTCAGAGAGAATTTTGTTCAGACAAAAGTAATACTCTTCCGAAACCATCTTTTCTTATAAGGTAGCGTTGTAAATGGTCACCCTAAAAAGATATTCTAAACCCTAGCTAATCGGAAACAACGCAAAGGAAAGGTTTCACTTTTCTTTTGCGATTGCACAGTTTTTCCCTAGATAGTATGATGAAATTCGAGATCTAAATGTTTAACTTCAATTTCAAATGTTAATGTGTGATGCTGGAAGCGGATGGGTAATATTTCCAGATCCAATTATATATATATATATATATATATATATATATATATATATATATATATAAGGAAATATTGAGAACGTGGCTTTCTTTATACTTTTGCATGACACGTATGTGTGATCAGTAATACGGTATAAGAAAGATGGTTCTCATTCTGTCCATAATAAAGGGGAAAACATCACGAGGATCGTTAATAAAATGGAAGGCTAGGTTTCGGTCAATCAATAGTTATTTATGGTCTTCATTTAGTTGAAAAGTATGAAGTGGTACTGATGGATGCCGGATAACGACTAAATTTCGAGAAGAGACAACACGAAGAAATCTATGGAAGAATTTAGAAAACTGGTATACCAATCACTTCTTCGTATCAATACTATTCTAATAACTTACAGCAGCGTTGCCTTTTCCTCAGTGGTGGAGGCTTTAGGAAATTTGCCTTTCGGAAAGACATTGGAGAGACCTCCCAAACTCCACGAGAGGTCTCTCCAATGGAACCCTAATGGGATTTTTAAATGAGTGAGTTAGCCAGTATCCTACGGATGTGGCAATATTTGTCATCTACCAAATCAGTAAACAAATATGATATACCTTTTAGCAATAGTTTGATCTGCCGTTATTTCCTCCAAACCAAATGCTAAAAATAATTCAAGTTCTGCAAATAAAAAGTAGTTAAATCACATTTTAAATGGGAAACATCTTTAAAGCATAAAATATAACCCAACATTAAGATAATGGCTAATGAGAAGATTTCTGCAACAAAAGAAAGTGTTTATTTTTCCACAATGAATTGCAGTTCGTACTTGCACACTTAGATTTATTTACAAAAACAAACTTCCTTTTAAGAAATATTCAGCATTTTTCATAAAAAATAAAACGACAGGATTCTTTAAAAACCTAGTGCTTATATAAGAAACAAATATATATATATAAAATGCAAATGACAATGTCCTACGTAGTTTACAGGAAAATGAGCGTAAAAATGACTGCTTTTTTTCTCATTACGTACAGATATTCATGAAAAACGTGGTTCGCTCTTACATATTCGAATAAAATTGTGACAAAGTTGAGAAGTGTATAATGGAAATATTTATTTGCGACAGTAGAACATTCTGAACATAACGAGGAGCCAAAACGAAAGATGATGAGAGTATAAGTGGTTGCCACAATTGCTATGAGGTATCACTCTGAATAGGCTTTGTTGATTAAGCAAGTCGTCATTCTCTTATTTATTTATTTATTAAATTATATTTCGACTTATAAAACTATTAGTCCAGATACACTTTGTTATATCTGCAAGTTTTTAGTGAAGATTTATTAAAACATTACGAATTTTTATGAGATCTGCGTTGTGACCGTTCCCTATATGATCTCCAAAACAGATGTCATTTTTTTTTTAAATAAAAAAAAATTATCCTGTTTGGCTAAGTTGATAGCGTAAGAATCCAACCAACAGACTTTTTTTGAATCCCACTACATTGTGGAATTCAAACACAACTGCTGTGCTCTTTAACGGAAGCACAAAATGGCCTCAGAAAATTGCGATTCTTTTCTAGAGCAGAGGTTCCAGATTATCTAAAACTGAACCAACTCATGGTTTTAAGTTATACCTCTAGTGGGTGAAAATCACAAAACACACACACATTTTGTCATGGTCATCAAACTCTCCTTTTCAAGTTTCGACTTGAAGGACTGTGTTATAGAAATAGCTACTTAACTATTTGCAATATAACATTTTTTATATTCTTCACAGTTGTTAAACCCCTCGGCTAATAACTGCAGGGAGAAACCCATTCTTACCTCTCTGTACGCACTAATAAATCCTAGCTGACTAACGCCAACTATCTACAGTCGTACATTTTTACTGTTTTCAGAGGTTTTTTCCAATACGTTTACTTTCTCCAAATGGAAGAAGAAAAAGTATTTGAGAAGCATTTCTCCAAAATAAACAATGCCAATTAATATCACTTTGTGGAGCGAAAGTAATGACTTTTTCAGTACCGAAGTATACAAGATGCACTGCCGTGGCCGGGTATCGTTAATGGCACCCCGTTTTTGCTTGTGGAGTTGGAATGTCGCTAGGGAATTTACTCCAGTCGCACTAGAGGACAGGGATACTTCTTTACGGCATTCAGTTGAGAAAGTGGAACAGAAATATCTCGAGGATAAAAGGAATCTCGCAATTAATGTCATGCGTTGGAGTTAGTGATAACTTCATGGCGCTTGGGGGTTATTTCTCTTCTTATCCGTTCAGGAAAACAATAACCTTTGCTGCATAGATTGTACTTTCCCTTAAAAACAACTTAAAAGCAGCTCAGTATACTCTCATGTGCTTAATTGGCTAATGGGACACAAGCTAATTGGTACTAACAAGATTAGCAAAAAAGCCACCCGAACAGTTATGTTAAGAATCAGTAAAAGAAGGCGGGAAAAGATTAGCCTAAGACAGAGATGGCGAACCTATGGCACACGTGCCCAAGGAGGCAAGTCCGAGAATTCTGCTGGCAAGTCAACGATTTACAGGTGTTATCCTTTTATCCGCGTATAAATTATTCAACGTTTTTTAAAAATTATTACAATACGTACACGTTAAATTTTGTTTTACACGAGAGCGCAGCTATGAAGACGTGAATATGATTGGTGCGGTATTAGCAAAAATCACGCGACCCAAAGATAAAGGCAACCGACAATTATTCAGTTGAAATGCTAATAACATCTAAAACTGTCATAATATTCACTATATATTTATTAGTTTTATTTATTAGTTTTAACACATTCACGACGGGATATCTTTTATCATTCGACCGAACTTCTCATTACTTTGGGCCCAACTCGCACAAAGTTTCAACCCCTTGGTTGATTTTTATTGCTGCTTGTTTGCGTTTGAGCTGGCAGGCGAACTCACATACTCATTGTATGGCATGTTTCAATTCCTGGTAGCATTTTATTTGAAGTTAGCCTTTGTGATCTATCATAATGACATCGAGAATTTCAAATGCAATAAAACAAATACTTATTATTTCTTGTACTTGAAAAATTGGACAATAATTTTTAGTTAGATACTGTGTTTCAGTGCAACATATGGTTTTTGCTTGACTCTATATGGCATAGTTTCTGTGAGAGTGGACACGTGATTCATTAGCACCGTTTGTATTCTAGCTGTCTCTAATTACACTGTTTGTGAAGAAATATATTACACAGACTGCAAAAGCCTTTGTACCTTATTCAGGGATGCAATAAAACTCTCACTCCACGGGGAGCGAGTTACTATCGCCTCGCCTGAACGTGTAAACATTTTTCGTGTGCGAGGTATATGCAAAACTTTTTAATGTCTTTATTCGTAAAGTAAAATCAGTGGGGGTGAATTATACTGAGATGGCAGGAGAGCTCACACACTCATTGTGTGGTGTTTCAATTCGTGGTAGAATTTTATTTGAAGTTAGCTTTTGTGATCTATCATAATGGCATCACAAGGACAAGTTATATTCGAGTAAATACGGTAAGCATTTCGCCGACAAGTTGACATCCTTCTGCTGCTTCCCCTACTCAGCTGACTTCTGTGTTGAATTGCAATGCATAAATATTTTTCTCACTACCGTTTTTCTTCTTTTTTTTTTCAAACCGACATCATTAAAATCAATTTAATAATGGAATAATCAATTTTACACTGAATAATATAAATTTATATATAAATAAATATTATGAATAAAAGAATGAAATATTATTTATAAAATTATAAATAATTATTTATAAAATATTGTGTGTGTGTATGTGTGTGTGTGTGTGTGTGTGTGTGTGTGTGTGTGTGTGTGTGTGTGTGTGTGTGTGTGTGTGTGTTAAAGATACCAAGAAATTTTATAACTTGGTTTTAATCCTTTTTCCCCAAGTAAGCAAAACAAGCAAGTAAGCCAAGTTTGCGACTGAAGTATTTTCAGCTCTGAGGCAACTCGTGGTAAAGGTGGCATAAGCTCTGGTGATTTGCCTAAGTATCCCATAACACAAAGCACATATCCATACCGACATGTGTTATGGGAAATCACTATCCAGACCGGTTTCAACGCTTATTGAGCTGCTGTTTTAAGTGGTATCGGTTGCTTGTTTTAATTTATGTCAGTGCGTCTGAGGCTAGTGTATATGCTACATGCAAATTTAAAATTTACAAAATGGAAAAAATGTTAATATTTTGAAATTTGTATTATTTTCTTTCAGAAATATGGCAAAATTATCATTAGTATTAAATAGCAGTTTGTAAAAAAAACTGATAACCAAATTCGCGGTCGTTACGAAATCGCTTCTGTTTTTCTAGTGAACCGATGCTTATCCGTGTTTTGAAGAACCTCGGCTCGATAATCCAGTTTGTTTTATGTTATAAAACTTTGTATTCAAATGAGAATGTGCAAAGATGACAAAGCAGACGCTCGCTCTCGTACTCAAGCCCGCTCTGTTCAGTAGCATATTTTGCCACCCTTTTCCCCTTATTTTTCGTATAGTTTATGCCAATTTTGCCGCCCCAAAAAAACTTGCCCCCCCCCCTGTGAAAATGCACGTCTTGCACCGTCGGTAGAGCCGGCCTTGCTTGTACTTCATTTATTGATTCAAGAAATATCATTTGGAAAGCATCACATATATCCTAGATATTTTTTTTAATCGAGAATTTTTTTATTGTTTTTCTCAGTTACTGAGCATAAAAAGTGCAAATGTTTCATTCCTCCCCCTAACTTACTAATGATTTATCGTTTTCACCTCAAAGTATCCCATTCCCAGAAAATGCTAAGCTAATCGCACATTTAGGTTCTCTGAGAATTTAGAACGAATTTATGCATCAGGCCAACTACTTGTAGAATTCGACTGTAATTTATTTAGTAAATGGAAATTACCCGAATGGCCAGAAAAAGAGCTGAAGGAGTCTTTCAAATAATTAATGCAGAAAGATTTCAACGCTTCGTAGAAACCGTTTCGTTTCGAGCTAAAAGAACACATGCAATTAACAGACATAATGCACCGGATCACCCTTAATTGCTTCGGACATTATTCAGAACGACTCAGCTGGAGACTAAACTAGTAATTATTATAACAAAATGTACACTTGCTGATTAATGTACACTCCAGTTGAACACCCGATAACGAGTGTAGAACAAACAAATATTAATTGTTGATAATTTATTAATGTTTCCGTTACATACAAATGCATCATATTCTATTTTTTCGATATTACTTTTGTCACTCTGCAATGCATCTGTCAGTCACTTTCGTTTTGCGTTGCTGGTCTCTATTTTTTTTTTTCCAATATTCACTTTTAAGTCTATTTATTTTATAGCTGATCCACAACCATTGTACCAATGAGTATTTTATTATCTTTCATCGCTTCTGCTGTTCTTTTCTTTCTTAGTTTCATGTTTGTTTTTATTTCGGTTTAATATATTGAAGGTAATTGTGGTTAACTTTAACCTGCATTGAATAACAATTTTAAAGCGGCAGTTAAGTATAGACCGTTGTGCGGTGTAAACGCGTTTGCAACTGTTCTGTAGACATAAAAATTCCATTAGCACTTAAGTGATAACTTCAGTACGTGATGATGGGTTGCCAAAATACTAATTTTTTAAATCAACTTAAGAGAATTCTAGTGAGTGATGTAATGTTTATCCTTTCGTCGAACTTATTTCTTTTCCTCTTTGTTATGTTTTCTTTTAATTGGATCCCGTCGAATCTTCACAAATTTATTTGAAAGGAGCAAAGAAAAACAGAATATTTGTACTGAAAGAACCCGAAGCGGAACACGAATCTTCTTTACGAGAAAGTTTACTAAACAAACACGCTTGAGAATTAATATAAGGATGGAGAATTCATTATTATCGTTAGAACAACAACAACAAAAATAAAAAAAAATCAAATGGAAAAAGTATTTTCTTTACGGTAACATTTTTCCATTTTAGGATATACAGCTTCAGCGATTATTTCTCTTGTTATTCGTGAACAACAAAGAAAACTAATTCTATCAGCAGAATTTAAAATAGAAATTATTCGTTTTCATTCCAGAGTCTTCGCCGAGTGGAAATATCAGGCATTCTCATACAATCAATATTAAAACATTTATATAATATTTTATCTGGTATCTAGTTGGTCGGCTTTTCGCCCTCATTTTCGGTATCTTGAAATTTTTCTGTATTTGAACAGGTCTGCCCAAATTTATGCTTATTTAACCGATTTACGATATATGAATTGACTATGATTAAAAATTATTATTAAAACCATTATCATCTTCTTATTCCTTTCCACCTCTTTCACCTTGCGGTGTCGAGGATTTTTCTACATTTAATCGCTACCGTATCCAGGATAACGTGGTTGGCCCAATGTCTCCCAGTGTATCCTATGCCTGTAGATGCGTGTGTTCACGGGCCGGTTTGCCTGTTCTGAGGGAACGAAAAACCCGAGTTTCTGGGTGAAAAAAATCCCTATCACCGTATGGGACTGACTAACTCACCTTTAGTCGAAAGAGACTGGATAATTATTCCTCACGTCATTGACGGGAATCGAACCCAGGTATTTCCTACCAAATCGCTTCGTCTGTACTTGGTGAGCTACAGAGTCTCTAAAACCATTGTCATTTATGATAATTAAAATAATTATTTGTAAAATTAAAAATCGTATCATTACAATTATCATTTCATATCATAAAATCGTTGAAAAACCTCAGCCATTACTTCCAAACACTTTTTAATTTGCTGACATAAAATTGGCCGAGTGGCTAGCGTATCCGCTCTCCAGTCAAAAGGCCGCAGGTTCGAATCCCGCCATGGGCATGGATGTTGTGATTGCCCTTGAAAGTACTAGTGGCGGTATTCGGCGATAGATGGCGTTGGTGTTAGTTGATGAAGGTTGGTGGAGCAGTGAGACGAAGAGTTTTAGAGTAGATGCCCTCCCTCGATGAGTCTTTCGACTCCCCCTGAGGTGTGATGTAATAATAATAATGTTGTTGTGACGAATGATCTTACACTGACATCATTATTTAGTCCTTCCATGAGGAGGTATTTTAGAGTAACATTTTAAAAACTGAATGATTATAACTGGGGTAGCAAGTGCTTTCCCAGTAATAGTTACCAAGCTATAGCGTATTAAAATATTGCTTTCACGAATATGATATTTATTACATACCATTTAGTAATTGCTGTATAAAAAGTGTTACCAAGGCAGATAAATGATTTTGACCGTTGATCACATTTTCCTACAGTCATTATTAAAATATCCCGTAAAAACAGGAAAATATGACTACGAGTGCGCTATATGATCGGACAAAACTTCGGTTATGTTTCTTTGGAGAAAGCAAATGTAAACCAACTCTCATGCAAACTACAACTATTCATTAGAAAAGCGTTGTTTTTCTACTAAATTTCTTTCACCATTAAATGCTGTCTTTGTGATTTGTTAATAGAATAGCGTTAAAATAAATTCCATCTGTTATATAGTCGAAGGGATTTTTAATGAGGATTCCATCCATTGTTTTTCAAATTAGAAATGACTTGGCTTACAAATTTTAATGGGGGGATTCCAACCCAAGACATATTGTGTGGAGAACAAAGGTGCCATACATTTAACCAAGGTGCTTTCACGACTCTTGCTCCCCAGACTGAAGCTCCCAGTATCTACCCAAGGTATTGAATATCGTTAGGTTTCCAACCATTTGTAATTAAGAAATTGTCATAAAAATTGCCAGCAGATATTAAGCACCACCTAATAAATTACCATGTTTCTAATTTAGGGAACTAAAATAATTGTCAGATCACAGCCTTGGGATATAAATGCATATTAAGCATGCTCTGAACGCAAGTACAAGTCGCTGACCAATTGGCTACTAATAAATAATATTTAGCAAGAAGCGCTGTTGTTTCTGGAAACAACAATGCAGTTTTTTCACTTTGATCACAATCATTGTACTTGAAGTTATACTTTCAGCAGTTATTATCAAACTTTTAAATTCTTTCTTCAAACAGAAAATGAAATGATTACAATGATTACATGAAGCACTATGTACCGTGAGCTCTCTTATTTAAGTCTCGTTCCTATCCTTTTCTCATTTTCTAGGGTTATTTCTAAGAGCAAAAATCATTACTTAAATTGCACATTTAGAAGAGACTTTGCAGTGTAGCACCTGCTAACTTCCTGATTCTGATCGGTTCAGAATCGACTTTACACCGCCAAATGTGCACCACAAACACGAATGATACATAAGTCACCAATGATGTGAATTTTAAAAATTCTCTGTTTATATGTATAAAGACAGGATTTTAACACGCGCGCGTGTGTGAGTGTTAAATAGATAGATTTTCCACTTGGAGACTTGGTTTTTTCTTCCCACCAAAAGAAATTGCTTGAATCAAAAGCGGAAGCAATAAAGCCTCTGAGGTTGGCCTTGATAAAGTCTTGATTTAGTTTCTTTGTGGAATGGGAAAAAACCCTATTCTCTGAGTGTAAAAATCCATCGCACTTCCATACAAGACAGACTAACTCTCACCTTCAGCTAAAAAGAACTTATCAAGATTCTTGTCATCTTAAGACGAAACTCGACCCCTGTTCATTCCAATTTAAGGGCATCATCGATACTAGCTGTACTATGGCGGCTCCTTTTAAGCAAGAGGATGCAGTTTGATGAAGTGATCAGCAACACGCTTGTATTTTATTTGCTTTCTACTATCTTGCTTCAAGAGCAAAAAGATGAAATTCATAAGCTAAATTCTTTAATGAGTTAAGTCCTCTGCGCATTAGATAGGATTTAAGCAGTTTTGAGCAGCATTGTCACGTCACCTAATTTTCATCGCAGTGTAAATTACGAACTACATTTTGTATACTTGTCTTTGTTTTCTTGACATTAAACATTTCGCCATAAAAGTATATGCTAGGCATTGGTGCCACTTTGAGGTTTTGTATGAATAGATCGTGCCATGTCTTCGCTGGGAAACTAAAAATTCAAAATTCTTCTTTGGGCCATAACCCCAAACAATCAGGACAGCAACGAGACACATCTCAATATGGAGGATAAGTTCATTTATAATTATTTAAGCTTTCTAATTAAGCCTATTTTAACTAGAATTTAGAAAATAGTCAGTTGTGATTATCTTGTTCTGTTCCTCCATATTTTATTCTATTGTAATCAAACAGTAATGTTTGCATGTCAAGTAACTTCTTTACGATTCTGAAAGAAATGTGCACTGATTGCAATACTTTGTTAGAGAAACTTGCGGCGGAGTTGTTTGCGCAGTCTCGCTACCAAATTTAACTCAAGAAATTACATCACTAACCAACATTTATTGTTTGCTTATGGAACTTTAAATATAAATGGAAATACAAATTTACTCAGATTATTCATTTACTCAGAGTAATAACGCCGGGACTCTTGAATCACGACATACGTGGCTTTGATGAAGTCTTTAAATACTTTACTTCTTCTTCTCCCCTACCAGGCTTATACGCCAAGTGGCCTGTTCCGGACTCAATTCCATCTTTTTAAGGATCTTCCTCTGCATCGGGTACCTTTTGAGTGGTAATTTAGAATTTGTTTAGGTATTCTTTTATACGTGTTCTTTCTATTTTTCCTCTATAGCAATTAACTGTTTTATTTAGGGAGTTTGTAATTCCAAGTTGATTTCTGATTTCGCTGCTTTTCATTTTATCTATTATTGTGACTCCTTCAGTTGTGCGCAGAAATTTCATTTCGGATGATTCAATTCTTCTTTCATTTGCATTTTTTTTTATTTTGTTGTTTATTACTATTTTGCTTCTTATTGGATTAGCAGCACCTTTGAAGGCCATGACTTTTGTTTTGTCTGTTGATATTTCCATACCAAATGTTATCAGATTATTTAGACTGCATAATGATTTTTGTAGTTCATCTTCATTGTTTCCAAGGATTATTTGGTAGTCAGCAAAAAGAAGAGTAGCTAATATCTGGTGTTACGGTTTATCCTGAATTCTCCTTCATTAGGTATCTTCCATTCTTTTATGATTTTATCTTAGTATATATTAAATAAAAGCGGTGAGAGAGGGCAACTCTGATGTACTCCTCTATTTATTGAATTATTGTATTTCACAGATATTTTATTATCTTGATATATATTATATAATATAAGGCTCTAAAGAGTTGGTTTGGTATTTCATATTCTTCTAGGATTTCCCATAGTTTTTCTCTGATAATTTTATCAAATGCTTTGGTGTAATCTATAAAAGCTATGTGTGTTTCTATGTTCATTTCTCTGTGGTTTTCAATTAATAATTGTAACGCAAATGCAGACTCTATGCAAGACCTGCCTTTTCTGAATCCATTTTGTTCTTCTATTAATTTTGGGTCTACTATACGTTTAAGTTTATATGCTAAGAGTTTTCCATATATTTTATAACAGGTACTAAGTAAGCTGATGCGACGATAATTGTTACAATCAGATTTGTGTCCTTTTTTGTAGATGGCGATAACTATTGCTTTTGTCCAATCTTGTGGGCATTTTCCTTCTTTCCAAATCATATTATAAAAGTTAAGTAACCTGAGCGAGAATTCAAGTTCTGCATATTTGATAAGTTCCAAGTTTATATTGTCTTCTCCTGGAGCCTTTCCTGTTTTGCTTTGGGTTAATGCTTCTGTTACTTCTTCTAGAGTGATGTTTTCCAAGTTATCAGAGATGTTTACAAAGGGTAGTTTTCATCATACCATAGATCTTGGTAGTAATTTTGCCCTTCTATTTTAATGGTATTAATAGCAGCTTTTTCTCTAATTTCATTATTTAGATTTTTAAGGATTTTGAGTTAGGTTTTTTGAGAGTACAGTCTCTCTAATTTTGTTACAAAATTGTCCCATCTGTTTCTGTTTATTCTCGTGCATGCTGCTTTTGCTATTGCTCTTTTCTGTTGTATTCGATTTTTGATTCTATTGTCTTCAGGTTGAGCCAGTTTTTATATGCATTTTTTCTTCAATAATGCATTTAATTTCGTCATCCCAGTCCCTAAGACCTCTTTTTCTTTTCCACTTTTTCTTTATTCCTAAACTTTCTTTTTCATTTTTTGTCATTATGATTTTTAGGTTTGACCATTCTTCTTCTATGTTTTGATTTTCTTTTATACTTATTGTCCGGTCTTTATTCTTTTTTGTTACAAAGCTTTGATACTATTGTCGTCTAGAAGTCTAACTTTGAAGGATTCAAAATTTCGATTTTCCTTATGCTCTTTTGTTGTTTTCCATTTTAATTTTCCAATTAAGAGGTAACGATCTGATTCTATTTCAGATCCTCTGAATACTCTTGTATCTATTATCATTTCTGGCATTTTGATATTGCTCATTATGTAATCAATAATGCCTCTGTCTCTTACTTCCCAGGTGTATCTGTGAATGTCTTTATGTTTGAAGAAGGTGTGCATTATTTTAAGGTTATTGCTTGTAGTAAAATCTCATAATTTATTTCCATTCCTATTACAGTTAAGTTCTCCCATAGCTCCTATGTTTTATTTATATGGTTTGCGTTATTTTCTTGCGTTAAGATTTGCCTATGACGAAATACATTTTATGTTCAGTAAATTCTCCTTTCTTGTCCGTACAAAAATCTGTAAGATTTAAAATTCTGGTGTTTGCACATCAAAACCAGCTTTTGGAAACAGTTTTTTATATATAGGAGAGGGCTTTCGCCAACCATTTGATAGATAAAATGTTTATTATAGTAAATGTTTGAAATTTATTTGAAGATAACCAATACTAGAACTAAGCCTATGAATGAATGAAAAATAACCTATTATCAAAGAAAACATTTCAAGAAGCACTTTTTTCTTCTCAAATGTGAACAAAATAAATCAATATTTAAAATTTATATCTAATACGAATAGGCAATCAAATTATTTTCGAAATAGGCAGAAATCAGTTGGATGTCCTCATCTTCCGATCCAAACTGGAAATCTCTCTTTCTCTCCTTATTTTCTTTCCCTTCCGTATACATTTTCTCTCCTACTTTCGCATTTATCTTTACTCTCATTTATATTCATTCTGTTTCGCTTAAAATTGTATGGCTACGCAAGCGATTTCAGAAGAAAAAAACCAACCAGCGTTAAATTACGCAAATGGAGAGCTTAATCAGATTCTGAAGAAATTTTTCTTAGTATTTAGTCAGACAAATTTTCCATCTTTCGATACGAATAAACTCTGAAAGAATTTTATGTCCTTGTTTTGCATAATTGCAGTTGCCACGCGTGAAGACCTTTAATTTCAGATGTATTTGAATCATGAGCTAAACACTGCGTAGCATTTTTCTTTCGTTTACTTTTCTTGCTGTATAAAATTAGCATACATTTGGCGTCTTTATTTACACTAATTCCATCACCGATTCTATTATTTTTTAAAGATATAATCTTATTTCTCTTAGCGTTCTCTCATCAGCCATTTTAAACAACAGAAGGCTTTTGTAGACAATAAAATTTATCGTATCAGATTCTGATGGGAAAGATTAAGTATATAGTTTTTTGTTTTATTTACGATAGGCGAAACCATTAAAATGTATCATAACCAGCCATGAGACGTTAATTCTAATCTGCTTTCTGTTTTCAAAACACCTGAATACGTCAGTCTTTCTCTAACCATGTAATAAACGTAACTACAGAAAATCATCTGTTCCGAACATGGCTTAGATTTCAGAAGAAATGCTTATTTTGTAATTTTAATTCCATAATGCTTTTGTTTGAAATAGACAAACCTATTGAATCAAAGAAGAAAACAAAATGCTAGAGAAACTTAGAAACATTAGAAAAAAAGTTTCTTTTGCTTTGAGTTTGATGGGTCTCTCTCTCATCATTATGCAGAAAGGAAGAAATGCAGCAACATAGGAAGGTCCTGTGCATCCTTAGCAGACAGGAAATTAATTGTTTAGTGTTGCGGCAAAGTATTTCGACTAAGGCAAGTATTACGCTTGCCTTATTAGCTGAAATGAGTTAATATGTTTATAATCTGTGTTCTCTGTGTGGCTCATCCGAAATCCGAGCTATTCTTTTTGGTGCAAAAAATCTTAATACTTTTGTTTGAAACTGGTAATAAAAAGAGGTCGTTCTTTCTTGCATGTAACTGATCCTTCTTATGTATTCCCATAAACTTAAATTTAGCATAGACCTTGTTGCATCGTATTCCGACCATAACGTAAATGCGAACTATGGTGAAAACTGCTTGGTTAAAAACTCTTTTGGCCGGTGTTATGATGTCTTTTGATTTTGTGATTATATCGTGTGTTCTTCTGACCACTTGACCTGTTTTGCATTCTGCACAATATGCAAGGTGTGCGACTCCGTATGCGACTGTCCAAAACTCTTCCCCCTCAGAATGAGACTAATGCACTTTCATTTGCAAAGCTCCTAGAAGGGCTCTTTTCGACTGGATTCAAACTCAGGACTTTCAAACCAAATCGTATCGTCAATGCGCACTGAGCTATGGTGGTTCAAACGTCACAGGATGTGATGTTGGCAGGAGTTTTTTTTTCTCTTGTGAAACTGCATAAATTAATCAAATATCTGAAAATTTCTTAATTAATTAAGAATATTATCGCTCCATTTATTATTATTATTACACAATACCTCTAGGGAGTTGAAAGACTCATTGATGGAGGAAGCTACTCTACAACTCAGTCTCCACCCTCAGTCCACCAACTACTCATTGATGCATCGCAGCCTTTTGGCTGGAGAGCGGATACGCTGATCACTCGGCCAACCAGGCCGGCAATTCGGTATTTAGTAAATTAAAACAGTATTTTCTGAATTAATTCATCGTGGAATTACGACAGAAGAAAGCAAAAAAAAAAGCCAACTATAGTCTTCACTGCTATACAGTCTATTACAAAACTTTCTCAATACTGTTTTATTACGGGTTTCTGCAGAAAAACCGAACCAGAAGCATTGCGATCAGGAAAAAGAATTCGATTTATTCAGAAACTGACGTATTTTTCCTTACGTTAAATTGACTTTTTGGTTCTTAAAGTCACATATAATTTGATTTAAACTGACGTTAGTCTAGAGGACGAGGAGTTCATTTACTCATTGGCAAATGTACGAGATGGATGCACGATCTTTGACTTTGCTTCAAATAAAATGTTGGGAAGAGTGAGTCTACAGTGCGAGTAATTAGTTGTAACAATAACAGCCTATTATAAAATGCCTGATCGTTTTCGAGTGGGATCAATAGGTTGTGGACAGTGCATGCTATGAATATCAGTTGCAGAAAGAAAAACCGAACTTCTCCAGCAAAAATTCGTACAGCTTAGTTCGCTCTTAAGAAACCAACGAACACAACTTCGTTCGGGAGAGAGAGTATTTATATCAATAGATATGTTATTCACTTTTGTATAACCGAATAATTTTATTGTCATTTAGTTTTATGTGCATACATAAATGATAAATATATAATCAGAAGAACAGGGTTTAAAATCCCACAGTTTTTCAGAGATCTAATATTGTGACATTGCACCAATTGCAAAGTTGGCAGTTTTTATTCTTTCCACGTCATGATATGAACTTAAAGAGCAATAAGGGTGATTTCGTGACCATTTGGTCGGCACTACGCGTAGGTATTCCCTTAGGACGTTGAAATTCGAATTTCGAAACAGTTAGGTGTGCTGGGCATTGCCGAAGGCTCAAATTTTGAGATTATCTAAATGGAATTAAACGAAAATATTTTATCATTAGATGATGCATTTTTTTATTATAGTCTAAGTATTATTTATGCAGCTGTCATGCCATGAGGTATCTCGTCATGTGTCCGACACATTCCTTTAAATCAGTATGCTTATTTGACAAATGAAATCGGCGCCTTTTAAATGCTTGAGAATCCGCAACATTTTTATGTGAATTCCGTGGGTGGAATTCACATAAAAATTTTGTAAACTTAACATACGTTAGCCTTTGGGTGGACTAAGGATAGCATAATCCAGAAATCCTCCACTGCAGATCCAACCGGAAACTTTCTCAGACATATTTCAGACATATAATAAACAGGATGGTGTTTTTCCAGGCGATGAAATTTGCCTCTATCCAAAACACATTTATAGATATCAGTGCTGCATTTGGATTGTAACCTGGATAGAAGCTGAGAGCAGGTGAATTATCTACTCAACCGGGTAAGCGATTGTTATATAAAGATTGTTATATAAAAAATAAAGGCCACTGTTCCCTATGATTTATAATTTGAAGGCGAAAAATAAATCGGGAATAGAGTTTGTGAAGAGCTCATCGTTTTTCGTGCCAGATTTATGACTGTTGCCATACATTGACAATTGATTGCAACATGGCTTTTTTTTTAAATAGTGAATATGTAAGAAATGGGATCCATTGATTAAAAAAAAGATCCCATTTGAAAAACGGATCCCAGAATTTTATCAGGACGCTTGCATAGACAAGAAAGAGTGAGAACTGTTATACGGAAAGACTAAAGATATTCGAAAATAAATTATTTGGGATTTTGAATTATTGGAATCCATTTTAAAATATATAATTAAATTTCGATATTTATCCAAACCACATTTATATGGAACCATTTCTGTATATATATCATATTATTTCTGATATACATACAATGAAAAAGAAAATATTTATGTATACTATACGGTATTGTATATTATATACAATACCGTAGTCAAACTCTAGTAACACTTACAGTTTGAATCTGAAGGAAGTTAACTTGTACATTGGTAGCTTTATCAGATATCAGTTCAATCAGACTTACTACATGCACACAGCGAAACAAGCATTGCAAGTATTCATTAGAATTAATATTTGCAAATAACCGAGAATGCATAACATATCAATAAAAAACCGCTTTTATGTTTTCATTTTAATGGATCATAATCTTGGACTCTTCTAAGCTAATATATATATATATATTAGCTTACAAGAAAATAGACTACATTATGGTTTCATCTTTGCACAGCAATGTAGCTTCTCTTCGTTTCTTCCGGATGAAAATATTGAGAATGTGTGTGTGAGAGAGAGAGATCGTACACACTGGACCAGCCATTTGGCCGAATTATTGGAGTATCTGCTCTCCAATTCACGGTTCGAATGGGTATTTGTGGTTGTCTATAGGTGGGAGATGGATTTCATTGCTCGGCGCTTGACACCAGGCTTATCAGAGGTTTTGACTAGCTGGAAAATGAAGTGCCATACTAGACACATAAAATCTTTAGTCCATTCACGGTACTGATTGCACTCAGACGTAGGCTAACAATCTTTCTTGTGTGGGACGGACACACACACGCAGAGCGTGTTTCCGTTGTGAAAAGCAGATTACGTATCACGAACGAAAGGCTGTTGGTTTAACTCAGTAGTAAATTACTGTCGTTTACTGAATTCCGACGTATTTTGTTAATCTAGAACTGTTAATATGCCGCTTCTATAGCCTTTATTTTATTTATTTATTTATTTTTAAAGGATCAGTTGTTGTCGTGTGGGGGTTTTGTAGTTTTCCCCATCCGGCCCTTAGGATCGGTTAAGATTTTGCCCTCCAGTGAGGAACTTCTAAATATGTATTTTTCACTGTAGATCCGTGTGTTCACGGGCAAGTCTGCTTGTTCTGAGGGACGAAAAATCCGAGTTTCCGGGAGAAAAATCCTCTACCACCGTATGAGACCGGCTAACTCACCTTTGGTCGAAAGAGACCAGACGAAGGTTCCTCACGTCATAGATAGAAATCGAACCAGGTCGTTTTTCCGATCAAAGGGTTTCGTCTATACTGACTGAGCTACGGAGGCTGTAAGAGATCATTTGGAGAACGAATATGCGAATTAATCTTAATGTTGAATTCTTTTTTCATGTTTAACAGAATCCCAGTTTTCTAGACTATATATTATGGTAGTGTAATAACGAACGAACATGATTTTTACCCAAGAAATCTGAAATGTTGATACACGGTTATATAATAATGATACTATGGAACTTAGCATCCAACAACTTGTGCTGGGAAAGAGGAGGAACAAAAGCTTACGTAAGAACACAGGCTCCTTAAAGATGAACACTGCGGAGAGGGAGCTCATATTTTCCCTTCCACCTGCTGTTCCTGGAAGCAATAAATATTTCTCAAGATGGGGAGGAGTTACAGCTCATACGTCCTTTTTAAGGAGAAAATATTTAGTTCGATTATTTTTCACTCCCCTAATGATGATGAGGATGTTTCTTTTATGATCTCCTTACGTCGAGCACGATTGTTGCGACCCATTCGCCAACATTCTTTTAATATTTTACTGCAACTCGCATAACAAACAACTGACTGAATACTTCGAAATATTACGTCGAATACAGAAATTGTCTTACTTCACTACACTAAATATTTCATTCTCTGTATGGAGTACTACTCTTAACATAAGAAATTAAGGTTATCTGTACGAAAACAAATACGTTCTTTATCACCAGAAACCAATGGCTTTATCATAGGAAGCCAAAACAAAATACGAATCAATTTGAAATATAATATAAATAGGAGTCCACGAAGTTTTAATTTGTAGGTTTCATTTTAACTTTCATTCAGTCGAAAAGCAATTAAATGACAAACTAAAAATAAGCTTCGATCAATGTTCCCCTTGCGTCAATTACAGAAAACACCCTGCCGGTAAGCATTCTGGGATTCATTGTTTGTTAAGCGTGTGTGGGTGTATTCCGTTCGTGACTTAAGTGTTTTAATAGTGGATTTTATTTTATTTTTTTTAAATTTCCTGTGCTCTTTACCACCGTTATCCTAATGTTTACGTTCGACAACTGAATGCAAGTTACTAAATTCATTGTGTCTGAAGAATTGTCTGATATGCTGTTGACAGAGTTAACGAGAAGGTAGGAATAACATTTGCTTTGGTTTTTTAAACTATTTTTAAAAATGTAATTTTAGCATTAACGATACTGTACTTCTTGTCCTTCAAGAAGTACAACATCGTTACAACTAAGCTTTAACAGCCGTAATTCTTTAGATTTTCGGAACTGAAACATTTAATGAGTAGTGGTAACCTAATTATAATACGCGTCACATCTTGATAAGCCATTTTCTAAAAATTGTGATTTAAACACTTTAAAACTTCAAAGAATTAAAATTATAAAATAATATCTCTATCTTGTCCCACGCTAGCTTTTATTTTCTTTCATACTAACTGAAATTCCAAAGAAACATGAGTGCTCTCAAAGGCGTGGAATACAGCAGTGAAATGGGGAAGTGAAAGCAGAAAATGAAACAAGAACGCTGTGTGGATTTCGTAACCGCTGACTTTGAACATTGTTTGTAGGATATGGCAAGTGGGTAGCCAATATAAAGTGCAAATTAAACAGTGTGAAATTGAATAAGTGCTGATTAAATATTACATAAAATACGAAGAAGTTGCCTTTCTCTTTATCCTTATTATCCCATTCTTGCAATCTTTAAAGAACAATTGAAAAGGCTAGTATTGGGAAACTTTTGTCAATACTACGAGGGGGGGGCGTAATTACAGATATCGCAGTACCCACCATTTTATTGAAGAACAGGCAATATTTAAATCTATTAAATTGTTGACAATTCCATGAAATTTCCATTTATTTGCAATGTATCTTTCGCTGTAAAAGAAGAGTCTCCAAATACTTAATGATACAAGTCTTCAGCTTTCCTGATATTGGAGAAAAATAATTGGATGACATTAATTAATCGATGGGATTTTTTTCTGAAAGATCACAAAAAATTGGACAACTTTTAGAAAGAGTGATATGCAAAATTCTCTTAAAGAAGGAATATCATCTACAATAAGCAGATATTTGCGGCATAAGAGAAACAATAGTAAGCATCACGTTTCAAATGCGGGGCAGGGAAGGTGCTCTTTTAATTGTATAATTACCACGGAGTGAACTTAGTCATTCACTGAGTTAGTTATTCTGTGGTGACATCTATTAAATCATATTCATCATTATGGAGAAGCGCCATTCATCAGAAAACTGGATATACTTGTTAAATTGGGCTATGCAAATGGTATACATAATATTTCGAAATATCTTCGTCAATCTTTGGGTTGTTTACGTCAAGTACGGTACGCGAGGAGCGGGGGGGACGCCGCCTTTGTTCAGTCAGTAATAACGAGGCTCTTTTGATTTGCAAGACCTAAGTTCGAATGCTGTTCAGAATGCGAAGAATTTCTTTTTTTACTCATCTGGACGTGAGTCAGCCGGTGTTATGAGGGTAGCACGAGTCCGCTTGACTCACCTCCCAGATATACGAGTTATTTCAACGGAAAGTATTGCTTTGGATGTAATTCAAAAACAACCGAAAGCAATACGGCCAATGAGAGAATCGTAATAATTGTCTTTGAAATGCAGGTCTCTCTGGCCAATCTGCGTGTTATAAGGATCCAAGAAAGATCCCTTCGCCTCAGTTATGAGACCGACTAATTCACCTTCTGAAGTTTTCTCAACAGAAGTGAATTAAACGGTAGTCGACGTTTTCACTCACACGGTACAATGAGGCATTCACGGTACTGAGTAACAAGATACTTGAGAGGAATGAAATGTGTAAGCGTAGACTCAAGTTATGGCTACAAACGCGGCGTGATGTGCAACGAACTGTGATCACTATTCTAGTGAAGATGGTTGGTTTCAATCCCTTGTCTCTGCTCATCCTTCCTAAGAAGCAAAATTTCTTTATATGAGAGCATTATGGTAAAGGGCATTTTAAAGTAGTGTAATTTGGTTTATTAAACCGAATATTTAATTTTCCAATAAAGAACGACCTGTTTTATTGTATAAATTTCCACGTAACTAAAACGTTTATCGTCATTTTACTTATCTAGTATACTAAAAACCAATTAATCGTGTTTAAATAGTATATTAAAGCAATCACAATTCGTGTTTGCTTTAATAAGTTTCTTATCTGATCGCTGTTGTTTCCATCTTAAATGATAATCAGGTACAACACTTGAACAAATGTTTATTTTTGTTTAGTAGGAAGTGATAGAGGCAACGGGATTAGAACAACAGTGGGAGACTACGAGAGTTAACAGATTTATGAATAATATTTTTAATGGGAATTGTATTTTTTTTAATTTGTGATGAAATCTAAATTGTCTAGCCAGCAGTAAGGCGAACATTTTTTAAATTCCGTGGAGACTTCCTTGATTCACTGTAGTGAATGAAAAAGTAAACCAATAGTTTTTCAAATATGCGAGTTGAAACTTTTTGGGAGTTGGGAGAAAGGCAGGACATTTATAACGGTTTTGAAAGTCTCAGGATAGAATGTTTTGAGCGTTTTCACAAGTAAATCAAAATTTATGTAATGATAATTTGAAATAAATTATCATTACATAATTATCATTACATAAATTAACAATTTCACAGAATGAAATAAATATACGTCTAGTATTGAGCCAAGAAATGAATTTGAATAGACCAGGGAAGGAAAGTAAGAAAGGCTGTTGTTTTTATTGACCATCGACTTGCCATCATTAAGAACAGCGTATTGACAAAAATACATTTCCAGGAGATTTGTGAGCCTTCGTGCATCATGACAGGTCTCAACTGAGCACCGCATTTACCGACAGACAAATTCATATTTAAAATGGAAATGATAATATTTCGAGCGTTAATTGCGAGTGCGATTGGTAACATTTAATCTGAACGTTAAAAGTTGATAAGTTTATTTGGGGGTCGATTATCCATTTCATACTTAGTTCTTTAAAGTGTCGAAAGAGATAACAAGTGCATTTCACGTAGCGTCTTAAACGCTGTCGATATCCGAGATAGAAGACTATCTGGAAGAATGGCACTAATAGCCGAGATGTGTTCTGCTGTCTGTCACAACTGAAATTCTTCGACCACATCAAAGGTCATAACAACAATAAAGCTTTTATCACGCGTATTATGGAAGACGCACCGGAAAAAGGAAAATTAGTTCGGATTATGATGTTTTATTGGTCTAATAATCTCTATGTGACAAAATACATAAGATAAACGAGTTACTAGGACATATTTCTTCTTCCTGACAAGCGGTAAGAGGTCATCAGCAAAGGACAAAGTTAAGTCAAAATGTTACAAATAATATTTAAATGTTGCCTCTCATCTCACTGAAGCCAGTTAAAAAATGTTTATTTTAAGTGTTTCAAATGAAAATGTATGTGTATACACGCATTTGTTGTAATTGTGATTGATCAGCTATGTTGTTAGGTCTCACTGGCTTAATTACAATGATTTCTGTGTTCGACAACACCCTTCCCTGAGCTATTCTTTGAAGAGCACAGGGAACGCTCCATGTTCTTCCCTGAAATTTAGATCACATAATTTGAATAAAGCTTATTACAAAAAACACAGAACCACTTCATTATCGGCGTTCACGTTATCATTTTAGCATCTATTTATTGAAATAATCAGTTTCTGATATGGTCAATTAAACTGCTGTCGTCCGTAAATTTCTTAACTTCCCATACTTCCTGCAGAGTATTATGCAGAATTCCATCTCTTTGGTGTTGATTACCAAACTTTACAGATAAAAGCAGTAGGCCGAATCTTCACATCTTCTTGAAATGACACCATTCCAGTTGTTCTCCATAACTCCTCAACTTGCCGTCATCTGTAAATAAACGAATGCCTCCTCATGCGCCACGGATGATATAATACGTATGCGGTATAAAATAGCAAATACCTAATCTGAAAGCATTTTAATATCAATTGCAACCGCTAAAACTGTTATTGTCACCACATTCAATATTCATGAGATAATAGAATATAAAATATTAAGGACACCTTGCTTTGGAGACTAAAGACTGAATTTTAAATTCACTTAAAATCTCCAAAGAGCATAAAATTTCAACTCAAACTGAGAGATGAAAAACATTTTCCAGCAGATATTTATACACATCCATGATACAATAATATTTGAACTCATAGGTTGAAAAACTGTCCGATAGCTGAAGTTTGAGATGCCATCAGAATTTGTTTTCTCTTTAAATGTCTGATTAGATTTAATCTTTCATATTATTTGTAGCAAAATTAGAAGCAGCTCCCATCACCAACTCTTACACAATTTTCATTAAGTTGGTTGTAATTAACAGGTTTAAATTCTTGTTTACAAGTGAGCAAATTAACTTACCATCTCATAAAGAGGATTGCGACCAGTGGTGAGCTATGGAAATTTTAACGAAGGGCTCGCATCGTCGAGCAAAAAAAAAAAAAAGCATAACTTAGCCCTTATAATATTTATATTGCGACTTTGTAGAGATATGATAATTCCTGTAGGATATCAATCATTAATGCTAGATCTCTTTTAAAAATTCCAAATTGAGAAGTCGGCTTAAAAAGCCCTTATATTTATCGTTCGATGCTAAATGCTTGCATAAAGCTTCCAAACACACGGCCGATCTTTAAAATTTCGATACCAAGGTCTTTTGCAATCGTATTTAATTCTCGTTGATTTTTTGGTGATTGTTGATACAAAACATATAATTTATCCATAAATATTTCAAAATATTTATTTCTTTAATATTTTTATCGAATATCGTCTAATGCTAATTGTAAACGATGAGCAACACAATGCCAAATCACAATGTTTGGAAATATTTGTAGAAGTTTGATTGCAACACCTGATTTGTTTCCTAACATTACACCACCTCCATTAGAACAAAATGCAATGAGATGATTTTTTAAATAGTTATCAGAAAATCCATATGAATTTAAATTAACAATTGTAGTAGCATGTATACATTCCTCGGTGGGATTTTCTAGTTATACAAGATTATTAAACAAGAAGAACAAGGGGCTCGCAAATTTGAGAAAAATTTAACAAAGGGTTCGCGCGACCTTTATAGCTCATCACTGATTGTGACTATGCTTCCTAGAATTGAAAATACCGATGTATTAGCGTTCCCTTTATCTTAGTTTTATTTCAGAAAATTATATCACTTACCGACCAGGAATGGTGTTACTTACAAGATTTAAGATATTGCATAATCCTTTCATATCTAGTAACGTTTGTAGTAGATTAATGTTAAATAAGGTTAGCTGTTAAAAGTTAGAAAAATATTAAAAAAATTGGCAAAAGATTGAATTTATCTAATGATTCACACGAGGTAAATATTTAATATTTGCTTCTTCATTAGAAGTAAAAACAGTTTTAGAAGTAATGGGATGATAGGATGATAAAGGTTTTTAGTATAATTAAATTCTTTCTGACCAGCACGATGCATAAAAATTCCTCAACTTGAGAAATATGTAAATATCAGAGAGAAAGGACCGTCCATTCTTTCTCTTTGAAACACCAGTGTAGTTTCCCACGGCCGGTGATGGTGACATTCCCCCACTCCCGCAATTCATTTGCTTATTTAATTTTTGTAATTTCCAAGATTTCATTCGCTACACAAAAAAGGAGGTGACAGACAGGATCCTGCGTAAATGCAAACAAATATTACTTATGGCACAAAAACATGGCGTTTCTTTAGTCATAAATGTTATTCACTAATGCTGAGTGGGAAAATATATTTGCAAATTGTTGAAGGAAGGCAAAGTTACTTTGAATTACGGCCGAGGCAATTAAGGCCTGGATCCAATACATCATTCTTTTCAGTTCACAGCCATTCTTCAACTTATTGATTCATATTTTGCTATGACATTGATGTTTTTCAACGTCTTTCGGTGGCAGATGATTCTCCAGAAACTACTATTCTGGTTATTGAAGACCTGAAGTGTCTTGAAGACAGTTCCATGTTCAGTCTTCAGGGTTTCGGGATTATTATACCGTTAACCCATTCATAGCACTAATACTATTATATTATAGGTTAACCTTTCATGGTGAGATTTGCGCAAACCTCAATAAAACTAATCTTTATCTTAGTTACGTACTACCAACGGAGTGCATTTATAAGAAAGACAATACACTTTCATTTTAGTTACAGAAAACTATTCTCGTGTAGAATGCAAGGAACGAATCTTTTATAAGAACTCGTCAGACGAAAGTAATTTAGCTTTATATATATATATATCCTGCACACTCGAGGTACAAGAATCTGTAGCATCTGAGTCGTGTGTAGGTTTCAGGTAAGGATTGAGAAACAAATCTATTGACATTTTCTTTGAAAAGACGGAGATTATAGTTGTTGGAAAATAGATAATAAAGACTGATCTTGAACGAAACAGATAGATGGAATAAACGAAGAGGAAGAGAAACAACGGCAAACACGATATGTTTGCCGTTGTAATAAAAATGGGTGATGGCCAAAAGTTGCTCTTGTTCTAACAGATTCAATAGAAAGCAGAGAAATTGTTTGCCAGAGCTTACTGGAGCAGTGACCGATGAAGTATAAGAGAGGGGAGCTGAAACAGATCACTTTTGAGATAGAGAATGAGGTGAGGCTGTGAGAGGAGGATTATCTTGTGAGTCGAATTGCTCTCTTCTGAATCAAGAATTTTTAGGATGGCTTTGGGTGCACCACGCCCAAATGTGTAAGCAGTATTATAAGGATGGATGGATTTGTACAGGATTAGTAGCTGGAGAGATTTCAAACAGCATCTTCAGCGTAGAAGAACGCGTAATGTTTTAGAGGCTGAGGAAGCTAAGTGATGTGTTGATGCTAGGAGAAGTTGGAGGTAAATGTTAGTCCGAGTAGAGAGGAAGAAAGTTCTGATTATTTTTAGTGATTTGTATACTATTGAGGATAAGAGAAGATGAATTGAGTTTCTTATTACGAGAGAAGAATGCAAGATTGAAGGATGATATGGAGATCGATGTATAATCACTACTTGAATTAAATTACAAAATTAAATGGTTTATGAAAAGATGAAATGAAAAGAAAGGATGAATGGAGTATGTTATCATCAGTACAGCTGTAGATAGGATTAGTGTCGATTAAGAGCATTTACGTATATGACAAATAGAGTAGGTGATAAAGTCCTGTGGCATTCCTGCATTGGTGCCGAAGACCTAAGAGAGGATGGAACCACTATGACAAGCTATGAACACCAGAGAGAAAGCTGCTTATCAAATTACCCTGTGTAATTTGATAGTCACGGTTGTCATGACTTCCAAAACGTACCGCATATTTGTGGCATAAAGTTTGACCCTAGCACATAACGTTAGTCTGCACCTCACAAACGTGCAGACCGAAGCGAAGGAAATTACGATATTTTAGTGCTACGTGTGCGCCTGCTGCTAGGTTAGTCCTTTCATATAATAAAACAGTTATTCCCATGGCAACAACAGGTTCTGATTTTGGTTGAAAATCACATACTTTCAAACGTTTTGTTTTCCTATCAGAACAAACCTACCAAATGAACTGTTTTCTCCAAAGACGATGAGAAGAAACATTCTTAAATGTCTTCCTTCTTATTCCCTTGTTTACTTGCCGTCTCCAGCGAAATAAATAGGCAATTGATTCACTAAAGGCAACGGCTTCGATGGAAAATCCCCGATAACTCGCATTTTTATTATCGTCTGCCTTTTATCCATCCCTTCAGATCACATCGAGTTAGGAGTTTTGATCTGACTTTTAAATTTCTATTTAGCGAACGTGCAGGCAAACACTTGAACCGAGTGATGCATCAAAAAAAAAAAAAAAAAAGAGAGAGAGAAAAGGTGAAAGAGGAACATCGGTACGGTTCGTTGGATCAAGCTTGTGTTAGGAATGAGGAAGCCCAAGAGAACTTCTACGAAATCGTTTAACACCTCCATTAATACTTGTCACATCTTGTAAGTCGCCTGAGAAGAAAAATAGCGAAATCCGTTTTAGTGTGTGCAGAAGCTGCAGCTTTCTGAAAAAAATACTCTCGCACTAGTGATCTGAAAATGCTTTTTAGTTACTTAATAATTTTTTTATTCATTTAGTGACTATTGGAAAAAAAAAAGTAGCCCAGTGTCCTTGGTATACGCGCACTGTAAAAGTGGGTATGGAAACCATACCCACTAAGAATGCTTGTGCCGCAAATTCAACCGGACTCAGAATGTTTACAATTAGAGTACCCTGTTGTTTGGATGGTAACATTATGTCACATCCGTTTATTGTAATTAATTGGTTGTCCTATTTGTATGATTAATTTATGTTTAGCTGCTGCTGATCAGTGCTGTCAGAGGCAGTGAGCCTCGCATTTGAAACAGCACATACACTAAGAAAAACTGATTTCCCTTGTATATAAATTCAAATTCTTATGATCAACAATTTAACTCAGAAAAATCTTCATTGGCTGTGCCAATGAAGATTTTTCATATATTTTAGTTCGCTGATGAGATATAACCGGTGTTAGCTCGCAAGGTTACGAAATTCACTAGTCTTCCTCTCTGTTTGGTCACCCCCCCCCTTAATCTATCCATCTCTTTTTGTAGCCGATCTTTTCACTACAAGCAGTGACTACCTTGTAATGAATGTCTGTGCGTGTGTTGAATAACTTACATGTTCACATTTTAGAACAGATCCTGTGTTCTAAAAATCAAATATATTATTCGGTTGATTTAAAAGAATAAATAAAAAATTAATATGTTCAGAAATACTACATAGTAGAAATCCGTTAAAGCGATTTGTACAACGGTGTGGTATAATGAATGCCAATTATAAAATGATCCAGTCACAAACAGGCAATTTTTATAACGACTGACAAGTCTACTGAGAATTAGAATAAACTCCAATGTATTTCATTATGGTAAGTAGGACATCGTCAGGGAGAGAAGAGGTCGGTTAAAAACATGAAAAGCATAAGATTTGACTCTTGTAGAGTGTGTTTACTTGCTGGTATCTCGGTCACAGCCGAGTTATCGAGAGAATGCAAAATTGGAGATCAAAGCGAAACAATGGGTAGACGTTGTTTTTTCAAATATAAAATTACATAACTTGTTATTACAAAAAAAAAAAAAAATTAACAGTTAATGGCGAACTTACCAAAAAACATTTGAGTGGCATACAATCGGAGTTAAGATTCCGATGGTGTCGTAGAGTTTCACAAATCTCAAGGATCAGACACAAATCTAATGAAATGAAGATTAGATTTCATTTCAATGGCATGGTAGGAAAGGCCAAACTTTTAAGATTCTAAGAAGTTGATGCAGTCCTTGTGGTCTTAGATTCTAATATTACCAGGATGGCCCGTTTCTTCCAATTATAGCAAAGTCGAAAGAGGTGGAAATTCCTCATTGATAGGTGTAGAAACCGAAATAGTTCCGAGCTGGTTTTGAAGGTGGTGTATAAATTATACTTGCGAAGAATCTGTACTATTGATTCCGATATTCTTTTAAGGTTGGGTATGGAGATTCTTTTTATATCATACCGTAGCCTGGTTGAGGGTTGGTATCTGTCGCAGATTTTCTGATGGTTTGGTTATATCTATTAGTACTCAACGTGAATTTTATATTACGTCTTCGAATAAAGCGAATCAGAATAAATTGCATGAGTGTATAAGTTATGATAATACATGTCTTATGTGAATGGATGATATGGAAAAAGCCGAATGTATCTGCCAGTGAAAGAAATTTTCTCTAAACAGGAAAATCAATACTACCTACAGAAGTGCAAGAATAGTTTTGACAATACCTTTAATTATGAGACGTTATCTGATACTTTTTATGCATAAATCTGTTTCTTAAAGTAACAGTACCTTAAAAATATTTGAGAGATGACTATCCAGCAGTTACTACGTGGAAAAAAATTGACAGTTACAAATAATAAAATGAAATAAATAGTAAATATTATTTATTTTACTGTTATTTATAATAACTGTAATATATATTTATATTAATATAAATGCGACTGCCGGGAATGCAATTAAGGGTCGTCCTCAGGACGACCCTTAACTGCATTCTGTATATTGTATTTTTTATGAAACCTTCCATGTTTCTTGAAGGTTTCATAAAAAAAAAAAAAAAAAATTAAAAAGTAGGTGAAACGAGAAGTGCTCGTTATAACAAAAAAAAAAAAAATGAATGCGATAGTAAAAACTGGAAAGTTCCAAAATTGCTAATATTATTACGATGATTTACTGCAAATTCGGTGAATTCCATCATATAATCCCATCGTTCAGAAAGTATTTGAATATCAGAAACCAGCAGAAGTGGATTTCATTATGAAAGAGTTTTCATAAGGGAAGATAAACAAGTAAACATGAAATACCATCCTCGTCTTATTCTTCAGGTATCAGTAACGCTGGGATCACTGCCAGTCTTTTCTAAGAATTTCTAAGGATTCTTTACTGTAAATTTGTAAGACGACGCATCTCATTCCAAAAAAAAAAAAAAAACATGCAAATCAGCCTAAGAATATGCATACGGCATTAACAGATAACACTTGCATCATCAGACTTTAGTGTAAACATGAAAGTATTTACATGCAATATTAACAGTGTTGTAATCATCAATTGTCGTACCAATTGCTTCTTTTTAGATTCTCGGACATTTTGGAATATTACGTTAAACCCTAAATAAGTAAATTACGATAACCGATGGTAGCATATATATTTTGGCAACAACCTGTCAAACCGTCTGTTGAATTTTCCTAATGATGCAAATAAGTATTAGCGCTTTCGAAGTGGGTGCGGATAAACAGATGATATAAATTAATTTGTAAGACCACCACCGCCTACTGGGAGGCCTGAAGTTGGCTTCAAATAATTCTTTGGTCTCTAGGGCGGGGTTTCCAGATTACATATAAGATATAGGAACATCGTGTCATTCGGTACTCAAGTACTACCAAGTTTACAATATTTCTTAAGTTACTCAAAAATAGCAATTTTTGTTATTTTTCAGTATCAACAACTGTTTTTACATGCATTGTTTGTACCCCCGCAAAAATATTTATTACAATTGGATATACACACTTTCTTTATCTAATGATAAGAAAATAAAAGGAAGAGTTCCCTTTTAAAATTTCGTTTAGGAAAGAATTTATTTTTCATTGATACCTGAGATTGAAGTAAATATTTCTCTCAGTACCGTAGGTGTTCCAGTAATCACAGATTTACATCACCTGTGCGAAAGGAGGTAAGAAGATAGTTTTGTGTGTGCTTAAAAATACTGGCCCTGATCCTAGATTACTGATACCTGAAGAATAGGACTGCCCCATGGTATTTCATGTTAATTTTTCCTTATGAAAACGCTTTCATTACGAAATCCACTTCTGCTGGTTTCTGATATGCAAGCACTTTCTGAACAATAGCATTATTTGATGTAATGTACCATAGTTTTTTGGAAAGATTATGGAATCTACTTGCCCATACATCTTTATGCAAGATGAATAAACGCAAAAAGGAGAGACCTGTTAATGTTCTTAATATTACTCCTGTGCCCAATTTTATGAAAGAATAACTGAACTCCAACCTCAAGACCCTGTATTTACTGTATTTTATTTGGGTTAATAGGATTAGAACCTGTCTTACAGTGTTTGCTTCGAACTTTCCTATTGCGTTATTAAAAAAATAGCGAAGCACAGAAAATGTCACATGAGCTTCCTTACTGTGCAAAAGAAAACTTACAATTAAAATACTTAAGAAATTACCATGCTTCAAACAATTACAGCAAGGAGAAAATGCCCAGCTTGCATATTTGTCTTGTAAACCTTGAATTTTCGATCTCTATATCTACAAACAACGAGCATTCGAAGTTTGTAGTTCCCTTATAACTGACCCACATTTTAAGGGCGGCTTGTGTTAAATGATGCTCCATAGATCAGTTGATTTCGTCGGAGCCTGAAATGATCTCGGTTTGGGTCCCGTCATGGAAGCAAGAAATCATCAGGACTTTCTGATGATAATAATAAAAAAAGGTGGGTAAGATTGCCCCACACAGAAGTGTGAAGCGGGTTTTTCTTCCCTCAAATCAGGCAAAGCAAAACTGTCCCAGAAACACACACATCTACCGATATAGAATACTATTGGACAAGAAAGGTAATAGGAAACCACTTTGTTCCATTATAATTCTCTAGTAAAGTAGCATTGATACTACACCGACCACTAAGGTTCAGGGAAAACTGAAACATGGGAATCAAGCCGTTGTCTGAGAACCATCCATGAGATCGTGTCCAGGCAATGACAACAATCAGGAACAAGAAACCAAAAACATGTGATCAATGTTTGATTTCTGGTAGATCGAATTTCGAAAACCAATGCAAATTGGCATTCATTGGATCTTTAGCATGAAGCGTCATATCCAACGCTGTTTAATGTAATTACCTACGCTTTCATCATATGTGCATCAGAACATGAGAACTCAACAGAAAGAAAGCAAAAATATCAGTTCTTAAAGAAATAAAAAAAAAAAACATATTCGACCTCATGAACGGTTTACTATGAAAGCTTATTAAACAGAAATAGCGCGAGAATGATTTAATTTTCCTAAAAGGAGCGCTATGTGCTAACTGCCCTTTCTAGTGTTAACTGGGAACTAATCATCCTCTTGCATTCGAAAATCAGTTCCTATCTGTGTTTACTAATCTGTAATAGCTCCGTGTCAACACAGATATTTTTTCCGTCGAATATTTACAGGGCATTAACCTTGGAGAACAGAAATATAAAACGAGTAAACAAATTACATCCTCCCCTCTGCGCTTGCATAAATTTCATTTAATTTTTGCAAGAAGTTATAACTGTTAGCAAGCAGCACGATACCATTTTCCCAATGTTCCATTTTATCTGTTCGGTCATAATTTTAAAGTAGATATTTGTAGTTGGCTAGAAATTATCTCAGACTCGTGAAAATTATGCTTTTAAATGGTTTGGAGATCATCTTGGTTTCCTATTGATTTGTACAAATCACAGTCACTTATAAGATTCACAATAGCAGTTACATGATGAGCAGTCTCTGAACATGTGCTTTCGGTTATTTACGTGAAATTGCACATCATCTTCATATAAGATGACTTCAGTCCATGAACTTCAAACAATAAAATATGGCTCGTTCTTTTTTATTTAAAAAAAAAAAAAAAAACATTTTGGTGATCCTTTTGGGGCACGAAAGTTGTCAATATTCGTCACGTCTGGCTTCCAATTTTCGATTTACTAATCACCTTTCTGTTATCCTTCAGAAGCACTGCCATGTTTACGGTCTACTTCTTTATCACTGCTTTCGTTTTACACTTCCTTATTATGCTAATTCAGTGTAGTTTTTTGTGTAGCATCAAGTGTAGTATTAGGCTCCTGACGTAATAAAAGAAGAAAGTAACAATTCGCCTCTAAAACAAGTATTATAAATTTGCCGAATGATAAGACGTTTGTATCTTTTGAACCAAAATTCAGTCATCACATGCACACAGCTGAGAATTAAAATATTTTAATTAAATTAAATAATTTAAAAACTTATTTTTCTCTTCTATTTTGATAATCGAAACTTCTAGTTGCAATATTGCATATTTAATACACAGTATCTTTTGTTATCTGATGTCCAAGTTTAAACCAGCAGTAGAAAATTAGACATCGCATTTCTTAAAGTGACATAAATGCTGTCAAATCGATTTATAGTTGTATATTTTGACCGCATTCTAGAAATTGAATTTTAAATTGAAGGGAAAAACATTCTAACATGAACTAAACATGCTGTAGGCTGTGTAGAAAACATACCAACTAGGTCACTTACTTCCAGTACAGAAAGTGTACCGATTTTTTCTCTTAATTATGTTTTATTTATTTTCCGTATTTAAATCCGTAGGATGTTTTTTTTTTTCAATGAAAAACTTGTAAATTAAGTTGGAGAAACGTCTTGAAAAAAAACATTTTCGGACTTTTAGAATAAGATTTTAAATCTTGAAGCGTTAAGAGTTTGGATAATTCTTACAGAATTCAATCCATGCCAGAAAGGTTAAACCCTTACTTAGCATGTCGGAGTTTTGTACGAGTACTAAATTATCACAGCTTAAAAATATCTGAAGTGTGTAAGGAGATAATTCCAGACTTGAATGCATTTTCTTCTTTATTATGGTTAATCTGTGGTTGCCAAGTAGCGCCTGAATATGCTCGATAAAAAATACAGACGACTATGGAAAGAACACTTTAAAAATTGCACTCTATTAGCGTAATAAGGAAGTGTATAGTGTGACTGCAGTGATAAAGCAGTAGAGAGCTCACATTTCTCAGCTGAAAAACATGGCGGGGCTACTGACGGATAACAGAAAAGTAAGTAAAGCAAAAAACTAGAAGCCAGACGTGACGAATATTGAAAACTTTCATGCCATGAACGGATAACTAAAAAATAAATGTTTTTATAAACATTTTTAAAGCTGATTATATATATTTTTTCCTTTTTTATATATCACCAGCATTCATGGCGGAGTGTTTTGTTAGTATTACGAATCACAGTAGGCCGCTAACAGTGAAAAGGAGCTTAAAATGTAAACGTTTTTAAATAGATCGTTAAAACTTAAAAATGCAACTGCAAAGATAAGTCTTAGATGAAAGAATTAATCAGGTAGAAATAAAGCAGACTGCAAATTGAAATCAAATATTTTCAGTTGAAGATGAGGACCAATAGTAACTTTTGTAATTGATGTCTGATTGCGGTCTGCTTTATTTATAACTGATACGTTTAGTTCTTTTTTCTAAGAAATATCGTAGTAATAACTGAGATAAAGAGTCAAAAGGTTTCACTTCGGCGATGCAACATTATTCAAATTCAAATTAAAAATAGATTAATATTAGAAATAATATGGTATTCAGTATCCACTTAATTTGAATAATCGTAGTAATATTTGTTTAACCATAACACGAGAGTGTTTAGGAAATTAAAAAAGAAATTTCGCTTGTGTCTTCACGATCTGTAAATATTTTCGTTTTTACAAACTTAAGAATCAATAAAAAATGAACAAACTGAGACCTGTGATCACTTTCACGATTCATTTGGCATACTTTTAAGAATACTTTTATCGAATTGCATTTCACTATAATTTCTTTTTCAAAAACACCAGTCACTTTATTAGGTCTATCAGCAATAGCACCTTCAATTGATATAAAACAAAACTAGATGGACTATTTTTGAGTAAATGTAACTCATCTTTTTTTTTAAGCAATTCTTCCCACTGATTGCCTAGATTACTGATGTTGTCGTTAATTTGATACGAGGAGTAAATAGTTATCTTCCATTTAACTAACCGACACATTATCACGTCATATGGCTTAATATGCTTAATCAATCGTTCGTTATGTATTTAACTGTCTCGTGTAGTTGACGTAATAGAATGAAACTTAATTGTTGAAGAAACAAGCGAAGTACTCCAAGTGTGTTGATTTAACATTGCTATTCGATTAAGAGTTAAAAAACGACTAATAAGGGTTGTAAATAAGTCTGGAAATATATACTTAGTGTTATCTTTCCAAATACGTGTATTATTAAATTATGATGTAATCATTTTCCAAAATTATACCTAGAATAGTTTGAACAGTTAAAATTATTTCAACGCAATCTCGATTAAAAGAAAAAGGTTTGTTTATTTCGTATAACTGTAACGAGAGAGAATCTCTGCACTGTGATTACAAGAAGAAAAATTTTCCTGAAAGTGCAATTAAAATTACTTCGTATTTTTTAAATACTATTTTGAGTGGTGCCTCTTTTGCTCTTCTAATTAATCTTCCTAATCCTAAGAGGAACTAAAATTTGTTTAAAAAAGTAATCTTCGATGTAGAATTTATTTACGTTGTTGCTTAGAAGAACAAAGGAAATGAACAAACTTCGCATTTGTGACTGAATTCAAAGCATGTAAGTAGAATACGGGTCAGGTCAGAGCAATATAAAGTCTCTCTATCGCTACTTCTCACATCACAGCGTACGCGCACAGCTGGCTGGATATTTATTTGAGACTTATATAAAGAAAACATTGACTGATGTGAGATTCATGAAGACTCCACTTTCACTTTTCCATAAAGTGTTCCGTTCGATGAAGTCTGATAGTAAATATTTACAAAAAACACAGTGTGACGTATTGCACGCTCTAAACAATGATCATTTGATGGTGGTGGGACGCAGGCTTTTTCAACATGGCTGTTTTGCGTGTCATGTGAATTTAGTTTTGGGGGATGTCATTTTGGACCATGCATACAAATAGCTGGCCAGTCAACAATACGTGGAGTTTCAGACATTTTATGTGCGAGTCTTTTTTAAAATGTGAATGTTTTAGAAAATATTTTATTACGGTGCACCAATAACAGTCGATACATTAACCGTTTTGGAAAGGAAGGAAGTCTGTTCAGTACAAAACATTCTTAAATGAAGTCATGCGCTTATGGAGGACAAACTCAGAACGATGTTCGATTCACAAAAACGTACAAGCAGTTTCTCAAAACAGTGAAGTTTTCCCATTAGATTCACAACACTTTTAAAAACGCATTAAAAAATGTAAACAACATTTGAATATAAACACAACCCGGTTAATGATTTAAAAACATGACAATCAGATAGCTGCGTTATCCTTACCAAACATTATCCAGAAATCTTCATACAAACGTGTATATATTTGAAATTGCGATGAGATGTTATCTGAAGTCTTTGTTACAGAAGCGGAATGTACGTTCAAGGACACACAATGATGTAAGTTATCTTGTTACATCACTGTGTATATTTTCAATACTCATCAAGCTTCAGAATGAGACCCGTTCATCTGAATTTAACACGTAAGTTGGTTAACTGGAATTTCAGTTATCTGCACTTTAAATCTCGTGTTTAGTAGAGAGAAAAGTGTATCTGAATAAATTTTCGATTGTTCTTGATCATAACACACACACACACACCACTTACCTGAATGATGCTTAACTTTTGTGATGTGTGGGGAATATCTTTATTTCAACCGAAGGCGAGTTTGTTGGTCACGAATGACGAAAGGCATTTACTCCATTCAGTATTTTTGCCTCTGCAAAACAGACTAACTAAACGGAGAATATGCGTATACTTAGCTAGCATGAAATTCGCTGCACAGACTCGGTGCAGTTGATGCATTTATAAACAGAAACAGGGATATGAATTCGTCACGTTCATTTCTTGCAAAGAGCGCAGTTTAATTCGTAATACAACTGATCTAGTTCTTTCACAACGACACTATATGACAAAGTTAAATGTGATGTACCTTTCAGATACAGCAAAGGATTTGTTAGAGAATATCTCGTAAAGGTTGACACATAAACAGTAAATACATGAGGCATTTCCAGTAAAGGACGAAATAAAGATCAGAGATAGAGAATTTTCATATTTTCTATCGTAGAAGGAATAAAACTCATAACCTAGCAAACTGACCGACCAATGTGATCTGTTAACTTCCGTACAGACTTCCTGTCGATATCCTGATTAACTAACCAGGCTTTTCGCAGAGAGACTAATTTATGAAAGACATGAATGGTTTCTTCACTTACGTCAGTGTGTTTGTGTAGAAATATCCACAGAATGTCCGACACGTCTTAACTTTTAGGCGTGAAACCACAAAGAGCAATTCTTATTTGAGTTTACCGTCGACAAAATTGGTCATGTTCTCTGTGCTCCCATAAATAAACGGGAAGATTTATCGCAGCATCGGCTTTAAAGAACAGAGATAGTAGGAGTCTCAATGGGATGGAGGATTGCGCGAAGCACTTCCCATTGCAATGACTGCTGCGAAATTTCAACCAATATTTCATGTGGCTCAGACATGGGTTCTTGCTATCTCATCGATATCTTCACTTCTTTTTGATGCGAGTAGTCCGGAAAACCAATTGACAGGTGGAGCAGACATACGGAATAATATATATGTTCGTGGATTTTAAAAACCGAAAGATCATCGAAAGCCGGCATGCTTATCTATTTAAGGATAGCAGATAGTGATGGATTGGTTTATGCAGTTGTTTTGCGGTTCGAGATTTAAGAGGGGGAGGGTTACTAATGATATTAGCTTCGGCGTAATAATGCGGTGTTCGACTCGTTTATGTGGGCAAGTCTGTATCGAGAATAATGTATTGCCTATCATCATTTATTTATAAATTTACAATTATAAATAGGGAAACCAATCAAAACAAATAAGTAGTCTGCCTACACTAAGATAAGACTTGGAGGTTCTTATAGCATGAAGGAAAACCAGGCTTCTCTGTCATATGCTAATTGACGGATCTCTGATGCAGAGAGTTGGGGGAAAACGGGGAGAATATTGCTGATGTATTTCCAATATGAAGTTCGGGGTCTGCCTCCTTTTCTATCTGTAGGGGTACAGAGGGTGGCCGAGCCGTTTTATTTGGTTTCTTTGAACAGTGCTGATTAGAGGATCTTGCTTGATTTCATCTAATATAGTAGCGTTGGGAATGTGGTCGTCCCAGGAGTAATCCAGGATATTTCTTAGGCAAGTAGTTCGTTCCAAAGCTATTTATAATATTGGTTGCTGCTTTTGTTGAGATGCTCCAAGTCTGGGAGACGTATAGAAAGATAGACTGGCTGGTGCACTTGTAAAGACGAATCTTCGTCTCCTTTGAGATGAGGCTCGACTTCCATACTTTATTAAGACTTCTATGGAACTGCAATGCCTTCTGTTTTCTTGTTATAATGTCTGTTAAGGAGTCTGAGATGTGTTGCCTATACAGTAATTATTTGCTTAAATTAATGAACATCTTTCTACACATATGGTTTGTTTTCAAGACGTGCTTGGCAAAATGCTAGCATGATGTCATATCCTCTTAAGCTCGCGATGCTGAAGGCTAGATTGCGAATCGGTGAATTCTTGTGATATTATATACACAAAATAATGCATAATTTTGTGTATATAATATCAACGATATTGGGAAACGTCAGTCTTCTGTTTTGTATTAGAATACTCTATTCAAAGCCAAAGAGTACTGTACAAGTGTATTTCCAATGAAAGCTCATTTGGGGGGGGGGGGTGCAATCAAACGGATTGCTGGCCCATTTGAAATTAAAGCCAAAGCAATTCAAGTTACCGGAAGAATTCATCTACTGCCTGCTAAAGGTGCTAAGCGAAACTGAGAGCTGAACGGAATCTACTTATACTGCGTATAGTTTAATGTGTTTTTAATTTATCATTGAATGTCGTTGATTAAGATTGCCGAAAAATGAGTTTCGTCACCTTATTTATTGGAAGTCTGACGTGGTTTGAAAAAGTTCTGTCTTTTGTTCCTAGAGCAGGATTTTGGGAATATCTAAACCTTAGCCAACCACATTACTAATGTGCCATAGATTTTACATTTTAATGTATGGGACACACAAAATCTGCATATGATTTTCTTTCTTTCTGCATCTTTTTTTTTCGAGACCACTTTCGTTTATGAAAATCATAAAAGAAAAGCATGTTCCAGTATAAAATATATTGCCACTACTGTCTCAGATCAAATTCAGCCATTAAGAAAGGGCAGTGCTTCTCATTTAGCATACTAGCGCCAATACTGAAGAAGTTACTTTACTTAAAGTAATAACCTCTTCAATATTGACACTTTCTTTCTTTAGTTGCATTTCATAGAAAGAAATGCAGATTAGTAGCGATTACACTATACGCATTAACCAAAAAAAAAAAAAAAAAAAAAGTTAAGAGCACCGAGTCTCCCAGTTAAAATGCCGGTTATTACTATTTTATAATAACAGGAAGGTCGTGTGGTATGTAAGTGCCCACTACAAGATCGCTTCAGTTAAGAGCCGTATTTCGAAATGCATCGTCGCTATTTTTGCAAGATCTTTTCATTTTTGCTGCAGTGGAATTCATTAACGTTTATAATATGAATGCTGCTTGTTAGGTTAAAATAAATCTTCCTACCTGATTGATTTAATTATGCGAATCTTCTCTCGACGGGTTCATTTATGTAATGCTGAATATCGAGTAAATGGAAATGTAATGAGAAGGCAAGTATTAGTAATTGCCAAATAATGCATTTAATTAATGAGCTTTTAATAAATTATTTCCCAGGGGAACCTCTTTACGAATAAATAAATAAATTTACCACAAAATATCTTAGTATACGAAAGTATACAAGGAATGGCAGCTGTAAAGTTTATTAATTTCTTGCTGATAATATTTATTTGTCGAACACGAATGATAAAGAATTTTTGTACTTGCTGTTCGTACTGTTTTGTACTTCCATTAATTCGCATTCCTGTTCAAAGTTCAATATGAACTTTGAACAGGAATGCGAATTAATGAAATACATCAAAAGCAATGAGTTTGGTTTGGGGAAAATCTCATAGTACCGTTGTCTCAAAAAAAGGTCTTATCTCAAATTGTATAAATATGCTCCCCTCACATCTGATTTAACTCTAACAGCAGGCTAAGGGACAGTAAATTCATTTCAAGAACATCAACACTCGCATTAAATTTTCGCTGACTCCAGTAAGAATGCACAGGTCACCATATCCCAAATTTCTCTACTTCTCAAGAAAGAAATTTCTGATCAGGTCGTGTGTAGCACCTCTGCGAATATCATCGTCGTCCTTGATTAAATTTTAATTATATCAAGCACCAGGTTTTGTATAAATTGTACACTATACTAATACTCTTCGATTCAGATGGGATCTTTATTGTCGAGCTGGACATGACAGCTCAACAATCTTCCCGAAGTTTTCCTGCCGTCTCATTAGTGGAATTAATTGTGCCCTTAACAAGCACAAGCACCGCGGTTCGTAAGATTAGATAACGTTCATTACAACTGTTACAAGTTGTTTCAAGTTATGTTCATGGTTTCATTTTCTGTCTCTCGGAACGATCCATCTCAACACACGCATAAAACTTTACAGCTAGATGAATTGGGTGTTTGCAATTCTTTCCTAATTCTGTAGTTACTCAGAATATGGATGAATTAGATATTCGTCCATATTCGTTTATCCATTCAGGTTTGTACGCATTATGCAAAGAAACTGAGTGTTTCTTGGATAATATTTTCGTGTGTTATTTATGTAATGATACCCTCCGTGGTAGACCACGAAGGGTATCATTAACGCCATATTCATGATATGAGCGAGTTTTAATTCTCATGATATTTAGTGGATAAAATTTTTACGTTTTCATTCTTCGGAAACGCGGAAACTGAGGAACGTTAACGTGATTCTTTCGACACAAGAATGCAATTGATAATTCCATTAATGCTCTGCTTCCATACACCATTCCCTTTTCAATAGTTAATACATTCTGTTAAAGATTTGCCGAAGTACACACTGTGATAACAAAAAGTCTGTCATTATTCAGAGCATCTCGAGGCCATTGTAAGAACAATGCATGCTGAAAAGACCCAAGTTGGAATCCAGCAAAGGACGCGAATAACCTTTCCAAAGGCTTTCGACCGAAGGTAAATTAGCAGGTCTCATATGGAGACGGTCGTGTTTATCATCCCATAAACGACAGAAAGCGCACTCGTGCAAAATTAGGCTTATAATTGGCGGAGTCAAACTGCTTAGCCCAAACATTAAGACGAGGACGTTGTAATTTAATAGGAAACATCCAGGGTTAGCAGCTAGACTCACTCATTAGTCGTTGGTTAATACAGAAAGATTCGCATTGTAAAACAAAACCATTTTATTCCCTCATGATAATGTTCTTCAAGTTGAGGGGGTGTGAATATAATCTGTTTTACTCTGAACACAATGGCAGTCTGCCTGTCATTGTGTACATTCACGGTTTGTCTGTTTTGCGAAATAGGACATCTGAATTTTCAGGAAAGGAAGGCGAGTTTTCTCTTTATGAGACAAGCTAACTTGCAATACTGAAAGGATTCGGCCCAAGCCTTTGAAACGTCTTAAAAGGAAACAGCGTTGTTATGTATGAACTTTAAATGATCATTATAGATCAGAATTTTAAGTATGATTAAAACTGCAAATTAAACCATTCCTTTCCTCAATCTAAACACTATTTTCTAATGCTCTCTCACTCTTTCTCTCTCCGGTATGCAAAGTTAGTCTTTTTTAGACTCTTTAGTATTTTAGCTTTTTGATATTTGTTATACTTCAATAAATCTTTACTTACTGGTGTGTATTAAGGACCCTCTGCTAAGACGGAAAGTTTTAGATTCATAGAGTAACTTCGCGAGCATTAACAGCATCCAATCCTAGTCATAATATTCAAAACTAACAGTGGCGATGGAGTTGCTATTAATTAATTTTATATGTGTGGCCTAGCTTTCCTAGTGGTTAGCGTATCCCGGGTATGCTAATCACTCGAATTCTGCTATGGACAGGGATATCAGTGATTGTCCTTAGATGGGAGATTGATTTTATCGTCCGGAGTGCGAACACCTCTTCCTTTATTGGAGGCCTGAGGTGGTTTGAAAAGGTTCCATGTTTGGTCTCTAGACTAGGGTTTGCCGACTCTGTAAAAAATTTAAAGAAATGACAAACCAAAATCCTTACCCTACCTACAGAACTAACGTTATATGGATTTACAAGCTTTCGTGTTGTCAGACTAAGTTCATGTTAATTAGCGTTTCTGAAATTCCCTATAGCGTATATTAATAACTACCTCCCCAGGCCCATCTTGGTAAGTTTTCCAAATATATATTCAAGGTATTTTTTTTTTGCAATTATTATTATTAATTTTTAAAAATGTTACCCTGAAAGTGGTTTTAGTTAAAATGAAATGTTAGTTTATTTAATACGATATTGCAATTCGTATTTTACCCAGTTACTTATCCTTTACTGTTTGAAATAAAAACATACTCCTGTAGAATACGATTCTCAGCAAATAAGTATAGAACCAAATAAAATATAAGAATAACATTTTTGGGTACAAACGTTCGCACTCTTATTGTACACAAATCTTATGCATGCTTTACTTATGAAATGTGGCTAAAGCAGTGATTCACTTGAAAACATTCAATACGTAGGGAGAAGCGAGTATTACAGGGGAATGATTACACCATACTTGGAATTTGATAAAATCTACTTCTGGGGCTAACGTTTTGGTCGAAATAAATCCTGTAGCTAATATGATTAGGATGGTTATGTGAAATTTAGTGGTAGGGTCAGCAGTGTGAATTTTTATGGTATATTGAAGACAAAGATTTTTCTTTATACGAAGATATAAAATTTACACAAGAATATTTAAACATTCTAATTCGAGTTAACAGGAAATGCGTTAGCTCAAATTTTTGCTTAATCTTTCTTTCTTAATTAATTTCTTTATTGATTTTAAGCTATTCTTTAGCGGAATTAATAAATATTCCAATGGGAACCTTCTATTTCTTCTTCAATTACGGAAGTTGCTCAATTTAAATTGAAACATAAGCCAATTATCCATAGCGATCACCATTTACAAGATAAAAAAACATTACGGATTTTCGCATCTCCTCCTATTCACCGGACGTCTAACGTGGAACGCATTGCTTAATAAATTTTAATGACAATTAAGGAAGCTTTTAAGAAGTAAGAAAGGTAAATAATTTGGCAAACGTTGTAGCAGTCATTACCAGAAAATGCAAAAGATTGCTTTGGTCTTCTCTAAGGTAAGTACTTTCGGTAAATGGCTATCGCAGAACAGGGAAAAAATCTTCTGCTGTCGGCAAAAGTATCACTGAAGTGGACACTCGTAAACACGTAGCAACTGTAGTTGGAGTGAAAGAATAAGTTATTGCAAAGTACTATGAAGTTATGAGAGAAGAGGAAAAGATAAACAAATGAATTAATACGAAGGTTTATCGAGGCTTCTTAATAAAATTCCATGAGACAGGAAAAGAAAGCAGTTCGTTGTGATGTACGTTAACACAGCTTTCATCGAGGGAAAACAAATTACTCACAAGAGGAGGACAAGAAGGAAAAACAATTGATCAAATAATTCGCAGAGTTACAAGATAATTTGGGGGGGGGGGGGATTGAAAAAAAAACAATTAAAATAAAAAATGTTCGCGCGAGATAACAGACTGGAAAAATTGGAATTTGGCTTTAATAAATTAACAAAAAAAAAAAAAAAACGAAACACAAAGAACGAAATTGTTAATGTAATAGACGCGATTTCTTTAAACGTTAAGTTTTATTTTGTTGGAGTATTGCCAGAAGTGAAAGCAAACATTTGCTAATTAACTAACAAGATTTATTTGAACTCTTAGAAAACTTCTGTTAAATTATTATGAACGTGGAGAGTTTTACAACTTTCATTATGAACTTGTATAATAAGATTTGGGGTTGTTTGTTAAACGAGGAGTTTTGTTGTGCATAAGAAAATTCAATTTCTTTGGGAAGAAAAAACACAATTTAAACGAAGCAACTTGTTAAGCATTATTTTGTTACTAGAAATGTTTGACGGCTGTGTTAATTATCGAATTATCTCAATTAGGCTACAGGAAGTTTTTCTAGTATATTTTTAAAACAAACAACTTTAGAAATGTTATGGTTTTGTATTTACTGTGATACTTCTAAATAAAATGAACATCGAAGTAGATTCTCTAGCAATTTTATTGACTGATGACTACTTCGGGTGTTGATATTTGTAACTGGGGTTTATTCTTGTTCTTGAATAGTCACATTTAGAGAATTATCATTTCATTGTTCTTTCCAGAAGTTATCCTTTCACAAATTATTGTTTATTGAAAGATGCAACGGAATCCTTGAATTTAGTCCCTTACATTGCTGTCACTGTTATCTCCTTGTTCATATGTGTAGCTACGGTTGCGCGTACTCAAATAGCACGTTGCTAACTTGCGTTTGTCTCAGAACGCGTTATATAATACAGAGAAATATCAGCGTTAATTGTGATCAATGACACAAATGATTGTCAAAAAAGATAATCTCCAAAAGTCATTATAGCGACTTAATTAAGGAACGTCGTAGATTTTTAAAAATTATTTGCTATAACTTTTGCATAAATGAAAATAAGAGTGATTGGTTGTTCTATATTTGACTGTTAGGTCGGCTTTATATTTCATAAATTGAAAAGATAATCCCTGTTACTTAAGTAGTCAGATATTTAATTTTGAGAGAGAGAGAGATTAAAAACAGGTAATTTAGTCCTGAATATAGAAAATTGCCGTTGGTTTTAATGTGTCAGATTTCTTATTTGACAGAATACAGATGTAAAAATAATAGAGGTTTGCTGTTGGGGTTAAATGCATTTAGGTTGCAAGGTGATTAATAGCAACTGAAAGAACTGGTTTTAAAGTATATGGTTAGAAACATTAAGCACATGTCTGTCTAGATAACGCTATTATGTTTATCTTTTGCACTGAAAGTGAGTCAGCCGGTCTCGTGAGGCAGTAGACTAGTTTTCATCACTGAAAACAGGCAAACCAACTAGAATAATACATGCTGTAAAAACTAGATATAGCTTTAAATTATAAAAGCGCTTTACATCGATTTTTTACATAGGTCAAGTCCCATGAGATCTGTAAATAAGCTTGTTTATTTCTATGTATATTTTTCAAAATATTGATGTTGTTAACCCTGTGGGAAGGGAATGTATTTACTGTTTTAACGTCAAAAACAAGCAATATTTTCCCAGGGGATCTATGTATATAGTTATGTGTAAGAGCGCAGGAAACGTTGTTTACTAGTTTTGTATATAAGAGTTGCTTACTGCGCTAACACCTTTAAAGATAGTATAGAAGAGTGCCGCTAGGTTTAGAGAAGTTTCCCCGAAAGGAGAAGCAAAGTATCAAAGAGGTCCGCTAGTTTTAGAGACAAGTTTCCGTGCCCAGCAAAATATGATCAAAAGATTGCATGGAGGAAATCAAAGAGCGGGTCAAACTTAAAAGAAGATTGGAGAGTCATGCCGAATTCTTCGGGGTTTACTACCCTTAGTGCAAGGTCACGAGATCGCAAAATAAAAGGAGACTGAGCGGAGCATAAGGATTCCCGGTTCCAGTTGTAACCAGAGAGAGGGCTTCCAAATGTTGCGGAAGAAAGAAAAGCTTCCAGAAGCCAGAGAGAGGGATTCCGGTTGAGAGTTGGCAGCAGTTTCAGTTTCTTGGAGGCGGCAGTTCGAGCTATTGGAGACGGCAGTTGTCCAGGCATTTTCAGCGAGCCAAAGCAGAGGAGAAAAGGCAATGTAAATTCCCCGAGGCAGCTTCGCTCGGAAGTTTTTCTTTTCGCCTTGGGAGAACAACCTTTTTCCGCAGCTGAATGAGTACCAGAGTCCACAGCCCGCTATTTTACCGATGAGATATTACTGAAGCTAGACATTCTTGAGGAAGCTCAAGATCTGAGATGAAAAAATTGCCTTAGAACTTTTTGTGCAAGACTTTTGACTGAATATGCGATATAGAACCTTTGTAAGTTCCACACTTTTGTACAATTCCTCTTATAGTATGTTATAGAAACTTTTAAGAATTTGGTTAATAGCAGTAAGAAGTGTCATTAAGAGAATCGATTGGCATTTTGGAAGTCGATATAAAAATTGTAAAGATAACTTAACAGAGAGTTAGTTAACCTCTTTGCAAGTAAACTAGAAGTTTAATAAGTTGAATTTGTAAGCGGAGAATAAATAAGATTGTGAGTTAAAGAAGTTAATTAGTGTTAAAATAAAAGGTTCCAATTTATGCTAAAGATTTTATAAATGGATTGAGAAAGCAACTTCCCTATTGTTTAATTCGTGTATAATTTGTACATAAATGTGTTTTAATTATTTGTTAAAAGATTGCTGCCTGATCTTTTATTTTACGACTGCACTGTTCTTAAATAAATCGGCCTTGTGAGCGGGAAATAATTTAAGGCAATAAAACGCAGTTCAGTTACTACACGACTGTTAAAGTAACATTGATAAAAGAAACGTCGCTCCTGAGAGAGAAGGAAATCTACCGGAAGTTTTATTTAGTCTTATGTCAATTAAATGATATATTGGTGGCACAGTCTGACAAATAAATTTCCAGTATTCATAGGCATTCGACTAGTAAAAACGGAAGGTGGATAATCATAGTACGGAGTAGAGTAAATAAGAAAGGATAAGAGAGAAAAAGCGCATTAGAGTAAAGCTATAAAGAATTGGGAATAGAGTAAAGATAAAGAGATATTACATATATAAGCAGAAAAAATAATATACGTTTACAATGGCGCAGACAGCAGAAGATTTTACAACCCAATTAATTGACATAATTATACTGAATTTTTCCGTTTTGATCTAGGATCACTTCAGCTTCCAACTATCCGATATAGGCAGAAGATAATTTGCAATATAATTCATTACCAAATTTCTTCAGTGCAGCCAATTTTCTTCACGTTCATGTGTTTCGGATTATTAAATAATGAAAAACATAACGTAATTTGCAAGAATATCAATCTTAGTATTAAGTTAAGGATTCCAGGAAAAAGGATTCACACATCCGATTGAGATTTGAAAACAAATAGTCGAATCTTATGACGTGGGATTTCATCATGGCCATAAGATATTAAAAACAAAAGATTGTCATCACATTCATATGACATTTTCCGCTTAAACAGCAGCTAGATATAACATATACTCTGACATTGAAGTCTCGAAGTAAAAGGATGATTTTATGTTTTATTATAAAAATAGATCCTCTAGACCTGCATAATGATAATGGAGATAAATCTTGTCCCCTAGTTCAAGTGTTTTTTTTTTATATAAATCGGTTCTGACATAAAGGTTTATCGTCAGATTTCAAAGGTGAGAGAGAAAGAAAGACATCTTCCTTTCAAGATGCGAGGCCACAACCTGACCTACAATCTTGTTCCAATCTTTCAGTTTATAGTTTGATCCCCTTTTTGGTGGTTTATTTGATGGCATTTTATTCGCTTTTGAATTCGTTTGTATAATTATCTTTTGTTTGTAAGGTTGGGTCTTATTTTTAACCCTTGTGAAATTTAAGTGTTTCCTTTTGATTTGGTTAACAGTATCTTGCTGGTACTCAAAAATGTTATTCTTCCTTAGTCTATTTGTTTCTGTTCTAGTTATAAACATCACGTCTACATTTGAGCAGTTTTTAGGTATTTGTTCATGATTTTAAGTGGTTTCATGGGGTAAATTAAGCAACGATATTTCTATGAGAAAGTCAGAAATGTCACTGTGCTTTAATGTTTGTCAGGTGCAAATTAAGGGGGCCCAAATCGAAATCAATCGTTGGATAGCACAAGTTCCATTTTTTAAGAAACCAAGTACGCTTCGTTTCGTCCTGTTATAATTGTGGTTCGAAGATTTCTGGAGTGTAATTTCACAACAAAACACCGCCATTGGCGACAGCTTCTTTAATATTACGATATCCATTTAGCATTATAGCATAACAGTTATTAATTTGTGTGGCAGGGATTGTGCGAAATCACAAATTCTGTCAAACTACTATTTGTTACGGTTTCTAATTTGGAAAGCGAATGATACTACTGGGAATGGTTTGAAGCGGAGCGATGAACTGGAAACCGGTAGCGAAAACATCAGGATTTTTGAAAATTACAAAGAGCATACCACAGCTTAACGACATCAATCTAAATCAACCGGAGTTTATTTCCAATTTCCATAATATTATAACATTTCGTATGAAAAACATTTCAGAAAAAATCATCTTAGTTTAAATTCAATTAAGAAATTGAACGTTCTGGTTTTATTTTTCAACTACGAATATTAGCATATAGCTGACGTCATAACTAAAGGCACGACAAAGTATGTTATGCGTCATATTGTGAGACCAAATTCATAGAGAAATGTAACTTTGGCGTCAATTCTTCCGGGAGCAAATTGGATTTCAAATATGCGCCTTCTGTTTAATTTATCATTCATTTAAACAAGCAACATTTTTACATCGATCCCGAAAATCTGTGGGTTAAAAGGTCGATGGACCTTGAAAGGATGTTTGGGAGACGTGATTCGTACTTGCATTTCCTTTGTTTTCACGTACACGGAAAATCAATATTTCCTTTAATACTGTAATTGGAATTCTTATTTAATTTGCATCACTGATTCAAAGGACAATTCGGATACGTACTTTAAACTTTTTCCCCCTTGCAAGTAATGGAATTGAAATGCAGCAAATACTCACAACAACGTCTGTTATCTGAATTCGCTAAACAAGATACTCCAGAAAAAGGGAATAAAAACATCATTTAATTTTTTGTCACGTTAACATTGTGGCCTAAAGTTGAACTGGATTTTATACACCAGTATAAATACCTATATACTGCATGAAATATTGCCACAACATTTTATAGATTATCAATTTAAAAAACTACAAGTTCTTCATTTTGATAGTAAGCATTCGGTTAATTGTAAGGCATTTATCACACTTTGATATCAGAAAGTGGATTCGTCAACTTTAGTTTGGGAAAATTTTATTGGTATCTTTTGAAATGAGTGTACTCTTGGCACCCACTCCATCTCTTTTAAGAGTGTTTGTTCTTATTTTACTAATGAATGACGTTAGTAGAAGCAATTCTATAGGGAATTTAATGTTTTAATAATTGCCTCCAGCCATTTCACCTTAAAATCTATTTTAATCTGAAATAGTTTTCTCTTAAAGAGGAAGTGGCATTGTACACAGTTTTTATTCATTTGTGTCATACGTTATTACAATAACACTTAAACAGCGCCATAAAAAGACTCGAGAACCAAAAATGGTTTATTATTTTATTTAAGTTAAGGGATATTACATCCCATATTGTTTCATAGCCGAATAAGAAACTCAAAGAGTTTCATGCCGAATATAGTAAATATATAAAGTTCGGCGAGTCCAAGCGTAAGCAAATACCTGGATAGTGTTACAACTGACCCTTTAGGGAGTGCAACACTGAGGCAACTCATGGTAAGGGCGGAACAAGCTCCGATCACTATTCTTGATATTTCCCCCATAATGTGAAACCCAGCTCCTAGGAGCTGTATTACTGTTCTACATTAGGAGTGAGAGAAGGTCACTACCCAGACCGGTTTCAACCTTTATTGAGGTCTCATAAGTGAGTAGGTAGACCTAGAAAATTCGGCTATGAAACAATATGGGATGTAATATCCCTTAACTTAAATAAGTTTAGGTCGCCGAATTGAAGCCTTTGAGAATTGTTTACTCGGAGAAACAGGAAAGTTTCCGTATATTTTCGAGTCTATTGCAACACTGTTTTGTCTTCTTTCGATATTGATGTTTTTAACTTTCGCTGTTAGAAAATGCTCATACATTTGTGTAATCTGCTACAGTTCAAATATAATAATCGTGAACGAAAAATTAAATATTACATTTTAATTATGTGCAATATACTTGGCAAATCTAAGGTTTTCTAAAACGTACTGCAGCAGCCACTACAATTACTAATCGAGTGATAATACGAGTTGTGATAAGTCATTATAATTCAATGTATACAAATAAGCGCCAATCAAACTACGGTATGCAATAGTAAGGAAAAATTATCGGGAAGAATTTTCTTGTATATAAAACTAACTGAAATGTATACAAGGGGGTAGGAGGGAAATTATCAGTATTTTGCTCTATAGATGAATGGTCAAGTTTCGAAGCGAGTTAATTGAAAATTTTCTGATACTTCGTTCTTTGCACATTCAGCATAGCAACATTCCGAGTTTTACTCCAGTCTGCTTATCTTTACATCACATTGTGCAAGTCCTGCAAATGCGAATTAACTTGAAATGGATCTCTAAAGAAGCACAATCTCAATTAAAATATGAATTTTTCATATTTCAGACGAGTTTGAGATCTTTGTCCGTATAATTTCACTTTTATAATTCAACTGGATATTAGGATCAGCATTATTTCAAAGCCGAATGAAAGAAACTATGAAAGTTTCGTCAAGTTTTGAAAGTGATAAAGCAGTTTTTTTATATATATATATACAGCAATCCCTCGATTAATGCGCCTATATACATCTTAAAAATAAATGTTACAGATTTTAAAAATTTTCTATGTATACATTTTTATGGCTAACTATTTAAAAAAAATCACTCACCAGGATGAAATAATTTAGTTACCGATTTAAAACATTTGCAGTTATTTTTAATGGCATACTACACTACTTCCATGTACACTGTGTACACTATGTTCCAAATTTTTACCGCCAAAATTTATGTCGTCTGCTATAGTACACCCACAGATTCGAGACCCTTTGACACTTCTGCGCATGTCACAAAAAAGGAGAATCCATTCCGATAATAGGGTATTCAGTTCGTCTTCTGGGATGAGTTTTTTATTATTACACGTCGGAAAATTAACTTCTCTTTTATGATCACTGTAGTTTTTAAAGTGGTAACTATTTTGCTTGTATGTATAATAGTTGGGAAATTTCATCTATAAAGCACGTGATTTCGCGTGTTGGCGACCAATTCGTACGTCCTTCATTTCTTTCTCCCATTCAGCAAATCGACTATTCTTGGCACCAAGCCAAGCGAAGCTCTACAAAGTGTGGAACGAATTATACTTTTTCCAATAGGTTATTATATTCGTTTAGTGCGTTTTCGATTAATGCGTCTGTTTTAAAGAGCGCATTAATCGAGGGATTGCTGTATTTGTAGCGCGCGGAAATATTTCTGGTTTTGTAATGCTCAGCGACGATACTATACATCAGCGTTTCCCAAACTTTTCCTACGACGGAACACTTCACAAATCCTGAAATTTTCACGGAACACCTTGGTTATTTTGTAATGTATTAATTAATAATTGTTAATTTTGTTGATTTTTATTATTAATTAATAATTGATCATTAATTAATACCTGTGTGCTGGTAGTTTTCCCCACCTTTTGTACATCCTGGAGATCGCTTTGTTGGTGGTAGATGACTTACTATCTGTTGCGTCACGAACACCTTCAATAAGAGATTTCTTAATACCAAAATTAAACAAAGTCCCTCGTCTCTTATTCATATTAAAATTTAAATCTGCAAGCCTTATTACTTTTAAAAAATCACGGCACTACGGTTTTGAAACTTGCACCCTACAATACGAACTTGCGAAGAAAGTATTCAGTATTACTAGATTTGAGAACCGGATACGGACTACTTTGATCTTCAATTTTAGTGGAAAATTTTTCTTTATACTTCCTTGCTGATTGGTCACTAACATTTGCAACACAGGTGTTATTTCTTTCAGTTTTGAGACCGGAGGATACGCCGCCCACTGTTGTAATCGACTTGCAGGCAATTTTTATGATTGGACATAAACAGCAGTATTCTCTTTCCTGATTGTTGAAAGATTACGATGTGTGAAAATTAACGATAATTCATGAATATTTCCATGTTTAAAAATATGCCGCTTGGTCACTGATTTGCTACACAGATATAATTTCCTTCAGTTTTGAGAGCAGAGTTTACGCCGCCCATTGTTATAATCCGCTTGCAGGCAATTTTTATGACTGGTCATAAACAGCGGTATTCCCTTTCCCAAATGTTGAAAGGTTTCAATTTCTGAAAACTAACGATACACAGATATTATTAGCTTTTCGACATATTCACGAATATTATTCTCCTTAGAATATTTCCACTATAAAATATTTATTCATGAAAAATGCTTAGAAAACTAAAATGACAAATTCCAGGAGAAATTCTCGCGGAACACAGTTTGGGAAACCCTGCTATACATCCTACTACGCACAATAAGAACCTTTTGTTACCAAGGGAACAAGCTTATGAGTCGCTGAAAAAAACTGAGGAGCAGAAAGTGCATTTAGTGTAGACATGCAATCATAAAGTTCCGAGACAAGATGACCACAAATACTCCTCGTCGGATTCCGAAAAGAACATTCCGTTCATTATTTCGTGAATGTAAACGGCCTGCAATGGCTTCAGCTGCGGTGATTGTCAGCGTATTTCAGAGGCTGCACTTCAAAAATACTGAGTGGGTGAACAGAAGTGGGGGGGAAATATTAATTAAAAACAGTAATGCGTTGACCCACTTAAACAATACATTAAGCAATTTAAACGGACCGGGACACGTTAAGTGTCCAAGAAATTAATCTCAGATATGCATCTGAAATAGTTATGACTTCTTCAATGATAGTTAAATGTTTTTTTACGTAATTATAAACAGAAAGTTTATAATCTATAACAGAAAATTTTCTCAATAATAATAGAATTGTTCTGAGAGAACAATTCTTCTATTTTTAATTATTTTTAATAATTAAACAATTGAACATTGTTTAATTATTAAAAATAAAATAATTAACTATTTTACTTAACCATTACGTGGATTTTAATTTTTATGGAATAAACTCCTATCACGATTTTTATATAAAAGCTGGTGATATAATATCAATTGCTTCAATATAACTTCCACATTAACTAATACAGCTTGCGTGTTTATTGATTTGGCTAACGTATGTGTCAGTTTTCCATGTGAAAGTAGTAAAAAGGTATTTTAGTTCATTATTAAAATATTCTGGATTAGAGAAAGATTTAGAAAGCTTTTTCAGTTAGTAACACAGCAAATTATACTTGCAAACATTTTTATTTTGTTTAATCCTTTGCCCTAAGTTGAGTAAACAAAGTTTGCAAGCGAATTATAGTCACAGCTATTCTTTATGGCTTAGCTGTTAGTGTCGCTTCTATTTTACTCGAGCTCATTGTTGTATTTTTTTAATATGCATTGTTATCAGAATTTCAACAGTGACAACATTAAATTTTAATGTATATGGAATAATAAAATCGTGCATTTCCAACAGTGGTGTAATAAATAACCATTTGCAAAAAAAAAAAAAATAATAAATAATAATAAATAAATAAAATTTAAAAAAAAAATCCATTTCTGTTAGACATATAATATTGAATGATGAAAAAGAGGGATAATTTCTGCACTATAACTGTGGACCTATCAGGCTCTGAAGAGAACTTCTTAGCTTCATTTTGTGGCATTTAATGAAGAATTGAAGGAATTTCTCCTACGTGCTGAACTTGTGGGGTCCCGAACGTGAATCATTAATCATTTCAACACCAAAGAAGATTTTTCTCGAAATATTCCTCTAAAACCAATTTCCTTTAAAAGGAATGCAGTCGATCCGATACGAAATTGACTCACGTGTTCAGATCTTAATTAGAAATGGCTGCTTTCTTTCGTCTCTGTTTGCCTGACGTCTTTTCTTGTCATTATCCACAATGGAAGATCGATAGCATAAGACAGTTAGTCCAAATCGGTTTCAAAACCGATAATGTCGAATGAGCTTACCTTAAATGACTATTTTCAAACTGCGAGGTTTTTTACACGTCTGTTATTTTAATTCCTGTAGGGAATTGAATAATGTCCCACATCATTAAGAACTTAATGTTGCTGTATTTCCTCAAATTATATTTTTTCCATAAAATATTGTAAAGAAAAAAACTTACATATTAGTAGAAGTTTTACGCATTATTAATGTAGTATCATTAATATTTCTACAACACTAACGTGTTAATAAATAGGAAATCGATTTTACCAAAATTTTGATAAATTTTATTAAACCGGAACACGGCGTGTTGCCAATTAACATTTGACTGCATACGTAACAATGGACTCCTTAAGTCACGTGACGAGAATCAACAAACGTGTAACTTCACCCGCGTTTTTCAATAATAGAGAACTCTGAACAAACTCACACTTAACAAAGAGCTGGCACGAACCGAACTGGGATTAGCTGCTGATAGGCGCACATTGTTAACTCCAAACACAAAATGTTTACCAATGAAGAAGTTCTAAAAGCTTCTACGTTTTAGCTTTGTGTTCTTGGTTTTCCGGATTTTTACTTTTACAAAGAATGCGTGCTCGCCTTACAATTCGAAGATAGCCTTTCTTCTTTTACTGAAGTAAACTTTCTGCATTACTTGACACGATGTTTTTTGTTTAGGTATTCGTTTCTGGAATTACTTTTCTATTGATTTAGTTCTCTTAACCCTTCAACATTGTTCAGATTTTAACATCAATTATCTGTCAGTTGTTGTGGTTTTTCAATATCAGTTTTCTATTGCCAGGGTTCAACAAATGGCATGTGTGCACTCACACTAATACATGGTGTTGCCATTACGGATTAATCAAATATAACTAAGCATCCATATATCTGGTTTTACCTTCAGACGAAGGTAAAACCAGATATATTGTTTGCACCGTTTGGATATAATTAATACATTCATTATTACGCATTTGGAAGTTCAAAAGTGTAATTTTTTTATTTATTTATTATTTTTATTTTTTTTACTACGTATGTCGGGAAGTAGAAGAGTCGAAGCAACCCTCAGTATTCTGTAAAATTCAACTAATATAAATGAAAGCTCAGTTTTATCCTTTTAAAGAATAGAACAACTAATATATTAATTTTCGTTTTTCTTTACTCTGTGAAGTATTTCAACTACAAAATCGTTTAGTTGGTAATTTCATAACTGGGATTAAACACTTATTACTTATTAAAAACAATTACTTGAACCGTTTTAATTTTATTTAAATATTCAGAACAAGATGCAGACAAGGAATTTAATGCTAGCATATCGCAAGTTTTCTATTTCATCCATCATGATTACATAGAACTTAGAAATGCAACTTGCAGCTTATGTTTGTCCATATGCACAGTATGTGTCTCAAATATAGCATACTGATGTGCATGTGTTTTTCAAATTGCATTTTAAATAAATGCCTGATGTGTTTTATTTCAAATATAGAGCTCCTAAATTAAAGTGGATAAAAATGCATTTTTTGAAAAATAATTTCGGTCTGCAGAAGCAAAAAAAAAATCACAATCGGAGTTTTTCGAAAGATTAAAAATTGCCGTTGGAAGCGTGTGAGTTGTGGAACCCCTTCTTCTAAAGAGCGATTGACTCCATAGAAAAAATGGATGCATTATATAAGAAAAATAACAGAGAATCTAATGTATGCCTTCATCCCGTCAACTTCTTAATAGAACGTAATAAAACGCGTATAAAAATCACCTACATTTTATCTGATTAAATAAAAACATTTACGCAAACATGTTTTCTTGAAAGCCTTTTCCGTATTCTACTGACAGGATGATCGATTAATAAAATGGTGTGCGCATCTGCAAGGATTACAGAATGAATTTTCAATTTCTAATGGCCAAGTGGCCTTTCCGTCAGCACCGCAGTGAAACCGACTACCCCTGTTTGGCCCTTGTTTGTACACTCACTGCTTTTGTTGAAATTCTGGATGGCCGAATGGTTAGCCTACCTGCCTCCAACTAACAGACAGCGGGTTCAGATTCCACCGTGAGCCGGGTTATTTCTGTCATTAGGTAAGAGATGAATTTCATTCCATGATGCGAGGCCAGCGCCCCGCTGTTCGTGTTTTGTAACGGTTCCATGTTTGGTCTCGAATAAAGTTTTTTTCAGGACTAATTCGGGACTACTTTAGTCAAAAAAAAAAAAATTACAATTTTGTGTAGCTACATGAGTTGTCATAGCCTGTCTTGAGCGCATGCGTATGAAAACATTCCAATTTTTCACCATCTAGCATATACGGATGAGGATTTACATTGCCTGAGCAATTTAAATTATTTTACTTAAAAATCATCTCATATATAAACAAGCAGTGTTTCCATACTGTGCAGTCATAACAAAAAAAACAAAATTTCGTTTTAAACTGTTACAATCTAATACTGCTGCATTCTTTGTTGTACAATTCACTGATTTTGCGATTGAAAACTATCAAGAATAATTGCTCTGAGTGGTTAGCGTATTAGTGGCAGCCGAGTATTAATGTGTTTATTGTCAGTGGCATGAAAGGATGCTAACTTCATAAACACCCGTTTATGCTAGTTTAGTTTACAGTTTGATCAGCGGTTGAACTAAATGTCAAGAACATCAATAAACGCTTCGAAATTGAAGGGTTTGTTCTTCAAAAATTCCTACGCAGGAGTGTCGGGTTCCACTCGGTTTGTCCGCGTCTTTTAAAAATTACAATTTCAATAAAACTTCATATTGAAATTAGGATCATTGTTAGGATTCATTGGAAGCCTGTCAGAGAAATCTTTATAACAGAAGCTGTCTTCTAGCTCGAAAGAAATTAAGAAAAAAGTCTTTAATTTGCACTCGACTGTCACAAATATTCGATTTCCGCAACGGCTTTCGCCTTCTAATTCGGTAAGTGATGTTAAAATCATCACTTCTTTAAAATAGAAAAGAGTTCGAAATTTAATTTAAGGCGTTGAAGATAACAGGACGGTCTGAAAGGAACCCGAAACAAGTAAATAGAGTTCTCGGGAGAATTACGGTAAATATTGATTCAAGGAGGCTACGTAATAAAGGAAGTTCATTAGCGGATTCGTGTTTATTCTCTTCTCCGTAATATTAATCCGGTTAATTAGCACGATCGCTTTCTTGCCTGCCCCAAACAGATTTATTAGCCGTAATTCAGATACTCTTACCTAACAATAAGGGGGGGGGGGTACTTATTTTTTTCCAGTCACAGATGGAAATTTGCAATAATCCGAAATAGAAATGCACAGCGAGCTGCCCTAAGCCAGCAATTTTTTTCAGGAAATATGATGGCACCCAACTGTATCCATGAATCGTGTACTGAATATATTTCTAAATCATAAAAACGTGATTATGCTTTTGCTGCGCGTGATTTCAAAACCCAGAGCTCTGTAATATTTTGAACACTTTTGCATTGTTAGTATTATTGATGGCATCACTGGTAGATCATTGGATCAGCCAACAATAGAAAAGAAAACAAAACTTCCAACAAACGCGCCGTCTATGAGTTAGCCGGTGAACTACCATACATTCGACTACTTGCAAACAAATTAAGTAAATATGGATTTTAAAAGAGAGATAAGCTGTGAGAGAGATTGAAATAAAATTAACATCTTTTAAGTTTTAGTAAACGCTATAGTTCCCGGCAGAATTCTTTTCACTCGTCTTTATTTGACCAGTAGCAAGCACTTGAAATCTGTTACTATGCTTTTATTTTATTTTATTTCGTTTTAGAAGAGCGTATTCGGAATTTTTTGACGGAAGGTTTCTCTCGAGAATTTCAATTTTCTTTCTTAAGAACGCATTCTAGCGGGATTTTTTTCTTATTAAAGTAATAAAACATTGGTTTCATCTCAAAAAGTCTTGCTAGGAAATTTTTTTAGTTGTTCCTAAACCTGAAATTCCTTTGGGTGGTCCGTTGCGTCCACCATAGTTTCGCTTTTATGACTGAAATATTAAAGAAATATTTCGAAGCTCGTAAACTGGCTTAATTTTATTTATTGTCACATTCTTCTCTCTAACCACTAAGGGTGCGGGAGAAATAAAACCCATTCCCCATATTTAGAAAGGAAGATGTTTTAATTAGAGGTTTAGAGGAGCACGCGCTCTTATGCAGTGCATTTGCAATGCCGCAATTTAACTTCCCTTTTAAGTCGTAAAAAAAAAAAAAGCTAATTTCATTTCAGTAATTCTGGTCTGCTTTTTCAGAGCGGACTCTACCAAGGGTATAAAAATTCGTATTCAACTTCTGTGGGGTCGGTAGAGAAAGGTGTTTGGCATCAACTCAAGAATGTGGAAGGAGGAGCAATTATGCGTTTGCACAAGAAAGCCTATTTAGAAAATTGCTGATTTTCTTTTCTTTTTTTTTTTTTGTACTGAACGAATTTGTTTACCTACTTGCATCCTTAGCAGAAATCTCATTTATATATATATATATATATATATATATAAATGCAGAAGATGAAACTCTTTTGAAATGTTCATTTTCGAAATGGGCACTCTTGAGATGCGTCTTCAATTCAGGGAAACTAGCATTCCGATGGAGGAAATTCTTGGATGTAAGGAGACGACGTAAAATCTGATTTACATCCCGAATTTGATTTCATCGGAATTCCAGTTACTTCTTAACTCTTTCCTCTTCTTATTTGAATATTGCTGTGTTGTGTGCTTCCGGAATTTGCTTCACCCTTTCAGTAATCATCGTGTAGCAGAAGAACCAGCAGCGACAATCGATTGTTGCCTTCCCCAGTATTAGATAAATACCATTGTTGGAAGTATACTGATGGATGCTCATTCACTTTACAGTAGAGCATTGTTTTAATTAATTACCATTTCAGCCACATTTTGTAGAAAGTTGCACTTGATTTTCTAATACGGGAAAATCTTCATAGTTAAATTATAAAAATAAAGTGAATATTAGATCTAGCATTATTTCAAAGCAAAATGTAGAAACTATGAAAGTTTCGTAAAAATAAGTTGACCAGAGAGCTTACGGGAATACATTCGCCGGCATTTACGAGTTCCCCTAGCGGCAGATGTATTCCAAGGCTACATTCTGCTTGGAAATAATGCTAGATCTAATATCCACGTGAGTTTTATACTTTTTGCATCGCTGAACTGAAGCCTTTTGGCTCTTTATTTTAGTCTTCATAGTTAAACTTCAGATAATAATTTTAATAAATGAACCGGCCGATAATCGCGAAATTGTCCGCCTTTAAGTGATAAATGTGTGCATTTTGACGATGCATAGTCCATACTCGTATAAAAAGGTATAATTAAATGTATAAAGACTGAATGTATAAAGTTAGAATATCTTCTGAGTCCTCAGGACGTATTCTAACATATGCATTCTACATTTCTCTATCGTTAGAAACCATTACGTGTAGTTTCTACCCACGAGAACTTATTATAAGCGTATAGTACATTTTTTACCATGGGTGAGATAAGGATTGTTTTTCCCATTTCTATCAATTTTTTTATTCTAATTTGTATTTAAACAAGAAAAATATTATGTTTTATAAAACAAGGGTAAACGTTAATCTATTGTACAGACCAATTCTATTGATGTTTCTTACACTGATAATCCTATATTTCCGTACCTTTCGTAAAGTGGTAGTTCATACTGGTATGAAATTAACCAGTTGAACTGGGTAGAGTCCCCTGGTTAGTGATGACGGCGAATTAATGCAGCTGGCACGTCACTCCTCCGCTGCTATTACGTGAATCATCCCCGCTAACCTGTACACACGTGTTAATGGGACCGGTTTGCTTGTTATGAGGGGCAAACCGGTCGAGCGCGCCCACAAACACTCACCCAACTTCGTATGAAACCGGCTGATGATTTGACACCTCATGACACTGAAACATTTTTTCACACTCACTCACTCAGACGAAGAAGACAAATCGTCAGTAGCATTTCAACTGAGATGGTGCCGTACCTTCCTGTAAAAGGGGCTCATTGCCTTTGAATCATCATACGAAATAAATAAAAAATTTGGGAAATATTTATATTTACATACTAATGCAATCCCATGAAATATCTAGTAAGCTAATAACTGAAATGCATCAGAAAGCCAGTATTTTTTTTTAAATCCCTTAAGTTAACGCACATAAACAATAAACTAATAGAAAAATTGTAAGCATGAATATGTCGTCTGCCGTTTTTTCTTCGCTGTAGAAGCTATTAATATTTTTTAACAATGCACTCAGCATAATAGCATGTTCACGTAATAGTATCATTACGACAGTGTACATTTATTTTATTTTGCAGAAGGAAAAGAAGTTTTATTCATACAATGCAGCTGCTACAATGATCTAGGTGACCAGTGAGACTAAACTTTGTCACATACAGAGCCAGACGTGATGTTAATATGTTCTTCTGTAATCATCTTAACCTAGATACAAACTGAATGTAGCTATCTAAGTGATTATTTTTTTTCTTTAACACTCAAGAAAGAAATACGTGGAAAACACACCTCTCGAGAACAAATATTTGGATCCAAATATAGAAATCCTAAATGGTTTATAAAAGAGAATACGAAAACATTTTTTTGCGAAGAGGAAATAAGGAGTAGGGAAAAGATCCAGACCGATTATAGATGAAAAAACTGAATCTGCAGCAATTTTAATACACTTACGAATTATAAATTCCAAAAACTGCTGAACGAAAATGGAATTCTTATTGATTTGTGAATTCAAAATTTGGAAGTGTGGATGTTCTTATTTGCAATTACCGAAATCAAAAAATTCGGTGAATTATTTTAAATTTATATACAGCCGAATATAAGCAGTTTAAAGTGATACGGAAAGGCAGGATTTGAAAGCTCAGTGACGTAAAAGGAGGTCACAAAGTCTTTTTGACATTTTTTACATTGACTTTGACGTTCATAATTTTAAATATTCTAATTACAAAGAAAAGTTTTTGAATGTTGTGGAACCCAAGTGTACCCTTTTGGAAAAACAACAAGGTACAATTGGGTTCGAATTCCGTTTCGGAAGCGAGGTAGATTTAGGGTAGCAGGTAGTCGCTGAGTCAAAATAAACAAACTGGTCCAAGAACGCAAAATTAAGTTGTTAATATCTTTCTCTCGTGGTGACAGAATTAATTGCCCCGACATGATACTAAATCGCCATCATGCAACATAACCAATCGTATTCAGGGGAAAAGTGTGCAAACTCATTACATTCGCTAGCACTGTTGATTGATGGCATTCATCATGTAGGAGGTACTAAGTGACATCTCAGCTATCATCCAGAAATATCATCTATAAATCCGTTTTTAATTTAGTTTATAGAGTGTTTGTTAGATTTACTTTATACAGCTGCACTTTGTGTATGATCATTGTAATATGCTGAATATTCTAATGTTAATATGCCTTTTGCCCCAAACATGCATCACTTTTCGTTAGTTCCAAAGCGACTGTGAGAGTGCAACGCACGCCGTTTTTCTCCACTTGATAAATAAGATGATAAACAATAAAGCAGTCTTATTTCATTTCAGATTGCGAAACAAGAACAACAAAAAAAAAGCATTATCATTAGAACTCGATGAGATTTATTCTTATAGAAATTGCAAATGCTTATCTTGCTGCACCATCTGAAGTCTCCTTTTCTTTCTTTTTGATTGCACGAGACCTTCTCTGCTATATTTGCATTCTAGCTCGTACGACCATTCGCAGCATGCTTAACGTTATTTTCTGTTAATTAAACCAGACGAACACAAACTATTTTTAACCTCAAGACTTTTTTCTCGCCACGAGTAAGCAGATAGAAAGGATAAAGGTCACCTTTTCCGATATGGCAAACGTTAGGGATCCCATCATCACTGTTTAAGTGGAATTTAACGCCCTGTTTCCAATGATACTTGACACCACGCGCCTTTAGGTAATGGTTTTTAATTACGTTAATATTCTCTTCGAGATTACCGATAACCTGCTGCAAATGCTAACCGCTGCAGTTTTAACTGCTCCGTAAATTTAAGGCATGATGACTCGCAGGAATAGCGAAGCACGTGCTTGAAGACGGCAAATTCATGCTATAAACGGGATTTAACTTGAAGAAAACGAAAATTAATTATTTCGTTGTTTCAGACGGTTTTTAGTTATATTTTAAAACTAAAATGGTGAGAACAAATAACGGGTCTGAATCTGTGCTTATAAGTACTGTACGAAGCATAAGAGACCAGCGAAGTGTCCCTACATTTATTGGGACACTTCGTGCAAATACAAAGATTTCAGATGAAGAAATAAAGCATTTGTATGCTTTATTTCTTCATTCATTATATTCTCCGTTCCACCGAGTAGCAAGCGGGATGTAAAAAGTCATGGATTGAAGACGAACCAATGTAAAGATGCTGTGGACCAACTAATGTGTTTGACCATCACTCCGAAAAAAAATTTTATAATAGAAAGTGATCCACGGATTTAACTTAAAAGATGATTTGTGGAATTATTTGTCAAAATACTGATAAAACGTTAATGGAAGGGATTTCAACCCATAAAATAGACGAACTAGATGGACGAAAACTGACAATTACCATACAGTGTGCTTGCCTTACCTTCCCTTTTCCGGAATTTAAAGCAATCACAGCCAACCATTTCTTAATCGTTTATCAAATTCCTGTTATGCATTCTCAAGAGTTGTACAGATATTATGATAGTACTACATGAAAACGTTTCCAGCTTTACTAACTTTATATTGACAAATGACCTCTAAATTAGTCTTTTATCCAACATATTGTCAGATAACTGTGTCATTCTGTCCCCGTCTTGTTTTCTTGCTCAGAGTACTTTTTTGCCTTCCATCTTGGAAGCACCCACCTGTTTCGCTAACCATTTTGTCCATTATGTTTAACTCATCATGTTTCCTGAGAATATCTATTTTGTTTAAATGAAGATTTAAACAATAGCAAATAAGGTTTTCAAATTAAGACATTTTCGAATTTTTAACTTTGCATTTATAACATTGCATATATTTCCTTTTTTATTGTTTATGGGTGTTGGTTTTATATTCTACCCTACACCTTCACGTGTTCATATCATCCCCACTGCCCCAGCAAGTGTCTCCTTGCTTTCAGAAACCACGTGACACAAGTTTGAAAGAACAACCTTCACCAGAAAGATCTCCAAGTATCCGCTTTATTTTCTGCTTATTCCCAACTATATATTCATGCTTATTTCGAATTCGCGTCTTACTTATTGCCTCCCAGTTATGAATTCAGTTCTTAATTATTCCAATTTTTATATTGGCTTGAATGAATAAATCATTGTTTGAACATTAATGAATATTCTATCATTCGTTTTTTTTAATTAATTATCAACATTTTCATGAAATTAAAGTCGATATATTGTAATGTTTTTAAAGTTTTTATATTAACTTTTGTTAAACGCACATCTGATTTACCATTGCCATCAGTAATGGAGACAGAAAATTTTAATCTTTTAATATTTAATGTTGTCTTTTAACACTATAATACTAGGCTCTTATAGAGAAATTAGCATATACCATGATAAAAGAAGCAAGTCTTAGTTTTCCCACTCTTGTAGAATCGACACTTTTTCTCGATCGACTACTTATTTTGGCAAACTGCCAATTGGTGAAGCTTAACATACAAACCACGAATAGGCAGAGAGAGACTGCCATGTAAACAATTTGGTAAAATAGGTATTCGCATTTCTCGAAATGATCAATATAAATATTCAAGCACTGATGCCTGAGGTGCTAATCTGGAGTATCATAGCATTAGTATTCACCTTCCCGCTAGTTTCCATTACTAATATGAAGACTATTTCTTTTCAATTTTTAAGTTGTGGGGGGGGGGTTGCACAGCAAACCAATTCTTAACCTAATTAACAGGCGGGTTAAAGAGCAAAATGTATGAACGTATTAAGTTGCTATTTCAATCAGCTGTCCCTTCAGTTAGTATCCTGTTTAGCAAATAACTACAGTAAAGCACTTAAATTGAGATCGAGTTGTCATCACTTGCGTGCTGTTTCTCATTCACCTCTCAGTATAACTTGAACGCTCATTTCTATTTTCTACTATCAGACTTTTTTTTTTTTTTTCAAATTAGTCAGGATGTACTGTCCCAGATGCTACCTTTAAAATGTGACATCGCGCTGGAGTATATTATCCAGGTTTCCAAATGAAGATCGTTTTATTTCGAGCCAAGCAACCCCAATTGTACAACTCGTAAAAAGAAATTTCTTCATTCACCAAGCAGCTTCTAAGAATACCGGGAAAGTTTTTCCCTGCATTCTTTCATTCTGCAAATGGGAAGAGCTTTTCCATGATGTCAATCCAGGCCAAAGACGTCATTTATTAAAATCCTTTACGTTAATATTTTCCGAATCGCGAGCATTCGGAAATAGACAAATTAAGCTTCATTTGTGTTTGAATTAACATTAAGGAAAATATGTTAGGAAGGACAAAATCGATTCGAAAATTGAACAAATACATTTCATAACATAAAGTGCAAAGAAATGGTGTGCATCCTGTAATTACGGCCGAAACAACGAAGACATTAAGACGTTAAATTATTTAATTAATCGAAGTAACAGACTCAAGTCTGCAGTTTTGTTTTATTAATTTACCCACTTCCAATATAGAGCAGGTTTCTCAGACAACTCTCAGTCATATTGCTTCCATAATTATGAACAAGAGATAACAGAATAAGCAGGCTCCTCTATTGAATATTCATGCAGCAGTCAAACTGAGGAAGTTGGAACATACGGTTGGATTGTGGCCAAACTATAATTACTGCTCATTGTCTGGATTAGCCAGTCGATCATACAACGCACAAAACCTGAAATTATTCTCGAAACCACGTGCTGACCAGCGATTGTCAGTTTCATTGGCAACTTGACAATGATTGTTAAGCTTCCAATGGCCGAAAGGAATTAATGAATCTTCAATTAAGCTTAAAATTCGCTGCAAACAGGATGTCGGTATTTACTTAACATATACGTAGGAAAGTACTCGATAACATTTTAGATAAAACCAGACATCTAAGTATTATTTTGATGGCAGTAATTCAAATTATCATTTTTATTTTGTTTGATAGCAGCTCATGATAAAATTAAATTATTTCTATCTTCAGAAATAAATGAAATAGTTTTGATTATTACTCTTCTTCTACGCGTTATTCCCGCTTCCTATGCAGGGTCCGCGTGTTACTTAGATGCGACTTCTTGTTAGTACTACTCCCAACCGACCCGTCGCCTGGTCTGCCGCTGGGGGGGGGATATATTTTTGACTGTAGAGGCGTATGTTCACGGGGCCGGTTTGCCTGTTTTCGGGATGAAAAACGCCAGATAAACTGGCGGAAAAAACCCTACTGACCGCGCCCAAGACCGGCTAACTTGGCTATGCCTGAGGAAGATCCTCAAATTCCTCACGTCTACAACGGGAATCGAACCTGGGACACTCCTTCCCCAGGCATATGGTTGCGAAGCGCAAAGCCACTAGGCTAACCGCGCGGTTAGTTTTGATTATTACTCTACTCACTGTAAATTTAAATTTTAAATCATTGTTTCCTAGAACTAACTGCTTTTCTTCATATCCATTTGACTTCCGAAGCAAGAAATATTAATGAAAGGAACCTCTGAGTAGTGCATACTCTCCAGATCCACATTTATCCACAGTGGAAAATTATCACAATAAATTCAGAGAGCACTGGAAAGTGAGAGCAAAAAAAACCTCTTGTGAGATCCGTGAAGCGTCAGCAGCGATCAGGTATGGGATCTGTCATTCTTAATGGAATTTTTGAATACCTCTGAAGTGTTAAAAGTGTATCAGTTTTTCTAAATAAATATCCCCTCGATTTTCGAATTCCTTGCAGAAAACAAGTTAATCAATACATATTTAACAAAAAAAAAAAAAAACTAAAATAAGCTGTAAAAATGAGTTTTATCTCAACTCAGTGACAGGCAAGAAATGCGTTACACATCTTAGTTGTTAGTTTAATTATAATTTGATTTGGTTAAACATACAACAACAAAACGTTAGTTAATAATTCTTGGCCCGGAAAACTCGGGTGAAAAAAAATCCTAAAGCGAACATAACTGAAAGATGTAACCCTAGATACGAGGCATCCAAGATCCTTCGAACTGTTTTTCAGTAAAATAGTCAAATTTAGTAAAAAAAATAATAATAAAAAAATAATAAAAAAAATCCAACAACCAGTCTTAATTTCAGAATCGGTGTTCGAAGATTCAAATACAAACTTGTTGATGAATTAAGACTGAGTTTAAGATGAATCTTAAAATTAGTCTTGGTCTAACATTAAAGCTAAGACTGAAAATCATTGGACCATCACGCAGAGAACTGAATATACAGCACTCTCTTATAACTGTTTAAGTTCAAATACAATTAGAAATACAGTTCAGGGTATCCAAGATCGCACATTTAATTAAATTGAAACTGTTCAGAGCTAGGGTATTGGAATACATCGTTAGGTCCACTTGAACCTCTTTGTGCTCTGCAAATTGGCGAAAAATTGTTGCAAAGATTCTAATAACAAATTTTAACAAAATTATTATCCCAGAGTTCAGTAATAGTTGCGTATGACAAAACGCATTTAATAAGTGTTACATATTTTACGAAAGTTCAGAATTAATTACTGTGATTATGTACGGAGTTACTAATGCTGTAGCGAACATACCTCTTTTTTATCGTTTCTAGCCATTTTCTTGTTTATTTCATTTATTTTTTTATTATCTTTTGTTCAAGACATATACATCCATCTATAAAAGAAAGGGCACACACAAGGAAATACGGAAGAAATGTTTGAGATATTTCAACTTAAAAGACTTAGAAAAGTAATCGACAATATGTGGAACTCATAACCTACAATATGAATTTTCTTGGTATTAAACTATTATGCGACCTTGAATTAATTTTGATTCAGAATTTCACTGAATACACAGCTGTGTGAATTGGATACGCACTTAATCCGTCTAAATACGTGATATAATAATAGTTTATCGTTAATTATATAAAAAAAAAGCTTCAAATGTGTAGTGTTTGGCATTACAGGTTAATAAATCAAGTCCAAAAATTCTGGATGAGTTAAAGCTTAGTACTTTTCTTTTCTATTGATTAGGGTTAGCTTTGTTAACAAATCCAACCAGTTATGTGGTCACCTCTAAAACGATATCCCCCGATTGGACGTTTATATCGATGTCAACCGCGTGCTGTTATCACGCCTGTGCAAAACGTATCTACTATGCGGGTTCAAGCATAGTTGAACTTGGCCACTAAGGCTGTACGCCAGGGTGCAGCGAATAAAGATTTTTCGTTTCGAAATTTTATGATGCTGGAAAACAAGAAGCAATGCGTTTATATTAAACATCGTTTTAAAAATCAAAATGGCTAATAGCATAATACCGAAAACAGTATGTGTGTGTGTATATATATGCATATGTGACGTTATCGGACGTTTACAGATCGCTCAGTGGTTTCAACAGAGATTTCAGATATTCATGAAAATAGGGAGGGAGAATTTCAAATGGAAGTAAGAAGTGGTGAAACTGTGAGCAGTTTATGTTGAAATTACAACAAAGAAAAGAGAATTTCAGATCAGACAGCAGAAGAGCTTGGAATTTCCACAGGCACGTAGAACTTCATTTTAACCCACCCGAAAGCGAGACACGTTTCAGAAAAAGGTCGTGCTCATTTGACCATAGAGCATCAACATTTTTTTGCACAAAAGCTAATGAATTTATTGCATCCTCGTGCTTGGCTTCCAGTAGAGAAATCCATCTCAGGGGTAGCATTCGTCTGTGTTTTCGAGCTTCCAAAAGGGATTAAAAGGTCTACCCGTTGTAGCATTAAACGAAATTTCATGAAGAATTCTTTTAAAATCTGGTAAACAGGTTCCAAGATCATCCTTTCATTATTTAATTAAATGATTTCATTTATGTGCCAAGATAACTATCGGAGTTATTCTTTTGGAAAATATCTCGTAACTTTATATATTACTTTATTAAATTTGTAATCTCTTTAAGAGCTATAATAGGAAAAAACAGACAGTAAGCAAATATACGTGTAAAAAGAACTAATATTTTAACAGTGTTTCCGCGTAATGATCTTTGTCCAGAAACGGGGTCTGTACAGAGGAAAAGAATTACTTCCGTGAATTGAGCTGATAAAAAGGAAGAATGCCAGAATGTCTTGTCATTTCTTTTTCTTGCAAGTGTAGTAATTTCTGTTTTGTTGGTCAAGCAGCGACTTAGGAACATAGTCAATAGAGTGAAGTGACTGCAGAACTCTTGCCAGTGTGAAAATCGCGTCTTTCATTACAAAAAAAAAAAAAAAAAAAAAAAAAAAAAAAAAAAAAAAAAAAACCGTGAAGGAAAGTAGCCACCTCTGCTCGCTTGTCATGAAGAGTCGTCCCTCTTAAACACATAAAGGCCGGTCTTGTTAAGTGTTACTGTATATAAGAGATAAAAAAAAAAAAGCCAAGTGTTGTTTTTTACTCCAAAATGAAGGCCTTTCCCTGCAATTCCATGTCATTCGCATGCTTCTTGATACAGTGAGACTAGTTTTGTGTCCTAGTTAAAAACAATTTCTAGTAAAATAATTGCGAAGTTTAAAAAAAAAACTGCCATTTTTAAATTCGAGGTTTATGATTCCGAAAAGTGTGACTTCCCCCCTACCTCATTCAACTGTGATCTCGATCTTATCTTATCTTCGGTACCAATTTGAGTTTCAAAATAAAAGTTACAGATATTTTGCAGTTTCTGGCTTCTTTCACCAGGAAAATATTCCTAGAAAACAAACTTGATTAGAGAGAAATAAAAAGGATGCACAAGAACTGATTTTCCAAAGGCTCCAGAAATTCTTGTGCATATAAAACAAAGCGTATACTACGAAGTTTAAACAAAGAGTATGCTATAGTGGACTTAACGACGATTCGGAACAACAGTGGATTTATTTTATTTTTTTATTATTATTACTGTAAAGCGACGTAAGACCGAAACACTGCCAGGGTGGCAAAAACCAATCTCTGAGAAATGACAGTTCAGAACTATGATCATGGGCATGGAATTCTTAACAATCGATTGAACGTAGTTTTAGTAGAAAGAAAATCAGGTTAAGAATTTGGAAAATCAAACAAATATTTACGTTTACTTTCATCGCCGAAAGAAATTTATGAGATTCCAAAGGGTTTGCGAAAGTTCTATACAATCACACTTACGAAGGTTTTCTTTCTCAGTGGCTATCATTATGAAATTCAATAAGACTCGGAGGACACGGGAGACTCCAAACTTTCTTAAGGCAGTACTAAGTACAGTAATGTCACTGAATGTCAGTCAGGAATTTTTCTGATCCCACCTTGTTCCGCCCGCCTCTCTTACTACCTTGTTAATAATTTAAGAGTGACACTAAAAGTGAGTTGTGGAAAATATCTTTGATAACATTGATTCAGCGTTTGCTGTTCTTAATTCGAAATCACAGCTAAAAGTAAATCATTCTGTTCGGTATGATGCTGTAATGGATTCTCCGTTAGCACCTGAACTCCGATACTCTGTCTAGCACAAAAAAAAAAAAAAAAAAAAATTGTTTTACCAATCTTGGGAGAGAACCGTTTGACGCAATTAACGGATATAATCTGTGGCCTAAGTAGCGTCAGCGTTTCATGTTAGTTATAACTAATCCTGTATTAGAGAAAACACACCTGCGTGATTCTGGAAGTTATAACCATTAGTCAGTGAGGTAACGTCAGACAGGAATCGTAATTCAGTATCGCCACTTGTGGCGCCGTCGAAACCTATTTCTGTTCACAAGAGAAGATAAACTGTTTACTTACAAGCAGAGTTGACTTTAACAGGAAGACCGTACATGTCTTCCTGTTAAAGCCAACTATTCCATATGAGAAAAAAAAGTGAATTAATAAATGAAAGGTAATTCATTTTGCTAAGTCAGCTGATGGTTCATATTTTCTCGAACCGTGAATCGATAGGGACATCTAAAAGAGTTCGCCAGAGGCACCACCGGGATAACGACTTGGCATGTTAGTGTAGACAATGAAGTGCAGCTGAAGTTTAGCAGCTTGTCAGGTAGACAGGAGACGAGTCGCCCAGGGAACCATGCATGTCACGTTCCAGCGTTATACGCTGCACTGGGCGGTGTGCTATCGTTGCAGTTCGTGTTCTATTACAGCGTCAATCTTCTGGCTGTCACTCATGTATGGAGACTTATTCTGTAGGTATTATGTGGTCTACATCTGTTTAGTCGAGATGCTGATGTGGCATTGTCAGTCTGCTTTTTCTGGCAAACTGCCCTCGAGTTGACTTCGTTTCTCCTTTTTGTAGATCATGAAAGGACAACTAATGAAAATAACCCGAAGTAAGTCAATATTTCGATTTAGGCATCAAGGAAAAGGTAACGGGAAAGCTGTCAGCAAGTAGCAATCCGATGTAATGAGTACCAGATGACCCGAACTGTAAATGGAACTTTTATCACTGGTTTAGTGCTGGGTTATCAGGCGTTGCGTTGCATCAAGTCTCCTTCTTCAAGGGGGCGCTGAACTGAGTAGAAAAAATAAAATAAATACACATCTTAATATGAGCGTTTATTAAATATGGGCGCCAGGATCCCTAGAGGAGTCAGCACTGGCCTGGTTGGCTGAGTTGTTAGTGTATAATCAACAGACTGGGGATTCGAATCACGTCCTAAACCTGGCTGTGTAATTAGCTTTAGGTTGGAGATGAATTTCTTCGTTTGGGTGCGTCGAGACCACTTCCCGCTTATTGGAGGCCTAAAATGATTTTAAAAATTTTCGTTTTTGGTGCCTAGAGCAGGATTATGCAGAAAATAAACAATAATAATAAAAATAGCTCCTTTGCCTTTTATTATTATTTTTATAATAATATTATTATTTAAAAACATAATATAATTAACAAAGGACTCTACAGGGATTAATCCTCCTCCTTTTGCCACAATTTTCAACGATCTCCACCAATCTCTGTATTCACTTTTGCCACCGTTGAGTGAAACGCTGTATGCTCATCCTCAAGTATTTGTCAGCCATCGGAGCTGTTCACGAAGAGCTTCTTTCGGCTACTCGTCCCAGATTGTGTCTTTCAGAGACGCAAACAAACATATAGAAGGTGCCGGATCAAAGTTATGTGCTGGATGGGAAAGATTAATATAGGTAAATGTCGCAATTGAATCCCTTGTGAGCAAAATTATGAGATCGGGCGTTGTCATAGAGAAGGACCTCATTCATGTTTCATGTGGGGCTAAACTTTATGTCCACTTTCGCTTCACTGCAGCGTCGCCGCGTATCGTTCTAAATGGTACGCTACCTCACTCCAAAATGTCTAAGAGCATGATCCCATCCTTGTTTGTCTCCGAACAGCGTAGTACTCCACGGAAGGCTGTTTCGGTCACTCCGGTGGACATATACTACTAATCCATGTCACAATCAAGTGTTTATCGCTTAAGCGAAAGGAAGAGGTACGTAGATATTGAAACCAACAGAAAATTCCGAACACCGAACCTCTCATTCCTTGTAAAGCGCTTTAAAAAAAAATCTTGGTTAACAAAAGTAAGCCTATAAAGTAAATAAACTTAAAGTTTATACACCCACTAAAATCAAGAAAAGAAAGTTTTCTACTTGACAAGTGGCGCAACTCGCTTCAGAATTACAGAATTCTGCCTGATCACACTTTTCGCAGATTTTTGAAGGGCTATTGCTTTTCGTCGTTTTCGAACGACATTGTCCTTCGCTTCCGTATCGCGTTTTCATCCGTCTAAGCTCGGTGCTACTTTAAAGTCATCTCAGGAAACGCGAGCCATGAATAAATGTCAGGTAGCGATATCGAAGACATCATACTGCGGCTTAGAGTTTCGCTTCTCTTTCCAACTCATGCATGGCACAAATCTGTTGCCGAAACTTTCTCTTATTTCGAAGTGAATAACAAGTTCGCCAGTCCTCAGCGGGATTGTTCTGTTTGTTTCCTAACGGAACACGGTTGACCGTTTGTGACTTTATAAATAAATACAAAACATTTTCAGAATGACAGAACGTAATAAATTGTATACGACTTATTATTAAATAGTGAAGTTTGCTCAATGAACAAATATGTTTACTCTGCACTTAAAAAGAAATTAATGATCATAAAAAGTGCGACACTTCATTACTATTCGGTGTGAACTACTTCACTTCCCCATGTCCAAAGAGTTCATTTTGTCGTTTTACTATTTTGAAAGCTTTTTTGGTTCTCATCAGAGGCTGCACACAAATGCAAAACATTTCGACGGTCAATATCTGAAAGTATGTTCATTGTAATAACTAACACAGTTCTCCTGTAAAATGTCGTAATTTCTGGACAGCTGTCTTAATTATACTCTAACAAAATTGGTGTGGACGAATAAGAGCAAAAGAATTTAAAGTTTCTAAAATTGTATATCTAGTAAATAGAGATTCGGTAAATTTGGTTAAAACTGATTTTCAGATATGAACATTTTACTGTTCATAAAAATATATAAACTCGATTTTGTAATGAAGGAAAAATTCTTTTACATTGAAAAAAAAAAAAAAATCTGCTTGGGGAAACCCCAGTTAAAACTTCTTCTATAACATTGCTTACTTACACGACAACTTGTGCATTTAGCATCACAATAATTTCCGACCCCTCCAACTGTCTAGTGACTTTTGTTTTGCGATGCAGATGTGCTAGTTTTTAGAGAAATCTTTCCATCGGTCTAAATTATTATAAATTTAGATCAATTATTAAAATTGAAATCTAAATTTATAAATTATTATAAATTTAGATTTCAATAAATTATTGAAAATTGCATTCCAAGAAAAATATTTTTTTTTTATTTCAAAACTGATTGAGACACATAAGAGAAATTCGGTAAGATGAAAGACCGAGCTTGGCTTTCATCTATAATATTAATCATAAGTATGCACTTTCAGGAACATCTGCTGTATCAAATCCATCCCTTTCTCATCCGTCCAAATTGAGCTCTGATTAGGAGCTTTAAGTAGTTTAATGCAGCCGGCTTGCCATTCCTCTGGGCATTATTTCATGTCTGTAAAAATGTGTTGACGGGATCGGTATTTCCTCTTCTGAGGGATGAAAAGCCCAAACCTTTGCAGAGTTTTTCGTCCCTGCAAACACGGACGAACTTGATGCACTCAGTTACTCGCCTTGGTAAACGTGATTTAAATGAACCAGTACATTTCGAACGAAGAGACGGTGGATTGCGTTGCTTGCAGTAATAAGTAGACCGTTTTCTCCTGGAATTGCGATGATGTTGATGACCGACTGGCTTACGCCAGTAACTCCCCAAAAGGGAAGGCCAGTGCGAGAACAGAGCTGATGCGGCACAAAAGGAATGAAAATCAGGATTAACGGAGTTGTTGAGAAAAGCGAAATCCCTCGAATGAGGTAAGTTCTAATTACGGGAGCCTCAATGAATTTCAATAAACGAATGAAAAGCGTGAAGGAACTTTAACTCGGGTGCTGTATGAGTCGGTAAATCAAATGTTTACAACAGTATATTGAAGAACTTGTAAAATTCCCAGTGGAGTTTTCCACTGGGAATTTCCAGACGGCCTTCAGTATGTGCACAAGGGGTTCCTCAAAAAGATTGAAATGCTGTACTGGATATTGATGTGTGCAGTTTTCGCATGAAATAAATATCAAATTATTTATTTGATATTTATTTACACAAATATCAAAACGCTGTAGACTCTGCGAACATTGTCGATCTCAAAGATTTAACAAAATTCTGAAGGCACCATAAACAACAAAACTGTTTTAAAACCCAATTAGAATTTTATAAAAATAAAACTAATTCATATAATTTTGTATAAAAAACTGCAGCTTCCCTCGGTCTGAAATATGCTTCTTGACCGATAAATGCTGAGAGATCCTCATACTTTTAGGTGCATTTCGCAATTTCTGTAGCGTGTATTAGATTCGTTCGTTCTCTAGTCTAACAATCCCCCTCTGGCTGAATGAATTTTATTCCAAAGTAATATTTTGGGATCGTTACCGTAATATGTGGAGGTACTGCAATTTTGGTTTGCACTGCATTGTTTTAGTGACAAAATTAGGCTAAACATTTTTTTTAACAGAATTGCCGCTAAAAATGTGTCCCTTAGTCTCATACAGTGTCTTCTTACGTGAAATATGTAACAGATGCTTATTTGCGATCGTTATCAAATTCTGGCACACCATTTTTAAGTCGAAAAATTTTTAGAAATTCAGACAATTTTTTAAATATTAAACTGACACATTTGTAAACGCACAAAATAAAAGGAAAAAATAAAAGGGCCGAAGACATGTTTTTCTCTAGAAATTGTGAAAGAAACAATTACCGAGAAAACTGCTTTCGTCAGTTGAGTTACTTTTATGTCGCATACATAGTCATTTCTGGTATAAATTAAATGTATATATTTTATTGAGAAATATACAACATACTTTTTATGGTAAAACATGCGAAAATATCGGTTGATGAAAAGTAAAATTATTTATTTCAAAAATAAATAGAATGACTTGTTTAAATTTCATTTTTTTAAATTATCGTGTCTTCACAATTTTATTGTGAAGACACGATAGTACTGATAGCTGTTTGGAAAACCGAAAGAATATATTTTAAAATCCTGTATTCTAATTAAATACCCTTAAGGGTTGTATAATTATACAACCCTATTGTTGGTATAATTTGGAAATAAAAGAAAATTAATGGAGTATTCATTTTTTCACAGTAGGACTCGACCATAGAGCCTGGTGAGAGGAGAGTGTGCAGTCAATGTCCAGTTGGTCAATAATTAGTTCGACAAATATACTTTAGTTCGCTGGTTTAATAAAAATAGGTAAAGCGTAATCTTTCCCTGTTTCTATGGCAACAGCCATAGAAGCTAGTAGTGCTAACATAAAACATTCGAAAAATGCATGTTTAATTCATGTTATTGTTAGGTTGATGTTTCTTTTCTAAAAATGTTCACTGGCGAAACCATACTACAATATTATAAGAACACATTTATTTTATCTGTTTTGAACAAATCTTAATTGAGTTAAAAGCAACAAGAAATCGTTTAATATCAGAAATGGCAAGCATTAATAAATGTGACCTCATAGTGACACTACACAAAACAAAAAGAAATTCGGTTAATATTGACAACGAATATGAAAAGAGGGAAAAATCATTGGAAAACTTGAAGAAAAGCTAAATGGCAAAAACCGCAACTTTATCAAACAGTAAAAAAAAAAAAAAAAAAACAATAAAAATGGCACTTACTGAACAGATCGATCGGAACAAAATTGCGAAAACCCAAACTCGAAGAAATCCATGAGAATGCGGCTGTGCACATCAGAGCTCGTAACTATCGAGATCTATATGTGACGGACAAACCGAATTAGTATAGAAAGAATGGCGAATATGGATTTCAAATTGCTCAGCGGATGTCTGGAACTTCGTAGCAGCAGACCTAATATTACATGGAATCACCCTGACGGAATGCGGGAAAGAGAGAAGCAGTAAGAAGCTGATTGATCAATTATGCAGCAGACGACGTTTAGAGTGGTGATAAGACGGTTCCTTAAGTGGAGAAGTGCGCTGTGAAAAGATCTCAAGATCAAAAGAATTTCTCTTGATGTTACAGTTTGCAAGAGAAAAAATCTGACAGAGAAAGCAAAAATGGAAACTGCTCTAAAATTATTTATTTTAAAGATTTTGCATTCTTCTAACAGTTGAGTTAGGAGTCGATCGCTGCACCACCGATGATGAAATAAATGGCGGAGAATCAGCTCAAAAATAGAAAAGAAGAAAGTATGTCGGTGTCCAATGAACAGAATAGTAAAATATGAGACTGTTGTGTAGTTAAAAACTACAGAAGTGGAGGCGTTTACTTTAATAACGTTATTGTTCCCTGAACCACACCCTAAGCTCATGATTTTTGTACACATTCTAAGACTCCACAGCTGCAGAAGAAATTGGAAGTTCTCTTGCCCCATGCGGAAGTTACATAGTCGTGAGCTTTGTTGTATTTGTCGTCCATTTGGTAAGATCCAGTGTCGAATATTTTCTCGGTTCCTATCAACTTTTATAAGAGCTTTTAATGAGAAGATGAGTTAACCTATACGGAAATGGTGATGTTTCTTGGGCCCCAAAACCGGCCAGAGAATACAATCATTTGGAAGACAATTTTGGAATACGCTCGCTGGTCTCTATTTGGAATAGCGTTAGTTCTATTTCCAGACAACGAAACCAACCTTTAGTTGAAGACAACGAACTTCAGAAATGAGTAGTTGTACAAGCACCATAATTTATAATGAACGTAAATGACGTAACCAGCAAGTTAAGAAATGGGGAAGCATATCTAGAAAACGAATGCTTTTCTTTATCATAGAACACTTGAAACACTTTACATTGCAACAGAACCGAAATAAATTACATCTCCATGCGTGACCACTGTTAGGTTGAAGTTTTAAAATAGATAGTTCATTCTCATGTAGGCACACACCAACTGGTAAACGTACAAACTTCCAGTGATCCACTTTATTTCTAGTAGCGTGCTATCGCTTTCCGATCTGAATCAATAAACCTTTCCAGCAACCGAAATGACTCTGATTAAACAAACTCCATTTACTATACTGATTATAAAACTTCAGCGGTGTAAATCCCTGCGCTGAAATATTAATATCATTGATTTCGCAATAAGGAAATTTTTAACATATTCAAAAAACCTCTAGAACATAAGCGATATAAACGAATCCAACTGGTAGATTTTTGAGGAAAAATTACGACAAGAGAAAGTTGACTAATTATCCATGTTATGCTTTCTGTAGACTAATATAAATATGCTATTATTCAGCGCGAAATTGTTTTTGTATTTGGTTAAGCATTTGAAAAATACTTAATAGATACTAGAAAACTGTTCAAGTTCTTAAATATAACCTAATCAAAAACAGTAACGCTTTCACACATTAAAAAAAAATCATTACTGTACTATTAAAGCTACCTTTAATAGATTTATAGGGCAGTTATAATAACTTATGACTATGTAGATACACTCACTACTAATCCTAATCAACATCATACTAACACGTACGATTTTGCTGTTTCGACGAACTTCGTTTATAGATCATAGGCGGATAAAAACTTGCCCAGTCACCGCTCTTATCTACCCAGACTAGAAACACGTGTACATACCTCAGTTTACGAGTTTTCTCCCACTGCAAGTACATCCTGAACAGGATCTAACATCCACGTTACACATACAGTAATTGTACTGTGGAAAGCGAAAAGTAAACATTAGTGGAACAGATTCATGTTCGGATATACTTAATTTGTACCCAGTGCATTAAAAATGTCAGAAATAATTACTATGTGAAGAATTGCTGTTAAGCTTTAACAGGCCTGCAACATATCGAGTCCTGAAAAATACAGAATGAAATCATAAATGAGACAAGAATTACTGTTATGATAGACAGCGAAATTAATTGAAATTCTTTCACGTTTATTAACGGAGTAATTTTTATTTTCCAATTGAAATTTAAACAGCAGTAGCAATGCTAGTGTATTACGTAACACAATCTATTACTACTGTTTGGCCTGGTGGCCATCTTTGTGCAAAGACTTTCTCACTTCAGAAGATTATTTGATTATTCCATTTTACTCTACTTGATGGTTATATGTTATTTAATTTTTTTTTCTCTCTCTCTACCCTCCCCTTCTCCTCTGATAGTTGCTGCTAAACAGCGTTTTTTAACTGGATAAGCTCGGTATTTGACATCTGGAACAACTACCAAATTAATCACATGAGATTAATAAACGATCCTTTTTTTTTTTTTTTTAACATCGTGAATATTGCTACACAACAAAGCGGTGTAACAATTATACGAGTAACAAATTGACTGCTGCGAAATACAGTATAGTATAAAAGTTCGCCCACCATTTATAGATCCCTTCTTGGCTTGGTGCCAAGAATAGTCGATTCATGCTTAAGGGGAGAAAGAAATGAAGGATGTACGAATTGGTCGCCAACATGCGAAATCACGTGCTTTCTTGTCTGTCGCTGTACTAGTACTAGCTTGATTTTTGTTGTTCCTTTTTTGCATTATTTTTTTATTATTAATTTGTATGATGGATCCAGTACAGTCAACAAGTTCTATTGTTACACGTTTCAGTAACTCTTGCAAAAGAATATTAAATTATGTGCTGACATTCTACGAAAAAGAATCGTCAGAAGGCCGTCTTCTTGTTCCCTTTTCTCAAGTCATAAAACGTGCAAGTGCAATTGCGGGCGTATCGGGGTCGACTGTTAAGAAATTCGTAGAGAATCAAAAGGTGAAGGTAAGCCAAAATTTAAATCTCCTAAACAAAGCGCCAGAGAAAGAAAACCATCGAAACCGTAGCTTTGAATGATTTTTATGTAGACGTTATAAGAAGAACTATTCACGAATTTTACGTGGTCGAGAAAAGAGTGCTAACTGTTCCGAAATTGATTCCTGTGCTTAAAGAAAAAATTAATTTTCCTTGGAAAAGAGAAACTTTAAAGAAAATACTTCATGAAATCGGATTTTGTTTCCAAAAGTCCCACAATAAAAGGAAACTTATCATGGAGCGAAGTGACATTGTTTTATGTAGAACGCAGTATTTGAGAGCAATAAGACGTTTCAGGGAGGAGAAAAGACCGATTGTGTATCTAGATGAAACTTGGATTGATAATAATTTCACTTATGGAAAACGTTGGCAGTCTAAAGAAGAATGTGGAGTGCTACAAACCGGAAATGCCTCGCGGCGCATAATAATTTTGTGTGCGGGTGGAGAAATGGGTTTTTTGGCGAATTCAAACTTACTATACAAAGCCAATTCAACTATTGGTGATTACCATGGGTAAATGAATTCTACGATCTTCGAAAAGTGGGCAGAAGAAAAACTGATTCCAAACCTTCCTAAAAATGCTGTTGTTATAATTGATAACGCTTCATATCACTCTATTCGATTAAGCAAAGTTCCAAATTGGTCTAATAAGAAGCAAGTTCTTATGGATTGGCTCTCTGCAAATAACATTTCTCATTCCCCAGATATGCGAAAAATTGAATTTCTTAATTTGGTCAAAAGAAACTCGCCCACAACTAAACTATTTAAATTCGACACGATGCTCAAAGAGCATGGATTTCTAGCTTTGAGACTACCACCATATCATTGCGATAGTAATGCTGTTGAGTATGTTTGGGCAGAAGTGAAAAGTTTCATTCGCCATAGCAAAGTAACTGGGGATATTGACATGTCGAAACTTTTTAAGCTTTCAGAACAGGCGATTGAAAGTATTATAGTTCAAAAGTGGGGAAAATATTGCTCTCATGTCGCCTCATTGGAAAATATATATTGGGATAGAGACGGAATTATCGAAGAATTGTGCAAACCTTTGGTGATCAGTTTAAGTGAAAGTGATGGCGATTCGGACACCGATTCAGATGACTCTGAAGATTAAAAGAATTTGACAATGGTATTTTTTCCAATATTTTTTGCATGCTTTTTAGAGTCACAACAAGTCATAAATAATTAATCAGTTTAGGACATTAAAGTGTCTCAGTTCTCTCAACTGTAAGTTTAGAATATCTAAGTTCATTTGAAATAATTTCTGTTTTTCGGTATAATTATTTTTATTTTATAGAAAACTTTCTTAAAAATAAACTTAGTTACATTTTTGTTTTATGCTATTCCTTTTTTTTTTAATTTTATTAACACTCTACGTACATTTTTCCAACTGTTATACAAGCAAAATAGTTACACTTTAAAAACAGCAATGTTCGTAAAAGAAAAGCTAAATTTTCCCCTGTAATAATAAACTCAGTTTGTTTATTATTACATCCCAGAAGACAGACTGATTACCCTATTATCGGAATGGATTCTCCTTTTTCTGACATGCGCAGAAGTGTTCGAGGAACCTCTAATCGGTGAGCGAACTTATAAGACACATCAGCTGATTGTTGTGTGGAATCTGTCTTAAGCGACGAATATTAATACCACGAGATTAGGGCTATATTTAGAACCAAAATTCTGCCTAATAAAGGCCTAAAGTGGCTTAAAAGTTATACGCTTGTTTCTGCAGGATTTTGATTAGCTAATCGGAACTACCCAAGATAAAAGGTTGAAAACTTATGACTTTTCAATCTTTTGGATTTCCATAAAAAACCGAAACAGATTAAAATAAAATGTAATTTGTTCGAGATTATGGAATTTTTCCCACAGAGGAACTGAAACAGAATTTTGGTCCTGCTTCTTAAATACTGATGAAAGATAAAAGGGATTTTTAAGTTAGTGGTGCAGTATCAGAGTGGAAGAGTCCGAGAGGGCAGGAAAAAATTCAGTCGGTGTTTGATGACGCGTTTCTGACTGACTCATAAAAAAACTGAAAGCATTAATATTGCAATAATGAGAAACACAAACTAAGCATCACCTAATGGTTTATGGGGGGGGGGGGAGAATCAACTGCTCCAGTTTCTCGCCCACAATTCAAGTGCAATTCTCTGTTGGTGTACTGCAGAAATATATTCCCTAAATGTGAATACTTCATATTATTCGTTTTTGTAATCCTGCGGTAGCAAGGAGTCGTTTCCTTTAGTTAATTATTAAATTCTCTCTTAACTGCACTCGTGAGGCTTATTTCTCCATTATAAGTGAATGTTTCTGGTGGTTCCATTAATATTAAATTTCTGGAAATCAACGATTAATTTGTTTAAGTCTTAATCCCCACAGAAATTCATTCGTAGTTTTGAATAATAAATGTGCAAAAACATTTAATGAAGAAGTTGAAGAGAACGAAAGGTTACATGTTTTCTTTATGCCATCGAACAGGATTGCATTTTCATGTTTAATTCTAGTTTTAGATCATCGTGATAATGATCTACTAAAGTCTATTAAATCAAATTTATAACTCTCTGAATTAATATATTTAATTTTGTTTGTTTTTGTTGCGTCTCCCAGAAGCATTTTTTGGATAAATTAATTTGCCATGTGAGTATTTATTTTGGATAAATAAAGTGTTTAATTTATTCATTTATCCGTCTCAAGAAATGAATGAAGTATCTGATTGTGCATTCATCCTACTCGGAAAACGCAGTAAAAATGCTAGTATAGAATTTGATGTAATAATAATTCTAAAATGTTTATCTGTTCATACACAAACGTCAAAAAACTTGATAGAATAACAAATATACACAAACGTCAAAAAACTTGATAGAATAACAAATATGCGTACAATATATAATTATTAACTAGTAAGTAATAGGGCGATGTAAAATACTGCATATGGTCAATAGGAAGATAAATTAAGCCATGGATATTCCCGATGCTATCGAAAATTTAGAATAATCAATGTGTAAAGGAAATACTGATGCATAGCACACATGCAAAGATTTAAATCATATAGGGATGATCGATTTTTTACAGTTCTGGAATCGATTTGATCTCTTATAATAGCTACTTGCGAAACAAATCGGATTTGTGTGTTGCAAGTAATTCCAGTTGAAAACATTTTGATTCACGAGAGAATGTTCTCTCAGAATAATCAAGTATGAACGATTATTTAGCAACTACATATTTTTATGTAGTTATTTTTATTTAACTTCAGAAGAAAAAACAATGGCTTTTGTTCGTAGGTTTGTTTTCCTTAAATGTTTTAAGTATATCTTAATTTCCTTTTTACCACTCTGTAAGAGAAAAAAAAATTTCCATGATTATATCCGATCCTCTGATATCTGTAAAAGCTTGGTTTGCTTTTGTCTGCACTTGGTTTGCTTAAGTGATTTAACATAATGGGAGATTATATTTGCATACTAATTATTAATAAATGATGGGATTACCATCATTTAAAATAAGTTCCGGAAATCCGAATGGATGATCAGATTTATTCCACACAATGTAATCGTAATATCTGACCGATGGAATACCTTCCTGAAGAGACGATGGTGTGCTTGGATTATAAATTGTCCAATAGTCGTGTGTTCGTGCCACTGATTTTCAGTATGTATTAATAATAGCGGTAAAAGGATAATAGCATTGCATTTGTGAATTTGAATGACCTTCAGTGTTGTAAAGTGACTGAAATATAATGGTATGTTACTCGCTTCCCCTTCCTGTTTAGCGATTCACATATGACAATAAAGATTTATATTTTAATCACCCTTTCTTCTTATTATTTTTTAAAGGCATTCCCTATAATGCTTGAGACTGAAATAAAGCAAGCATATTTTAAGGGAGCCACGCGACGTCACTTTAGACATTTAATTAGATTATTAGCTGGAATATCTTATTGTGAAGCACAACGATGCAGTTAATTAATAATGATTATCACAATCCAGCGATTAATGAAGAATGAGCGATCTCCCAAGTAACAGACTCCAAGTAATTGCTTTAACAAAGTTTGCAGCTGAAGCAGGAAACCACGGAGGGATGATATTTAAGATGATGTGGACATTATTCAAGTAATATCTGTTCTGTGTTTCTGTTGTCGAGTGAAAGACGGGGAGTAACTCTGCAGAGACACGAGAGTGAGCGGTGACTCAACCACTTGTGAATGTCGTATGAAACTTAATACCTGCACGGGGTAATTCTACTTAACTCTAAATGGAAGTGAATTTAACTACACTACCAAATATATATTTGGACAGTGGCACGAGGCAGCTAAATTTTCCCTCACAAAAGATAATTCTGCTCATCGCAAGCGTAGATAATCAGATTGATTATCTACGCTTTCTCTCAATATATAATATGTGGCGCGTGAGTGTGTGTATATATATATATGTATATGTTACCGCTAATGTGCACATTACCTAGCTAATCTACAGATTAACTGATTTGCTCCGTTAACGTGCGGAATCGAGAGTTTTCCGCATTTTACCTAGGTAATGTGCACATTAACGGCTTCCGTATCGTTAAAGTTCAAAAGTTTGTTTCTCTCATTTCCTTTCCCTACTCCTTCCCCCCTCTCCCTCCACTTTTAGTTTGGTTTTTTAATAAGTAAACATAATTTTATCATATGTTTTTTTTTTCTTAATTGTAATAATATTTTAAACCGTTTGATTCCTTGTATTATATTAATTGATTGATGATTGATTCTATCAACTAATTGGTTGATTGTTTGATTGTATTAACTTGATTCTTTAGATATCGAAAAATAAATAAATAACATTATGTTAATTTAAGCGTACAGAAACGTTGCTGTTGTTCCAGCAAAGATCTTATTTTCACTTTAACGAGTGCCTAGTAGGTAATGTGCAGATTACCTAGGTAATTTGAGAAATGAAACAATTTTCCGAACATTAACGGATCACCGTAGTTAATCTGCACAATACCTAGATAATCTGCAGAATAACTGATTTCTGCACTTTAGCGGTAACATATATATATATATATATGTGTGTGTGTGTGCCTGGTAATTGGCCAAGTAGTTAACGTATCCGCCCTCCAACCGACATATGCGGTTCGAATCCAGATTTGGCATAGATGTTTATGATGGTCTTTAGATGAGCTATTTTATTACTTATAAAAGTAATAAAATCCTTCATTCACCACTATACTAAAGTTCTGTAGGTTTTCAACTTTTCATGAACGGAAGCTGCATAAAAAATGGCGTGACAGCAACGAAATTCCGACACTTCGAAGCTGTGTAAAGTAAATAACTAATTTCTTCTTTTCCAGCTTTTTTAAAAGAGAGAGAAAAACTCTGTTTTCTTCCACTTCGAGAGCGCAAAGAAGTGAAACGGCCAAGATGTTCTAATCAGTACTGGGAGAAAGTTAGCGAATTTCGTAGCCTTCCAACCCCACCCTCTTTTTGTTTTAGTGAGCCTAGCAAACTGAATAATCTTGTGGAGCTTACAGTATGGCATCAGTTTTACCGTTTTCGAGATTTCTTAATAGACATTGAGTTTTTTTGTTTGTTTTTGTTTTATAACTGACAACCGGATGGATAAACAATTAGGCAGGAGTTAGTGTGAAGAGAGATGAAGTTCCCCACGTATACGAGGCGCATATGAAGTAAAGAAAGAAAACGAAGAAACGCCAACCTACTCATAATGGAAATTTTTCCTAAGGTCTCACGCCACCTCTTATTTTTGTGTGGAGGCTATGTTAATTCGAAATATATTCGGTAAATAATCAGTGCTTACCACACTCCGCGTAATTATATATACTTAGGATATTGCAATGATTTTTAAGCTGCCGTAGCCACTCACTTTAAATACAAAAATAGTTGGACTAAAACTCAACCTTCCGTAACTCCATTTCTAAGTTGATTAATTATCGATTTGCCACTGACATTTTCGGTAATGTTTACTAAATTAAAGACTAATTCGTACAATCCAGTGTTTAATTATTTTCGCCTAAATAACTAGGCGCTATTCTCAAACACTAAAACTTTCTCTATTTCTACAAGTCCAATTGGAGTCAAATGGCTTGTTTTAGCACTTCCAGAAGAGTTCAGAAAAGTGTTTGAGACTATTCATATTGAAAAATAAGTAACAAATCCTTTTCATTCTAAATTAATATTACTGATGTACAAATTCGAAAAGCAAGTGCAATACACTCGTAAACGTTTAAAAAAAAAAAAAAAAAGAGATCTATTTCGTATAATTAAGATTGTTTTCGTTCCACTCTGGAATAACTTTTCAAAAGTCATTGCAGAATTTGAAAGAAATCACCGAAACAATATTAACTCTAGAAAATAAATCAAATTTTTCTTATTCTTTGTCAAGTCCTGGCAAACTTTTCGGCCTTACGTAATAGCGATGTCATAAGAAGTTTATTGGCATCATTTTTCATTTAGCTTATCTTTACCAACGCCATAATATTAGCATGTCGTTTCACGGAGTTTCTTGGTTGTAAATAACGAAATTCCGACATTGGGACTCGATTATCGTTTATTAGAGGCAATGCAATTTAGTGACTTGTAACGTGAACATATCCCTCCCTTGAATACCCTCTAAACGCAACGCTACTTTTAAGATATAAATTTTACATCCTTATTTTCATCCTGGCTGTCTACTGTGAAATAGTAGGGATCATTTGCATTTTATAGACTTCTTCGGTAATATACAAGAAGGGAAGCAGCCTACCTCAATTATTGTAATGTTATCCTTAAATGTGCCTTCCAAACATAGCTAGTAACACGCATGAATATTTAACTGCAGCTATAATTTTGATAGCTTCAGGTAGATGGAAAGTTTGTATCTTTTTAACGAACTAGGACACAGTTGAAATACTCAAGTTTTACATTTCCTGAAAAATAAGTGCAAATATTTGCTGTACAGTTCATCACCTGTTTCTAAACTATCAGTATTTTGTGTTTAAAGATATTGTAGCTGAAGATAAGAAAATGTGAATTTAAATTTAATGCTACAATTCGTATTGCTGTTCAACCGACGCTAAATTGAATAAACGTTTATCGTTACTAAAGATGAGCTCCTGTATGATAAACTGCATTAAGATAAGATTTGAACAAATTACCCTAAGAAAACATACTTGAAATGGAGCAACTTTGTAACGAGAGAGAATTTTATTTTGCCCACATAATGTTCTTGTAGAAAAGATTTATCTCTTAAAAATAATACGAATTTAATGGTTAAAATCGTTTGTCAGGCTTCAGTAGTGTAGTTAATTTAATGCTGGTGAATAAAAAAAAAAAAACGAGCACCCACTCAGGCCTAATGGATTCTTTAGCTTCCAAGAACAAGTGGAGAAAGCGGTGAAACTGTTCTCTGCCAAAATAAATGATTGAGCTTTTCGTTAATGTACTTAGATTCGTCGGGAGTTTTGCATGGAAAAGTTGATCTCTCCGCCCTTTTTCGGGGGAAAAATCATTCAGAAAGATAGATCACAATTTCTACTATAGAACGAAATCTGAAACAAAATCTCGAAGCATTTTAGAAGATAAAACCACTTCCTAAAAATCCTTAAATCAATCATAGAGCGGATTCAAAAATCTGCAGTTATCCAAAGGATTTCAAAATTTAATAAATGATTTAGAGAATATGAAAAAATCTTAGAACGTACGATATCTTTTTTGAATACTGTGTGACGTGATAATACCGATTGGCATTTTAGGTAATAAAATAAAGATCAAATATTAGTTGTATCAAAATATATAACTGAGTTTGACGGGTCCATCTCTGATTGTTTTATTTTTCCTCCTCCTCCCACCATTTCTCCGAGGTCAGCCATTTAGCTTAAAATGGCAAATGATGTCCATGACAGTGAACAAGAATATTCACTTCCAGCTTTCTGGTCCCAGCATGGAACTGCTGGCTTTCCCTTAACTGTAGCATTGCCGCAACCTCGTTTAGTGACATGTTTAGTTCTTGGCTTGTAATCGAAGTCATGGCAGTGATCGCCTCTTGGCGCCAAGAATGGACAAGAGATAATTGCAGTGTTCATTAGGATTGGGGGAACGAAACGCAGTTTTCCAGCGCCTTTTTCGGTCAGCACTTTTCCCACTCGGAAACACAAAGAAATTAAGATGCAATTTTCGACCGCAATGATGAAAGAAAAGAAAATACTATGGACTGAATTGAATTCTTTCCTATCTTGATTACGTATTTGACAGAAAACACAAAAAAAGGTGCTTTTTTAGCACAACCCCTTTCGATAACTTAAAGTAATTGAAGTGTCTAAGGGCTTCGCGAGTGGCATTTAAGCGGAATATGATACGCATCTTTACTTTGAATGACAGAAAGAAAATCGGTCCTAAACTTTGGAATTTCTGAGGATCTTTGCGTCATCCTTCAGTTTTTATATCTTTGTTTGGTCTTCGGCTTAATGGCTATCGGTTTTCACCTAAACAAGCAAATACTGTATGTAGTACTCACGTTTTCCGTCTATGCAGTTGGAGTTACAATTAGTTCTACAATTCATTAGTCCAATACTAAGAATGGAAAATTAAATTTTAATTGAGGCTGCATTTCGTAATTGAAAAATTACAAATTTTGTTTTTATGACGAAATCACTTTGTCATACGTGCGCAATATATTGCATTTCATTTGCAGTATTAGGAACCGAAGATCGATGCAGTGTCAACTACAAATGTGATAATTTTACTAGATATCTGTAAGTGATGATCGTTTATGTATATTATAAAGAGGATTATTATGGCTGTATACTAATCCTCTTTATAATACAGAGGATTAGTACATCCGTAAATCCTTCCTTCAAATTCCATCAAAGCGCATGAACATCACGATCACTGTTCAACTTAAGTGATTTAGCCATTTTAATGCCGAAACCGAAGGGAAGATTCCCGTTAAATAAACTTACGTTTTTCATGCTGATAAGCAAGTTAACCGGCAGCTTTATAAGTTTAGTTGTTTGGCGTCATTTGAAATAACTTGACGAAGCAACACAGAAACATGAACACGGTAATTTATTTTCAAGAAACTCTTAATTCAAGGTTAAACTGTTATTTCTATTTTTTTTACCTTTATTAAGAAATAATACAAGTGCTGTTATGATGCTTTAAAAATTCTATCTTTCCTAAGGTTGACTTCATTCTGACAATTAGAGTTTTATTAATGGTCTATACCAGGAGTGGGCAAACTGCGCCTCCCAATGCTACTCTGTGTGGCTCCCGAGACAATACTGGGTTTCATTGTCAATTTTTCTAAACTTTTATTAATCTATAGTAGTATAGTATGTAACAATATTAGAATATTTTATTTCGTAAATGCTTTAAAGATAAGTAAAAAACAGATATTTTGAAACTTAAAATTTTTGCTTTTAAATGGTACCGGCCAAAAGTTTTGTTAATGTGGATTTTATTATCGTATTTGGTTGGTTAAAAAAATGTCTCGACATTTTATGGCCTGTGTCGCTCCCGCCAAAGTTAGTTCCAAAAGTGACTACTATGATCGCTGCATTACCCACCGACTCTGTTGCCTGGACTCTGCGTCATCATTCTTCATACAGTACACACAAGTTACGCGCTTGTGATGGCAGCGGAAGACAACTAGTGAATTTTGGTGTAGATACGTACTTTTCTGATTAATAAATAATTAAGATTAATTTTAGGGAAAGTTCTAAAACCCTTGTTTAAAATGACTGAGCAACAGAAGAGTATAAAACGAAAATACGAACAACTGAAACAATACAAAGGAAAGACTTCAGAATGATTTTGAAAATAGGTTTGAGAAACTAAAAAAGTTAGTCATGCTTTGAATTTCTTGTGAATCCTTTTGTGATTGATGTCATCAACGATGGATGTCCTGTTGTTGCACCTTTTACCGCGGATGTTGCTTCAATCGAGACAGAGCTTATTGAGCTGCACGAAAATGTGTGTTTGAAGCTATTAAATAAAATCTCATCTACAATTAACTTTTGGAAACAAATCCCGGAAGCAAAATACCCCAATTTTCAGAAAACTGGCTTCCGACTACTCTTTGTTTTTGAGGCAACTTACTACTGTGAATCTCTGCAATGAAATTTGTCAAGTCAAAACATCGTGCTATCCTCACTAACAGCCACCTCACCGAGCTTCTTAGAACAACTTTGACATCCTACCAGCCAGATTTTAAACGATTAACTGCATAATGAAGAATCAATCAAAATCAACGAGTAGAGATTAAACATATTATTCTTTGGTAAATAGGACTACTATATAGTTGTATTTTTTATTATTTATAAATACAATTTTAAAATAATATTTTCTTGAATCATTCAAAAAATATTATATGCGGCTCTTATTACCGAAGAACTTGCCCACCCCTGGTATATACCCTTCAATGAACGAAGTACATTCTTATGTGATATTGTTTTAAACTTATTGTAGCGAATATCGCGCTAAAATGATCCACTAGTGCACGTTTCCAATTCTTTTTGATGACGCAATTTATTAAAAAGCATTTATTAGTATCTTTCGGTCGACAGTAGAACATGCGTCAAGTGTATTTGTCATAGAAATATTAAAGTAGGAAGTCATACCTGTCTAAGTGCACAACAAATAAACAGCTAATATTATATCTTCCAAACGAAATATCTTACTATGAAACCGCATTTCACTTATATTTTTCGGTCAGTGTTGTATCTATTACTCTATTTCTGAAGATCAAAAAAAACTTATTTTTCGGATGCATAAAATATAGAAACAACAAACTAGAAATCTATGAGAGTCAATCGATAAGTATTTAATGTAATTTTCTGATCAAAAGGATTAACCAGAAAAGTGGTTTCCTTTTTCCTTTGCATAAATTAAGCTCATATTCCTCTTTCAAGATTTTTCTCGGAAGAAGACGCAAGAGCGTGAATTCTAACAAAAGAATCGATCGGCTCGGCTTTCTCCAAGGTATGCCATTATGAGTAATCAGACACCGCTTTAATGACTGCGAAAGTATTAACGGGACTTTCGCAGTCAAAGTTTAAAGCGACAGAGTAAGAATAAAGAGACCACTAAAAGGCGAACGAGTTAGAAAAGATATCGGAATATACGATATTCAATTATTTGAAGCGAATTTAAACTACTCGAGATTCTTTCTTCAAAGTAACTATCGTTTTATTTTCAAAAAAAAAAAAATCGAATAAAACTTCTGTAAAAAAGAGTTCTTACAAATAATTGATATTCTACTGGAGAAATACATATTTACCGCAACATGTAATGTTTTCGCCCCTCTCACGAAGGATTTAATTCTGTGAGCTTTTACTAAGTACCGTAAATTATTGTTATCAATTTGCAAAATAAAAAATAAGCTGAAAAAATAATAAATATTGATATTAGTTCGATGCTTGTAGAATATTTTTACAATAATGGGAAAAAGAGAAAACCAAGGAAACGAAAGTAACTTATTCTGATAGGTTGCAGTCAAAATGTGAATGGGTGGTAGTTGGTCGGTATTGATGTTGCAAAGGAGTTAGAGGAAACTGTCGAATTACACATTCCAAATCTGATGATCGGCCACCATGAAATTGAACGTAGCAGAACTTAATGACAGTGTGGTGGATAGCGAATCGATGGGAAGCGACTAGTTTGCAGAGGCATCATCGATGCAATTGTTGAAAGAACAAAGAAACCAAGTTTTTCTTCGCATACGTTGCAGAAACTAGACGGGAAGACCTAGAGGATTGTTGGATAACAGTAGTTTAACAAAAACACAGTCTATCAATTAGGAATATTTCATGTTTTTTTTTTTCAATGCAACATACATTTCTCTCCACTTAAGAGTTTTTGTATTTGAGGAACAATTACTGGGATTATAACTGTGTAGATTTCAACATACTTCTTGTGGAACTGTTTCCCAGTTCCATTACCTACAATAATTGTTCAGTAATGCCATTCGTGTTAGCGTGTCGTTCAAAAGATGAGAAAGAATAATCCAGTTTATGAAATAACAACAGAAAATTGATCATTTGGAATTCTTATTTTGAAAGAGAGAAGTTGGGCGTTTATGTCCCATAAGGAAAAATGAAGATTTGTAATCTGAATTTAGAAAAGAAAAAATCTACAGTGTTGTTAGGAATGGATGTTCAAGTGTTTGGAGCATAACAAAGAAAACGTATACTGTGGTAAGATCATGAACGATTACTGGGAAATTGTTTAGGAAAATAAATATCTTCAACAATGTCTGCTTGTCGGATCAATAGAGTAAAAAAATAAGATAAGTTAGTCGGAGTTACATTAAACTTTTAAGACATTACCGCACTATTAGTAATGGGGAAAATCAATACTTATATATATAGAGAGAGAGCTCAAATTGCACTGAGTAAGAAAGGGTATTGTAATGAAGAGAAAGTGAGTAGGCGATTAAGTTCGTAATAAATTGAAGTATGAGATTAAAGCTGCCTTATCTCTTATCGCCACACAACAGATGTGTTGACAGAATCGTTCGCTAAATTATTAAGGAGCACATCCAAGTTAAGAGGAAAGAAATCAAAACGGGAATACAGAAAGAGGATATTTAATATCATACATCCACTAAGTTTGTTATTTTTGTAGTATCTTCTGCAGCATCTCTTTAAATGTCACTTTTAACATTGTCTTTGAAATACCATTGTAATTTTTTTTTTTTTTTTTTTTGCTATTTAATTATTGAATCGCATGCTTTGGAACTTTTTCAAAGCTAAAACTATTACTACTGTTATAGGAAATCTTAGAAAAAAATTCATAAATCAACTGTAATATGCGCCAAAGACAAGAGAATATCTTCAAAATTCATAAAGAAGGACAATACGAAACACTTTTCTTCCCACGCACTACTTCTATCGAATTGGGCATTTTTAATTTCGTACTGGTGATCTTCAACTCGACCGTCTTACTTGATGTGTTATCCATATTCACATCTTCATATGGATAACGCATTCTACTGGAATAAAGCGATAGATCTTTCTAATTTGTAGAAGAAAGGTCTATAAACTCGAGTTCAGTTCACTTGTAAACATATCCGCTCATTGCGACTTCTCAAGCTACAGTCCACATCCTGAGATTCAGGAAATCATTGGATAAAATTCAGTCTCCGACAAGATCATTAAAGTGGGTTATCAGTTGAGATGCTCACCTGACTGATAGATGAACTGTGGACATATTATTATGCTACATCACATTCATCAGGGTGTGATTTGCTACATTGTGAGGTCCATCTAAAGTTGTCTTCATCCACATTACATGTCGCAGATGGTTGAGGAAATGGCAACGTGCTGTCATGAGGCATTGGTCTCAGGTATTATGTCAATGTTCGATATATCATTACATATTTCTACTTTTCATTAAAATCCGAGTATCTGTGTTAAAAAGAAGCAGCAGTCACTTTATTAGCTGAATAGGCTCCAGCCATAATTCTGGATAGAAAACAGCTGTGCTATCCACATTGCCTCTTTACCGGTCCTCTTAAATCCCGATAGATGGCTATTTGAATAGTAGCCAAACATCTGCTCGTTACTCACGTAGTGTAATCATGACATATGACGGGAGCCATCTCGGTGAACTGTAACAGCGGCAAATACAGTACTCGTATCACATGATGTGATAACGTAATCCATTCCCGCCTTGCAGCACGGTTATCGCGAACTGACGCATGTTAGTCGATGCTGCCGACCTCTGCTGAACAAAAGCCGTTGCCGAATATCACAATGAACACCTTTCATATTTGAGACGAAAAGAATCAAAGAATGTGTTATTAGTAAAACAGAACTGATTCAGTAAATTGTTCTTAATAAAATCTGATTGGTTTTAGAAAACGGAAAAACATCAGGAGGGACAGAATATAAACCGCATACATTGTGAGTTAGATCCAAACATTTTTGAGAAATTTGATTTCTGTTTCCTTCCGTGTGTAAATAATTTTCCTTCGGCTTTTCATGGTTATTTAAAGCAACATGAAATTAAGGAGGCAGTGAGTAATATGCGTGTTCATTGCTAAACCTATACATATATCGAGAGACAGTAGCTCATCTCCTCCTCCTCCATCCACTACTTGATGCAGAACTGGAATATTTTCTGTCGACGGTTCTAAAAATAGAATATCTTCGGCTTTATGCAGACCTGGAATACTTCTAAAGAGTCACTATTAGGTTCACTTCAGTTAAACAACCTTTCTCGTGCCGTCTAGCGAACCATCTATAGAATATATATACTGTATATATATATATATATATATATTTAAATAAAGTTCCCTCCAAGGTGAAGAGATGTATTTCTTCTTAATTCTATGAAACTATGAAGATGCAAATCATAGGGGGAAAAACTGGAATGTTTTCGGTCCGATTGGATTTAGCTGCTCTGAGCAGCCAATCAGTATTGTAATAGAGTACTACCACAGTTTGAAATTAGTCTTTCGCTCAGGAGAGCACAGTCTCATGAGTTTTGGTCTTTCATTTGGCCCCGGACCTCATTTTGAGATACGATGAACTTGTATATGGGATTTCGTTTGAAGTGAGTTAGCTCATTTCATAAGCAGTTAGAAGCAGTGGTGAGCTATAAGGGGCTCGCGCGAGCCCTTTGTTAATTTTTTCTCAAATTTCTAAGCCCCTTGTTCTTGTTTACTTTCTTACTTTTGCAAAAAAAAAAAATTTTTTTTTGAAACATATTAAGCGACAAACTCATACGGTAACCTAACAAAAATTAGTCTATTGGGCAGTGTATAGATTATTTGGAATTATTATTTCAACTCCTCTATTACAAATGGGCCCAAGTTTGAAAATAAAATAAGCGCATGCGCTATCTTTACCTTCTCCTTTCTGGTAGCCAATCGTATGCACTTATTTTTATGAAATGTTTTATGTATGAAAGATTACATTATTATTATATTTTGATAGTTAAAAAATGTTTTTCTTATGTAAGATAAATTAACACAGTTGATTGTGTGCAAATATTTCATGTTTAGATCATGAAATATTTGTTTAAAAATGACAGCCTTTAGCGGTTGATTGTCCTCTCACACTTTTTGATTGGAATTTGTACACAAGCTGTATTAATAAACGTTTTTGTGTGAAATACGGTTTTTTTTTTGTTTTGTTTTTTTGCTCGACGATGCGAGCCCTTTGTTAAAATTTCCATAGCTCACCACTGGTTAGAAGAAATTTTCCTCCTAAACTGTCGTTTTGTCTTTTCGTCTCACAAAACAGTGAATCTGTCCAGAAAAACACTTGTGACGTTTCAGTGTGTCGGCCAGCAGCTCGTATCGTGCTGCTGGCCGACATGCTGACCAAAGTTTTATTTTGTCAGCATGGCGTTTCCGTCGTAAAGAAGTACACTTGTGCAAAATATTGTATATGTGCAATGGTTGCACTGAATCTGTCATGCTGATTCCTGCACAGTGAAAGATTTGCCTTTTGTTCTTGTTAATGTGTTAATACATCCGTCGGATTTGTATGTAACACAGCTTAATGCGAAGGAATTCTGGGAGGAAATGAATTGGATAGCACAAGCAAAGCATGAGTTTCTTAGCACGTGGGTGAATAACCATCAGTGGTATTCAAACGGAACCTACCTACAGGAAATGTATATATTACTAGAACTATCTTTCTGTTCTGACAGATTCAAAAGTCATAAATATAAATACTGAACCCAACAAGAAAGAATATGAACAGCTATAAGGTGCAATGAAGACTTCTCCAAACAGGTCGAGCATCAAACCCTTCTACGAATAAAAAAATAAAATAAAAATAAAAAAACTAGGCAGGATTCGTATGCGCAGTATGGTGTGGAAGAAGCAAAGGGCTTACTTGAATAAAAGCTTTTGTACATTCATGCTTCAATAGTCCAAAGAAGTTTGTGGGAACTATCAGAAAATTAACCACACAAAACCATGGTTTCAAAAAAGCAAGACTTCTCCTATTTCCCCCACTTTCTTGAGTGAGTTTGAATCTGTCTGTTTCATGGCAAGCTGATTTAAGAGATTACTGTCAAAGAGGTCTCTAGATCTTAGGCTATCCGACTTCATTTTATGAGGATTTTTCAAGAAAAAGATGTATTCAAATCAACCTCATAACTGGAAGAGCCACAACTTAATATTCGATGTGCAGTGAATGGCATATCAAACGAGAAGTTAACAAATGTGTTCTATATCATGATTCCTCATGTTTACTGTGTACATGTCGCAATGAACATATTCCACCATTTGAAAATTTTTCAAATAAATACACACTTCTTATGGCTTGAATTATTATTTTCTAAACACAGTTTGTTTGCGTATGATATTTTGTTTGTAAATCTTTACTGGATGAGGATATAAATAAGGTTAATATCCAACATATAACAACCACGAAGCAAACACTATAGATCATATTAAACCACATGCCGAACAAACACCACTGATGTCTGCTACGCTATGGAAAACGTTAATAGTTGCGCTGATAACACGCCTGATTTGACATCTACATGATAATGTTTCCATCAATAGCTGAAGGAGATTGAGTTTAATAATGGTATTTAAGCAGATGATACAATGGCAAACAAATGAGGCATTTATCTCGCTCTTGTAGGTTCCTACTTTGTTCATAATTACATGTATTACTTGGGAGAAACATTGCTATAAAGCACATGGTGGATTTCTATACAGGAATTGCAGTTTGGAAAGCGTTGATAATATATTTAATATTATAATGACTACCTGGATCATCGACATATTAAATAAAAAATGTGCGTGTGTTGTTAGAGTAACATTAACTAAATGTCAGACTAGGCCGTCAGATGGGAATAAATGGACAAGTTCCTCACTCTCGAAGTTTCCAAGGCACGCAAAATCACAATGGCTGTATTTTTTTGATACAGTCGTATCCATCATGATAATATATCACGAGGAATTGCGACTCCAATAAGGGTTAATTATGTTTTCGTGTCGGACTTGATAAATGAATACACTTGGAAAAGTGTAAATATTTGGAGATGGCAAACTGCTGTTGGCACTGCGCCATAACCCTCCTGTCGGTGGAAAATCCGCTGCCAGCAGCTTGTCGACGAGACATATTTGAAGCATTTATTTACAAGGTGTAGTTATACCGTTTTAGAGGTGCAGTAATTACTGTAGCCATACTGATATAAGCGTTGTTTTAAGTGCTAATCTGAAGTGGATCCACATTCATTTGACGTAATAAGCATGATTTTCCCATTAAGCTGCTCAGGCAGATAATGTCAATCAATTAGAGGGTAGGGTTCAGCTGTAAAACTTGTAGCGTCTACTTGACATCCTTATTATATCAGTTGCCAATCTTTGTGAAATGAGGAAGACGCGTGTCAAAAAGTTGAACATCATAAAGCAAGACATGCTTAATGTTAAATTTAACATGAATCACGAAACCCTTTATTCTATTTGTATTATTCTCTCCCTAATCGCCTATACAGTGCAACCTAAAACTGACGTTTTTCTCCCTGCAAAACTATCAAACCAGCTTGAGAACGAACGCAATTAACAGACAATGCATTGGGTTCACACTTTTTTTTTTTTGAACGAGTATGATCGACTTAATCAGGAAGACGATGTGAAGAGGTAGTGTGCTGACTAATCTAAATGTATTGACAGCAGTGTAATTTCCTCTAATTGGCTGAATCATCTCAAGAACTCTCTTAAAGCTGATTTAGGACTTGAATGAAACTGAAGTGAAAGTAACAGCTGAGGTCACCGGAATAGTATATTATGTCTGTTAATTGCAAACCTAATCTGGATGATTTGTTCTGTTTTGGTAGAGTGAAGAGAAAAAACAACTTTTAAAAGCAGTGTTACAGTTTTAATACAGAATTCAGAGGCGACTGCTGCGTTCCTTTCTACACAAAATTAAGAAGTTAAAAATTAGTGTAGTTTTCATTTACAGAGCAACGATGTGCTTTAGAATGTTGTAATTTGTATCGAAAGGATCGGTGCGATTGATTCGCTCGAGATTCATTTCTAACATATACGACAAACTCTTCATGAGACATCAATTCAAAATATGGAGAAGTAGACCATCTTGCCTGAGCATACATTGAATTAGTTTCATCGTTGATATTCTCTTTATTTGAACTGTTTGCTGCTATTTTTTAAGAACGAAGATTGAAACGAATGGTTACACTTTGCATTATTCCTGTATGTGCAGCTTCCTTTATATAAGACATGATCAACAGAGTCGAATGCCTTCTTCATGTCGACAAAAATAGCTGCTGTTGTTTCCCACCGTTATTGGTGATTTTATAAATGAATTCGGGGAATGTCTGACAAGCTTGTTCAGTTTTCCCCTTATTGAGGAATTCACACTGATTGTTACTGAAGAAATTTACTTGGTTTACAAAGTTCGAGGATTTTGAAAAGACTGAAAAAGATTGAGATTGGTCTGCACTTTGTGTAATTATATCTCCTTTTTTAAAGATGGTTAAAAAAAAAAAGCTTTTTGTGAGTCTTATAAATTTTCCATTTGAAAATTATTTATGACATAAAAGAGAAATTTTGAATGTTATTTAGTAAAAGTTTGTATCATTTTGGCAGTTGCTTCGTCATACCCTACATTTTTATTGCAGTTTACCCTCCCCCCGTTATTAGTTGTTCCAAGATTTCAGGTATAAACCTGTACAATAGAATTTTCTTTACATTCAAACAGTTAAGGTTTCATAGTAATCCACTGAGTAATATGCCATAGAGCTACGCTGTTTACAAAGAAAAGGTTCCTTTCATTTAGTGTAAGTTTTCATTTTAAGTGCAATTTGAGAATATTTTCCGCTCACCCAGAAGTGAGGCCAAGCATCTGATTTGCTGTCATAGATCGTTGCCGAAGTTCAAGAAATTCAGTTTGGAAGAACACTCGCTTATTTTGTCATTCTAAGTCACATTCTAGGACACATTCTGACTTCGGTACTCAAACTATCTGTCAGGTTTCTAATGAAGTGATGATCAATACGACTGATAGTCTACCTATCAAGTAGACTATCAGTCGTGGACACAACAGCATGTTTCCCACACGTATACTGTAAATTTAAAGCTTTCGTTAGATGAGAATGATTTCTGGTCTTTCCTTTCAGATAAAGGAAGAACAGAAAAGGTATTACTGGATGTGCATATAATATTTATATGTTAATATTTATATATTAACAGTTCAAGAAAAAAAATCTTGGAAGCTTCTCCTGAAGCAATTCTTCGAATGGGTTTAACTATTACATACTTCCATAAGATGATGGATACGTAGAGCGCGCATAATCTAATACTCTGCTCGGATATTCATTCTCTCTCCTCAGATCAACAAAAAAATTGTGCTATAGCCTTGAATTGTTCATCTTGCAAAAAGACGAACCGGTCGTAGACCAACTACATGCAATTAACAGGCAAATACCGCACCGGGGCATAGCCTCTTTGCTTACACAATTCTAAAACAACTCAACTCAACCCCTGTCCTTACAGAATCACGCACTCGTTGCTCCAATATATCAATTCGATTCGATGCGTCGTGTCTGGGGCGATTGTTGATTTTTTTTTTTTTTTTTTATCGAGGCCAAACATAATGTCGGATCATCTGCTATTATAGTTTCTTTACACATTGATAACAGCGGTCATCTTCAATACATTTTGGAAACTCAGTACGTAGCTATAACAGTTAGCCTCCCGTTATTTATTTCGTGCAGTTCCAGTAGCACGACATTGTCAAAGACTTGCACATACTTTCCAAGTTGTCCTAAAGATTATTTTTCTAGAAATTCATTTCATAGTAGCTCTCCATAACTGGTAGAAGGTTATTTGGATAGTGTTTACCAAGTATTTATGTTTTGAAATAATTATTACCATAATAATAATAATAAATATTTAAATTAAATGCGATTATTATAATACTGAAAGCACATCTTAAGAATTTTTCTTACACACCATTACATCAATCTGAATAAAACTTGGCGGTTCATTTTTTTTTTCTCTTTAGCGTGAATATTTGAACCTAGCCATCGGCGAAGTTACTTTCTTTTTACTAGACTTCTTTAGTTACGCTGTTTTCCTTAGTCATTTCCTAGCAACAAAACTTTCTTCATCGCCTTATCAAAAGAAATAACCTTTTCCAACTTTTTGAATTGTACTTAGGAACTTCTTAGATGCTATCAGTTGGTGGAGATGGTTCATAACCGTTGTGCCCAGGACCTCTCGGATGGAGACGCCTTCTATCGGAAGTCTTCGGTGACGTAGAAGTAGAAAATGAACGAAATAATAAACTCGGTTGCCCAGCAAGTTAAAATAGTTTTTCTCAGAAGCGTTTAAGTGAATGCATATTATACGAGTTTTCGTGTGTGCTTTAGTGAGCACGCATTTCCAAAAGTTTTTTTTTTTTCACTCCTGTAATTTTTCTCTCTTAAAACGTTGTTTGGTCTCGTTTTGAAGAGGGAAAGAAAAATTCCCAGGGATAGAAAAAAAGATTTCAAATTAGTTATGAAAACATTATTTGTAATTCAATTTGTTGCCGATTTAGATTCGTGTGGTCTCATATTTTGATCAACATGTAGTCTTTGCGAACATAATTGACGTGTTTTAACCGGATTTCAGAAGATATATTAGTGCATGTTTTATTCAGTGTTGCTTACTAGTTTAGAGTAAATTAAGTAATTAACTACGTTGATTTTCCTGAAGTATTTAACTACCGATTACTATGACTAACTGCGACTAACTGAGCATTTCATGTTGTCATTAACGATTCGTCGCTGGTAGCCATATTACTTGATTAAAATGCAATCCAGCATACATAAAAATGAATCATTATACCACAATTTACCGCGATGGAACCCATAAAATGCAATTTCCCAATAAGCAGCTCCTATGTTTTGACTTACAGCGATAGTTCACAGTAGAATAACTAAACACGGCTGGATTTCCTCACTGGAAATAATGAATGCATAAAATTTTGATTAATTTTTTATCAACATGAAGTAAATTGTTTCCAACATCTTCTATAGCAGAAGCAGTTCTTTTTTTTTTTTTCAATTAATATCCAAGTCCTGAGACACATACTGTTAGTTGGTAATTTAAGCAATAAACTGGGAAAAAGCTTTTTAAGCTTCTCAAACTCTTGGTAGTCCTTCATTTGACTCAGAAAGTAAACTGCCCTTTTTGAGTTGTTTAAGAGCGAATCCAGTCTTTTGTACATTTGATATAGGTTAGAGATATGATTAATGCATAGTCTGGTTTGAGAAGGGGGGGGGACTGTAATTTTTAAAGAATGCAAGTTTTTTTCCGTTGTTTTCGGTGTATAAGCGCTTTGTTCAAATGATGTAGGTAGAGCCTCTTATTCCATTTATTCCCTAAGTTGTGCAAGTCCTCAGGACGAAATTCGCTCTTCCCTGAAAAAGGAAGTTTGTAAATTCAAAGTTGACAAGCAATAGAACTGATGAGATAATCCTACATAAACTTTCGCGCTCCTCCTATTATCAGTAATTACAGAAGATCGCACTGACGTGACTGTCTCTGTTCTTGAGGTGATTTCATTCTCGATCTTCGTTGTGCGACATAAAACAAACAGACGCAATGATAGTGTAAAAATAACAATGATGAAGGCTGCATTGTCCCCACACTAATAAAGCCTTCCTTTGAAGGCAGATTGGATTACTATGATGACAAACTTCAAAATTAAATTTATATAATCACATTTAGCTGTATGGATTCAATTAATTGTCCGGAATCAAATACAGAAGTGGTGAATTTTTAGAGCAGTTTCATCAGGTTTATTTCTATCGCTGTATTGATAACAAGAACCCGTTTTATGGATCTAGAAAATCTATTCCAACTCATTAATTGCACATTATGTATGGATTTTATTTCTCGTTTTTCAAATCAGTGCGTTATTAATGCTTCGTTTTAGTTATAAAACTAGTGCTAAAAAATCCACACACTTTTTAAATTAAAGAGAAAAAATGACGTTTAATTTAATTGTCTTGAGTTGAAATACAAATTATGAATTTTATAGCAGTTTCATTTAGTTCATAATATCGCTGTATTTAATTACAGTAAGCCCTTTAATGGAATAGACAATTTATTCCAACTTATTAATTGCATTTCGTATGAAAATTTGCTTATTATGTATGGATTTTTATTTCTTATTTCTCTCAAATCAGTCAGTTATTAATGCTTCAGCGTTTTAGTTATTCAAGTGCTATAAAAAGCATATTAGCTTTTTCAATTAAAAAAAGCGCGGGGGGGAGAAATGAATGACGCTTTTAAATCGTATTAACAAACCTATCTGTTTTCCATTTTGCTAGTGCAGCACGTTTTAAAAGTGATTGTTGTGATTCGTTTGCCATTGTTTGGATGACTTCACATCACATGACATCCGCAATGCCAATCTGATTACTGCATTTATTAGTAACTGGCATTTTCATGCATAAAATACACTTCTGTCAAATTTCTTGAGTGTAGCCAAGTAATTTGACAGAAGGGAATATAATTTGCGTATGAAATCGTGCTTAAGAGTGAGTTTGGAGGGCCTCACATTAATAAATGCAATGGAAATATATTATTGTAAAGAAATATTGATGATATACAGGACTTTACGAGGGATAAAAAAGAGAAAAAAAATTGGCTTGAATAATCTTCAAGTGACATTCAGTTCGTAGACTAGACCGAAGTAGTGAATCGGACTTGAAAAACAACCATTTAAGACGAAGAAACAGTCGCATTTTTCGGAAATACTTTTTAATTTTTTGATCTTGAAAGAAAACCAATTCACGAAATTATTTCTTTAAAATGAAAATAGTGGAGGACATTTCTATTAGGAAGGGGAGTACAAGAAGAAAGGATGGCCTGATACTGTGAATGCCATTCAAACAGTGTCTCGAAAATTAAATTTTCTTCTCGTTTCGGAACGGTGGTAATAACGATCCAAAAAAGCCTCCCAGCACTGGTTCACAAATTCGGGTCTGTAAACAAATCCATAAATCTTCCTCAGAAGTCAACACCAATTTGATGTGCAGGATTTTGGTACTTTTGTAGAGCTGCTTTCAAATAAACTTTTTTTTTCTATTTTTTTTTCATTTAAATTTATTGAGAGCTTTCCACGAAAGGTTGGATGAATGGTCTGAGTTATTACATTTCACCACGATAAACACTTCAAGGTTGCCTTTGCCATAAAAATGGAGGAGAGAAGAAAACAAAAGGGAAATATAAATGCATTTTCTCCATCAGCATGGCTGAACGGAATAAATTAGAATTTATGTTTTGGATTTTTACAAATACATTCAAACATCTCAATTCCTGCATTAATAAGACCGTTTGGGAGTGGCAGACGATATGTAACAAACATGACAATCTAATGTATTAACAAATAGTTTCATTGTTGATATTACTATAGTTATAACAGAATTTGTTTCGGAATATTTTATAGTGTTTCCTTACATTTCTATTTTTTAAAAGTGTTTTAATCAAGTCGAAGTTATTTTAATCTAAAGATTAAACGATATTCTTATGGAAGTCGAAATTTTCTACCAATTCAAATCACAAGCTGCAAGTATATAGAAAGACTGACCAACTATTTTGATCTCTCCTGCTCAGTGATTCAGCATCTTCATGGGGAGTTTTGAAAATTCTCAGTTTTCATGAAGAAGAATCGACTAAAGTTAAGACGTTAATTGCCCCCTTCCGCTTTGAGTTTCATATTCTTGACATTCAGCCTGCTTCCGTTTTATCACGTTGCAGAAGCAAGTAGACTTCATTCATATTAGTGAATCGAAGTTCTCACTTCAAGGAACAATATCATTTTTCACTCGAATTCACAAATAATAATCTATAATAAATTTACAGAAATATATATTGCTGATGCGTGCTGGAAAAATAAATTTTATTTGAGAAATACTGCTTGGCATCACTATTTCACTCTAGATTCGTAGATCACATACATACAATGTAATGCCGTGTTCAAATGCTTTCAGATCCGTGGTGTGACCGGAAGATCAGAGAAGAATTTTCTTCTGTATTTAATATCAGGGATCTCTTATGTGAGCAGCTCAAGCGATATAATTAAGTCTCAACTTATTTTAAACCTCACGCAAACGGCTGTTCATTGCGATTGAAGGCATTTAACAATCAGAACTCCAACACCCCTCCGGCACTTTAAAATTTTGATATTGGCCATCTAATTGTACAGTCCATGTAAACGATGTCGCTGCACTCCTTATGAATCGAAGATCACTGGTGTCCTCTTCGAAAGTGCAGTTTGTTTCAATATCTATTCTAGCTTCCGGATTAACCCCACTAGAAAAAATTCAAAATTGTGGATGGTTGGGTTCTTCCACGTTTTATATGGTGATGAATTAGCTGGCAAAATCGATCCGTATACACTAGCCTTGTAACAATGGAGTGTTTGTTGATTTTTCTTCTGCCGCTAGAAGAACCACCTTGAAGATGATCCTAGTAGGGTCTCAATCCGAATGCTTACGCATATATTTAGTATAATCCTGTTAACAAGGAGGATGGAAGAAATGTGATCTAGCGTACTGAATGCCCATTTGTGGGGGCATTCTGGGCATGAAGTAATTCTATTCCTTCAAACATATCAGATGGTGTATGATGCTGATTTGCTGGCGTTCTGGACTATTTGTCGGCTTGGTTGGCCGAGTGGTTAGGGTAGCCGCTCCCCAACCAATAGGTCGCTGGTTCGAATTCCGCCGTGGACATGGATCTTAGTGATTGTCTTTAGGTGGGAGAGGAATTTCATTCCCAGGTTTGAGACCACCGCCCTGCTTATTGCAGGCCTGAAAATGTTTCATGTTTGGTCTGTAGAACAGGGTTTCTGGACTAATTCTTTTTTTTTTGTTTATAAATAAATAAAAACAATTACAAAAAATATATATAAAATTAATAAAAAAGGGGGAAACAAATCAACAGCCCACCCACGGTAACTATGACTATAAGGTTTAGTAAAAACTTTTCGTGGGTGGTAATCACATAAGAAAAAAAAAAAAAAAAAAACCATTATGCAAAGTCCAAGGTCTAATTTTCCTAAGGTATTCTTTCTTCATGTAGCTTCCTCAGTGAGAGGGTGCAGCACCATGACCTTCCAGTTCTCTCTCTCTCTGTTGGTGGCTTTCCTTTTTGTTTCTGCATAGCCATGTGATCCTGTCCATGAGCTTATATCTTCAAGCCATGTCCTTCGTTTTTTGCTTCTTGATCCTTTTCCCATAGTTTTTCCTTCTAAAACTGTTGATATCCTCTGTCCTGCTGAACCTCTCAGTATATGTCCTACCAATCTCATCTTTCTCTGGATCATTTCCTGTAATAAAGATCTCTGTGTTCTCATTCTCTGTAGGACATCTCTATTTGTCACATGGGATTTTCAGAGCTTTCCTATAGCACCACATTTCAAAGGCCTTTATATGTTGCCTTACTCTCTTCTTGAATATCCAGGTCTCACTTCCATATGTGAAAATTGGCCACACTAATGTTCTTATCATTCTTTTCTTTGTTTCGATACTCACAGAACTTCTGAGCAGATCTTTATTTTTCCAGAATGCATCTTTAGCTATGGCTGGTCTTATTTTTATTTCTTTATCTTGTTTTCCATCTGCAGTACAGTAGGTGCCTAAATATTTGTATTCTGTTGTATGTTCAATTTTCATATTGTTTATGAATATTTCTGGCTCGAATCTGCTTTCTTTTGAGATTTTCATAAATTTGGATTTTTTTGCATTAATATCTAATCCAAATTCTTTACCTTCTTCAATTAGTAGCTGCAGTAATTTGATTAATTTGTTTCTGTTTTCTGCTATTAGAATGGTATCATCAGCATATCTAAGATTGTTGTATTTTATACCATTGATACTAATTCCTGTTTTTTGTTTTTCAATCTTTTTCATCACTGTCTCACTATAGATATTAAATATATTTATTAAATATATTTGGTGAAAGGATACAACCTTGTCTAACTGCTTTTTATTTTCACTACAGAAGTCTCAGAGTTAAACAGCTGCATTTTCTGATTGGTGTAAATCGTTTTTATAATCTTAAGCACGTGATCTTCTGTGTGTAATTTATCTAATATATTGAAAATTTTATTATGTTCTACCCGGTCAAAAGCCTTCTGAAAGTCTATGAAGCATATGTAATTCATATGAAGCATATGCAAATGTTCCTATTTCTTTCAAGTGATCTTTCTGTTAGTATTTTAAGTTCCAGGATAGCATTAATGGTTTCCATTCCTCTTCTGATGCCTTTCTGTTGTTCACTCAATTCACTGCTTATCTTTCAATTTGTATGTTATCGAAGGTTAAAATAATTTTAGATGCATGAGATATTAGGCTCACAGTTCTGTAAGTCTCACAATTTTGTGCAAGGGTTTCAGACATACAGTAGAACTAGGTTTACAGTAAGGACAGTCCATTTTTAGACATGTCATCGAGCAGTTTAATCTTTCGTGGACGACGACGAGGAGGAGGAAGATGATCATCATTGAATATTTTGTGAAATTTCGGAAATTAATGTCTTTCTAAATAACAAAAGTGCGATAATGAATTCTTAGTTGCTGAGCATGATTGTACTCAAATATCGAAAGAAAAAAATATCATTAAACAAAGTTGTGGGGAACGTAACAATTTCGTGGTTTTTGTCCTCCTATTTTTCTAACAATTGCATTTTTTTCACTTGCATGCTCGCTCGGCAGTGGCATCAGGGAGAGTGAGGTTTAGGTATACTAAAGTTTGAGTATCTCGACAACAGAAGATGCTTATCTTCTCTGCAGGTCTCTTGTGCACTAAACTAGAAAAAAAAACATTTGTTCATCTCTCAGAAACCAAAATTTCCCACACCAAAAGTCCACAAGAAAAAAAAAAAAAAATAGAAATCAACGGGTGGGCCTGTATTCGAGTCTTACTTTTATGCAACGATTGAAATGGGATGGCCAGGAAATGTCTCCACCAAAAAAAAAAAAAAAAAAAAGCCGTCTTGAATTGCATGATGTAGTGTAGAGTATTCAGCTTTCAAGCAAAAGTATTGCTTGGAGTGGTTTTAAACTACGCTGATATACAACTTTAATGACCCTCATAGAACGAATGGGCGACAAGATAGAATGAGGGTCCTTGAACAGAAGAAGAATATATAAAATTTATATTCATGAACTTCAAATATAGGGATGGTCACAAAATAATTCAACCGGCTGAAGAGACATGTGATAAGACATTAATCGTCAGTACACCAAACTCTACCTCATTTTTCATTTTAGAAACTAAAGCTGATGAATTTTAAAGCCACTTCCGACTGTAATAAGCAACTCTGCGGTCACACCGAACTGCACAAAATATCTAATGCCTGTATATGTAATTAGGAGGCGTATTCTATTATTTGAAATTTTTTTGAATTGCCTTTTTTTTTATTGTAATACTAACTTCATTCGTGGAATTACCATTTGCGATATAATGAATGATCAGGAGATTTTAATGGTCAATAGCTGGAAAGAAGGCAGGTAAGAATTTTAGCAGGTCAAGGGCGGAAAAAACAGGTGGTTGGCTGCAATTTAGAAGTGACTACTTTAATTTTAATATCTGCAGAATTTGTTTGTTATGAGAGTTCTGGAATTTGAGAATGCAGATTCTTCATAATTAAAACAATGTCTTGAAAATATTAGCCGCGAAACGGCAATTTAAATATTTTGAAAAATAAATTGCCGAGACAATACAATCTGTATCAATCAGAGGTTAAGGAGGAAAAACAAAATAGAAGACTCTTTGGGGAAAGTTTTTCGCTATTTGCAATTTTTTTTATTTGAATTATCATTACAAATTTAGAGTTCTGTGCCCTACTGTGAATACCTGTCTAATAAAAGTCGGATTGAACTTTTTCCCTAATGATTCTTGTAATAATGGTCGGTAATGTGATGCAGTATTTGACTTGAGATTGATAATACTAAGAATGTAGTCCGTGATTTCAGGTAATAAAGATTTTCTCATTGTTTTTTACTTTTTTTGAGATATGTGTTCTCCATAGATTTTAATTAGTCTTTAAATGCACCACCACATGCGTGACCGAATGATGTTTTGAAAAAAAAAAATGTTCAAATAAGTGCGTAATTTATTGTTGCTTGTTTCACGAGATTTTTATTTTGGAAAAGTTGTGAATTGTGTTTTTCCTGTAGAGACGAAATGAAACGCCAATTCCTAAAGTGAATAATAGTGGCGGTGCAATGTACTCTTCTGGATGATTAATGGTGTTTGTACTTCTGCAGAAGACGCTTTTTGTTGTTTTTTGTACAGTGAAGAAATTTTTCTCGTATTTTCTGATGTACTCTTTTTTTTTATTGGACTGCTTTCCCTTCATCCACAGGTTTGTGAATTACTTTTAATTGTTGGTAGTTGCGTGCAGGGGACTGTTTCGCGATGGGTGTTCACATTCTGTGTATGGTAAATGTAATTGCTATCGATCCAAAGTTTACGCTAACGTAAACGGAAAGGAAGGTCTGTTTCTCTGAATGAAGGTTGCAGCTGTGATGATATATTACCAGACCTACAGTACTTGGTCGGGTAAAAGATGTTTGTGTGCAAATACTGAAAATTTGAATGTTATTTTTTTTCTTAAAAAGCAGGAGTCGATTTTACTCTGCATGATCTATAACTTCAAGGTTGTAGGTATCGAATATTTCGTAGTAAGTCCCTTAATTCAATAGGGAAAGTAAAAGTTGCTAATTCTCGATCTTTACACAGTACATCTTTTCAAATTCTTATTGCTGTTTTCTTCGATTATATCTGAACCTTACAAAATTTGAATAAAATGCGGAACAAGTAAAACAAAAGTAATTCTCCTCTTGAAATATTTTCTCTGAATGCACTTTGAGCCATTAGCATGACTGGGTTTATATTTTAACAGAATTTTGATTACTTCAGTATTAATTATTAAATCTACTGAAAATTCAGTTTTAAGCATTTGATGTTTATTTAATGGGACTGGAAATATATTATAACAGTTTCCAGAATTCACATAGTGGACTGTTCAGTCTTTCGAGGTAGATACTAACATAGAACAGTAGGTTATATGTCCCGTGAATCGACGTTGTGGGTATTAATTCCGTAAATTATCTCCGATTCTAACAATTAAAATGTAGGGTAGTTAATCAGCACCAGCAACCAAACCACAGACGTACATGTTAAAAGGACAAACCATGGCCTGAAAAGTTCTCGGCCTAACAATGAAAAATGAATTTATAATTTCAAAGATATTTTTATTTTTCAACGTAATCAAGACGAATACCAATTAAGACTTAAGACTAATACAGTGGTTCTCAGGAAGATCTGCAAAATACCCCTCTACAGTTGCAATCACCTCTTGATTCAAAGAAAAACGCTGACCAGCGAGGAAGAGTTTTAGTTTTGGGAAGAGATAAGTCAGAAGGAGACAAATCTGGAGAATCAGGTGGATGTTCCAACAATTCATAATGCAGATCCCTTAATTTTCCCATTTCCAAAACACCTTTGTGGGCAGGTGCATTGTCCTGATGAAAGATGGGTTTTTTTCCTTCTGCAAACTGGGTCTTTACTCGCGAATTTTTTATCTTATCTAGTTAAAATATCGGGAAAATATTCTCCGGTTATTGTTTTACACTCTTCAAGATAATTAATAAACAAAATTCCTTTAACATCCCAAAACACCGATGCCATGACCTTATCTCCTTTGGGGCTGAACAACCGGCTTCTGTCCACTGTTTTGACTGCTGTTTGGATTCTAGTGTGTCATGTGAATCCAAGTTTCATCCATAGTAATAAATCGACGCACAAAATCAGTTTTATTTTTGTTAAAACGCTCCAAGCACTGTTCAGAGATTTTCATGCGAGTCCGTTTTTGATCTGCGCGGTACCTATTTTGCTTAAAAGCTTTTTCATTTGTAATTCTTCATGCAAAAAAAAAAATATCCTACACGTTCTTTTGAAACCTATAGTCTCAGCAATTTCACGCACTTTTGCTCGCCGGTCACCCAATACCACATTGCACTGATCAATGATTTCTAGTGTTTTTATACTTTTTGGACGTCCTTCACTTGGATCATCTTCAAGGCTGATACGGCCGCGTTTAAACTCGGCAATCCATTTCGTAATTGTCGAAAACGAAGGAGAACAGTGCCCGTAAACTTGTATGAAGTTCGAATGAATTTCTTTTGGCGTTAGACCTTCTGTTACAAAGAATTTTATAACCGCACGATACTCAATTTTATCCATTTCAAGGGATACAGACTTTGTCTTCCGACAGCGGTATAAAACAAACTACTTGATAGAATGACTTGCAATTTCACACAGATGCTTAAGACAGATATGCCAACTTAGAAAAAAAAATCTTACCGATAGTGTTGCCATTTATGGTTGAGGCCGAGAACTTTTCAGACCACCCACGTATTTCTATAAATAATCTGCTCTTAACTGCATAATACAGTCATCCTTCACTAAGTGAAGAAGGTCTTTATGGTCTTCTGCGCATGCACGATGAGCAGAATACCATCATCCAGTTTTATAATTAACTTTTTCAAATCCATTTCATGTAAATCCTGAGCAGTATTCATTCACATTTCTTTGCTTATGTGGAACTATACTGTACAACATTTTGTTTGATAAATTTTAACACGAGTTTTTATATTCTGAACAGAATTTACTATAAACCTGCTAACAGTTTCGCTTATGTGCTGCAAACATAAATGCATCAGCATCCCGTGTTGAGTGTATTTATGTACTATCTTGTATATACAAATGACCAACTCTCACTCACTGCAAATCCTATCCGTAGCTTTGCCGACAATAGCGCTCTTCATTTCTCTTGCTCGTTTGAAAAACCATGCAGTTCTCAGACATATTTCACATCAAGGTCATCTGCAATCAGTACCTTCAATGCTTGCAAACCTCCGTGCGGCCTTTCTCGCAAAAGGGATCCCAGTTCACCTTTACTCATCCTCAGTGATACATGTATCACACTGGATGAACTATCTCCTCGAACTGACATTTACCTCCAACCTCTCTTGGCACCAACAAATCACCTCAATACCTTTCTCAACGTCTAAAAAACTATGCATTACTTTCCCCTCAACAAGCTGTTATACACGCACTCAGCTAATAACGCCTATAAAAATCCCAACCATACTCACACATCTGGAGGTGGTGTACTTTAAACCCCCTTAAAACTTTTTGAGGCTGTACACACGAGAACAATTCGGCTCACAGGTGATCCTTCTATCACAAGCTCAGTCAATCTCTATACACAGAAGCTCTGTCTCTTCTACAGGCACTTCCATGGCCACTGCTCCAGTGAATTGGCCAACATCATTCATCACCTCGCTGTTAGGTCTGTTAAAACCAGCTGTCCAACATACAGTACAATTACAAACTCATCGAGTCTGCTTCTCCTCTTTCTTATCTATTCCACTTCCTCTGTCCTCTGGAACAGCCTGTTTCCACGTAAAACTTAAGATTGTCAGTAGTGTTCTTCTTTCTTCCTTATCTCGACCTCACACACACGGCACTGATGTAGTATAGGTTCTTGCACCTCTGTGTGTGGGGTAAATACCGTAGTCCCACCTTATCTGCGGGTTCAATTGCCCGCGGTCAACTCAACTCCGGTGTGAAAATATTAAATGGAAAATTCCAGAAATAAACAGTTCATAAGTTTTAAATTGCGCGCCATCCCGCCCTAGACATGAATCATCCCTTTGTCCAGAGTATCCACGCTGTAAGCTACTCATCCGTTAATCACTTAGTAGCCGTCTCGGTTATCAGATCGACTGTCACGGTATCGCAGTGCTTGTGTTCAAGTAACCCCTATTTTACTTCATAATAGCCCCAAGCGCAAAGGTAGTTATACTGGCAATTCGGATACGCCAAAGAGAAGCCGTAAAACTGCTTCCTTTAATTGAAAAGGCGATAGTTTTCGACTTCATAAGGAAAGAAAAAAAAATCGTATGCTGAGATTGCTAACATTCCATTCACTTAATTTTTTTTTAGTGTATTGTCTTACTGTTCTGTTTTATTATTAGCTATTGTCATCAATATCTTAGTGTGCCTAATTTTATAAATTCAACTTTATCATATGTATGTATAGGGGTAAAAAAAAAGCGTAGTATATACAGGATTCTGTACTATACGCGGCTTCACGTATTCAGATAAGGAGGAATTACTGTGTGTGTGTGTGTGTGTGTGTGTGTGTGTGTGTGTGTGTGTAAATCACAGTCGTCGTCCGCGTCAGCTACAGGACTATCATGCATTTTTCTACTCGAGTAAAACATCAAGGTTCAAACAGACTTCAAATTCTGAACTCTAATTCAAGTTGAATACAATTAAAGTATGCATCAGTTTTAAATTCTTATAATCTAGAGGGGAAATATTTTTAGTTGACTTACCCGCGGCTTTCTGATTTATTTACTACATCGAGAAAAAAGGCTAATAAAATGTTTAATTCTGTATTCAGCGTAATAATTGATTTTAAGATAACAAACTTCCATTTTTTTCGAATAATGTTTTGGTTTATATTCTATTATGAACGTATCTGAATTAATTAAAATTCATAAAGTCAACACAATTAATGATTCCTGTAGAAAATTCGGCGGACAAATGTCATGAACTCTCACATACATTATTCATAGTTCTGCTGGCAGGAAGCGGCGTGCACTTTTTCTAACTTGTTTACTCAAAGAAATGAGAAAGAAAACGAATTTCCGCTTTCTGTCCGTGAACTAAGAAAACAAATTTCTAAAACACTCCGGGAACCAACACCGAAGTCAAAACGAATTGGTTTTATTAGCTTTGCCTTCTTCTGACTAACTAAAATCCAATGTCACGTCTTTGTCCTTCTCGATCGTGAACTGAATAAACTTCAGCGTCTGTGAATATGCAGGTGGATGAGGGCAAATGCATTTTTGTGTTGGGATCGATCTGGTGAACTGAAATCACTGAAATATTTCAAATAGCCCGTATTTACATCTCGTTTCCTGTTTCTCTCTTTCGCCATAGTATCTGGGACATTTAACGTTATGGGAAAAGGCTTAAATTTGCTTAAGATGGCGATCATATGTACCGTCAGAATTCGTTTTGGTTATGGAGGTAGAGTGGCTCCGTTGTGTAGCTGGGAGAATGGTGCGACAATGGAAAGACAGATTCGGATAGAAGAGAATAACTCTTATAAGGCCTTCTCAGTTAAAGTTGAGTTAGCCAATCATGATGATGATATGGATTATCATTTTTTTTTTTTTTTCTAACGGGCAACAACAAAACTGGCCACAGGACACATGCAATGAACATGGACTTCAAAAGCTTTAGTTGCTTCTGTATAAAGAACGAGGGATTTAAAGTTATATTCTGTTCTCATTCGACACCAGTGGAGTTTTCATAATACTCTTTGTATTCAGGGAGAAAGTAACGTAAGAAAAAATTGCAGAAATATTTTAAATTGCCCGGATTTACCTCCTCGTTTTGTGGCACTTTGTTTTATGCATAGAATGCGAGACATTAAATGTTATGGGAAGTGGTTTTATGATATATATATATATATATATATATATATATACACACACACACACACAGGGTGACCCTGAATTCATGGCCCAAACGTGAGGGGATGGTGGCACACACTGAAATCACCAATATTCATCATAGAATATGGACCGCAAACGCAGTGAGGAGTCGGAAATGAAGGACAGACACAAGTTTCCAGACTGACATTTATGGAGATCATTACAGCAAATGCTCAAACGTCCGCCCACCAATGTTGATACACGCGGCAAAACGGCAGTAGATATTGGCGTACCTGCTCGTAAACGTGGGCTTGTCGCGCACATCGCCGGCTGCTACGGACAGTCAGACTACCAAATCCTCTGCGGACTGCACGGGCGTCTCGTACACACTTCAAATGTCCCCACAGAAAGAAATCGAGACAAAGATCTGGGGGACCACCGCGCCAAATCCATCGGTTCCCAAATGTGGCATTAAGATGCTGACGCACGTCCATGTTGAAATGGACGGGTGCCCCATCGTGCTTGAACCACATACGGGAGCGGATGGCGACTTGAACATCCTGAAGCAATTCCGGCAAAACCTGTTGCAGAAAAATACGGTACGTTTGCCCATCGAGGAGGTCCGGCAGTAGGCAGAGTCCAATTAAGTAGTCATGCACGATCCCCACCCAGATATTGATGGCGAACCGTTGCTGGCTCGACTGTGGACGTGTACCATGGGGGTTCTGAGCCGCCCACAAATGAGCATTATGGACATTGACTACGCCTTCACGTGAGAAAGTTGATTCATCCGTAAGGAGCACATGAGCAGGGAAACCGGGCTATACGACACTTTGCTGCAGGAACCATTTAGCGAAATCCATACACAGGGGTTAATCAACAGTTGTCAATGCCTGCACTCGCTGCAAGCGATAGGGGATTGTAGCCCTTCTTCATGCAGTTCTCGCCAGACACTGTTCTGATGCACACCCAGGCGCCGGGTGGAAGATCGCGTGCTTGTACCTGGGTTATTTTTCACCATACACAAGATGTCCTCGTTCATAGCTGGCGTTGTGACCGTCTCCGCTCGTCCGGCATCATGTCGATTGATGCAGAAGGTGCATCCTCATACAGCTGACGGTGCAGTCGCGCAAACATTTTATGATCGGGCACACTGCGCACAGGATATCGCTCACGGTACAGTCTTTGCACCTCTCTACCATTGCCCTCGGCTACGCCGTACATCAGGTGCATATATCGGCTTTATCTGTGTTCGTAAACTGCTCCATCTCGTGTCCGGTCGATGCTGAGAATGCTGGGGTTTGGCCGCTCCAGCGCTTTTAAGCCATGCCGCCTCGTCTGCACCAGGCTCTGTTTGCGGCCGCATATTCTATGACGAATATTGGTGTTTTCAGTGTGTACTACTATCCCCTCACGTTTGGGCCATGAATTCAGGGACACCCTGAATTCTGTGCGTAATCATTTAAGTCAAATTTTTATTAGTGAACCCCCACCTCGAAAAAAAGACATTACAAAACCTATAACACAACAGTGATGTGTGTAGGCAAGTGCTTAAAGAGAGAGTCAAATTTCTTGGAACTGTGTTCCGCTCACTAGGAAAATGCTATGTGGAAGGCTGTTAACTAAAAAGAGAAATAGATGAAATGAAGGTAGGAGGTAAGAAGTTAGATACGTTTGATGTTGACAAGCAGATGCTTAAGTTCGTACATTATTAAAGAGAAGCACAGGAATAGAAGAGCTGATTTCAGGAGACCAACGCACAGGAAAATATCTGTAAACAGCGGTAATGTAGAAACAAGGTGCTTATAAGAAAATGACAGGAAAATGTGAGAGCGGCCACCCATCAGCAAATTGCTCTCCTCTATAATCAAGGATTATTCGGCAGGATTTCGATGTACCACAAAAGATGTGAGGAAAATATTCTAAGCCAGTTTAGAATTTCAATATATGCATGCATACGCTGCTTGAAAAGAAGTAAATGGATACTATAGTGTGAGGAACAAACAGACATTGCGTCCACCATTATAATATGTGGAACCTCCTTTCGCTCTGATGAGTGCAGCAATCCTACATATTACAATTTTACATATTATTCTTTGTAGCATCCTACGGTCACATTCGGTGAGTGCGGTAGGTCGTCCACGGCGGGTATTACTTGTAGTTGACTCACTGAAAGATAAAACAGAGTGAATCAGGAAACTGGCAATCCAATCCAATCATAAAGGGCAAGAGGAAGACCATGAGATGATAGCTGGTTGAGAAAGCCTCCAAGCCAAATACCATCAAATGAAATATCACGCGGGACCACATGAGTTTTATCAGATCTTTCTGACATATGTGCAAGGTCGATAAGGTTAGCGAATAAATCTGTTGAAGAAAAAGAATGTCAGAATCCTTATTGGTGATCGTTAAGTGATGGGTTTTCGTGTAGGAAACAAGCTGGTTTTGGATGATCTTTTCCATCACTATCGAGAGTATTGATGTAAGGGCAGTGGGAACACAATTTGATGGCTGATTTTCATTATCTCTTGTTTTAGGAATAAGTTAGCAAGGGCTTACTTCCATACTGTTGAGTAGATTTCAGATGAATATGGCAGCTTATATATGGGATACAGGATGGATATTAATTTGGGAGTACACGTTTTAGAAAAACTGTAAGAAAACTATCTCTAACTGGAAAAGTTCTAGAGTCAGGGATTATTGTTCATTAAGCATTGTTCTGACGAAAGATCAGAGTAGGTATGCTGTGAGTAATTCATGGAATATGGGAGGAGATTTGCTTTGGTCATCTAAACAACCATTGGAGGAAAACTATACAACAGATCTTTACAACAGATCTTTTGACCGATGTCAAAAGATCTGTTGTATAGTTAGGAGATATTTCCATGAAAATGAAAGGAAGAGGTCTACACATGGTGGCGACTGAAGTTTTGACTAATAACCGTGCCAAGAAATCGGCAGTCTCCACTACCATTAGAGTAGGATGCAAGCTCAGTGCATTCGAAGACCTTACTAAGCCTGTTTTAGGTTTCATGATTTTTGTGGGCTGTAGTGTAAACCACGAATGTGTACTGAAATTTATGTCTTTGAATGGTTTGGCATATTCGTTATAAAAAAAAAAGGGGGGGTTGGGTGTTTGGAGTATTGAGTGGAGTGGGAAATAAGGGACGACTCATCCCAACAAGAATTATTTCAGTTATTTGATTACGAGCACGTGCTTAGGTCACGAAATCAGAAACAGTAAACAGACAGAAAGAAGAAAACAAAGATATAGAAATCTCAATCGTCATTCCAGTGGCAGTGTTTTATTACCATAGGATACTAGGCTAAGATTCGTGGAGAGATGGGCGATTTATAGGAGAAGGAACATGTACAAGAATTTGATCAGAGTTACCAAGAAAAGAATAAACAGTGCATTTGCAGACAAGATAAGAAAAGATGTGGCTTATGTGGTATACTGTTAGACGACTTGTTTTAGGATCACTGAAACAGTTAAATTTAGTAGTATTAATTGCATTTAGACATATACTTAAGTGCAGTGATATATGCAATGTAGTCATCTGTTCATATATGTGCGAGAAACGGTTATTATACAAGGATCGATATCCCTGTTCAAGTGGTACCCGTGTAGGATATTTGACCTTCCTCCATTTTGCCAAGCTTAAAAGCATCGTGATGGAGTAACAGTCTGAAAATGTGGGTATGAAACAGCACCACACAATAGCTGCAAACTGTTTCCAGCCTTGAGAGAGAGAGAGAGACAAACGCGTATAAAACTGATCTGAGCCTGGATCAAGTTCAAGTGAACTCTTTTTCCAAAATAATCAATTTTACTTTCGATGTTTTGTGCTTGATTTTATCCATTTAACTTCTTATAATATGATATCGTTAGTTATTTTTAAATCATAATTTTATGAAGACTGCGTATAAGCTCAAATGCTAAATGCACTTATCCGTCGTGTGGAACACCGAAATTGTAAACACAGTATCAGATATTAACCTAATTCACCATTCTTTATAACTGCTTAATGAAAATTTCAGTAAATGAAAATTACATCCAAGCTTAGAAAGGAGTAGAATTTAATTTTGGAAAACAGCTTTATTCACACGAGACTGATGAAACGAATTTTATATATTTATTTTTTTCTCTGAGTTATCATGAAGAAATTCCCTAAAGAAAAATCGAATAGTGTATTGGTTAAAATGAATTTATCTTTAAGCCCCTGCCCCGAGACTCGTAATGAAGTCAGGCTCCCAGATCCCATATGCCTTCCAGACAACATTGAAATTGATAAACGAGTCCCGGAAAGCCCTTTGGATTCAGCAGTATTATGAAGATAGAAATTTCTGCCCTACTTTAAACCATTACAAAGTCGGGGAGATTACGCATTTCCCTAGTCTGCTTCTGTAGACTACAATACACCCCGGTGAATAACTTCCATTAGACTTTTATTATCCATCCTGTATTTTTTTCTGAATTTTTGTGGAGTGAAGTACGCCACAGCTTATGTTAGCTGTGGCAATAGAAGAATGACGAAGCAGAAAATGAAGGAAAAAACGAATCGTTGTAAGCTGATCGATAACAAGGATGCAATAAAGGCAGAAGAGCACCTTTCATCTCAATGTAATGGACGTTGGGAATTATCCAGGAGTAGTGTTCACATTTAAAAAACAAAAATCATTATAAGGGTAACATTAAACTTCTGTTTTCGCCTTATTTTTATTGATTTTATTATCCAGGTTATTTTTGAAACGAATTATCCACTATTGGGATCATTCGTTTCATACAATTGAGATCAGTTAGAGAGCATCTATGAAATTGTGCATATTATGGAAACAGGAGTAAGCGTATAATTTGATTTTGTTCCGTTGTTTAGAGTGACGGGACAGGAAAATAAATGAACATAACATAAATTCTACGGAGCCTAAACAAAGGGTTATTTGATGATATATTCTGTAAAATCTCTTTGCACATTTTCTAGGCAGCTTCATATGATCAAACCCTGAGCTTCCCTAGCTTAACAAATGAGATGACAGTACTTCGAAAGATGATTTTTTTTACAAAAAAAAATTGAATGGATGTATGCCACAAAAATCGTTTTTAAAGGAAGAGTTACATCTTTATTATATAAATTAGGGGTATGTGAAATGAACCATATAAGGAATTATTCGCAAAACAGTGAATAATTAATACTTTTTTAACCGTTATTACAGAGAATGAAAGCTCAGTCTCACCCTACCTCAATTTCTTGGTGGTTCACAGTATGTATACTCATAAGTAAAATAATTGATAATGGTATTTCGTGTCAACGGATAGTAGAACGAATTTGTGGTTTGTCGACAGACCTTTTACATGTTCGCATTACTAATTCTGCATTTGAACGAATCCTCCATTTTTAATATTTCAAGTAGCAGAATAGTTTTCATATGTAAATGCCATCAAAACATCCATTACTACTAACAGAATTCCAAGAAAACAACGCAGTTAATTTTCGAGTTACATTAATGAATATCATGAACTCTGTTACGCTGAGTTTGCCGTTAAACATTATCATTTGAAAATACCGGAAGTGACAGCGTCCACGTCAGCGACTATGAAATAAGCGATTGCCTTTTAAGCACGGTGTTTTTTTATCTTGTCAAGATATAGTTCCTGATGCCTACGACACTTAACTTTCTATGCCTTTAGGAAGTTAAACTTTTGAATGACTTATGGCTTTTCGTAAGCATCGAACCTACTTAACATTTATGCTGCGCAGGTAACTTAATTCTATATTCCTCAATATTTATATCAGTCGTATTAGAATCATTATTTTCTTCAGTTGATCATGTTAGTAATATTTGAATGCAATGAAGATTGATATTTGTCACTACGAGCAGATTAAAAAAATATGTATATCCAATGACCTCGAATACACCTATGAATGTAGGCCCTGGGGGTAGGGGGGAAGCAAAAGGGAAAGTTACATATGGTATGTACGATGGAAAGAAAGAACTTAATACTGAGGAATAATTTTGGAATAATTTAAGAGTAGCGAGTCACGTGTTTTTATCTGGTATAAATTAGTTGGAGGTATCTGATGCTTTCAAGTCAGTGTAACTGTGTCTGGATAAAATGGCTGTGAGAAAGAAACTGACTGAATTTGAAAGAAGCGTTATAACAGGATGCCATGTTGCAAGCCTAAGCCTATGTGTTTCACACACTGACATATTGGACCATCCCAGGTTAGCAATCGTGATACCATACTGAGATGGAAGAGCAGGAAGTCAACTGCAAGTGGACGACCCATCACACACACTCACCGAACGTGATCATAAGGTTCTGCGAACAATAATATATAAAAAAAAGCATTCATCAGTCGACATATTAAATGCAAAGTTTTGTCTCTTTCAGCGAGACAGTGCACCGTGTCATCAGGGTGCTGCTGAAACTGCGCTCCTTGTGGACATGAACGTCATCATACTTGACTGACCTTCACAGAGCCCTAGTCTCTCACATTGCCTATTGAACATCTGTGGGATGAACTGGAGCGTCACTTGACGTCAAGGTATGTCTGTCCAACAATTGTCCAGGAACTCGTTATATGCCTACAGGAAGAATCGTTCTAAATCCCCATTGATCATTATTGTACGCTTGTGGAAAGTTTGCCCAATAGGATTGCTTCATTCATCGCAGCGAAAAGGGGTACTACATCTTATTAAAGAGGGCCTCATGGCTGTTTGTTCATCACACAATGGTGTCCGTTGACCTCCTTCCATGCAGTGTATGTTACTTTACGTTAAAATTAACCACACCTCTCAGTAATAGTAATAGCTAATTCTGACCTAGCTCTTCATAACTTAGAATACACACACGCGCACGCCTAGCCAGTGTAATAAACCTTAATTCGTTTGAAACACATTTGACGTAACCATGAAATATATCAAAGTTTTTATTGAAATTTGTGTCGTCATGACGCCAAATGCTGAGAATGAATGGTGCGCATGAGCACAAATTCTTTGAGTAAGTGGACTATCAATGTTTTGTTTTTCTTTATATTTTCATGTTTTCGGTAAAATAAGAATTTCCATTGTTTGTTTCGAAATAATTCAGATCTCATTTATTAATCTTATTTCCTTTGGGTTCATTAGGGCAGCAAATATCTTTACCTAAAAAAAAAAAAAAAAAAAAAACAGCGCAGAAGCCGCAGAAGTGGGATGTAATAAATTCCATCTAATTTCTTCATGTTAATTAAATTTTCTGTAATTTTCCTCCGGGATATTAATGCTCTCTGAACAACGGACTATTCATTCTTTTGTTAGTTTTAATTCTGTGTATTGTGAATTTAGATTGAATTTTCTGAAAGCGAAGAATCGCATGATAACTTACATTTGAATAATATTCCCTCCTCGTAATAAGATTTTTTATTAATAATGCCTTTATTTACCTGAGGAATGAGATTCAAATTTAGGAACACGTTAATTACATTAGATGTAAGAAATTAGTTTTGAATTTTAATTTCGAATGTGAAAAAAAAAATACCAAATTAATTTTCTAAACTATAAATAGAACTTCTTCGCAATATTTATAACATTTACATGATGCATTTGTTCATCCATTTGAAGGATTGAATCCTACATTGATTTCTGTGTTGTCAGCTCTTAGAACCAAAAATGTTGAGGACATTCCTCCTCCTGAAATCAATTGCGCTTCGACAATGCAGCTCTCCTCGTTCAAGTCATATAACCTCATTAATCAATGGTTAGTTTCATATTTCTAATCCATAAGTAATCACACTTTTTTAATCTCCATGTTATTTGGTTTCTCTTAAGTCGTAAGCATTTTAATGCTTTTTTTTTTTTTTGAATATCAGATTTTCTGTTTTCAAAGCTGTGTGCTCTCAACTTTTTCAGCAATAATACCCTTAACCCAAAGAGTGATGACAATATTGGAAACTTGGCTGAATTTCAAAGGCATACAAAAACATCCCAAATATTTTAGAAAGATTTCCACTTTGTTGGGAGTTGGCCGCTATTTTTTCATGTTTAAAGGGAAAAAAAAATTCTGTCCTGAGTAATATTACGATGCATGTGTGGCTATCAGTGGTGAAGCAGCTTAGACAGGCAGTTTTTTAAGCCCTTCAGTAGTACCTTGTACGGAAATTATTCTTTTCGTGACAAGAATCGTAAACGATGTCCGTTCTTTGGCTACCGCTGATTTAAGAAAACAAAACAGTCTGCCTATTTTTTTTTCAACCGAATACGTGAGTAGGATATTGTGCTGCCAAACCATTTTAAAGATATCTGATTGTAAAGATTTAAAAATGCATTACTTTAAAATGTGTGCGGTAACTGTAAAGGTATTCATTCACTCAATTTCGTACAAAGTTTGTTTTCGATAGTATAGCTGTTATAAATAAAATAATTGCGTCTTAATTCAAAGAAAATTCCTGTTTAGTTGCAAAAATATTTTATATCAAATAGCTGATTGCAAATAATTGCGTTTGTGAAATGCTGTAATTAAGTAACTAAATAAAAATCATGGAAACAGTCCTAAATAAAAATTGACTCGTACGGTGATTATCTTGGGTTTATTTAAACAAGTAAACACAGATAATCACAGTTGTTGGTTTTTGGTGCATTTTACCAAATGAACAGCATTTGTCTTTTATATATCCATAACATTATAACTCCTCTCTCACTGACAATTTAACTTTGGAATTCGAGATAATTACCAAAATTTGTCATGGGACATTAGTTTTGGTTTGAACGGGTGAACTTTCATCCTAAATTTTGACACAGAATCATGGGTGATAATTCTTTTTTTTTTCTTACCTATCTTAATCTGAAATCCAAAAATATTTTGTTCATGTTACTTACTTTCACGCTTTTTTCTCTATTGAGGCATTCATTTTAGGTTGTAACAAAACTAATTAAAAACATCTTGAGCTCTGAAAATTCCTCTGTAGTAGAATAGTTAAATATCGGTGAGTGGTATCGTGAGAATTTGGAACAAATTCAACAGACAGCATTCCCCCCCCCCCCCTCCTTCTGTCAAGGAGTTATTTAGCTAAAGAAAAGTACCTTAAGTTACACCATCTTAAAATGGTTCCTACCCTAGTTAGCTTAAGATAAAACTGCTATCCAATTACTAAGTATTTCCCTTGGCAAATCTCCTGTGGCAAAGATCCTTGCTAATTATCGTTCAGCTGTTTAATTTCCATCCCGAAGAGTCCTGCGTGGTGCACCAGAAAAATCGGCTCATTCATTTGCTAGAAAGCTTAAGTTTACTTATTTTAGAGGTGGTGTGTTTTCTGCGCTTTATTTCATCAAGAAAACACTAAGAACAACAACTCAGAATTCTTTATTTCTGATACTTTTTTATTTTACTTTTATCCCCTCTCTCGCCGTCTTCGTGTATTAAGATGGTCTAACAATGAACGTCCTTATTAAACCGAATCACCCTCAGCTCAAAACGTTTAAAAACTTCCCAAACTTTATTACATTTACTCGCTCAGTGCTTCACTGTGTTATGATCAGCCTTGTCCTGGTTGCTCTGAAGTTGGCGAGAAAGTTCCACTAAACACAATTTGCGGAACATGCAAATAACTGAACAGTCCCAAAGGATATTGACTGGAATATTGATTACACGTAGATGAGAATTTCGATCTTGGCATGCCAACGGCATTCTTACCACCCTCTGAAGTCTTCGTTACGACATTTTCTTATCGCAACGTCTTCGTATAATGTGATGAAAGTCTTGAGATTGCCTTCTCATCAGCGCCACTGATCACTTCTCCCAATCACAAGTAGCGATGATCATCCAGAGAAAACTATTTATGTTTATGCTCTCATCTAATGGTGAAATAGGGTAGCGGCATTTCGATATGCGAATAGAATGCATGAAAAAATATAAAAGATAGTTTAGGATTTACCGATCAGGATAGGTGAGACCCGACAGTGAAAATTTGAATGTGCGTTCAATGTAGTACTTTTTAAAAGTAAATTCCTTTTTAGTAATATTATCAACCAGTAACGATTAAGTAAAAGCAGCTTATTCGTGTTTTATACATGCATCCATACTCAATTATTGGATCAAATGTTGATATTCAAACGATATGAAACTTATCCTTGACAATTCACATTAAATAACATCAAGTTCACATGCAGTAAAACGGAAGTTGTTACTAATGATTAATGGCTGCATTTATCATCGTTCGGATCGCCTTTTCGTACAAAGAATTAAACATTAAATGGAGTTGAGAAGTCTATAAGCGAAACTTCTTTTTAAATGTTAAAATAAGCTTAAAGGATCTATTCATCAGCAAGTGTTTTTCATTTCTATGAATTAAAATAACCAGCTGAAATCGTCATTTTAACTGAGTAGGCTTTGGAAGGGTACTTTTCACCTTGGTCGCCATTCTTATTCTTTCTTTCATGGCTTTCAAAAGGCATTTCCATTGAGAGGCGTCATGAAAGATGTAAGATTGAAAAAGAAAGATTCACACTTTGTAGGTAGTTGCAAATGCTAAATATTTTGAGCAGTGTCATGATGCTGACATTGAATAACTTCTCACAAGATATTTGAACGAAGTGACACTTAACGATTCATCTGTAAAAGTAACAATTTCGTATAATGTCACATTATTCGATCGCTACACCTCGTATATGTATACTCCGACGAGCAAAAAAAAAACAATAACTGGATGTTATTGTTGGGAGAATGTCTATTCGAAGGCTGTAACAGAACAGGAAACATAGCTTTCCTATACTTTAATATGCGTATTACCTCATCAGTCTGTAACAGAACAGGAGCTGCATGCGATTGTTTTGCATGCTGAAACGACCAGATAACGTTAATATAGATAGCACAGCAATCCCTCGATTAGTGAGCCTAATGCGTACTTTAAAACAGGCGCATTAATCGAAAACGCACTAATCGAATATAATAACCTATGGGAAAAAATATAATTCGTTCCTCAAATTTCTTTTTTGAACCTTATTTTTATAAAAGAATTAAAGTATGTCCCAGGGCCTAGTTAAAGGAAAATCATGAAGCTGAAAGACTATAAAACATATTCAAAATATAAATCTATTATTCTACTTCTTAACAAAGAATTGAGCTAACGTAGTTTGGCGGGCGGGCATTTTGTTTCTTTTTTTCATACAACCGACCGTATGGCCCTATTGCCTCTTTTACTCTTCTGCAAATTTTACTGCTTCTCTCTTCATCAGGGTCAGCCTCTAAACATTGCTGCTTAAAAACTTCCATTGTACGAAAAATATTTTCAAATTGTTTCTGTGAAATATCTTTTGGCTGACTTTAAATTTCTTCATATTCTTCAGGATCTTCCCGCTGTGCATCTAAATTTAGCAGGTCGGAATCACTCAATTCTTCATAGTGAGATTTAATTAACTCTTGGACGTTATCATTGAAGGGGAGAAAGAAATGAAGGACGTACGAATTTGTCGCCAACACGCGAAATCACGTGCTTTATAGATAAAATTTCCCAACTGTTATACACGCAAAATAGTTACCACTTTAAAAACTGCAATGATCATAAAAGAGAAGATAATTTTCCGACGTGTAATAATAAACAACTCGTCCCAGAAGACGTTGATTACCCTATTTTCGGAATGAATTCTCCTTTTTGTGACATGCGCAGAAGTGTCGAAGTGTCTCGAATCTGTGGCCGTACTATAGCAGACGACATAAATTTAGGCGGTAAAATTTTGGAACATAGTGTAGTATGGCGTTAAAAATAACTGAAAATGTTTTCAATAGGTAACTAAATTATTTCATTCTGGTGAGTGATTTATTAAAATAGTTAGCCATAAAAATGTATACATAGAAAACTTTTAAAATCTGTAACATTTATTTTTAAGATGTGTATACGCGCACTAATTGAATTTTAGAGGCGCACTAATCGAATTTGGGTTTCGAAAAAAAAAAAGACGCATTAATCGAGGGATTACTGTATAAAGCTTCTGTGCAACATGTAGCTTGACCTTTTCAATAATGGAGTTGGTCATGACAAAGTATTTTAAGTATCTGATATACAAAGCAAAGGCTTTATATGCACAAGAATGTTTGATCCGAAATTATTGCGCGTGATTATTTTCTTGCATCCTTGTTTTAGCGAAGTTATCTGACATTGTGACGTTTTCAACACCCGAATTGGCCCTGAAGGACAGAAGATTTCATACGATGGTTGAAAAAATAACTAGCTAGCTGTACTTGGCAAGTTGAAAGCTCTTATCTTATTCGAATGGGTTACTGGATTCATCACGTGAAGTCACGAGGGGACTAATTCAAAAGGGATAACATAAAACATGGAGTAAATATTATGTTAAAAACAAATTGAGACTATGAACACCAATGAGCTGCCACTGAAATTTTATAGATGTTTGTTTTAGGTTTCGGTATGTTTTTCTTTTAATTTAATTTCTTAATTCAGAAAGAAATGCTGTTTGATATTTCGTAATGTTCTCGTCTGAAGGAAAGCATTCCTTCAGACAAGAGGTGGTGAAAAGGTGAATGTCAAGATTGATAATAATTTTGATTTGATGTTGCTCTCAGTGTAACATCAGCACTACCCGATATGATCGCTAATTGCAGTATTCCTTCCTGTTCATCCTAATTTCATTGCACCAAGCGCTCTGTCTAAATCGTAATATCTGCGCCGATGATGTACATGCACATCGGTGTTAAATGTAAGCGTGTCTAACATATGATCCCGATGTCAGCAAAGGTTGTAAACAATATCGGGATTTGGCATCTTAAATTCAATTGCAAATATTCCCCGCATATACATTATCCATAAACTCTTATACGTAATCTAAATGGTCGTAGAACTGAACTCCATAAAGGTAAATCGATGCAGGAAAATCTTGGCATTTATAATAAGGAGTAGCAATATGTTGGGCAGTGGAAATGACAGACGGTTGCTGTTCTGTTCTGAGTGAAATATTAAATTTATACGTAATGCTAGCATTCACAATGAATGCTTGTTAACATAAACTAAATGTTGAATATGATAAGGGAAATGTAAGTTTATCATTATAAATATTAATGCACAAACAGTTCACCGAGTTTCTATGTAGTGAAGATGTCAAGTAAATATATTCTATGGTGGATTTTAATTTGGATTTGGATTTTAAATGCGGGGAAATCCTCAGCGACCATAGTTCTATTCTTCACTTTTTTGATTTTCAGTTTTAAAATAATGCGCACAAACTAATATTTAAAGAGTTTGAACGTAATGTTTGCAAGTATTCGCAATAAATTTGATCAATTGTGTTATGGTAATAGAAAAATAGTGTATAGCTGTTTTCGTGGAGAAGGGGAAAACAAAAACCTCCACGATTCACATGTGTGGCTTGAAATGGATGTATATCAATGACTAAGGCTATTTACCTGTTCTCGCGATTCAAAAAATAAATTTTCTTGCAAGTAGTATATGTACATTTAAGTATCATAGTCTGCAATATAGATTTTAAATGCGCTTGCTATAAACGGTAAAAGATAAATATATTTGCAACGAATTCGGCTTTTCTAAGAAAGGAAATTCCACTAATATTCAATAAAATAAACAATCGCTACCACAACGATGATGATGATGTAGATAATGATGATGCGAATTCTCAGTTTACTACAAACAAAAATTTCGATAATAAATTAAAAAAGCCATTTTAGAACTCATATTTTCGAGAACTTCAAAGAAGTTTGACATAATAAATGAGAAATAAGTTGAAGATCAGTCGTATAAATTGAACTGTTAGAGATCTCTACCTCAAGGTACTCTTTTCTTTTTCCACACAGAAATTTCCTTTATTATGGATAGAAACATCCTCTATAGCGAAATCACGAAATTAATGGCAAAGATTTGTGAACTGAGCTGTCTCCATAAATTGCTTACCATACGCTTACGCATAAATAGCAGGAAACAGACGACCCTCATTTTTCTTCCTTTGTTCTGATTGTTTTTCATAAATAGCATTCGTGTCACATCAATTTAAAGAAGTAGCACAATATTTATTTGTTATTGAGACGATGTTTCTTAGGAACAGCAAAAATATAGCACTTCATGTCATTTGAACGTGACTTTATCATTATGCAATGATCTGCGCCACTTCATAACACTGAAGGATAAATCACAGGGGAAAAACGTTATTGTATGAGAATGTAAGGGAAATTAATAATGTTTTTCTATTAGAGGGCGCTCTTGATACATTTTCAAAATGATAAATTTCTTTGGGTCAATATAACATTTTTTTTTCAGTCAAAGAACAGTTTAATTAGAAATGATTAAATATGAGTTTATATAGGCGATGATAATCAGAAGACAAAGTGAAGAATTAAATATTCGATTTCTTCCTGCTTATCTCATAAGGTGCATGAGTGGAATGGCTTTTTTTTTTTCATTTACTTAAATGTTATCCTTAGCTTTTTTCCCCTCTGTGATGACCTCAATTACAACAACTTAGAAACCTATATCATTATCTGGAGACGAATTTGCGAAACTTTCTTCCCCAAGCAATTCTAGCCCACCAATAAAGATGGATGAGTGTTTCACAGTGTGATGAAAATTCGGAAAACCCACCCAGTAGGTAGTCTAGTAAATGTTTTCCGATTAGAGTAACCCCAAAACATTTCTGAAATCTTAACTGGATATCATCACTTCTCTCATACTGACTGTAGAAGACAGTGATTAGGTGCCATCGAACCGATGGTTTTAGTTTCTTTTTATAGAGAGCGAACTAGTTGAAACTATGCACTGGGCTGGCGAAGGGGGGGGGGGGGGGAGAACGTGTGCTCGAACCTGAAATGCATGGAACTTCTTGATTACAATATTTACGAGTACCAGAGATCAAAAAGGACCATAATTTCCACTGCTTAATAACCTTTATTATGTGTCGATTAATACTAGAGAATCTCAGACTATTTTTATATTGAGTTTGTTTGTGCAGTATACAAATTTGCAACATTGGACCTGCTATCAAAATTTGCCTGGTCTCACAGTGTGTTTGGCCAAACCAATTTTATAGATGTTTTAGATTTTTTTTATTTTTTAAATCGACAAAAGAACTTAAAAAAAGTCATTTACTAATGACAATATTTCTTTAAGCATATTTGAATCTTATCTTGATAACATTATTAAATAAGCATCAATTTAAATTTTAAGAAAAAAAATTCCTTTAACTTACATGCCATTCGTGTAACAAGCATGACACATTGAGGATGAACAGTATCATGGGAAAAGTATATATATATAAAAAAATCACCATAAATAAATATCATTAAAGATCGTAGTTCTTAGGATTTTAAACGCATCTCTCGAAATATCCAATTCCGCAAAACTAGTACGTTACGCTAATATTACGTCAGAGATTGTAAGTTATAATTTTTCCCCAGCACACATAATCACTCACAGAAATAGTTTGCCTCTCCTTCCTCTGACAAGGCGTCACAAGTGGTACAAAAGTAATTCCTTATTAAGAAAGAGAACAACCAACTAGTTTATAACATGTGCCTCCTCAAATAAACTTTAACTTATCGATAAAAAAAAAACCCTTTATGGTTTGGTTTTATAAAAAGTTATACATTTTACCCTTTGCGCTTGAGATATGTTGCATATTTACGTAATAATCTTACACAAAGTTTTACATCCCGAACTTCGTCACTCGCTAATGACAAGTAGAAGTTACGGAGACTCCAAAAATAGACAAACATCGTCACAGGGTGACCACAAAATTCACAATCTGCGGAATTTTGTTTGGTAAAACAAAAATGTATTAGGGGAAAAAAAAAAAAATATATACATATATATATATTTCATTCATTAATAATGTTTCGATATAAATAAGCAAATTATACATGAATGAAAACTGTTTACATGGCTTTTCAGTTTCTGTCAAACAATCCTCAGAGACATCTGTAGTAACAGAGGATGAAGAAAAAGGTTTTTTTCAGGCACTCCATCCAGGAAAAAAAAATCTTTAATCTCTCTTCGTGAGAGGGATCGTTTCTAACACTAATAGTGACACTGATGCTGCTTAGCGGATCATTTAAAAGCCCTTAAGTTGGTATGATTTGATTAAGTAAGAGAGTTTTTTTTCTGTTTATTTGTCAAACTTGACATCTACGTAGAATGAACAGGATGCAGCGATGATGCTTCTTTGGTCGCATCTTTGCTAATGACAGCATAAAAACAAGTGAGAAAAGCTGAGAATTGTATTAATAGCCTGGGAGGATACTTTTGTAGGGCAGCGCCATTTCTTTATAGGATTGAGATAGTTTTCAAAATCAAAGTACATAATGTACTACAGTAAGCAAAAGTCGACTCCGAACCCAAAGTTAATTGCTATGGCCATAACATCATTTCAGATATTCGTAGTTAGTGCAGATGCTGCTTTTAATAAATACTAATTAATTGTATTCATAATCAAATAAAAAAATTCACATTGTACGGCTTTGCATAAGAAGATGCAGTTATTCTTTCAATAGATGAAGGACGATAAAAGGGATTTATGGAGAGATGAAAAAAAAATCTAAATTGTTCTTAGTAAGGCTAAGGTTCACATCAACGTTTAAGGTAAAGAATTTTTGCAAATTTGTGGGATATATAAAGTTAACATGAATATATGAATAAGCTGCATCCATATAACAACACATTTCATAGGAGCAGTAGTAAGTGAACGATATGGTACTTAATAATTTCAGAATAACAGCAGCCCAAAGTTCAACTAAATGAAGTCCCCCTTCAGTACACGAAGGAACGAGGTAACTTAAGGGATCTTAAAACTGAAATTGTCTGATATCAGAAAAACAACGTAATGGCTATTCTCAAGAAATTGTAGTAAATGTTTTGTTTCCTAAGTTTTATTTTCCTTTATCTCTCTTCTTAAATTAACTTGGAAAAGATGCACTGTTCTACATGTAAATGATATTTGGATTGGATGTTCAATCGTTTTGCCACAGAATAATTTGAGTTACCAGTTGGCGGCCTCATTGGCTGAATGCAAAGCGTCTAGAGCTTGCAGGCTGCGTACTCAATTGTGAACCGACAGTTGTGAATATTTTCATGGATAATTTTTATCTTCCGGTGTTAAACCGCCATCCCACTTACTGAAAGCATGAGTAGCCTGAAAAAAGTTCCATGTTGTGCTTCTAGAGTAGGTTTCTGGATTTTTTAAACCTTAGTTTAACGCAGTACTCATGCGTTATATATTAAACCTTTCGTAGATGGAACTGTCATTAAAATTGTAAGATTAATTGTCGATGTGTGAGAATCATCACCTGGTGGCTGCGCAACGAATTTATATACCAGTAAAATCCACGAGTTCAACGAAAAGTGAAGAAATCTCCTGAAATTACTTTTTTTTTCGAACAGTAATTCTCAAGGAATTTAATTTAAATACGAATTTAAATTTAGTATCAAAAGAACGCACATTTTTTAAATTTCGCGATGCAGCAAGATATCGTCGGTATTTTAAATACATTTTCAGGAGTTAATGAGAAAAATTTCCTTCTCTTATATTGTCCTACTTGAGAAGAAAGAAAGAAATTAAAATTTTTATTAAAAAAAAAAAAAAATTTGAACGAAATTTCTTATAAAAATCGGCAAAGTATCAAGTTTGCAGAGTGCGAAGAAGTTCAGAATAGCTGCTTGGAGGAAAGGTCATTTGACCGACTTAATATAAAGACGACAGAATTTTTCCTATCACAAAGTAGGATTTTCCCAAGCAAATAGTTAACTGATATTTAAAGTCAGTATAGTAAAGATATTAATATTAAGGATAACTGTTGGATGGAAAGAGCTGGGTGCGAACCCAACTAGCACAAGAACTTTTGTAAGTGTTCCTCCTCACTTGAAGCCAAGTAAGTCGGACTTACACGGAAGTAGGAGTCTCCCCTCTCGAAACTTGAATTTTTCACAAGCAGAATAAGCAGCCATACCACAGAACACGTGCAATTCACAGACATAATGCATTGCTTCACTGTTAACGGAATACGGTTCGAATTCCACTACCGGTATGGTTCTTTGAATGCTTTTAGTTGGTAAATTGAATTTTATCAACTAGCTTGATATTATTTTGCTTAACGGAGTACCGAAATGGTTTGAAATTTCCATCATTGGTGTATAGACCAGTTTCTTAAATTATCTAATTAATGTATGATAAAGTTTTCAGATGAGGTCGACAAAAAATAAAATAAATAGTCCATTTATTTGGATAGCTCATAAACGACTCGTCCGTGGGATCTAGCCGTTGATGGGATTTATATTTACACCCTTTCGTGGGACTGGTGTGGGGGGGGGGGATTATAAACATTATCTGGCTGCATGATAATGTTTTATAATCCATCGCAGTCTCACGAAGGGGTGTAAACATAGAACGTCAGTATTACAGGTTAAATAATTTAAAATTGATTTAGAGGCCAAACTTTTACCACTCCTCCGACTGATTTGCCGAAACAATTTCATGAAAGTCATTCGAATAATGTATGAGGAAATTTGATATTTCAATCCACGTAAGTTCTTTTCCTTCAATTTATTACTTTTTTTTAATTATTTACTCCACTGAATTATTCACATAATATTATTTTTACTAATGCCTTTTAGTGGCAAATTTCTTTGAAAAAAGACGGGCTAAGTACGCCCATTTTTTTCACCCATAAAGAATTTTCAGAAACTATAGGATAGATGAAAATGATGGTTTGAAAAATTGTTAGTTCACATCTGAGTCATAACCGGCAGACTGTGCAAGAAAGATTATGGTGACCGACCTATAATAACAGTAGAAACCTGAAAGCCGTCGACTTCTCTTTAATAATTATCGATATGGACATCGTTACTGGCCATGATCAGTTAAAGGTTTGCTTTTATTCGAGCTTTTGAATAATGGAAAGGGATCAGCCATTAATTGGTACACTCACTTTAATACGAGTCATAAATCTTTAATGTTTTCTTTTTCCACAGTTTGTAATGTCAGCGCAAACACGATAAAGTTTTTTCCCGATTAAAAAGTTAATAAGGTTAAGACATTCTCAACTACTTCTTCTGCAACTTTTCCCACTTAAGTAGGGTTGCTGTTTGTAGTGAGTCTCCTCCACAAACTGCTGTCTTGAGCTGTAGCCACATCCACGTTTTTCATCCTCAAGTCCTCCTCTACCATCTCCCTCCATCTCTTCTTTGGCCGGCACCGCCGCCGCCTCCTCCTCCTCCCCTGCACATCCATCCGCATGACCTTTCTTCCCACATATTCGTCCTTCCTCCTCATCACATGACCAAACCATCTCAAACTTGCCTCCTGTATCTTCTCTCCCAAGTTCGTAACTTTCATCGTTCCCCACTCAGTCATTTCTCAGACGATCCTTTTTGGTCACACCGCACATCCACCTAAGCATTCTCATTTCCGCTACGTCCATCCTGCTGATGTATTTCCTCAGGGCCACAGTTTCCATAGCATACGTCATAGCTGGTCTCACTACTGTACTGTAGATTTTGCCTTTTAGATTGATCGGCACCCTCTTATCACATAGCACTCCAGCCATCTCTCCGGTTCCCCCATCCTGCTTGTATCCTGCATCACACTTGCTTCTCAGCCTCACCATCCTCTTTCATTGTTGAACTTAAGTATCTAAAGTCACTGACCTTCCTGATGGCATTTCCTTCCAGCTTCAGGTCTGTCTCCTGGCTGCCATCCGCTTTGCAACACATATACTTTGTTTTACTTCTGCTCAGTCTCATACCCCTCTCTCTCTTCTAGTACTTTCCTCCAACTTTCCAGTTTAGCTGCCACTTCTTACCTTGATTCTGCACACAGCACGATGTCATCTGCATACAACATCGTCCAAAGCGCGTCTTCTCTTACCTTCTCGTCACCATCTCCATCACAATATTAAACAGGAACAGACTTAATGCTGACCCTTGATGTAAGCCAACTGTCACTGGAAAACTTTGTCTTTCCCAGGCAGGTTCGAACTCTTGTCTTCATATTTCTGTACATCTCCTGCACCAGCCTCACATATTTCTCTGGTACCTTCTCCCTCAGGCACCTCCAGACTTCTTGCATTACAATTGTATGTTTTGCTGAACCTCCACATAGACTGCTTGAAAAAAAGTCAACGGACACCAAAGTGTGAGGAACAAAAAGCCATTGCGCCCACCTTAATAATATGTAAGGCCACCTTTGGCCGTGATGAGCAGCAATCCTAGGGCAAACTTTCCAAAAGCCTACGATAGCAATCAATGAGAATTTTGGATCATTCATCCTATAGGCATGTAATGTGCTAAGTCCTGGACTGTTGTGGGGCGAACGTCCATTGACCCCTCACCCGACGCTCCAGTTCATCCTACAGATATTCGATAGGGTTGAGATCGGGAGCTCTGTGTTCACAGCCATGCAGCTACAGCAGCAGTCTTATAACACGTTCCGTTGTCTTCCTGAAAGACACAATGATCAGTTCCATAGAAACGCCACATAGCATTGCATTGTCCAGAATGTTCACATACCTCTCGGAGTTAAATGTTCGTGGCAACAAAAACAGAGGTCCGAGGCCAAACCAGAAAAGACAGGACTGTACTATCACACCGCCACCTCCGAATTTCATAGTTAGGATTACGCACCCTGGTAAGAGACGTTCACAGAGCATCCACGACACCCATCCCTCTCTGCGCAGGATAGGGTTCACTGTGATTCATTGTTCCATAACACAGCCTTCCAAGCTTTCAACCTCGCACTGTACACACCCTTTACACCGCTGAAAACGATATTGCATGCTGGTGAATATTTAACGAAACACTTTTGAGAAAACGATGTGGAAAAACCAGCATATTATATCTTCGTTTTTAAGTAGCCAACAAAGTCAGTTTCTGTATTTTTAATCCAGAGGTTCAAGGCTATGACAGCATGGCTTTAAAACGTAATTTTATTGTAAAATAAAAAATAACTGAAACAGAACTTCAAAAAAGATGTGGAATTTGCATACAATATGTGAGCATTGCTCCCTGATTGCTTATGTCAAGCTACTTATGAATAATTAAATATGTATTGAAATTTGAGGAGCATGAATGGTTAGTACAATAATCAATTGTGCATTCTGATTATGGAATATTTAAATGCAGTTAAGATTTATTTTCTTTTCCTTTATCATCGTATTTAGATCTCCCTCTTTCGCTCTTTTATAATTTTTATTTAATTGATGCTTTAGTGTAACGGACGAGTTTTCGTTTTTAAAAGTTAAGAATAAAAAAGTTCCGTTAGTCGATGCAGTATGTCATAAAGCACGTGGTGTATGAAGGTATGTGAATTATTTCGATAAATCGCGCACATCACGTAAAAGTTGGAAGACAGGTTACAGAAGAAATAATGAAATCCTTGTCATCATATAAATGTCTCATAACTCTTTTTGACCGGTTTATTCTGTATAGTGACATCCACAGCAACAATAACAACAGTATGAATGCAAATTACGAAGTTCGATTAACTTCGTAATTTGCATTCGATTAACTTTATTCGAAGTTCGATTAACTTCGTAATTAACATTCATAGTGTTGCATTCATGCGTAAAAATGTGTTGGCCTGCAACGCAGGCCAACACATTTTTAGACACTTCAAAAAATGATAAAATATCATTCATTTTTATGAATGCTCCTAACAAAAAGGTATGGCCTGTTGTATATTAGTATTAATATCGTGGGTGGTCTAAGGGTTTGATAAGCTGATAACTCTTCTTAGAGATATGGAACTTTTTAAAGCCAATTTAGTAGGGGTTTAAGTGTCAGCCGATAAATGAAATTGTTCCATTACCGATTCGTGGGTGGAATTCACATTAACAAAATTAATGAACCGCAGCATCGAAATCATTAAAAAACCGATTTGTTTAACTTATCAAGCTATTTAAAGGGGCCACTGCGATGCAGACTCAATTTCTGTGAATTGAATAAGATATTGAATTGAAATCTGTTCTAAACTCCTTTGACAGTCCAACTTTTAGTGGGGAGGATTTCTTTTCGGTTAATCTAAAAAAATAATCTGCCATTAAATATTGAGGAATTAATCTTGTGAACGGACAGATCTGAAGTGAAATTGATGTTTTATTACTATTATTATTCGTGTTTACTGCTTCTTGGTTATTGGTTCTCTTCCTGAAACTGCCTCAAATCCGTGTCAATGGCAAACTTTTTTTGAAGGCGGATCACAAAACCTTGAAGAATTCAACTTTTTCCAAACTTCAAAGTTTGGAAGACGAAATGTAAAATAGTGATTTTGGTTATTCCTTGACCGAGCCTCGCATTGTAGCTTTTCGCTGATTACAAGTGAGCAGGATGGTTGAAATGGAAAATACATTTCCCGTCAAAATATAGCTGACTGTAGTGCTTTTAGTGAGTATTAAGCCACTGCTGTGTCGAACTACGGACACGAACTTATGCATTTGTGCGGAACAAAACTACGCATATACATGGAGTATTTACTATTAAGTATGCTGGACGTTGCTTAATCATATTACTCAGAATTGTATTGCCAACTGTCCTGAAACGCAGCATTCTCGTGCACGTTGAAGTTATTGTGGTGAAACACGGCTATGCTTGAAAGTGACGTAGCTGTTGAACATGAACAGTTAGGTGGAAAGTGTGAAACTCGTACATGGTTTACTCTCTCTCTCAAAATGTTCGAACTCTCTTCCTTCTCTTCAAATATTTCTGGCAATCGTATATCTGCATACTTAGATTAAATAACTTTAACAACGTAGAGACGTTCCTGCATCTATCTTTCTATCTCGTCTTATTTAATTTCTCTGTCTTGCGCGCTGAAACGTCGGCCAAAGCAGCCGCACTACAGGTTTGTATTTAGTTATTCCCCCTCATCGACCCAACACAAATCATATAAAGGAAATGTAGTAAATATTTATCAAGTCTGTTTCCATCTGCTAAATTTCACTAAATATTTTGCTTAAAGTTTTCTAACTTTTAATTTATGTAAATAAAAATAAAAAAACTTTCTATATGTTCAGACTCTCTATCCAAAACATAAAGGAAAATACTGATATTTACAATATTTTAAAGGTGTATAATTAAATTTAATGAATTTTGTAAAGAAAAACAATTGAAAATCAAATATTCTTGGGACGACTGTTCGTAAGACTCAGATGTCTAAAGACACAAAATTACTTTTACCAGTTGGAAAAATCGTACAGAAAAATTAAGTCATTTATATAGGTTTTGTCTCTGGCATCTTTTGTGAATTTAATTCTCAAGAATATAGGATAGAAAATGTGTTTATTATTTGGTTATTTATGCAGCACTCGTATATAAAATGACAACCTGAAGTTTGACTGAAATGCATATACAGCAACAAATATTTTATACATTCATTTCCAATTAAGATTATATCAAAATATACATTTTTATTGTATCAACAATGAGAATTTGTATTATGTTATTGGTATCCAATACTATTAACAATATTTTCAGTTATTGTTCCTTATAAGTATTAAGTGATATTTAAAAATAATTTTGAACTTAATGCACAACGTAGTGAATCGAAACGTATTAGTACTGTAACAGTAATATGTTAAACGTTCATTTGAAATGATCATTATTCACCTCCAACAACATAAATATCTAATAGTAATTAATTGTTCGTGACGATCTGAATTTAATGAAATAAATACGTTTTAAAGAAATCATCAATGAAATATGAATATCTGCTTTAGACGAAGAAAATCTGAGGTATAAATAATTACTTCAGAAAGGTGAAGGAGATCATTTTTCGACAGATATCACGTTCACTGAACATATCCTCAATCATACGTTTTTTACTCCTTCCAAATTGACATGCCTGGCGGCTTGTATTAAGATCTATCATTTCTGTTATCTCTTCAAATATCACGCGTATGCATGGCAAAGCAAGTTATACACTACGGGCACAATCAATTTGTTCTCCTGGCAAACATTTATTGTGTGCATATCTATTTTCATTGTGATGGCTACAAATACTTCGCTTGCAACATACTAAGTCAAGAATGTAAAGGAATATGCCAATAATTTCTTTTCTTAGACATCTTAAATCTAGGCTAAGAAAGAATAAACTATTTATGTAGGACAATCTAATAACATTTTCCGCCTTCAGATATGTTTTCTTTCTTAGCACCTGTCAAATCCATACAGCTAACAGAGATGCATGGTCCCGCAACTTAAACCATTTTTCTCGCTCACACTAACAATGAACGTGCGGCCGATTTTTATTCCAGAACGAAGGAGAAGACCCCCCCCCCCAACACACACACATCCAAACACTGAAGATTTCTTCCCTAAACTTCATGTTGGTCTCCCATTGTGCGAACTTAAAGACATCCACAGAAGCAAAATACTTTCGATGGATGTAGCATGTGTTTGGGATAGTTAAGATAAAGTCGTAGTCCTTCAGAATTTGCCACCCTTTCATTGGGAAACCAATGAAACGGTGGTAATGTCTATCTTTAGATGATAAAAATGTTTAAGAAAAAAAGCATATGTAGAATTTCCATTAATTTCATTCAGCTGCTCTTTTATTATGTTATTTCTTTTATTATTCTTGCATACATAAATTGGTTGTTAAGGATCAGAGGCCATGTATTATATAAGGCACTGAATATTGAGAAAAATATAGCACAGTTTTCATTAAATAAAGCATGATTCCTAATTAATTAGTTCCTTTCGCATAATTATCAACGAACATTTCTGTTTAGAGAAATCTTTTCAAAAAGAAAGTAAATTTGTATTTAAAGTTGGTGCCCAAAAGCGTCTCTCGCACACTAATCATTTCTAATACTATTTCCATAACCGCCTCACGAATTGCAAAAATAATGATCGACCGGCAATTTTAAATGACCTTATAATCAAGTATTTATTTTATCTTATTTGTTGACATCAAAGCAGCATTTAAAAAGACCTCATTCGCTAGAGTCTTCTTGGATTTAGCTATTTGCTCTCTTCTTTCGTTCAGGTCTCCAGTAAGAGGATTACAGTTCCATTAGAATAAAAGCCTAAGAAGGCAACGTGGATTATATTTTCGGCTTTCATTCGTGCGCTGTCTTTTAAGGATATATAATAAAAATAACTCAGCAGTAATATTTTAAGTCAGGAACATAATGTGTTCGAGTATATTTGCGTAGTAGAATCCGCTTCATATCTTCCATCATCCTTTTATTTTTTATAACTTTACCCAAATATTCTTGGGATTAATTTATCCAGTGTGTCTTTATTAACTATGTTGACTTATTAAAGAATCTAAATTCAGACGGATTAAATGATCTTTGTTTTCTCATTACTATGACAAAAGTGAAAAACAGAAAGTATGGCTCGTGATTTTTTATTCGCAATATCAGCAATTTTTCCCTTGCGTGGTAACTTAGATGTAGGAACAAAACATCAGAGAATAACAGATCGGACAAAATGACAGTCCCGCTGTAGTTTCACAGAAATTCCAACATACAACACAGAGCAAAAGGAATTAAGTGTTGCGAATAAACTGATCTCCAGGAAGCTTCTTTCGTTTATTTTCCTAAATATATCGTCTCGTAAATGCCGACTAGCATTAGAATTATAATGTCGATTTCCAGTTGACACTTATCCTCCGGGTTGCTTGCCAACAGATGTCCTAAACGATCATCATCAGCATACTTCCCTCTACTTTTGAACTAGGAAATTACATTTGCGTTTTACTAATTGCTTCTTCTCCAAAAGTAAGTTTTATTTCTAAACGAGCCTTAACTCAAATTCTTAACAAACTATTCGCCTCGATTTTCTAATCAACTAACGTTGGATAATATTAGCATCTCCGGACAAGATCGTATCGGGCCGACTTAACTTGAACATTTTGTAACACAAAACAAATGACCCCACTGCCTCATCAGCTTACAAAGAACTTCTTTCTCCCTAAGACGCTGCTTAACGGTCCAAATCCCAAACTTCCAAAAATTTAGAATATAATTCTCACATCTAGAGTTGTGGGCACCGAAAATGCTTGCTTCTCTGGTTATTCTTTCTCAGAAGCATCTGTTTACTGTATATATTTAGTTTGGTACTGCAGTTACTCCTGTAAAAACACGAGTCAACATCCATTTATTGTCCATTTTCTGATCTTCCGAACTAATCTCTGCATTTTGTGTACTACTCCCTCTTCTAGAACTGTTTGTTGCCATTATTTTCTTCTACGGACTTATATTCGTTTCGAAAAACAGTTGTGGGGGGGGGATATTTCATATACGCAACAATAGCTCTATTCTAATATGAAGAATAGTATTGGGAAATGTGAAGTATTTAAGCATGAAGATTTGAAAAAAAAAAGAAAAAGAAATTAGTATTGTGAAATATTTTTTTAAAAATTTGATTAATCGCAATTTCAATCCGATCCGTTCCGAAACGATAAAAATGTGTTAGAAATTATAATAAACTAACTGTATCATCTAAACCAAATGCAAGTTCTTTTTGAAAATGTGACAATGATGCAGTAATAAAAGATATGAATTCAATTCAAATCGCCTTTTATTTATCTGATCATCTACATATTTTTTTTTCGGTTAAAACATAACTTAATAAAATTAGACCAATTAGATTATTTCAACGAAGCAAATCGTACAAACAATTCCCATGATTATACTCACTAGTCATGTGCAGAGTATAATCTTCTATATAAAATATGCCGAGAGAATTGATATCATTAAATAATAAGTTTATTAATTTTAATGAATGTTCAGATTATTCATTCAGTGTATCAAACTGTCGTTAAATAACTAATCAAGGTAAATAATTTTTTGGCGTATTGCCTTTCTTAATTTAGCTTTGCTCATAAATGATGCATTTTCATTGTCGTCTTATGTTAGTGTAGACAGGCAAGAAGAATGGGGAAAGTCATAAAAATGTGCCTCCCGGCTGATAAAGTTAAGAGCACTTCATAAAATCCCGTCCGTGTAGATAGTTAATGCAGTCGGGATGATGTCCACTTGTGAGATCTTTTAATCACAATAATGGACCAATATAGAGCGACCCAAATAGATCTTCCACAAAAGTACTTAATGAAGCGACTCCATAATTAGGATATAAACGATATTGCTTGAAAATCGCTTGCATTTGTTCGCGAATTTCCCACTCCATCATAATCATTTCCCAATTCTCTGGGAATATGCGATAGATGATTAAGCTATTAACGGGTAAGCGAGGTCATTTCAAAATAAGATTAAAAATTAACGCTTAGCATTAGTTCCTTGCATCCTCAAAGGAATTGAAATCCAGTTCTGTTCCTAGGTAAGTTAGTTAAATATTATTTGAACTGCATTACAAGCAGGAGATGATAATACTTTTTATCAGTATTAAATTTGTTGTTTGCATTTCGCTCATGAGAGGGCACTACTCTGTCAGCAGTTTGAATCCATGCCTTTTGTCCTTTGACAGATGTGCTGCGTTTAATACATATAATACAATAGTGGTTAGATCATGACAGTCGACAAGAACAGTTTTCTCCTCTTTGTTTCTCCCTTTGATTCCATAAAGAGACACCCCCCCCCCCATTTACAAAAATGGGGGGGTCTCTTTAGAAAATTTGAAAGCCTTCGGATATAATAATAAAAAGATTCATATTGTTTTAAAATGGGAAACTGTTAAATATGTTTTCTCTGCACTACGTGAAATGGTTGCATGTATGTAACCATTTCAAGCAGTGCAATGGTTGCATTGTGTAAGCCATTGGAAATATGAAGATACTGCATTTGCTTTAAGTGCGCTATTCATGAGCATTTGCGTTTGATTTTATCTGAAACTTTATGAGGAAATTCGACCTCCTCATTTTCGAAATTTTCACGCGCAAACTTTGTTTGCTCACACTTGGATAAAAGAGTAAACAAGATTATAAGTTACTCTGTAACCAAGTAAAATAGAAAAGACAACTATCCCAGATCCAGAGTATTTTAATAATGTGATACATACACCGTTTGATTACTTGTATATAGGAAATGTATACAAGTAATTCTGCTTTGATTTAACATTGGTATCTTTCTATATTTGCTTCAGGTTGTGGTTATGAAACGTGGCCTCACTAATTCTGTATACTTAATACATGCACACATTATTCGGGAGATATAAAATTATATACGGGAATATTTAATGGCATTCCTGTAATCTCTGTATTTTAAAACTGTGTGCCGTTGTAAAATAAAAGTAGCTATAAGCCTTAAGGTGTGGTTGACACTTAAAGACACTTGTCAGACTACAGTTAGTACCGCTAAGGTTTTATTATTGACATAGAAACATAATTTTGGGTATTCAGTTGTATTTTCACAAACAGACTTCTCATTATAGTTATATGCGTAACCAGAATGCAGTACTAATTAGTTATTGAGTTCATATTATTGACCTACCTTTGCAGTGGGTAAGAAATCCAAAATGAACTTGATTTTAATAAGGATCTGCACGTTATCATCCTGTGTTTCATTTATAAAATCGATTTTTAGCCATGCTTTCGTTATAGGATTTTACATAAATTTTAATAATAGCAAGGAAAAAATATGCAAATTAAGTACATGAACAGCGCATAACTTGTGTTCAAGGAAATTCTTTTTTTTCTCCTCTACAAATATTAAGCTTTTTGTTTTTTATGGGGGTAATAACATGAATATATAAACGTGATCATCAACATTATAACTACTCCTCATTATGCGATCCTTCCTTACTTTTAATATGGATATGACGTAAGGTCTATAACCTTGAAATCATATAAATACTCTACGTTAGGTTGCATGGGCTGCAGCTATAAATAAATATTTCATCACGCCACATAAATAGCCATCCTTTCCTCAACCGAAATTTCCTTATCGATTACTTTTTTCATGTGCTATATTTCAGACAATACTTCGTAAATTATAGGTTTTATTCACACTACGTCTTCGACGTCAAATGAATGCATACCGAAATGTATGTTAGTCTGCATAAAGTTCAACCAGAAGTAATCCTTCTTACTTTTACTTCCTCCTCATCCCCAAATGTTTATTAGAAGCGCAAAGAAATATAACCACGAGTTAGTATTTTCAAACTCGCATTAAATGTATAATGATATGAAATGAACTAAAATAGATGAAACGTTAATATTTTGGCTGATTTTATAATTGTTACATTCATGGATTCAGTAATTAGGCCGACGCAATAAACTGTTTGAAGAGAAAGATGTCCCAGGTTTCCACTAAGTTGCCGCATAATCAGCTTTAATATTACCTTGGAGACATTTTTCTTCCGGCAGTATTTTTTGAATCTGGAAAGATGATAAAAACTATTCAGGGAGATGTTTATAATAGTTAATGTTCATCTTAAAAGAAGCCTAACATTTTATATTTATTTATTTATTTATTTATTGGATGGTTGGTTTGTTTCGGTGATATTCTTAACCGCGATTGCTGACGATAGACAGTACACTGCTACAGGATGGTTACATTTTTAACCCACAGGAATATCTATTAATACTTTTAGTTATAGTTTCTGCGAATCACTCCTGCTGTTAAGTTTAAGTCGGTCTAAGGTTTGACTGAAAATGAAGTACAACTTGAATGCTTACAACTTTGGAGGGAGTTCGGGTGAACAATGTTAATGTACAATTACTAGCAGGGAAAAAAAAATCATTTTTTATGACTCACACACAAGAAACGTTATCATCTTATCGTACATTCTTACCCTAGGTGGACTTATTATTAGGTAGTTCGTAACTCCCCCACCCTGCTCTGAAGATAATCGAATAAAATATTTACATCAAGTTGCTTGAAACCTCCAACTTGAAATTTCCTAAACAGTCATGCGCACAGCGTGATTCAGATGGTCGGATAGTAGTAGTACTTTAGCCGCTTTACCAACCAGTAATTTATGCCTAGTTGGTAAAGCGGCTAAAGTACATAAAGTTAAGTGTCATAACATAAACTTAACATAAGATCCTTAACATAAAGTTAAAAGTCCCTGAGCTGGAATTCAAGTAGAGTGAACTGGTTAAGTGAGATTATATTTAAAGGGATTACATATATTACAAGGTACGTCATTAATGGTTTAAATACGTTTCGGATGCCCCTCATCAGCAAAAGTCGAATCGGATTTGTTCAGAATGATGATGGATGAAAGGAGTGAACTTTGTGCATTACCAAAGAAGCTGGAGAAAGAAAAAGCCAAGAACCTCAAGCACTCGGTCTGCTACCGGAGAAAAAACTGGATACTCAATAACAAAATGCGGTGAAGGTCACGGAATTAGTATTTTCAGATGCCGTCCACCAAATCGATCACTGGAAGTACTGACAATAAGTGCTTCACCAAATAGTTTTTTTTTTTTACCCTTTTTTTTCACCTTTTTTTTTTCACCTTTTTTTTTCCCTCTATCTTCATAGCATATATGCAAACAGCTGTGGAATATATACCGACGATCACTGACTAGACGAGAAGCTTGAGGCTTCTCGTCTAGTCAGTGATCGTCGAATATTTTGCTATAATATCTTAATAGCAAAAGCATGCTATAAATGGACTTTATTATAACAGAGGTGAGATGTTCTTTTCGAGACGACCTAGATTTGGTTTTATTTCAAAGCCGGCATGGTATATGCCACTAAAGAGGAAATTGAAAAATACGGTGTAATTTTGAGGTCACAAGTTTTGAGGACAATTTTTCACAAATGTCATCAGATAATCTGACTTTGCATTCTACAGTTTTCATGCCAAACTAATTTAAAATAAATTTAATTTAAAGACGATCGCCTAAGACTGGAAGATTAGTATGGGGAATCAGGCGCGTGCGAAGTGCTTAGTCAGGAACTAACGGGACGAATGGTGTTTTTCTTGTTCCGTTAAAATTTGAAGAGTATGATCCCTGGAGATCATGTTCGCGATATTGCAATTGAACCATTAGGAGAAGTAAGAAGAAATGAGAAGAATCTGCCACTCATAGTTTTGGCGTGAAAGGGGGCCCTCCCGCTACAAGACATCACGCGACAATTATTAAACTAGTTTAGGGACCTTAACGTTGAAATAACTGTTACTTGAAAGCAAAGGGTAAAGAATAAAATAAATCTGAGGTCACATAAAACCATTCAAGGATGTAAAAAGGATCTCAGATGATATATAACAAAGTGATGCTTTTGAGGATACACATTGGCATAGTTCTTTGCTTACATATATCGGCAGAAATACTGGTACTTCTTTATAGTTTTGTGTAAACAGCCACATTTTCCATCATTATATTGTCGTACAATCATTATATTGTACGACAGGTTTTAAGGACATCCTAAGCTACTGGTTAGTAGATATCTTCTACAAAAACGTTTCGGCTGATAAAATTGGGTGAACTCTAATCAACGATTTCACCTCATTTTATAGATTTATTTAAACAGATTTTGCAAACGCAAATAGGAAAGAACAGTTTATTCAGTCCTATTAGTAGGAGCACTTCTGTTTTTATTTTACATTTCTTTATTTTTCGCCCAAAGAAATGAACAGCACCTTATCTACACATCCAACTGGCTGGTGTTTGTCTCTGTTGGGTTAGAAGATATCATCTTAAAATAAGAACAGAATTATCCCTGCCTTTTATTTAAAAATTGTTGAGCAAGGAGGAAAGCTTAACACAGTGAAAAGAAAGACTGCAATAAACCTCTATCACAGCATTTCGCGAGATGATCTTTTCCCAATGAAATTCATCATCAACCTGTCATCACGTATATGCTGAAAAGATTATTTCAAGCACATTATGAAGAAACGAATAAGCGTGTGAGGGCGTACATCGTGTGAAAGCAAAGAATGCAGTTCGTATTGGATGAAACAAAGATACTGCTGAGAGAGAGAAGAAGAAGAACAAGTGCAGAAGAGCTTCATCGATTGGGTGAAAGAGGGCGCACTCCAGAGCAATGGAGACTAGGGACCTCTGGAATGCACTTTTGGATTAGTGATAAATAGCCTTTTATTACGTGGCGCTCCAAGTTGAGATCGTTGCAATTCCCCCCCCCCTACTTTTCTGTATGTATATACACGCTTTCAGTAGTATCGTATATTGGTGTGTATTAGTACTGAGTGATTCAGCATTGCTGGAGATAAAACATAACATCCCCTTAATAATTTTTTAAAACCTTTCTTTTTACATCACTTGTACACCACTTAGCAAACCAGTATCTCGTTTGCTAAGTCTCCTGTTTTATTCGGTTTTGTGTACAAACAAAACCGCTTTTCCCACTGCCTAATGGGATGGCAAAGCAGACTTTGGTGTTATATTCAATTGCGCAAATTGGTATACGCTTCATACAAAGACTCATCTTTATATACAAAGATTCCAAAAAAAAAAAACATGCCCAGAAAACTGGAAATAGCTAAACAAAGTAAAAAAGTATAGGCAAGAAATGTTTTAATGTTTACTTTAAATTTTTTTTCCGAAATAATCCCAGTTCCCTAAGCATTTATTACATCTTTAGGGGTTTCCAATCCTCAGAATGCATGTATCCTGCAGTAGTTAGAGACATTCTTGAATTCTGCTGATTTTCTTCGAAAAAGAAAAGTAAACATAATAGAAAGGGGGATGGTAAATCCCTTTATGTTATCGCAGTTCGTGCACAATTCTTCAATCGCTTTGATACTCCTTAAAGCAAACGAATTGTTTAATCCTATTAATGAGGGCACCCTTCTTGCTCTTCGTATTGTCGTGGCAGCCTTTAATGAATCTTAACTTCGATATCGAATTTAAGTTCCGCAAAATGAGCATAAAAGAAGACTTTTGTCGTTTCTTTTAATGATGATACAAGCGGTTAAGACTATTCATCCACTACGAGATCTCTGTTTGCTAAAGGTCGATAGAAAGTAGTAAGATACTAAAAACTGCTTTGTGATAAAAAAATTTAGAGCTTGATGTAATCTTGTTAATGGTTTAGAATAAGAAACTCTGGGACGTATCCTAATTCTAGACAAAAGTTGAATACAAAGAATTTCTCATTATGTGTGGTGAAATGCCATCAACTGACCTGTGAACGATTCCTGTGTACAAAGGGGTTGCAAGCTTTAGAACAATATCGGATAATTACAAAGAACTAATTTTTGTCAAAATAAACTATTCTGTAGGTAGTTCTACATTAAGATAATCACACCATATGAAAGGAATTAAATCGAAGCAGTCTTTCAATTTTGGTTTCTTTTATTTTGCACGTTGGAATCAGTTTATCATTTTCATGAGTTTTGTTTGCATAATCTTACTCAATTATGCCATACAGGAAAGAATAAGGCTAAACGCGATAGCAGAAGAATGCACAATTTCATTTGCAAATAGTTAAATTTTTAATTAAGTTTTGAACTTTTTTTCGTTAGAAGATTTCCACTGTAACTTCCCGAAAGTTTTCGGCTAGATTTGCGGAATGTTTTCAGTTTTTGTTGTATATCCTTTCAATTTAAATGAAACACAATACTTAAATCGATAGCCTCTCTGGTTCTACTTTAAATTTAGAGCCTGCACAGAGTACGCAGAAGTAAGTGGTCATCAACACCTCCATTTTTGTTCATTCATTATCTACATTCGAAGGAATTGTAATATTTTTTTTTATTACAAAGAATGCCGTTCGGTAATTTAAATGAGTCAGGAGAAATTGTACTTCATAAGTAACTACACCACTGAAACGGAAATTTCTCTAAAAAAAACTAATTGGTGTTATGCCGTCTAACAATGTCTTTTGCGAGCATATTAATAAGCGATCTCCCTATTTTCCAAGGGGATGATGTCCTCTGTTTGTAGTCTTACATGATAAGTTAGCTTTCCAACTGGCATCCATTAGCATCTTATATTATTCGGATGTTATGGCGAAACGCTGAAAATATCTGTCATATATCACATTTAAGTTCTGATAATGCATTGCGAACTGCAATGATAAAGCGAAGGAATTATAAGCCCAGCCACTGAGAGAGAGAGAGAGAGAGCATTTCAAGCGAACTCCTTCCAGAGCAGCGCTTTCTTGCATTTTTAAACATATATTTTCTATATTAAGTAACTCGAATGAAATATGCATAGAAACTTAGGTGGAAAAGTTGTATTCCCGAGAATAGTATACACACGTACATAAAGTCAGCTCCACCGACAATCGAATTAAATTCAAGGAGAGGAATAACTTTGGATGTATTGGAGTATAAATATAGAACATTCCTTTTAGATAAGAAATAAGACGGAAGTGTTGGCTTCTTATTCTCAAGTATTGCAATTCGAGAGAACATCACTCCTTAACGATGTTATCCACTTCAGAACTGTTTGCCGACGGGAATTAAACTTCTCAACACGTCATTTTGCTTCGAATTTATTTATACCTTCGTACACTCTACTGTTTATTTTTAGCAACTTCGATTCCAATGAATTCATTCGCAATAAAAGTAATCCGACTCTTCCGTATAAATTTAGGAGAAACGTAACTATGGAAGGTCAACATTCGGCGCATCAGCGTATCTTCTAAGAAAACTAGATCACCGTTTTCTAAAAAATGACTGATTTCAGTCATGTAGCTGAAAGCGCTCGAGAAGTTGATCAAAGGGTCAGAGTGATGAGCACAAACGTCAGTGCGCTCAACGATTTTTGTCAGGTCTCCTCTCAGCCAGAGGATTCAAGTCAGTCGCTCCCTTGAAATTTCCGTCCGTTTTTCTTCGCAGAATGGCGAGGAAACCAACACGGAATCCATTAACTGAAACTTCTCCTGCATCGAAGCGTAACTGATATGAGATGAGAGCACCTTTCTTGTGGTAAAAGGACATTCGGATCCCTGATATTTTGCTCATTTTTTTTTCTATACTTACTAAGAGATAAATCGGTTTATACGTGACGCTCATAAAATGCATTAGTTGTTGCTTCTGAATGCCATCCAGAAATTACTTCCATCGGTTTGTGCACAGAATACCTCAAACGTAAGTTCAGCTCTGAGGAAGTCGCATTCCTATTCACCGCAACACACACAACTCTGTCAATGAAGAAACTTGGAACAGATATCACAAGTATTTTCAACGACCTTGAATTTCATGAATTACAATCAACACAAAGAGGTTATTTTTCATTAGAGGATGAAAGGAAGAAGTGTTGCACAGAGTTTATTTTGTTGGAATGAAGCCGAAATTGTATCACTAAAATGCGTTGGTATCTATCCATCATTTGAATATATTTCACCGGAAGATTGCAATACCGACCACAATGAGCTACGTTATAGCTCTCGACAGGTTATAATATTTATATTAGATTAATCATTCATCGATTTCTCTTACCCCTCTCTCTACCCTTCGGCAACACGTGTTGCTAGCTTCCTATCAACTTGATCTTTGTGCAACACCGATTACGATCAATCCTATATATTCTCAACACTTTGAAGTCTGTCCAAACTGTTCACTCGATCCACTTGAAAATATTTATCAGATTCACATGAAAGCTGGTATTAAATCAGTTCGTGTGTTGCACTTCATACCTAATCATTAATATTGCGAATTGTCAGAAAAGTATTTCAATACTTTAAGAAAAACGCTTACTTTTTAACATTTTTTTAGGAAAAACGAACTTGTTAATAAAGACTATCTTTACACATATTTTCTCCAGTAATAAATCTTGGAAGACGATTTGTATGGTTTAAAATTCCTTGTTTTGAGACTGAATTATAGAGAAGTGAGCATGTTTCTGTATCTGGCTGACGTTCTGCTGGACGAATTTAATGCATGCCATGCTGCGTAGTGAGATATTTAATAATAATGTTATATCAGAGTTGTCGGTATCGTTACAAGGCGAAACGTTAGACCCGAGAAATTGTGATTTACGTGGCGGAATGTGTGCGGTTAGAGGCAATTTTAAAGCCAACCTCTTTTATGTTAGTGGGGGATGTTTAATACCGCCGTTAAGTGGCAAGATAATAGCGGCAATCAATCAGGATAGAATAGAAGAATGTTTGTAGTTAGTGATTCTTTGTTAAAGAAGCCAAAATCTACACGGGATTTTAATTTTCGCATTGTGAGAAAGAAGCGACTTCTTTCCTTTTTGCTATTCTCTATGCTAATATACACACTAGTGGGAGGTAAGAGGAAGTACATAATTCCACCAAACTCTGAAGAACGTAATTATAACGGAAACTTTTCCAACTTTCAGCACCCTAATCTTGATTGTCTCAGGTTAATTGCTTCGAATTTCTGAAATATTGCTAATTTATCCATTTAAAAGATGCATTTATCTCTGAATATAGAGCGACAATAACACTTATTCCTAGTGGACTTGCGTGTATAAACGTAAAGCGCAAGGTAATTCTGATTTCTAATTAAAATAAACGGCACTGCACCTACCATGATTCGTGATGAAATCTATTTAACTAATAACTACATAATGTCAAATAAACTTGAAAGTGAGAACATTTGTCTTTCCCTCCTTATTTAATTCGTGCAAATATCTTAATTAACAGTCCCAGCGAGGCCTGCAGCAAACTATGGCAACACTGCTAAGCCAGATAAGAATAAATCTGAGTTGTTTCTAAGTTAACTAAATACTTTCAGGAATTCAGAATTTCCCTATGGCATAGAGGGTAAGAAAATGTACATCATTGCAGGGCACAAATTACATTAATGTAATTTATGGCCTCTTAATCTAGCTCAGAAAATATGAAAAGGGATGTCGTAATCCAATAATGGCTGAAGTTTCCAACAGGATTTTTTCCTCTGCAGATTCCCAACCAGGTAAAATTTCCCCTAGCTTGCATAATGATGAATATAAGCATGAAAACAGAATTTCCATCGTGTTTGGGCCGAAATGAGTATGTTTAAGGATAAATAAAACAACATTTTTTAATATTGTACATACGCGCGTGAGCATACACTTGTGAAAACAGTAGAGGCATTCCCATGCTAAAAGAAATCAAACAGTAACACAACACACACATGACTAATCGCACGTGATTTCGAACGCAAAATGACAGTGAGAGAAAGCTGGTCTTGGATATATTAAGATGGCCACGATGGTGTCTCGCGTACAAGGAAAATGGTGTATGAGATACCAGATACCGCAGTTAAGTGTCAGACATTTATAAGCGAGATACATAAAAATTAGCATATGAAATTGGGAGCACCTTAAGTGTGCTTCCAATGTGCAAATAACTGCATAATATAAAATGTATCCATACCTGCCGTCCCCCCTATATTTTTCTCATAAAACAGTAAAGAACGTGCTCAACAAAAGTGGTTGTCAATGTTGTATGTCAGCATTGAGCATCAGAAAATCATCGCGTGGAGTGATAAATCTCGGTTCTTATTATTTCATGGGAGCGGAAATGTATGGGAATAAGAACCAACATGAACCTTACCCTCATACTTGGTTACCACAAAGCAATTCGTTGGAATGATGGAGTGGAATATCTTTTCATGGAACACGATGATCATACCGTTTGATATAAATAAAGCGAGGACCATGAATGGTGGGGATTACCTGGACATCGTCGCCAATGAAGTATATTCATTCATTTTGACCATTTATCTTGGACGCTTTTAAGAGGATAACTCATCATGATATAAGGATATTCTATAATAAATTTAGTTTAATCCTTTATCCAAGTGTAAGCAAAGAAAGTTTGCGTCTGAAAATATCCTCAGGACTGGGTAAGGTGCAACTCCAAGCAAAGATGTACCAAGTTCTCATCACTCCTTGTCTCAGTATCTCCCATAATGCAAAGCAGATCTCCTTGCGGATATGTATAATGCTATGCATTAAGAGAAGAGCCGCTACCCAGACCGGTTTCAACCTTTATTGAGGTCTCGTCAGTGGGAGGCAGACCCAAACGTGGAGATACTAAGGCAGAAGCAATAGGAGAGGTCCTATTTACCCATAGGAGTTGCCAACAGGTGTACCACCTTATTATTGAATTACTCTGGATTTAGAGAAAGCAGTTGGAAGTTTATTTTTCACTTGGTTGGACTATAATAAATTTAGTTTAATCCTTTATCCAAGTGTAAGCAAACGAAGTTTGCGCCTGAAAATATCTTCAGGACTATTCTGTTGTCTAGGAATGGTTATACGAACGTATCACGTGATAATGGATTGTACATTCAATTATCGGATCTCAACTCTAATGAGCTACTCTGGAATGCGGTGCAACGAAATTTGTGAAGAAGACAAGAAAGTGTTTAAGGAATTTGAGGATGCCGAAGTCCAGACGAATACATGTAGACTATTCTGAAATGGTATAAATTAGCCAGTCAGTGTGTGAAAATTCATAATTGGAATATTTTTTTTCGAAATTTTCTAACCATCACCGTCTTGTGATCACTGAGTTATAACTGCAAATATAAATGTCGAAAGCTTGGAGCCAGTGTAAATATGAAGATTGACAGAAAGCAGTTCCACACAAACACATAGAAAAGTAATTATATTTTCAAACTCCCCAAGTTGAGCTATATAAACTTGCACATAACATGATAAATGTATCATGTTATGTGCAAATATCACGATACTACTCGGATCAAATGCTCTTAAAGAAGAAAAATTCTTTATGGTATAATACTTAGGGTAGTCTTAGAGATGATACAGGCTGAACATAAAAACTATTAAGAAATTTTGATCGCATGTATCAAGACATTTAAAAAATACTGTGAAATAGAGATGAACTACAGGTACATTATTTTTTAAATTTTTTGTAATATGTCATGTTTAAACGTAAAAAATATTAGCGAAAACTTTTCATAAATACACTGATTTTTTTTTTAAATCTTAAATTCCATTTGATACCGTTTTTCCAATTTGTTACTTTAATCACACCCTCACTTAATCTGCGCCATGAAATCCCCACCACGTAGTGTCCTCTTGTTAATAGGCAGCAATAAAATTTTCGGTCATGTTTTCATAAAATATATAGCAACGTATTTGAAGACTTCGTGGGAATGAAAAAATATGCAGCATATCTATGTGGATTATCCGTGTGACGGATAATCCACATAGATAACTCTTTTGCATAAGCTATAATTAAACCACTTAAGTGGATAATGTACCCCATAATGTAATCAAGAAGCCCTAATAGAAGCAGCCAGCAATACAACAAAAACCGCAATAGCAAAAATACGTATAGGTGTAAGACAGGGGTGCTCTCTTTCACCCATATTGTTTAATCTGTACATTGAAGATGCAATAAATAAACTGAAAGAACTAATAGAAACCGGAATTAAGATAAATGGAATTGATATTAACTGGCTACGGTTTGAGGATAATATAGCAGTTTTAGCTGATAACGAAAACAAACTGAAAGCCACCCTAACAAAGATGGAAAAAATCTTCACAAAGTACAGCCTAAAAATTAATTATAAGAAAACAAAATTATTAATTACAAGTAAAGCAAATCCAATGAAAATAAACCTAGAAATAAATAATAACCTACTACAACAGGTATCCTCTTTTAAATATCTTGGAAGTCTTACCACAGAAGATGGAAGAAACCAATCAGATATTAAAGCACGAATAATCCTGGCCAAAAAAGCATTCTATAACAGAAGAAACATTTTTACCAGTAAAAGACTTAGCATCCAGTTCAAAAAAGCTAGTGAAAACATACATATGGAGCATTGCATTATATGGTTGGACTCTAACAAAACAAGACATGAAAAAGTTGGAGGCATTTGAAATTTCGTGCTAGAGAAAGATTATGAAAATTAGTTGGACGGAAAAGAAAAGTAATGAAGACGTTCTGAATATAGTTCATGAAGAGCGGCGACTGATTACAGAAATCATGGAGAGGACTGTAGAAGGAAAGAGGCCACGAGGCAGACCATGAATTTCATATATAAATAACATAATGATGCTAACTGGCGCTAAGAGTTATGAAGATATAAAAAGGAAGTCACAAGACAGGATGTCGTGATGTGCTGCTATATTTACCAATTTTCGGATTGATGCACCAAAGAAGAGAATGTAATCAAGCAGCTGTACGTTCGAATCGATTTATGCATGGATGTTTGCGCATATCTTAAGGTGCGAGAGCCTGAAGTGGCTTGAATGAGTTCCACGTTTAGTTTCTAGAGCAGACTTCCTATTATCTTAAATAAAAGCTCACTCACCAGTGGTACTAACGTACCATCTACCTTCATTAAATGTCCCATAAAGCAATGTTTTCGGTTAATTGTGTGTGATGTTCTAAACTTTTCTCCTATTAAACAAATTGAGTAACCAGCACAGTTTGCAGACGGCATGTAGCTAATGACATCTAAAAAAAACTGGTAAATCCCTGTATGCCAAAATTTCTACTAGAATAATAACTGTGTGTCCCAGAACTCCGTGATTTAACTAAGAAAAATTGCATTTTTTAAACTGAAATTTATTCTAGCAATTTCCATAACAGGAAAAAAAAAAGTTTAAAATGTGCATTTTTCTTTATATCTTATGTACATCCAGTCTCAATCCTATCTTTATTATTAACTTGCTAATGTAATTAACGAATTACGGAGTGCAGTTATCTGTATTGTGTCTGAGGGCGTCAAGTCACACGCATGACTGAATAATTCCTTCGCACATGCCGACATAACTGATGAAGTGAGGAAAGATGTCGAGCGGTTGCTTTTGAGCCCACCGAAAGAAACCGATCGACGGAATTGTCAATGAGCATCCTGTTTCCAGCAGACTGGAGATCCTATTAGTGTGATGCGTTCTCGTTGTCACGCAACGGAAAAGCAAATTTCCATCAGAAGAGGATGACCGGCCGAGGAAAATTCTAGTTAGGATTATCTAAGCGGCAGACACCATATAAATACTAGAAAAATATTGGTGCTCCGTTCCTACTGTTTTACGAGTGACTGCGGTATATTTCTGGCGGAGGTGAGGAAGGAATTTGGCGGCTTTAAGATTCAGTAAGATACTTAGACCAAATTTTATACAAATAGCTCTTATGAATAATGGTTAAATTTGGCAAATTGAGTACCTAGAGAATGCTTGAGTATCAGGGAGCCAAGTGTGAAGAAGATATTTGATTTTGCAGGAAAATCACGCTCTTTTAAGGTGTAGAATGGTACCGTCTACGACATTATTCTTACATATAGAGGTGAAAAATCTCGCGCGTGAATCTGATGGATGAAATAAAGGGCATGTCGTTCCGATGATGACAAGAAATATTCCTATATGCAAATTATTGTTCGATAGGAGAACTATTTCCTAATGAACTAAAGTGAGGTTAAACCCTATACAGATTATAGAAAACTGTTATATAACAGACTTCTATCTGAATATCATTGCTCTTCATATTAACTCGAGTTTTGCAACAATTTTTGTTTACAATGCTTGCATAAAATGCAAATTAAGTTTGTTATTCCGAGTGTTATTTCTCAATAAATAATATTTTAAAAGGGAAAATTTTTTCAGCCCTTTTAAACATAAATTTTATATTAGTTCCATCCAACAGAAGCTGCAGATATGCTTCAGATGCCCGCAATACTCATACCATTACTTTTTCAGATGAATCATTTATAACTGAGGAGAGTGAAGTTCATTTGATTGCGAACACTAACAAGAAAATAATCGCTGTAAGTGAAGCGAACGCTTTCATTTGTTAAAGGGAATTATGAAATCAAACTGAACTTACTGCAAGGTATTAAATTAATTTTTATGCAACTACATTCAGTGGTCATAGAAATTGTTGGTCCTTTAATTGTCTTCATAGTAAAAAAAAAAGCTTCATGAGTTTAGTATTATCTTACGGCATTTATACAAGATTTCTTCAGAAATATAAGTCTAAATATGCAGAAGATATAAGCCTAATTCATAAGAGCAAACAACGAGAAAACGTCCCTTGATACAGGTGGTATTAACACTTTCATTGCCAAGCTGAAAATTGGAATTTCGTGTAGTGGCCAATTTTTTTTTATTTAGTTAGCGACGTCCACGCGATAACGTGTGATCGGCCGTTTGGTGAGAACTCGCATCGCGTGATCGCGCGATATCGTTCATTGTCAAGCTGAAAATTGGAATTTCGTGTGGTGGGCAATTTTTTTTACTTTTTATTTAGTTAGCGACGTCCACGCGATAACGCGTGATCGGCCACCCGGTGATAGTTCGCATCACGCAATGTCGCGTGATTGACAATGAATGTGTTGAACTGGGAAAGTAAAACGATTTTGGCAGTTTTATAGAGTTTAATATAGAATCTAATGAAATTTAATGTAAGTTTGAAGAAGAAAAAAGATGCGCACGACAAAGCAAGCGTCAATTGTAACTTGCAAATATGAAAAATGGAGTCACATATCTACCAGTTACTCAGCAAGGGTAATTATTGGTATTGGAAAGTCTCATTAATGACGTCCGTGCAATTATCAATTATACGGCGACATTATAAACAGCTTTTTAAGAATGGCGTCTAATAAATCAAGAAGAAATTAAGACGAGGTATATGACAACTTATTTCTTTTTATGACGGACTGGATCGTCTGATGCGCCTAGAAATGGAAACATTTTAAATGAGTTTGCAGAGTCCTCTGGAGCAAATAAAAAGGGATTCGTCTGTTGTGACGACTTCAACGATAAGAGAACTGTTCTTATCGAGAGGTACGAGATCATCTAAGAAATCGCAATAAATTACTTCTATAAAGATGATAGCGTTGGCCTTTTGCCATCTAACGTGAATATAACTAGGTTAGAATATACAGTCCGTCACAAAATGTATACACACTTTAACAGATGTCATCTATAGACGTTTTTTCGAAGTTGGATCGAATTAGGTTGCAGTGTCTAGTATGATGTTCTCTCAAAAGATGTTACTCACATGAATACTACACCAACACGTGACCGATAAGACAGTCAAACAGGATTGTCGTTTGAGGAACGCAAGACCATTTTAAAATTGTATTCCAAATTTAAGAATGTTGTTGAAGTTCAACGACAATGGAGGTGTGAGTTTGTAACACAATCTCCAACACACGCCTGACAATTGCACGTATTGTTGATAAGTTTGAGACCCATGGTATGTGTGATGTGCACAAGGGAAGATCTGGGAGGCCTCACACAGCAACAAATCCTGCTTCGTCGCCTATGGTGTTGAAACAGTTTACACGCTCGTCACAGAGATCTACCACAGAATGTACACGTGAGACAGGAGTTAGCAGTGCAAGTATACGTTGTATTCTTAAAGCAGCTAAATGGAAAGTTTACCTCTCAAGATTATTACGTGCAATGAATGAAGACTATCCTGATCGAAGAATGCGGTATTGTGAGTGTTTTCAACACATAGTAGATGAAGATGAGGAGTTTGTGAGGAAGATGGTCTGTTCTGATGAAGCACAATTTAAGCTTAATGGAACAGTGAATCGGCATAATTGTGTTTACTGGGCTCAAGAAAATCCGGGAGTTCATGTGGACAAGGCAGTCAATTTACCGGGGCTTAATGTGTGGTATGGATTGTCATTTAGGGGTATAATAGGACCATTCTTCTTTGAAAGTACTGTTACTGGTCAAGTGTACCTAGACATGCTACGCAGATCCATTTTACCTGTCATTCATGCACTTGATGGAAATGATCAATTTCTCTTCCAAAAAAGATGGCGCACCGCTACCCTACCACCGAGACATGAGAGTTTGCAGAGACAATGGATAGGACGAAGAGGTGCAGTTGAGTTTCCCCCACGTTCTCATGATTTAACAGCCTTGGACTTCTACCTATGAGGCACTCTAAAGGATGTAGTGTATCGTAGAAAACCAGCTACACTGGTGGCCCTTCGGAAAGAAATTGAAACGGCATGCGCAGCAATTCCACTGGACACTTTGGCGAACGTTGCCCAAGCAATAGTTCGTCGTAATAATAAGTGTCCGGACGCTAATGGTAACCACTTTGAGCACCTGATGTAATTGTAGAAGTCAAAGGTAACTTGTATTCATCCTCTGATGTCTGTATAAATTAGTATTACAATTTTACAGGTTTTTCTTTTGCTGAAGTGTGTATACATTTTTGTTTAACGGACCGTGTATATAAATTATTAAAAATGGGCGTTTTTTTTGGGGGGGGGGTTAGAGGCTATTCGTAATATTTAACTCTTTCTCCGGATAATCTTAGCTTTGAATGATCACTAATATTTAGAACAAATTATGGTGATTGCATAATGCTTTCATTTCAAAAGAACTGCTATGAGCAATCGGTAATTTGATTAACAAAAAAAGTTCTTTGTGTTTTCAGATTTAAATCCCGAGGTGCATTCAAATGTCCCTCCCTGTAGTCTCAGAATATTCCAAGATAAATTTTATATAAAAATTAAGTGACAACTTAATTGGAATGGACAAAACAACAGTCAGAGACTTGTTTCGAGTCTGGAAGGATGGATCTATCTCCACAGGAACAAAGAACAAAAACAGCTGCATCCAAAGGCTTTTGGATGCAGCTGTTTTTCCAACAGCGACTTATGGATGTGAGACTTAAAGCCTAAAAAAGTCTGATAGCAAAGGATAGCTGCTTTTGAGATGTAGTGTTACAGAACAGAAGGCTGTTGAGGATCCATATGATGAAAGGCGGACAAACTGATGGGTGTTAGAAAGGATCTCCTGGAAAAAGAGAATGGGGCAGACCATCAATGATGGATGAATGGTGTGACTGGAGTGACTGATCCTCAGTGTTGAAGCCTCCAGAAAAGCATCCAAGAGGACCACCTGGGAGGACTGGTGTGAGACACCAAGTACCAGCCTGGCCATACGGTATACAATGTCCAATGAACAGATGGATGGAAGTAACAATGCTACATTAGGGTCATAACAATACGTTGAAAGTATTCATATTAGCGTTAATTTATTACAAAAAATAATATTATAAGAGTATAAATGTGATAATCTCGCATAATGTGCAGAGGGGATTTCCATATGTCCTGAGTTTGATAGTCTTATGTACAGTCACATTTTCAACCAGTTATAGTATGCTCTATGGTTTGTGGGAAGGGACATCACAGACTACTCTCTCGCTTCTGAACAGTAGACTGCTCAGAAGCAACTCTGGTGTTAAGTCGTGTGTGTGCACGCGTGTGTCTGTTATCTTTTCACTGCAAGCACATTCTCCGACTTGTTGTGTGCATTTCGTTATTGGAGAAATCTTGTCATCGCTGCATGAGATCGACGACCTCACTTGTAGCTGAACGCCCAGGATTTGACACGTTTCAGACCAGTGGGCATGTTTTTTCCCAACTACTCGATGGAAATTCTTTTTTCTGGCCAGCAGTTCCAAGACAAGTTCGGCTTACAACTTGATTTAATTCTGTTGTGTTAAGAAACAAATAAACACTATTTCTCTTGTTTCTTCAAACTAAGGCAGTATACAATATAGTTGAGTTGTTTAGACAATCCGTATTTTTTGCATTATCAGTGCCATTCCCCATCCCATTTTCTTTTCCCTCTCAATGAATTCACTATTTATCTTAACATATACAAACACGCTGGCGTCTTGTTGACAGGCGGATTCCAGTTGTAACGATCTCGGCAAACTTAATACGATAAAAAAAGAAGTTTAAAGGCTTCGGGACTTATCCACACAGTTCTGTCGTGGGCGGCAGCAGAAATAGCACAAATATGGGTGTCTCTCAGCTGTACAATCGTAAATCTTCGCAAAGCGAACAGCAGTGTCATGTCCTGATAATTCAGCAGAGTAAAACGAGCTCCATAATGATCTACAGAGCAATAAAGTGATTCATCTCTTCCATTCTAATGATGTTTTGATTCCGCATTGTCTTTTTCGTTTTCTTCTGCGGCTTCTCAACCAGAGCCACCACCAGAAGTAATTTAGTGCACCACCTAACAAACACAAGAGAAGTTTCTCTTGTCTTTATCTCTGTTCTCCTTGTTCCGTTGTAATAAATTACACTGGAGGTTCCAAAACAAAACGAAGTTGCGTACTGCGATATCATTTGGTTGGTGCTGGATAATGGAAATAAATCACACGCTTAGGGACCACATACAACACCTTAAGTCTTCTTTTTTGACTTGCAAGACGCACTTCACTATTTCTTTTTAAGATTTTTGTACTCTTTCTGCAAATCATAACTGAAGCACTTCTTCTCTGTAAGAATAAGAAGCCGATGAGTTTAATATAGCCACTATTTTAATCGGGTTTTCATTATTTCAGAAGCAAAATGCTGATGACATCGAAGAAATGAACTGATCGTTAATGAACTTCATTCCGAAAATAAGGATAATCTCTCTGTATTGTGTAAGCTAACAGTTCTTATCGTTATTCAATAACTTCGCCATGCGTTTCAGTATATAGGATATAGAAATTATTTTAATTCAGTACAAAGAGAACGATACCTTTAGTTCATGTATACACCAGATCTACAGAATGGAAAAAATGGGAAAATAATATCATCTCAATCCCATCCACGTGCTTTTATTATTCTGACACTAATATATTTACTGTCATTTTTTTTCTCTATTTGTAACCCCCCCCCCACCTCGATGACTTAAAAAACACCTACAACAAAGATTTCTGCAAATTTTCGATGCAATTTAAAAAAAAAAATGACAGAATTACAAACTACGTTAAATGGAGTTGTGTGTAGATGGATGACCGAGATTGGTGTTGTGTTGGATAGTGTGTCATCCATGCATCACAATTATAAATCTAAGCATCGTAGACGTACGATGAGTAGACTCATAAGGGCTTTTCACCTGTGACTAACTCAATTGGTCTTGTAGGGGGAAGGAGTTTCGCCCCTCTCGGAAAATTGAATTTCATCTAGATAGCCAGAACAACAAATGTAATTTACATGGATAACATTTTTTTTTTGTTCCTCGACCATCCCCATAGTTTTTTCTCGATTCTTTTAACCACATTCGGTAAATAACTCGAACTGGAGCGAAAATATCACAAAAAATTATTTCTCCAAAATAACACCTTAATGTATTAATCTTAAAATAATTTTGTAAATCGAAGTATGACGAAATAGCTATGGTTTAATAGTTCACTACAATGCATTACGAATAACACGTTTTGTTTATTTGCTTTATAAAATTTGTTAATGCATTTATCACATCCATGTTGATTGAATCATGACAGCGAAGCGTGTTTGTACTGTTCTTGTGTCATTCTTTTTTAATTATTTCGAATGCATGGCTGAGGATTTGTGTCATCGCTTGAAATCTTATTCCATTTCTGTTTAGTCATAAAGCGTACATATTTATATTCTTTCATATTTGGAAGATTGCTCTTTTCAGCCTCAGGCCTAAATCGTAGCTATGCGTGTTCTTGATTCAATTTACTTGGAGAAGGATGGACGAGCGACTATTGGTTGTGTTTTCGCCGTGTATCACGAAGCTCTAGGCGATCCGATTCGTTTTTCATTTCTTCAAGATTGCCACCAAATGCCATGTGGCAATAGATTTCTCATGAGAGTATTACCTTCTTACGTTATTTTCTCTCAATTTCTCCTCCGAATATTCCAAATGGGATGCTTTCCGTGTATTAGTATTTGCCCTTTCTTATGTGAATTCATCGTTTTGTTTTTACGTCATGAGATTAACCAATAAGTCATATTATAATAATAAAATTTCTTTACATTCAAAAATATCAATAGAACCCGAAGGCATATTTTTGTATATACACATTATAAAGGTTTTTTTTTTAATCCACGTATTCAATACATCATCGATTATTGAAATAGTTTAAACATCATTGAAGTCGGCCTTTCTAAAATTAAAATCACAGTTCTGAAGATTAAAAAAAAAAAAAAAAAAAGTAGAAATCAAATTTACAGGCTGTGCTCAAAAAGTATTAAGCCTAAGACACAAATTCATAGTGCGAAAGCATGTAGACACGTTCTCACTAAAAAAAAATATTTTCCAGCCGTTAATTCTGTTGCAATTATGTAGCTGGGTTGAGTGTATATCACGTGATTGCTTCTCACTGTGCTAAACACTGCATAGGGGATTTGAGTGTTTACTTCGAAGCTATGGTAAACGTATTTTTATACCTACTGTGTGATCATATAATTAATATTACAACTTCTGCAGTTTATCAACTTAGATTTATCGACAGGAAAACAATGTCCGAGCTAAAGCATACTTTTAAAGAAACGGACATGTAATCTTTGACACCATAACGCATTAAAATAGGCCTTGAATCGAGCTGAAATATAAACATTTTCAGCTATAAACTATAAACCAATATTGAAAGATTTTAAAAATCGTTTAAATAAATTATTTTAATTAATAATTTAATTATTATAACAATTAAATAAATCTTTGCAGCTAAAAACAATTTCGGTTTCACTCATAACATTAGTTAAGGTTTTTGTAGCTAAAACAAATATTCGTGCTTTAAATATTTCATGAAACAATGTTTACTTTTTCGAATGGAACTATTTAAAAGAGAATATATACTTAGCTTTATTGGGGCAGCAATTACCATGATATTGATTGATCCTGTTTTTGATAGCACAGTAGTAACCAGTTGTAGTCAAACTTTTCGAAAAGGGAAGTTACAATTCATTGCACGCCGGCAATAATGGCGTTCTTCAACTTGAAATTATGGCAGTAACATCGCTATTGTCGCCAATGAATTCTCTTAGGAATATACGGCCCCAAGATTCCAGAAGCAATATTTATATTGGAAGGTATTCCTGGTAATATTTCAAGTATCAGACTCCTTCATTTTCTGTCAAATCGAAAACAACATCCACTTAATAGCTGAACACAACTACCCGCCACTTTTCTTCTTCAAAACAAGCCGGTCATGTGATCCCCGCACGAGACCTCCTCATGCTGCTGTTTGTATTAAGTAGTTCGTCCAATGACAGCAAAATTCTCAAAGCTTGTTTATGTCGGTTTTAATGACCGCTTTTACTGTTATGAAACTGCAGTCTGTCTTCTGCCAAAGGTTCAAAAAATAAACATACATATTCAACCAGAATGCTCGCGCGCGTACACACACACACTCACAAATATAATATTCCATCTCAGAACTTTATACAAAGTTTCTTTTAAAGTAATATAACACAAAACTTTATCTGCTTTCGGCTCTGTAGCCTCTTCTGTGTGGGAGTGAGAGATGTACGAAATCAATGTTCATATACATTTACAATTACCTGTAAATGTTGTAACAACAGCGCTAAGATTGGTTATGTTAGTTAACTATGTTAAAACCAAACTTAAATGATTTCAGGGTTACACATTCTGATCTACGAAGCTTACCTATAAACATTTTTGGCAGATTCTCCTTCGGTCTGTAAGTCGCAGCCTAGTGATCTGTTTATTTTATTCCACTCTTTAATTAGTTGAAAATTACTCAGGCTTGAAGTTATGTATTCATCTGATATACTAATAAAAAAAATGCCAGAAATCAGATTATTTTTTGTTTTAATTACTGTAGGTTTTTAATTATTTTATAACAAACTGTGAAGCGTTGTACTTTAGCTAGATTAGTGTAATTTTTCAATTGCGTAATTAAACTTAATAACAATATTTTAATTATTAAAAAAACATGGAATATTATAAAAACAAACATTCTGACTAGAATATATGCCCCTTTATATTTATATAACACATATATTTACAGTTTCTATGTCATATGCGATGATTCATAAATAAGATGTCGATGTTGTTAATAAGAAATAAAATCTCATATTTGGTATTTACAAATATAATTCTTTTGAACAAAACGCGCTGAACATATTCGGTTTCCTTGCTTTCTTTAAGTACAAGATAAACACGTCTGTCGATTCACTTACTTATTGACAATAAACTATAATTTCTGTTTTCACTCATCACAAAAATGATCATATCCTTAACTGGTTTGCAACACATGCCTCTGTAATCGTTAACTTCAGAGTGTGCTTATGCGCATGACGTGGATGTTAGCAACACCAATCACTAGAACCAGGCAAAATTCTATTCGTTGCTCAGCTCACGAAACAAAACTAATGGATCCAGTGTGTTTGGTTTTATGGCCATAGTAAAGAAGGGGGTATTATTGGAGCTGCAGCTGACACTCTTGTAGTGCAACAAACATTGCAATCATTTCAGATGGTAGCAATAAAGAAAAAACCTTAAAAGGACGAGTCAAAATAGGTTTTTGTTTCTTGCATTACTTCAATGATAACTCCGTTATTCTCGACTCTTATCAAATAGAATTTGTTTTGTACTAATACATCTAATTTCTCATTTTTCTTTTGATTGAAAAACAAAATCTGCGAAACTTTAATTTTTGTTTCGGAGAACAGTCCCGTAAAAGACGTGCGTTCCCTATTCCCAGTTCATTCTGTTTTTGGTGCGCAGCGAGCTTGCCCTACTTAAACGCCGCTGCTGTTGGCATTAAATCTTCGTTCTTTTAAAATTTTACAGAAAATTAATTGAATTAAGTTTTACGGTGGTTGCAGGATAAGTTGTGTTTAACAGCTGATCAAATACTGAAATTAATTTCAATACTTGATTAGTGTTTTTGATAAGGCATTGGTTATGTAGCATAGTTATTTAAAATTATATTTAAATCTCTGAAACTCTTCTTTTACCAAATATACACCCACTTTCAATTATTTATCATTTCGCAAGTCATCTTGCGAAATGATAAATAATTGAAAGTGGGTGTATAAATAAATAGTGACTACTGGGCTGTTTGTTATGTAATTATAATAAGTTAGTCGTTATGAAATATTGTATATAGAATATGAATATGTTGATTACGTTCTTACTGAGCGCAATTATTTTGAGAGAATATAAAATACAGACGTGTTTTGGTTTTCCACTGCTTAAAGAAACCCAGAATATTTGGTAGCTCATATGGGGAAGATTTGTTTTTAAAGGGTGTCCCAAAATTCACGCAAGTTTTAAATTAAGCGCCATTTGTGCAGTAAAGTGTTGCCAACGAGAGAAAAAAAAAAGACAGCGTGACAGCTGACAGTTAAGGATTATTAAAAACGGAGCGCTACACGAAAGAACAACGCATTTTCATTGTTGAGCAATATTTTAAAAATAATGAACGTTTGGCAGCTACACTTCGCAATTTTAGTACAAAATATGGTCGGAATAGTGATTTAACTTCATTAGGTGTGAAAAGATTAATTAAAAAATTCAAGGAAACTGGATCAATTAGTGATCTTATACACTCTGGCCGTCCTTCAACAAGTCGTTCAACAGAAAACATCGAAGCAGTTCGTGAGAGTGTTGCTGAGAGTCCAGGAACATCAATTCGGCACCGTGGTCTTGAATTGGGCATTTCGAGTAACTCTCTACAGCGTATTCTCACGAAAGATTTGCATCTTTATGCTTACAAAGTTCAATTCACTCAAGAACTGAAGCCTACTGACCACACACAGCGAAGAGAGTCCGTTGAATGGATTATGGAACAACAGCAAGTGCATGCTTATTTTTCGAATAAAATCATCTTCAGCGGTGAGACTCATTTTCATTTGATGGCATCGTAAATCGACAAAATTGGCGCATTTGGGGTTCAGAAAATCCACGAGTGACTATTGAGAAACAAATGCATCCACAACGTGTCACTGTTTGGTGCTGATTTTTGGCTGGAGGCATCATCGGTCAAATCTTCTTCGAAAATGCGGCTGGTAAGGCAATAACAGTTAATGGTGCTCGCTATCGCGACATGATAATCCAGTTTCTTGTGCCTAAATTGCAAGATATGGATGTGGACGACGTGGTTTCAACAAGACGGTGCCACATGCCATACAGCCCGAGAAACAATTCAATTACTGCATGAGTCATTTCCTGGTAGTGTAATTTCCCGTTTTGGTGATCAGAATTGGCCGCCCAGATCATGTGACTTAACGCCGTTGGACTTTTTTCTTTGGGGTTTTTTGAAGTCTAAGGTTTATGCCAACAAGCCCACGACCACCCACGCCTGAAGGAGGACATTGAACGCTGTATCAACGACATTTAGCCACATTTATGCAAAACGGTCATGGAATATTTCGATAAAAGAGTGCGCATGTGCCAGCAAAGCCGTGGAGGCCATTTACCGGATATGCTATTCCATGCATAACCCTATACTGTATACTTTATGAATCAATAAGAAATTACTATTTTTTAATTAAAAACCTGTGTTTTCTATCGAAATTACTTCTTGCGTGAATTTTGGGACACCCTGTACAAGACAGCTTTCAATCGGCCTGCAAATAACATCATCATCAAATTCCTGACATGTACCATCAAGGGGTGTACAGGATATGATAGTACTACATAAAAAATTTACATCATACTAACTTCTTATCTACAATTTTCCTCAAAATCAGTCTGTTACTTGTCAAGACTCCAACATTATCAGATCTTATATTTCTATCATCTAAGGCACTTTGTACAGTATCAATCCACCTATATCTTGGTCTTCCTCTGAGTCGTTTTCCTGCCAACCTGGCAGAGAACACTTCTTTTTCTAATCTTTTCTCGCCCATTCTATTTAAGTGACCACCACCAGAGATTAGCTCTGCTAACGCATTCCTGGATGGCGACAATGTCAAGTTCTTTCCTGATATCCTCGTTTTTAATATGATATTGCCATTGATGCCATCTGTTCATGCCTCTAATCTTTCTCAGGACTCTCATATCTGCGGTCTCTAGTTTTTGGTCAAGTGTTTTACTTCAGACCCAGCTCTCAGATCCATAAGTAAAAACTGGTTTGAACACTGTCTTGTATACAGCTAATTTAGTGTTCCGACTAATTTCTCTCTTATTCCATATGAATTTATTCAATTGACTTCCTACCATACCAGCTTTGTTGATTCTGATGTCTATTTCCATATTTAATTTACCATCTGCAGTAAAAATTGTGCTTAAGTAGCTGAAATGTTTCACTTGTTCCATAGGTTCCCCGTTCACAACACAGTTGGCATTTTCAACATTTCTACCTATTTTCATTGTCTTTGTCTTTTTTAATGCTGATCTTCATACCATATCTATTACAACAGTTATTCAATTTAGTTTGGGAATCTTGCAAACTTGTAACGGATTTATTTAAAAGTATAACATCATCCGCATAAAGCAAAGAGCTGACATTAACATCTCCAATTTTGATATCATGTTTAATACCACTTTCCTTCATAATGTGAGACATATAGATAATGAATAATAGAGGGGATAATGTACATACCAGATTTAACATTAAACCATCTTCCTGTACTTCAATTCTAACTGCCGACTTACAACTCAAATACAGACTAAGTACTGCTTGTTATAATGCCCTATTGACACCATATAACTGTAGCGTATGGAATAGCTTCTTTCTTGGCACCTTGTCATATGCCTTTTCCAAATCGACAAAACTTAAATACAGATCTTTGTTATATTCTCATGCTTTCTCAACTATTTGTCGTAAAGTGAAGATCTGATCCTGACAGCCTCTATTTCACCTGAATCCAGCTTGTTCTTCACCAAACTTTTCTTCCACAATTCTTCTCAACCGTTTTTCAAGTATACTTGCATAGATCTTGCCAGGAACACTCAGTAGGGAAATACCTCTGTAATTCTCACATTCAGTTTTATTTCCCTTTTTATATGGGAACAATTAGAGCTCTACTCCAATCATCGGGAATTCGTCCCTCTGTCCAAGCTTTCTGTATTATGCAGTGCAGCCACTGAAGACTTTTATACCACCATACTTCAACATTTCTGGTCGAATATCATCTACTCCTGCTGCCTTTCCACATTACAAGCCTTTGATGGTTTTTACTACTTCAAGTATGGATATATATTCCTGACTGTATGCCTGTTGAGTGTTTTTTATCACTGTGCAAATAACAATTATTCAAATGATAATCTAAAAGCTTCCAATTTTCATTCAGACTGTTAAAAAGTCTTAAGGAAGTTGAGGTGATATCTGTTTTAGACTAAATCGATCTTTGTGTGTGTGTGTGTGTGTATATATATATATATATATATATATATATATATATATATAGAGAGAGAGAGAGAGAGAGAGAGAGAGAGACCTGAAAGGAGAAGAAAAAGTAGGATTGATTTTGAAAAGATGGGAAGACACCATAATAGGCCACTAGGCCTAATGCGGGAAAGGAAGAACAGTTTTTAAAAACTAGTGATAAAAACTCATTCCTCTTTCATATTTGAAAGGTCCTACGTAAGCTTAATGTTCTCAACCAGATATAAAATATGATGAATGCTTATTAGTCTTTAAGGATATTGATTGAAATCCATCATTTAATCGCTTTAATGCGATTCTGGTGACTCTGTAACCTATCTTAAAGCTACCAACACGTAAAATATCGATCGTTGGTGCTCACGATTAGATGTTTCGATAACTTCATAAAATTTACTTGCGGCAAGCACACTTTTTCAAACACCAAATTTGGCAGTGACGTCATCGACATTGCCAACATTACCTATGGTTGTGTTTATGTTGTTTCTGAGGAGAAAATGGGGGAGGGGAAATTGAAGAGTTAAATAGCGAAATCAGCAATTGCTGGTTTTATGAATTTTAACAGATTGAGAAGTAAAATTAAATTTTTATGTTCAATTTACTTCTAAAATTAAACAATAAATCAGATAAGTAAATTTTAATGTCAAAATTAGTTTTTAAAATGTGTTTTAATGTATAAAGAATTCAAAACCGCCATTAATTACCATGGTTCTCTGAACGCAGCATTGCATTTAACATCTTATTTATTGAAATGTTTAAATTGCTGTTGCTGGAAAAAAAAAGTTCTTACTAGTGTGACTTTTTTTCTTGACTACTTGTATTAGAAACTATAACTCATATTAGGAATGTTAGTCAAGTGAGTAATATTTATTATCCGACTAGTTTCACCGAATTTTGCTATCGGCATCTTCAGGGATACAATTGGTAAGCGATATGAAGGTAACAGACTAGGTTTTAACTGACAGTTCTAATTCATACAAAATTAGTACTGAGCGTGACGCAATACCCGTGTCGCGGGTACATGATTTATTTGTTGAGAGACATAATGTAATTGACGTGAAAGTTTATTTCTTTAGTGTTTAGTGATCTAATTAATGTTTTCCAAATCTCCCGTAGGAGATTAAACCTTGAAGGTTTAAAATGCAAAAAGGCTAAGTGTTTAAACCATCTGACCTTTTTAAAAAAAGGTGTCGAGACAATAACGTTATCACAAATTTTCTTCGTCTCAAACAACATTTTAAAACAAAAAAAGCTAATATTATTTACCACAAAACTTCATTCGCCCTTCTCCGACGAAGAATTAGCCATACGAGATCCTTGCTCAGCCAAATAAACTCTGTTCTATGATTTGTTCACAGACATCTCTAGTAACCTTGACGAAGATACCTGGCAACTTTTAGATAATATGATTTACAACAGTTATGCTAAAACCTTCAGTTACAAAAAGACGCAAATTGTTAAATTCAACCTGCTATATGATAATCACATTAACTCCAAACTACCAGATAACCAAGTTATAGTGAACCTATCTAAACACATTTTAACAAAACCTGAGATCTCAGTTCTCAAAAAAGGATTCAATTTCTCCTTAAAACCTACTACTATTCCTAAAATGAATTTCATCTGCAACTTAGAAAAAGCCATCTCATTGCTACCACACCCAATAGCTAATGACCTACGATTAAAAAGCAGCGTAATCCTCTCTGCTCCGTCAAGATCTCCCAACACCAACTCTAACCAAATGGAAAGAAGAACACTACTCAAATTAAAGAATAATAAAGACATCATCATAATTAAAACGGACAAAGGCAATAATACTTTTATCTTAAATACAAAAGATTATGAAGAGAAAATTAACAATATTATCAGACACGTCTGTCTATGATGTTCTCAGTACAGATCCTACGCAAAAAAACCATAATGACACCAACGAACTATTACGTGAAATGACTAACTGGCCTATAAACTTAATACGAAAGCTAAAATCCCTGCACCCATTGACTCCAATATTGTATGGCGTTCCTAAAATACTTAAAGAAGGTATACCATTACGTCCAATAGTTGATGGAATCTATTCTCCAACTTACCAACTGTCTAAATATCTAGCCAAACGTTTACAACAACACAATCACAACTCGGATACTTATATCAAACACTCGCAACATTTTATTGAGAAATTAAAGAACATCCCTATCTCTGAAGATGATATACTAGCTAGCTTTGACGTCACATCTCTGTTTACAAACATCCCAGTTGTGGAAGTCATCAACATCTTAGACAACTTGTTCCGAAGAAACATCACTACGTTGTTCAATCATTGTTCAACTTCGAACTATTTCGTTTGGCAAAAAACCGTCTACAAACAACTTACCGGATTAGCCATGGGTAGCCCCTCTCTCCTTCTTGTGCTGACTTATTCATGGAAGACCTAGAAGATAAAATCTTATCTCAAATTACCCCAAAACCTAAAACTTGGTTCATCATTTGGAATCATTAGAAAGAAGAACTAATGGATTATCTCAACAAAATCAATAGTTTCCACCATACTATCAAATTCACATCAGAAATTAAACAAGATGAAAAACTTCCATTCCTAGACATCCTAATAAAGAAACAAACCAATAACAGTGTCAACCTGTCTTTGTATAGAAATCTTACGAATACTGGACGTTACCTCCATTTCAACTCGTCACATCATATATCCCAGAAACTTAGCATTATCCAGATGCTTAAGAAAAGAGCTATACAGTACACCACAGACCAAGATGACTTACAAGAAGAATTAACTACAATATCTAGAGAGCTATCCTTAAATGGTTATCCTAAAAGACTCATCAACAAGATTCTCTTTTCGGATATACCACAAAGACAACGTGATGACACCCAATACATCAGCACTGTAACTATTCCATTTGTCAGCACCATTTCTAAAAAAATTGGCTATCCTTCTAAAACCACACAATATTAGTGTAACATTCAAGCCTGTCAATACTATTCGGATATTTTTAAGATCACCGAAAGACCCTCATCCATTCTACAAGTACTCTGGAGTATACAATATACCTTGTTCCTGTGGTGCAAGTTACATTGGTCACACCTCTAGAAGCTTCGAAACACAGAAGGAGCACACAGGCTATGCGCTCCTTTTGTCTCGGACAAAATATTTCAGGCCTTTCTTCCCACTGTGCCACTACCAACCATCTTATTGAGTAGGATAAGAGTCATAGGCCCTATATAATGTTAGAGAACTACCATTCCAGAACTTCAAGGAAGCTGCTATAGTCGCCCGTTCAACAGAAACCTAAATAAGAATCAAGGTCTAATCCTACCGGAGATTTGGTAAACTTTAATTAGATCACTAAACACCAAAGAAATGAACTTTCACGCACAGTACTAATTTGGCTCACGCACAGTACTAATTTTGCATGAATTAGAACTGTCAGTTAAAACCTAGTCGGTTACCTTCATTTCGCTTACCAATTGTATCCCTGAAGATGCCGATAGCAAAAATCGGTGAAACTAGTAGGATAATAAATATTACTCACTTGACTAACATTCCAAAATGAGTTATAGTTTCTAAAGTTCTTACTAATTTTTTGGGCATAATGTTTCAGTCAATATGTAGCCCACTTCGTTTGCCTCGAAATACTTTTGGCAGGTATTAAGTTATGTTTATCATGACATTGTTTATTAATAGTGGCCTTGTATGCATTTATATCATGATTTCAATTTTCTTGTACCCTGAACCGGAAAAAGCTTAAATTAGCAGGCAGTTGTTGGCACTTATAGCTTGCAGATAGCGATTTTTGCTAAATTTGGTGAAATACTTGGTTTTTCTGTTCTTTGGCTAAGACGCAATTTCCGTATTTAAAATATTTTGAAGATATGGTAACATTTCTTAAAACTGTTCATATTGATTTAATAATTCTATCAAATAATCCTGTCGCAAACTATTCTTCGTTTGCGACAGTTGCCAGTAATTTTTTCAAAATTAAAAAACTGAGTGGCGAAGAAGTGTGAGCGGGGCCTGCTTTCTATTTCAGTTATACACAAGAGGATTTTGAAATTAGATAAATGGGAAGAAATGAAGTACAGAGGATGATCGGTTAACGAACATAATCCGTTCAAACACGATGTTCGCTACCCGAATTGTTCGTTAACCGACATCGATTTACGATGATCCGATTTTTATGGGAATTTGATTAATTCGTTCTGGAGACCCAAAAAAATAAATCAAAAATTATATAATTTCTTACTACTTTTATTTATAATAACAATAATACATACACAGTCTTGCATTTTTATCAGTCATGATTTTTTTTTCATTTATGGGGCGTTAAAGAATCTGTCCAATGTCAATTGCTTTTCTCTCTTCAGGATGTTTCGGAAGTGATTAATAGCATTGCCGTTGTAGTGATCCCCAAGCCTATTGACTTCAACCATTCTAAGACCGTTGTTCTGACATCCTCCCACTTCAAAAGATCTTTAATAGCAAATGTCGGCATTGGTCCTTTTCGTCTTCCTCTTTTTCAGAAGAAAACACATCTCACTGAGTTTCTTGGAGTTCTGTCGTCAGATCATTGTCATGTTCCATTATGAAACCTTCGATGTCATCTTCATTCACCTCCAATTCCAGATCGCTAGCAGTTGTCACAATTTCATCCATAATTTCAAGGACATCATCTCCGTCTCCCTGAATGCAGGATGGACACAGCTTTCGCCAAGCAGAATTCAACTGTCGTTGAGTGACTTCTGACCACGCCTTTTGAATGAGTCGGATAGCTTCAAGAATATCAAATTTTTCTTTCCAAAACGTTTTTAATATCATCGTTGAAGAGAACTGGCATGTTTCAAAACACCGACGAAACAGCTAGCGATTGTACAATTTCTTGAAACCCGCAATAACCTCCTGATCGATTGGCTGAATCAACGAAGTGGTATTTGGAGGCAGAAACTGAACAGTCAGCCAGGGAAAGTCTTCCAGGAAATTATCTTCAAGGTCTTTTGGGTGCATTGTACAATAGCAACAGTGCTTTCAATGGCAATTCATTGGTCTGAAGGTAATCCTTGATGCTTGGGGCACAAACTTTAAAGTCATTCTTTGAAAAGAACCTGCGTGAACCATGCCCTTTCATTCGATCTCCACATCACTGGCAGTCTTTCTTTAATTATGGAATTTTTGTTGAATGCTCTAGGGTTCTCAGAGTGATAGATAAGAAGCGGTTTAAGCTTCATATCATCACTAGGGTTAGCTCCCAAAAGTAACGTCAATCGGTCTTTCATGGGTTTATGCCCAGGAATATATTTCTCATCTTTTGTGATGTAGGTACGGTTCGGCATGCGCTTCCAAAATAAATCAGTTTCATCACAATTGAAAATTTGTTGCGGACAATATCCTTCTATTTTAATGAATTCTTGAAATTTGAGATAGAACTTCTCAGCTTCTTTATCTGCACTAGCAGACTGGCTGTGCATTACCACACGTTTAATGGCAGATCTCCTTCTAAACTTTGCAAACCATCCAGTGGTGGTCTTGAATTCTATCTCCTCATGTAACGAATGTGGAGTTTGTTTCTTCAATAAAAATTTCTCTAGCCTTCTCTTGAATGATAGTCATACTAGTTACATCTCTTTTCATTTCCCTTTCTTTTATCCAAACTAAAAATAATCTCTCAATTTTTTCATGGATGGCACATCTTTGTTTCTTCTCAGATGTGATTTTCGTTACTCCTTTAGCTGCTTGAGTCTCTTGATTATATCTTTCTTAGCTAAGATTGTGCCTACTGTAGACCTGTCCAAGCCATACTGCCTAGCAACATCAGATATCTTCTGCCTACTCTCTACCTTGACTATTATCTCTTGCTTGGTTTCTATGGTGAGCACAGTTCTTGACACTCTACTCTTTTTAGGCCCCATAATATTATCAGTTTTTTTTTTTTTAAAAAAGTTCAGAAAAGCACTTACAAAAATTCAGAGAACAGAAATCATTAGCGCACAAAAAGGTTATGTACACCAGCGCTTCCCAAACTGTGGGCTGCGGCCCCCTTGGGGGCTATAAGTTTTGTTGAGGGGGGGCGTGAAATAATGAAAACAAATTTAAAGTGTTTTAAGACTTAAGTAGACTATTTTTATTTTAAAAGGAACGTGTTTAATTTTTATTATTTATTATTTCTTTTATGTTATTTTTTTATATTTTAATGGAAAAAATCGCACATTGGTTCACAAGTTTTGCTTCCTGCGTATTTCGGCGCTTAATGAATATTAGTAAATATATGTGTGTTCATACATTTCAAAGCAGAAATCTAAGAATTGCAGTTTCAAATATTTCACCTGATATTGGTGTAGCAGTATTGAAACACATCCACCACATTAAATTGTTATTAAACTTCTTTTGTTTTTAATTCTTTCTTTATTACTAATCGTTTTACGTTTCATGTGCTTTTACTGCAAATGTACAATAACAATATATCTATCTATATTAAAATATGAGATAATATGCCATGTCAAATGGGTATGTAAGATGCTAAAAATGTAATATTTGCATTTGATTTTTGCAATATTCGCTGTGTATGTTTTGTATTGAATATAAAATACAATAAATATAATAATATATGTCTATATTATGATTTTTTTCGAAATATTTTAATTTTAAGGAAGGGGGCCCTCACATCCGGAAGTTTGGGAAGCACTGATGTACACAACTGTCAAGGTCGCTTTCCAGAAACCGTTCATAGATGGCAGTAAAATACAGTTCTACAAATCTTACACACAGCGTCGCTTCTTCTTGTGTTTGTTCTGTGAGGTGTTCGTTATCCGAACATGTCTTTGTTGTCCGAACATAAAACTCTTTAGCGAAAGTGTTCGCAGTCCGAACTGTTCATTAACCGATCAGCCAATGTATTGGCTTGTAAAATTTAGGTTTACTGAATTCGTAAATTAACTGAACCTTGTTAATAATGTTTAGTGTTTTCAAACAGTTTCTTTTTCAGACAAATGCAACATTGATCCCAACTCTTGATCAATTGTCATCGCCAGCATGCTGTTTAATAACACATTTTAGAGTATTTTGAAATGCAAACAAAAGTCCTAAAACCATTCTGTTAAACCCTGCAGCGTAATCGTTTTTCTTCAGATATAATATATAATTGCCAGCCTGGCTGGCTGAGTGGTTAGCGTATCTGCTCTCTAGCCAAAAGGCTGGGTTCGAATCCCGCTGTAGGCATGGATGTTTGTGATTTTCAGTGAAAATACTAGTGGTGGTGATGTGCGGTAGATGTCGTTGGTGTAGTTGCGGTTCGTTGTAGTACTTGGAGACAGAGCTGTAGACCCTCCCTCGATGAGTCTTTGGACTCCCTGGATGTATCACGTAATAATAATGTTATTACCATTCTTGTTTCTTGCAGAGTAGCGTAATACTGTATAATACGTATATTCTCTGTATTTGCCATTTAGCCCATCATACTGCACTTTGTTAAACCGTAAAAAAAAAAAAAAAAAAAAAAAAAAAAAAAACCACGATCAGCTTAGTCACTTGTGTGGGAATATGCCTGTCGTTATTGTTAAATTAAATTAGACCGAATAACTACTCACTTATTTATCAATATTCTTGCGCTTGGCTTGATGTAGTCGAATAAGGGAGAGAGAGATAGATCAGGCAGAAACGAATGAGATAATGCAAGTAGAGAAGCAAAAATGAATAAAGAAGAACGTATAACGTATGAAGAGCACAAATAACAGAATTTTCTGTTACTATCTAGATAAATGTGCAAAACAGGAGTTAGCAGAATGCCACTTAAATAAGATATCGATGAAGCCTTTCCCCCTTATAGCTATATAACTGCAGTTTTCCATTCAGCATTTATAAATAAGCATTTGATAATTATGAGGGTGGTCTGAAAAGTTCTCGGCCTCGACCATAGATGGCAACGCTATCGGCAATTTTTTTTTAAGTTCTACATCTTTCATAAGCATCCATGTGAAATCACAAGTGATTCTATCAAGTAGTTTGTTTTATACAGCTGTCTGAAGCAAAAGTGTTGTCTGTATCCCTTGAAATGGATAAAATTGAGTATCGTGCGGTTATAAAATTCTTTGTAAAAGAAGGTTTAACGCCAAAAGAAATTCACTAGAAGTTCATAAAAGTGTATGGACACTCTTCTCCTTCGTTTTCGACAATTAAGAAATAGGCTGCGGAGTTTAAACGTGGCCCTACGAGCCTTGATGGTGTCCACGTGAAGGACGTCCAAAAAAGTGTAACAACATCAAAAATGGCGCTGAAGCATCGCTGGAATAAATGTATTAGTCTTAAGGGAGATTATACTGAAAAATAAAAATAATTTCGAAATTATAAATTCATTTTTTCATTGTTAGGCCGAGAACTTTTCAGACCACCCTCGTATCTGTAATTTAATCTAATAAATATTCTAATATATATGACAAGACATTGAAAAAACAAGACAGTGACGATAATGTGGAAGCAGCTAGAATACTGAACTTTGTTTTTTGAATAGCCATAGTGGTATTGGTAAGTTAAGAGTTCATTTGATGTTTTCAACCATTAAAATAATGGTTCAATATAAGGCATGTTTTCTAAATAGCCACTTTTAAATCGAGTGTAGCAAATTCTGCTAATACTTGGCTGACGTTTATTTATTTATGAATAGGAGAAGTTTTAATGAGATGCGACTTATTTTTTCGATGAAGTACGCAATACAATCAAGGAATAGCTAGGCGAAATTGATCGAACTATGCGATCTTTAGAGATTCCGAAGATAAATTAAAGACTAATTTGCGAACCGTTCTGTTCTTCAGTTTATTTTCTTAATTCAATGTAACACCTTAGGTTTGGCAGGCGCTTTTATTAAATCAAATTTTATTCATTCTTATTGATTCTTGTAATAAGAGAGATCAGTGACTCTCCACAGTACTTGGCTTTCGAGTTGCTGCTGTGATTGTTAATATGATTTTTATTGAAATGAGGTTCAGTTGCCCTTTATGGGATGTTTATATGTATAGAATCACGTTAAAAGACTTGAGAAGTACTTCAGAAATTTCGTACTAAATTTGCAGCGATCAAATCGACTGGTTTTGTTCAATTTTATTTTAAACGACTCATAAATAAAGGGGTGGAGGTTGCGACAAAAATAAAAAATAAATTCTCCCGTGTTTCCGTAGGAAGCTCCCATAATTTAATGATTACGTTTCTTGAAGCTGATTAAATTTAGCATTGTATTATTAATGTATAGCATACACGTAACACTTCCTCCATTTCACTAGAAAGGCATGTCGATATTTAATCGTTGTGTGCCGCATTGATATTATTTTGTGTATAAATTGCTTGTGCACTCTGGTCGATTTTCCTGTATAATGGACGAAAAACCCGAATTTTTTAGAGATACAATAATCCCTTCCCTTCTACTTCATTGTGAGATCGGTTACCTCACTTCAGTTGAAACAGCCCATAGATGACATTCCTGATCAGCAAAGAATATTCAATTAATTTTCGACACAATGTTGCTTTAACGTATTCCAAGTTTGCATCTATTTTAAGATGAGAAATTGAACTTATAAAGAGCTCTGTATCACTGAACTGTTTTTGACACGCATGAAATGCAAATACGGTTTCATTAAACAAGGTAGAATGAGGGAGCTTCTTTCGGTAATTAAAAGAAGCTTTTAGAAATGTCGCCTTCTTTCGCGGCAAACTTTTTTTATTATTCATGGCTTGTTTCAATAAAAATACACATCCTCATCATAACAGCTGGAATCCCTTTCGTGTTCTTAACCCTTAATTGCAGAACAAATACTAAATGGAACTCTACAGAGACTTGAACTGTATTTTAACTCTTCGGAATGGTGTTAAATCGATTTTTGAGAAGTTGCACCTTCGAAAAAGCATGCAGTTTTCAGAGAAGTATATTTACTCCAAGGGTCTCTAATTGTACCGAGGAATTCAATTCCAGTATTCATTAAATATCGCTTGTAATGGAGAGAATACAAACATACCCGCATGTTACCTCGTTATTATGAAATAACAAATAAGTATTTTTGTGTCCTAACAGTACATCACAGATACTCGTACGACACGTCGACTTGCGATAATCATTGATTATAAACGTAATGTAGATTATTTGGTTAGAAAAAAAAATACAGTTATTTATTTGACTGTTCTCTTCTATGTTGGCACGTGCGCATATCGCTCACGCAAAAAAAAAAAAAAAAAAAAAAAAAAAAAACGAGGATTTCAGTTTCAGATTTGAAGCGCTCTACGAGTTAACTCCTCCTCCTCCCTCTCTCTCTCTTTTCACGCAAATATTAAATGATAGCAAGTTAGCCCGATGAACACGTAATTTCTTCCTGCTTGTTTCGTATTGAATACTTCTCAAACTGCAGAATTACGTTTCATCGGAACACCCAAAAAATCTACGGGATGCGATGAAATGGCAACCACAGTCGACTGTCTGTTTGCACAATCGATTTATAGATTGTGCAAGTTGGCTGGAGCATACCTGCCAGTTGGTTATTGTCGAGAATATTCTTCTTCAACTACAGAATACGTCTCGAATTGATGACAGTAGCCAGCTTCTTCCAGCTTATATATGTTTAATCGAGCTGCTTCTACCATTTAAAAGAGTCCTCTGCGCTATTACCCTGCAACTGTGCACAGCAGTCAAATTAAGAGCAATGACTGCAAAACAGTGACTAAAAATAAAGAACTAACCACATCTAATGGCATTTACGACGCCGTTACTAATATATATATATATATATATTAGTTAGAATATGTTTACGAACTTTCATGAATGGGAGGCATACAAATATTGCATTAAAATATACTGGAGCGAACGTTCAAATATGAGTATAATAAGATAGGTGAATAACATTGCGCTTAACAGAGTTGGAGACGATTTGTATGTTCTCAGAACAACATCCGCTAGCAGAGACCTTTGAAGAGCGTTGACCTGGAGGAGCAGGAAACAAATATTTTTCATACGGATAAATATTCTGCATCGTATTGCACAAATAGCAATGCGAACACTTACAGATGAAGCACATGGGTGAAATACTAGCTTACACTTTAAAATATTGTTTAGAAATGGTTACTTTGATACGAAGCTGCAGTCTTGCTACCAGCTGGATCTTTTCCAAAGGGTAGTTTTTGTAAGCCAGACAACAACAGAGAGTAGACGTATCGAATGCGAGACAGTGACAGATAGTGATTGACGTTCCCGATATCGAATGACATAATGATGAAAAATATTAGACGGGCCCGCGTGATATACGTCGCTTACAGAATTGCGTTTAGCGCAGTTTGGAAACTTCCGCACGTGTTTCGCCATTGTGTTGTGTGATATATGGGCAGATGGAGAATAAAGTTCAACCCAAGTTAGAAACTAAATATTAAGAGATGCGATTTTCTTTAGAAATATCTCCATATATATACCTGAGGAAATGCGGGCCAATACGTTGGGATGAAAACTTAATGTCTTCTCCGGTTTTATAGAAGGATCAGGTTAAAAAAATAGCATTGCAGATTGAATTATACCAAATGTTTATGGTAGAATTTCGGGTAGCAATAGATTTTCTTAACTTCCACTTCTTGAAGAATAACAAATCTTACTTTACTTCATGGTTATTATAATAATATTCTAATGCCAATTTTACTCTTCCCCCCCCCCCGAAAAACACATATTAGACGAATCTATAACTTTACTCTTTTATATTCGACCTCGCAGAGCTAACCAGTTTTCCTCTTCTCATTTTATTCTTTGTTTTGCTGTCTGTTCTTATGAACCATTTTCATACATATTTCAAGAATATTCCAGTAAGAGATTTAGATCAAATGCAAATAAATCTCCCAAACCTTGAATCCATCAAAGTATTGAAATATCCTATGCTTATAATCTCTTTATTTACGAGGATATTTTAATTGAACTAGGCATCATTTTCTGCATACGTTCACTAAATTGGTTTGGAGACTCTAAATTTTAGGTACCTTAATCATCAGCGCTGTTGTTCCCTAATACAGATGCGATATTTTTATTCACCACGCGCGTTTTGCAAGTGCCTAATACTCGAAATTGTTCAAGAAAGATTTTCACGTAAATATTTTTCGTTGTTCTTATATTGGCTATATGTTCAGTATTTCATCACGTATTAAGTAAATCTGTATTAAATGATGTACACTGAAGAATGAGAACTACGGTGGGTTTCAGTGATGTCGAAATCAGTTAATACGAAATGAGTAAGGCGAGCTGACGCTGGCATTACTTGTTTCTTTTCTTTTCTTTTTTTTAATTCTTGAGCACACACACCTTTGCAGGACAGTTACGTCGATTATTGTCAGAATGTATCCATGCGCTAAAATAAGGTATATCTTTACTTCGCAGCCGTGGGAGACAATAGTAAGGCTTCTTAGTTCATCCACTTCGCATTATAAAATCGATAGGAGAAAGATAGTAGAGTGTGGTTGCTCTGAGTGAATAATCTGAAGGGATAAATAGGAAAATTAGCAGAGCTTATCTTAGCTGGAGGACACGATTAACTTGGTTTGAAGATGATTTGTGAAGGACAGTGTAATGGGCCCAAGAAAGAAGTAATAATAAAGGAACTTTTATATGGAGAATTTTTATCACACACGATCAAGCCGCTTATATTTAGGAAGATAAAACACATCCTGATGTAAAATAACCAGTCAGATGATCTTAATATAAGCCGAAAAATACGAAAGAAAAAAAAATTTAAATGTAGTACTAAAGCAGCGGTTATCGTTTTTTTTTTTTTTTTTTTTTTTTTTTTTTTAATGCTCGGAACTACTTGCATCGTGTTTTTTCTTGTATGGTATCTACACCTCAGATCTCCTTTTTGTCTGCCTTATACAAACCTTAAAACCAACTACATAAACAGTGCATTGAACAAAATATTGATTATCGATATGGTATAACATAAAAAAATAGTTATTGGGTGTTGACGTTGTACGAATAGAGAAAGGTTACGCGGACTAGTTGAGAAAAAGGGAGGATGGAGTGAGAAAGGCACCTATAGTAACTGTCGGGGATGATCATCAATGATATTTAGTGAAAACGACACAAAGATATACTTTTCGATCTGTAATCAATCCTCTCCACGATAGAAATTCAGTTGACAGAAACTGTGATGGTTTCTATCACCAGAAAAACGATTTAGAAGGATAATCCTCTGAAGATTCTTCAACTTTGATTCTTAAGCTAAAATATTGGATATGATCAGATCGTTGAAGCAGTGATAACCAGAGTGATGAAATGATATGATATCAGAATGGATATTGCGGTGAAATGAGTTATTCGTGATAGATTTTTTATCTTTATCGTATTCTGGACGTTTTCCTGATTCGTAGACTAATTGTCATAAACGAATTGTTAGCGTGTTAATATCAGAACCATTATTCTATGCAACTGGACTTTTTTTTGACAATCCAACTCACGGAAGGAAAATTGTAAACGTTTTACATATTTTCGGTCACGAGTATGCTAAGGATTAGATAATTACGGAAACTTTGGCCAGAAATGAATACTTTAGTATATTTTTTGTTAGTTTGTTCTCTACACTACACACACACATTCACAAATGGCCATGCTGCAGTGGCATCCGTGCCCACAACCTGACGGTTGAAGATTGGAGACCCAATTCCCCCCACCCTCTTCCAGCCAGGCCGACAGAATTAGTTCCTGGTTTAAATAACACTATTGAGGATGTCAGCATTATATTATTTTATTGACTGTAATAATTTAAATGGTACCTACAATAGTGGGTGCCATGACTGTGAATGAGTTAAAAGCAACGTATGATAGATACTGTGCAAAGGCTGAATAGTTTTTGGCATGATCTTTAGGGCCTCCCTCGATAAGTCTAGGGACTCCTTAGAGTTGTTCGTAATTATAATAATAGTCGTTGACACGATTAATTAAAGATGTTTAATGTGTACTTATCAATGCTGACCATGTTAGTTCTATTTTGCTATCTTTTTTATATAAAAGATATAAAATTCTTGTGCACTGGTGTACATTTTCTGTGTACATTTTGCCAATCTACACATTTAATTTCCTATTCCTTTTTCAGCTGAGTAGCTACTACTTTGCTGGCCAGCGACGCAGGATTCTCTATTTCCACGTAAATCTCTTTGAATATTCTATTTACTTAGTAAATTATGTATGCTTGTGTGTGTCTGTGTACAGTAATAATCCTATAGTAAAGTGGCAATAAAGGGAACTGCTTTACTTAAAGCGTAATTATGGCCTGCGCAATATTAAGTTATTACTGTTTCGAAAGTTTCCTGGACAATATTATGATCTGAGATTCGGGGGATTACAAGTCAACACGTAATTCTTATTTACTGCATTCGTTGTTTCATTATTGTTGTTCGGGAATAACTAACGCATTGGTGGATTCCAAAACAATTCGCCGGTGACAAATACACTGGTACAGACTATATTGCTGCATTTACTCCAGACTACCTCCTCATCGTTGCGGAACAAAAAAAAAAAAAAAAAAAAAAAAAAAAAAAAAAAAAAAAATCACAGTTTTAACTATAATTCATTGAAAGAGAGAGTAAATTTGTTTACAGAAGAGCTAATCGATTTTTTGCTGTTATTGCGAAGAAATCCTTCTTTTTTCTCTTCCTCCTCCTAAAGTGTCAGAGGATAAATGGTGATTAATGATCAGTTGTGTGCAGAGAAATAAACTTTGAACTTTCAAAATGATCCACTCTTCTGACTTGCAAAGGGATAATTTTCTTCGACCGAACACCAAGCATCCCCCGTAGGGTTGTGTGTTTCTTGTAAACCGCAACTAATGACAGCCACTTGTCAACACGGGAAGGTTGGACAGCGGTCATTAATTTGCAGCATTCGACGACTTGGGGTGGGCCAAGTTTATTTGCTTCCTTTGTCGTTTAGTTAAGTTTGGATGATTTAAAAGGATTGAAAAGGGAAGATAAAAAGAAATTCCACACAATAGCGTTGAAGTAATTGACAGCTCGGTTGAAGTAATTTTCTCCTACAAGTAATTGACATTACTTGTAGGAGAAAATTGAATTAATTCTGGTTATTGAAGCACTTTTCGGTTGTCATCTTTCTTTACGAATATTAATAACGGAGCCGTGAACTAATCGCTACAAACGCGATTCTAGAATTTTAATGATAGCAAGTGTTAGTAATAATAAAACCAGAGGCCTCCATACACTGTCATGACAAGAAGATAAACGCATTTTAATGTGAATATTTCTAATTCAGTTTTTTTGTATTTCGATATGTTATTAATTAATTAAGTGATTATTTTCTTTGCACCGCTGTTTTTCTTTAATCTCTGAACGTGCTTCCTGAGACTTGGATATATATATATATACAGTATATATAATATTTTTATTGCTTTTATAAATATAAATAAAGGAGCCCAATAAGGATTGGATTTCAATTACATTTCTTTCGTGTTTTCTGTTTTGATTCCGGTAAGCAGTTTACAATTTGTCATTTTCTCGTTTGGTTTCAAATTTCTAATCTAAATTACAGTCGGGAATAACTTAAGAGCTGATACGCAGAAATTCTTTTAAATTATCGTAAGTTCATTTGGATTGCGAGAAGTGGGAAAAAATAACGAATTTGCTTTAAAAGCAATTTGACAGTTTATTTGTACTATTCAGGGGAAAATTAATATTGCATATAAGCAGTCCGAATTTCTAGTACAAATTTTCTGCATGTTTTCTTTGAAAACATTAGAGAATTGTTTTAAATTACTGGATTATTAACATACATTAACAGATTTTAAAAAGTTAGATTTTGTATCGTAAATTGCGTGAATAAAAATCATTATAATTAATCTTTATCAACAATGACTGGCTACAGTCATTGTTGATAAAGAAAAGCTATCTGCTGTTGTGTTGTTAAAATATTCTGAAACAATTTAAGATTATCAAATACATTTATGAGCTTTAAAATTGCAGACGCAAAAGTAGTCACTTTAATCCCAGTGCCATGGATGATGGCATGAAATTTGGTTTAAAAAAATGAATCATTCCATCACTGATATTATGCATGTTTACTATTTTAAATTCCATCTGAAGGGGGGGGGGAGCGAATATTAGTTGGTCTGAAGGCCTGAAGTGGCTTGAAAAAGTTCCGTGTTTGGTCTCCACATTATGGTTTCCAGATTATCTATTCCTAGACCGTGGATACTAATGCTAATATAGTAAACCTAATTTACTATATAAATTTGAGAATATAGTGTATATCAAGCTCTCCGACCACTAATTACGGTTATCCGTTCGTGAACTACAATCAACACAGGGGTGTCCATCAGAGTATTAACAGTTGACATAATAAAATTTCAGTTCAAAAAACGCATGCAATACAAAATGAGTTTACGTTTTCTTTGAAACGTAATCAACAATTATCGCTGTCAAATGGTAACTTTTGACTGGACAGCTTTCAAATGAAACCATTATTCAGAGGTGACCTCCTTTACGACAGATGGCGGAAACTTACCGAACGACATGTTTCACAGCGAGCGAAGCTAGAAAGTTGTTCATTTGTCACACCGACACCCCTTTCCGACAGTATTGGCACTGCACATAAGAAAGTTGCCCAGGAAAATGACTAACGATGTCTTTACCGGATTCATTCACCCAGTGACGAATCAAATTCGAAATCTGAAAGTGGAGAGTTTGCCAGTGGAGAACGTACTGGTAAATAAATAAATATATAAATAAAGTCGAAATGTTATAAAACACTACACTCTTAATAACGTGATAGGAAACAAATCGGATCATTCTTCCCATCTGTTTATTAAGTCATGTTTTGCGTTATTAGTCCTATCATGATTCCATTCAAGTGATCTTCATAGAACTCTGCTAACAGATGGTTTTAAAAAAAATGAAGCCTTCAAAGAGAATAAAGAAGGTTTCTTATTGTGGATTACATCTGGTTCTTTTCGATTCAGATCCTAGAGTGGAGCATTTTTTCCATTTCTTCATATCCGGTAACATCTAAATGAGAAATTAATGATCACTAAAATAACCATTACGTTTAGCTTGCTTAAGTAGTGTAAATGTTGGCATTGCATTTTTCAGCAACAAAGATTGTTGCTGAACCCATGGATTTCAATTGCCCAGGAAGATTTTCGTAACACACAAATGAAACTGATTTCATGTAATGAACAAATTCTACTTTTGGTGATCAACTTTGTTCTTGTTCAACACTTAAGAGCTTAATGGTGATTGACTGATTCATTTCATCCAACCCTTTAGAACGTGTAGAGTCCCCTAATGAAGGGTTCAGGACGAATGTGCTTGTTTTGGGTGAAAAAAAAACCCCTACCTCCGTACGAGACCGGTTAACTCGCCTTAAATCGAAAGAGACGAGATATAAAGGTTTCTCACGTTACTGAAGAGAATCGAACCCAGGTATTTGCGACCAAAGAGGCTTTGTCTATACCGACTGAGCTACGGAGGCTTTTAATCGTTATTGGGTTGATTATAATCAACCATTCAAAACAACCTGCTTATAACTACCTTGCCATTGTTACAAACGAGATAAAGTAACGCCATTTGGTGCGTTTGTACTATCGCAAAATGGTATTGCACCACTTGAAAGCAATAAATGAGATAAATATACGGACTCCACAGTTTTTCGAACAAGATATTTGTTATGTAAATAAAGCCCACATAACTAAAAATTTTGGAAGCTAATCCATATATGATACATAGGTAGGAAAGGCATTTAAAAAAATAAGTTATAAAATGCTTCGAATGTGTGACCATATAACCAATATGGAATTACTTTTTTGTAAGAGAAATGCTGATTTTTAATATGATTGCTCTTGTTCTGTTTGTTATTGAGCGCGTTCTTAAAGTGGGTTGTTTGAGAGGGGGGGGGGGAACGTTTTTTCGTAAAACTCATCTTTGCCATGAATTTATCAGCAGAGGAGACATTATTTTCTGTGACTGGAGTTCACTCACCTCTTTTATTGTTGAAAGATTGCCTGCTTCGTATCGACTAAGTCACGAAAGGGTCACGTTCTTAGCAGAGAGATGATCGCAATAAGAAACGGCTCATATGGCTATATCAACTGAATATATTCTGTCTCCTGCTAGCTAACCACATAAATCCATTTTTGCCATCGTTTTCTTTACCTCGGAAGCTTACAGTAGTAAAAGTTTAATATCCTGCTTCGAGTAAAGTGATAAGGTACTGATGTAAATCTCGTGTTTCGGAAATCGACATGAAGTGTAGCATATCATGATAGTACACGTTTCCTTCTTTTAATTGGATCCCCATGTAGCCCATAATTGCATCAGGATAGCTATGCTTCGAACAAGATCGGATGTACTCGTAACTCTAGAAGTTCTTCCTGTAATCCATCCAAGGTAGTTTAGTTCAGTTTTACTACAGCAGATTTAGAAAACAATTCTAAACGCAGCAGATTTACTTCCGACTACAAGTAATTTGTGAATGTATTGTTGACGAAATGCTGGAACCATCTGTGATAATGAGCTCTTAAAATGTAATTTGCTTGCTACGTATGAGACCGGCTTAACTCGTCTTCATTTGAAAAATGGTAATAAACGTTCGCCTCCTAGTAGATATTTGAACTTGGATCTTTCAGTCAAAGGGCTTCGTCTATACTGATTTCATAGAGACAAAAGATTTTTTTCTTCTTGCCACGGTGTGATCCCTCAAACCCCAGCACTGATTACGTTTTTCATGTGATTATTTGGACAAAATGCAATCAAACAAAAAGTGGAGTTTGTTTCAGCCATTGTTTTTAAGAAAGATATTGCAGTAAATGTTAATAGTAATTAAGTGCTTTTTTCCACAGATTGGATACATTTTCTGGTGAAAAAAGCATAAACCGGTGGCACAAAGAACACAATTATTTATGGATAGCTTAATTTTCATATGAAGTGGAAATGACACGTATCAGTTTGGGAAGAATAATACAGTTCCAAGAACCATACTTATTAGCCCTGCTGTTAATCAGCTAAGATCGCTTCAATGTATGAGATATGCAGTGGAATTACTGTATCTTGTATATGACAGCCTGTTTTGCGAAGTGGAATAGTTTACCTACTCTCAAACCACAGGATGAGGGTTCGAGTTCCGTCGTAGGATGAAGGTTTGTGAATGTCTTTAAGTGAGACATGAATTTCATCACCGGTGTGAGAACGCAGTCTTGTTTATTCGACGTCTGAAGTGGCTTGAAATTCCATATTTGGTCTTGAGAGTTTCCGCGTGATGTAAAAGAATAAATATTTTAAAAAAAACGGCGTTTTTGGCTCGAGCCGCATGAAAAATGGGAGGCCAGTGAAGAATGCTGACGAGATTGGCGCAAATCATTCTATAGAAATTATAATCTGCCTTGGAAAATTTTCCCATTTAGAAATATTCAGCAGTTTGGACGAAATGTCGGTTCCCTCATTCTATCGCTAGTTTGCACATTGTACTTTTTTCGTGCCAAATTTTGCCAGTAATTGATTTCTGCGATAAACAAAGTTTGAAATAATTAATTTTGGTGAGGAGCTCAAACTGCACCGAAATCCTACCCATTGCAAGTTACCACATACAAAAATGAAGTTGACGAAAATGAGTTTTGTGTATTGTCATAGATAAATGAATGCTTACTAGCCTTTAGCCAGCCCTCCCACTCGACGCTACTTAAATATTTACAACACGTTTGTAAGCTTTTCGTGTGAGGGATTTGCATTAAAAAAAAATGAAATCCTTTGGCTTATATTGCAAACGTGTAATATTTTTCTGTCTTTTTTTTTATGAATGTGATAAGAACTTTGAATAAAAGTATAGTCTTCTTATAAGGAAACATTCAAGAAACAAATGCCTTTGTCTTTTATTTCTCATACATAATGCAGCGTTATTTCCTTAGAAGCTTCGGCCGTAATTCTAAATAGTAGCAAATCCTAATATCTAATTTAGAGCATTCAAGAATCGCATTGGACTGGTATTTCTCAGTACTTAGTTTATGGTCTTATGGATTTCTCGGTCCTTTATCTATGTTCCCTCACATTCTAGATCTCCCCACCCACATACGCACTCAGCAATTTCAAAGCTCAATCTTCACGTCCAACATCCAGAGCAGACAGCATTCATCCTTTCAAACAAAAACAATACATTAGTAGACGATTTTTCTATTTTTTTTTAAACTTACGTTATTACCTTAATTAATATTATTTTTAAAGATAACTTTGGTTTTGTCTTCTTTACCCCTTAATTAGTAGAATAATAATAATTCAAATTACTCGTGCATTGTTATTCTCCACATAAGTGTTAATCATTGTTATGTCAATTCTATTCAAGAAACGCTTCGTATCCGATTAGTATCACGGATAGGTTAAGAGTTAGATAATTCCGAAACTTTGTGCTGGATAACAGACGCTGACCTTTTTCATACTTATTAAAGTCACCGATAAGCAAGCTGGTGGTCTCACACTAAGTGACGAAATTCATTTATCACATAAAGACATTGACATGCGTCGATGCTCTCAATGGGATTCGAACTCCGCAGCCTATTGGTTGGAAAGTGTGAAAGCACTACCAGTCAACAAACTTAATTGTTCTCCTTTCTCACACGATTAACCTTTGAGTAGATAACTAACCCGAAGTAGAAATAAAGGGCAGTGATCTTAAAACATAGAAGTGCTTTCCAACAAAAATCTTGTTATTAATATTAGGAAGATTTAAGTTGATCATAAATCAGGAGCTGAATATCCGTACCTCTGGGATCCGTCATCTATATGTTGGCACTCCAATGGGAAATTAAAAACAGATTTTTGTTTCTGCTGTTTCTTTCCATTCACACCTTCGGCAAACTTCACCTCGTGTGCGATAGTACATGCCGTCCTGAGGACCGAAAGAACAAAAGTTGCTAGCACTGTTAATCGGGTTAGGGGATAAAAGGATTTCACAACTTCCAGTGTGTTACGTTTTATCAGCTTTTTTTAATTAAATCGGGCCGTGATGGATCACCTTCGAATGAAATTTTAATCCATTCTTCGGAAGTTAAGTAAGCAGATTTCAAAGTGTTGTTAAGCATTCCTGAACTGAATCTGCAAATATATAAGCAAAATGCCGCCAATAAATCTCAGGTTTTCATTTGTATTCTTTGATTGAAGTAACACTAAAACAGGTTTGAAGCATTACTTGAAGTTTCTTGTTTCAGTAAATTTTGTTGACAGTTTTCATCTCATTTCATATATTTTTTATAAAACCGCTGTTTCTTAGTGTCATAATTTCGTTTTCTTAATTTAACTTCATTGTGCACTTTCGATTTAGTTTTCAAAATTACCTGCTTTTATCCTGTTTTTTTTAACCTTTAGAAAGCCTGATTTTTGGTTTGATGCTTCGATTTGTGTCCACCTATTGTCGTAGTGGATGCTGTAAGGCTTTAAACGTATGTCGCTATGTAAAAATAACTCCACTCAAGTGGAATTTATTAAGTTATTCATGTTGATATTTTTTTGAGATACTTGAGGATTGTCAGTAGATTCTTTCGGGAATATCTGAAATGAAAACGTTAAAAATGTGCATGTTTATTAGCGATAACGCAGTACTCAGCTAAGTCATTCTTCGTCTGACAAACAATTCTGTTGTAGATACCGACGTAACAGCGAAAAGTAAATTATCATTAATTTGATTCGAAGTTGTATATTATATTAGAATATTAAACTAAATATTATACCAAACAAGTGGATGATTTTCTGAGACTGATGTGATTAAGACAAACTTCTGAAAGGGTCATCCAGGATTTCATCGGATCGATTTTTCATTTCATGGAGGGTGGGGAACATACAAGAGAACATCGTTGGTGGTTGATTGCTATCAAGAAGGGAGTTGGGGATAGATTTTTCTGGTTATTCCTAGTTAAAAAACTCAATGCGATGTTCATTTCAGTAGTGGCTACATGTACTATTTTTCATTAAACTATACATCCCTTTGGTTAACTTAAAACAAAACTTACTTAACACAGACATATTAGACGCTACATTAAGATTCGAAATTGTCACTAAACAACATGACGATTTTTAAGCATCAAGAATATACATCCAGTTCGGATCCCTTTCTATTAAGTTTTCTGTGGGGATGGAGAAAGAACGCTATCGTTTGGATGAAAAACCTTGGGGCAGATGTTGCCAGTGGAAAATAGAACATTCTTTAGGCGTTCTCAACGAACATTCACTAGCTAGACGCAAAACAGATTAGATGGATTATTTTTTACTCCACTTTTTTTTCCTACCGTAGAACATAGCTATTTCATAATGTACATTGCTTGTGTACTACCGTTGTATTTAGCAGCTTGTGCTTCTTAATTACTTAAGATTCCTTCTATCAAGGAAGTCAAATAAGTAGTCTAAACCTCTGTTTCCAAATCAGGCTCTCTTTTACAGTTTACGTCGTCAAATATAGAAAGTTCACGTAACTCAGCATTAGCGATATACGCAGTCATATTCCACACAACTGTCGTCGTAACGGATGCTTTACACCCGCCATGCACTATATAACTGTAAATGTCTAACACAGAAGTTCTGCTCTTTATATATTTCAGTTGATAAAACTGTGCTTAAATGGTTAGTAAAAACATTAATCGAATGAAAAAAAAAAAAGTTTGCAATAGCAGGTTCCTGTACCATTATCTAGACTAAATGCTTTTAAGCAACAGACACACACGATGAAGTAATTATTAAACCTGATATGAATAACTATTGATTATATGCATATTCGCAACAAACACGGAACCAGACTGTTTTGTGTGTGTTGATAAAGGAATAGGTGCACACAGGAAACGTTGGACCATAAAAATAAATGCTGCAGTCAATCGGTTGTTAATATGGAAAATACTCATTTGCACGCGGTAGTGAACTGTAAATTAATTTCAGTGTCAGTTTTCTGCTTATCACTAAGTGTAACGAGACGTATCGTGTTGCACTGCATGCCTATGGAAAAGGACAATTGAAGTAAATAAGTTGAAATTTCGTTAAGGCCCATTTCAAAGACGCATTACCGTACACAGTAATGGGTCATTCACAGAAATCCGCTAGTTTGTTGTCTCGGTGGAAAACAATTTACTAAAGCCATTTGAGCTTTCCTTAAAATCAATTTCTTTAAGTAGCTCGTTAAATGTGCGGTTTCGAAAATTTTCTTCGCTTATGATGGACGGGAATTTGAATGATGTCTTGCAAACTTAGAGCAAATGGATTCAGATTCATTTCCTTCATAATGATTCTCATCATGATAAAGAAAAAATAAAGCCAGAAGCAAAATCATCATTTTTGTAAAAATAGAATAATTCAAGGCTTTCAAAGTTCAGAATCTTTAATAGTATTCATTTTTATGATTAATTCCGTCAACCATTTAAAATCATACACTTAATTTTGTTACAACTATCTTAATACCTACGCTACTGACTGATGAGATCGCTCAGCCATAACGAAACAGAACCTTAAGTATGGAGTTTATTGATGGCAGTGTAAAGTAGAAGATATCCATTAGCATGAAATGTTCAGTTCAGTCAAGTTTATCTACATCAGGGACTGAAATTGTTGAAATTATCCTCTCGTACTACATCACTTGTATCATCACTCACATTGACAACTGCAGTAGTAGATTAACCATGTTTCAACACAGGAAGCTCCTCTCCAGCGTATACATTTTGCGGAATAATATTAATTTAATGATTCCTCACACAGATCAGACTACATTACCGTAATACGACTACTTGCTACGAATAATGATAGCTGTGAAGTAACTACTGATAATAATTTTGAATAATTTTGAAACTGACTCCCTTATTAATGAGATTGTTTTGTGGTGAAAAATGGATAATGATAATAAATTAAGTTCGAAAATCGAAAGAAATGTAGCCAAATAATGTTTGTGGTCACGTATGAATTTATTTAAGGATTTTAAGCATTAACTTTGGATTAATCTTCTCTGTTGTTAGATAATGTATTAAGTCCTAACTTCCTTTCAGTGTCTCGATATAAAAAGATCAAGAAGATATTATCTTTCTGAAATGTTTTCATGTAGCTCCTCTGAAATACAAATCAATGAAATATAGCAAATGCTTATATTCTTAAGAGGTTCCATCTTCAGTAGATATTAATCAGATTATTAATTACTTTTAAATCTTTCATTTTAACATTCGTAAACTCGGTTCATTCTTTTCATTTGTTGTATTTTTCGCTTCAGTAATAATTCTTTGCTTCTTTTAAATTCTAATAATAACCATCAAAATTCTGAATTATTGGGATAGTGTCCATCGGTAGGAAGTATTTGGGTGCCTATTGCATATAAGGTACCCAAATGCTCGTAAGGGAGACAAAATTACATATCAGAGGTAACAGAAACCTTGTTCACTAGAATCCTGAAACTCGAGAGCTTTTTTTGTCTAATTAAAAGATGTAAAAGGACGATAAACACCAAATTGTATGATTTACAATTTGGCCAATTCATGGCTCAATATCTATTGAAGTTTTTAAAGAAAAAAAAATTCGCAGAACACTAATGAAGAAAAGTTTGAAAGTAAGTGCCATCAACAATGCATCCACGAAGCAACTGGAAGCCATTAGCGTTTTTGCTACCCTAAATCTTATCTCTTAAGATATTCTTTGCAAGATTTTCCTTGTAGCACTTCTAGTGCACGGCCCATTAAGGCTGCATGCAATGCATTTTAGAACATACTGTGTAAAACACTTATTAATTTTATTACGTATTGCAGGTGACGTCATGCTATTACTCAGTATGTTATTTCCGAAATTAGCGTGACGGGGGCAAGATAAATGTTTCTGAACGCTGCGCTTGAAATCAAAAAACAAGCACGCACGTAATAAAATACTGTGAACCACACTGGTAGTTGTGACATTATTATAAGGTCAGAATTACTTTGTGGGCATCAAAGCTGTTTTTCTATGACCCGAACACAAAATAAAGAAGCCAAAGTTCCTTCATTCACTTTAGTGACAGGATTTTGAAGCGCGAACGTGAAAGAAACCTTGAACTACTTTATTTGTTATCAATAGAATGGCTCTTAAGTAATATGCTATAAAGATTCATCATGACCTTTAGATGTAAGTCTTCATTTACATTTACTCCATCAACTCTGTTGATGGAGTAAATATAATCACATTGTTCAACTTCATTGTAAGAAAAGCGAGGATGCATGGAAGGTTCTCCTCCTTTCAGAATAAAGTCAAGGTCTGCAAGACCATTACGTGAATGCGCTCTTAGAGTAAAGAGCCACAAGGAGAGACGATCGTTGTGTCTAGTCGGTGAGTGATAACTGATCTTTGTGAGACAAGCATCACACAAAATCCTAACATTCATATGTGTTTGAGCCCCCTGAACTAAAGCACCGTAAAGAAAATTGTTCAGGCGGTGTCTTGTTTGCAGAGCTTTTCACTTTAGTCATTGTGTGGTAATGCATTAAATTTCCATTGACAGAAGGAGGGGGGGGGGATAGGAGGAGAAATATTATTTTTAAATTATTATAATTGATAAGTGCCGTTTTTCCATTTATGGATTCTAAAAAAAACGTATCTTTGATTAAAGTAATTTCTTAAGTCATGAGTCCATCATGTTCTTGGATTTTTTTATTCACATGCAAGTCATCTTTCAATGGAAATACACCACCGTGCTTAACATGAAATGAGCTGCAGTAACCTGCTGAGGAATACCAGCAAGCTTAACATATGGACAACGGAAATTGCGATCTGACGCACAACAGTTGTTAATATAAATCTGGGACGTTTGTTTAATTCGTGATTTACTGTAAATTTTTAAGCCCCAGACGTTACATGTAAAGTGATCTTAAGAATAGAATATAAGTTTATTTAAACTACATCATTCATGCATATATTCCTAGAATATTTTGTTGAATAATATAATGTTGAGTCGTTATCGGTTACGTAATTTAAAATGAGTCATTAATATTTCTGGGTTTGTTTTCAATATAACCAGAAAGGTTATTGCTGTCAGAACTACTTTTAACATAATAAATATTTTATTAATTAAAATGTTTATTATGTTAAAATGGTAAATTGCATTTTTCTTGCTGTATATAACTGCGTGTGAAGTACAAAAGTTGAGCTTAAATGTCTGTTTAATTTGAATGGAATCATTCATGAATACACAGCGCGGATCAAAACTGCAGTAATTTACAGTAAATCACGAGTTAAACAAACGTTCAAGATTCTACTAGGTTCACATCGTGTGACTAAAGTTGTCATTCTGTCACTTCAGGCATCTTCCTTACTAGAGACCCTTGACAGGAAGATGACATGTTCTGCAGTTTCGAAAACACGTTCTATTCAATAATTTGTCTCTCCACTCAGTATTCAGTGAACTATGTGAGGATGTTGGCATAACTGTGGGGGGGGGGGGGGGGGAGAGAGTCAGGGAATAATTCTTTAGTGAAGCGGAGATGAGACATATTCACAGACTCGCTGAAATTAAAAATATAACAATGAGCTTTTCATTCATTCATTTCCGATGTTTCTTAAAATAAACACTTATGTATATTTACAACAGAATAGATCGCTCGTAAATAATGAAAGCTCATCACTCTTGTGCACGGTAGCGATCGGTTCCCTTTCTTCGTTGGTATGATTCCGCCAAATGGTTCCGCTGGTCGTCTTTTTGTGTGTGTGTGTGAGAGAGAGAGAGAAGAAGAAGAGAGTCAGCAGGTCATTCGTTAAATCTATGACTGGCGTAATGGTACACCGCACACTGATTTGTTGGGAAGACTATGTCTGCATCCAATATGAATAATAATGAGCGGGTTAAATCGCACATTGCTTTTACACTGCTGATGAACGTAAAGGCACACTCCGTGTCAATGCTTGATGCGATGCTCTCGAGAAGTTTGTTTATCGAGTTACTAACTCGAAGATTTCTTGACTTGGGATGTTACTTTTGCTTATAATATTTCCTTGGTGGAAAATAGTATTTTGGACAGAATTTATCTCTTAACTGTGTACTTATTATAAACGCCTTTAGAGTGGCGTTAATTTTTGAAATTTACAATGATATAGTAGAAAAGCCCATTTTAAGAATCGGGAGGGGAAAAAAAATAAGCATTTTGCCCTTTTTTTGTCTGAAAAGCAAACATAAAAACGCAAACTGTTTTCTGATGCGGATTGCTTGTTTATTGCATATTTTGAATGAAATATCTGTTTCATGTACTGTCCAAATATCGATTTAAAAATAATAATAATAATAATAGTGAGCATGTGTAATGCGTTTTTTCTCTCACACTCTCTCTCTCTATTAAAATTTGTGAAAGAAATATACTGATAATGAACAACTTTTGTCTGTTTTTTGTTTTGTTTGTTTCCTTAACTAGGATTCCATTAGAATTAAAATTGACGTAATCTCATGAAAAGAAATATTTTTTTAATTTTTTTTTGAATTCGATTATGTAACGTAACGGTGCATTTATAATATGGGTGATGTAAACGCATATAATATTGAAGTTACACACATACGTAACAAATATTAAACTTTTTAAGCCACTTGAAGCTTTCATTAAGTGTTGGTCTCGCAACTGGGGCATTCACAAACATCCACGTTGCAATGACATTCGAACTCACGGATTGCGGGTTGGAAAGAGGAGATGACATTCATTCAGCCAACCAAATTCGCACATTTAACCACGAACAAAAAAAATTGAGAATTATTCTTAATTCTCATCATACAAGTGGAAACTGGAAATACGACATGAAAATGTGTAAATATACAAGGTAATGTTTCGATATTTAATATGAAATGTTAGCAGAACAGTTAATCAATGTGAAGAAGTTGAGAAAATGTCAAAATTTATAATAGAAATAGGCCGCTATAACAGCCTCAAAAAAAAAAAAAAAGCGATCAAAGAATTAAATGATTCTATTCAGCTGTAGCAGAGTAAAATAGAAGGACCAAAAGCAGGAACTACAGCGATAATATCCAACATGGGAATAGAATGTCACGCAATACACTCTAAAAAAACTAAAATAGAAAGGAAAAACAAAGACCTTAAAAGGACGACTTGATGTTGGCTGAAAACGAAAGCCATAATAACATGAAAAGAAGAGAACAACCATAAAATACAATTTTATTTATAATGATTACGAAATAAACATAATTGACAAAAACGTTCTTCTTCTGATTTAACATGAAATGACGATTATTTCACAGTAATTAAGTAGTTTTGTGGAACGGTTTTTGTAAATGGCATCAAATGGTTATTCAAATATCTTGAAAAACTTCCGTACTCAATAAGATTTTCAGCGTTTGCTAAGAAGTGCCTAAGAAAAATGTTGTAAATGTTACATTAACAATAAATGTGATGTGGTATATGTTATCAATTCTGCCAAACAATCTCCATGTTTATATAATATAAAATTTAATTTTATATTATATTTTATATTACCTACCAATGTAAAATAATTAAAATGAATATGGTTAAACGTATAAATTAAAAATAATACAAAAGCAAAAAAAAAAAAACTGGATAATGTAAGTAATGTAATTCGGTAGATTGAAATGTAAAACCAGTGAGATGTAATTTCTTAGCAGCTTCTTTTCTCATTGCGTTATATAATGATAAAATTTCTCCAGTAGGATTATATGCATAAATATTGCGACGTTAATGAAAACATGCATGAATAAACGATGTTTTATGGTTCCTGTAATAGAATTAATTTCACTAGACCTACTATATAAAAAAAAGTCACAAAGGTAATGCGCACGCATTGATATTTTATTTTTAAGAAAAGTAGGCGATTATATATCTCACTGCATAGCATCAGTGGATATAAATGTGTGTAGGGGGTTATATTTTCAATTAACGTTGATCCTTGCAAGAACAACTGAAGATTCCACAACGCTATATCCTTAAAAGGAGATTTAAACCGAAATGATATAGAGTAAAAAATGTGCCGTGAAAAGGAAGTAGCGATATCAAAGTTTGCTTTAGCAGGAATTCTTATATTTTGCATAAATGAAAGAAGTGGAATACATTTTTCAATTAATATTCGGCAAGCGTCTGCACCAAATCACGGAGAATTAATATAACATTCATTTAAATGAGCACATTTAGAAGCGAAAAAAAAAAATTAAAAACCTTTGTTCATTAAAGCAGAGGATTTGGATCATATTCTGTGACTGGGAGAATATTTACTTCAGTGGGAAATATTTTAAATATAGAGATATTAATGGACCAAATATTAATTTCTTGTCCTTTTTCCTTAGTTCGAAAGAAGTGGCAGTCTCTGATGAGGAAATGATATTTCAAGAGGTTAGAAAAGAATGGATTTATTGTCATAGTCCGAAATCACGAGAGTCAAATAAATGAAATGGCATCAGATGCTACTTTTGGACTCCGAAAACGAAGCGGCTGGATATCCGTTTTAATTATTGCGACTTATGGGAACAGAACATCGTGCTTATGCTCTTTTGTTGCTATTTTCCACTGATAAAAAGCAGTAATAAGAGAAAAGCGGAAGCAGCCTGCTGAAAGAACATCAAACATTGCCGAACCGAGAGACGTTGCAGGTCAACTCTAACCCAGTGTGACGACAGAAACGAATATTAAATCTTAGCCAGTAGACAAAAACTCAAACTCCAGATAGTTGAGTTATTTAGGCAGTTTTCCAAGCCATTTGAAGGAAGACATTAGAGAAAGGCAATTGGAGGAGCTTGAAGGTTATCATTATACCGTATGTCGAACATTTTATTATGTAGCTTCAACTACTCTGTCGTTAGTTCCGTGGTTTCTGCTACAATCTCAGAACAACAAAACAATTAGTAGCTGACATTTGTGTGGAAACCAATCCTGCAATTAAACAGTATATATTTTAATCAGTGTGCCTACACTTACCTTTGTGTTTCACAGGGGAACATATAAGAAGGAGCACAAGTTTGAAAATCAGTACGTACTGAATACGAAATAGATCTTTATGAGAGACGGAGAAATTCGAAACTGAATCTTGTGTGGGAATAAACAAATTTGCATCCCCAGCAATGAAAATGGCTGCGTTTTTCTGAATCCTGAAATAAATTTGATGTACGGTATAAAGTAGGCAAGAGATAAGAAGTTACACAGTAATTCGGATATTCTGAAAAGAGAAATGTATAAAGCGGAATTTTCCTCACAAGACGCCAAAGGAGGATAACGCATTCGACATGTTTACAAACCATTTAACATTTTTTTCTCTCGCAAAAGAGGTAGCCTCTAATCATAAACTCCATTTGATAACCATAGCATGGCATTCGTCGGTCATATTATATGCGAGTGAGATTTCATTAAAACTTTATTGGACTTTATATTTGAATAGTAAACTGTGGGATTCTAACATGTAAATGACATAGCAAAGTAGAGAATTTCTGATTGGCTGTAATTTAGAATGGGTTATTTTGCAGACATTATTTTTGTCTGATACAATTACAACAATATTGTCGGCCGTTTCTAAGTTGCAGCCAGCTTTTCTAGGATTTATTTCCCTTCCTTTTATATATAAATATTCTTGTAGGAGATTCTACTCTTCGTAGAGAAATTAAGTCGTTGGGAATCGATGAATAAATGCTCAAAATCGGTTTATAGACACGACTTAGAGAGGTGGAGAAAGAACACTTTAACTCCTCTAGTCATTTTTCATCATGCTTCAGCTTCTTCTCCTTCCACCTAAACTGAATTCGGCATTTCGGATTTCGCTAGCTGTGTGGGTGTGTGCGCGCGCCAACCAATACCTCTGTCGAATAAAAGTCACGGATTTATAATAATCAACGTGGAATAGTAGCTACAGAAAAACTAATTAAATCGAATCTTTATTCGATTTAATTCGAATGAAACGTAGATGATATAATAAATGAATGTCAGATATAACATGCCCTTTTTTTACGCGTTTTTCAGTGCACGGTCAATAATGTATAGAACTGTTTTCGGCTATAACAAGAGTGTTGTTTCGCTTTAAGGACCATCATTGGTCGTTTCGAGGCTATTGTACATGTTTTATTCGGTTTCTAATATCTTTTTATATATATAAAAAAAAATTCTCGATCTCCGCTAAAGCTTGAGTAGTCTTTCGCCATGCCCCTTCGTAATGTCTCGACAGAGTTTATGGGTTTGGCCAAGTTAATGCCCTAAAATGGATGTTCACAATACCGAAGTTTGGGTTTGTAGTTGATTCCGCTATCTTGCTTAGTGTTAGCGATAAGAAGTTGTTTAGTCAAGGATCAATTGTTGGCCAGTCATGACCCCGATACTGGCATCAAATGTTATCGAAACATGGAGAACGGCAATGCGGTTGTCATAGGAAAAAGCCACCTACATACCGCAAATATTATTGCTCCTACTGATGGTAATACCAGAAACGAAGTCACTTGTGTCAAGTAACATAGTGAATTGTGTTCATTATCATTTGGCTGTATGTGTAACCCAATGATTTTATAATTTTTAATTATACAATAATACACATCAGGAAGAAAATACAAATGCGATTAATTCATAAAACATATTCCAAAAAAGGAGGCGAAACAAATTCTGAAAATAGTAAAAATGGCACGTAACGTACAGAAAAGCCCCCAGAAATTTAAGAACAAAATTATTGAAGCGAATTCAAGAGCCGAGTGATAGTAAAAGCTACAAAACTTTATTTAATGCAGATATACGAATTATCTGAGCAGCAGTATTTCTTCCTTTCAATTTAAGCACTGAGTCAAAATTTGTAATTCAAAAGCCTTCACATTGATAAAATTATAAAGACTTAAATTTCATATAATTAATTTAAGGTTTTTTTACAGAGTCAACGACTCTACGAAACTGAAATTAATAAATAAAAGGTTATTATAAAAATACTTGGAGTTCAAATGACGGCTTAAGCAATTAAGGCGATATGGGCCCAGCATTTATTCCATCTGTTAATGGCATGTATTCTCCAGTTTTGAAAAACTGTCATCACCGTATGAGTTCGGCTAATTCGCCTTCGGTTTCGAACATTCGTCTTTTTAACTGAAGATCAAATCCTCGCGACTGCCTATATGACACAGTTATAATAAAGAAAATGATATCAAACTAACAAGGTGGTCAGCAACTATTATGGTTTTATAACCTTCTCTCTACTGAAACAAGCGCAAAACCACATTTTGTCATGAAAATATTTTTATAACCATAATAAATAGTCTTATGAAACGCACGTTGAGTATCTGTCATGAATGGCCGACCCTGTGAAAACAAACGGGTGCAATGGTAAAACACGAGAAAGAAGGTTACAATGGTGCACACATTCCCGTACTAGCTGTAAAGTAATAAATATTTAAACTGCCTTCGAACTGCGTACCAGCATTTCTGAAAATGTCGTCCATGGCTTAAGTCAATGAGTAGAATAAAACTTAAAGTATCGCTAATGTAACAATAGGTGGGGATGATATTCGTTCTTATGTAGCGGAGAAAAACATGCAGCACTAAAGCCAAAGAGAAGGCGGGATGCAATGAGATGCAGGTTATTACGCTGTCCAAGTAGGTAAGGTCTTGAAGAAAGTGCCGGAAATACTGCAGAGAATGTGCTGATAGATGTGATAAACTAAGGAAGCGGATCGATATAGGAGAAAGGCGCTATCCCCAATACATCTTTACTAGGGAAAGAAAGTAAGTCTTTAATTTAAGTAAAGATCTCAAATTTCTCAACATATACGTGATAAAAGAAACTTTATCCTATTATGACTTTCGGCTTGGCTGCCCCCCCCCCCATCTCTTTCTCAAAATCCTATTAGCAGTATCTTGCTTCAAATAGAATTAAGACATTGAGTAATGAAGGACATTAGTTACTTTAGTGATGCAAAAATCAAAACAATAGAAAATTATTTCCAGACAAGAAAGTCAGGATTATGTGATCTACAAAATGAAAATGACATAATCGATCCTGGTCTCACTTCTAATAAAGGTGTTCATTACTTTCTTTTAAGACATTACTTTGATTTGTGAAATTTACTTGTGTTCATACGCATCGTGATTCTTTCTGGTTCCGGACATTTCGATGATGGAGAGAGAATTCTTAATAAATAAATAAATTAAAACACCAACGAAAACTTCTAGGCGTTTGAAGTAAGCGGTATGGTACAATAGATAAACGACATAGAAAGTATACCTGAAGAAAGTACTGTAATGACCAACATTGAAGCAAACGCAAATTGCGTTCTATGAGTCTTATACAAATCTGCAATGTTAATTATTCAGAGGTTCCTTACACATTTCCCCTACGTTTTACAGGTTTTCTTTCCCCGTAATTATCTGATGTTTCACTATGCTGTGCACATGAAAACGGTTTTTTTTTTCTTTTTATATATTATATTAACAAAGTGCGCGTGTAATAAATTTGTATTAAAGCAGTAACGATCCCCTTTTACTCTCTCTCTTTCATACACACACACATTCACCTTATAACAATAGGTCTTAGGGCAATAAATACGTTAACATCTGCAAATACAGAAGTTGACGTATTTTAGTCAGAGATTCGAACAGACATTCACAGAAAACTTGGCAATCCTGCTCTGGAAAATCAAAACACAATATCCTCATCAGTGCTTAAATTCAATAAGGGAAACAGCAGCAATAAATTTTTGCACGCAATCATCGGGAATAATGAAAATTCGTACCTCTTTCTTCAACCTTACTTAAAGCATATTCAGTTACAACTTAAAACAAATGCCAAAAATATTAACAGTTTAATAAGATACTGCTATCCAGTACTGAAACAAAATAAATATATACGGAACTTTTCAGCGTTTTCACTTAACAACTGTCACTTCCACCAAACAAATAATCGCTTTTCATTAAATCCTCACTCATCTACAAGAGTGAAGATAAATAAACTTCTTAATGGAAACTTGAACATATAAGGAAATCACGAAACACAGCCATTCATTCCTTATATTTTTCCTTATTTCTTAAAGGGAAACAGCAAAAGAATATAGAGTTTTCAACTCTACTTTATATTCTTCCATTCGTTCTATTTTTTTACGTCTCTCTCTCTCGTCTGCATCAACTGTTTCTTTTCACATCATCTTTTTTCTCAATTTGGCTGCATGAAATGACGTCACGACAGCCTGGTATCACGAACAGAAAAAAGTTTTTTCAGTAATAGTGGACTTGGATACGTTTGTTAGCGATGTGATGAAGTTTCTTTTCCACTTGATGATTATTTCATTGCACTGTGGGAAAAATATCTGCAGGTATTTTAATTCGATGGGCGTAGAAGGGTATGTACATGTCCGCGCTGTTAGCCTAGTGGCTTTGCGCTTCGCAACCACATGCCTGGGGAGGGAGTTTCCCAGGTTCGATTCCCGTCGAAGACGTGAGGAACTTGAGGATCTTCCTCAGCCATAGCCAAGTTAGCCGGAATTACGAAATAGCACAGATTTATCAGTTTAAAGGGCATTCTTGATAGCAATAAAGGGTTTCTGTGCAAAATATATATTTCTGAATAAAAGCCTGACCTTATTATTCTCGTGATTCCAGTAATGCCTACATTGTCCTTTTCTGTCAACACCGACTGAAGAATTTGTACAGATCTTGTAATTCGTGTTTCTCCTACAGACGTCACTGAAAGCTGCAGATAGACAAAAGCGGCATCTTGTCAGTCTGCTCTAACATTCCGTTGTAGTGAATAAAACATGAGCCTCTTAATCTGTTCAGAGAGATGAGTCTTTCTTTGCTTGCCGCACGAGTCCCTTGGAAATGAAAGAATGTATTCTGCAAGGATTCCAACCGAAAATCTTAAAAGGAAACACACCTGTGCTTTGAATTATGCTGAGCATCGCCAGTGATGTTTATTTCTTCGAAAGAGGTCTCGGGCTGCTTGGATAATGTGCATATACGTGTCTTAGATGCTTCAGAGCCTCTTAAGAGTATGCATTTACAATGAGGAAGTGTTTGGGAAAATAGAAGATTATGCCTGCACTGATCGCTGCATAATAAATATTTAGCAAAGCTCCTTTAGACGCAAACGGCTTCCTAAGTAAGTGGGAAAATTCACGTTTCCTTAATATAGGACTGAAACATTAAAACAATGGGAATTGATAGGAATGTAATTTTGGGCTACTACTAGCCATATTTAATAAATCATATGTATCTAACACTGTAAAATAACTTTTCCCAGAAAGTAATAAACGTTTTCGCATATGTTTATTCTGGTTTTAATGGCATTATTCATGCGAAGAAATTTAATATAAATTTGCATATTTTGATTGATTTTGTTTATTAATGCTTCCAGCTAAGTGTGCCGTCATCACTGATGGAGTTCTCTGTTATACATCGTCAACTACTTGCAGTATTGCCAACAAGCACAAACCATCAATAGGCTCTTGTTCTCTTTCCATAAACCTTGGCTTCATTTCATCTGATTGGTTTGGAATACGTTTTTTGCGAAGTCGATCAGATAGATGATACTTCGAGAAAAGATAAACATCCTGCAGTTTTAACAAAGTACAACACTTCACATTTAATACTGAAATCTAAACTGTTTCATTTTTTCATACTGAAATTTAAATACGTAGCACTGTAAACGAAATGGTGTTATTTTAGCCTATATAATATGATATCTTTATTCTAATTAGCAGTGCGCGCTTTTTCTCTCGTGAGTTCCTTCAACAAATTTTACATAAACAATCGTGGTTCTTAAGTACTTAAACTGTGCTTTTATTACCTTAGTTGTTTCCCCGCTCACAAGTCCGACTTTTGTAGGAACAGCGCAGTTGTAAAATAGAAAAAAATCAGGCAGCACTCTATTTGCATATAAATAAAACACATATAATTATAATAACAACAAAGTACATTAAATACGTGATAGGGATGATACTCTCTCTACCTATCCTTTAGACTTTTAGCATAAAGAACCAAACTTTTCCTTTTTCAAAACTAGATAACTATACAATATATAATTACTCAATTACTCCTCGGCGTATTTAATTGAATTACTGACACTAATTTACTCTCAAAGAGATTGGCTGACTATGCCAAGTTATCTCACAAGTTATATTACAATCAATAACAGATCAGAGGACTTTCTTAGATACTCCTTATTACTAATTCTTATTGGTCCATCTAACATATCTCCTAGATTACAAAGGTAATTTACAATTAAAGATGGAACTTACAGAGGCTCTTTGTCACGCATTCTTCGAAATTCATTAGAGTTTCTATGCTCTTTTCTTTCCTCAGGCCTAGGCTTTCATTTGGAGTGTCTTGCTTCAAGAGGGTTCGTCGGATTATTGGCGGGCCATGGACTGCAATTTTTTCAATATGTATTCTAAAAGCTCAGGCAAGAAATTTCAGCATACAGGCTTGAAGATCCTTCTGTAGCTTTTGACTCCGGTTGACCTCCCACGGCAATAAAAACATCCGACACACTCGGCTCGGGTTCGCCGTAGCTTCTGGTTCTCTTCCGACTGCTTCTGGTTCTGACTCCACTTATGGTCTGCGCCTCGCCTCCGCTCTGGTTCCGACTGGCCTCTGCTGTGGTTCCAACTGCCTCTCTCTTTAGTAACTGGTGTCTTCCTCTCCTCTTTTGCCGACTTCTGATGACTCTCTGCTGATGAATGCTTCCCGATGTTCGGCTCAGTCCCTTTTTATTTTCCCGTTCTCCGGACCTTGCCCTAAGAGCTGTAAACCCCGAAGAAATTCGGCATTTCTCCTTGATCTTTTGATAAGGCCGGCCTATTCTTACTTCTCGTCCGTGCACTCTTTTTTCTTGCTTTGTCGGGCAGTGGAAACTTTTCTGAAACTAGCGGATCTCTTTGATACAAACTCCGAAGATGTTTATGCTCAGAGCCCGCAACCACCTCTTACACACACTTTATCGAAAACAAATTTCTTGTGCTCTTTGTACATAGCTATTAAACAAAGTAAACAACTTTTACATACACTTAATAGTAAACAAGTTTCTCGTGCTCTTTATAGCTTACACAAGGTTCCGATGGCAAAGCATTGCCTTTGTTTTTTGACAGTCTAGAAACTTTAGTTAAAGGAGTAAATGCAATTAATTCCCATAGGGTTACTAACAAAAATATCTAGCATAAAAAAACATAGAAACAAACAAGGTTATTTACAGTTCTCATGGGACTTGATCCCTGTAAAAACCGATGTAAAGCGCTTTGGTATTTCTAAGCTACATCGAGTTTTTACAGCGCAAAATTTTAGCAAGACTTTAATATAAATCGGTAACAGTCTAATTATAGAAGAAGCATATTTCCAGTTATTAATTTGATTTCTAGAATTATTGCTACATAGTGTTTGATTGGCTTTCGTTTACCAAGACAGCAGTATAAGTGAAATGCTTCTCACCTGCGCATATCGAGATGATTTCGTAGGAGTTTTACTAGGAAAAAAAAACAATAACAAGAAATGAGATTAATCTCGAGCAACGTGAATACCAAATGCAATCATACAACTTGATCACATTTCCCCAGGTGTTCTCGAAACCAATTCTCCAGAGCTAACTTCTTCGATATCACCCTTTATCTTTTTATTTCACTAGCGTGTATTCTTATCCGGTTACTTAGGCCTAAAAATCGATTGTCGAATTGGGTTTGAATTAAAATATTACATCTAGATTTATATTCTGGAAAGTGGACGCAATAAGACCGCAATGTTTTTTTTTTTTTTTGCTAACTGAATATACAATATATTATGTTTAATTAAATAAATTTTGTGTATGATGTAATTTGTTGTTGAATCATTTCCAGCCTTTGTCGTTTCGAACGACCACCTCGTTCCGCTCATCGAGATTTTATTACCCTCTGTTAATTTTAAGCCCAATACGTGTGTTCCACCATGGTACTGCCTGAGAATTACAAGTTCTTTTCCCGTATCTTTCTCCTCTATTAACCTTTACTAATAATTAAAATTAGTCAGTACAAAAAAAAATGAAATTTTCTTTGTTATTCTGTATCTTCTTTATCTTGTTATTTTCTATCATCAGACACTACTCCTGCAAGAATAAATAAGAGCATGTTTTGAGATCCCATGGCCCATTGTATTAAATTCAGAAACGTTAAGTAAAATATTGGTGATAATTTTCCAACAATGCAATCATTGGCAATCACCATTTCTCGTGAACAATGATATATTATATCATAACATACACGAACTGCACAGAACCCATAAATTCGTATTGTTTTAAAAAATATTTGTGTGGTCTTACTTCGTAAGAAGAAAATCGACGAATTCAAAAGGTGTTTTTAATGAACTTCTTCGAACTGTGCCTTTTCCATATTATTGTTACGGAGTTCGCAGTTTTTTGTCCTAATTATCAATGTTATTTTTAATAATCAGAAACAGTAGATTGGAGGTTGTATTTCTCTGCAGCTTGTAAACCCATTAATAAAGTTTTAAAACGAAGCAAAATAACAAATTCAGTAACTTCTCACCTGGGCATAATGAAGAAGGCACTGAACATGTGCCGCCATCATGAGATGCAAGAAAGACATCTTTTGCCTGAAGTGGATTTCACAACTGTTTTATTTTCATTAATCCAGCTGTTTACGAGGAAGTTCCTAGATATTAATTAAAAATCGCGCAAAAAAAATAAAATATTTGCGTGTGTTATATAATGCCAAAGGTATTCAAACAACAAATGAAAGTACCACGGTATACCAAATATATCTTTGCCGTTTTCATTTGTCTGTATGTATCACTAGTGTTACTCATATAACTGATGGACTAACAACGGATGTTGCGGAGGTTCTCCTTTGGCTTATGTCATTATCATGTTTCTCTATTTAAAATAACTGACTAGAAGGAAGGCAGGTCAGTGACGACTATTGCCTAATAGGCAACTCATATTCTACTGTTGATAGTCTGAGTAATGCAGCTTGACTAATCAATTTAAATAGCAAATGAATTCGAAGCGTTGTGAGGGAATAGCAGATTTGAATTGCATTTAACAACAACCATAGTAGGAATAGAAGAGAATAAATCAGTGCTAAGTACATAGACACGTTTCAACGTGAGCTGGAGACCAACTTTATTTCAAGCTTTTTCTATGATTCAAGTAGCAGGTTGTTCAAAGTGATGTTAAACCTGCGTTAGGCCATAAAAATGCTGCACATTTAGTACGTGGATATTACTGCTAAATTATACCAAGCCAAACTACCTACTCGGTGATATTTTACTGCTTCTAAATCAAGTTTTCTTGCAAAACATTCCCCTTTCGAAGTTATTGATCCGTTCTCTCTGTAAAAGACCTTGAAGCAGAACACCGAAGCGTATCTCGTCGTGCGTCGTTCCGAATGTTAAAGACGTTCCGTCCGATGTTTCAAGTAAGTAATCGAATTGAAGAGACGCTCGCCGGGAAAACAATAGTGTCTGTCAGTGAGATAAATGGACTCTTTCTTGCGATATGAGAAAGCAGATTCACTTGGTTCAGATCCCCGCATATCCACGGCTACTCCAACTATAAATGGGACGAGGAGTCCATTTGTCAGCCAACAGACATTAGTATTTCATCGAAACAAGATCACGTGACAGGTGACTTTTACCTGCCATGATGATCTGTTATCGATAGGCCCTGCTACTAGACCATTGAGCAGGGTCTATCGATTCTTCAACATCTTGGCAACTAAAACTGTATAAAATTTGGAACTTTCCAGTGATAAATTACGTGTGGAAACACACCAAATATTAAAGATAGTTGTAATCACAATCGTTAGTGTTTTTCTGTAATAGTCGTCAGCAGTTTCCTGTTCTGTTGCTCAAAGGTTCGTTTGACCCGGAAAAGTTTCTCATTCTTAATCGGGATTGGAGAAGAAAGAATTGACTTTCCTTTGCTTATAATAAGCAAAGGAAGGCCGACAAAAATGCACAGCTAATGAATCGCAAAATCGTTTCCTTTAACAGGAGTTAGCGTAACGATTCAAATAAGAAAAATAAAAAAAAATGTGAAAACGTTTGTCAATTATATACATTCTCAGGACTGGGGCTTGTTTTGTAGGGGGGGAGGCGAATGTCGTAAGAGATTTGGGGGAGGGATTAGTCTTTCTATTTTAATTTGAGGTAATCTAACTCGGTTGATTTACTAAACTTTTAAAGCCTTGCCTTAGAGTCCAACCAGGTGAAATATCCCGGTTGGACTCTATGAAACGGCGAGCTGCGGAGATGTTACCCTAATAGCAGAAGTACTGGGAACACCCAAGCGATTCCTGCATCCTGGTTTATACAATATGAACCCATCGATTCAGTTTTAACCGCACAGACCTCAGTCTATATCATGTTTCGTTAAAATGTATGCTTTTTATTCGTTAAACAAAATTACTCTTGTTTCCATGAAACGATTTCGCTGTACTTAAAGGCTGACAACGGATATTTTTTTTTAAATTTATCCACATATCCTTAATGGATTATATATTACTGTTTTCAAAATTAATACTTTGTAGTTTCCACTGAAAGGGATTTTACCCTTCCAAAAGCAGACAAACCGGCAGGGCGCACACTTTTACCTGAGAAGATACATCGCTCTGATGCTTCGTCAATGTCCTAAACAAACAACGCTTTATTATAATTCATCGGCGACTGATAATTTCATCTTAACACATAAAGTTCCACACTTAACAATCATGCAGTTACCAGAATACACTATTTAGCATTACATAAATAACTCTAAATAATGACTATCCCTAATTCTCCGCGTTACATTTCTCTTGCACAATTTAGTTAATTGCATAATTACCAATTAATCTCATTATTTAACTGATAATACTGAATTCTTGTAGAAGCTGCGAATTGCGTAAGAATTTGTTTACCAGCTTGTAATAAAGTCGCAATCCTCCAGACTATTAATTTTATACCTCTGAATCATGCTATGCTTAGAATACACTTTCGTTTCTTAATACTCCGCTATTTTTTCTTATCCATTGACCGATTATTCAGTTTGACAAAACTAGAGATTTCTGTCCGTTGGCGAGAAATATTTCTATAGTAAAGCTCAGCTCTGGTCTTTATCTCATTGGATAGGAATTTTAATTAAACTCCTCAATCAAATATGTGGAATTAAATCTATCCTAGTGCGGAGATGAAAGAATGGTCCTTCCTATAAAGCAGAAAATCGGCCAGAGAATATTCGCATTGACTATAATGATACGGTTACCACTTCCTATTGTTGCCGAATTAAATTTTTAGAAGTCAACTTTATAATGGTAACCCTAACCTCCATCAAAGGCAGATTGTGAGCTAAATAAACTACGAATCAGCAGACGTGGCAGTGCACAAGGGATTTTAAACCTGCAATAAACAGAATAATTGCCTCATACACCAGACTAAGAAATTATCTACCAATAAAAATATCCATCAATTCAAACGCACAGCCTAAAAGTTCTATCCAATCAACCTGCCTTTTCCAGCATCGTCATTAGGCTTAATGACGTTTGTTTTAAAACCGTTTTATGCAGTGAGAAGCAGCGCAGATTATACATAGAAGAATTAATATAGTTAACTTTCTTCTTAAAATAATAAACGGATTGCCTTTTTCAGTGTCGACTTTTTTTCTTTTTCTATGTATGACCTTTGTGTGCCCTAAATGGTATTTATTTCCAGAAGCAACCATTCGCTATTTCTCTGTAATCCCCCGAAATCTGAGAACTGTAGCAGTGCTTGGTTATAGAACTTCTGGGCGAGAAGATTGAATTTTTTTGGTTTATAGTTCTTTGATAGCCTAAAGCATCCTGTGTGTTTCAAGAGGATTATCAGAAAGCCCGTGACGATACACCATATCTTCACGTTATACGGAAGAATGGCCCTCTTAAAGCTGCCCTTTAGGTCGACGTTGTACTGTGTCGACTTTCGTAGTGAAGAGCGAAAATTCATCGCCAAATTTCAAGCCATTTAAGAGGATTTTAAAGTATTTAGTGATTCAGAGTGCAAAACAGTTTAAAATAATGCTTCCATATTCATCTTTAATGTAATGTCCATATTTGTTATAAATTAATGCGATTATTATTTACTGTGTTTACAAGGGAAAATCTTGTCTGATTAATAATGACAAACGCAAACTTACGTTTTTCCTTATTAATCAGACATAACTCTGAGAGCAAGTACGCAAATCGTGTCATAAAGGATAACTTTTTACCATGAGAGAATGAAGCTTTGATTATCGAAGCTAAACTTAGCAATAAAACGTTACTGGTAGGTGAATGTTCGTTCTGCAAAGATAACTGCACTTACAGCGACTAACGCGTATACGTGAGTGGGAGGGAGTAGTGACATAATTGAGGAGTTTTATCACAACAGCGTATCTATTAATATGCTGTAATACGCCTAACAATGATTTAGAAGATGTGATTATTCCTCTTCCATCTTTTCCACATTCATTGATTAACCACGAGTACATTTATTTGCATTTCTACAAAAATGTCAGAGAGAAAATAGATCTTACAGAAACGGAAAACTTGGGAAGCGGTGAAACATTTAATAATGTTGACTAAATGGTTCTGCAATAGCAATTTGAATCTTTTTATTGCCCACACATCGTGCAACATTTTAGGACCATCGGACATCTTCCGTACTAATTTACAATCGATCATGCCTGCATATTTTAAGCCGGATTGATCGTTTAGACTCCTTTTTATTGCTTTGTAATATGAGTGGATTTCCGCATAATGGATTGCAGAGAGTTCGAGTGGTGGGTCTTAATATGCACCCCCCTCAGAGGAGATACTTGAACTGTTTGGAAAACTTTTTGTATGCTAGTGATTAAGTGGAAAGTTTCCTGAAGAAGGGAATCACTTTGTGGGAGATAAATCGTGCACCCACCACTGATTTATTTATGAAATACTACAGAATAATCAGTAGGTCATCTTGAATATTGACTTCGATTTTTTTTTCTTCATTAAAGACAAAGGTTCGAATTATAACGAATAATTTGATATATGGCATAAATTGCTATATATGTATATATATATATATATATATATTTATTTATTTATTTTATTGTGTGTGTGTGTGTGTGTGTGTGTGTGTGTGTGTGTGTGTGTGTGTGTGTGTGTGTGTATATATATATATATATATATATATATATATATTTTTTTTTTTTTTTTTTTTTTTTTTTTTTCTCTTACGGACTATGTGCCATCGATGCGAAAATGTGAGTAGAGAAGGTGGTAAAAGACTCGTGATCCTTATTTAACAAAGAAGTATTTCAATTTTTTAAAAAAATGTCAGTTCTTGTTTATCAGAAGTGGGAAGTTATTTCCTGCGAGACCAGCTGAGCAAATTTCTGTAGAAATCGTGTGGATTAGAATACGCACGGGTCTTCGCTAACCCTATTTCCTTAAAGAGCATTTTGCATGTAGCCTCTTGTCGCGGTCGTTCCACTCTCTTCTTTTGCATACGCCGATTAGGGGAAAAAAAAAAAAAAGCGCGTGCAACAAACAATCCCCCTTATTTACATGACGTCAGAAAGAAAGCTGAAACCGAACACGTTAAGACAAATGGGAAAAAGTAGGAAGCGATTCGTCTTTTGCATGCCCCATACTCCCTGAACGGTGGAAATTTTATTTCGAAGCAGCGAAGGGTATTCGGTATAATGGGATGGCCCATCGATCAGGGTATTACACGTTGGAACAGATAGAATAAGTCAATAGCGGAGCGTCATGCATACATACGTCATCTGGCGGTCTAGTAGCGATGGGTTTGCTTTGCTCTACACACACACACACACACACACGGAAAGCAGTAATTTGCCTTGCTCTTCATTTCCGTCATATCGAACCGTTTACTGCAATGACCACTTCCAAAAACTACAAACTAAGTCTGTTTTTGTTATAATACATTGGCTGGATTTCGAATGGGTGGGGAGGGTATTTGCATTACAAACGTAACATTTTATCTCTTCGTAATGGGAAAAAAATATTTAGCCTCAAACACGATTCCCGAAGCTCCGCATCGATTACAGAATCGATTATCAATTGTGGCTGAATTATTAATGATCTCCTTATTGTCTTTGGATTTTACTCTATGCAAAGGAAGCTCCGCATTTATTTTTAGTTCTAAAAATATAGACACATATTCGAAGTTGTATTAGAAAAGAGCGTTTAAATTACCATAATTCGCATTCTTTAAAAAATGGTAGCATAAAGCATCACATTCACTCAGCTGCGCATATTAACGTAGAATGAGGTTCGTGATTCATTCGTTTTCACCTGTTTCGTTTCACTCGCACAGCTGTCCGAATATGTGTTGAATAGAAGGCCAGTACAATAGCTCTAGATCCCCTCGAAGAAATCGTGTGAGGGAGAGTAAGTAAGCTGCAGCAAAAGGAAGAAGAATAAAATACAAAAATAATGAAACTAATATGAGAACTATTTTTGGAAATAAACTTTCTGGTGTTTTGAAGCCACTGAGTAAGGAAGACGTTCCTCCTTAATGAATAAAACTTACTTAGAAAGAATCTACTAAAACCAAAACATCAGATGCCAGCTCATTGATGTTGTGGTTTTCTCGAGATCACCTCCTCACTTTGTTGCACGACGGTTATGCAGTTTATTATTGTTTGACTTATCGTTTACTGCTTTAATTTCAACATCAGTCGGAAGGAATAATATATAAGGTTACAAGCAAAAGTAGTAATCCCCATAACAAATTAGTAAAAAAAAAAAATACTGTTTAAAAAATTAAACTTATTCTGATCCCCTTCTTTGCGTTAATCCACTCAATATAATATAACAGCGCTTCCCAAACTGTGAGCCGCGGCCCCCTTGAGGGCCGTAGGTTTTGTTGAGGGGGGCCGTGATATACCGCGAAACTTTTATTGGTAACAGAAAACTATCCGAGATAGTTTTCTGTTACCAATAAAAGTTTCGCATATACTTCACACATGAAAAAAACATTATACAAGTTCATGTGGAGAGATTTTTAATTGGTAAACAACACCCCTCCCTAACAGCCACTATACTGCAGAGGCAATAAAAACAAGTACTTTTATTTTGCCAGTGAATAAGGTATGAGGAGTCTGTGTAATATATTTCTCAACAAATAGTGCAATTAGAGACAACTGGGATAAAAACACACTAATTAATGAATCACATGTCTCCTCATACAGAAACTATGCTGTATAGACTGAAACAAAACCGTATGTTGCATGGGCAAACACAGTATCTAAAACTAAAAACTATTGTTATTAATTAGATGTGCGTGAGTTCGATTTCCCAAGGCAGCAATAAAATTCAACCGAACGTGTTAAAATTCATAAAAGTGTTAAAACTATGTAATATATATATATATATATAAATAATGAATGTTATGGCAGTTTCACATATGGAATTCGGTTGAAGAGAGTTAGCATTTCGACTCAATTGTCAGCTATGCTTTTATCTTTCGGTTGCGCCATCTTTTGTTAATACTGCACCAGTCATATGCACGTTTTAATAACCTGCCTTTGCTGTCTGTTTCGCGTTAGGCTTAATTACCGTAAAGGGAGAAAAGTCACAAAAGAGAAAAATGTTCCTGGTCCGGGGATTCCCTTATTCAGGTAATATTCACTAATTTCATGTTATCAGTCTGGGGTGGGCCAGTATCGGTAAGTGGTGATATTATTTGATCTATTCTACATAAAAAGTTTAACCCTGAGATGGATAAGTGGCTGATAAAAAAAAATCCCGCGAACAATCAGAGAAGCAGAAACAGACTCAAAAAAAAAAAAAAGAAAAGGACAGTATTTCATATTTTCCAGAACAGCTCGCATCGTTTTCAGAACCAAAGGTAAGAGGCAAAAAATGTAATATATGCATTTGATTTTTGCAATATTCGCTGTGTATGTTTTATATTGAATATAAATACAATAAATATTATTATAATATATCTCTCTATTACGACTTTTTTCCGAGGGGGGCGGTGAAATATTTTAATTTTTGCAAAGGGGGCCCTGACATCCAGAAGTTTGGGAAGCACTGTAATATAACATAAAACACAAGCGAAAATGCTTAACCCAAGGTACAATTGTTGCACATCGATCATGAGCAAGCATAGTATAGACTCTATACTATAGAGCAGCGCTTCCCAAACTGTGGGCCGCGGCCCCCTTGGGGGCCATAGGTTTTGTTAAGGGGGGCCTGTGAAATAATGAAAACAAATTTAAAATGTTTTAAGACTAAGTAGATTTTTTTATTTTAAAAGAAACGTATTTAACTTTTATTATTTATTATTTCTTTTTTGTTATTTTTTATATTTTAATGGAAAAATTCACACATTGGTGTTGGTTCACAAACTTTGCTTCCTGCGTATTTCGGCGCTTAATGAATATTAGTAAATATTGCTTATTCACATGTTTCATTTCAAAGCAGTGGTTAATTGTATTTACTTCGAATGCTCTCCAGGGAAGCTCCAAATCTTCCTGTCCCTTTCATCACGCGTTCTTAATCAGGGACTGTTGATATTGACTTTACATATCAAAACTCGTTTTATATTATCACTGTCATCCGAGCTAGTTTTCTGTTACCAATAAAAGTTTCGCATATACTTCACACATGAAAAAAAGCTTAAACAAGTTCATGTGGGGGAGATAAGTCGCTTGCAGTTGTAACAGCCACTATACTGCAAAGGCAATAAAAACAATACTTTTATTATGCCAGTGAATAAGGTACGAGGAGTCTGTGTAATATATTTCTCAACAAATAGTGCAATTAGAGACAACTGGGATAAAAATACACTAATTAATGAATCACATGTCCCCCTCATACAGAAACTATGCTGTATAGACTGAAACAAAAACATATGTTGCATGGGCAAACACAGTATCTAACTAAAAACTATCGTTATTAATTAGATGTGTGGAGTTCGATTTCCCAAGGCAGCAATAAAATTCAACCGAACGTGTTAAAATTCGTTAAAGTGTTAAAACTAAGTAATATATATATATATATATATATATATATATATATAATGAATGTTATGGCAGTTTCACATATGGAATTCGGTTGAAGGGAGTTAGCATTTCAACTCAATTGTCAGCTATGCTTTTATCTTTCGGTTGCGCGATCTTTTATTAATACCGCACCAATCATATGCACGTTTTAATAACCTGCGTTTGCTGTCTGTTTCGCGTTAGGCTTAATTATCTTAAAGGGAGAAAAGTCACAAAAGAGAAAAATGTTCCTGGTCCGGGGATTCCCTTATTCAGGTAATATTCACTAATTTCATGTTATCAGTCTGTGGTGTGCCAGTATCGGTAAGTGATAATATTATTTGATCTATTCTACGTTAAAAAATTTAACCCTAAGTTGGATAAGTGGCTGATAAAAAATGAAGAAAATTCCCGCGAACAATCAGAAGAAGCAGAAAGAGACTCAAAAAAAAAAGGACAGTATTTCGTATTTTACCAGAACAGCCCGCATCGTCTTCAGAACCCAAACGGTAAGAGGCAAAAAATGTAATATATGCATTTCATTTTTACAATATTCTCTGTGTATGTTTTGTATTGAATATAAATACAATAAATATTATAATAATATATCTCTCTATTACGATTTTTTTTCGAGGGGGCTGTGAAATAGTTTAATTTTTGCAAAGGGGGCCCTGACATCCAGAAGTTTGGGAAGCACTGCTATAGAGGAAGTGAAGATAAATATTTTTCATGGTTTCCAAACAAATCAAGTGCAGAAGAACGTATCGTGTTTCGCACATTTGTTGCCATTTGCTCGTTTCTCCGCAATAATTTGAAACAGAATTGAATTTTCTTCAAACATTAACACATTCATTCAGCTACCTTAGAATCAATTGTAATAAGAAGCTAAAAATAAATCCAATAACGGTATTGGGTGTGTATAGGAAGGGTATGTGTGTTCTAGGATAGATTTATCTGTGTGAGGGGGGTACACCCTCACTACCTCGGTTCGAGATCGACTAACTCGATACTAAGAGAAAAAAAAAAAAACTAGGAAGAAATTCTCAGTGGGATTTGAACCAAGATTCTTAAACTCAGGAAGCACGCGCCACTGACACGACACTTTTTTTTTTTTTTCCAGTTTAAACAACTTTATTATAAACTTTTGCAATTATTTACATCATAATGAATTCTATATACAATATATACATTTGTTATACCATTATTTCAATCGAAGTTTCATTTTATATTATATCATCATGTTATAATGTAGTTGTTACATTACTGTTCTCTTAAAATGCCTTAACTTCATTTGCTTATAAACAGGGAATCTCATCTGTTAGTTAGAGACACATTATTTTCTCTATTACATCAATTAAGGTATAATTCAGCTTTTTTTTTAAATATACAGTTAATTCTATTTACATACCATATATATAATTATATATCACACTTATTATATATTCTACAAGATAAATCATATATACATCTGTACAGCGAAATAACATTCGCATGCAATGAAGTAGGAGAGCACTTTTTTTTCCTGCGGTAGGAGATCTGTTCCAAGTGACTCAGGTGCTGTTTCCTCTGGTGGAGGTGGAGAGTTAGTATCCTTCCGAATTTACTTCCGATTTGCCCCATTTCCACTAGGAGTGATGAAGGTGTCGTTCTGTTGTTGGTTGGAGGGTTCATCTGATGTAAGGTTGGAGGTTAAGTGTGTCCATTCTTCTGTAGTTATTCTTCTGGACTGGACCGAATTGGTGATCTCCTCCTGGATGTAGTGATGTAATTTCGATATTGTTCCGGGACTGTCTTCCCTTCCATACGCTTGGTCGCATCTGTGAGCCCAAATTGCGTACATCGTTAGGATTAGAACAATTGTTTGCACCCTGTTTATATGTTTTCCTTTTAGCCAGAATAACATTTCTTCATTGATTACTTTGATTTCTGGAAGCCATCTTTTAACGGCTTTCCAAGTTACTTCTGCTTCCTTGCAATATAACATTAGGTGGTATAGTGTCTCCGGTTCCTGGCAAAACTGGCATGTTGCATGTCCTTCAAGGGGTATACTTTAGCCACTATCCACATCTTGGTTGGTAGGCAGGCATGGTGTACTTTAAAGAAGAAGGTTTTATACTTTGGATGTATTGGGAGCTTGAAGATATTGTTTAATACCGGGCTGAGTGTGATTTGTCCTCTTCTTAATTCTCTATGTTGTGATATGGGAATGGTTGTTCTGCTTAGTTTGTAGTATGTTGCTTTTGTTTTTTGACTTATTAAGGTTTCAGTGTTGATGCGCTCTGTTACAAATACGTATCCCTCCGCCATCTCTATAAACATTCTGGGAACTCTTCCGTGAATCTCTGGCATTGTGCTGATTATTCTGTGTGGAAGGCATTTCTGTAGGAATGCTATTGCATATCCGTGGTATGACTTGATGTTTGCTGTTTCTGCCGTCTTCGCTCTGTTGATAACTGTTTTTAAGTGGATATTAATTAGACCTAGACCTCCTGCTTCTAATTCGTGAAAGAGTGTTGTTCTCCTCATCGGTTCGTACCGAGAGCCCCAGATGTAGGTGGCGCACAGCCTGTGGATCTTGTCTGCCCATTGCCCATGGTACGGGATGTTGTTCACTTTGTACCAGATGCGAGAGGATAAATATATATTGCATATTCGCGCTTTTCCTCTTACAGATAGTTGTCTTGGGCGCATAGTATTTATTTTCCACGCAACAGCTGCGTGGAGTTCTTTCCACTGTTTTTCATACGTTTCTGGGCCGCCTATTTTAACTCCCAGAACCGGTAAGTATTCCTGAGTTCTTATGCCTTGAGGAATCTCAGGGTTCTTTTCCCATTTTCCTATTAGCATGCAATGAGATTTATTTAGGTTTACTTTCAGGGCAGAAGCTCTTGCAAAGGCATCTAGTAATTTCATTGACTCTTCAATGGATGTTTCCGTCTCTAGGGTTAATGTGATGTCGTCAGCATATGCCTATATTTTTGCTTGGCTCTCCCCGTGAATGTTTGTTCCCTTGATTTCTTTGTTGGAGTTGATCGCTCTGATGACTGGTTCTAGTGCAAGGACGAAGAGGGCCATAGAGAGGGGGTCTCCTTGTCTCACTGAGCATTTCATTTTAAAAGATGCGGATAGCTTCCTGTTCACGATTACTTGACTTTCTGCATTCTCGTAGAAAGTTTGCAGCCAGTTCCTAAATTTTGGGCCAAATCCCATTTCCTCTACAACTTTGAATATATATACGTGCCACTGACACGACACTACCGAGGCACATTCCGTAACTTGCTTCTTGTGGCATTTATAGTCAAGTCATAGTATGTACTTCTACATTGAAATTATGGTACTTCGTATCGCCAGGTGTCGCTTGCTTAACACTAGCAATACCAAATACTGACCGAATTGCTAGGCTAATATTTATTGTTCAGTAGTAGGGAAATAATCACGGTACAAAAAAGAACTCCGGCAAAGAACTCCTTCGATTGGAATAGGCGTAAGTTCGGTGACAGGAGGAATCTTTATGTGGATTTTTTCAATCGAAGGTGAGTTAGCCGATCTCATACGGAGGTGCAGGGTTTTTTCCCTCTCGGAAACTCTGGTTTATCATCCCGCATACAGACAAATCGGCCCTTCAGAACACGCAATTTACAGACAAAAAATACTAGTGGTGGTGGTGGTGGGCGGTAGATGGCGTTGATGCAGATGATTGGTAGTAGAGGTTCGGTGTAGTGGTGGTGGAGATAGTTATATGAGAGTTCTTGAGATAATAATAATAATAATTTACCACAGCTAAATACTTGAAGTTTTTGTGCAGTACGGTGTTGAGTGATCGGTGCTGTTAACAGTAATCGAATTCTACAAATGGACAAAGAGAAATTATCGTCCAGATGTAATCGACCCAATGAACACATACAGCATGTAGTGTACTTAAAGAAGCACGTAAAACAAAATAAATAAAAACTTGGCAAGATATTAAATATTTAAGAAAAATAAGAACCACATACAACCAAACATTTAATTGCTGAAAAAAAATTCATCAGAAATACACAACAAAATGTTTTTTTAAATATCATGCTGTGTTTATTGGTTGGTTTTTAGTGTGTGCCAATTTTGTGTCTCAACCAGGAAGACTAGAGAAGTTTTAATTTATTTTTACATAGATGTAACGCGACCAAACTCGAAGCTTTTTAAACCACTTCAGGCTTCTAATAACAGTGCATGTTCTATTTATAGTTATTATGTTGGTCGGTGTACTAAGTAGCAGCAATATCAATCTTTTTATGAGAAATCTCATAATCCATTATGAGAAACCTTGCAGAATTAGCATTATAAACTGTGGAGAGAGAGAGACTGGCACCTTTTTCTATTATGGTTATCATTTTATGATACGCTCCGTAACTTTCTTCTTGTGATATTTATAGTAATGTCGTAATATGTACTCCTACGCTGAAATGATGCCATTTGGTATCATCAGGTGTTGCTTACCACTGGCAAAATGTCAAGTACCGAAACATCTGCTAGGTTAATGTTTGTTGTTTTGTAGTGGAGAAATAATCATAGTTGTTAGGCGTTACGAAATTCTGAGGGGGCGAAAAAATCAGAATTCCTGCATTTGAAAAATACTACAAAAAAACAAGGTGGTAATAACTAAGTACCCGGAGTGTTTAGAATTAATGAGAAAGTAATTCCTGACGTCAGAACGACTGTTAACGAAATTTAAATATAAGTGAGACATGTTAAAACGAATACCGCTTATCGTTGAAAGACTACTGCAATCGACTTTCAAGACTAGTCGGATTGTAAATATGATTAGTGCGTTAATTAATGTATAAAATTGGTACAATATCATATTTGTAAGTATAAGTAAATCTATATTTTGCATGTTAGGTACCAAATTTGTGAGAGTGTTAAAACTACATCACTACACACCATTTTTTACACAAGTCTTTTCTTTCCAACATTTTTTCCCATTTTGTTATGTTTAAAAGACGTCTAATCTTACAATGAAATGTATGGTGGAATCAGAAGTCCTGAATTTTTTCCCTTTCTAAGCATTCTTGCCTCTGGCTACTTGTTAGAAAAGACAAAGTAAGGAATATTTGTCTTGAAATATATTAAGAAATATTCTCATGAGACTTACAAAAACCATTTAAGTGTAAGCTCTTGATATACCAAAATGAATGGGTAAAGGTTTGCCAATTCGGCAGATATTTTATTCGTTTTCGTTACTAATAAACATCATCCGGGATGAAGGAAAAAATTGGCTAAATGGGTACTGTTGATTGCAGATCTGGTTGCTGTCTCAAAACAGCAACATGATCATCAACATGGAGACGTGTTGATGATCAAATCGTTACGTGTAATCACAGTAAATTTAATTTTAGTAAAATACATTTGAAAATATCACATTTGCAACAGCATAATTAATTATCGAAATGGAGAAATTATGTTCGATGCAGTAGGAAGCAGCTAAAAGGGTTTGATGTAAGTGATAGTCTCTAAGAAACTTTCCCTTTATCTTAATGCGCCAGATTGGGTATTATTAACGCAGTACACAACATCCTTAAAATCGAAAGCAGTGTGCCTTTATGATGGATGCAACCAATGGCTCATGCAACAAATGTTGGTGACATTTTGCGTAATGAGTGCATGAATGTTTATCAGATAGGCATTTGTCTTGTGGATATTGAGTTATTTAAGCTTTTACATACTTCCTTAAGCGTCCAAGAAATTATTGTCAACTGAAATGTAGTTCAGGTTACGAAACCTGAAGCAGAGTTGATATTTAATGTTGTATTATCAACTTCAATAAGTGATATCCATTGAAAAGTGCTGTTGGAATTGCAGTAAAAGTATAATTGTGCGAATAAAAATTCAAGTAAACTAGAGGAAGTGTGCCGTGTGTACCAAATGATTCGTTAAAGTAGATTTCTTTCTTCGGGAACTCTATCATTCTCAAATGATGATGATGGACAGCACAATGGCCTTTATAATGGTATCTTATAAAAATATCTTGTGTTATGTATTTTTACTTTTTTTTTAGCTAGGGAAGCACAATTTTATTGGTAGCATGCCCTTCACATCGTCTTGCGATGATTTAATTACAGAACATCGGATAAAGTTCATATAATTGTTTTATGTGTCGGCTTTCGCAATTTACGCGGTGGACAAACAGCTGTAACATTGTAGTGATATTTTTCCTTCATAACTTTTAATGAAAATGTAATAATGAAAGTTTGTGAACATTAATACACTTGAGGATGTAGAACTTGGATGTGGTTACAGCCCAAGATAGGAGGATGTGGAGGAGACTCACTACAAACAGCGACCCTACTTGAATGGGGCAAGCTGCAGAAGAAGTGATGATTAATATGCTATTCGTTGTTAAATTGAAACGATAAAAATATCATCATTAAATGATGTAATGAAGTTCAGGTGAACAGCTGAACAATTTTCTGTCAACTGCCAAGAACTGATATCCAATCACAAATATTTTCCATCGCCAATACCAGTAAAGCTAGAAAACATTCACGTGATAACTTTTAATGAAAACAATACACGATATTGCATGACACGTGTTTTCGTAAACGAGTGCTTTGCCAACTAACAGTAAAAATGCGCAACAGTGGATAACTAATATTTTATAAGATCGTTCATTATAAAAAAAAAACATTCTGTTATTAAATTTTCGTATTGATGATTAATAATAGAATTACTTCATTTTATTGCTTTAAGTGTAAACAAAGGTTTAATATCTCTCACTGCTTCTTCTTGCAATAGAAGTATTTAAAAAATGATGTCGCAAATACCATGTCAAAATACGCAGCTAAGAGGAAAGGTGCTTTAGGCATAAAGATCTTCATTTTCTAGTTATTTAATCACGTGATAGATTGTTAATTTATTGCCTTTTTGTGTTTATTTAACCGTGTAATTATTGAAGAGCTGTAGGTTAAAACGTATGCACACGTTCATGTTTGAAGTGATTAAAATAAAATTGATAATTAGCAACTAAATGCCCAGTAAGCTGAATGGCTAACAATTCAGTATAGTCCGATAACGGAGTACAAGCAAAGATTGCCGTGTACTTTGTCCTACAAAATATGCTGCAATCTTACATACAATGAATACATGTATCACGAGCGAAGCTGAAATAGGTCAACATCGAAATCTGTGTAGTAACTGAACATTATCTGTTATATGAACATTTATTTAAAAAAATACAGCAACAAGGAATGTTGTTACGAGTGGTGAGAGTAAAAAGATCTGATAAACATCTAGAGCAAAAAATTATACGAATGTAGCGTATGTTTTTTTTTTTTGTGTGTGTGTGGTTATATCAGTTGCTTTGATATAATTTTTGTTCTAGTTGTTTATCAGAACTTTTCAGACGTAGATAATAGATCTACAGTTCTTTAATAGTTCCTTAATTCGTTTCTTAACTCATGAAGTGGCCTTTTAATGCGTATAATCCTATTGAAGAAAAGAAGATATGAAAGATATCTAAATCTGTGAAAGCGACATACTTTTCTGGTTTATAAAGTACATTGGGTTATTCTGATATATTTGTCTAAATATATCAGAATATATAGTTCGAACGAAGGACTAACACATACATTCAATTGTCATAGATATCAATTGCACAAACTACAAATAAATACAATAGTATGATTGGGTTGGGGGGGTATGTCTGTAGCTATGTGTGTTCTAGGGTCGATTGGTCTGTGTGTGAGGGGGAAAAACCCCCTCACTACCTCGGTCCGAGATCGACTAACTCGATACTAAGAGTAAAAAAACCTAGGAAGAAATTCTCAGTGGGATTTGAACCTAGATCCTTTCGCTTAGCAAGCGCGCGCTACTCTGACACGACGCTACCGAGGCACGCTCTGTAACTTGCTTCTTGTGGCACTTATAGTCACGAAGCAGTATGTACTTCTACATTGAAATGATGCCATTTCGTATCGCCAGGTGTCGCTTGCAATATCAAATACTTAACCACCGGGCTAGGGTAATATTTGTTATTCAGTGGTGGGGAAATAGTCACAGCTGTTACGAAATTCTGCGGGTTTAAAAAAAAAAAAAACTCCGGCGTTAGCCATGTACTACAGAGATAACAAACTAGTAACAGCTAAATACATTAAGTGTTTGTGGAGTACGGTGTTGAGATAGGTGCTGTTAACGGTAATCGAATTCTAAGAATGAACAAAGAGAAATCATCGTCCAGCCAGATGTAATCGATCCAATGAACACATACAGCATGTAGTGTGCTTAAAGACGCACTTGAAAATAAATAAATAAAAAAACTTGGCAAGATGCATCTTAAACATTTAAGAAAAATAAGAACCACACACAACCAAACATTTGATAACTGAAAAAAAATTTACCAGAAATACGCAATAAAATATTTTTTGAAACAGCATGCTGTGTTTATTAGCATACTTTGTTAATGAATATTAAGGAGAGTTAAGTTATATATATATATATATATATATATATATATATATATATATATATATATGTTAAAGATACCAAGTAATTTTAAACCTGGTTTTACTCCATTTCCCAAGTAAACAAACAGACTAAAAGTCAAGTTTGCGCCTGCAATTGATGCAAGTCTAACTGATCCCACAGGTAGTGCAGGACCAGACAACTCGTGGCAAAGGTGGAACAAGCTCCGATCACTAATCTTAATATTTACCCTTAATGCCAAAACACATCTCCAAGAAGGGGATGTATGATGTTTTGTATTAAAGGCAAGGGGCCACTACCCAGACCGGTTTCGACCTTTATTGAGGTCTCGTCAGTGGGAGCTAGGCTAGAAATACCAAGATTTAGTAATTCAGAGCTTGTAAGTATTTTACCAAAACAAGTTACCATAAGGTGTTTTAACCTTATTAAATAAAAATCTCTGGAGGAGATATAAATGTAGGAAGTATTTTTACCTTGGGTATAAATATGTTAAAGATACCTGGTATTACTTGGTATCTTTAACATATTTATACCCAAGGAAAAAATACTTCCTACATATATATATATATATATATATATATATATATATATATATATAAAACAATAGCAATACAATGCTATTGTTATATATATAGATATATATATAACAATAGCATTGTATTGCCATTCTATAAGTGCTTTATAATTAAAAATACATTAATAATGTATTTTTATCTTAGACTAAGCTTTAATTTACCAATTTTATTTGTCTCACAATCACAAAACTGTTATCAACTTATGGTACACCGGGCTGGACTAGAGAATTATTTTTATATATTTTTACAGAGACAGGAAGCACTGCTAACGAGATCAAACTCGAAGCATTCAGGCATCTAATAACACTGCATCTTCTATTTATAGTTATTATGTTGGTAGGTGTATTGGGTGTACTCTGTAGCAGCTTTATCAATCTTTTTACTCCATTATGTGAAAACTTGCTGTACAGCATCATAAACTCTGGAGAGAGAGAGAGAGAGAGAGAGGGAAAGAAACTGTGTTTATTCATTAATATGCTTTTCCAACACCTTTTTCTATTATGGTTATCATTTTATGATTTTAAACAGCGGAATACACGATTATTTGAGAAACCTAGATATACTCGTACATGTTCAGTGTGTATTCAAAACGGTTGGCTGTATTATTATTATTATTCCTGATACCTCCAAGGAGTTCGAAGATTCATCGCGGGAGGACACCTACAACTGTCTCAACCACCACACCGAACCTCTACTACGAATCATCTCCATCAACGCCATCTACCGCCTACCTCCACAACTAGTATTTTTTGTTTGTAAATTGCGTGTGTTCTGAAAGGCAGATTTGTCTGTATGCAGGATGAAAAACCCGAGTTTCTGGGAGAAAAAAACCCTGCTACCTCCGTATGAGATCGGTTAACTCACCTTCGATTGAAATCGTCCAGATAAAGATTCCTCCCGTCGCGACGAGAATCGAATTTAGGCCTATTCCAATCGAAGGGCGCCATGTACCGTCGTTCTTCCAATTGCGCTACGGAGGCGCTTAGCTTAAAGGGGAGAAGCAAGAATGCTTTTCATCTTCCCCGTTATTCTGTAGAGGACAGTGTAGGGATAAGGTTTTATTGAGCTATTAAAGCTCTGATCATGGCAGGAGGGTAACAGCAATAATATTAATTATAGAATAATGGAAGCATGAATCCTTTGCATTTTAATTTAATTTAAGAGATTGTTTCCATCATAATGGAATATTCCAGAATGATGTAATGAACAAAATTATAGACTTAGGCATTTTTTGTAATTTAAATATAAATTGTGCACATTATAACGAATACCTCTTACTGTTTAAAGGCTTTAAAGGTTAGTTTGTAAATGATTAGTACGTAAATTAATATTCGAGAAAATCGGTACAATAGTGTTGTATGTTTTTTTTGAGTAAATTCATATTTTTCATCGCAGCTACCAAATCGGTGAGCGTATTAAAACTACATCACTACGCACAATAATTACTTTGTTTCCAATATTTTTTTTTTTCATTTTTGTTATGTTTAAACCTTATAATGAAATTTATGTCAGAACAGAAGCGTTTTCTTTCTAATGATGTAACTTACGAAGAATTTTTGCACTCTTGAGTCTCACTACTTGTTAGAACAGACAAAGAAAGGAATATTTCTTTTGAAATATATTAAGACACATTTTCATGAGAGTTAGATCAAATATTCATTTACGTTAAGCTCTTAATTTACCAAAATTGATTCGCAAAGGATTACTATAGCATCACATCTAGACTGGATGCTTCGGAGGATGAATTTGGAATAACTTTTTATTCCTTTTCGTTATATTTTTGATGTACTTCATTTGGAATGAAAGGGGGGGGGAGGAATGTGCTAAGTGGATACTGTCAATTGCAGATCAGGTTGGTGGCTCAAAACTGAAAATAAATAAGAGTTTTTTGGGTTTGTTAGGAAGACAACAGACTGGTTACTAACAGTAGATGGAATGTAGCATGGAGACTGTTGATAAACAAATCTGTAACGACAGTAAGATACAGTCGAAAACAGAAAATTTAATTATCGATATGGATGAATCCGAGGAATTGTGTTACATCCAGTGGGAAGCAACTGATAGTATTTGAGGTAGATGGAAGTGTGTAAGAAACTTCTCATTTATCTTAAGCCATTATTGCAGGAAGAAGAAATGATTCAAAATACAATGCATAATTCTATTAAAAATTACATTCCCTTTATTCTAAACTCTCCAAATAAACGAACTAACACATAACAAAAAGTTTAAGAGTATGAAAGGGGTCTGCCTTTATTCTTTCAATGCATAATATTTAATCTTCAGATGTAAATTAACCCTTTGAGATTTCCATAAATGAGAAGCCATGCAGAACTCGAAATCTCTGTTATAAAAATAAAGTTAGTCGAGTATTTTATTTAGATCCGAATTTCAACTTTACTACAGACAGTAATTCTTTCATTCCTTTCAAGGATCTTCAAACATTAAAATGATCAATAAATTTAGCCATAAAGCTAGGAATATTTTACTTAATATAATCATTATACTTTATCGCAATATCCCGGGGATTTCAGTGTAACATTTGATTTAGAAATAAATGTATCAAAGGAAGTTCAGAGACACTTAATTTCAATGCGGTATAGTGAAAATCATCGTTTTGATTGGTTAGTTTCTTTAGCTCTTCACAAGATGAGTTTTCGTTTTTGTAAGAATAAGAAATACTAATTTTCGCATATGAACATGTTTCTCTTTTATATTTATTATCTGATTATATTTTGATGATCGAAGGCACAGGGAATTATTATTGTTGCCCCTTCTAATGAAAATTGTTAATTATTTTAGGATGTGTATAACTTTTTTAAGGATGCTATTTGTCTTCATCTTCTAACGATGTTTAATTTTCGAAGTATTCTCCAAGGTTAGACGTATAGCAATAAATTTGCTGCATTGTTAAATGAGAGTAATGCAGCAAATTTATTGCTGTTGCAATAAATGGACTTCATTGCCCTTATTGTTCGAAAGAGCCCGTTGACTTATACACTGCCTGTAAAGAAGCCAACCAACGGACATCCCATGGGCAGGGTGCATCGTACTATGAAACGAATCACATGTCGGAATATGATGCTCCCATGTGTCCGGGTGAAATGGCTGCTAGAAGGGAACTGCCAGTGTTTGAAAGGGATGTTGTGATAGGATGCGATGTTGCAGGCCTATCTGTTCGGCAAATTGTTAACAATCTGAGCCCTTTCAGGTCAATAATCACTGATATGTTAAGTTGGAAGCGCAGAGAATCAACTGCAAGTGCTACCACAGTGGATGACACATCACACTCACCAACGTGATTGCTGCATTCTACAAAGCATCATATGTTAAAATCGCCATTCGTCGACTGACACGGTGAATGCGGCATAATTTTCTAGATATAAAATAAATTACATTATTATTCTGATATATTTTTCTAAATGTTTGTTGCACATGAGAAGATGCCTTAAATTGTGCATATCACAGTAGAACTGTTTCTAATCAAATGATTACATTGGATTGGGATTCGTACGAACTTTTTTGAGTAATCGATCAAATATAGTGTTGAACGAATTCTATTCCAAATTCTATCAAGCAATTGCGCTTAAAATATCGGAATACTTTTGTGCACCGCTTATATAACTTGGAGTACATCTCAATGTGAGATATGTTGTTAATGGTATGCACTGGAAGTGGTGAAATGTCCTCTCATAGGATAATGGTGGTAATGTTAAAAGTTGAAATATTTAGCGAACTACTATCAATTTGCTGTCAAACAGATAATTTTACATTAAGTTATTGCTTGCTGCTTTAATTTCAACCTAACAAAGCAAGAATAAAGTGAAAAGGCTTAATGCACACAAGCTACATTTATCGGCACGTCTAGGACGAGCGCAATATAGAGGAAGTAATGATAAACATCATATATGCAGGAGGTCTCTGGGTAAAGTTTAAATATTTTTAAACGGAGCAGAGAACGTAACGTTATTATGGCATTTGTTGTATTGCTGTTAGGTTTTAATTTTTGAAGACAATTCAACGCAAAATATTAATCCACATGAACATTCAGTATTATAAGATATCAGTTGCACTAAGAAACTATAAATAAATAAATAAATACAACAGCATAATTGGATGTGTGTGTGTGGGGGGGGGGGTGTTTGTCTGTAGTTATGTATGTTCTAGGGTCGATTTGTCTGTGTGTGAGGGGGAAAAATCCCCCTCACTACCTCGGTCCGAGATCGACTAACTCGATACTAAGAGAAAAAAACCTTGGAAGAAATTCTCAGTGGGATTTGAACCTAGATCCTTTCGCTTAGCAAGCGCGCGCTACCGAGGCACGATCCGTAAATTGCTTCTTGTGGTATTTATAGGCATGTCGTAGCATGTACATTGAAATTATTTGGGAGTACACACATTTCTTATCGCTTCTTTACCGCTGTCTATCAAATACTGAAACGTCTGTTAAGCTAATGTTTTTTTGTTCAGTAGTGGGGAAATAATCACAGCTGTTAGGAAACTCTTCAAAAAAAACCTCTGCAGCATTTGCAAAGTATTACTATAGAGATAACAAGCTGGTAACAGCTAAATGCATGGAGTGTTTAGAATTAATCTGAAAGACTTGAAATAATACTAATGGGTGATCTAAATTTTGATCGGATAAACTATGGAATATTGCAGTGATCGGTGCTGTTAACACTAATTGAATTCTACAAATGGACGAAGAGAAATCATCGTCCAGATATAATCACCCTAGTGAACACAGAAAGCATATAGTGTTTGAGTACGCATACGAAAAAAAAAAGACGCAGTTTGGTTAACGGCGGAATTATTGACGAATAATAAGTCAAAATTTATGCACACGTTCATGTTTGAAGGGAATAGTGTAAAAATACTAATTAGCAACTGAATGACTAACAGCTCAGTCTATTCCAATAAAGGATTTCAAACAAAGAAGATGACAATGCAGTTTTCCATTTCATTTCCTTTTCCAGCGTTATTCTGTTTCTAATGCACGGCACTGCTTTGATTAGTTCCACAAAGGCATTTCTGAAACATGTGTCACTTCTGCATCGAGTACTTAGAGGAAGCAGCCATATTTCTTTGATCTCTGAAATGCAAATCTGAGGCATTAATCTTGCCGAGGATATCAGTGCTGCCTTGTTTGTGATAATATCAAATGATTAAAGGGAATAAAGTAAATGTACTAATTAGCAACGAAATGCCAAATAGTTTTTCGAAAATACGCAGCTAAGGGGAAAGGTGCTGTAGGCATAAAAATCTTAAATTTCTAGTTATTTAATCGGATGATATAATCGAGGGATCCTTCATTTCAGTTGTTAAGATTTGAATAGTTAATGCTGATTTCAGATGCAAAGTCATTTTTATGTGATTACTTTATTTTATTCTGACTTGCATAAATGAAGATAAGATCGTTTCCGCAGCAACCGACCAAATATCGTCCAGCGATGAAGAAATATGATCAATTTTGAAATCTTTTTGCTTCATTATTTTAAAAAATACATCAACACAGAATATTGTAGATAACTTATCTAGACCTTTAATTTATTTCTTACCTCTTGTAGTTGTCTTTTCATGTGTATAATTTGCGTAATCCTATAGAAAAAAAAATAATAATAAGATATTAGAACCCACCACACTGTAAAAGGGGCATAATTCTCTAGCAAATAAAATAAATTGGATTATTGGAATATATTTGTCTAAATTACACGTGAAGCAGCATGTGAAACACTCCTCTGTACTTTATACGATGAAAAATGTTATGTTAAACATATTTACAATGTAGGGGTCTCGACTTGGAAATCGAATGCGGATTAATATTTTCGCAATGAAGTGAAATCAAGATTCGATAATTAATTTAGAGAAAATGAAACTATAATTCGGATCTCTTAGCATCCTAAAGTTAATAGTACATCAGATTCCTGTTATATTTCAGCACAAATATTTATTTCTTGTTAGATTATTATTCAGTTATTGGGTGCCATTTAAATTTAATGAGAAAAATTTTACTGTAACAGTTTTCTAGAAAACCAAGCCTCTGATGGCTTGGTTTTCTTTCCGAGTTTCATTTCATTAATCTTGATTGGTATTGCATAACCAGTGTTAACATTACGAATGATTATCAGTTCCAGTATCACATTATCATCGTTTATTAGCTCTTATATCACGTTGTCCTAGTAAATACTCTCACACCACTCACAAGGCACTCTACTTTCCATATATCTTCCCAAAACAAATTATCTTTTTTATTTCACTGTTCTCGGATTTTCTCTGAGACTTATCGTTGAATCTGTCATTGCCATATCGAGATCTGGTGTTTGTATATAAATCTTCACGAACTTATACTGTAGTTTACTTGGAAGGTAAATGCATTTGTTATTTGAAATATTCACATGGGAAAAAAATCATGACCTAAATCATTCCTAAACTTTGCATTAAATAGATAAGAAATCATTACGATACGCAGTGTTGTATTATTTCTTTTTGCTGTTTCATTTTTATATATTAGATTTTATCTGTCTTTGGACAGGAATCCATCAATTTCGATAGCCCTTTGACCCTTGTCATGTAAAAACTGATGATGACCTAGTCTGTCGAGGAAATAAAACCATGTGTTTTACAATCATCAGCCAGTGGATTACAATTCCACTGTTTAATATCTTTAGCTGGTAAATGAATACCACCGCCTGGCGAAAGACGTTCTGAGTACCAGATATAGCATTGAAGGGGAAATATTTCATGTTTGTTTCTAGAACAGAGTTTCTGGATTATACCTCTAAGTTGGAGTCCGGTATTGATGACCTCCAGGTTTACAACCTTTCTTGGGTTAAGGTTCGTGTAAAAAAAAAAAAAAAAGTAATCTGGCGAAGCAATTGTCTCTTTATTCTGAAAATAAAATGTCTGATCAAGATTATCTCAAATCAGGTAACTAAATAAATAATATCTGTCGAAGAGTTTAACTTGATATATTAAGAAACGCCGATACAGAGTTGAAAAAATAAACTAATAAAAATTGGGTTTTATAGTTTGGAATTTAAATTTTTTGGTGCGTTGCTCACGTTTAATACTGCACTCGCATAAAATTCCACCAGTGACGTAAAGAAAAGCACGTTCATTCTATTAGTTTACTCGAGCTAGAATTTGATATAGGTCATATATCGGAATACACAAAACTATAAAACAAGTTCCTGATATCTTACGAAAAGCAAGCAGTTCGAAACAGCTGTCGATCCAATAAAACCTAAACGCACTAATAAAAGCCGAATATATGGGCTCAGTTCATGTCTTTCTGCTAGAGCAAACCAAAGGCAGCTCCTATGCCGAAGGTTAAATTCTCTTAAGCATTCAGGAAATATTTAATCTGTCTACGAGATCTAAATGGATCTATAGTATCCTTTAGATAGTTTATATAAACCAAAAGTTATTATTCTACTTATCTATATAGAATGAGTTTGGCTGAAATATGCAAACATTCCTTTGGAGGAATAAAACGTGGATCCATAGAGGGAGGACGCAGGATTTGACAGTTACGGTTATGTTTCACAGCAATCTTCAAAGATTGGGCAGACGGATAGCATGTCTTACCAAGGAAGTATTCGTGATTTCAGCAGTAATTTGAGACGGGAAAGAGGTGGAGATTAACATCCATTTTTTTTCAATAAGTATCATTTCAAGTAATTCACTTGATGCAGAAGTTTTGAGTATGATTCCTTAATACGTGTTTTAACGTTTTATTCATTGTGTTGATTTTACCGTCAAAATATCTTTGGGTCTTAGATTCACCAATAATTAAAACTATTTTTTTTTATTTTAAAATAAAAAAATTTAAGAATAAACATGTTCTCAATTTAATAATTAATTCATGAATGCAACTAGAGAAATTTAAAAAATTTCATCCATATCTGATAACCTTCAAAAACAATCACGTGCACATCAGTTCCACCACTATCAAAATAAGATCCCAGCAGGAATCGATGGGCTTTGTTTGGAAAAGCGTAGGTTCGAATCCCCTCATAGATTTAAAACTGTTATCAGAACGTCGAATGTAACTAGATAGTTCATAGTCGCAAACCATGCATAATAAAATTCACATTCAAGCAAGCTCTGACGGAGAAAATGCACTTAAAGAGTTTCTACTGCATTAGGACAGTATAACAGCAGCAGAACTCCAATAACTATCACATGTGGCTGGAATAAAATTGATATTACATCCTCTTCGTTTTAATGAATGAGTATCGGTTATTAAAATTTGCCATTGTTCACCGAAAGAAGGTAATTTATTCTCTAGTTCGATAACATCATTTCACTCAACGGAAACGATATCCGTGGACGAAACAACATGCTAAGTACGACTGTAATTTCAGACAACCAGTCATCTGTCAGCTTAAATACATCTCAGGCTCCATGCTAAAGTACAACTGGAAGTTTAATAATATATTAAAGCAATGCACTAATGACCAGAAAATTGTCATAGCCAAGATGATGTCATGTCAGTATACACCTGACGGATCAGAATTCTTCGAAGAATTTCTGGACTTTTAGGAATGATTAGTTTTAATAAATCCATGGCTATACATTTTCGTTCTCGTGTGCATGTCTGTAAAATTTCATCACATCACGTGGTTAAATATTTTAAGTGAAATTTTCAAATTTTCCCCCAAAACAGCAACTATTATTTTCATGAAGTAAAGAGAATACTCGTGACAGTATAAATTTGAAAATATCCACACCAATAAAGTTTATTATTTGTTATCCAGAGCAAGTTTTAAAAACAACCGAGATTTAAACTCGATGTTATTAGCAATTTCGTTTACCAATTGAGCTGAATTTCTTAAATTTATTTCATTCATCACTTCTAAATCAAGAAAAACCACATGATGTATAGTTATTTCATGCCAAGTCCCTAAAAATCTTGCGACAAGGCTTTGATGACTGTAAATATGCTGATTTTTCTGAAAATGCGTGGCTGTTCGCTCAATTCGCACATAAACCATTGTGAAGGTTATAATCATGCTGGGAAAGAGCACTTTGGTAGATTAAGGGTTCCGATTTTGCAGTTACATTCTTTCGGCCTGAATGCACAGCTATTCTTGCTTAGGGCGTTGCCCACTAAAATTAAAGCCGCCCAAGAGATATAAAAACTCCCAGAAATGCGATGACGTTTACCACATTTTTCTGCTACCTCCAAGGAATTAATGTCGAAAGGGAATTGATACTAGTCACGATAAGGGAACTTATTCCCCTCATTAAAATAGACGTCTGTAAGTAAAGTTGGCGACTTAAACTTAAATTCTGTCGCCTTGGATAAGCCTCCGCAATATGAGATTAAGGCACAAAGAGTAGACATCTTTCCGATAAGTACGGCCTTTTAGTAAGTATTACCATTGTATATGCTAGTAAACTCATTTAGAGATGGATATGTTGTGATAATATGCCCGGAATCATTAACGGTCCGGTTTGTAATTTTTTTCTAAAATTTTACTTGAGATTTTCGGTGATCGATTATGTTAACATTGCCCGAGGAGCATGACCTGAGCTTCCTCCCTCTCCAATCGCGTACCTTTATCGTCAGTGTATGCAAAATGCAGACACTGACATACAAATACCCTGTTTAATTTCCAACACGTTTAGAATGATCAATGTAATCTAAGATATTAGATTACTTAAATCTAAAACAGTACTTTGAAAATTTTAATCAGAGACTGCAGAGCAAAAGTCTCATTTTATCTTTGATTATTTTACAAGATATATAAGTTATACCAAACATAACATTGTGCGTTAGTATTATTATCGACTGATTTATTTCCGTTCTTGAATTTTTATACAAACATGCTCTAGGAAAAATATTTGGAATATGCTAATACTAATGCTTTTCCCAATTTACTTGTATTTAAATTTTCAACGCTTATGGAAGATGTAAGAGAGTAAAAATGATTGCGAGTCATCGTATAGTCGACATAGAAAAGAGAAACGAACACTGAAGAGAAGCATTTTGAAAGAGTCAGTCGGTTTCATCCTTTTTTTTTCTTTCTATTACAAACCGAGGAATGAAGAAGTCAGTTAAAGAGAGCACAAGAAAGGTGGTTAAAAGTGTTTTATACAGTATATAATTAATGAAAAAGCAAGGAAGAAAAACGTGGAAAGTAAAAATAATTCTCTGAATTTTAATAAAACTGTTTTAATCAAATGGTACTAACTGCGAACATTATTTTACAAATATATGCTCAGGGATGGCAGTTATTAATCGCTACGGAACCGAGATAAGAAACCTACTTCCTGAAAGATGCCCGGCTTTGGATAACTCAGATTTATCTTACTTATACCATTTCAGAACAACGCGATATTCTGAAAATGGTACGATGACTAAGCGCCTTCGTAACACAATTGCAAGAGCGATGCGATCTTCGACTGGGAAAGAGCAGTATTCAATTCTCGTCGTGGTGAGATCCGTATTTAAGTGGACTTTTTCAATGTAAGGTGAATTATCCGATATTATATGGTAATTGCCTGTTTCGAAAGAAGTAAAAAAAAACATGCTGACTTCCCATACAATGCAAGTAATCAGCAGACAAAAATACAGTGCAGTAAACAGACTACACTGTCTATATTGTACATGATATACAGCATAAAGTAGCCTACCACGATGAGCCATGTGACTTCATTGGAATGTCACGTAATAATGATAATAATCGCATATTTAATTTAAAACATCGTTTTTCAGAGTATATACAATCTGTCATCCTAATCCTTAATTTCAAGACAGTAATTGTATGGATTTTTGCAATAAAACTTAAACAATTTTGTTATGATTGTTATTAGTAAAGAAAATTTAAATATTTTCATAAACATGCGATATGACAATGGCATTTTTCAATGCATTGCTGCTTGATGAAAGTAATCACTTTCAACTCCAAATGAGTGCACGTGGCAACCCCCCCCCGCCCCAGAAGGTTATGGATTAGCTGGTTAATTAACGTTCATTCAACAGTATAAACGATGGATGTATATATATATATATATATATATATTCGTCCTTGTTACTTCCATCATCATGAAAGCGAGCAGTTTTATAATCTTTGAAATAGTTCTTAATGTGTTTTGAAAAGAAATTCATTCTCTTCCTGTAACCAATAAATTTATTGAGTATACTTTACCTTAAAAATAACCAATAAATTTATTGAGTATACTTTACCTTAAAAACATTCCTCTAAATGTAACTTATTATGTTGTTTATATTCGAATGCACTCAGTTCATGTTGTGCTCTTTATGCGTTGTTTATTAGCATCCTTGAAGTGAGCAATCGATGCTGAGGTCTCTTGATTTATCTTGTATTATTACAAAAAACGAATTCTTTTCCAAAGCAGCGATATTGGAAGATGCTTTAAAAATTTAAATGTAGTTACAAAGAGGGAAACAAATTGTGTGGACAACAACGTTGTTAAACATAAGAATCTTATTTATGGCCAGTTTCTTCAAATGTAATAACGTTTACAGAAATCCGATATGCGCCCAGCATCTCCTTCTCTAGATGATTTTGTAACGGGAGAAATGGCTATTTTTTTTCTTGTATATCACAGTTCAGAACCGCATTTTGTAAAATCAGACCATCACGTTATAGATGCCTCTGGAAATGCGCATTCACAACACAATGACATATATAAAAAATATAAGATAAAAATTTAATATTTTGGACGATATGATTGGGTGGAAATATTGCGATCATTTCAGAAATGCTTCTCGCCTATTCATTTATATGGCCAAGAAGTTGAAATCTAGGATATGCTTTTGGAATCTCGTTTTTCCCTGAACTTTGTCGAATACCACTCTTTTGTTAACAAAAATAAAATGATCATTGATGAGCCCAAATCTTTCTAGCATTACTTCGGTTGTCTGGTTTGGCAATATTCTGTCACATGACTAAGCCCATTGACGTCAGAGACTTTCTGAAGTAAAATTGGAATGCAGGTTTGATGGGAAAGTTAGATCTACAAATAATCGATTATAACAATCGCAGCACTGTAAAAGAGAGTCAAGAATAGAGATTGAAGTCAGGTAATAATACACATACTTGGTCAAACCCAAAAGTCAAAAAAAAAAAAAATGAAGAATTCTTGTGATAAACATTTCAAATATTTTTGGAGGAATTAAAATGCAACCTGCTTTTACCTGGTTTAGAAAAATGGTTATGTTCTTTTCTAGTTGTAATTATCTTCTTTTGCTGAAGTGCTTGGGATAAACGTCTACACGCATGTTATTAATGTTGTTTCATCATGTCTTGATAATATAAGACTCATAGACAGTCACTAATTACAAAATAATGACCCAAGAACACTTATTTTTACGGAATGAATGTTGGCATTTCTTCACATTACTGCGCTTTCCCTCGACAATACAAAAAATGCGTTAGGGTAACTGATAACGTACTGTACAAAGTGAATGAACTCTTTTGCTCATTGTCTTATTATAAGAAACATAAGACCTTCGTTTATTAAACATTTTAAGACTCACCCCCCCCCCCTCCAAAGAAGAGAGTTATTTTCTAATATCTTCTCCTACGATCGATCACTGAGGTCAGTTACACGTAGATCAGGTGGACTTGATGGTATTTCACGATGATAAATGCGATGCAACTTGCCTGCAGTGAGAAAAGACCTTGAATAATCCGTAATATTGTTCAAGATGCTGTAGAAATATGGAAGGTTCACTGAAAAGAAGTACAATTTTTTTTCTTCTGTGGACGAAGAGATATTCGATGGCGTTGCGAAAGGCAGAAAATCAATACTTCGGTATCTTTAGAACATAATAAAGTCGTATGGATGCGATTTTGAGTTGAATAATCACTGCGCGCCGATTGTAAATCATCTGAGCAAACTTCATATCAGAACGTGGAGTGAATTACATATCAGTAATCTTTCTGAGTTGAACTTGGTTTATTTCTACATATAATCTGGGTGTTAACCTTAGCAATGTGGTTGGGTACTTATCCTGCAGTATAATAGAGGTTTGATAAGGCTTTGAAATGAGTACTTTGGTTTTTCACAAAGAAATTAAAATAGCCCGAACTAATATACAAATTATCCGTCAGTGAATAGATATTTAAAATTCAGCTAATAAATATTTTAAAATAAATTTTTATTTGTTTAATGCAACAAATGTGATATTTCGGTATATTTTTCTGTCTTTAGTACGTTGGAAAGAAAAACAGAACAGAAAAGGACATCGAAAAATGTAAATATGACTACAGTTTAGCGTGAATTTATGATGCCAGAGAAGAAATGAATCCAGAATGTGGACGATAGTAACAATTGCCCTTCCTCTGAAGAAATAGGTAGAAAATATTGTAATTTTTTAATTAAATAATAAATGAAACATATAACTGTTTTCAAATATATTACGAATAGAAATGATTTTCCCAGTTTAAAAAAAAAAGCACTTAAAGTCCTACTGATTGCACGGAATATGCATGCTTTACCTGCAAACTCTTATTCAGATGCTTGAAGATATTTGCATTTAATTTAAATATGAAACTTCCAAACCTTGTGAACAAAAAATATTATTTACTTTTCAGCAATAAATGAAGTCCACTAAATTTTAAAAGTACCGGAGAGAGGAATTATTCATGCATGTTCAATAAATTCAATACTAAATCTCAAAAACAGCGTCTGAAGAAATCAGAATCAAATGTTTGATATCAAGACGCTTTATTATTCATGAGCGTCTGAAGATTGGACTTTTTTCCTCCCCACTGCTAGTGTTTCATCATTTTCAAGAAGTTGAGAAATCGTTTTTCTTCGAATACGCACGTCTTAAGAAACTCATGTTTAAATCAGATATCTCTGAGAATTATCTTGATTCATTTGGGATCTTCTAATGTTCCGCACCCTCGCCAACAACACCTTTGAAATACTCCTACAAGAACAAATAAAAGCATTAGTATTTGATTTTATTTTTTTATGACGATTTTCTCCTGCTAACATTTTTTCGTTAGTTTGTAAACTACATATACCCCCCCCCTCATTTTTGGTCATAATATCTTCTTATAAATCGCCATATCGACGAATAAGAACTTCATTCAGTGGAAAATTAAGATCGCACAATTAATCTTTGACTTAAGTTCGCGTCTTATATGCTTTTTCTTAGTTCTTACATTGTGAATGAAATAAGAATGCTAGCCATTTCTTAATAAGTGAACAACAGCTAAGACGCTTGCAATCTCGCTACTACCACGGTACATTGGTAATAACTTCCTGTTGATTCTGAGCAAGTTATCAGCGTCAACTTTCATACGCACATGCGAGTGTGCACCTAAATATCCCCGGGCGTCTGCGAACGATCAATTAACTTTCCCGCTGAACGGAAATGGAAAAGTCATCTTCTTCGCGGCTAACAAAGAGAAAACTAAGACCCGTTCAGTATTTTCAATAATATTTCCTACTTTTCACTACGCCTTCCTCGTATCTTTCCTCAAGTTTGTGTTTATCTTCACTTTTCCTTTCTTTAACATTTGAAGAAACGCAATTTAGTAATACGAAGGAAAAAAAATAAAAGACTGACTGTGTCCTCCAAGATGAAGAGTAGAAAATTTCTGAAAAGCATAATATTAACGAGTAATGAGAAAATCTATAGGCTTGGCAAGACACAATAAGATAAAAATGAAGTATTTTCCTGTACATCTTCCAGCGGAAATAAAGATGCATGCGCCTGATGAATAATTCATAAGAGAAATATCGACTATGATAGTTTTCAAAGAAATCAATTCAGACAGTTACGAGAGAAAAATAAATAAATAAAAGAGAAAGACTCTGTATTCCCACTTTAAAAAAAAGTCCACTTCTGAAGTTCCTGTCATTTTTGTTGCTATTTAAAGTGCTATTGCATTAATTTATTTTCATTATAGTTTGTTGTGTCGTGGTGCACTTAAGACGCTCAGAGAGAGAGAACATTATGCACATGGAAAAACATTTCATCCATTCTTCAGTACATTTTCCACCTGCAAATCCAAATTTAAGTCTGTCTTGAAAAATTTCGTAAAAAAACGGTTCACATTGGTCAACCAACTGTATGTGCTCATAAACACGAATAAATCCCAAAAGCCGTAACGCAAAATTTGTTGGTAATCGTTTTGTGGATAGATAATTGGTTATGACCCTGTTATGCTTAAATACGTAGTCAAAATTCAAATCAATGTAATCCTACAGAAGCTAAAACCGCGTGCTATTATGACAATTTCGAAAAGTGTGTCAAGCCTGTCTGCTACATTGACTTTGTAATCGGATATTATTAATAGTTAAAGGTATTAACAATTCTTGAAGAACTTATTATTTGAAAACCTTTTCAGACTGCTGTTTCAGATGTGTGCGAGCGATAAAAATTTAATTCGCCTTTAAGTAGCAGAGTAACAAAACTCATTTAATTCTATGCCAGCTGTAATCCTCACAACATAGAAAATTCCTCGGGAAGTTACGTGTCACCGATTCAAGTTCAAGAGAGAATTCCTAACAATAAAGAGGAATTCTTCCAGCTGATATTAATTTCCCACTTATTATTGGAGACATGGAATACAACTCTCAACTGCTAAGAAATTCCCAGTACTTATTTATTAGCAAGTGTCGTGGTATTATCTCGCATTAGAAGTGGCTCGTTGACTACTTGATGCTTCTCTGATCTGCAACCGTGGCTTTTATAATCATTTCATAGATTTAATTTTTATGAAGGCATGACCGCGATTAATGGTTCACGAATTGACGTTTAAAAAAAAAAACTTTGCCATTCCACTATTTTGCTGCATATTTTAATACGTTAAATTAAAGTATAAACAAGAACATAACATAGTTGTCCGAATGGTTAACGTATCTGCTATCCAACCAACAGGGTTCGAATTCAGCCATGGACTGTTTGTGATGCGAGACCAACACCCTGCTTATTGAACGCCTGAAGTGGCTTGAAAAAGTAACTTGTTTGGTCTCTGTAACAGGGTTATCGGATTATGAAGGAATAAATAAGAATCCAAAAACAAATCCTTATCTATTCACGAAGGGGATGGGAGATGTTCAAAATTTCCATGTAGGAAGAGACACATATGGCCGTGTTTCTAGGATGGTCTGACTACAAGTCGAACGTTTCAGTGGTTGACCTTCACAACTACAAAAGTAAACGTTGGTGTTCGATGAATAGATATACCTTAATAATACATTTAATGAAAATTTTTAATTTGCCCAAATCCGTAGTCTCGTTTTTCTCATCGTTGATTGCGCATACAAAAAAAAAAAAAAAAATCAGACACCACCTCATTGAGATTTTGATAATTGGTGCCTGACCATTGGTTAATATTTATTATTATTATTGTTGTTCCGGGAAACTCCAAGGAGTCGACAGACTCATCGAGGGAAGCCCTAACATCATGTCAAGAACAACTATTCAACATTCACACAGTATCTATCATACCTTGCTTGAACTCATTCACGGTCATAGCACACACAACAGACTCTGGAAGCTTATTCCACTCATTTACCACTCTCCAAGTAAAGAACCTAGCTCTAACACCCTTGTCAACCACGCTCTTGCCCAGCTTCCATGCATGGCCTATAGTCCTCCCACCACCAGTCATATTTTCAAAAATATCTTCTGGATCAATCCTATAAAAACCTTTCAGTAATTTGAATGTCTCAATCATATCACCCCTCCTTCGCCTATCGTCCAATTTCTGCAACCCACAAATCTTCAACCTATTCTCATAAGGTTCATTCCACAGACCTGCTATCATCTTGGTCACTCGTCTCTGGATCCTCTCCACTTCCTCCCCATCACGAAGAAACCCTGGTGCCCATAGCTGGGCACAGAAGTCCAGATGGGGTCTTATCAAGGCTCGATACAGAGTAACAACAACTTGCTTCTCTCTGCATGTTAAAGTATTTTTCAGAAGCCAAGTGATTTGGTGAGCTGTTTTAGTTACTTTTGCAATGTGCCCCCTAAACTTCAACTCCCTATCCACCAACACTCCCAAATCCCTGGCCTCATCAATCTCCTGGAGTATGATTCCACCAATGCGATATACTGCTGCTATTTTTTTCACCCCAAAGTGCATAACCTTACACTTTGCCACATTAAATTGACATCCATTTTTCCTAGCCCAGTCCTCCAAACTATCCAAATCATCCTGTAAAATTTTGACATCTTGTGCACTCACAATTGCTCTACCCAACTTTGCATCATCAGCAAACAAGTGAACACTTCCTCTCAGATCCTTTCCAATATCATTGATGAACAAATTGAAAAGCAGTGGTCCAAGAACAGAGCCCTGTGGCACTCCACTAGTCACAAGACGTCTTTTAGACTCCACTCCTGAATAAACCACTCTTTGATATCTCTCCTTCAACCACCCTCTTATCCATCTCACCAACCCTATATCTATACCCATCTGCTCCAGTTTACTGATTAGGGTTCCATGTGGTATCCTATCAAAGGCCTTGGCAAGGTCCAGTAGTATCACTGTAAACCCATTACCCCTATCCAGTTCAGCCGTCACTGTGTTATAAAACGTGAGCAAGTTACTGAGGCATGATCTACCCTTCACAAAAACCATGTTGTCCCCCATACAATATCCCATTTTCATCTATCCAATCCTGTATTCTTTTCTTGACTAATTTCTCTAAGACCTTGACAATGATTCCTGATATGCTAATCGGTCGGTAATTTACAACAGCAGTCTTGGAACCACCTTTATGCAGTGGAACTATTTTCCCCTCTTTCCACCCGCTCGGGACCAACCCAGACCCGAGACTCAAATTAAACAAAATGGTCAAGGGTACTGACAATTCATTAGCTGCTTCTCGTACAACACGAGCTGGTATACCATCCAATCCCACAGATGTATTGACATTGAGGTTATGCAATAGACTACTCACCTCCACTTCATTAACCACAATTCCCGTATAATCTAATAGTTTATTCATTTCTGCAATGTCACCACCTGGATGATATACTTTTGCAAAGTGCTCACTCAGTAATTCAACTATCTCAACTGATTCAGTTACCTCCCTACCATCGGCATTCTTTAAAATCAATCTGCCATGTACATTTTTCCTTTTACTTGCTACATATCTAAAAAACTGTTTAGGATTCTCTTTAGCCTGCATGGCCAATGTTCTTTCGTAATCCTTTTTTGCTTTTCTTACCACACTCGTCACCCTTCTGGCCTGCGCTTTATACCGTTCATGTGCCTGCCGGTCACCCTTCTCCTTAAATTCCCTCCATAGTTGTTTCTTTTTTTGCAACTTAAGCTTAATGGTGTTATTCATCCATTTAACCCCTACCTGATTTATTATTCGGACTCTAGGTATACAGTCAGCCATTGCTTCATGCAAGCACTTCTTAACTACCTCCCATGCACTATTAACTTCTAGTCCTTGCAGTTGTACATGCCATGGCACTGAACCAATCAAACTCCTAAGCTTGTCATACTTTCCAGCCCGATAATTCCACATGTACCCTGTCTTAATTGAAAATTCTACACCTTTAGCCACCTCCCAAGTTAAGACCCTATGATCACTCTCACCGATTGGTGGCAATGTGGTCATATTTGTTACAGCCAAATCCTCAGATGTAATTACTAGGTCAAGCACTCTCTGACCCCTAGTATTTTCCATTACATGCTGTCGCAGATAGTTATCCCTTAATAACCGCATAAAATCCAGTTCCTTCCTCCCGTGTGTCCTCTCCTCACTCTAATCAATGCGACCATAGTTGAAATCTCCCATAATAATCACCCTCCTTCCACCCATTTCTTCTATTTGCTTGTGCATACTGTCACCACCATCTTTTCCATCACCTGGTCTATAGCAGCACCCAATTGTATATTTAGTTCTGCTAGCCACAATCTCACACCAAATGGCCTCAAATGTGCTCTTTTCTCTATCCTGCAATTCAACTTCTATTCTCCTTGGCTGGAGCTCATCAGCTATCATCAACAATACTCCTCCCCCCATTTTATTCTCTCTGTCATTCCTGAACACACTATACCCATCACATTCAATCCCACTAGTTATATCATCTACAGTCAGCCATGTTTCACTAATACCTATAACCTGTGGTCTGGAAGTGCCAACCATAGCCCAAAACTCTTCCTTCTTGTTCCTAATACTCCTAGTATTAGTGTACATGAATTTAAGACCCCCCATTAGCCCCAACCCTACCTTGATGCCTTATATTAACTATCCCACTCAGATTTGTTGTCCTTATTTGCTCTGGCATATTATATTCATTCTTACATTCAACTGCCTTCATAAGGACTGTATCTCTACTCCCCCCCCTCCCCCTAACAAATCTAGTTTCCCTGAATTTGCACATCCACTACATTCAGCAACACTTTCTCAAGTCTTCTTACACCGTAACCATTCAAATGCAAGCCATCCATCTTATATAGATCCTTTCGCCCATCAAACTCACTCCACACATCCACAAATTCCACACCACTCGTCATACATAACCCACGCATAAAGTCATTCGCAATTATAGCCCTCCTTTTAAACATTTCACTGTCATACCGTGGCAAAAGACTAATCATTCTAACTCTCTCACTCTTTTCTTTTGCTACCTCAAACAATTCATTCAGGTCTTCTATCATTTCCATTTTATCTCCTTTCAAATCATTCGTACCTGCCACAACAATCATTTCTTTCACCCTTTCCTTTTGCTCTCTAATAGACGCAGTTACGTCCTTTATGGTCGCACCAGGTTGGTACGATTTTGTCAAATCCTCTACTAACACACCTCGTACTAACGAGTCTCCATACAGCACTCTATCCTTCATTTTGTTCATGTTCACATTCATACGTCTATTTTTCCTGTCATACCTTTTATTATTGGTTGGTTCATTCAGTCTACTTTTGTTCATGCACTCTAGCTGCTGTTTTGCTCTTTCTATCGCACTATTCAACAACGCGATCTCGCTCAATGCATCTATCTCATCCTTTTTGTTCTCTGAGAAACCATTTATACTATCATTCAAAAGGCAAAATGCTTACGGACCAATGTATAAATAATCTTAGCTGTCCGTTCTAAATGATAAGATTTCTCTTAGACCACTTCTTAAGAATAATCGTCTCATTTCAAACTGACGAATGTGGTCAATTTGAAATGAGACAACTTAAAGGCAACCATCGAACTGAACCAGGCTGAACTAAAGAGGCACCCAACATCATCGGAACACGGTCTGATAAACGATGTTCCCGATTCCAAAGGACTGTACGATCTTCCGTATGATTTTCGACTGGAACACGAATATGCACACAAACAGATATCCGAGGCCAAACTAGGGAAAAACAGGACCATACCATTTGTAGACTCCTAATACGTTATATCGGATTGCTGAAACGAGCAAGTCAAATAATCGCCTAAGGGTGCAAGGCAAATTCGAATTTGGAACAGCTCATATGAGAACAGACAATTAAACTCTCGTAGGGTATACGAAATGCGCTTGCGTATCACCGTACAGTTGACCTATCATTCTCCTTAACCATTCGATCAGACATATTGGAAAGAAAACCAAAATATTTCTTTCGCTGTAGAACGTCTTAGTGTGTTCTAATATCAAGGGAAGATAAAGAAATTTAAGATTTTTGAACATGTAGTTTACGAGAGTTGTCCATTCTTTTAAGGAATCATTTGCCAAGAACTGTATAAACTTCGTCCCCAGACTGTCCAGAGGTTTAAATACAGTCAAATGCATCTTCCTTAGCGCAAACTCTCCAAGTGCAATACAAACAAAATGAATTCCCACCGGATGTTACGGTGCAGTATGCCAGTTAGACTTAAATTCGGTGATGGTGAAAAGAGACATTTCAACTCAGACAATAAACGCGGCGTCATTTTCTTACTGCTGTATAATAAACACTGCCAAGAAAGCTGAATCGCTTTGTACGTTGGAAAAAGGAGTCTTTAGTTGCTTCATTACGAGAAAAGAGATCTTTTCAGCAGATCCCAAATGATTTTACTCGTGCCCAAACAGGCCCCTTTCTCTGTATTCGCGTTGTGAGGGGATGATAAATATCCGACATGTAATCGACTTTTTTTTCGTCTAGCTCTGTGCGGCAATTCTTAGTCTCAGAAAATATCCTATCTTGCTATATAAGCCGAGACCTAGCGTGGAAAAGAAGGCAAGCAAGAAAAAGAATAAATTGGCCTCCCTTGGCATAACAAATCGCTCTATAAGCATTGGCAGCATTCCGGTGGGAAGAGAGAGAGAACACCTTGTATTCACATCACTTATCTCAACGTCATTACCTTTCTTTCTTTAAAGCCCTCTTCGTTGATGTTAGTTTAAAACGAAATTCTGGACCGTTTTATTTCGCCAACATCCAGATGATTGAAATCGATAGTGACTTGTCAGAGAAGGCCAAGGCTAGGTGAAGTTGAATCTTCTTTCTTATCCTGCCAGAGAACTGAAACGTTGATGCATGTTGGAAACTACCACTGTGTTGTCCAACTCTAAGAATTCAGCTCACGTTTTGATATTTCTGCGCAACTCCATTTTTCAAAAAAAAAAAAAACCTCAGAAGTGTTGACAATCGTCTTTAAATTTCTCCAATGTCATTCCTCGTAGGATGTGCGGAGTGGATACCACTTGCTCGGTTACTTCAGAAATATTTGTTGAGAGTAGAGGCGAGTTTACCTGAAGGTTTCAAACATTGCACTTATATATTATGCAAGAATTGTTGACATTACAGTATTCAGACTTATGACACCACTACTATGCAAAACATGACAATGTAGTATTTATAATACTAATAAAAGAAACAGATTTTGATATCAGAAAGCCTCTGTTAATGCGGAACTCAAACAGAACAGTCTCGTGGCTTGTTACATATTATGTAACAATTAAGGAGTGAATAAAGTTGGTTATTGCACAACGATCTTCGAAATTTAAATGCCGTATAATTTTTTACTGTTATGTCATTTAGGATACTACCATCCATAGACGTTACAAATTTAACATACGTCAATACACTTGCTAATAGCTGGAACTTTTAAAAAGTTTTTGTTAAGCCGCTGCAGCACTCCAATAAGTCAGTTAGTGCTGTTACACAGGAAGCTAAAAATCATAAATGAATAAAATTAGAGGGCTCTTATTAAAATATATATAAATACCAAGCATTAGAAACGTGTATTCTATCGATGCACTTCGTGTTATATTCGATCTTCCTACTTCCCCCAGACGAAACTAGCAGTATCATCGACGGTTTCCAATCTCCTCGGCATCTTTTTTTTTCCATCGTGGAAATGTCTCGATGTAAACGTTTTCCTAATCCGTCAGTGACATCTCCGATGTTCGGAGATGCCATTTTGGATCAACTGTAAATTAGTGTGCTGAATCTATTTATTTTTATAACATTTTACTCCAAAATTCTGTATTAAATGTATACTCTAGAGCAGTGGTTCCCAATCTTTTTCCACTTGTGTACCCCTTGTTTTTAAAAACTGACACTTTTGTTCAGTGCCTATCTTAATGTACGCCTGGTAATGAGTTGGGAAAGGAAAATTTCTACACTAAAAGTACAAACCATTAGCGGTGATTCAAATTTAACATTTATTGTTCCATAACTAACATTTTGCATTTTATTTTACTTTTTTCCCGCCATTACTGCTTATTTTTCGTGTACCCACGGTTGGGAACCGATGCGCTAGAGCGCTGCTATATGAATCTAGGAGATCAAATGATCCGTCCAACAAAGGTTTTGTTTAATAGTCTGTGCATTTTTTCCAAGGATACTTTTGTGTCCCCCCCACACACACACAAATCTGCGTATTTCATGCCGAATCGTTGAGTATAACAGAGTCTGGTAAAATCTATGAGATACTGTGTGTTTAATATTATGCATTGTATACCTTGGTTTGTAACTGCAGTGCTCGTTTGTGAGTTTTTCATTTTATGATCCATATGTTGGATCTACTCCGCCCAGTCACTGGAAAATGTAGACCCTCTGAATAGCTTCGCAACTGCATTCAGAGGTATGATATTTAATTGACAGGTTCACTGAACCATGTATTACTGAAAGGTTGGTATGTCGCTTGATGGAAAAACGATTGACTTATCAGTAGCATTACTGGTTAGGTTCCCTTTCGACTCCATTGAATAGGTCGTTTACATAGGTCCTGGAACTTAGTCTAGAAGAACACCAATTTTGAGATGTATTTGCTGAAGATGCCATTTATTTTACCTGCTTGCCACCTGTTTTGAAATATAAGATTGAAACCATAGGTGACACTTCCCTCTAATTCTGATAGTGTGCAATTTTTTAATAGTATAACATAATTGACTGAGTCAATTTTTTACAGCTATTAATATCCACATATATATATAATTATATGTGAGACTATAAATCACCGAAGTCAACTGTCATACCTTCTTTTAAATTCATTCACACTAGATGCACTCACTATCCCTAAAGGCAAACTATTTCACTCACTCACAGCGAAAAACCTAGCTTTTATCACTTTTCTTGACTGTGCACAAACAACTTCCATGGATGCACCCGTGTTCTCTTCCACATAACGATATCCTGTAACATCCATTCAAAAGTTTATAGACTTCTATCATATCACCCTTCTTTCTCCTGTTAACCAGAGTCTGTAATCCACATACTCGCAATCTGCTCATAATCCAGATATAATCTTTGTAACCATTCTTCACCCCTTGGAATCCGGGAGACCAAATAATCCAGTGTGATCATATCAAAGCCTTATAAAGAGCCAAATGGCCTCCTTATCCTTAGTCAAGGTTCGCTTCAACGTCGCAATTATCCTCTGAGTTATATTTGCAATGTGACCTTTGAACTTCAAATTCCTATCCACCAATACTCCAAGATCCCTTGCCTCCTCAGTTTCTTGTTGCATAACCCGGACGGAACTTTAGTCATGCCAAATTGCATAACTTTACACTTACAAAATTATTTGAATAGGCAAACGAAAATGGCGGTCAGTTTAATGTTAGTAAGTGCTGAATATCAGTAATATCCCTGATTGCCCTGCCTTTCTTTGCATCATCGGCAAACAATTGCTCATCTGATGTTAGACCCTGACAGATGTCATTAATGTATAGATTGAACAATATTGGCCCAAGGACTGAACACTGGGGTACCTTAAATCTAGCAGATTCACACCCACTGTATACCAATTTTTGATATCTGCTTGTCAGCCATCCCCTGATCCAAGTCAAGAGTTTAGATTCCAATCGCATATTCTTAAGTTTATGCAACATTAAAAAAAATCCAAGAATCAAACATTATCAAAGTATATCCATTCCCTTTAGTATACCGATGCTACTCCTTGCAGAGTATATCTTGTTTGTCTGCCCATTTCTGTGAGTTCTTACCAACTTCCCTACCACATCAGATACACTGATAAGTCGGTAGTTCGACACGTCAAATTTTCTACCATCCTTGTACAATGGAACTATCATACATTCCTGAACTGAGACTCAAGTTATACAAACATGTGAAAGGCCTAGCCAATTCGGCTGATATTCCACCTGTCCCTATAGACAAATTCTTATATAAGTTTATAAAATTTTAGGCAAGCTTGTACGCTGTTAAGCTCGAGGAATCTGTACCGATTTTTATTGAAGAAGTTAACTGAATTTAGAAAATTAGTGAGTTGCTTCATTGCTAGGTCAAAGATTTTAGTTCTCTCAGAGAACTACTAAAACGGAGGTTGATTGATGTCACCGTTTTATAGATGGGTATAACTATTGCTTGTTTTAGGTCTGTTAGGAATTCACCATTTGAGAAAGATTTGTTTATATATGAAGGAGATATCTGGAGTGGTGTTTAGTATACAGTTACTTCATCATATCCTAGAGCCTTTTTTGGGGGGATGAAGTTTACAGTCTGCTGTCACAGTTTGTGAGCATTCATTTGATAATCGTTTGCCACAAAAGGCATCGCTATTTATAAAGAATGTGTTTATATTATTCACTGTAGTTTTCAGATCATTGTAATTAGGGGATGTTTACGTTGCTTAACCAGAAATCCAATCTGGAAGAATACTTCTTTTGCCTTTTTGATTCCGTTCTTCACAAGCTTGTTAGGTGATCTATATACTGTATATTCTCTTTCAGTCTGTGCATTTCCGATATTTTTGTTTCTTTTATAGAATTTCTAAAATTTAAATTTTAGAAATATTAGGCATTTCTTTTCTTGTTAATTCTGGATCAGTTCTTTATAATATAATTATTGCCTAGATAATCCAGTCACAACACACTTAAACAATTGCCAAATAGGTAATGCAGCAACTTGCTTTCGAAATCTGTTACTGAACTTCAAAGCAGTTAGCGTAAAGTTCACTTTGTTTTGATGTTTTAGAATTCTCGTATCTACGGAATGAATAATTTCGCAAGATGATTTATACATAGTTTTGAGTATCTGCCTGATATCCCACGAGAACCAGCAGCTGTTCTGTTATTGGAATCTTAATCAAATGCTGAATATACTATATACTAGCAATCGGATAGTTTGTTTTAATTATTGTGGTACCAAGGTAACTTTGATTTAAAGGTTTTCTTCAGCTGTAGGTCATCATGAAAATTTCAAAAGCGAACGTCATCAAAGCAATAGTTGACTATTATTCACCGTCTGATAGTGCCAACTGGAGTCAAGTCATGACTGTTTTCCGATGGTGGAAAAAGCGTAGTTTTCTTAACCCCCTTTTCATTTATTTGCTTCCCGGTAGAAATTACTTCTCCCCCAAAAAACGTTCTGTTGTTTCATTGCCCGCAAACATCGCGAAATATATCAACAGACGCTATATCCCCCCCCCCCACGTCTTGTTAGAATTGGGCATTCTCAGTTGTTTAAGAATTCGCTAGTATGTAGTACACCACTCTTGTCATCTACAACTGCGAACAAGGGTTTATCTAGAGACCTGAAACTAGTCGTATATACAGTGATATCAGCAGCATGATAAATGTATCCAGAGTAACAAAGGTAATGAAAGTTTAATCGAAATTATTACAAAAAACGTTTACCCATATATGAACTGCTGATATTGTATTCTCCCACAGTAAATATGAGAAGTTGACGTCAAAAAAAATTCTTATGATACATTCATTTCATTCTGGAAGTGTTAAGCATTGAATGAAACTTTCTTTACTCTTTACCTAATCAATTCTGTTTCTCTCAAAAGATGCGCCGTTGCCTTATTTTTTGAAATTACCCTCCAAGAATTGGACATGTGATGAGTAATATTTTACATTGTTCTGCATGGCGTGAAATATGTATTCAGTCATATCCGATGTTCCCAATTAATTGACTTATAAATGCTGATGGCCGGATTCTCGCTATCAACAATAACCTCATCAATGAGGCTTATTTCATGTGGGTGTTATCACTTGTAAATGTATGCGTATTTTTAAGTTGGAACAGTGCTTTGTAGTCCATGCACAAAACGAAAATCCAACAAGTACTTGTTATTAGCTTTGCTCTTTTTCTCAAAATTTTCCAAAACATTTCCTGGTGCAGGGTATTATCTGTAATAAGCATCTTTTCTTTAGGTCGTTTGCCTTCTTTCTTTTCATTCTTCTCTGTGACACAGGCACAAATAAATCACATTGTCAAATTTTGCCGATTTGCTCTACTTGAAAATGCCTGCTATAAATTGAAGTTTGCTCTATTTTTGTTTGAATATCATTGAACTGAAGTTCCTTTTCCCCTTAAGATATCATTTTATAGATAAAATGCAGCAATATCTCACCTGTTATGTCATGGTATTTTTGCTGATCCTTTCCACAAATTTATTTTTGTAACCATTTTTATTTATAGCCACTTCTGGCTAATATGACTCCCTTTTCTATCCCGAGCTTGTTGGTGCCAGGAAATTCCAATTGTTTTTCTTACATTGTCTGACTTTCTTCTTTCACGTGTTTCCACAGATCTGTTACCTTCATATGGCCGCCATGAGTCCTGGCCGTTTCCATTTCTTTTAATCTTATGTTTAGCAGACGTTCCATTTTTGATTAACCAAGTTTCTGATCCGTATATCATAACAGGCAATGCACATTGGCTGAACAGGCTTGTTCTGTTCTTTTTTTTTTTTTGACTTTAGCTATCCACTGACGCTTTCTTTGTGCAGAGAAACAAATGTCGAATTAAATCTTATACCCTCCCTTCCAAAAACTGCACTTCTTGCCAGCCAATATTTCTTAGAGTTCTAAAAAATATTTCACTTAGACTAAAGTGTTTGTTCATTCTCTTTCGATGTCTTTTTTTAAACTCAATCATAAGAACTGAAGACATTTAAATGATTAACATCGGCTTAACGTCTTGCTTGGAGGGATTCATATTATTTAGAATTTACCAGCTGTCAAATGTGAAAGTTTATTCTGATGAGATTGCAGTCTCAAGAATTACAAAATGGTTTCTGTTGAACATTAGAAAAACTTGAAATTATATATGCATTAAATTAACTGCCTTATTCATATTGCAGATACGTATGAAATTTATTACAAGTCAAATGTGCCACTACAGAACGTTTTGTGGTCGCTCCATATTTATCAGCAACTGCGAAGAGCTTAGTCTTAATGAAGATATCCTGAATCGAACACGAATTTTCATCCTTCATGAAACAGGCATCATTAATTTGCCAAACAAATTAAATATGCAATTTAATAATTGCACTTCGGTTTTGAATCTCAGATAAATCGTTAAGCGATATTGTTGCTATAGGGCAGTGTTTCTCAAAAATCCGCGTACCCCTAATTAATTAAAAACGAATAAATAATTTGAATTTATATGTTCATGTAAACAAAAAAATATTTACTTTTAATAGAACAAAATTTGGAGTAGGTTCCTCTTCATTTCCCGTCCATGAAAATCCACATTTCAAGTAATTCATATCATACTTACGAAGATTTTTCATCTTCTTCCTAGTTGGTTCTCTAGAGATGTCAGACGACACACCCTTATCAATTTCATTTGATCCAGATGCAATATTGGTTTTATAAATCCAATGATCCATACGTAAGAATTTGAAAGCTAAAAAAAATACCGTATTTACTCGAACATAACTCTAACTTTTTTCCCGAAATTTAAGCTAAAAAATCGTGGTGCGAGATATATGCGGGGATTTTCGGAAACTAAAGTTTTCAGAAAAAAAGTGAAAATGGTGCGACTCACCAAGAAGCTCCTACTCGCTATCACTACTTTTGGCATCGAGAACGGTTTCTTTGTGTGCATTGTCAAAGTCATCTATCCAAATAGCATCATCTTCTTTCCCATTATTTCAAGCAAAAATTACAGCTATCTACAAGACTTGAGATACGTAGAGCAGCGAAGAACTGCATATTATTGGTGCGGTATTAACAAAAGATCGTGCGAACCAAAGACAAATTAGCATTTCAACTCAACTATTAAAATGCTAATTCCCTTCAACCGAATTCCATAATATCTGAAACACATTCACTATTTATTTCTTAGTTTTAACACGTTAACGACCGGGTGGTGTCAAACAAAACCATATGTTCCACCGGCAACATATGGTTTTGATTGGTCTATACAGCTTCTGTTGGAGGGGGAATGTGATTCATTAGTTAGTGTAGTTTTTATCCCAGTTGTCTCTAATTGCACTGTTTGTTGAAAAATATGACTCCTTTAATTGTGCATAGCCGAAAATTGCCACGTAAGCCAAAACGACCTTTCGCGTACCCCCGGGGGATACGCATACCACACTTTGAGATACACTGCTATAGGGCAGCGTCGGGTTCAGTTGTTTACCATCGTGCAAATTAAGAATTTATAAAGGTGTTTGCCTTTTGGCCTCGTGGTTATCGCAGCCTAACACGACAACGCTCCTCTGAGCTGCCCCTTCATTAGTGAGCCTCACCTTTGGGATGGCGATACGTTTCTCATTATCAGTAGTCTTTTGTTCATTTACGTATTGAGGCGACTGCCGATATATGCATTCAAGGTCCCCTGTGCGGATTCATTTTCGCCTACTGCTCCTCTAATCACCGTCTTCCGCTGCATGAATTACGCAGACACAGAGAAGATGCAACGGATCCCTAAATATATCAGGTAAGACAGAATACGAAGCCAAATATTCGAAAATATGACACCAGTCAAACAGATGTTATATATATGAGAATACCTCGAGCTAACAAGAGTCCTTGATTTCAATTTTAGCCTACTTTTATTGAATAGTATATCTTCTTCCCCCTAGCATATACATACAAGATTTTGTATTATTTTGGTGTGACGAATACAAAATGTGGAATAGTTAATTTGTCTATAACATATGAATCAAACGAAGTCTGTTGGCTTCAATACTGGAAAGATGGTCGATGTTTTAAGCATTTAGGTGAAATGACAAACTTATGAGCTCTTTCTAGAACATTTAATTCATCTTCTGTTAGTGGACAGCTAGATAAGTTGACAACTCATTTTTCGGTCGGTAATAATTTGTTGGTAATTTGTTCTTAGGCCGATTTAGCAAATTAAGATTTTTTTTATGTAGATTGATAAAAATATTAAATGATTTAATCCCCGAATTTTTTGAGACACTAATAATCACTTGTAGCAATTCTTGACAATTTTTAAATTATTTGTTGTCAATTCATGTTTAGAAACTCTTAACTGATTAACTTGCTTTCTTCGTTTCGAAATAGCCAAAATAATCTATTATTCCAAACCTTTGGCCTTAAATATCCCACCGTCAGAAGTGAAAGCTCTTACCTCCTTAAAATGTAATAAAAACATAATCACCAGAGCCGACAAGGGAAATACCGCTGTTGTTCTAGATATCATATGACCGAAAAATGAATTGACTACTCCGAGATACGTCAAACTTGAGCATAATCCTACAAAAAAGACAGCTCAAGTTATTTGATGAAACCCCTTCCTTAGGTGAAAAAACAATAAAAATAAACTCAGGACTTTCCACGCTAGGCCTGCTAGAATAAATATACGGTTTACCTAAGCTTCACAAGAACAACGTTCCACTCCGATCCGTCGTGGATTTTATTAGCACCCTTCTCCGTCCTAAGGACGGAGAAGGGTGCTATTAGAATACACAACATAGGCTACTCAGCCTCATCAATTAAAAATTCAACAGACTTTAACATACGGACCACTACCCACCTGATCATGCCAAATCAGATACAGATTGCAATGTGTAGGTAATCCGCATATTTAATTTCATTTGATAATTACTTTCGGATCATTTTTGTCTAGTAAGGCCATCACATTATTAGTTCTTAGTGTTAGCAAATGAGATCCTGCAAACTGTTTTGTTTAATCTAACCATCAAGCTATATACATCAATAGATTCATGATAGAAGACATCACATTTAAATCCGTTCCTCATCGTATTAAAAGAATCAGTCAACAGTGACTGCGACAGAGGTATAGCATTTCGAGTAATGTCTCTTCATTTGATAAGCTTAAAATTAAGTGTTTTTATATTATTATAATAGGATCTAATCAATTCCCTTACTATATAATCGAATCAATGGTCTTGGTTGTTTTCATACTAAACAGAAAACAGCTCTATGATATTAACTTTGTTGTGTTATGTGCATCAGTAGATAACCAAACTGAAATATAAACTTCCTGGTTTCTAAGATAATTCTTGCGTATTGTTAAAAATCACCGCCCATCTTTAGATATCAAAATTTCACGCAAAAATAAAAGACATACGAATTAGTTTCGGCATTGTCTTCCTCTTCCCTCATATTCCCCATAAGGAAATGGTAGACTTGTTAACTCAAAAATTTCCATCTGATATTGTTTAATTATTCAAATTTATTACGTCCGGTTACTTCTCTTGGAAAGAGAAAAATTTACAAGCAAGAGGAAGGAACAGCAATGGGATCTCCCTTTTCACGAAACTTAGCCAACCTGTTTCTAGAATACCTTGAAGAAAACATTCTCACGTTTAAACCCAAACCAGAAATATGGCTGCAATATGTTGACATCTCTCTCTCTCTGGGGTCATTCTGAACAAGAATTTCACCTGCTTCTAGATAAAATAAACCATCGCATCAAATTCACGCTAGAAAACGAATCTTCACAGGGTATCTCCTTTCTGCATTTACACATCCGAAGAAAGAAGTGGAGATGAAACCATCTTCTTGTCTATTGCAAGTCGACGTTTTCAGGTTGCTACATTCACATTCTTCTGCTCATCATCCATCTCAAAAATTTGGCATCATTAAATCATTAGTAACCAGAGCACACAGATTCTGCTCCTCTGAAGAATCTCTAAACTAAGAATTGGAAATAGAGCCATACTAAATGGATATAATCTTTAAACAACTCAAAAAAAAAAAAAAAACATCAGTCACTTGCCCACATATAAACCTAGACAAGAACAAGCCCATAGGATTCCCATACGTTATGTGAAAGGCATCTCCGAACGTTTTTCAATAATTATGAAGAAATACATACAAACCAATCAACCAGATCTATAACTACTTGCCTTCTTCTAACTATACAAACTCTCTCTTCTGATGATATCTTCAAAGAATAGAATAACTTGTTTTCTTTAACTATCGACTTGAAGATCACTAGATTAACTTCCCAAGACTTGCATATGCAAGCAATAATGAAGAAAGAAAGAAAAAAAAACAGCAATTTTTTATTATTTATCTCCTATTAATACTAAACTGCATATTAAAAAAAAATATAGTAACTTATGCTCTTTTAAATGCTAAAGTCTGCATAAAATAAGAATCATAGATATCTAAGCACGAAGAGAACTCTAACGAGCCGAGTTGTGTTATGGTATCCACTGAGGTTTAAACGCTTTAGCTGCAGTGAGGGCACTACTTTACTATGAATTGTCAACAATATTAAATTTGTTGAAAATAGTTCAAAATCTGTAAAAGTTTGCATACGTGTTAATAAAATCTTTTTGTCATAGTGATTATATTATACGATCCAAAAATGCTAACCCATCATTATGACGATTCCAGTTACCAAAACCGTTTTAATTTTTGTAACCCGTGTTATTCGGTCATTTGGTGGTAGTGTATGTATATATATATCAGAATTTTAGATTCAATATATGACTTTAAATTTATTATTAGGAAGCAAGTCAAATGATATATCGGTTAATGTTGTTGGTCAAGAAGAATATCCCTTTGGATTACTTTGTTTCAGAGGCAGAATGCATAAATAACTCTGTCCATGTACATTTCAAAATAAATGTTTTTTCTTTGACATGAGACTGGAAAACATTTTCAGTGACAGCAAGGTAATCAAAAGTATGTAATCTGGGTTGTGCTTATTTTAACACATACCCTACTAACGTATTGAAAGCACGTACATGACACGTACAGCCACAAGCCTCCACTTTGATGTTTACATCAGGTATCTTTCAGCTAGCAACGGCTATGTGCTTCCTTCGGTACGTCCCTCGAATAAGAATCAGAGTGAATAAAATCTGAATTTAAAAAAAAAAAAAAAAAAAACGGATGGTCAAATACCGGAGAAAGAATGCGCAGTATTTCCTTAGACCCGTTGTCTACAAAGGCGTCCATCTATGAGTAATTTTTCTGCTATATCACTGCTACTTAACAGTAGCCAGGTTACAGCAATATTTGGTAAAACAACGGCATTGTAATTAGCATAATTGTTACATCATGTTTTCCTATTCCACTCCAAATTCCAAGCCTTGGTTTTCAAAAAAGTGTGCCAATGCTGTAAAAGAAAAAAACTTCTGCTTACCACAACTGGCTCAAGACCAAAACTCGAGCTTCCCTCTTCCTTCTGCACCACTTGTAAAAGAATCATCACTAAGTCAGACTATGAAAGAACCAAATGACAATTACTCGTGTGCAACTTCTGTCAGGTTTCCACCAGAATGATAGGTACTGTAGTGTCATCAGTCTTCTCTTGCAAGTTACTGCATTGATAATCCAGACAAAATTCCCTCTGCTCCATACATGTCTCCCGACGTCCGTGCGGTTAGCCTAGTGGCTTTGCAACCTGGTGAAGGAGTGTTCTGGATTCGATTCCCGTCGTCGACGTGAGGAACTTAAGCATCTTCCCTAGCCAAGTTAGTCGGTCTTGGACAGCAGGTTTTTTTCCCAGTTTATCCGGGGTTTTTCATCCCACAAACCGGCCTCGTGAACACACACGGATCTACAGCTATAAAAATACTTAACCCCCATGAGGGGGCTCAACTCGCCCCAATAGGGAAGAAACTCCATATAAATGTCTCCCGACAAAACGAAATCTGAAGAATCCTTAACTGAACACAAACAATGCATCTGGTCCTAATGGTATCCCACCTATTGTATTAAAATTTTATGCCCAAGAACTAATATCTATCCTGTACCGCCTCTTCCATAAATATCCTATTCAAGTGGCATCTACCCTCCAATTACTGTCACTTCTGTTCTCTCAAAAATTATGGAGGTCATCACTAACCAACGTTTGAACCATCTAGAGACATACAAACTAATCTGTGACCAGCAGTATGGATTCCACCACATTTCAACTATAGCTTTGCAATCGCCAAAAAAAAAATTGTACTTTTTCGCACAAGATACTTCCTACCTGCTAACTCTATGTAAATCCGCCGATCCATGCCATGGAATATTGCTCCCATATTTAGGGTGGTCCATCAAACTCCTCGCTAGGATTGCTCAATTCTACCCAAAAGAGGGAAGTTCGGCTAATTAATGATCCCTCTCTCATCGACGTTCAGTTTCTGTCAGTTCTACCGATACTTTCATGGACAGTGCTCTGGTGAATTGGCCACTATTATTCCTTCAGAATCATTAAAACAAGAGCTACTGCTAACAACACCCTTTTACAGTCCATCTTAAAATTAACCGAACCAACTTTACTGTCTCCTATTTTATTCTGTCTACTTCTTTCCTTTGGAACATTTTCCCCTCTCTGCCTTCCTCAACGATTACAATCCTCAGCTGTTCAAGCAAAATGTAAACAGATTCCTCTTGCCCACACACTGCACTAAGGTACTATAGGTCTTGTCGCCAATCGTGTGTGGACCAGATGTAACAAAAGTGGCTTACATTCGAAACCTGATATTGTAAGAATCTTTCCATTTGGTCAGCAAGTGTGCAATCGGATATATTAATCTGCAGCCTATACGAGTCCCTACTCACGAACTATTCTTTGAATACCAAGTTCTTTGATAACGTTTTCTGCGTGCACAGGAAGTTGTTCACACCCCCCCCCTCCTCATATGCGCGATGTCTCTGGAGGTTGGTTAGTTCCAGAACGATGCTCAAGTTGTGACAACAGTGATTTATCTTCTTGAGCAGTCGTTATGATACTACGGTTTAATGGCCCTGAATACCACCACATATTCTGCAATAGTTTTAAATTCTATTACAATATGATACTACGGTTTAATGGCCCTGGATACCACCACATATTCTGCAATAGTTTTAAATTCTATTACAATAAAAAAAATAATTAGTCCGTAAAGAAAACGGTATTGGATTCTTTAAAATATCAGCTCATATTACTTTTACAACGTTGATATTTCTATTCAAAATTCTTCTTTGAAAAAAGGGATTGGACAAGCTTCTCTATTCTTCAAACTGCGCTATTAATATTAATTAAAATCTTCTCTCTTTCAAATTAATATTAAACAAGGATGCTTTATGCATTTTATCATGTAAACATTTTTAACGGTAGAACATTTTGGAATTTGTGTAGTAATGTGATTTTTCGTAGGAAAGGAATTGCACTCAATTTGATATTATCCGAGCAAGAAAACTTTACATATTTGCGTGGTTAACATCAATCTATAAATAGGATTTAGTTTGATCTCCCTCAACAAAAGAACTTGGCAAAATATTCCCGTTGGGATGTCAATGATCTTGTGTAGTAACGAAGAAGCAAGAAAGGCACCTCATAACTTAACTTTAACATGGGAGGGGGGGGAAGTTTAATGATTTCTCGTTTGTTTGAATACGCTGTTCGAACAGTTTAAGATAAATTAGCTGTTTAGCTGATAAATAATTACTTTTCTATGGCTATGAGCGGATTAAAAGGTTAATTCTATCAAAGTATTCACTTTGAAATTAATTTGCTTTTTTACTACTACTGGATTAAGTACGGTTTATCGATCAAGGTACTCTTTCATGAGACTTTTTTTAAAAAACAGTTTGGCACCATTGATGTTTTAAGTCTGGAGTGCTCAAATTACATTTGCACACTCACATTTTTATTTCTCGCCTCTTCACGGTTAGTTTGCACTTAAAAACTGCGCAACATTTCCGCTTCTCTTATTTCTAATCATAATTCCATGAAAGAACTGTGCGCTTGGTACTGCGACTGGAAAATTTAATTTCAATGCCATAAAAAAAAGTCTGAAAGCGAATGGTCGTTTATTTCTTATGAAATCATCTTGAAACGAATCTAACAGCAGCAGTGACATTGGGCGATTTGCTCTGGGCTCATTCTTCGGAAAACTGAAGACCGCACATCACAGGATTTCCTTTTGTTCACCAGACCACTCGAGTTAAGTTAGGTGTTGTCATTTCAATTTCATTACGAACTTGACTCCAACATTCATTTAACTCCATCAAAAGCTTCATTAGTAGACAGCTCCTAATTAATACCTTCGCACAAGGATGGTTAAACACGTGAATAATCGATACACAGTGCCAATTCAGAGAAGACTACACTTCCGTTTCTACTATTCTGCTCCTAACTCGGTGTTTCTGAGAATTAATATCTGTCTGACTGTAGTTTGTGAGAGACAAGGGTGGCCGACATTGGCAGTGTTCCAGGTATTGTTCTCTAATGTAAGAACCTTTATTAATAGTTTATCTACAGAACCTTCGAGACCCTCCACATTTAATTCATTTGAACTAGACAGCCTCTAATGTGTAAATGGTCACTCAGAAGAATATTTCTGTTGTTTTATATTGCGGTCCAATTCTTTCATCATTTGATTTTAAAGTTTCTTCAAATTGATACCAAAAGCAAAGCTCAGTTTGACCAGTCGTAATTGCCATGTTATTATTTTTTTAATAAATAAAGCTTTTTACAGTAAGTATTTTGATGTATATATCAGAAATAATGACAGACAGCGGGGTAAAATGTTATATTTTATTTAGTCTTGTCTAGAATGTCTTGCAAGCACAATTTCAGAAAATACATGACACGGAATTAACACACCAGTACAAAGTGATAAGAATATGTAGAAAACAATGCTTCTTCTCAATTAAGGATAATATCTATATGTATCTATGGCATTAAAACACAGTTTGATATCTAAAGATGGGCGCTGATTTTTAACAATACGCAAGAATTATCTTAGAAACCAGGAAGTTTATATTTCAGTTTGATTATCTACCGATGCACATAACACAACAAAGTTAATATCATAGAGCTGTTTAGTATGAAAACAACCAAGACCATTGATTCGATTATATAGTAAGGGAATTGATTAGATCCTATTATAATAATATAAAAACACTTAAAATTAAGCATATCAAATGAAGAGACATTACTCGAAATGCTATACCTCTGTCGCAGTCACTATTGATTGATTCTTTTAATACGATGAGGAACGGATTTAAATGTGGTGTCTTCTATCATGAATCTATTGATGTATATAGCTTGATGGTTAGGTTAAACAAAACAGTTTGCGGGATCTCATCCGGAGATGTTTCTGGGTTGCTACTTGAAAAGGGAACACTAAGAACTAATAATGTGATGGCCTTACTAGACAAAAATGATCCGAAAGTAATTATCAAATGAAATTAAATATGCGGATTACCTACACATTGCAATCTGTATCTGATTTGGAATGATCAGGTGGGTAGTGGTCCGTATGTTAAAGTACTGTGATTATAATATATATCGCTCTTTAACTTATATATATATGCATTGGAATACAAGGGAATTCACTATTCTAAAAGAGGGGTACATTGGGATTTTTAATTTGGCTTGATTTCAGAAATAAGTATAAGAATAGTTAGATTCCTCAGCATGTCATTCACATTAAAAAAAACTCTACAATTATGTTCGCATCGCAATTATATTTTTATTAAATATATAACTATTTTAATTATATGGCAAATGTCAGACGTTACGAACTCGCATTATAGACTGCGATGTAAATCCACCCACTCTACCTTTAATGACCAAATAAGTCCGCTTGAAATTATCTCACAAAAAGTATGATTTCGAAAGTCTACTGCATTATTGAGAAATTCCCTTCCGTGGATTATTACGGGACAGTGAACTTAGCGACCTAGTTCTCTATTACTGAGAAATATTGTCGTCGAATAAGGCAATTTCGCTGAATTTACTTGTGATCCGAATGTATAATCTATTAATAGTGCTTGCTGAGTGTCCACACAAGCGAGGGAATAAATTCTTGTACAACAACTATCGCAATTTTCGTTATTTATTAGGATTCTCGTTCGCTGGCTGTGGTAGTACGTCTCCTGTCGTGAATGCACAATTGTGATTTACTGAAGGTTGTCAATAGCAATTATAGAGGTGAATTCAGTCAGAACAGGATTGGATTTAAATGAACGAATCCCTTCGAACCTATCGTGCAACATTAAAGTATTCTTGAATGAAATATTCATCAGGATTTAGAAGTTAAATGCTTTACAAGTTTCAGTTGGGTTAAATTTTGATACAATATGAGTATGCGAGTCGGTTTCATAATGTTTGTTGGAATAAAATAGGTTTTAATAAGTAATGGTGTTTCAAGAAAATTGACTGTGTTGTTCTTTAGAACTGTTTGCTTATTGAATTTAAATTTTCAACTTTGTGCTACAGTTATGAATTGATTTTAATTGTCTTTCTTTTCTCTTCGTGTATTTCTCAGAAAGAACGAATGACAGACGACTCTTTTAGTGTTTGAAGCGTTTTGATGAATGATTTAAAATAACTTTTCAAGTACGGGATTTCAATATAAAACAACATTACGACAGGGACCTTTTCAATTCGCAATAAAGGAAGAAGTTCCATCTAGCTAATAACAGAGCTTAGATTAGCCTTAACGTGCATTCTCTAAGAGTTCAAGTGCCTGGCAAAATGTTCTTTATTTCCCAGTGCATCTGCCATCTAACTAGAAATGAACAGGTAGACGAGTTCTACCTGTTCATTTCATTCTGATCGAGCACTTACTTTAACAAACATTATTATATGATACATGGTATATTAAATGCAGTAAGTTGGAACGTTACTAGTCTGGTGTGCTGCCACAAGTAGAGCTTCTAAAGATAGATGTGGTTAATATTTTTGTAACAGAGAAAGAGTCATTGCAGTACCAAAACAGAGACGTTCTGAATGTTGATTAGTCTTCAAACCAGCACAAAGTCACTGATGGGAATACAGAACACCACTGTCACATGACACACGACTGCCTCGAAGCAGTAGTTCCTTTCCTTGCCGAAGGAAGCGGTGGAAATTCAAGAGGGCGACGATTGGGCGGTCACGTTGGATCACAGATACAAAACTCTGTACACAAGGTGGCTGACATACACACACACAGATTTAATCGATGAGTGGAGCCCTGAGAGTCTAAGATGTCGACACTCGTTTCTGTCGTCCATCAGAAACGCTCCCACGGAGGTTCAGTGAAAACTTTCCTGGGTTTTCACTGGGAAAAGACGAGGTACGCCTGAAAAAATAAAAAGATAAGCTTGCAATCTAAATTGATGTAGCTACACAGTTAAAATATTTCTAGAGAAACTAACAACACGTATTATCTTAAGGGGTGATTTTAAACGAACATTTAAGACGTTGTTTTACCCTCATAAGTTTTATATGCGTAACAGAGTATCACTCGGCAAATCATACAGTTGCCAACCACTTAAAACAACCTCGTCGTTGCGTTGCTTTTTTTTTCGTCGATAAACGAACTTCTCGCATAAAGAATCGTTTACAGCTGAATGAGCAAGTATGCGAAAGAAATGAAAATCTTTTAAATTGTATATCGATAAATTCCCAGACTTCATTTAGAACATTTTTGTCCATAAATGGATTATGTGCACGTAATTAATAAAGAACCATTAAGTTTGTAATATAAATTTTGTTTTCAAGTGCTTAGTAACCTAATAGGTGCTTATGGATGTAAGCATTCCTACGTTTTGCAAGTACGGTTTGGTTAAACACCTATTAGTTCACTTTATGAAACCGTATGCACTAACTCCCTTCTGGCCATATTGATTTTGGTGAAATTTGGAATTTATGATATTCAATCTTTTCAGAGTCTAATACATTTTTTTTTTACTTGGCTTTCTCGTGTCCGCATGTAAGGAAAAATTCCATTCTAGACATACTTTTATTGTTGTTTATTTTCAAACTGCTTTACACGATGATTCACGATTGGTGAATCGAAGCATTTGTAATTAATACATCTTAATTAAATATTTTTACTATTTTCAACTGAGTCTACGTGTTATTCAGAATTATTAAACGTAATCTTCGTAAAAACTATTTAAGTGAACTTTCACTTTAAGTGGTTTCAACGCATAATGATAATGAATTCACAAAGTATGCCGAGAAGAATGCTTTAAATGAAATTTGAGGGGAAGATCGCGGGAAAAGTGAGCAACATCAGATAAAAGACGATTTGGGAAAAACAAAAATTCCACTGGAACAATGAGAAGCTTCGATCTACCTGACCGTGATAATTTCTCTTGTAGCAGCTGCAGGCAGAACAATTCATGAAAATGAAACGAGCCTACAATTCGGGCTAAAATCTAATGAGCGGTGATGCACTTGATCAGTTAAATCGGAAACAGTGTAGGAGCCAGAACCATTGGCAGGATTACGCTTCTCCTCAAAGCAACACTATTTGGCTGTCTTTAAATTCAAGAAAATATGTATAATAAAAAAAAGTGTTTTTGTGGTTGTGATGCGATTTTGTCGTCCTTCAAACTTTGACGCTCCCGGTCATTGCCTTAGTTTCTTATCGGGTTACAACGCCGGCCCTTGCAGTAGCAATTCGTAAAAGATTGCTGACGTTAGCAGATCATAACGTGTGTACATCAGAGTGATTTCTTTACATCTTCTGTAACAAATGTTTCACGTCCGTAACAGGATGCGCAACGCTTGTGATGAAAACGAAGAATGACTGTTCTCGGAGAGATTACATATATTACACCATACGGCTTAAGATGGAAGGAGGTGTCCAGAATTGCTGAACAACTATAAAAGCACTGTACTGTAAAGGCATTGGAAGTCGTTTGAACAGCTTTAAATAAGTTTGTTGTTTGTTCAGTTAATTAAAAAAAAAATCGATATGATGTATACAAGTATTGTTAAGTTGATAAAATGATATTGTGTTTTAAGAAAGAAACAGCAATATTTGTGGTCTCCCCGTTATTCCTAGCCGGGCAGCGATTTTAAATTCACAGATAGAAAGTTTCTCATTTAGAAGCAACAAGACGTGCATACTTTCTTCCATCGTTGAAATTAAAACGCCTGTAGATTTTCATATATATATATATATGTATATATATACATATATATACCGGGTACATTATATAGATTTAAAGCAAACCAATAAGTCTGATAGACAGAATAAAGCCAGATTTCTCCCTCGAAGCTATGATCATCATGTAAAAATTGTCATACTTCGGACATATTATGCGAGCAAATGATAGTCTGGAGAAGATGATGATGCTTGCTAAAGTTGATAGAAGCAGGAGAAGAGGAAGACCAAGAATTAGATGGGTGGATGGAGTTAAAGAAACAACTGGAGTGCGCTTGGAAATTCTGAAAGACATGGTCAGGGACAGATCTGAATGGAGAATGTATCTTCATAGGATCACCAGGAGTCGAAAATGACTCGATGGAACATAACAAAACATGAAACAGACATGACGTGGAAAAGGATCTTCATCTTTGCACTGCTGATAAATGTATTCGACCTACCATTACTGAACTTCTCTTTGCTGTTAGTGACGTCATTTACACAGTCGCAGATCACAGTATGCTATACTATGATAAGAAGCAAAAAGATGATAGTGATGGATAAAGAATACATAGTGCTATATATACAAATGGGGCAGTCGTACCTTGGCTTGTGACTGCGCTATTTGTATAGAATTAGCGCAGTCATATATATTAATGCATTTTGATTAAGAATTCATTTGCCTAACAGCTGAATTTAACTGTTGATCCTCAGACTTCATGAGGTTTCTTTCTACCTAGTCACTGATGAGAAGAAACAGTTCGAAACGAATGTTTAGAATAAAATATTTGATGTTTCTTTCAAACAAGCGTTATATTTGAAGTGACTGAATAATTTCTGCATTCTGAAAATGTACTAATTTAAAATATTACCGATAACCTAAAGGAATTAAAAAGGAGAAAACGGAATGCACAAAACCTCCTAGACAGAACTATACCTTTTAATCCATACAAAAATATTGTTTCTATAAACTATCACTTCGACCTCAGTTGTACTTTAAAAGATAAAAATACTTAATAAGTTTTGAAAACCTTTAACTACATTTTCACATGTTTAGAAGTCTTAAAAAGGTTTGAACAACATGAAACAAAGAACATTTGAAAGACTGTCACACATATTTACTAAATGTTCTCGTCTATTTTTTTAGACTATTGTTGATGACTGGCATGCTTCCAACTGCGTTTAAGAACGCTGTACTAATTCATTCTTAAAAAAATATTTGCAAACACGAAAACTTACTTTTTACTGAAACTTTTAGTACAAATGTTTTCTTTTCTAAGAAAGAGTTTGGCTTTCCAGCCAGGTGGTGAAAATACTTCAGTGAAGTTCAATGAAAAGTCAATTTATACGGTGCGAGATCAATATGAAGTAATTTTACCAACGGATATGTTTGCATGGCAATCCATAAAATTCCAGTAAAAATTTTCTTTACGCCATACGAATATAAGGAAATGATCTTAGGTAGCCATTTAAAATCTGCATCTTAAGCAGGAAGGACGAACAAGAGAAGTGTCCTTAAGTTAAAGAAGCTCCTCCCGAATTGTTTATAACAACTTAAAATCATTAAGTGAAATTAGCACCTTCCTTAACAGCACTGAAACAATCTTCTCCATAAATGTGAAAACTTAAGAACTGCTTCAAACACAATAGCCATATTGCACGTATTAATTCAACAAGAGCAAAACGTGGCAGTAGAATATATTACATAGATCAACTTGTAAGAATCAACTTTTGTTTCTAAAATTATTGGAGTTTCAGAAGAATTTAAAAGAACTATATACCTCACTGATGTAGCTACAATAAGACTAAGGAAAATTTAAGTATCTTTGCAAAACCTTTTAAACAAACAATTCTCCAGCCCTCATCTGAGCTGCAAACACGGCAATGATGTGCTTATAGGTTCCTCGACCTAATGTGTATGGGATCAATATTAATAAAATGTATATCAGTTATTTGTTGATGAAGGTTTGTCTAGCTCAGTGGAAGGGATGTTTGCATCGACAGCACAATGCAATGAAGAATGAAGTTCAATTCTGGCTAATTTCAACGCTGCTACAACTTTTCTCTAAGCCTTTCTTCGCACTTTTTCCGAGTTAGTCGACCTATGGCACCGATAGGCATTTTTTTTTTTTTTCTCCCAGGAATTCGCGATTTTCTAATAAAAACCCGATATTAGCTGCAACCTGAGCGGTTGCGGAACTAATATAATTTTGTTCTGTGCTCTTGTGTTTAAAGTAAAAGCTGGATATATTCATAAAGATCGTAGAATATCAAATAGAATAAATAGAGGTCAGCATCGATGCATGTCTTTGTGGAAGCAGCCTAAAGAAAACTGCAATCTTGAAAGACTACCAGTCACGAAACCTAACCTTTAAGTTTTAAACCTAAGTTTTAAACTTTCCCTTTACTGTACCCAGACGTCATTTAGCTTTTCTTGGAGTTAGTTCAGCTAAGAAGATGTGGTCTGATTAGCTTTGAAGGCTAGGTGGATTGTCAAGCAGTCCACTAAGATGAGCTTTCTAGAACGACGTTGGCCTTCGGAATAAGTAAATATCTTTAGTCATGAATTTTTTGATCCCGCCAAATTCATTGATTGTTCTTCATACCATCCACCTACACGTCGAAGTTCCACCTCATGAATTAAAATTCTCAACAATAGTTTTGGCCAAGCTCATTCTAAACAAACAAAAATTGCAAATATGCCAGCAAAGGTTGATCGATTGGTAGAGCCTCTGCTACTAAAGGCTCACGTAAAAAGTTAAGCAAGTTTGAGCGCAGTTAGTAGTTGGAAGGATCAATCATTCGATACTGTTGGTGCACACTCCCTCGATGAGTCTTTGAACTCCTTGGAGGTGCCAAATAATAATATCACGTTTAATCTTTACAGCAGGGATACGTAATCCTTTGTTCGTCAGGCGATTAATGCACAAAGGTTTCTGATTATTAGTGTCTGGAATTAACGAAAAAATATTCATATTTCATTTTGATTAATCCTTCGATTTGGTACAGAACAGATATTATGGATACAACAAAAAGAATTTCTCCCAAAATTGTGTAAAGTACTATACGCAAACTTGTCAAATGAACAGGATTAAAATGAAACCAAGTGGATAGTTTTAAAGGAAAGAACTGTTAAACACAATTTTCGTTACAGGACATAAATTTTTCTATGCATTATTTATGTTGCACTTATGACACAGAAATACATGTACTTACAGCTTCTGCTGTTTAATTTCCGATCACGAGTGGCTTAGCTTCTTCGTGAGACGTTGGTAAGTTTTATGGATCCTGCAGTGGCAGATGGACACTACTGTCACCACAATCAGACACGCGCCAGTCAGGGAAGCTGATGCTATGTATATGTTGTGAAGATGGTCCAGAGATACATTTGCCGGTCCAACGGTTGCCTCTTCGTCAGATGCTTGAAGATCGTTCAATGTTTGGGGAAGAGGCTTCGGTGGGTACAGGGGCTCTGCAGAGAGATATAACATGGATTTAATACATAATTTTTTTATTAATACTCGTATTATAACCCAAAATGCATTCGGTATAAGTTTCCAACGGTATAATGCTGTTTTATCAGAACGACTGCAAATATTTTAACAGCACAGTTTTGGACGTATCCAACTCGAAACAAAAATGCAAATGGAATCACCGCCAGGCTTTGATTGAGATTAAGGGCAAGACGACGGATACCACTTTTCTATGCCTTTTCAAATCGTCTGTGAAATCTTACGTTAAGATATACCGAGGGAAAAGGTCCTCATTTTGTAAAATAGTGTTTCTGAAGGGGACGAAAGAAAAAAAAATAGCAATCTCACCAGCCAGTAGGAAGATAATGAACACACATTATATAACAAATGGGAAAATACACACTTAAAATCATACATTTTATATCACCATGTTTCATATGTCATCCAACAGGAACTAGAAACTCTCGAGCCTCGCATATTCCTCCTTTGATTTCCTCTTTCCTATTTAATAATTGAATCATAGTAAAAAAGTGTGGTGAACCTTTACGAATTTAATATTGGTATATAGGAAATTATAGAGGGCCAGTTATGGAAAAACCTGAATAAAGAAGTCCTTTAGGGGCCGATTACTAACGATTTTTTCCCCACAGCCATTCTGGTTGGTCGAATGGATGTCGACTCAGCTCTTCAATCAACTGGTCGTGGGTTCCTATTCTACTATGAACATTTATGTTTGGGAATGTCTTTTAGGTGGGAGATGCATTTCGTCGCACGGTGTGAGTCCACCACTCAGCTTATCAGAGAAATGAAATGGCTAGGAAATAGTTCAATGATTGGTCTTTGGAGGAGCTTCTGTATATAAAAAAATAGCCAATCACAGTGCCAATGCACTACACATTTCTATGGATGGGAGTCGCATAAAAATAGTTCTATCGTTACATCAGCTAAATTGTTTCCTTAAAGCGATTTGTTTGTGATTAGCTTAGTAATTAGTTCAATGAACACCCCCTCCCCGACAACGATACATTCAAACGCCGACATTGATTCAGACAGTCGTATTACCGAATTAGATTAAGCAAGATATTTATTGGGATTCGGTCAAAAAATAAATTTAAGGATATTGAAACACGAACCTTCACTAACACATTTTCTTTTCAGCAATTTCAATAAACTAATCAGGGCGTTCAAAAAAAGTTAGTGTTTCCTTTCAATAATAAAATATTCGTCTGCGGTTTGCTTCGAAACAAATCTTAGAGATAATCGAAATGAACTTAATGCAGTATCAAAAAACGCTTCTGATGGTTAACTGCACAATTTTCATATCACGAAGGGTTCGTTTATGCTGCCACCTCTCTAAAATAATCTCATTACACGTTACTTCACCCACCTATCATCATAACGCAATTTAGACACTTTGCGCCATCATAAGTAAACTCAGATAATTGATGAAAATATTTAGCTGATAGCACTTATTTAATAAACCGGGAGTAGGCGTGCAAGTTTTATTTATCAAACAAATGCGAAATTGCTGTTTTCGATAACAATACTTTCCCTTTTGGTAACAATTAATTCAAATGTAATTTTCAAGAGGATCTCGTGAATGTCTGAAAAATGAGCATTAAATTAAATAATGTTAATATAATCTCACATTCAGAAGTATACTCAGCTTCGAAAATACGTAGTCGCTCTTTACAAATAATTATAACGCATTTCATCACACGAATATAGTGCATAAGAATTCTAAGTAATTATTTTTTCTGATATGTTTTTAATGGAAGAATTCATCGTTTATATTTCAGTTACATTTTAGCATCTTTTGGTCTGTGGCTTCCCTTAGTTGAGGAAAACGTTTGAAAAAACTTAAGATAATTGCAAAAGTTTTGTAATTATGGTATGTAATTCCTTAGTATAAAACAATATCGTTTTATTCTTAGAGTACCACCGATGCCTTTAAAAAAACATGCATGGAAACAACACCTTTGCATTGTCAAAATAAGTTATGTAATCAACAGAATTCGACTGATTTATTTAAATTAATAAGCCAGCCAATGACATTAAATTATTACTTTAATGTCATTGGCTGGCTTTTTACTCAAGAATTCTTAGGGCATTACAGATGTATTTTAGAAACAAATATATGCAGAATAATAGAGGAAGAAAATTCGCACATACCTTTTTTGTATGTTGTTGGCTGTCTTCTTTCTGCGATGTGCATACTTTTGCTGTTCGGGTGTTAAAAGAGGGGGGGGTTCAGGCAATGTGGGAGAATTAATTTTTAAAAAACCCGTTATTTTTTATATAATATATACATATTATTGTTAAGGATGCTTTTTGGAGCGGGGTCAGAGAGAAAACAGGAATGGAATTTTTTTCTTTGAGTTAGGATTTATGGGAAAAGGGGGCAAGGGAAAGGTTAATGGCGTGCGAGCAGTTTCTACAGTGCATCGCCGAAACTCATGGGGGGAAGTGGGTGCTATGTCATGTCGGTTGGTGTTTCTGCCTTTGAAGTGGTTGTATTATCGCCTATTGGTCGGAGTTGTGACCTAATTTTTATGTTATGGAGCTTCCAACAGTCAGAGATTATGTAGTATCGGTGGAGGTTGATTGAGTTTTCGTCACATTTTATGGCTATCGTTTCCGATATTCTAAGCATTGTTTCGTTACTCCGACCAATAGGCGATAAGCACTTCAAAGGCAGAAACACTAAGCCCACATGACATAGCATCAGCTTCCACCATAAGTTCCTACGACGACGCACGGTTCGAATTGGCTCGCACCCTGTTAACCCTCTCCCCGGCCCCCTTTTCCCATAACCCCCCCAAAAAAACTCAATTTTAGCCCACCTTTTTCATCTCTTCCCCCCCTGCAATAAAGCACCCTTAAAAATAATAATCTGTATATATTATATAAAAAAACGTTTTTTTTTTTTTTCAAATTAATTCTCCCACATTGCCTGAACCCTCCACTTATTCCAAAACCCCCTTCCCTTTTAACACCCTAACAGCAGAAGTATGCACATAGCAGAAAGAAGACATCCAACAACATCCAAAAAAACGTATGTGCGAATTTTCTTCCTCTATTCTACATATGTTTGTCTCAAAAATACACCTGTAATGCCCTAAGAATTCTTGAGTAAAAAGCCAATGACATTAACAAAGGGGCACTCCTAAACGAAAGCAGGAAAAATAATAGTTTGTAAAAGGAGTAACATGGGAATTTTCCCAAAAATAATACTTAAGTTTGTACACTAAGTTTTAAATCTGATGAACAGCTACATTGGAAAGTTATCATATAAAATGTTGGCCATATATTCAGTTCAGCATTATTGTTCTCTGAATGAAACTTAGAATTCGCCGGTTGATTCTTTTCAAACTTATGTTTCGTGTAATGACCCAAACTTCATTGTGTCTCTTCTGAGTCTTGAAATTGAGTTACTGAATTTTTCAAATCTACATAGATTTTAAATCTATGAAGAGAACGCAAAAAGTATTTTAAGAAATTAACGAATGATCAGAATTGTAAAATTAAATAGACTAAGATTTTGAGGAATTCTTTATTCTTCTGTTTTGCAATGATCAACCATTTTTGCCCAACTAATTTCACTTTTTCCACTTATCAAAAAAACTAAAAATGAAATGAAGAATAACCCCAAGTGAAATTTGCTTTATAATTACAACCAACTTACAGAAGCACAGTTAAGAATAAAACCTCGGTACAGGAATGAGTGAAAAAGTGAAATAATTATGTAATGCTTATCTTACATTCTACAGCTTACCTTCACATATGTCTCCAGCGTAGCCTGGCCGGCAAGAACAAAAGAAATAGTCGAGACTAGGCCAACAGCTTCATCCGTTTTGACACGGATTTGGATAAAAAGGTTCGTAGTGCTGCGTGCAGACAGACTCCAAAGAAGAAAAAAAAAAGTTGATGCCATGAAAGTGCTTTGAGATTAAGAAAATGGGTTTTCATGGTCAGATTTTTTTTCTCGGATAAACAAATTTATTTACTTTTGTTTTATTTGTTTATTAATATAATACTTTTCCTTAACAGTTAGAAGGTCATTTCAAAAGTATTGCACAGTGTGCTCATGTTGTTAAACCAATATTTATTTAATATAACACATTTACGAACCATTAATATAATCTCAATCTGCCTTTTCGCTGATGCCCAATGTTTAGTTAAGTCTTGTATTTCCTGTCAACAACTCTTTTGTGCTAATATGTTTAAGTCGGGTGTCCCCTCAGCAAAATCCTCGTGAATAGTGCTAAGCAATGTCTCATGGAGTTCTTTCGAATTAGATGAACAGATCGAAGTTTTAAATGTGTTATGTCAGGATGTATGGGGGGGGGAGAGTGAATGAGAAAGTATTTGCTATCCATACTTGTGCAATAACAACGGATACTCACATTAAACTTTTATACAATAAGTCATGTCTTTTGTCATATTCTTCTTCCAATATGAAATCATTTTGCGAATTAAAAGTACACACGAGACGAGATAAAGAAGTATAGAATGTTCCTAAAGATTATTTATCTCTGAAAATAAAAATAATTGATAAAAGAGATATAATTTGATGCATGATATAATTTTCAGCACATATTTGCATTATGTTCCTTCAATTTTAATACCGAATCAGCTGAGCTGAAATACAGGATATGTCAAAATTATGTTAACACTCATATGGGTATGTCAAAATTATGTTATCACTCATATGGAATGAACATTTAAGTTTTATTTCGTGTGTTGATAACAATGGACAACAGATTGAGACCTTACATAATATTCCACATATAAATGTTGCTAAACTTTGATTACAATAAATTTTACAATAATGTTTTTTTCTATTATATATATTTTATCTTATATATATATTAGTGTAAACTTAATTTTGACATACCCATGAGTCTTAATATAATTTGGGATACAAGTTATATTGGGGCAAATTTCTGCGTTGTTAAGAACACAAAATCATGTCAGTCTTGAACATTAACGACGATATGAGTTACCATCGCACGATGAAATAAAATTTCAACTTTCTTAAAATTTATTCAACTCTGTAAATGAAATTTAAAAGAAAATACACACACAGACACGCACGCTTTTCAGATTAAAAAAGCAGCTAAGCTAAAACAAATGAGAGGGTGCTCATTTGCATTTTTCTTAAGGATCACTTTATTTTATGTGAAGATGGCTGACTTGACATAATATGAAAGGATAGCGGGACGTACATCGTAAAATCCTAATAAACAAAAATTAATACGGTATTAAAGAGTTCATTGTCATAATTCTTTACAGCTTTTATGAACTACCACTGCACAGCTACAACTTAAGTGAACAGTTTTGTTTTACACAATTAATCCTAACGCGAGTGTACGCTTTTAATTCCTCAATGATCTCGATGTTTACTTATGATATACTTTCCATACCTGATGAGAATATCGAGTTTTGTCCAGTTAAGTAATGCTTTTAGCCTCTTCTTGGAAATGTTGACTTAACTGTATGCGCGTGATCACCGAGGTGGAACTTGATGGAAACACAGCTCTCTGTCAAGCTCTGCAAATATCTGTCGTTTAGCACTTTTGTGTACCGACTGCTTAACTGAACTTTAAGAGCTTCAGCACACACGAGACGAGAAAAAATATTTAAATTACACTGTTTTAATTTCTCCTATCCCCATACAGAGCTACCTGCCATTGGTGTGTATAAGTAATCTCGCATTGAACAGTTCCATATCATTTCGTGTTAAAGTGCAATTTATACAGAACACTAATTACGAAATCGAAGCACGACCGAACTTAATGCGTGTGGGCCACACGAAATAGTTAAGCTCAAGAAAGGCCAATTACCATTTTTTTCTTCTTTCTCCCAATTTCGAAAGAAATCATTATCACAAATACAAGAATGTGTGAAAATTGGAATCCCACAGTTAAGAAATTCAATCCGGGAATTTATTATGGAATTAAAACTTGGGTCAGTTGCGTGTCTACTTATCCAAGAGTACGAAATTATCATGATTTCATTTTTGTTATAGAATAGTGGTTCCCAAATTAATTTGGCTTACCGTCCCTTTTCCAAAATATTTATTCAGCACCCACCCCCTGGAAACTATTTTCTGAGACCTGATTAGCTCTGCCTGATACATAAAATAAAATCGTATGAAAATTGGATCAGAAGTTCTCGAGTTATAAGAGAACAAACAGATAGAACATAAAAAACAAATTTGCGTTTTATTATGCATCTAGTAGAGGTTTTCGAAGTTTGGAAATAATACATCTTCGAACAAAATTTTAAAACTATTTATTGAAATCAACAAATGAAACATTTAGTGCAGTTAAACAGGACAAGTTGGAGCTGAAAATTTAATCACACTATTAAAATTAAGAAACCAAATTGCACATTCAATAATGATCAGTAACATTAAAAACAATTCTAATGAGAAGGATGAGTCTCCTGTGCTGCTATCAATTTATTGATATTTGGCTCTATATTTGTCAGCAGTATTCTAAAATAACCGCAATTAGCTATATGCAGTCGGTTCCTTTTTTGAAGTTAAAAGATTTGTGACCGTACTGAAACCACGTTCCACTAAATATGATGATAGAGATGCGATTAAAAACTTTAACCACAGCCCACAATGCAGGATAAAGTATGGGCATCTGCTTTTGCAACCAGAACTGTTGGTACCTGTTTTTGAATTTTAATTTAAATTCCTCATTTTTTGTTACTTCTATCAGTTCTTGTAATTGTAAAGATTGTTCTGTATTTGTACTTGAAAACGGGTCCAAAACCCAATCGCGTATTTTCATTTAAAGAATATCTTTAAATCGTTGGTTGAAATCACAATGGAGAGCCTTCAAGTCTTGACAACAGCTGAATACGTCTCCACATTTTTCCACTATTTATAGATTTGGAAACAGACTCAATTCTCCTCTTCCTAAGTTTCGTTTGTACAGGACAAGTTTTGACACAGACGCAGAAATAACAGCTTTTGTTTTTATTAAATTCAGCTCATCTCCTTGGAGCTGTAGATTTGTTTCATTAATCTTGTTAAACAAGTTGATCAAATAAGCTATGTCACTTTTGACATGAATCAAGTTTGATCGTAAAGAATTATCTGTTTTCTAAAAATTGTAGCACTGACTCGAAGAGTATATAAAATCGATTCAAACAGGCACTCTTTGATAGCTAACGAACTTCTGTATGGAGCAGCAAGCGATTGAATTCTTCATCGTTTTCAATACAAAGTTGTCCAAAACATTTACTGCTGTCATTACATAATATAATGACCTGTGAAGCCGATCACTCAGGTATTTGGCAACTAAATGTTGACGATGAATCACACAGTGTACGGTGAATACATTTGACACCGCATTGAAATATGCATTGAAACAGAGATAGCGCCTTACCATCGGTAGCAACTGACAAGATATTATTCAGAGGGATTTCATTTTCTTTAAAAAACTTCCATTGCATGAAAAATATCGATTCTCCTTGTGTCAGTTAGCAATTTTTTCTTCTCTTATGTATCGTACAGGAATGTACGATACGAGTATGCTAAAAGTAAGGTTGCTTCATTTCCTGGTAAAGTAGGCTCAAATTGTCTTCAACATACTGGGCCATTTCATCAATTCTTCATTTCCCTGTATTATTGCTCCAAAGAAGTTTCTTGATAATATCAGAGGCTTTCTTGTACAGTATAGTGCGTATGACCTCACTAACAGCTAGTAGGATTAGTTCTTCACCAATATTATACGGTTTTCCCGATTTAGCAACAGTGAGGAAATGCTGTAAGAGGCGCGCAACCCATCTATTTGGATACTGTTGAAAACATACCAGCTAATGTTGGTTGTTTCAAAGAATTTTCTTTAAGTTCTTGAAAATACGATAAATCCTTATCATTTTTATCAGCATGAACTTTTGTAAAATTTCTTCTCGTCTTGAAGGCATCATTGATTCGTTTGAAAGAAAAACAAAACTTTTTGGCAAATCAGGCAATATTTAATGTTTTGTTTGTAGGCGACTAATTAAAACCGTAAAATATTATCTGTAAAAAAAAGTTAAATTTACAAAATAACTAGAATGCAATTTCTCACGTACCTAAACCAAATTATTTTTTACAAGAAAAGGTATAAAAATACTCAAGTGAAATCTGCTGTTTTATTGGAATAACAATAATTTGCTTTGTGTGTAATCCAGACGGACCAGGTATCGAATATACACGAAACTTTTTTTTTTTATGGCACACAATTCAAAAACAGTCTAAAACCGATTTTATACGTGTGACGTATTTATAGTATTATACAGTGAACACTTGTTAAGACCTGTCGTCGGGCTTCAACGCTGATCGGCCGTAACTTGTATTTTGTACGTTTCCTTGGAAAATAAATGAACCATTACGACCTTTACTTACATTATACAACAGCTATAACATACAAATTTTTGATAAATTTTTTTCAGCACCAAAGTTTTGTCCTTTATGCTTTCACCCCCCCCCTTACTTCAATGCCCGCTTTTGCTCATGAGGTCACTACCCCCCCCCCCCCGGATCGCTCCAGAGCCTGCAAGGGGTGGTACGCCCATTTTGGGAACCACTGTTCTAGAGCAAATCAGAGTTCACCATTCTTTTACAAAAGGAAATTCGAAATTTAAGGTAGAATAAGAATAATTAAATAAATCAGTTTCTGTTAATCGATAAAAAATCAAGCCCATCCCTTGAAAGAGGAGCATTTTTTTCTTAAAACGCAAGTAGTTCATTTTCGTTACGACTGCAAATTCAGTCGAAACAGATAATGTTGCGTAATTATGATGTATACGATTTCCACAATCGTCGCACAGTTGGTACTTCATTCCGCTGAAAAACATTCAGTCTGTGGTTCCACCTTTATTGAGATACGAGTGGGAAACTAGAAGAATAGAGACTGATAACTTTAAAATTAGAATTCACATTATTCGTATGCAAATATCAATATCTTGCATTACCAGACTTTAGTACATTCATTAATAATATTAGTATTTTGTTTGCTTGCGTGAAGACAAAATAAGAACGAAAACGAGATTGTAATTCCTTGTTCAGTATTACGCATGAATGTTGCAGAAGTACGATTAATGCAAGCTTTTCTGCGGATAACAAATGCTGAATAGAAGGTGAAGAAGAGAATGTCGAATTCTTAATGTTTGTTGCACGGTACCGTCAAAGCGTTAACCCAATTTTTGCTATTCTCATCGATCAAATCGGGAATGATTGAGCTTTAAGAATGCCTGCAAGTCGTACATTATTCGGGAATGCGAAATGTCTTGTGTCAATTCGGAAGCAGAATGGATTGCATGTCGATGTGCATCGGAAGCCAATTTGTCAAACCATTATAACAAATTCTACGCGCGTGTTCATACGTCAAAGTTTTTCACATTCTTCCTTTATTCGTTGTTTTCATTTCCTGCAAGAAAGAGCCACGCGTGACAGCTACTGAAATCTAACGTCGTAGTCTGAAAGAATCTGTCGTATTCTACTTTCGTCAGCCTTATTATACTTGTGGGAAATGTTCACAATAACGCCGAGCGGCACCACGGTGCGAACAATATCTACTCCGGCTTCACAACGTGTTTCTGTATTATAAAAGCATCGGACCGGAACAGAAAGTTCGAACTCTTGGTATTCGCCAAGAACCGTTAACAACACCGCGTACACCTCGCAGTAAGTGATGCGCAGTGTCACATAGCGGTTAATTGGTTATTTCAGAAGTCGGAGTGCTCAGGTGAATGGGTTGACGAACCTAGCTTCGTTAGGCTGCATACAATCGATGTGGTAATATGAACTCCGGCTCTGCCATAAACTGCTGAAAAAGCAAAAACGGACTTACTAGTTGGAGGAAAAATACGTGCTAACAAGCATCCCTAATGGGAAGCACGTATGAAGAAAGAAACCAAACACTGTTATTAGTGAAAATAACTTAGGTATGTTCCTGTAATGAGCGACTAACAGCGCGAAGCCAACGAAGGAAGTGTATGTCTCTGCGCAGACTACGTACTGACCTACTTCAGTTCAATTAACGGGAGCAATTCGTTTTATAAAGGAGTTACTGTGATGAGTTCAGTTCTGAAATATCCGAGTAATTAGAAAGGGAAACGGAAATAATCCAGAATTTCAGTGGAAATAAGTAATCGAAAGCCTCGCTCTATAACTTCATTATGATTTCTGTAAAATTGAAGTCATGCTGAGAGCAGATGTGATCGTTTGTTAAATACAGAAGCTCTTTTCAAAATCACAGCAAGTGCGTTTCTGTTTAGAATATCGAGGACAGAAGAAATTGTTATTACTATCTCCATTCCGCCTGGGGGGTTTAGAGTTCAACAGCATGAATCCTTACGAATTATACGAATCAACTGATACTTTACAATGCATGCAATGTAATTACCAAACGTGTTCAAGGTGGAATTCATGTTCGTGAGGGAAAACCTGAAGCACCAGGAGGAAAATTAATGCCACTTCAAAGTCAACTAAACCCAGATGTGTTAATTTTCTCTTAAAAATTGGAACAGATCCTCATAGTGAGTATCCAATACTTCCGCCAAGGGGGCAGCGATTACTTAATGGATATGCCCAAATGCATAAAATTATGCTTGAAGCTGGAGTCTAACTGAAAACTTTATACATATTTTAATAATAATGTAATATTTACAGGATAAACTAAAACTTGCGGCTGTAAATTATTTATGTAGAAATTGTGTAGCGATATCTTTGAAATATTAGGGAAATGTTTTACTAAGACAAAAATATTGAAAAACACGTAAAGAGATAATGATCTTAGATACTGTAGATTTTATTTAAGTAATCCACTGTCCTGTTTAAAATATGTATATATTTTTACGCAATGTCCTATATAGGTTCAAATTTGAAAACTATGTATATTATAATATTAATACACTGTAAAGAAATGGATAACGTGTAATTATAGCATTGTAAATTAAACAATTTAGTGCACCATATATGTTAATATAGTAACACGAGCCTCAGTTTCTTTCAACGGAGCAATCTGTTTGGAAAGACCTGGGTTCGAGTCCCGTCTAGGATGAGAACAACTCATATTAGGACTTTTTAATCAAAGTTGAGTTACCCAGTATCCTATGGATATGATAAGTTTTTTCTCCGGAAACTCGATTTTTCGTCCCTCAAAATAGGCCAACTGAATAAATCTACAGACGTAGAATACTGTTAGAGGAAGGAGGGCAACGAGAAATCACTTTGTTCGATGATAAGTCTGTAGTAAAGTAGCACTGTTATCCCTTCCACCCATTGGGTTGAGGAGATACACTCACACGCAGTAGCAGCATATAATTTAGTTACATCATTTGTAACCTACGTTAAGAATGTAATTTACAGTTTAATGTTGTCAAACTATAATTTATTAACATCCAGTTACTAAAACGTCCATTGAAATATGTTTCTTGATGAATGTAATCCCCCCCCTTTTTTTTAACAATGACATTGAAGTTCCAACTGATTCCACTGTGGAGTTAATGGCATTGATTCAGTTACGCGGTGAAATTGTTTTTAAGAATAGAAAAAAAAAATCCAAACACCAAGATGAATTCAAATTAAAAGATAGTCCTGGAAAAGAAATCACATCAAAATTTTTCACAAGTTAGCTTGTGTTCTGAAGGAATACAAATGAAAAGGTAAAAATCTGAGGTAGGTTTGTGTTCAAGTAGCAAGGCAAACGTTATTAAAGACTTCGATAAAAATATAGACGATAAATATTATGAGAGTTGCCAAATGGTGTGGAGGCTATTCAGAAAGCTGCGAATAAGCTTTCAGAACAGCCTCCATAAGACTGGAGTATTATTTTTTAAGAACGTAATTGAGATCAGCAGTGACAGAACAGGAGTTGGAAAGTCTTAAAGAGAAATACAACCAGAAGTACATATTAATTGCTCCAGGTAGAAGTGCCATTAGAAAATTGAATGTGAAAGGCAGATGGAGTAAGCGATATTCCATTGGCAATGTTCAAATATGACAGTACAAAAGTTTTGTAGTGGCTGCACTGCAGAATTAACATGACATGGTCTCCTAAGGTCAAATTCCGGATGACTGAAATATGGCTCTCATAATAAGCACCTGCAAAAAGGGAAATAAAATAATGTGAGCATTACAGCAGAATTTCCCCACCGAGAATCAGACTTATGCAAGCATATATGAATAGAGCTAAGAAAATCTTCAAGAACAAACTGAGTTTGGATCAAATAGGGGTCTAAACCCAGATGCTTTAGATACAAAGAAATGTCACAACATATACGTATTTAAATGTCGCACATATGAAGAAGGTATGTGACAAGGTGTCAAGACAAAATCTGTTCATAATGTTATAGCGTGAATGGAGCATTATATATTCCATTCCACACATACTTGAAATATGTAAAGAAATATAGTTTAATGTAAAATAAGCAGTAATATGAGTGCACATTATCTATATTATTCATCTTCTATATAGATCATGCTATAAAGGAAAGTTTCATTAAACCCGCAAAAAAGTCATAAGTAATCAATTAACTATCTGACTAAAATGATGTTATGTTCTCCAATAAATCTAGTACAAGTCTGTAGGACTTTAAGTAAATTGCTTATTGTTGTAGCAAATTTTATCAGCAATAAAAATATGGAAACACGCAGGAACGTGAAAAAATATCAACTGCATTTTCTACGAATGGAGAACAAGGAAATTTATTTTAGATATTCAGTAAATTAAAATATAATAAAAAAATAAAATATCAAATGAATATGAGAAAAAAAATATGGTAATGATAAATGAACAGATAGAATTATCTGTTCATTCTCCTGTATGATAGAGGATAATAAAGGAATTTGAAATTATTAGCACTGAACAAGGCGTGATTTATTATTCATCACAAATATTATGTTCAGTGGAAATATTAGCAAAAGAGGTATTTGTTGCTAATAAAATGACCCAAAAGCAGACCTACGTGGACTAATGCAGTTATATCTTAGAAGACTGCACTCTAAGATACGATAATGCTGGAGAACTGTAGTATTTCTACTTTTCTTCCAAATTCATCTGGAAGATGTTTGGATTGAGTTAGTAGTGATGTGAATTTATATTATACCGCCATGGCGTCCTTTATTTCTTGAGGGTATCTATCAGGAATTTGATGATATACTGTACTGTGACCAGAATACACAGTCGCAGAATGAAAATTTTTGCCATTGTTTATTTATCGTCCGCTTTTCAGTCTTAATTATCATTAAAACATTTTAAGCTAATAATGTATATAACCACTTGTCTGGCACAAAATTTGTGAATTCAACTTCTGACACAAAATTTAGCAAGCTAGTGTATGTAACTGTTTTAAAACTAAGAGTAATTGCCTATACTATGCGGTTTTCTATATACGACGAGTATGTACAATCGAAAAGTGCATCACTGTTGGAAACATACAGTTTCTATTCGGTATACATATGATCGGTTTCGCTCTCGCTGCAGTATCACCAAGCCCTACAAATCTCTCGGATTCATTAACTCAGTAGCAATAGTCGCCATTTAATAGGATCAGAGGAACAAAACGAGTGTGGCGATATCCATTGATCCTTGTTTATCTTCTTTCCGGCAGGCAAGTCCACAGGTTTATCTACAGTGCCTATGGGTGGTTGTCGGGCGCGATGTTTTCCGTGCTCCCAGGAAGCTGTGGGAAAAGAATCAGAATCATGATTTCGTGACAAAAATGACAAGACCATCTTGGATTATTAACACAGTGGATAAAAGACAACCGAGAATACGAAACTTAAGTTTTTATTTTTTTTTTTTTCTCCAGGATGAAGAGAAAAAAATTTCAATTCATACCATGTAGTTCTTTAATTCAATTTTTTTTTTTTTTTTTTGCAAATTTATCTGCTACATTTCTGCTATAAATAATGTGATTAAATTGCGTAGGCAAATAATGCCTCAACGATAACACGCCGAAGTAGTGAATTATGAGCAGTCTAAGGAAAAAAATAATCCTATGAATCAAGTGAATAAAAACTGGGTTGAATTTTCGTTATTCCACAATTATATAAAAGCATATCAACAAAACATCTGCATTAGAAATCATTATGCAACGAAACAGCAGATTGTGGTTCATGCCTTCTCTTCACTTTAGAAAATTTATTATTTAAACATACTTATCGCCATGCTCACTCTGAATTCGATGTACAAAAGGGAAATTTTGTCGCTAAAAACAAGATGTGGCTGGCAGTCATATAAACCTAGATTTCATATGTGATGTTGCAATATCACAAAAAACCACAAACGTTCAATAATATTTACTGTAGAGCACCTATTTTTTTTTAAATATATTTATTGATTGCTAAAATATTTATACATACAATAAACATCTTGTGTGACATTGCACCTTATAATTTTACAGAGTTCAGCACTAAGTGCTGCAATTCCTACATTGGATTTCAATTAAAATTTTAATACTTTTTTGCCTTTATATTATGTATTTACAACACATGTTCTTCTAATATTAACAATGAAGATTATACAGAATTTTTTGTATAATTTTTTTATTTATTTATTTTAAGTTTGAGAAAGAGTGATTATACATACAAATTTCTGTATTTGCTTATAAGGATTACTTGTAGGTGAGTGAGGCAAGTTAATTCCACCTACATCGAAGCTTGGGTTAGCTTTTATGAAGAGAGTGGGATTTAGCCCTCACTATTTGTGTTGTTGTTACTGTTTATGTATGGGATGTTGTCATTGGATGCTAGTGATTTGTGATGTGTATATTAGTGTTAATGGTTTCTTAACTTTGTTGGTATAGTTTTCCAGAGTTCGTTTTTTAATGTTCTGTAGTTATCGACGTGTGTTAACTTTCTTGGTAGGTTGCTGAGTTGCGTGAGTATAGTTCGCCCACCGATTTGAGGTCCCTCGAAACTACTGCGCATGTCAGAAAAAGGAGAATCCATTCCGATAATAGGGTAATCAGTCTGTCTTCTGGGATGTAATAATAAACAAACTGAGTTTGTTTATTATTACAGGTCGGAAAATTCAGCTTTTCTTTTACGAACATTGCTGTTTTTAAAGTGTAATTATTTTGCTTGTATAACAATTGGAAAAATGTACGTAGAGTGTTAATACGTGCAAATACTGCGTTCTACATAAAACAATGTCACTTCGCTCCATGATAAGTTTCCTTTTATTCCGGGACTTTTTAAAACAAAATCCGATTTCGTTAAGTATTTTCCTTAAAGTTTCTCTTTTCCAAGGAAAATTAATTTTTTTCTTTAAGCACAGGAATCAATTTCGGAACAGTTGGCACTCTTTTCTCGAATACGTAAAATTCGTGAATAGCTCTTCTTATAACGTCTACATCAAAATCATTCAAAGCTACGGTTTCGATGGTTTTCTTTCTCTGGAGCTTTTTTTTTTTTTTTTTTTTAGGAGATTTAAATTTTGGCTTACCTTCATCTTTTGATTCCCTACGAATTCTTTTAACAGTCGACCCCGATACCCGCAATTGCACTTGCACGTTTTATGACTTAAGGGGAACAAGAAGACGGCCTTCTGACGATTCTTTTTCGCAGAATGTCAGCACATTATTCAATATTCTTTTGCAAGAGCTACTGAAACGTTTAACAACAGAACTTGTTGACTGTACTGGATCCATCATACAAATTAATAATAAAAAAAATAATGCAAAAAGAGAACAACAAAAATCAAGCTAGTACTAGTACAGCGACAGACAAGAAAGCACGTGATTTCGCATGTTGGCGACCAATTCGTACATCCTTCATTTCTTTCTCCCCTTCAGCATGAATCGACTATTCTTGGCACAAAGCCAAGAAGGGACCTAGAAGTGGTGGGCGAACTATAACTGATGTGATCTCAGAAAAGAACCGTATGAGTTGTTGAAGGGTGTGGGGATGTAGAGATTTGTTGTAGGTCGTGTTATACGATATATGTCTCTGTTGTTTCGATAGGTGATGTTGAAGTAATTCCTTGTTAACGTCATGTAGTGTTTCAGGTTTTTAATGCTCAGAATTCTGTGTATCGCCATGTGCTTGTCGGATATTGGTTGTTGCGTGTAAGGTGTCCAGATCACTGTTGACACGATTTTCCTGTGTAGTGTTTCTAATTTTGTTAGGTGGCTGTTTGAAGTATTTGCATAGACTGTTATTCCGTATCTGAGTAGGGATTCGCAGATACCGTGATTAAGGGTTTTTTTTTATGTTGGGTGGAATAATGTCTTTAACTTGGAAGAGTTTTGCTGCGATGATCCGGAGTTTGGTATGCTACTAACTACAGTAATTACTTTACTTGGCTGCCAGTGAGGACAAAAAAGTTGGGCCAAGGGAGGAATACTTCGTGTGACAAGTGACCACTCCTAATTGTTTTTCGTGTGTGAGATTAAAACAATCATCCTTATCGTCCTTGCCGGTTTAATTTAATTATATTCATCTCACAATGAATATAATTAAGTAGATGACAGAGATATAGGATTCCTGACAGAAGCTGGATATCAGGGCTTGCTATCCGGTGATGATGAAACAAAGATCCCCGTAGTGAAATTTCACATTAAATGACGAATATCAAGTTGTAGTAGGTAATAACATATACATTATATTTACTCCATATGCAGTGAATGATACTATTTTTAAGCTGTGCACTGGAAATGACAATCCTCAATCGCTTCAGAAACTTACATTGGAAATGCTTCCCCCCCTCCACATACACACCCGTCTTTTTTTTTTTCATGTAATGAAAAAAAAGACGGGTGAAGTAATATTTCGGTGGGAAATAATTATCTAAACTATTAATAATGACATAATAATATATGTAAAAGAGGAGGCACTTTACCAGGCAAGCAGTAGCACTTGTAACTACCGAGTCCATCTTCGCATACTCCGTGAACGCAAGGATTAGACAGACATTCGTTGATATTGGTCTCGCAATCCAGTCCGGTGAATCCCATAGGACACTCGCACCAATAATCCGTCTGATTGCCGTGGCATGTACCATTGTTGTGGCAAGGCCTACGATCGCACAGATTAACCTCCTCCTCACATGAACGTCCGCGGAATCCTGCAATAAGATGATTACCTTGACTATAAATTGTTTATTTTAAAATTTCACCTGTTTAATTGGAAACAATGGGAAATGGACAGTCACTCTAATAAATAATTTTGTGTTATGAGAATGTTATAGCAATCTCATAAGACATTATCGAATAAAAAATGCAAGTCTATGTAGTACAGTAAGCAATCGAATCGACTGTGTGCAAGAGAACGAATGAAAAATATTTCAGAACGAGCAAAGAATATTCGAAGGTTGAAAAAAACTCTTAACATCCTGAAATTCATAAATGATTCATTTCTACTTAAGATAACACAGAAGATTATCTGGAAATCTTTAAAGTATGAATATAATCAGTAGAGGCTTCCAAACTTGTTCGCAATAGCGCTCTATTTCATTGTTTGACATAATTATTAAAATACTTAATAATTCACATTTAATGATAAATATATAAAAATACTTCTGGGATGTCCCTCGTAACTGTTAATTTATAATCCAACGGACATGGTCATCCCAAAATAATTCAACTCAATAATTCAGCACTTTATAGCTCCATGAAAATGACGTCTACGTCCATAGCGTTACAGGCACTTATTCAAGCCCTTTCTTGGATCGAACTTTGGCTTTAGGAACTTTCCTGACCGAACACTCTGTATTCTAAATCCGCAGCTCAAAACAAAAATGAGGAATAGATTACAGACAATACGAGAGTTATGCTTCGGGGACACTAGATGGCGGCAGTTGGTTGATTCTCTCTTTCCCCTTTGTAAAGGCTTGATTCTTTGATAGCTTGAGCTTGTTTTCTGTGAAGACTGAAGGATAACTGTTGCCTGCCTAGGTTCAAAACGTTAGGGCTAAAGGTCCCCCGCCTGCTCCCTTTGGATAATAAAATGCCTTAGCGCTTTTATTTATTCATTGCAGCATTCATTTTAACGCTAAATATCCATATGTTAAGCAGTTTTAATTACAAAATCAACCTAGTACATTAATTATTAAATTTCTGGATTGTTAGAATATTAATGCACACTTCCTATAAGATTCATAACGCTTCCGATGGTTTTAATTTCAAGGTAGAAAGACCAGCACGAATCCACTGGAAATAAATAAAATATTTATTTATTTACAGTGGATTCGTGAAAAACAGCTTCCGAATTAAGTTACCGGAACTATTTTTAGGTGTTTTTTTGATTTAGAAATACCCTTTTTTAACGTAAGTAAAATAAACAGGTTTTTTCCCTTTCGATTTTCGATATATTAATTGAAGTTAGTTACTTCAAAGTGATTTAAAGTTTTAGACAATTTACCACTGCACGTCATTGAACCTATTTGGCTGAAAAGGAAAACAAAAAATAATCATAGTTTCCACTAAATATATTTTCTAATAAATAAATTTTGTTCCTTCCCACCCCAAAAAATAATGAAATACCATAACATCTTAGCCCACCACATTTTGGACTGCGCTATAGCAACAATTGTGTATGAACAGTTAAAGCTCCTAGCAGCGGATAATTGCGAATTTATCAAAAAAATGTCGGGGCCACTTTTGTCGACACATACAAGTAGCGAAACAAAGCCATAAAACTGGTCATAAGATTAACTGCGCACAAATGGAACAGTCGTAAAGTAGAGGTGAGATTATTAAAAAGATTGAAACGAAACAGAAATGAAGAATTATTCTCTTAAATAAAACGTAGTAAAGAAATTTAGGTATTCGTTCCAAAGATAGAAATGCATGCAAAGTACATGAGGCCAAGCGACTAAGATCTCTCAAATAAAGTGGTGTACAAGGCTAAAATATCTTAATGTTCCTATTATCTGAGCGAGTTATTCATTATAAATAAAATAAAGTCAGAATATTTAATGAAATTAGTGCTTACCATGAGGACAAAGACACTGACAGGCAGTTCCGCTCAAGCCTTCAGCTATGTCTACGCAGAATCCTCCGTGCTTGCAAGGGTTTCCATAGCACCCGTCTATTTCCTCGCAGTATTTCCCTATGTATCCAGGGCAATAGTGGCACATGAACAAGCTCTGGAAGCAATCAAGCAAGCTGTTATTGGGGTTAATACAGTGAGAAATAATTGTATAAGTTTTCGCATTTAATTTTGTAGACTATATGACGTTTCATAGTAACAAGATATAAATTACACCAAATTGATTCTAAATTTTGAACCTCATATTTATTCGTTTTAGCAATAACTGTTCTGGTTAATTGTGGTGAAAATTGGACAAGTTAAATACCGCTAATTTTCTCTTACTTGTTTTAACTTTAATTTTAGCGACATTAATTATCCATTAACTATGAAGATAGAGAGTAATTGGGAAAATTAGATGAGTGAGGAAATAAAAATTGCTGTGTAAATAAATTCCGTATTAAGGAATAAATGCAAGCATTATGAGAACTGAATTCGCAATTCATTTCTTATAAATTACAGTAACGAAGAATGTCCTAGTAATTAGATATCTCTTCCTTTCACCCCTATTCGATTTAGATAATTCCACAAATACCCATTTGGATAAAGTAACATTTGCTGTAAATTAATGTATAAATAGTTTAGTTCAGTGTTTCTCAAACTTGAGATATTCGCAGACCCCTTCTTAAATTTTCATTATTACCAAGTATCACCTAATTAATTAATTAAAACGTTAATTAAAATTAATAAATAAATTTAAAATATTAAATATCTATTTTATTTGAATTTATATATTCATGTAAACAAAAAATAAGATTTTATAAAGATACTATAAAGTTTTACTTACTTGAAATAATTTATCATCAATGATAGGAGTGAAATTGCTAATGATGAGATAACAGTTAAGCAAAATTTGGCTTTATAGTTGTTAATTTCAATCTCAGGTGCGGTTCTACATCTATAATGCGATTCCTCTTCTTCTTAATATCTACAAGGGCCGAAAATCCAACTTCGCTCAGATATGAACGTGGAAATAGAAAAATGAACCTTAGAGCTTTATCTGTTAATTCAGGAAATTCATTCTGTACTTGTAGCCTAAATTATGATAACGTATTCTTGCTGTATTTATTTTTTAGGAAACTATCAGAAGCTAGTTCTAAAAGTTGTTCTTCTATTGACGATAGACGCTTTTTCATAAATTTGTTTTTATTGAAAGGGTGTCTTATCCACTCAATATTAATGTCCAATTCAGGGAAATACTTTTCTATATTCATTTGTAAGCTTTTTAAATGCTGCATGATAGTTATTTTCACATCATCATCATCAGTTTGTTCATTTGAACTTGCGAGCAATTCATGAAGCGATGGAAACGTGTCAAATTCTCCATTACCAACCCGCTTTTGTCATAACTTCATTTTTGGCAACGTGGCGTTCACAAATTAAGACTATTTAATACAGTAAATATATCTGCCAAGTATGCTAATTGACTGATCCATTTCCAATTCAAACTTTTCAGTAAGCAAAACTTGTAGTTCATTCCGAAGTTCAAATAAACGAGTAAGGACTTTTCCACCATAAAGCCAACGAACATCGGTATGGAAAAGAAATTGTGTATAATTGCTTCCCATTTCTTTGCAAAGTTGAGAGAAAAGTCTGGCGTTTAGAGGACGGCCTTTAATTTTATGATTTTTACAGCTTCATCAAGAACTTTTCTTAGGTCTGTAGACATCATATGTGTAGCCAAAGCCTCCCTGTGTATGCAGCAGTGCGTGTCGACTTTGCATTGGATTCAAGCTGTTTGACTGGTGCAACAGCTTGAATCCTTAAAACAAGCCCTTTTTTTTAGATCCGACCATGGATTTCGCTCCGTCCGTGCTTATTCCAACACAACTTTTCCAATCAAGCTTGTTTTGATGCATAAAGGTATTTATACTCTTGAATATTTCTTCTCCTGTTGTGTGTTCTCGCAAGGGTTGGCAATATAAAAGGTTGTCATGAATTTTTTGATTTTTTTCGTACCTAACGAACACTTGGAAGATTTGAAAAATTTGTAATGTCGGTGTATTCATCTACCTGCAACGCATAACAACGACTCTTACGTATATCGGATAACAATGTTTGTTTTATATTTTCATCCATTTCAGTGATTCTTCGATGAACGGTACTATTTGCAAGGCAAATCCGATCAAAAGATATTTTTGCATTATCTCCGATCATAATTTCCGCTATTATTTTTGCTGCAGGCTTGACCCAAGTTTCACCAATTGTTTCCGCTGCACCCCTTTTTGCTATTAATAGCGACACACGATATGAAGCTTCTAAAGCCTTCATGTTTTCACCTCCTGACACGATCGACATCACTTTTTGATATTCTTTTAAATTTTTTAGTTTATTTTGAAAAGATTCGACAGGTTTGTCCTTGCATTCATTATGTTTCGATTCAAAATGGCGATTTAAATTACATGGTTTCATGTTTTCATTTTTTAAAGTTTCACCGCAAATTACACATAATGGAATAGGTTCTTCTTCATTTCCTGTCCATGAAAATCCACATTTCAAGTAATTTATATCGTACCTACGAAGTTTTCTCATCTTCTTCCTAGTTGGTTCTTTAGAGATTTCAGACGACACACACTGATCAATTTCACTTGATCCAGATACAATATCAACATTTTCTTGTTGCTGACAGCTACTTGTATCTACCATGTTCCTCTCTTTTGCGCATTTTAAAAATCCAGTCTTTAACCAGTGATCCATACTTTAGAATTTGAAAGCTAAAAAAATTACCGCATTTAATGAACAGTCCTTCAACAAATGGCTAGTGAAAGCAGAACTCGAAATAGACAGCAATGGTAGGCCAGTAGAGATAAAGCAGCTATGAAGACGTTCATATGATTGGTGCGGTATTAACAAAGGATCACGCTACTAATTGACAAAGGCAAGCCGGCAGTTCAGTTGAAATGCTAATTCTCTTCAACCGAATTCCTTATATAATATCTGAAACACATTCACTATATATTTCTTAGTTTTAACACGTTCACTCAAACCAAACCATATGTTTCCGGTGCACCATATTGTTTAGATTGTCTACTATACAGCATTTTATGTGGGAGCGGTGATCAATTCATTAGTTAGTGCCGTTTTTATCCGAGTTGTCCCTAATTGCACTATTTGTTGAGAAACATATTACACAGCCTGCAGATGTCTCTGTACCTTATTCAGTGATACAATAGGAACGTTTTACGATTTCAAACTTAAATTTTATTCCATGCGTTAATCATGCATAGCCGAAAATTGCCACGGGCTCCCGGGGGTCCGCGTACCACACTTTGAGAAACACTGGTCTAGTTAATTGGAGAAATGATGTTTTTATAATAATAATAATGATGAAAGCTTTGCAGTTGAGTTCTCATTACTCAGGATAACGATGAGAATATACTTTACTCGTCTGCATTTTTTGCATGAGATGAGCCTATATAGCTAAAAGAGATGGATCGAAATTGCTGCATAATAGCGGCAAAAAGCCATTGATATTTCTTTATGTGGTGGCGAACTGCTGAATTTTATCTTGAAAAGGTAAACGCCAGCAGTCGATATTTCAACTGCTTTTGCATTTTTATTTTTAAACTTATAAATGTACATTCATGATGAAACATTGTAATCTGGAGGTAAAACTGCCAATAATGCAGCTACCTTAAATAAGAGTAACATTCAGGCAGTCGACAACAGCTAACGCACTGCAAGGTTAGAAATAAAAGAGAAAAACCTTTTAGCTAAATAACATTAAGTAAAAAAAATTATCGATGAACTCATTTGATAAACCAAAGTAATCAATCTTACCATGCAACATTAAAGCCATCTGTTCATCCCGCATGGTACGTAAGCTCTTTACAGGTTCTGCTGATATATGTCTTAATCAATCTTAATTCCACCAGAGACCAACATGCAAAGTGAGTTAATTAGATGTAATGCAGATTTCTTTTTTCTTTTCAGTAATTATCATTTGTAGGGCTTTCTATTCGAATTTCATATTACACTGATCAAGGAAGAAGCCTGATCAACTAGTAATCGATTGTTGTATGTCGGTTTTGGAAATATTTACTTGTTTTAAATAGATAATTAGTAGTATTTGAAGAGTGTTTTATGAAAAAAAACAAACTAACCATGGCTTACTCGGTTTACCAGTTATCTTGAAATTGATGACTTTGTATGTAATTCAATAAATAGTTCCATGCCATGCGTCGTATATCATTCGGGTATTTTCTTCTTTTGGAGTGTTATTTTGTGAGTAAACAGACCTGACTCAGATGGGGAAGACGATATGTTCTCCTTTATTTACTGTACATTCGAATGTGTTAAAAGTTTGATAATTGTTTGCGATAACAAAACCGAGTCTGAGAAAGGCTAATGATAGAACTCAAAATAATAGTAAATGATTTCCTGAAGGAAATTTAAAAACCTCCCGCGCTGAATATAAGATGAACTTCATAACCGTCTTATCTATAGAATATTCGATCCGTATCTGCTGGAACAGTAATGATATTAGCAAGAACTGCAATGAAACAACCATGAGAAGAGAATGCATCTTGTCTTAACTGCATACGCTCTCTCTTTAATCACCTTGTCAGTTTTAAGGAAAGTGAGAGATACTGTTTTAGTAACCAGTTACTGAAGGGGCGCGCCAGTAGTGTCCAGCGCCTGTGTGCAGAACTTTAGTTGGCGCCCCTATCCCCCCTCCAATAAAAAAAAATCACTTAAAAAAAACTTTTTTTAAAGTATTTCCTCCTCTTTGGCGCCTTTACTATCCTGGCGCCTGTGCGCGTCGCACACATTTCACATATGGCCGGCGCGCCCCTGAGTTACTGATTTCAGTTTATCATGCAGTTGACTATTGCAACTATCCTGCACTACCTGCCAAAAGTACATAAATTTTCATATGCTTAAAGGTTGCTAAAAAAATAAAAATAAAGTGTTAATTTAACTTTTTTTTTCTTCCCCTTTGAAATATTTCTGTCCTAACTGATTCACTGATATCGGGTTGCGTTGATTACAAAAGCGATGACTTTGCATCCAATCAAGAATGATTCAAAATGTTGCAACTTCTGCTAGCACAGCAATCAAACGAAGGAATGCTGATACCTCAGAGGCAAAACGTTACTTTTAGGGCAGAAGCTAATTGTCAAGAAAAGGATAATAAAGAGTGTAGAGTTCCTTGTAATGTTTACTTTTAATGGATAATTTAATTTTCTTTTATGCTTCAATCATCGGAAATCGTTCGTGGGACAAACATTCGGGTTATGTCGCTGAAGGATTTAATGCAAAACGAAGGAAAGAAGTGTGGTAATTTTTTCGCTTTATTTATTCCGCTTAGGATGAATAGGAAAGACTGCATTAAAATATAAACACGACAGACAAACAATATTTTTATATTCTGATTTATAACTTACACTAGCACGAGTCTATAATTACAAGCACTGGATTACGATTGCAGAATTACATTTCGTTATTCCTATGTACAGGTTTGAAGATTGCCCACAAACTTTTAATTAAATCCGCCTCTAACTGCAGTAGCCTCGCCATGAATACATTTTGTATGTTCCTGGCCCTTGTGTTCGAACACGACCGCGTTACTGTTTGACATCGTACAAGCTTTATCGGCGTTGAAATTTCATTAAATGCTGTTATATAAAGTATATAAGGCGATGCTTAAGCAGAGAACGATATCGATGTGCGGGGTCATGCTTAAAAAAAAAACGACTACCATTTAATGCTTGGAATTTACTTTCTACTTGGTAGTTCTTTTCAGTTATCTATAGTGGGATTTATTTCCTTAATTTCTTCGTGGGATCTATTCTTTGGCAATCTGTGAAATTTTGTTTTAAGTAAAAGAGCAGATAATTAGGAAAACAGTATAAAATATTCCATCTAGTTTCATGTTACTTGAATATTAAGAAATTCACATGACAATTCTTTTCGAGGGTGAAGTTTTTTTTTTAATATTGGGTGTGTTATCTTTTATTCAAATGAAAGCCGTTCAAAAACATCTCTGAATTGAAGTGATTACAATAAGAGGAATACATTATTCAGTTTTGGTCTGCTTCGCAGTAAGTCCCCCCCCCTTTTTTTTTCTCCCCACTGCTTTAATATTTTGAATATACTCTCGTGTACAGACCTTCCTGTTAAAACTGTATCACGCCAGCATACGGAAATTCCATCTATTTCCTGTATCTCGCATACCGGTTAATCGTACATCATTTCAAACTACAAGTAGCACCTCTTGGAGTTTCGTCATTTCTCGATGTATCGTGCACAGTGCAAATTTATTTTGAATTCGAGATGGTTCCCCTTTTTTAAATTAACACAATCTCTCAAATTTATACGCAGAAGAATCTCTGCATGCTATTTTCGATAAGTCACATTTCATAGCAATTTTGCGGACTGAGAATAAAAATTTAATACCAACATGTTGCTCCTTAGTTTTAGGTATCGCAAAAGCCACGTGACGCGACCACTGATTACGTGCCGAAACCATACAGATGTGCACTGCATTTATCATCAAGCGAGCGCTGTTGGCATTGAAGTATTCCTCTAATCCGTATTTTTTTTTTCCTAACGGAACTCGTATGTCTGAACATTACAACACGACAATCAGAATATGAATATTATATCAACAATGCTATCATATTACCATTAGCAGTCAGCTACGAATTGAATGTCATCAAAGGCAGGAATGGATCATTACTAACAGAAGAGTTGGAAATCAAAAGCAGATGGAAAAAATACTGTGAGGAACTGTACAGCAGAGTGGATAAAGAAAATGTGGAGTCCTCCCACCAAGAAAATTTTGATTTGGAACCTCCTCCACTTATGCATTAAGTTGAAAGAGCAGTTCAGCAGCTTAACAGCAATAAGGCCCCAGATGCAGATGAAATCTCAGCAGAGTTAATTAAGGCCGCAGGGGATGGAGGTATAAGAGTGTTTCATACATTGATTACAAGGATATGGGAGATAGGATTATGGCCTAGAGACTGGAAGAAGTCAATTTCATATCACTACATAAGAATGGTGATATGAAGGCATACAAGAATTATAGAACTATTAGTTTGATATCTCATGCAAGCAAAATTTTATTGAAGATCACGCTAAATAGGATTGGGGCCAAAGTTGAGGCAGAGATGCCCGAGGAAGAAGGTTTTAAGAAAGGTAGGGGCACCAGAGATCAGATCATAGAAGAATATAAAGAATTGAGACTCCCTCTGGTAATGTGTTTCTTAGACTACTCTAAAGCTTTTGACTGTGTTGAGCATGTGAAACTGTGGGAAGTAATGAAAAGAATGAGTTTTCCTCAACACACTATCAGGTTGATAGCCAACTTGTATAAGGAGCAAAAACCCACAGTAAGAATAGGTGTTGGTTTGAGTGACTGGCTTCAAGTTGGAAAAGGAGTTAGGCAAGGATGTTTACTTTCTCCTCACTTGTTTAGTATATATGCAGAGGACATCATGCGTGAAGCATTGGATGAGCTCAGGACAGGAATTAGTAGGTAGATTGATCAGTAATCTGAGGTATGCTGATGATACAGTACTCCTTTGTAATGACATGGAAGAACTAGGACTAATTCTTGACAAAGTTAACAAGATCAGTAATAACAGAGGACTTCAACTCAATTCTAGCAAGTCAAAGATCATGGTTCTCAAAGGAAAAACAAACAGAGAAGCTCTTGAGAAACAAGTGTACCTTAATGGAGAAATAATTGAGAAAGTCAGCAAGTTTGAGTACCTGGGATCCATTATTAATGTGAAGAATTGCTGTTCAGAAGATGTTAGAAATAGCTAAAACAACAGTCAGAGACCTGCCTAAAGTCTGGAAGGATGGATCTATCTCCATGGGAACAAATTTGAGGATTTCATTTGCAGTTGTTTTTCCAACAACGACTTATGGATGCGAGACTTGAAACCTAAAGAAGTCGGATAAGAAATGGATATCTGCTTTTGAGATGTGGTGTTACAGAAGGCTGTTGAGGATATCATATAGTGAAAGGCGTACAAATTAATGGGTGTTAGAAACGATTAGTAGAACTTTAAGGCTCCTTAAGTATATTGACAGAAGAAAGTTAAAATATTTTGGACACATAGAAAGGATGCAAGGGGGACTTCTCAGAACAGTAATAGAAGGCAAAGTTTCTGCAAAAAGAGGCAGGGGTAGACCATCAATGAGATAGATGGATGGCGTGTGTGGAGTGACTGATCTTCAGAGAGTTGAGGCTGTCAGAAAAGCAAACAACAGGACTACACGGCGAGGCCTGGTGTGGAACATCACCGAGCATCGGAGTGACCATACGGCATCTGTAGATGCCCAGTGAACATAGTAGCAGTCAGTTACGAGGAATAATGAATTTGGACTTCATATTTTTTCTGCGACTGATATCGAAACTTCTCTTAAGAAATTTAAATGAATATCTCTGTGCGATATAAATAGTTCGGAAATTCTTTATCAACGCAATGTTGGAGTTTCAGAGTAGGACGCAAAGGCCTAAATGAAAACAAAATGAATTCGGAATATATTTTGTAATAAAATATCAAAATCATTATTTTTATTGGGTACGCAAAGTTACTGAAATTTGAAATTAACGCTTATAATATTAGGGAAACTAATTGTTCTCCAAATATTCACTGTCTACTCTACATAGCACGTGACAATTTAAAGTGATTCAATAACTTATTTTGCAGTTATTATGCGCAGATTAAGTGTATGACAGCAACAATACCAAGGAGCACGAGGCTAGAAAATGAACAGAAAAAACCATCGAGAAATGCATTTATTTCTTAGTATAAAAATTTTCTATAATTTACTCTCTCAAAGAGTATTGATCTTGAATATAAGGTTTATTCTATCTTCACAAAACAATCGTTAATAAAACGCTTACTATAAATGAACTAAAATATATACGGCAAAAAACTAGTATTGAAATAAATAACTTGGGATTTGGTGGATACGTTCAATAAAAAAAACAGAATCTCGTCATCGAGCAATTGATTATAAATATTATCTCTTGATTATGTTGCCAAGTTAAATAGTCATTGGGGAAATCAAATCTTTTGAATAGAATTCTCTTATATTTGGCTTGGAATAATATGTGAATAACATACTATAAACATATCTTATTCTTGCTACTGCTCTTAATATTCAAATTTCTCTTTAGAAATTCAAATTAACATTCATCTGCGGTGTGTGTGTGTGATACCTGTTACTATTATAATGCCACAGCACTGTGACTATTGTTTCATAGAAATTCAATATCAGTTATTCGCAACTTAAGCTTAATTTTAAAGAAATTGTCAGTTCTATTGGTTGTCTGTTTGCTAACCGTAAATACATTTTAGAATTTAATGTACTGCATTGCTGTGTAATGTCTGCTCACAGAGTAAACATCCAAAATTAACTCTGGGGTTTCGACACAGAAAAAAGATAGCTTAATGCTCGACAATAACAACGAAAAGTACTGAGAAAATATTTTTCTGTATAGAAGGCAGGAAAAAAATTATTTAAGTATCATACCATACTGGTGTGTAATCAAAATTGGCACTCTTCATTCCCTTTATTCCGTGGAAACAAATCAACACCACTGGATTATTCCATCTGACTGGGTTGACAGCAGATTATGAGAAAAAAAAACGAAAACAACCATTGGTTGTAATGCACGTGGGGGAGCTTACACGAGTTTTCCATCTCCCTAGCACTCTGATAAATCACAGTGCTGGGAAGAGTAACAGGTGTCCAGGTGGGAGGAAAACCAAACAGGAGTTCACAGGAACGAAATCCTCGCATTATGGCCAGTTGGGAAATCGTTTCAAGTGCTACTTAAATTATTTTAAAGCATCATCTGCCAGAGCAGGAAGTATCTGATAACTTAGCACAAGTTTAATTTTGTAATTATTCGTGCATTAGACCAAAGGCGATGAAGATATGTAATCCAGTAGGAGATAACTAAGAAGAGATGGTTAGCAAAGAGACCAAATTGAAAGGAAAACAAATACATTCGCAATCGTGTTTAAAATAATTTCATCATTCATACATTTTATAATTCTTTGATGACAAAAAGACTGAATCTAAAGAAAATATTACTTGACGTTTCACGTGAGAATCGTTTCTTTCTTTTCATAAACAGATATGTAAGTAAGAAAAATCCAGTTGAACCTTACCTTTCTTGAATTACCAATACATATCCTTTTTTCAGAGCCCAGGGTGGTTCCTCGAGTTTGACTCACTCTTGTTGACGAACAGTTACGTTTAGTTTCCACAAGTAGCGACATTCTGTTTCTTAAGACAATGTATATACTGAAAGAAAATTTTCAGAGACATGAAGTGTAGCCAACAAGACAAATGTGTGAAAGTGCAAAACATCAAAGTTACTCTTCGCTTGTCGACAAGTGACAGGCCCTTTATACTCGGAAGAATGGAAATCTGACGTTTCCAGTGTTAGATTTGAGGCGCATTTTCTTTTCTTCATTTATACATGAAAGATTTAGCAGATGAGTGTTGCAACTGAGATGAAAGGTTTGCGATATCTTTCTGAGTGACGTCCACTTCCATAAATGGGAGGCACTTACGGAAGTTCTTGGAGTGTCAAGGGGATTCTTGAAAGATGTTGGCGTGCAAACAACCGAAAAACGCGATCTGTCAAGCACACTGGGACAGAACGGCGTCAAACATGTCTGGCGTTGTTACTTATAAACCAGTGATGAAATAATGGACAGGAGAAGGGAAATAATATTGGGGAAATTATACTTGTTTAGTTTATAAAATTCGTTAAGCTTATTACCATTTAGTGTTACAGGGTGTCATTGTGACCTCCGAAGTATACGAGTTTCCTGGAAATCCGCTGAAATTATTGCATTTTTAAATAGCACTTCAACAAATTGAAGTTATCCACAGACACGCAAAGATTATCGCTGATCATCTGTTTTAGAACACATTTAGAATTAGCTCATGGGTTCAGTAAAAATAATCTTTGGAGAAACGGACATCGTTCGTAGGAATATAATAATAATATATGTGAATTGTCGTTTAGGGGTCTCATAACATATTCCTTATAAATATAAGGAATAAGTTAAGAGAGTGGCTGATTTAGATAAAGAACCAAGAGAAAAAAAAATTTCAGATATGAATAAGAGACAACCCGCATAGCAGAAACTAAGGAAAATCTGACGCAGTTGATTACGGTGGGGAAATAAAAAAAAAACAGGCTTTATTTAAATGTCAGTAAAAAAAGTGATGGCTTCTAGCAACATGGGTCAATTTGTGATCGGGAGCGCTTAAACAGAGGTGGCTGAAAGTTGTGGTTTACTGATGTCCAGAATAAGAGTCGATGCGAAGATGAAATTTAAAGATGGTAACTGTGTGTTCGAAAGGCTATATTCAACTCGGCAAAATGAAAGATATGTTAGTAAGGTATGAATAAGTTAGAATTGTTAAAACAATGGTATTTTCAAGCTGCATCATCAAGATAGAAAGTAGATTCATTTGAATTATTTTACTTGGAGGGGACCTAAGAATCCAATGCTCCTTGGTGCGTTAGAAGTATCGCGGTCACTTTAAACCAAATAGAGGTAGGGTAAATGGGGGATGTGACATCACTGCCATCCTTGTTTATAATCTTTTATTATATATTATAAGAGACCATTGCTAATATGACATTGGAAGCGTAATTCTAATAATGGGTTCATTTGTCAGAATGACACGAGGGTTAACACGTCGACATTTTTGCAACACTTTAATCATAGTTTCTTCATCTTTTATCCGTTTCTGCTACTAATTGATAAATATTGGTAGATATATGCAAATATTAAAGAAAACAGGCAGTCTTCTCACGAGTTAAAGTAGATACCACTCTATCTTATTTCTTCACTTCTTACACAACCAACGTTTCTAATATGCAAATATTTATACCAATGGGAAGGACAGCAACAATTTCCACTTTTAACAATTTAACTTCTTCCTAACATGAATTTTAGGCGAAGTGGCTTGTTCCGGTTTCATGTCATCTCTTTCTTGGTCTTCCGATTCTTCTTTTTCCACTTATTTTGTCTGTATATTTTCGGTAGTGTGCTGTTGTCCATTCGATTTAAATGTTTCCATTTTTGTTGATGCTGTCTTATGTAGTAATTAATTAGTTTTATTTTCAGGGAGCGTAAGATTTCTTCATTTGTTTTATGGTCCCGCTTGGTATATCCAGCTGTTTTTCTGAGGAACTTCATTTCAGCTGTTTGAATTCGTTTTTCATTTTTCCTTTCTATGGTCCATGTTTCGCTTCCATATACTAGAGTTGGTTTTGACAAGACATTGTAGAGCCTGAGTGTTTTTTTTTTTTTTTTTACTAGGGATGGCTAAATATATTACTTATTATGCCATTTACTTTGACAAAGTTTGATATTTTGGTGTATGTCTTTTTCTTCTTCTTATGATAAATCACATCTCAAGTATCTGAAAGTATTGTTTTAATATTTCATTATCTATCACTATTTTACTTCTTATTGGGTTTTCTCCTTTCAATACCATCATTTTTTTCCTTTAGATGTTGTCATATTATATTGTTTTGAGATATCATTTAATGATCTTTGTAGATCATCTTCTGATGTAGCTAATACTATTTGATCATCTGCAAATAGTAGTGTATCTATCTTCATTTGTGGGGTGTATACCAAATGGCTTATACTGTTTAAAGATAGTTATAATTTTATATATATATATATATATATATATTGAAAAGCAGAGTTGCGAGGGTACATCCTTGTCGTACTCCTCTTGATATATCTTTCCATTCTGAGATGTGTTCTAATTTAACTGCTATTTTATTTCCTATATGTATTTCTTGAATGCATCGTAAAAGTCGGTTTGGGATGTTTAAATCGGTTAATATTTTAAATAATTTTTGTCTACTAATTTTGTCAAAAGGCTTTTTCATAATCAATAAAGACCACGTGTGCTTATTTTTTAAATTCTCTTCTCTCTTTTATTAATAATTTTAGAGTGAAAATTGTATCTATGCAGGATCGGCCTTTTCGGAAATCATTTTGTTCTTCTTCTACAATAGCTTCTCTTTAATATTCCTGCATATATTTTATATCCTGTATTCAGGAGACTAACTCCCCTATAGTTATTGCAATCTTCTTTATTTCCTTTTTTATAGATTGGGATTTTTTCCTGTATTTTTTTCCAAGAGTTAGGAGTTTTTTCAGACAACCAAACCATATTAAAACATTTCAGAAGTATTTTATTAAATTTTTCACCTGCATTTTTTATAGTTATATAATTTATATCGTCTTCTCCTGGAGTTTTCCTATTTTTCATCTTTATTGTATATTTCAGTTTTAACATTGTGATATGTTCTGTTAGGTCATTCTTTGTTTTATAAAATTTTAATTCATTGTTCTCATCTGTCCAGAGATCTTGGAAATAGGTACCCATTTTTCTAAATCTATAGTTTTATTTTTATATTTTCTTTTATTTCTTTATTCATGTACTATATTACTTAATAGGGTTTTGGCTTAAATAAATCCTTTTTTAGTTCTGTTATTAAATGGTTCCATCTCTCTCTCTCTCTCTGTTTTTTTCATACTTCTTGTTTTGCAATTGCACTGTTTCTTTTATACCCTATTTCTGCTTCTATTTTTGGAATTTAACTATTTCTGGTAACTGCCCTTTTTTGTTTTTATTATGTTTTCTATTTCTTTGTTCCAGTCTCGTAGTCCTCTTTTTCTAATCCATTTGCGCTTTATTCCTAAGATTTCTGTTGCTTCTTTTGTGAGAATTTGTTTCATATTTTCCCATTCATCTTATATGTCACTTGATTCATGTGTAGTTTCTGTTTTTAAGTTTGTGCATTTTTGATATTGTTCTCTAACTTGGGGATCCTGTAATGAAGAAATTTTGTAGCTTGGTTGGCAAGAATTTTCAATTTTGTGTTTTTAGCCACTTTGGTTTAAATCGAATTTCTGCTGATACCATATAATGATCAGAGTTTAATTCAAAGCTTCGATGACAATTTTAACACACGATAACAATTCACTTAATTTTATTTTTTAAATTAAGCTTCAAAATTATGAGTGATTGTTGAATAACTAATGAATGATTTTATGTTTTCAGCTGAAGACTTTCCACATTTTCTGGACTTGTGTCAACAGCAGCAAAGAATAATGCTCTGAAGATAAGCAACGCAGTGCTTCAAGTGCCTATTTCTTGTGATATGAAACAAATGGCTTTCGGACTCCGCAACAGCGTTATTTTATGCTTAAATTAGTTGCTTTTATAGAAATATTTTATCTCAGTGTAAACTTTAAAGATGCCTTTCAGGCCATTTCTATGACATAAAGCCTTACTTTCCACCAACGAACTGCAACATTAATAGGTATTCTCTCTTTGAACACTTAAGGAAATTTTTTGCAGGACGAAAATTTCATTAACTGCCGCGCTGTTCGCTGCTGTACATAAATAGATGACACAAAGCAGTGCATCTTATCTCTTCGAAGAGATGCTTCCCATATGTAACAGTGGCAATAAAACGTTTTATGTAATTTACATCAACTATCACTGAAGGAGTCCTCTCATAGACGGAGAGAAGTTTCTTTATCTGATGGTAATTTAAATTGTTCCGCGTGAATGTATTCTAAAGAGGAGCCTCGTAATAAAATGCTTTAAATGATTCGCTATTAAAGTTAATGAGTGAACAAGATACTTGACACCAGCCACTACAAAAACTGCACACCTTCACTAATCAGTAAAGTTTATTCTCTCTTTTAAGAAATGGCTTACCTCTTATTTTTTTACTCTTAACATGTCTCTCGCAACAAGAATATTTAATTACGCATTCTTGTAACACGCTTTTTGGTAAACGGCACCACTTATCTTCTACTAACTTTTATTGCTTCACTATGAAGAACGGTTCTCGTGTTCGCTCTGTAAATGACTTGCTCTATCTCATTTTATTTTTTTTAACGAGGAGAAGACAAAAAAAAATGAAGAAAGTTTTGTGAATATCAAAACAAACAGAGCAAAACTCGTTTATTGTAATATGAGCTAAACTCAGAAGATATTTTATAACAATTTTTGTCTAGGTGTTTATCAGAACTTTCCAGACCCCCTCCCCCTCAGAAAGTTATCAATAAGTATTAAAATTTCAATCACCTGGAAATATACTTTCGATAAAAAAAAAGAATAAGTATTGGGTTTTTCAGCTTTCTCAACGGTGCTTTTGTTTCACTAATGCGCATAAAAATTAACATTTTAGTATCCTAAAACTTTCAAGACAGCCTTAAGCGTGTCATTCGTTTTTCTTTGACAGTAAATATTTTATTAAGCACAAGCAACAAGACATTTGTAAGAAAAACTTTTGACACATAAATGTTGTGAAGTACATATTAAGGCGAGTAAAAAAAGTATTCGAATGATTAAAAGGAATGCTGCTATCGTCATGCCTCGTTCTTCTGTGGCGAGCAAGAAACGATTCGTGTTGTCCCGAACTTGAGTCACCTATCTTAATGAACTTTGGAAAGCAGAACTTCTCAGTTTTATCGCATAAGTGATTAAAGCCGGAAGAGGTTAATATAAAATTGCATGCAATTTGGTTTCTGTTTTAAGGTAGAGAAAACCTCTCCATCTTTCTTTTGCAACCAGCTGACACTCATTTTATTCAAAAAGTGTAAATCTCCAGTAGAAATCCAGAACTTTCCAAGATATTTGTATCGTTTTTGCTCTAAAAGACACCAAATCACGAAATATTGATAGAAAACAAAGGCTATGAATGATCCTTCCGTCTTTTATTTTATTAACATTTGCATGAAAAGTTTGTAATGCAGATTATTGTAATATTCTGAACGAAATGATCAAATTGATGAGTAACACAGGAGATAACATTTCAAATTATGAAAAGTTCTTTCTATTAATGTTTTAAACTCCGCCAAGTATTTGCAGCAAATCTGAACTGTTTCCTGGATTTCAGATCCGCCTTGTCCAAAACCTCTTTATATCACTATCTGAAATTTATTTTTCATCTCTTTGTCTCTCAGGATTTAGAATGTTATTTTGAAATGTTGATCTTTGCATTTTCTTTATTTCGCATTCCCTCGTTGTAACTGGATCGTGATCTTAATGTTCATAAATTCCAATGGTCTCTTTCCCAGTAGTACAAAAATGATAGAGGAATAGTGAAATATTTGATATCAGTATCGATTTAACAAAAATAGCTCTTTACCGCTTCTTCAGAAAATCTCCTAATCTAATAATAGATGTGAGCGCTTTTCCAATCATACCATTCCACTGTGATTTGTCGTAGATATACTCATCTTCCTGTGATCTGATATTCAGCAAAATAATGATCTGATCTTTTATTCTGCTTTCTTATTGGTTGTATTAAAGCCTTCTATCTAATATTTGTCCTGATCGCATCGCCGATACAATTCTCACAGGATTTAAAGCCGTTCACACTGCATACTCTCCTTTTCTAAGATGTTTGCTTCAAAATGCGACTCAGTATAAGAATAAAGCTTATTACAATTACTTTATTACAACACAAATATTTTTAAAATGTCGAAATCTGCTTTCTTGTCCCTTGTAGTATGCATATCAGATGCTGCAATTTGGCTCCTCCTTACGTTCGTTACAACGCAGTGTCACCTAAAAAGGCGCTACCTTCGCAACGTTTTTCTCCTGTCCTGTAAAATATCCCTTTAACAGTCACATCTATCGTTAATTTCTGCTTTGCTGTTTTCTAACATTTCATGCACAGTCCCAATTCAAGGTGGCAGTTTTCTTTTTCAAAAACTCGGGGTTTCCATCTTGCAATCAGGCCAGAGCAAACAAAGTTAACACTGATAACACACTGGCATAAGCTGAATTGAGACGACCCCGTTGTAAAATACTAGGTTCGATCCTGGATACCCACAGCATTCGATGCGCAGTATCCATTGATTCCATGCTGAAAAGTGCTGTCTGCTTAGAAGTCAGTACCCATCGTAACAAGTATTGATTGGACAGTTCCAGGCCTGGGCTGTACGATGAAGGAGAAGCACGATCTACAGGGCCCTCATTTCTTTTTCCGACTGAATTGGTGGATGCGGTATGGCAGTATACTGTTGGAGAAGCACCAATTTCCACAGATCATGCTTGCGAGGAATAGCAAGTCTGACTAGTAAACTATTATTTCTCGAATTAGAGGATTATGTTAATTCCTTTTAAATAAAAGCATCTCTTCAGAAGCATTCATAAATAAATAAAAAAAAGTTTTTCATTATTTTTTATCTCATAGATATATTATCCTTGCGAACGACCACCAACTCTGCACAATTGTATGTCACCAAAATTCTCTTCCTTTATAAAATAATATAAAAAATCAATATAAACATCTCTGCGACAATTCGTTAAGATATTCTCAAGGTTATTGCTTATTAAAGCTAGAGCTTATTATGAATTCTTCTGATTCACATCCCAACTCATCGTACTGCATTTGTTCTTTTCATTCTCTCTCTCTCCTGTTCAATATTTGGAGCAACCTCAGTTTTTATGTTGTATTTCGTAGGCAATAACTACACATTTATAAATCCAGTAAATTAAGTTTTTGTTTCTTTTCACAACCTTCTTCCGATGCCTGGTATTATTACTATAAATTTAATAACCTTTCCTGATTAAATCACCTTAAAATGTATTAATGAACCTCATACTTGAATCAAACTAAATCTACAATACTCCCCCGACGTGTTCATATTACACACGCAAATATATGCACTCCGTCAGTTCATATGCAGTAAGCTCTTCTCTCTTTTCCAACACCTGACGCATGTCCATTAGTGGTATTATATGTCCAGTACATCTAGAGTCTGTCCGACTATAAACTGATATTCAATACGCTTTATTGCTCTTTTCGCTAGCAGCATTTGGCAGTAATGAAGCTGTATTCGCATCGTAAACACTTAACGGCCGACACTTCTGGTGCACTAAACGTGAGAGCCAATCATCTCTTAGGAAAGCTGTGATATTACTAAACAACACCCAACACGAACTTCATAATGGGAGCAAATATTTCATCGATATATTGGATTTCATGTTGTTACATAATGTGGCCTTTGAATGACAATACTTTGCTGTTCATGCTCGGCTTACAGCAGTGGAAATCCTATTACACCCAGAAACTCTAAGAAAATGTGTTGTTATACACAAACGTGAAATTACATCTGAACATCTATTAAATCAGAGTTTCTCGAAGTCAGTAGCAATAATCGTGAACGACCTCATAGGTGCCACTTATAGAAAAAATATATTATAGGGTTAATATAGTTTATTGGAAAGTACCATTTAGGCAATCCCCTTTAATCTAAATACGAAGCAAATGATTCTTCAATGCCATGAATGGAAGTGCTTCTGATCAGAATCTCGGCCAGAGATATCAGCTTCAATAGCTGCAAGATTAATACAAAGATGTAGTTATATATTAACAAGGTGGCTTCTTTAAAAAAATAATATATATATTATTATTACGGGAGACTCCAGGGAGTCCTTAGACTCATCGAGGGAGGCGGTAAACATCATGTCCATACAACTATACGACATTCTCACAGTATCTGTCATACTTTGCCTTTTACTCACTCACCGTCATAGCACCCACAACAGACTCTGGCAGCTTATTCCACTGATTTACCACTCTAAAAGTAAAGAACCCAGCTCTAACACCCCTGCTAACCTCACTCTTGCCCAGCTTTTATAGGTGTCCCCTAGTTCTCCCACCACCAGTCCTGATCTCAAAAATATCCTCTGAATTAATCCTATAGAAACCCTTTACCAATTTGAATGTCTCAATCATATCCCCCCCCTTTTCCGCCTATCAACTAATTTCTGTAACTCACAAATCTTCAACCTGTTCTCATATGGTTCATTCCATAGACCAGCTATCATCTTAGCCACTCGCCTCTGGATCCTCTCCACCTCTTCCCCAACAAGAAGGAATCTAGGTGACCAAATCTGGGCACATTAGTCGAGATGAGATCTTATCAAGGCTCGGTACAGAGATACAATAACTTGCTTGTCTCTGCTCGTCAAGGTATTTTTCAACAACCAAGTGAGTTGATTTAGCTACTTTTGCAATGTGTCCCCTAAACTTCATCTCCCTATCCACCAACACTCCCAAGTCCCTGGCCTCATCAATCTCCTGGAGTACAGTTCCACCAATGTGGTGGAACTACATTGGTAGTTCAACAATATACAGTATATATTAACAAGTATAGAGAATCCAAACTCGTACATGTCCAAGATAAATACAAAAAAGTACTTCAATGCTTTGTTTGAAAGGAGTTAATATTCAGAATTCACGCTCAACCAGAATGATGTTAGGGTAATTTGTTCGTATTTCGTCCACGAATAAAGCATACCTTAAATTAAAACATTATAATGCATTAATCATGCCTTATAATGCCACTATTTACACTCCTACAGGAGTATAAATAATGGATGTGTGTGTTGGCATCAATTAACTGACTTTTGACTTGCTTTCTCTCAACTTAATTTACCCATTCATAATGTTTTATTTGAAAGATATGTACTTCAGTTTTTCTAGAAAATTCGGAAAAATCAAAAAAGAATTAAGGGTAATATTTATGCTTTCTTTTCGCCAGCTTAGGTCTTATTAAACTGTCGTATTATCTTATAGCAGATGACTTTTAGCTACAATTTGTGGAGCCAGAAATATTTCTCATTTAACTGGTTAGCAATTTTAATTTCATGTGAATTTTACCCATTTATTTTGGCAGCAATTTGGAGAAAACGGTATTCAACTATAACTCTTACTTGTAACAAATTTCCGTTCCATCTTTTCCCGTTCTCGTCATCGGAACTCCACGTACATTGAAAACTGCTTGAATATTACGAAATAAAAACGACCTTTCGACAACTCCTTTCATTATGTTACTTTTTAAGTGGACATTTATTCACATGAAGTAACGTGTGATGTATTAAGGACACGGGCTAATGTATGGCGTAAACGATAATGCAGTTTTTTTAATTTGTTAATCCATTTAATTTAGGACGCCTTAAAATCGGATTTCTCCAATAAAATGAATTAATTTCGTTTTACTCCTTTTCACACTGGATTAACTTAATATTTTAATTATTACTTTTTTATGCTCTACTCATGACTTATATCCTGACAGCAATTTAATAATGCTATTTCTACACACATTCCCCGAAATACTTAAGAGTTGGGTTCCACTAATTTTACGGATTTAACCCCTTCACCCTGGTTAATCAAGCTCTATCCCTAAGGTGCCTTGGTATGCCTGTATATACTGTGCACTGACTATTTAAAAATTCTTTCTGCTAGTTTAATTCGTAGAATGTACACATAAATTAAAGTTTGGTATGTAATTTTAACGCAAAGGATATGATAAATTATAAATAGTATGCGAAAATTTGGCCGTTTCAACCTTTCATAAGAGATGGCTGAACAGTGGCTTCCTTCTTCTCTTAGTAAAGCTCTCGTAATTTTTTTTTTTATGTTGAGCCCATACACAGGAGGTTGATTGGTCAACCTATAGTACATTAGTACCGTGTATGGGTAGTAGGTTGGGAAAGGAGGAATTTGTTTACATTTGAGTTGAATGGCTTTAAATTGTATTCCCTAGGGAACACAGCAGGTGGGAGGCTGTTCCACAGTGCAGCAGTTGCAGGGATGAAAGATGAGGAAGAGAAATTTGTTCTGTTTGTTTCTAGGTGAGCTGTGAAGGGATGTTGTGCAGTAGCTGTACGTGTTTTAATGTGTTTAGTACTGAGCGGAGGAATTATTGATGATATTTCCGATGAGCATTCTCCCATGGAAATATTTGTAGAATATATACTGCGTAATACAATCTAAATGCGTCATCTATTTCTCTTTGGACCACAATCTCCATTAGGATCCGTATCCAATTGGATGTTCACCTTCATCTTGATGTTAAAAACGTTCTTTATCGGAGTGATCCAGCAATTTTCACGAAATACAATGATGGAATCCTCGTGTTAGTAAGTAAGTGTTGCGCGCTCACCTAGCAAGAGGTGAAGACTTTTATAAATCCTAGGCACGATGCAAAAATCAACTTAAAAAATATCTAAATATACTGAAGAACACATTATGTACTTAGTACAGAATTTTTTAAAAGATGATTATTAGTAATTTTTTTCTTTTTATATTTTCATATCTTGAGCAATCTTGTGATTTTTTCCTCAACTCTTTTCCTTCCTCCAGTCATGATTGCGATTGTACTCTGCCACAGCATACACAAGCACTACGAATTACCGAAGTGCACGAATACAAATACATAGCACGCGTGTTAAATAGTAAAGGAACACATGAACTGCTTAAGCTGTCTGTTTATTACTTAGAATAGTGCTATACTTTTTTTTTTTTTTTTCAAATATACGTATACATGAAGATCCCTTTCATGATAAGTTGAATAAGTCCGAATTCACTTACGTCATGAAATAACGGTCATAATTATATAAATTGTATAATTATTAAATCATATTAGACCATGTTTAAAATATTTTTCTTATATATATATATTTTGCAGATAATGCATAACTTTATATTGTGACTTTCATTTTGTTCAACTTGGAACATAGCATATGCAGTTTCGCTTGATTTGAAAGACCTCCTTTCAAATTGATAAACATAATTTACGCTACAAATTTACCAAGTGACTGGCGTAATGATTATTAAGCGTTTTCTTTTGGGAATCTAGGTCGATAAACATACACACAGAGAGAGTTTTAAATGCCTTCTCTTATTTGCAACTCTAGAGGGGAGTAAACCTTCTATGGGGATTTCCGATTAATAATTAATCTGTTCCCTTTCTTGAAATTCAGTTTCATACAAAAAGTTTGTCATGCATTAAGAAAATAAAACAAACTATTCCGTTGGTTTACCATGAAGTCGTATAATTTTTATTATAGATTTCATACCCAGACAAACGAGAGATTTGCTTTTGAATGAACTAAATAACACTTCGTAACAAGTTTATTTCCATGAGGAGTGAGCTCAGTGATGTTTTAATCACTGCGATAATTCAGATATCTCCAGAGTTCTTTATCGAGTGAACCGGAAGATTCATTTCTTTGACGAATAGTTCCAATTAGGAGAGAACCCCCAGTTGTAAAAACGTCGGAATTACATACGACCATTATATGCGCTGATCCTTTAAGTTTATAATGAAAATACAGTATAGTTGGCTAATTCTCTGCCTCGATGGTAAGTGGGTCCAATCAGATTCACAGGATTGGCTAGTCGCGTGATACCAACTAATTAAGCCTATTAATAACATTCGAGTACTCCAAAATAATTAGTATCAATTAAATGTATCTACATCCCAGTGATTATGCACAATTTGTAAACCTATTGTATATTATTCATGGATGAACTTAGATTAAATAATCTGTAAATTCCACTCTAGACTCAAAATGGAATTTTTCCAGCTATATCAGGCCTCTTCTGATAAGCTGAATAAAAGGTTTCGTATCGAGCAATGAATTTCAACTACCACAACAGACACGTGTCATTATTTTCGACAATCTGCAGTTTTATGTCTTGGTCTCAAACACAAATACTGAATTCCCAGCGTTCTGTCAACCGCGATTTGTATGACAACCGTAGGTGATGCGGCACGAAATCGATAAAAGAATCATGCTTTAGGAAATATGAAAGGATATTTCTATTGTGCTAATATTATCAATGGTTCTGCATTCTTATATCCATATGCAAATATTACGATCACAAATCAAATTAAAACGCTTGAAATATGAAATGCAAAAGTGATTGTAAGGCTGCTTAGTTGAACAGATATTCATTAATACTTAAGGTTCTCACTAGAAAGGAAAATCCTTAGAGCAGAAATGTGACGTATATCATTTAACCATAATGAAAATGCTGTGGGTAGGAAACGGAAGAGCTATTCGTACGTCAAATGGTTTCAATTTATTGTTTTCTTATATACACGTTAACATTTGGGTACAGATGAGATGCAGCAGTTAGGCTAACTGTAACGGGCGCATCAAATGTAAAATCATAGCTGCTCTTAATAAAATGTTAACTGAGAAAATATTAAGATCACATTTTAATTAGAGGTTTATCATCACACGAAATAATTCGCCAATTAACCTAAATTATATAGAATATTCAAATGATTTGAGTGCATAGGCTTCGGATGATTACATCAATTGGATCACTGGTTAATCAAGCAAAACTTCCAGCCGATGATTTTAAGGAAGCTGTTGAACCAACTTTATAGCTTATTTTTACATAAAAATATATCACCAGCTGAGACGTTACCGGAAAAAAGATATTTAAACACAATAACATTAAGGGGAAAAAGAGAATACTTTTTAAATGGGTTTGATTTTATAACAAAAGATGACCATTCTCTAAGCAACTTCTCTTTTAAATATTGTCAATATTTGTCGATGAGAGGGGAAATTTACTTGCAAAGCGCACTTCTCGTGATATTTATAAAAAATTTCAGATTCGGGCATATGAACTCAATATAATTACACGTATTGAAGCTTATTTTACAGTATTTATTTCTCTTTTTATCTAATAAAGCACATCAATGAATTAAACAGATCAATCAAAATTAACCATTTATTAATACTTGCAGCGATTCTAAACAGTTGTCTTCGAGTCTGCCCTTTAACCTAAAGGTTCGTACAATTAACGTAACATTTCCATCTCTCTCTCAGGAACACAAAATGGAAAGTCACTTAGTTCCTGTTAATCAAAAATGAAGCCACTCAGTGAAAGTTGCCTGATTCAATTCAAAATTTGGTTTCAAAGATGTTACCAAAAATAGACAATATGCAAGACGTAAAAATTGCATTGTCTAAGACAATATTCCATTTTACCGAATAGTGTTACCATTCACGGCATTTAGCTGCAAAGGGTGGAAAATATGATTCGTATGTTCGTTAAATATACTCTCAGAGTATTAGAAACTTACTTTTTTAGGTTTTTAATGGCGGCGAGAAAAAGATTAGCATACTTATAACGATGGTTGGGATCTTTACTCCACTGCAAATTCAAACTGCTCTGAAAGCTGTAAATCTAGACTTGATACGTACCTTTAAATAAATGGAAGCTAGGCTTCAGCAGCTCTGGGTCAATAGCAGCGTTTCTGCCCTCTGCATTTCTGACCCTCCTCTCGGGCCCAAGACTATTATAGGAACAAACATGGGCATCTCCAAGTTGCATGCGATTAACATACAGATGGAAAGAACTCTCGATCCTCTCCAACCTTTGGGAAGTCGGCAACCAATCTAAAATAATGAAAACAATGTAAAAGAAAACTGACTATTTTTTCAGAATAACAAATATTTGATGGCGTTTTCAATCCAGATTACGTCTATTGCTAACCAACTAAGATATCTGTGTAAAGAATCATCTGGTTATAAGTAACTATTGAAAGTAGGAATAGTATAGTCAGAAGAACAATTTAATGAAGGAAGATGAAATGGAAGACATCGGAATATTTTATTTTAGTCCTGGACTAGGATTTTTTTAGTAATGATGATTTATTGCTTCGTTACAAGCACACAGATTATTTTCCATAAATAAAAAGGCCTTAGTCAGTCACACCTTTTAGTTACCGGTTACTATCTTATGTAACAGCTCTTTTACACTCAGTAGCATATGGTAATCCAAATCCATAGCAAGACAGCTGATTGGTCAAGGTCATAATTCATTTAAATAATAGTCAGGTTTCATGTTAAAGGATACCCGTGCATTCAGCAGTGGAACCAATCGAAAATAGTTTACAGAAAAACTTCCCATTGCACAGATGAGCATGGTAGTTCTCACACCGGTATATCGATCTGAAATTTTCATCATTGTCCCCTTTAATTTGAAAGACAAAATTTAAAAAGAAGCCGTGTTTGTGTGTGTATCTAACCGGGCCTTGTCTTTCACAATATCTATTAACAATCAGCACAGCCAATTCGTTGAAGCAGGGGATCGGAAATCAATTAATTGAAAACTAATCTCTCAAGAAAAGACGGGGAATAATAATGGATATCATATTAAACAGTCGGTTTTGTCTGGAGACGCAAGCAAAAAAGTGTTATAAAGCAAACAGTGACTGAAAGGGATTCTATCTCATTCCATTATGAGGAAGAGCGAGGAAAATTTAATTGTTCTCATGAACTCCCACCACTTTCTTCACCGCTCTCTCCATGATGTTCAGTTTACTTGAGTATGAGCTTAGAAAGAACTGAAATTGATGATATATATATATATATACACACACACACACACACACACACACACACACTGAGGTTCAGTCTTTTAACTAAATAAAGAGGTGCAGATATAATTATCTTGATTTCTTTTAAAATAGTAGAATATTTACAAATTTAGAGCAGAAACTACTAAAATGGTAGAATGGAAAGATTCCTCCTTCAGCGGATTTTTATTGTGTAATTAATTTTTCAGTTATGTAAATACAGTAGTTTGACACATTTAATACATCAAAATTAACGTATTCTCAATTATGGCTTTAATGAATGAATCACTTTAATCTCACAAGTCAGAATTATTTTACTTTTACTAATGATTTAAAGAGCCTGTGTAGCTCAGTGGATGTGGCGTTTCCATACCACGGCGCTTGGCCGCACTAAGGAAGACTTGGTTTCGAGTCTAGTCGGCGACTAGAGGAAATTTTTCTAAGCCTTTTTTCGACCGGTTCCCGAGTTAGTCGATCTCTGGCACGGGCAAGCGGGTTTTTTCTCCCGGAAACTCGAGTTTTTCGTCCTGCAAACTCAAGAAAATCGATCGTAGAACCCACATTATTTCAGTCATTAAATATATTGTGTTAGGGACCACGAGATGGCGGCACATTTGAGCCGTCTCTCTTCACTGTGAACCCCTTAATTAGTGATAGCCTTGGGCCATCTATCTCTGATTGGGTACCAGTGGAGATTGAACTGCCCACTCAGTCTCCATAAGTTAAAGAGGGCTAAATGGCCTCGCTCACTCCCCGTATACGGGAATAAAAAGGCGTTAGCTGATTTTTTTTTTGCTAATGATTTAATTTATCTATTAGTGAAAAGTAAACGATACTTATAAGGGTACTTTTGCATTTTCACTATATCCTCCCTGTTTTCTTCTTTGGCCTATTCGTTAGTTATGAGGTTGAAAAATTTGAGATTCTAGAGGAGGCTAAAATAAGTTCAGAAGTATAATGGAGCCAATAAGTCTTACCATCATCAGAAAATGACAGAAAATGTACAAACACAAAGGATGGTTAAACAGGAAACAAAACTGGCAGAATACCTTTAGTACTATTTGTAGTTTTTCCAATGATATAGGAATTTATGTAAATCTTGAATTTAGCCTGTTGCCTCTCTACACGACTTAATTCTACTGGTAAAAGAGAAATAAAGGTGTAGAATATTTCGCACAGTTTGCATATTCATGTCGTTCTAATACAGGAAATATTTATAGCATTTGACAGAAACATTGTTCTTAATATACAAGAACCGTCATAAATTCCACTGTGTATGTACCTGAGAAAGTAAGAATGAAAACAATGATGGTAATCCTTGCCGTTGTAAGATATACTGTATATAAATTTATTTTATACTGATGATGCAGACTTACAATGTTGAAGTTTACAGACATAATAAAACAAAACGAAAGAAAGAAAAAAAAAACGATGTAAGGGACAAAGTGCTCTAATTTTCATTAAATGTATTTTTAGCTTCGAAGTTTGCAACATTTGTCCAGTTAAACCCGTCTATTGGATAAACGTAGTATATTAATGATAATTAACGTAAAACTTTAAAGATGAAGCGGGGCCTTGATGATTCTTGTCTTAAGAGCGGTCAGTGCTGAGCCTCCGAGTTACTGCTGCGATCATTGATGCTTATCTCCTCTTATTCCACAGTGCAGTGAATCTTGAAACACTTCAGTTAAATTTCAGATCCCAGAACACTATTTATAGAGTTACTGAGCGCTTCCCAATAACACTGAAGTCAAGGCAGATAAGCCTGGAAACTTTGGCTCTTGAAAGAGGACATTTGCTCGGTGTTTAGTGAAAAGACGCTTTTCTTCTTAAATTGGAGCAGAATGCAGTTGAGCTTGTTCCGATACTGAAAGTCAAAATTCATAAAAGCGCCAAAGGCACGCGACCGACAATACAGGTTGCTTACCCAACCATTCATCGTTCTTCCTTTATATTTCGATGTAGATTGAATCCGTGCGTCCCCTTATCCGCCTGTCTACTGATTAATGGTGTTTGTTGTTGCGGAAATCGGTTTCTGCATCTCCCTACGAGATTTCTGTGTTCTGCCGCCTTAGCTTCGATGTACTTTAGCGACACGGGGGGGAGATCGTTCGATCACGGAAGACATTTCTCCTTGCACAAGTACGACGAAAGAGTGGCAGGTCGGCAATAATCTCTGTAACGATCTGTAATTTCACGGAGACAAGTTCTGTTGTCTAGACAGCAGCAAACACAATATTCCTTCCAGGATGGAGTGCCACTGTTTATTTGATCTAAGACGGAAACAAAAGGTGCCTTCAGCAAAGTAAGCAAACGTACACAGAATTTCTCCGTTCTGTATTAAATGCACCTTCTCATCTATTTCCTCTTCTACTGTGTGACAACGTGTACTATTCTGTTCAAAATGTTTCAATTATGTTCGGTTGCTCCCGACGTAGCCATATCTGCTGGGTATGAAAGGGCGATCTTGAACTAGGATCTCAACAAGTCATCTTTAATGGGAGAATATAAAGCGATTTTGGAAGCAGAAACTTAGGAAGCATTAAACGCGATATTACAGTTTCATGAATTAATATCAGCAAGCATTTAACAGTTCAGTATTAATATAAGTGTGCAGAAATAAGAGGGAACGTTTATTGTAGTTTCGGAATTGTCGAGAACAAATGGAGTTACGTATTTTAAATCCCTAAACAAGCATTGAATTATGCAGATTACTACTACTTTGAATGATAGGAGAAGAATGAATTTATTTTCAATATGTTATAAATACCATTATGGGTATATTTTTAATCATCATAATATGAAGTAAAAATTCTTTCGTACGACTATCTTTCCCTTCTTAAGGTTCCCCTACTGCAGAATGGGAAAGATGAAACTGCCTGAAGGTAGAAACAGAGCGCAGTATTTGCTTTAGCAAAGGAAAACACTCCGTTGCATTTTCGTATCTCTAGTAACATCCTAAATTAAACATAAAATAAAAGAAATTATGTACATCAGATGGTACTTATAGAAATTAAAATTAGGGCTGCAGCAAGATTAATATATGCAATGTTTCACTGTAACGCTGAATTAAGAAATTGTTGATCTAAGTTGTTTGAATTATTAAAATCAATCCGAAATTAATGAAAATATTATCTGAGGACTAATTTCGTTAATTTGTTTTCTTTCCTGTATTTCTAATTTCATTAAATTATTTTCCTAAGAGCTTTCTAGATTTATTAGAATTCTTGGGAAGAAATGTCAATAATAGTTCTAATCTATTACATCATGTTAGAAATAAAAAAAACAACCCTTGCCTTCTGGATTCTTTAACTAAAATATTATTAAACACACTTTAACAACATTTCGTAACGAGTGAATTTTTTATTCTTTCTCCAATTTCAAGCAATATACCCAAATTAAACTATTTGTCTCTCAAACATTTTTCACAGCCACCCATCTTGGTCCAATTTTTTTTTTTTTTTAACAAATTCAAAATGAGTTTTCTAGAAATTTTAATGCTAAATAAATGTTACCTTACTTTTAGTATAACTTTTACGCTGCTTACAAAAAGTTTAGAAAAATAAAATAAAGAAAAAAGTGTGAGGAAAAAAGATCTTTGTAGTCAATGGTATCAGTGATAAGTCATAACCAGGATAAAATTGGTAACCGCGAGCGGGGAAAAGAAAAAAACCGTCCAAAATGATGAAGGTCTGATGTCACCCACAGAAAGCTTCCAAACGCTGAACGAAGGTCGGCAGGTAATTTGGTGGTGTTAAGTCAGTCGTTTCCGATTAAATAAATCAAAACAACTTACAAACCGTTTCTTCAGATGGGGAAGACCTTAAAAAATTTGTTGAGAATATCCAGTGGGAATAATTTGCATAGCAGTCATCTAAACAGCATATGATTGCATTATGTTTGATTGTATAAATTCGGATTACCTAATAACTACTATTTAAATATTATTTTCAGTAATTGCCTGTAACTACAAATGGTGAACATGGTATCGCATGGTTGGCTAGAGTCAGATAAAGCTTCCGTTCTCCAACGAATAGGTTATAGGCAGGACCGTCGTAAACCATTAAGAGTAAGGCAATCCCTAGGAGCGGAAAAACCCAGCATACCATCGGTCAGTACACTTTAATCGATCGATATCGATCAATGAATTTACTGTATATGTTTCATACAATATGGCATTGTTCATTCGATGCAAAGTCACAGTAGCTTATTTACTAAATCAAAACCTCTCTTCCTTTTCTTCGCGCTTTAGAATGCTCACATTGGTAGCAACGATATTTTGATACTGAACAGGGGACCACAATTTAATCAGGAAGTGTTTTCGAAAGCATTTTCAGATTTTTGAAAATGCCAAACGAAAAACGTCGTTATCAATGAGAACTGTGTGTATAAGCTGCAGAGTGAATACTTCAAGAGAATTCTAGGTCGAAAATTTTTCTTCTTCATTATTTAAGATTATTCTCGAGTTGCATTTTATTTGTAAATTTAAATGATTTTTGAAACATTTTGAAACAAATAATGAACATATTAAAGTTATTAGTATGCAAATAATATTATCTGAGGAACATTCAGAAGCACTTTGTAATTCGACATCAAAGAACAAAAAGTGAATGCTGAGGTTAAATCAGGAGTTATTGCAATAAATAATATAAATATTTTTAATGAAAACAGTTGAAAGTATTAAAAAATCAAACTGGAAGCGATTTACTGCATGACCATTCAACCAGCTATTATTTTATATCTCCTACCAAAGTTTGTAAACCTATGGTTCAATATTATCGTGGTTGGACAAAGTTTTTTTTTTGTTCTATTTTATATACTTTTGTTCTTTTACAAAGTCCTGAAATCCTTCTCTAAAGATCAAACATGGAACTTTTTCAAGTCACTTCAGGCTTCCAAATAAACGGACTAATGGTCTCACAGCGGGCGATAAAATTCATCTCTCACTTAAAAGACCATTACAAATATCCATGCCTACGAGCGGTATGGATTTGAAGCAGCAGTTTGTTGGAGGGTGGATACGCTAACAACTCGGCCAACCAATGCATCCTTTTATTTTATAAAAAGCATGCAAGGATGTGAGGAACGATCAACACAGGAAGTTGTATTTAATCTCTCTCTCTCTCTCTCTTTCTGTCTATCTGCAGAGTTTACAATACAAATTTAATTAATGTAGAACTAAATATGAAATTCAAACAGCGTCGAGTAATTGATGTAGAATCAAACTTTTTAGTAAGCAATCCGCAAGATTTAAAAAAGATAGTAAAAAATACCAATAAACACTTCTCTATTCCCCTTTAAAAAGAAATGAAAAACAAAAAACCACCACTGTGGTGAATTCATGAAACTAATGAAAAAGCACCATTTCAGCAACGTTATGGTGCATACTAACTAAAATGATTTTGTGCTGTGAACTTATATAATGATATCGATGCAAAACTATTCGAGTTCAAAATGTAAGTAATTTTTTATTCTTAGCAAACGAAAGTATTTATAAGGAAATAATCGATCGTTTTTATTTCAGATTAATTTTAGTGCAAGAGTATATCTCACAGTGAGCACCACACACTACAGCCAAGTTACGAGAGACTATGTACCCAATTTTAACACAACGTTGCAAAAATATGTTTCCACTTTGCCCTCTTGAAACTCATCTCATCAGGAAAATTACTTATTCCTTTCATTTCCACGGACTATGGAGCACATTCGCTGAAGCTTCTAGATTATTATCTTTTCTTCTTCTTTCTGTACTGCAGATTCCTACCGACTGCGCATGGTTAGGTAGAATATGTCGCTACTCTTACATAAGCGCTGTCCTTTCACCAAGATATTATTCGAAAATTTGAAACTGGGTAATGGAAAACTGGGGAGAGTTTTGGATAAAAAGGATTCTTCACAGCGCGTGTATAACTTAATTGTCTGTGGAAAGATGCGATTTCAAACTTAGAGTGAAGCAATTCTGTCTAATATTAGCTTAGGATTTTTCTTTGCTGTGAGTTGCTAGAATAGAAGCAACTCCCTTAATGGCTCAAGGTTTGTCAAGTCCGTATGTCAGTAGCGCTGCATGAACTTTATGAGAAGCTGAGGCTCATGTTCCGTAGCGGTGTTAATCGCGTCGACAAAGTTCTCGTTGTTACAATCCCCATATCAAGTGTTGCGATCTGCTTGTCTTTAACGAATAATGTATGGGTAACCTATGCCAAACACCCAATCCTTCAATAGTAAGTCAATCCACTGCGTTAGAAGCATCAGAAAATAAACGTTACTAGTGCAGAGTAAATAGTACAGGAAGAACGACATTTCTAATGTATTTTTCTTCATCTATAAGAAAAATTACACAGAGGAAGAAATTACATTAATACAACATACTTGGCGAGGTGAGTTGAAATATCCTCACTTTGATATATTCAAGAAATTAAGTGAAGCAGTATAAGGCTAAATCCATTCGTCTTATAATGAACAAATCAATGGATTGCATTCACAAAAACTCATACTACTAAACATTCCAACAGTACCATTTTACTCGATCTTTTACTAGTTAATAAGCTAGTAAAATAGAGTAAAATGCGATGAAATGTTAATTTTCAGTGCGTAATCAATTTCAGCAAACTTGAACTTTAGTGAAAAGATTTTTCTTAAGCTAACAGGATTTCAAGGAAGTTTTGTGTAAGCATGTGTAATTCAACAATATTAAACTACAGTTGTAATGACAATGATTTATCGAAGAATGGCAGAATACTTCCTCTTTTTTAAAAGTTACGTCATTTTAATCACATTAAATGATAAACTTCTCAGTATCACCACAGTTTAAAATACTGTTCACAGATGACGAGTCCGTATCATTTATGAACTGCTCAACGATTTTAAAGATAACGATCACAATATTTAGTTAAAATGTCATGGGAGATAAACTGTACTATATCATATTTTAAAGGATAAACAAATATTCTTAATTTTACTTAATAATCATACCTTCTGTTAAAAAAATGGGAACAAACGACACTAAAATTCATCAGTCTTTATGACATTGGTATTATGTCCGAAGCAATTAAGGCTATGAGTATGTTATGTGTTGTTCTTTTTAAGTTTAAATATTTTGTGGAATGAGAAAATGAATAAAAACCAGAGTGGCCTGTATAATAATTCTGCTACCCCCTGTATATGCGACTCCAACTATCTTAACCTTCAGTTGAAACGCCCTTATAACGTTTTTGCGTCTTAGATGGAATAGAAACCTGAATCTTCCAAATGAACGGTAAATATCGCCCTCTCTCATAAAATATGAAGCGAAATCACTTGAGTCAAAGATGGAGAGTTTGGTTTGGGTGGCCGAATTCAGATAATGAAGATTACCGTTGAGTTCCATTTGGTGTTGGATTAGCGACAATCGTCTCTAGCTGCATATAATCAATAACACTTCCGAGAATATGAGCCATTACGGAAAATTTTCAGTACGAATTTCACTTAATGTACAAAACTTCCACTAATTATCGTTAAGTGATATTCGAGATGTATTTCACATGCTATTAACCAAAAGTGTAATCCTGCATTCATCAAGACTGGAATTACTCAACACTAGTGAATCAGAATTCCAACAGCCAAATCACACGAGTTCAATTCTGCGCTGATCTTTTCATTTTTGTTGCCTTGAACTTGTGCAGAGGTGACGAATGCTTATCACCAAGGCATCCTTTGCGCAGGGATTGACTCTTCGGAGTTACAATCGTCTTGTTTGTCAAGGACAAAAACTAAACTCAGCTATAAGTTATCTTTTTCCATTAGTAAACGTCGCCTATCATTGATGTAAGCTCATTTTTTTATACTGACAGCAACACAAAAACAATCAAGAGAGACTGAAAGCATCTACAAACACCACTTCTCTGACCATGACGGATACATTTCTTTTGCCATAATCTTACAGCCGATTAACTTGGCGTCGACACAGAGCTTGGCGCGATCATGGCAGCGAAATGGTTTACTGGGTCAGCAGAGAGACGTTTATGAACTTCCTTTATATAACGTTTCATGACAATAATGTAAAAAGGGAAGGAAGAAGCTCAGTTTTTGCTGTCATATTCTCTAGAAAACATGAAATTACTAGCCATTTGCTGTCACTATTGAAAGAAAGTCAAAATTATCATCATAATTCTATACATTAATGGTTTTGCTATTTCAAAAATAACGTGGAATTTTCTACTGACGAAATTTATTATTTCACGGCTCTTTCATATATTAATTTTAGTAATCTCATATAGTAATATAATAGATGGCGCAAACATTTTTAGAATTTTATATCACACATAATCCAAATAATTTTACAATATATTACGAGAAAAAATATATTAAAAAAAAACATTAGCATATTGAAAGGAGAGAAACGTATACTTTTTTTTGAATGCCAGAGTTAGCCGAAATTTACTAGTCTCACTTTTCTCATTATTCATGTCTTGAAGAAAATATAGCTCCAATTTTAAAACCGTCTGTATAAATATATATAAATTTCACCAACCGTAGACTCGACTCGCATTCTTTGCTATTTTTAAAACTTTTCCTATCTTTGTGGCTTGAATCATGGAACACGCGCGTACGTAGGGCTTGTGGTTCCATAAAAATTAATCGAAAAAACAGTTAATCGAAAGACAATTCGTCGAATGAATAATGCGTCGAAACTGCAATTCGTCGAAAAAACAATTCACCGAAAAATTTAATTAAAATTTCATTAAATCGATCCAGCCAAAGTGGAATTGCTAATATCATTTCGAAACCTTTTTTCGAAAATGTTATGATAAAAAAAGATTCATTTATAACAAAAACTGGACCGTGCAGACAGCTTCTTGTACCAACAACTTCTACTAATTTCGCTAAGTCAGAGAGTTATTGTAATACATAATTTGGACACTTTATGTATTTGTTGCCAGAATATAGCTGAACTGGAACGGTTCGACATTTAATTGTAAAAGTTTCAAATAGCGAATTTGATTCAGATTCGCTATTTGAAACTTTTATTCATCCCATAATAATTGCTGTATTGAAGTCGCATGTTACTACTAGTAACAATAATAATAATGGAGCCTGCGCAGGCTGGGCTTTTCCTCCCGGAAACAGGCAAATCAGTCCCATGAAGACACGAAAGAGTAATCGGACAAGACAATAAGAAACCATATTATTCTGTAATTATTCCCTATTAAAATAGTATTGTATTCTCACTCTGCATGGTTCAATATTTGTTCTAAATGGATCACTTTTATCAAAACATTTTCGAAAAGTTAAAATTTTCGGTGAATTGTTTTTCTATGAATTACATTTCGACGAATTGTCGTTCGATGAATTGTTAATTATTTGCCTTTTCGATGAACCCTTCGGATACCAGGGCTTGTTATTCTGCAAAATGAAGAAGTCACACTGGGCCATAATCTCTCAAATATCTCGCTACCAATTCACGTGGTCTGGATTTAGAAATTTCCTCATTCAGCTAGTGTTCACTCAATGAAAAAAACCTTACGTCGGCATTATTACCTCTTCAATCAAAATTATTGCTTGCATTTTTAATGGAGAACCCATCTACGGTTCTCCGTTAGTCAACCTGTAGTACTTAACACCATGGATGAAAAGAAGGAATTTGTACACATTTGACTTGCAAAGAACTATTGATTATATTCCTTAGAAAATAGATTAGGCGAAGGGGGGGGGGCTGCTTAAAATGTATTTCTGGCGATATAAAAAAGAGTATAGGGTGGTATCATCAGCGAAACTACGTATTGGATTGGCAATGAGCTAGAACAAATCGCTAATTTACTCCAGCTCATTGCCAGAAGTGGGCAAAAGAATAGAGCCTAATAGGACCCAGTATTATTGCATAAACATAATCACACAAAGTGTGCATTCGGTCTGAAAGCGGTAAACTGAACTGAAAAGTCGGGGAGGAAAAGACAGACAAATGATATGAACTTACTTAGACGTTTCTACTAAACACAGCCTTAACGATACCAAGGCTAACTCTTTTGAGATTCGCCAATTTTTTTTTCCATGATTTGTGCAGAAGTTGGATAACATAAGCAACCAGATCATTATAATTTCTATAAAATTGAGTTCATGCTGAGAGCAGATGTGATAGTATGTAAACACAGAATACGAAGCTCTTTTCAAAATCACAGCAAGTGCATTTCGGTTTAGAATATCAAGAAAGGGAGAAATTGTCATTATTCTCGGCCTTTGCCTGGTGGTAACAGCATGAATCCTCACGAATTATACCAATCAAATGATACTTTAAATCCCTGGTTCCCAACTTGTGGGTCTCGATCCCCTTGGGGATCGCCGAAGTATTATCTGGGAAGGGGGGGGGGTTGCCGTGATTATTTTTAGCTGCAATCAATTATTTTAATAGGAAATTTCATCACGAAGGTTTTCAGCACTTATTCAATATGGCTACAGTGCAATATTCGACTAGTGGCTGTAATACTGATTTTTGATAAATGAAGGGAAGTGACTTAAAGTCCACAGCCGGGATACTTAAAAAAAAGATTGAAGGCCCGTCATGTTCATATATATTAAACATTTTATATTATTTTAATCATTTGCTATCGCGGGCCTTTAATAATATGACAATAAAATTGTTTATTTGATAATAGCAATGCAGAAAGCTGACCTAGAAAGATGACTTATGAAGATCTGCTGACGCTGTTTAGATTTTAGAAAGTGCAAGCAGTAGTTACCCGCGCTCGACAGAGTGACTGGTTTCCATTATGGCGCCAAATATAGGTGGTTGACTATATTTGGCGAAAAGATGGTGGCGTCAGCAAAAGATACCGTCAACTGCATTAACAAAGCAACTGACCTTTATTCGACACTGTTATTCAAACATCGAGACACCGATTAAAAATTAATTTACATATTGAATTTTGCATCATAGCGAATAATCTTTTGAGTTTACCATTTGTAACAGAATATTAGTTAATTCACAGAAATTTAGTTTAATTCACTCCCTAAAAAATTCTGTTACCATTTGTAACAGAATTTTTTTAGGGAGTAAAAAATAAGATAAAATATGCGAATACAGTTATCGCTAGAATAAAATTCTGTTACAAATGGTAAACTCAAAAGATTATTCGCTATGATGCAAAATTCAATATGTAAATTAATTTTTAATCGGCGTCTCTATGTTTGAATAACAGTGTCGAATAAAGGTCAGTTGCTTTGTTAATGCAGTTGAAGGTATCTTTTGCTGACGCCACCATCTTTTCGCCAAATATAGTCAACCACCTATATTTGGCGCCATAATGGAAACAGCCACTCTGTCGAGCGCGGGTAACTACTGCTTGCACTTTCTAAAATCTAAACAGCGTCAGCAGATCTTCACAAATCATCTTTCTAGGTCAGCTTTCTGCATTGCTATTATCAAATAAACAATTTTATTGTCATATTATTAATATTAATAGATGTATTATTTTAATAAAATAGTGAGTCAAGTGATTAACGCTAAGCAATAAACATTTTTTAAAAACATATACTACAATTTATAAAATTCGTGAAACGCGAATAAATAATAACAATACAAAGATAGTTTTTCTCGAAAATAATTTTTATTTATATTTTCAGAAATCCATACCCATGGAGAAAAAGCGTAAGTGTTCAGAAGACTATACGAGTAAAACGTGGCTTGATCAGCAATAGCACAGAGAAGCCACAATCGGTTTGTGCAATGTTGTTCTCACTGCTGAATCTATGAAACCTTCCGAACTCACTTACATAAACGTCACTTAGAGACAAAGCATTCAGAGCATACTAAAATGGATTTAGAGTTCTCTCGACGCCAAGAAACTGGTCTCAGACGTCAGAGACTTGATCCAACAGGAAGTTTTCAGCAACACTGCAAGCTTACGCGATTGGAGAAACGCTCATCAAATCCTGCATATTTATATGAAGTTAATTCTTGTTGAAGACAGCAAGATAAAGATGCAACAAATATCTCTACCCAATAATACTATTCAGAGGCTCATTTCAGATATGTCCGTAGACGTGGAAAGCTGGTTTTGGATGAAATCGAAGTTCATAGTTTCTTTTCAAGTTGATGAATCAACGGACTTAATTTCATATTTCCATATGTTTGTCTTTGTGAAATATATTCATTCAGATGACATCAAGGATTTCCTGTTTTGTAGTGCCCTTGAAACTGCTACAAAAGGTGAAGATATTATGGAGAGGATAAATATCGTTTTTGAAACTGGAGAACTATAATGGTTTGTACAGATGATGCACTGACTATGCTACGGTCAAAGACGGGCTTTCGAACGAAAGTGAAAGAACGTGTTCCATAAACAAAGGGTTCCATAATCACTGCATGATTCACAGATATCCTCTTGCCATAAGACTCTTCCAGCTCCTCTGGAAGAAACACTTGATTCACTGATCAAAATTGTTTATTACATGAAAACTCGAACCGTCAATACCCGACTGTTTAGAGAACTCTGTAAAGACATCAAAGAACCTCTTGATCAATTCTGATCAAGAGGTTCTTTTCTACACTACCGTACTCTGTTTGTCGAAAGAAAATGTCAAACGTTGAAAGAAAGTTCAGTTGAAAGATGAAATCAAGTTGTTCCTGGAAGTGCAAGGGAAACATGACCGTGTGACTTACTGTAATGATGAACCTTGGAAGAAAAGAGTGGCTTACTTCGAAGACATTTTAGACCAGCTAAATCAGCTGACCCTGAAACTTCAGGAACATTATCTAATTTCAAGACAATCTTCAGACATTTGTATCCAAGCTGCAAAACTGGCGTCGGAAAGTAAATCTTGAAAATATTTCCATGTTTGAGAAACTCTGCAGCGTGGTAGAGGAATCTGAGGGTGAACTGGATAAGAATCTGTGGGAGGAGATTACTGGGTACCTTGAATCCCGTGAAAAGAAATTTCAGCGGTATTTCCTGAGCTTACAGAAGCAACAGCCGCACTGGTACAAAACTTGTGTTCTGCATTTCTGAATGTAGCCATCATTCCCGATTATGTACAGGTTGAATTGGATATGCAGAACGAATCCTCCACACACGTAACTTGTTTTATGAAAAATTGCTGTATCAGTTCTAGTATGCTCTGCATCAAGTCATATCCAAATGTCACCATGCTTGTCTTTCGAGCTTAACTTCCATTTGCCTCTATATCTCTGCGAGAGGGATTTTTAACTCTTCTTCATATCAAAAAAGGCGAAAACAGACAATGATGAGAATGACATAAGGTTTTCTTTAACAAACACTGAGTCGCGAATTTTGAACCTGATACCCAGATGCAAGTACAATCATCGCATTAAATGTTAGGTTAATTAAATATTAAGTTAGAATTATATCCTTAAAAATCTATTTTAATGTGTTTTCTTTAACCTGTTAAAATGCCTTTTTATGCAAGTGTGGCGGGGGGGGGGTCGCAAGTTACTTGATTATTATAAAAAGGGATCACACTCGAAATATTGTGAAACACTGATTTAAGTTAAATCTATTTCCTATTTATTAGCACCTTACTAAATTCGTATCATAGGAAACTCCATTTTTTTTTGTATTAATAAAATATAAAAGTTTTATGTAATACTATGTTCGACAAAACAAAATCATACAGTGAACATAAGGCATCTGTTGATGTCCAGTGAACAGATGGATGGACCAATAGAGCATCATTAAGTTCTTAATGATGTGACGTCATTCAATTGTTAGGCAGGAAGTAAAATAATAGGTGTAAAAAACCTTTCAGCTTTCAAATCGTCATTTACCATAACCGAATATAAATATTTGGCTTTATCAGATGGGATCTTCCATTGTGGATTATGGCAAGAAAAGACTAGCCAAACAGACGAAAGAAATCGGTTATTTTAAAGTAAGATCTCAAGATGTGAATCGATTTCAATTTCGTATCTGGTGGACTGCCTTCCTTTTAAAGGAAAATGGTTTTAGAGGAATATTTCTAGAAAAATCTTCTTTGGTGTTCAAATGATTAATGATTCACTTTCGGGAACCCACACGTTCAGCGCCAAGGAGAAATCCCTTCAATTCTTTATTTAAATGTCAGAGAAAGAAGTTACGAAGTTCCGTTAAGTTGCCTGACAGGTTCGCACGGATATCGAAGGGATTATTCCTGTTGTTGATCACTTATGTGCATGCGTTTAACAACAATGAATTGTTTTATAAATTGTATTTATAATTTATAATACTCGGGGAATTATACAATTTTATTATTCTATATAAAGCAAAGTTGAATTTGCTATTCCGATAACAATGCACATCCCACACGGCAAATTTTACGGCCACTTAGGTAAAAGATTAAACGAATAATTTCTTGGCAAGTAAAAATTACTTTCTAAGTGAAAAATCTTTCTAAAATTTCCTCTTGTCCGTATTCCAATAATAACGTGAAACACGTACGCTGACCAGGAAGCAAATATTTATAAGGTTAAATTAATATATAAATAAATTAAATATATAATAATATAAATCATTACAGTGTTATCATGATTATTATATAATATAAACAGTGAATAATATGTACAGTCTGTATGTGTACGATATATATGGAAACGGGTGTCGATAGTGACTATAAATGAAGTGTGCTTTGCATTATGGAATACTGAGGCAATAAATGTAAAGTCTGCAGATTTAACGTGCAAGTCGTGAATATACTTGGTGCGCAGGCTTTGTTTACACTTGGGTAACATTTAGTTTAATCACGAATGGTTTAGAACTCGAGAAGGAGTTATTCCACAAATTTAAATTCTATGTAATGGTTAAGTAAGACATTTAATTCTCTTATTTTAATATTTTGAATTATTTTCAGTTCTAGACATTGTTATGCGTATGTGCTCGCTTTCAAAATCAAAGTTATTAATGTTTCCTGATACTCAATATTTGCTTGAACAAAGAATTATCTTATATTGAAAGCCTGCCATATCCAATAAAACTGACAGTTTGCAGAAACGGGAAAAGCATCAGTAGGTTTGTAATGCTGGAATAATCCCGATGAAACCTTAGTGTTTGATGAGTGCGTCAGTTTGAATTACTTCAACACCGAACCTTATTAGGTTCGTTTCCATGACAACAAAATATCCTTATTATGTTTAATAGGATATACAATATGGGCAAACATTACAAAACCATCAACACTCATATTTTAGAGCAGTACGAATATGAAAAGGGAAAAAAAATGAAAATATCTTTTGAAGGTGTACTTTGCAGAACGCGTGCACCATTAGATGTGACGCTTGTCCGACCATACTTATAAAAAATCTCTTCAGCTAAAGCGAAATTATTAAAAACTTCGCTTCAACTGGAGATATTTTTGATTGAAAAATGCTGTTTAAGGTTTATGCTGACATTTATCTCAGTTTTTGTTTAATGGCAAAATGATTACAAACTATAGGAATAGCTGTTTAGGTTGGCTGAAATTAAATAATAAAAGAAAAGGATTACATAGTTCAATATCAAGCATATAAATTTTGTTTTCAGTCCGACCATTTTAACTGGAAAATTATGACTTCACTACGCACGAATGCTGTTGCAATGAGCATTTATTTATTACTTCGGATTATTTCCACACGTGATATATCTGCTGAAGGTATTCGTTACCCTTGGCAACAAAAGTTTGCTTGTTTTGGGATCGTTTTGACTAATTTCGTCGTAAAATAGTCTGATTGAAACTAAAATTGAGAATGACTTGAGAAATTTTAATGTTCCATCCGAAAGTTTAGCCCATCCATATATTAATGCACGATAGGTTTCTGACCTGGGGACGGGAGTCACAAGCAAAGTTTCTATAAAATCAGCCCATTGGAGCGAAGCTAATATGTTAGTATGATTAGCATAATTAACTTCTCCAATGTTCTTACTCAAGATTTTACAAAAATATTTAAAAAATATTACCAAGAACACAATACCGTTAAACATTTTGAGAAAACATTCTGTACTAATATTGCCTCATTCGCTGCTTCTCGTCGTCGTCCTCCCTGAAATGAGAATAGTGAAAAACTAGAAAACTTCTTACCGACGAGGGGTAAACATTCCTCATCCATTACCGACTGAAACATGTAAATATAAGTGGTAGAGCTAACAGATGTGTGGTAATGAGGGTTATTGAATGTACAAGTAAGGTAACCTGAGTTGATCCTTGAATTAATACCGTTTGGGGGAATAATTTCTTTGGCATTATTACTTAGGCGGTACAGAAAAAACAAAACACCTTTCAGTATTTATATATATATATATATATATATATATATATAGTATATATATATATATATTCATACTAGGGGGCTCCTCCCCCTGATGCCTACGGCGTCCAAACCCCCCATGTTCCGGACTGGTTTGGCCGGTTCTCCTTGAATTGTGATGACTCGAAAGAGGATTCCGTCCCCCCCCCCCCCCCCGAGTTCCGGACTAGTAGGCCGGTTCTCCTTGAATTCTGATGACTCGACACTCAAGATAACCCTGAGTTTCAAAACGTTTCAAATAACTTGACAAAAACGTTACACAAAAACGTTTCATAAAAAGGCTTATTTTATATTATAGAGAGTAGAAAAACGTTACACAAAAACGTTACATAAAAAGGCTTATTTTATATTATAGAGTAGATTTATGTGTACTGACTTAGAACTAGAAAAAAAAAATTTGATTTATTCAAAACGCAACATGTTTCATCTGATTGTCCGACTTCTTTAGGCGTGGGAACATTATATATATATATATATATATATATATAAATAATGAAGTGATAACATAGTTCCTATTGGGAGATCTCTCATGCGATTAATAATAAAATATCTGAACATGACAATGTGAAAAAAAAAGCTTTGAACTATGCACCGAATTGTCCATTGAATTAACTAAGAATTCACTTACAATATGAAAGGAAATATTGATTTTTCTGTGCGTGAAAGCAAAGGAAATGCTAATATGATTCACATCTCCTAAACACCCTTTCAGGGGACATCGACCTTTTAAACCCACAGATCTCTGGGTTCGATGTAAAAATGTCCCTGGATTTAAATGAATGATAACTAACGATAAGGAAAATATTTAAGATCCAATTATCTCCTGAAAATATTGATGCCAAACTTGCATTTTTTTTACGAATGACATAAAATACTTTATCGTGCCTTTATTTATGACGTCAGCTGTATACTAATTTACGTAAATAAATAAATATCCTACTTGAACAAAAACACCCCAAATTTATATTATACAAGTTGAGAAAAAAGTTGCTAAACTCACCACATTCATAAAGTCAAAAGAAGTTTTGTAAATTTTCAAATAAATCTCGTCAGTTCATTAGCAAATTATTTCTCCCACCTTTTGGGGACTAAGAAAAACACCTAAAAAAAAACTTGCTACTTCAAAGAAATCACCTCTATTACGTTAGCTGTTTCAGTTTTTTGTCCTTTTTTCCTTATTTATTTAAGACAAATTCCCCTTTCTGTTATCTCTCGCGAGAATTTTTTTTTATTTTCGTTTTTTTCCTACATCTAATCTTCTAGAGAATATTTGTGTGCTAATCGAAGATTCGGCAACCAAAAATATTCTCATTTAACTGCGCGAAATATCTGAACAATCAATTGTTGAGATTTCTTCTTTTTTAAGAGAAAACATAATTTCCTTGGTTGTCCCTTTTTTTTTTCTTTTGAGTAATTCGTTTTCCCTCGATGAAAGCAGAGCTAACGTACATTACAACGAACTGTTTCTTTTCCTGTCTCCTGGGATTTTATTAAGAAGCCTCGTCAGACCTTCACATTAATTCATTTGTTTATCTTTGCCTCTTCTCTCATAACTGCACAGCACTTCAAGAATAACTCATTCTTTCACTCCAGTTACAGTTGCCACGTGTTAGGAGCTTCAGTGAGAATTGCCGACAGCAGCAGATTTTTCCCTGTTCTGCGATAGATATTTAACCACAGTACTTACCTTAGAGAAGATCAATTTGCAAAATGTTTGCGAAATCTCCAGCAAATTATTGCGACAGTCATTTGCTGTGCTACTTAAAGCAATCTCTTGCATTTTCTGGTAATGACTGCTACAACGTTTGCCAAGTTGTTTACCTTTCTTACTTCTTAAAATATTCCTAATTGTCACTAAAATTTATTAAGCAATTTGTTGCATGTGAGACATATGGTAAGTAGGAGGGGATGAGAACAAGCTGCAATGTTTTATCTTGTAAATGGTTATTGCTATGGATAATTGGCTTAGAAGGTTCAATTTAAAGCGAAAAATCTTTCTAACTGAAGGTTAGAAAGATTTTTCACTTTAAATTGAACCTTCCGAAATCGAATATTTACTTTCACGAGAGAAGATTTTAAAATCAATCAAGAAACAGATTTACCAACAACCCTGAATCTGTTGTCATTTCTGAAGCAAACTTGAGCTAACGCATTCCTGATAGCATGATATAATTAGAATATCCAGACACTTATGCAAGTTTGTATCTTTGTCTTACATCTATTATAACAATTTGCTCTGTGAACCTTAGACTAAATTTTACATACCATTCCATTGGACTGTCAGATTAGATGTAGGATTTATTTTAACGGGAAAAAAATTCCTCCTGGAATAGATCTAATCTAATTCCAGGTTTGTATTAGAGTCATTCCCCTGTAATATTAACTTTTCCCCAACAACTTCGATGTTTGAAGTGAATCGCCGCTTTTTACAAATGTCATATGTAAAATTATCTAAATGAAGTGGATACTAAATCCAACATCATTTCAAAGCCGAATACAGAAACTATAAAAGTTTCGTGCGAAAATTGACCAAAGAGCTAGCGGGAATACACCGCCTCCATATTATGAGTTGTCCTAGCCGAACCATATAGTGACGACGAACGCTGTGAGCGTCCGTATATTCGCCTCCTATTGGTTCATTATAAGCTTTCACTTGCCAGACAGCGGTTTCAAACTCATTGGTTTTCGTCAGAGACACTGTTTAAGTAAAGGTCTCTCTCTAAAACTTAGGCCATCTCCCAGACCACTTAAAAGGAGTGACCGAAAGATCGTCCAACTCAGCGTTGGTTCCACTCAGTGACAGGCTCACCCTACCACTGAGCAGAACCGCTCATATTCCAGGGACGAAGCACCCACCGACGAAGCGCCACAAAGGCCATGCCGAAAAGTAGCTTCCTCGGAGACTCAAAATGTTCTCTCAGGAAAAACTCTTCCGAAATCTTAAGCCCCTCAGCTGGGAAAGAGTCAGCAGAAACCTAAGAGAGCAAAAACTCTCAGTACTAAGGAACTCGAAGCGTTGGAGAGGTATTTTCCGTAAGCGAACTCTCGGTCGGTACGTCAAGTATTTACTAAAATAAAGAACAAAAGGCTTCACTTCGACGATGCAAAATTATCTAAATTAGGTGGATGTTAAATCCAACATCATTTCAAAGCCGAATACAGAAATTATAAACCTTTCGTGCGAAAATTGACCAAAGAGCTAACGGAATACATCGCTGCCATACTTTACGTACCGACCGAGAGTTCGCTTACGGAAAATACCTCTCCAACGCTTCGAGTTCCTTAGTACTGAGAGTTTTTGCTGTCTAGGTTTCTACCTAGTCTCTGACGAAAAACCAATGAGTTTGAAACAGATGTCTGGCTAGTGAAACCTTATAATGAACCGATAGGTGGCGAATATGCGGACGCTCACAGCGTTCATCGTCACCTATATGGTTCGGCTAGGGCAACTCGTAGAATGGTGGGGACAATTCCCGCTAGCTCTTGGGTCAATTTTCGCACGAAACTTTTATAGTTTCTGTATTCGGCTTTGAAATGATGTTGGATTTAATATCCGCTTAATTTAGATAATTTTGCATCGCCGAAGTGAAGCCTTTTGGCTCTTTATTTTAGTAAATACTCATAAAGATTGCGGAAGAAGAGTCTACAACAAGAGTATAATATTTTAGACCCAAAATTATTTTATTGCTCTTTACTTCTAGGAATCGTTTGCTATAGAAGAGCAGGTTTTTTTCTCCTTCAGTCAACGAGAACTAACTGATAAACGGCACTGCAATAGCGTATTAAGAAACAACCTAACATTTTACTGTAGGTAAAATCACTGTCAGTGTAACATATTGAAAAATTAATAATAATCGTTGAAAACATACTTGTAATATGTTTTAAAAGATAACAAAGACAAATACTGAAAGCTAGTTGCAGATATGTTATGGGAGTTGCAGAAATAGTGGCAAATATGAACTTGTCACCCAACACGAAAGCTGGTAAACCTATAGAATACAATTGTTTCTTCATGTAAAAGCTATGAAGTGAATTCGATACGGTTTATTTTGAAATTGCATTGTGAATCCGGAGCTACATTAAAATCTTCGATCTTAGCAGTATGTCCTTAATACTTATCAGAAAGTAATTTGCTTATGGAGAAAAAATAATGCTTTGTCGAATCATAGCAAAAAAGTGACTGTTCATTTTGCTGCTCTTTCACGCTGGTCACGTAGAAATCATATTTTATCAAAGCATTTAAATTTCTAACTTTAAATACCCTTAAGAAGTGTAAAATATATTACAATGGAACAATGAATTTGTTCAAATAAATTTTTATTGTTTTAACTTTTATTTTATTTATTTTTTTAATTTCTGGAGTATAACTGAGTATCCTGGTGTGGAAAACAAAATATCCTAATGTTTCTGTGATTATCATTAGGATTTTTCAAAGTCCTCAAGCGAGTGGGCGAAGTATGAGCATCAGAGGAAGCAAATTGTATCACAAAAAAACCTGTCTAGGATTGAGGAAAGTAGCTAAGAAAAAATTCCATTTAAATTTCTTTTTAGGATGCTTAAAATGTTATGATCTTTAAAACGCAATCCCTAAGTTATCATATACAGCTCACTCAGAACAGCGATGTCTCTTAAAACGCTGTAAAGACCTGGGTCTAAATACCAACATAGAATGACAAATTAACTTGTCTCATACGGAGGAGACTTCCCCGTTTCCTGGAAACACATGTCGTATTCAGCACAACGAACAAATTGCGAATATACACTAACGGCACAGAAAGACCGTAAACAAACACACAGAGTGAACTTCAGCAATTATGTACACCTATTGTATTTTGCAATTTGATTTGGAAAGCCCGCTTGGTATAACGTAGATCTCAAACTTAAATGATAACAGGGGACTCATAAGATGGGAAAAAAAAAAAAAAAAACTCAGCCTGGTGCTTGTTATCACATTAAGTCAATTCGCATATTTTTTCTGGTACATTATGCAGATTTCCATTTACAATAGAAAAAAAGATTAATGATACGCAAATATCTGAATTCCAAGCCAGAATAAAAATGAACAAATATTCCTTGTGCGTTGGTAGTATGGAAGTTTCCGTATGTAATGGCAAATAATCAGGAATTATTTCGGTAAATCAGAACTGCACCTCTTAAAAGCGAAATGTAGACCAAACTATCAATTGACTTTTCGTGTTTCGTTCGTTCCTCCGCAAAATATTCCTCTTTCAGTTTTCCCAGTTCATCACGATTTATTTAAATTGTTAAAACCAGAGCCACACGGAATGACAGAAAATAGGATCTAACCCCGTCACCCTCGTTAGATAGATGCGTGTAAAAAGCTCGACGAAGAAATTTGCCATTGAAATAACCAATCCGAACAAAGTTCCTGTGAAGCGGATAGAAAGAATGTTAAATATGTTGATAGAAGAATGATGTTCTTTCGTCCATGAGGCTACTGGAATATATGAATTTATATACTTCCAAGCGATGAGCTAGCGTTAGATATTATCCATTCTCACTTTCAAGTTTCATGTTTAAAGCTTTCGAAGAAAAATGCTGAAAATCAGTTCCTCTTCAATCCTGACTCGTATGTTTTATTCACAATTTGCATATCGTGGTACAGTTCGGGAAATTTTGAATGCCTAAAATTGGCCTTTGAAAACATTTTAGGATGCAAAAAATTCCTTTGGGGAGGATCCAAAATAATGATTTCAAAAACAGCAATCAGTCCTATGTATACTTCATGAAGTCACACAGGAAAATGAATTGATCGGGAATTTTTAAATTTTAAATATGAAATTGTATTTCCATATTTTTGTGAATTTACAATTGGAATATGGGGGGAGAGAGAACTAACGCTGTGCTGTACTTTTTTTTCGAAGAGGGACTAATCCACGAAATGAACCCAATACAGAATTTTCATTCGTGTACTTTCTGTTGTCAACTCTTTCTCAGTGGCTGAAAACTGAAAAAAAAAATAATAATAATAAAATAGATACACAGACGGAGGATCAAACCTGAACAGTTGTTCCACATAAACTCGCCGTAACTCGTTTTGACACTTTCAAGCAACTCATGCAAAGAAACAAGAAATTTAGCACGTTAGATCAAATTCTTCTTCAATACAAGTTAATAATTAGGTTCACGGGGACTGATTTTCGTAGTTGGCCTACGGCTAAATGCGTCTACTTCCAGACCAGAATAATAATGCAAAATTCGACTTTCTTGATCTTCGCTTGTCAATGCATTCACTTCCAGTCTAAATGATTTGCATTCCCCCCCCACACACACCACCACCACCGTACACTCTTTTTACGCAGTCTTCAACTTTTGTTCTTTCTTCACATAAAACCCACTGACCCATAAAATTAAATCTTTGAAGTTCTGAGTTACTTCAGTACGAGAAACTAGTCGAGTTATTTTTGTGCCGAAATATTCTAAAGCCAAATTTTTATCGATGAACATCACCCATAGAGAATATCAACTATCGCTAATAACTTTATTTCACTTTCCTTCTATCTCAAGAGGATGCTTGAATCTTGATATTGGTAAAAATAGACACATAGAACTATACAATAGAAAGTATGTCTGTCATTTTACTGATGACAATTTGTTTTGTATAAAGCAAATATAACGCCAGTGATGGAAATAATTGAACGCGTTTAAGTTTCAAAGAATATTTTTTCACTTTCTAATGAATAAAATGAAGACTTTGCAACTGAAAAAAAAATATATATATATATCACTCATAGTGATTTGTAAAACACTTTGAAAAGAGTTAAATGTTTCACAGATCTTTCAAGAAACTTCGAGTCGATTATATCCAATGCTTGGAATTCTAAGAACTGTAGAATTCTTTTCTATAACCGGCGTGCTATTATGGCAGAAGTAACTATGACACCAGTATGTCTGTTGTCATAGGTGTACTTTCGAGCAGTGGCGTACCCAGGGGTGCCAAGGGGGCTTTCCCCCCAACGAAAAAGGAAAAAAACACTAGAAAAATTTTCAAAAATCTTTTCCTAATTAATATTCATTTTTTATTTATGTTGTGTGGTGTCTTCTATTTCTATATTATTTATTAATTAGCGGTGACATTAAGGCGAGAATACCCTCTAGCTCTCGGGAATCACGGAGATGTGATACCCGAGAGCTAGAGGAAAACGAAGTAGTGCTCGGACGGACCGAGTGCTACTTCGTTTGCCCGAGCAGGGCCAGAGGAGATCACGGGTATCATGTATTGACGATCACTGTACATGCTTAGTCATAGGTCGTATGCAATGCGTAGTGTGTATTCTCAAATCGTCTACTCAACTCGGCCCCTCCCCAAGATTAAATCTTGAGTGCTTTCCTCCCCCCACAGATTAAATCCTGAGTGCGCCACTGCTTTCTAGTGGTCTGCCTGTTTTTTGCATGGTGAAAAAATTCAAGCTTCTGGGAGGAAAGTACTGGAACATCAGTATGTGACGAACTAACTTTTCTTCAGATGAAAAGCTCTTATAAATGTTTATGGCGTAAACGTTCTACCTACATTGCCTTCTAGATAAAGGGGCCTAGTGTGTAGTTCTTCTAACACAGACGTTATGTTATTTCAACAAATGATTCTACTTGCACCTACATGTCACGTCATCGATAAGGGAAAAGGCAAGAAATCGCATAGAGTTAACATTAAAATATTTGTTACTAAAGGTTCTTCATTTGGAGGTACTTCTACCAGAAATATCAGCGATGGTGTAAAACATTTGCTCTCTTTATATAATGCATAATTTAAAAAAAAATGAAATTTAACTTGCTGTAGAATTGTAAAACAGGTATTAGCACCATCGTTTAATAAAGTGAGAAAAAAGCATGCTGACTCGTGTTTGTGATAAATTTATTCTATTATTATTCATGGTATGACTTGCTGAAAACACTGCTGTCGCTTTCATCAATTGGAAAAAAAGAGAAGTATTTTCTACGGAATTTCACTTGTAACGTAGCACAAGAGCGATTTATTGATAGCAAAAATAAAACAACTTTTTCTGCATCCTGAAGTCGTTTTGATAACGTGCAAACGCAATTAGACTGAAAGTCACCATATTTCAACTTGTATGTAACGCATTTCTCAAATTAGTGTTTCTCAAACGTGCAAATTAACAAAGGCCAACGCTTTCTAATCCCAAAGATTCAAGAATTACTTTTAGTATGCATATCGATACAAAATTAATAACGGAACAAAACGTACGTACAAAGATTATTTAATAGTATAATTTTCGCCTGTGTGTCACAAGCATCTTCATTACATATAAAGTTCAAATTAAACAATAACTGACAATTCCAAAAAGCGCCACCTAAGTAGCTGGTGTAAGATAACTAAAGAAGTCAATAAAAATTGACCTTTTTAGTTATGTAAACAGTTATGTTTTTACATCTAAGTAGCTGGTGTTATCTTACACCAGCTACTTAGGTGCTGCTTTTTGGAATTGTCAGTTATTGTTTAATTTGAGCTTAATATGTACTGAAGATGCCTGTGACACACAGGCGAAAATTATACTATTAAATAATCTTTGTACGTGCGTTTTGTTCGGTTATTAATTTTGTATCGATATGTCTACTCACGGTATACCTCATAAACCTTTTAGTATGCAGTCGGACATTTTGTTAGTGCATTCTTTTGAGATTCATATCAGAATGGAAAGTTTAATGAACATCTGTTAAATGCTTCGAGAATAACAACTTCGCCCTATTAGCGTTATCGTAATACGAAAATGGGTGTATTATATAGCGGAAGAAAGGCTCGACGATTAAAATAGAGTATGTTCGCACTCTTCCATCCTGAAGAACATTATTGTAAATGAGGTAATAAAAAAAGGGTTCGCTTTATAATGGAAACCTTTTGTAGTGGCCAACAAGTGGATCCTGCTGCGAACCCTGAAAGTTTTCTATTAAGTTTTCTTCTCCTTAAGATGTTTGGTTTGGTGGTCTGTCTCCAAGTAGAACCCTTGTGTGTTTTCTGTCCGGGTTTGTCTCTTACGGGATGATAAACACGACCGCCTCCGTATGAGAACTGTTAAATCGCCTTCGGTTGAAAGCCATTGGAAAAGTTATTCGAGTCCTCTGCAGAGGACGCGAATAACTAACCCCTAAGACTACAAATTTTTGACATATCTTTATATTCATGACAAAGTAGCCGTCTTGACTATCTTCATTGTGTAGAAGACAAATCACCAAAATGTACGCCTGCTTTATAAATTTATGTAAGAAAAAATAATCTTGCAAGTATCTCTAGTGAACTGATTCTAAGGAGGAATGATCCAGAACTTTGAGCCGATTCTATAAAGATGAACATTTCAATTTGTATAGTTTATGGTTGAACAAATGTCATGAAGTAGCTGAGAAAATAAAAACAGCTCGTCCAGAGTTGTTTAATATTCTCTTATTTTAAACAACAAATATTCTTCCAGGAATCTTGGGTGATTTCCTTTCACAGATGAATGAGACGTGTTCCATACGGATGGATATTACATCTTCAAACCTCAGTTAAGTAGTTGCAAACTTTCAGGCAACAGCTGTTGCAGAACCTCAAAGCTGCTGTATGCAGTTTCACTAACACTCGGCGTTAAATGCTAATTTAAAAAAATCTGAATTTTAATGACAGGAGTCATTCTCGCTTTTTTTAAGATGTCGGCGAGTATAAGACAAAACCTTACTAGTGAAAAATAAGCGACGAAGATTTTTCCTTTGTTTAATATCAAGTTCACGTAAATAAAGAAAATTAAATACAGTTGAAGTACAGTATATAAGAAACAGTGGCTAATATTTACAGAAAAAGTATGAATAACAGAAGTATAGAAATGACCGAAGGCAATGAAAGATACATTTCGCAAAAATATTCTAGTAAAACGATATATAAAATGATAACAGCTGTACCTAAAGCAGTTTACTTGACTTAGTTTTGGAGAGTTTATTTGCTGTCATTTGTAATGTATAATTCCGTGTCAATTCAAATTGTTTTGCCCGATTTGTTCAAGTGAAATATTTGTCCACTTGAAAACAGAGATGTTTAGTTGAGATCTTTAATATTTCCTTGAAATCCACTTATCCAGGGCGGAGTTAAATGCGTACATAGAGACGAAAGGATCTATCAGATAGGTAATTTTAAAAACTCACTTAATAACGAAAATTTGAAATCTGTATTATAGTTACAGGAATTTCAGATTTGATGAAAACATCAACACGCAGATCACGTGAGAATAATTTATGGAAACTTCATTTGTCCGGAAAATTACAGCATAGATATGAAATTATTTGCTCATATCTACATTGAAGTATAACAGCTGAATTGCTTAAATTCTGCTACTCTACAAAAGACCTCGATTATTTTAAGAATGTTTATTTGAATCCAGTGTTAATTGAAACGGATAAATTTGCTGTTTTCTTCATTTCATGTTTACCATGCAACATAACTTGAACTTATAAGCGTTGTAAATGAACGTCATGTAATCTTACAAACCGCGGTGCTTGTTAAGGGCACAATTAATTCCACTAATAAGACAGCAGGAAAACTTCGGAAAGATTGTCCAGTTGGCCTGTCAATAGGCGCGTTTCCATGCGAGGAAGATAGCTTACCAGCTTCAAATAAAAATCGTAAATTTATCGCATGGTATTAGGATTTTGTATAATTTATACGAAAATTTTCTTAATATAATTAAGATATAATAAAAAATATAACGGTCACTAAAGCATTTTAATTATAAAAGATGTGCTAAGTATTCGCGAGGAACATTGAACTACTGATTTTAAGTTGGATGATAGAACGGTCGACAGGTATTCTAGAAAATGTCATAAAACTTGAGACATGGAAAACAAAATCTCTAAGGTGCATCTCAATTTTTATCTATTTGATAATCCAAATCCGATTTCTGATTTTAAGTTTCTCAAACTCACGTGTTTTATTTCTGATAAAATATCATATAAATTAAATGCTACCTGTGGTTGAGTGGAGTAGGCTCCTGAGATGAATCAGAGGTTTCACGTAATAATATCATTACATTCATTTGATCTCATTATCCTGCTGTAAGATCTAAATCAGACACGATGGACATACCAAAATCGCTACTTCTAATGTACTTTGTGAATTCGCATTCCCTGTAAAGGTTCATATTGCGTATATTCACCTCAAATGAAATTGTAAAAATTCATGCTAATTTACTTAAGCATAAAGAGCTAATAAGCTTCATTTCGGCAATGAAAACATTACTTAAATTAAGGGGATATTAAATCCCACCTAGTTTTAAAACCGAATAAGAAACTCAAAGATCGGAATCAGAGAGTTTCTTGCCGATTATAGTAAACTATAAAGTATCGGCAACACTAGCGTTAGCCAATGCAAGTGATCCTAGTACGTAGTACAGTAGCGAGCAACTCGTGGCAGAAGTGGAGGAAGTTCAGATCGCTATTCTTAGATATTTTCCATAATGTAAAAACACATTTCCTAGGAAATGTATGCTGTTATTACATTATGGAGGGAGGTCACTACCCAGACCGGTTTCAGCCTTTTTTGAGGCTTCATCAGTGAGTAGCTAGACCTAATACCAAAGTGTATAGCGAAAAGAACTTATGTACTCTGCGAACGAGTTTTCCAAACAGGTGCAACCATTAAGTTACTTAAGTATAAAGAGCTAATGAGCTTCATTTCGGCAATAAAAACATTACTTAAATCCCTGATTCCGATCTTTGAGTTTCTTATTCGGTTTTAAAACTATGCGGGATTTAATATCCCCTTAATTTAAGTAATGCTAATTTAGTTAAGATGAACAAATAAGTATTATAAGCGATGAGTTAACAAACAGTGGCAAATGATAACCCCTGACGTGCTTTCAGAGTTGGCTGATCGCGGTGAATAACAGCCTCTTAAAAATAACTTGCGATTGCATGGCTAATTAAGTGCTTAAGCCAGTTTTATGGTAGATATATATATATATATATATAATTAGAGAATGTTCTCAAGCCAGTTTGTCTTAATTACAAGGGAAAAAGAAATTAGTTTTCTGGAATAAAAAAAAAAGATGCTATTTTTGTGCTACTGACGCCCTGATTCTCTTAGTGTCTATGTTGAATATTGAACAACATTAAGTAGGGCCTTCACAAAATGCAGAAGAATGAAATTAACTCTCTTTCACTCCACAGCCAGATGTCGCGTGTGCTTTCCTTCAAACTAGTGGTTGGCTGGTTGGGTAGCAGGACTGCTTTACTAGGTCATATGATTACAGAACAAGGTGATTTTCGTTACCTATCTTGTTCGCAAGGCCGGTTTGCTTTTTGAAAACTCGTGTTTCAATGAGAAACACCTCTCTCCTCCGTGGGAGAGGTTTTTCTCAAACCTCACATACGAATGTAGTAAATTAATAAGTATCGCTGGTTCCTGGATTCATTCAGTCTTCGGGATCAATATTATATCAACCCCAGTACTAATTAATATTCAATTAATCCACTTTACGTTTACTTGCTTATTCAGTAAAGCAAACTATTACAGGATCTATAAACTATTACACTTTTTTATAATGTTAGTCAAGTGGCTTTTTAAAAAAAGCCACTTGACTAACATTATAAAAAAGTGTAATAGTTTATATACATAATAGTCAAGAAAAAATACCACACAATATTACAGGATCTTTTAGATACAAAGGATCTATAGAAGTTCGGATTATTTTTAGAATCGGCAAGTGTTTTACGAACACTTGTCGAAGCTAAAAAGCATCACCTACACTCCACCGACTTTCCGTCCCACTAGATTTAAGTGTTGGCTTCCTTGGCGCCAACTCATGGTCACAATGTTATCACACCTATTATGGTTTTACTCAACTTTGACCTTAATTCTCTGGTGTTAATCCACTTATGTCTTCAAATGAGATGGCTAATATTGGAAAACAATTGTGCCATTGTTTTTCTATTTTAGTATGTTTTAATGCAAGTGCCAAGTGGTTAGCAATGTGATTAAAGAACCCACCCTCTAATCAACAGGACTGGGGGTTCAAACCTTGTCATGGGCATGGATGTTTCGGACTGTGTAAGGTGGGAGATGAATTTCATCGTCCGATGTGAGACTACAGCCTCGCTTATTGCAGGCCTAAAATGGCCTTGAAAAAGTTTCACTTTTGATCTATTTATTCGTTTCCGGATAAAAACGAATGAACATGTATAATAATTAAAAATTAAAAAAATAGAAAATAATCCTTAATTAACCCACTTATATATTTCATGTTGACTACTTTTCACCGGTGGGAATCACAAAGTACAAATTGTTCTATAAAAATATCAATTTTCATCTAGTTTGCTTAATCGATAATGATCGGCAGATAATAATGAAGACGGGTATAGAGGAAGGACACCTGAGAACTGTTAATTGTAAGGCAGTTTTAAGTCAAAATTGCAAGGAATAATTGTTCAAGTTGAATGGGAAGGAAACCTCAGAGCACAATTGCTTTGGCATCATACGGTTTCAGCCGTCTAGCACTCATGGCATATTCCGAAGGTTATTTGGGATTTATTGGAAAAGAAGAAACAAGCTTGGAAAGAATGGTGGCAGCAAATATCCACAAACACGTTCATTTATTTCGACTGACTGATTACAGCCAAAGTAATCGAACTACGTCTTAATGGGTCACATTAGAAAGTGAAAACTCCGCTTAACTATCCACACTGCCAGCAGCAGTGCGTGTACAACACATTATTTTATTCTGATCTTAACATGGCATACAATTTTAAAACAGAACGATCGGTGTTTACCAATGGCGACCATTAAATTGTTGGTATTATATACACAGGTGGAAGATAAATGGAGATGAATGATGAAATTTAAGGTGGGAGTGAATTTCAATGCCCTGTGTAAGATCACTCATGCCCCGCTTACTGTAGGCTTGAATTGGCTTATAATGTTCCATATTTGGTCACTAGAGCAGAGTTTCTTATCTATGTAAAAATATATTAAAAATAGAAAAAATATATAAAAATAGAAAATTCCTCAGCCTACCCACGTGACGAAATGTGCTGTAGGTTTACAGAGTAACCTTTCATGGGTGGCAGCTAAATAATAAAAAAACAAAAAAATAATGATAATACATATGTGATATTAACCGGTTAGCAGTCTAAACCTCGGAACAGATGTGAAACGGTTATCATTAATTTAAGCAAATAATTACAGTACACGCAATATATTACTTCTGAGGCAATCTTTTCCACAAAGTCTCATATCGCATTACGACTCTCAATCTAATATCACCAGATTCTTCCCTTTTAAACCTCAAGCGGCAAACCAACTGCAGAATCCAATTCATTAGCACCTGCTGGCCTTAAATGGAAAAACATGCTGGATTTCAGAGATTTTTCGGTTTATAAAGTCCAAGAACAAATATTATGTATGCTCCACCTGTCAATTGGTTTAACGGGCTACTCCCATCAAAAAGAAGAAGTGAAAAGTTATGGCGATTGCACGAACTGCATAATACGTCTGGGCAACGTGAAATATATTGGTTGAAATTTCGCAGCAACCAATACAATGGAAAGTGTCTCGCGCAATACTCCATCCCATTCAGACTCCCACTATCTCTGTTCTTTAAGGTCGATGCTACGATAAATCCTCTCTTTTATGGCGGTACAGAGAACCCGACCAATTTTCTCGACGGTAAACTCAAATAAGAATTTCTTTGTGGGGTCACGCTTTGAGGGTTTAGATGTGTCAGACATTCTTTAGGATATTTTAACACACCCTATCGCAAGTGAAGAATCCATTCGTCTTATATAAACTATTCTCTTTGCGAACAAAACCTATTTAGTTAAAGACCTACACAAAATTTAATAGATCTTATTGCTCGATCAGTTTGCTAGGTGCAGGCAACCGAATTTTTATTCCATCCATTTCTCTGAGAGAGAAAAATGGAAATTTTTTTCCCTTCTTATAATCTTAAAATTTCTTACTCGAATGATCTGACAAAATCCTGTTGTTTGTATGCCAATCTTTATTAAATATTCTGCCAGAAATATTTTGGTGATATCTGAAATTTACGTCACGTATAATTTATTAATTGACCCGCATCTCATTTTCAGGCTCCCAAAACATGAATCAAAATATAAGAAAATAAAAAAAATGATTTAAGTATTAATTTTAACAGATTTCTGTCTCATATCTTAGGATAATATGAAGTTGTGATTTGATTAAGCGATGAAATGTAACAAAAAAATAATTTCTAAAAAACTCTATAAGCGATAATTTTGTCTTACTAACGAGGTTCAACGCCTGTTCACCGAATAACTGGCATTCTTAAGAAAAATAAAACATTTTTATATCTTTCACATTTTGTATTAAAACTGTGGCGTGCATTACTAATATGCTGCAGGTTTATGGCTTTTCGTTGGCGGCGTCATAAAAATTGCTCATCAGTGTTAAGCCAGATTCTGCATTATTTATATGTTATCAGGTGTTCGTATCGAATTACACTTTTTATTTTCGTTTTTTTCCCACCTCTTTTAGTTTTATTATTACAAACGTTATGTATCGTTGTCTGAGACATAAAATGGCCCCTTTATTTATATTTCATTTGAGAACAAGCATGCGAGAGAGCTCAGTTGTATTATGGACTAAGCAAACTACGTTTTAAGAATTCACAGTGAAGTGTTTCTATCTCTGTTTATAATTTACGATAATTCCGCCAAGCCTATAAATCGAATAGCACACATTAACTACGTTATCTTCTCCAATTGGTTGCAGGCTGGTAAGAAAAACTGATCGAATTTTGTACACAAAACAAATCTGAAGTCGCCCGAATTTGCGTGGAAGATAATCAGAATGTTAATTAACCAACACTTAGATAGTTAAGTGAAATAAGGATGTTTCATTATCTAGTAAGGGATACTTATTTTTCATCATATACCTGAGTAATTAATTGTATTATATCTTATTCTGAATAACGAAGTAATATAGCGAAGTGAAGTACCGCCTCTGTCACAAAGCATCCCCATTCATTGCGTGAAATATATAAATGCATGCAGATTGTATGAAAATTTCTGGACAGCTTTATTTCTTTTGTAAGGGATAACGTCGCTATAATAATAGCTTGTCATATTTTGAAACCATATGATAAATCAGTAAATTGATTCTGCTTGTCTTCACCAGTTGTTTAAGTCCTTGAACGAGTTCTCCTGAAGTGCTGTGATTCTAATTTTTCCGATTAGAATTTTAGTATTTTTCCGATTCTTAAAAGTATTTTAAGAACCCTGCTTCGAAGTTTTGTGAACCTAGCGTCGTTCTCAATTTGTCCTTTGTAAGCGAGTGGGTTCATTCAAGAATAATACTTAAGTACTCTGAAATATACGATAACAATACATCCACTGAAAGGAATATGTTCTAGGTTTTGTACTGAAAAGATTTCCGTTGAAAAGATTAATATAATATATATCATCAACTGATATTTATGCCTTGTGATACAATATATAACGAAAATATTGGCGTTTTAAACTGACATGTGCAGAAGGCCTGAAAAAGTCCACGAGTTGTTAACTGACCATCTGTTTGGACACAACACCGCGTAGACATGTCGCAAATGTTATGACACAAACAAAATTGAGTTAAAATAACACGCACAGTGGCCACATTGAAAGCCTCTGTTCCAACACATCAAATAAACATCGCCATTGTCTCTTGCCAATGTTCCATTCGATGATGTCTTTGTAAGACATCATCGAACGGAAGTCAATGGGAAAAGAGGCTTCTTCATGAATCCCATATCAGTCAATATTTTTGTAAGTTTCAAATAAATTGCAGCCAGTTGTACGCTGCCATTTGAGAAGTATCAACAAAGAGAGAATTGATACTGATCTAACCCGTATTTTATTTAAGCGCCTTCAATTCACTTACAAATAAGTTTGTTCTTTCTTTCTTCTAAGTAATAAGGAAAATTCTACATCAGATGTTTTAACAAAAGTTGGCACTCCTTTCAGATTAGGCAGGGTAATTAAAACAGCAGAAGCCTCACTAGTTAAAAGTAGATTAAAACCAAACTCTGAAGTTCACTTCATTTGAACTTTTAGGGAAACGTTTCTTGTAATCACAGTGCAGAGATTCCCCTCTCTCATTACAGCAATACAAACTAAACGCGAACCTTCTTTCTTTTAATTGAGAATGAGGTGAAATAATTTTAACTTTCCAATATTGGCGAATGTTTACATAACTAGCTTAATAACGTAACTATTTGGAAAGATAAGATTAAATATTTATTTGCCGACTTTAAAAAAAATATATCAGTAGTTCTGAACTCTTTAAATCGAACATTAGCACTTCAAGTACTTCGCGCGTGCTCGGCTGGGTCTTTCAACAATTAACTTTCATTCTAGTACGTCAACTACACGAGAAAGTTAATGCTTGATTACTCTCAAAACATCTTCAAATTAAGCGTATTAAGTAATCATGTGTTCCTGTAGGCTAATTAAATGGGAGTTGACTATGGGAGTTACTTCTCGTGTCAATTAATGATGACATCAAGCTTCTTAATGTATAAGATCTAGGAAATAAAGAGAAGAAAAACAGTTAATAAAATTAAAGTTGCATTTCGTCGTAAACAGTCCATCCAGTGCAGACTACCAATTAAAAAAATTGCTGTTTATGGTAGACATAGTAACGTGACTGGTATGTTTGAAAATGAAATGACTTTTTGAGGAATATTTTTTTCGATTATTTTTTTTTATTTACTGAATATCCAATGTTTTAATTGAAGTTCAGGACCAAAAGCAACTTTTATATTGATATCTGTTTCAAAAGCTTGCAACTTCTTTTATTTCCGACTGATTACCTTGGTTCTTTCGTCTAATACATATCTTACTGATATTTGTTTAGCCATAATGCTCAAATATTTAGGAAACTAAGTTTAGAAATATTTCGAAAACTCGTTCTAATTTAGAATCGGTGCGAAAGGCAAAATCTTTTTCATTAAGTAAAGTAAACGCCATTTTTTATGGCGTTTCATTTTTCTTCCTTGCTGGAGGGTTGTTATTCGTAGTTACTGGAGATGTCATCTTTGCGGTTGCATTTTTATGTTTCAACGATCTATCAAGATGCTTACATATTAATCCCCGCTTTAGCTGTTAGGGAACTACTGTGATTCGTAACGGCTTTTTTTTTTCAAAAAAAAAAAAAAAAAACTCCAACACGAATGTGGAAGATACATAAAAAAGAAAGGAAACATAACCAGCTTTCTTTTTTTTATAAAACCCATTTTTTAGTTATCTTTAGTAGCATGAAAGTTATCAATATTCTTCACGTCCGGCTTGTGGTTTTTTTCTTTACTAATTACTTTTCTGTTATCCTTTAGTAGCGCAGCCATGTTCTCGGCTGAGAAATGTGAGCTCTCTACTTCTTTATCGCTGCCTGTACTTTACACTTCCTTAGTATGCTAATCCACGGCAGTTTTTAAATTGTTCTTTCCATAATCTTATTTTTAAAATGCAATTTTGTATATTTTTATATCGCATTTTTTTTAGGTACTACTTGTTATTCACAGATTAACCAGAATAAAGATGAAAATGCATTAAAGTCTGGAATTATCTCCGTGCACACTTCGGATATGAACTATAATAACTTTAGTATTATTGAAAACATCTCTGCAAAGCAGAGATGTTTAACCTTTCTGGTGTGGAATGAACTATGCACGAGATATTCAAACTGGTAACCACCCACATCGCAAGCTTTAAAATCGTTCAAACTTTTTCTCCAGCTTATTTTACAGGACTTTCGTTTAAAAACTTCCTACGGAAAAATACTTAGGAGGAAAAATCGGAACACTTCCCCTACAGGAAGTCAGTGACCTGTTCGTATGTTTTCCACCCAGTGACAGTATGTTTAATTCATGTTGGAGAACTTTCTTTTCCTTCAGTATTTCTTTGTGCTTTTCAAGTGTTATCAAAATGTATAGCTTTAAACTGATTTAACAGCGTTTATATCACTTGAAGAAATGCAAAGAGTAATTTTTTCGGCTGGTTTAAACTATATTAGACATAATTAAGATACTGAATATTAAAAATGTAATATTGCAATTACAAGATATGAAGTTTCTTTTCCCGAAATACAAAGGAAAATTAGTCACATTACTTATTTAATAACTCAAGTTATTTGCGCCTGTGATTTTATTTTAGTTTTCTGTTCCTACATATACATCCTAGCATCGTTCGAGAAATATTTCCAGTAATACTTGTTTTAGGGACAACTATTTCTTCTATTTTATTCTGTTTATTATATCAGGAATATCACGTTTATTTAAAAGTAGAACATACGTTATTGTAGGAGGTAATGGACTGAAGTTAACGTATATGATAATATGCGGAAACTACTCACCATCTGCAGACATTGGTAAGCTGTCAGGAGTTTGATTCATACAATCTGGGAAACTAAGATGATCTCAAAATGATTTAAGTATAATTACGAGTCTGAAATAATTTCTAGCATAACTGAAAATCCAGATATTTGGTTTTGAAATCATGGCGAAATAGCCAAAATGGAACACGAGTATTTTGCAAAAGAGTATCATGTTATGCTTACGTTAGCCAGTCCATGTATATCATTAAAAGGTTCGATCCCATAAACTGCATTTAATTTTTTTTTTTAATTTCCGTTCTTTGAGGCAGTGCCCTGATAATATCCGACACTTTGTCTATGCGGAGGAAAATATTAATGACGACACCGATCTATCACAAATTAGTCGACGTTGTTCGGAAGTGGTTTTCCGATGCAACAGGATGATCATTTCCCAGTTACCGCCAGAAAGGGACGGTTAAAAATGGCATTTTCAGTAGACAAATAAAATCAGCTTTCATAGTGAACTGTAAAACAACTATCTGAGTACTATCTTTCTTCCTTTAAGAACTGATATTTTTACTTTCCTTTTATGTGGAACTGATTTCATCAGCACACAATAAATATATGGACGCGTATGTAAAACTGTTGGACAACCTGATGATGTTAAAGATCCAATTTGCATTGTTTGTTAACGACGTAAACATTAATCACATATTCCTGAATGGAAAGAACTTTGTTTGGTTTTCATTGTGCCAAGATGCACATTTTAAGTGATATATTCTCATACGGGAAAAACAATTTCCATTCTGTATAGCATGTATACCGATCGAGGAAAAAACAAAGTAAGTAACGATATCATATACACTCGCATTATGCTTTTAAGTATCCTTTGCATGATCTAAAAGTAACTCGTCTTGCATTATATAGGGAATAGTTATATATAAATACAGCGAGCTTCGAAGGTTCAGTCTCCTTCAGTAAGTTGAAGGTTCGAAGTTCAATAGATAAGGGTTTATTTTTTCTTGTCATAATTGTTTGGAGCATTGCCATTACTTGAAGATTGTAACTTAGTGCTTTTATCACATTCATAAGGCTCAGCTAGTAATTTTCCCTTTCAGTATTCTTGTTGATAACATAGGATGGAAAGGTACGAAAGCGAACAGTGCAAGATAAGATCAGACGCAATCAACCAAATAAAATACAGTAATGAAATAATCCTGAGTTTGCACGTTCACTCATACTTGTATACAATTGAAGACAAAACTCAGTAAAAAGCAAATTGCAACAGGTTTCTCCTTCTTGCAGTTAAGTATCTTGCGTAACGGTTTATGAAAAGTAGATTTCTGTAAACGTTTCGAACATTTTTGGTGCATTCCATCACATAATCCGGTCATTCTGAAAGCGGATGAATATCAGAAACCAGCACAAGTGGATGTCAGAAAAGTCTTTTAAGGGAAAACAAACATGAAATACTAAGGTGATTCCATTCTTCTCCATCAGTACCAACTAGAATCTCCACCAGTCTTTTTTTTTTTTTTTTTAAGAAAAAGCTCTCTCTTCTGTGTTCATCTCCTGAGAAAGGCGAGTAACGAAAATGTGTATTTTATGTTGAGTACAGCTGAAAATTTTGCCCTTAAATTATTTTAGCACTGTTCAAAGTTATTAATTGATGTCAGCGCATGTTTAATTAAATAGACTGCAATTCCACAAAACCTTGACCATCAAAGACTAAACAAAAATCCATTTTGAAAACATTGTTCGTTTATCGGCATTAACTGCATTAACTGGGAAAGTCGTTAGCTATTTTGTTACTGTGCGAATGCTATTAAGGTGATTGTGCTGAAAATTCTTAACCTACGATCGGATGTTCGATCGCGCAGGGGTTCTCGATGATTCCCACCAATGAATTTACAGAGTTAATAAAAATATTTCAGGATGTATTGGCGCGTGTTCTATTGTGTTTAGCAAAGGTGACCTAAATCTGTGGTTACTGGAACATCTATGGAGTTAAGAGCAATATTTACTTAAATTTCAGGTGTATTAGTAGTGAACCTAATGAGTCTTCCATCCTTATGAGAATTCCAGTATTCATTCAGTAATACATTGGAAAACACGAGTAAAAGAGTTAATAATCCGGAAACACTACTGTATACATACATTAAACATGAAACGTCTTTAAAGTAACTTTAGGCCTCCAAACAGGAAATATATATATATAAATATGAGAGAACATTTTAGATCACCCTCATATATATATATATATATATATATATAGAACTCAGCCATCTGAAATGCGCATTCTTAAACAACGGCTATTCTTCTCGAAGCATCACTAAACATCTACACCCATGTATCCAACCTCGACAAGATGATAACTCCAATCCTATTACTCACATCCAATTGCCGTTCATAAGCTCTCTATCTCCAAAACTGGGAAAAATAATGAAAAAATTCAACATTTAAACCTACTTCACCACCCTACCAAAGCTCCGTTCTTTTCTGAGTAGCCCCAAACCAAAACACAGCCAGCTTCAGTTTCCAGGAGTTTATGAAGTCGTCTGCAACTGCGGTAAACCTTATTATGGACAGACTGATAAGTCTATTTCACTACGTCTTAAGGAACACCAGCGTGACATCTCTTACAAAAGAATCCGTGCAAGCGCACTCTCCAGTCATGTTCTTTTCTCCGCTAACTCTAATCTAGAAGAGCTTCAACACCAGATAGACTGGAATCTTAAGACCAATATCTATAAATGCGGTGACAAACTTGAGAGACGTATCGCAGAATCAAAAGAAATAGTTCTGGACCCATAAACAACAATTTAAGCTATTGTTTGCCCACCGCTTGTAGGTCTCTGCTTGGAGTTTCGCCAAGAATAGTCGATTCATGCTGAAGGGGAGAAAGAAATGAAGGATGTGCGAATTGGTCCCCAACATGTGAAATCACGTACTTTCTTGTCTGTCGCTGTACTAGTAGCTGCTTGATTTTTTGTTGTCGCTTTATTGCATAATTTTTTATTATCAATTTGTATGATGGATCCAGTACAGTCAAAAAGTTCTGTTAAACGTTTCAGTAGCTCTTGCAAAAGAATATTGAATAATGTGCTGACATTCTGCGAAAAAGAATCATTAAAAGGCAGTCTCCTTTTTCCCCTTTCTCAAGTCATAAAACATGCAAGTGCAATTGCGGGGGTATCGTAGTCGACTGGTAAAAGAATTTTACCAGTCGACTGGTAGGGAATCAAAAGGTGAAGGTAAGCCAAAATTTAAATCTCCTACGCTAGAGAAAGAAAACCATCGAAACCATAGCTTTGAATGATTTTGATGCAGACGTTATAAGAACTATTCACGAATTTTACGTGGTCGAGAAAAGAGTGCCAACTGTTCCGAAATTGATTCCCCTGCTTAAAGAAAAAATTAATTTTCCTTGGAAAAGCGAAACTTTAAGGAAAATACTTCATGAAATCGGAGTTTGTTTTAATGCTATTGAGTATGTTTGGACAGAAGTGAAGTTTCATTCGCCATCGCAATGTAACTGGGGATGTTGACATGTCGAAACTTTTTAAGCTTTCAGAACAGGCGATTGAAAGTATTACAGTTCAAAACTGGGGAAAATATTGTCTTATGTCACCTCATTGGAAATATGTATTGGGACAGAGACTGAATTATCGAAGAATTATGCGAACCTTTGGTGATCAGTTTAAGTGAAAGTGATGGCGATTTGGACACCGATTCAGATGACTCTGAAGATTAAGAGGATTTCATAATGGTATTTTTTCTCAACATTTTTTTGCATGGGTTTGTTAAAAGAGTCACAAGTCATAAATAATTAATCAGCTTAGGACATTAAAGTGTCTCAGTTCTCTCAACTGTAAGTTTAGAATATCTAAGTTCATTTGAAAAATTTTCTGTTTTTCTGTATAATTATTTTTATTTTATAGAAAACTTCTTAAAAATAAACTTAGTTAAATTTTCGTTTTATGCTATACCTTTTTTAATTTTGTTAATACTCTACGTACATTTTTCCAACTGTTATAGAAGCAAAATAGTTACACTTTAAAAACTACAATGTTTGTAAACGAAAAGCTAAATTTTCCGACTTGTAATAACAAATAAACTCATCCCAGAAAACGGATTGATTACCCTATTATCGGAATGGATTCTCCTTTTGGGGACATGCGCAGAAGTGTCGAAGGGTCTCTAATCTGTGGGCGAACTATGCAGTTTGCCTGATGCCCACAGCGCAGTGATTGAGTTCTGACGCTCTCGAATTAGTTGCCACTCACAACTCACGCTAATCCTGTCACGCGGACACCAGTTCAAATATGACTGTTGCTATTCCTATTTTGTTAATTTGAGAAGTCCATGTTTTTTACCTTGTTATTTTTCCAGTTTGTTATTATTTACACACCTGAAGAAGTCGGCGTTCTGACGAAACTAGCGTCTTATATTAAAATTTTCTTACCTTTCTCGGTGTTCTTAGTCAGTATAATTATTAATTAAAAAAAAAAAAAAAAAAAAAAAAATATATATATATATATATATATATAAGGGTGATCTGAAAGTAATCCAATGAGTAAATCTTATATTTGCTTCAGTTCGAATCTACTGAACAATCATTCTTATGAAATGTTTTGTTCCTTTCTGATTTAAAATGGCTGAATCAGAAATGTCTACAAGGGAAAGCATAGTTTTCTTATACGCAATCACCCGTGTTTGTGCGCGCACAGTCTCAGATGGCGTGTTCGTTGCCTCCTATCAGTAGCTAAGCATAAATTAAACGAATGGGACCGTCACTTAGTTTGGCAACAAACGGTGACGTAATGTTACCATGCAAACAACATGGCGCTCTAATTCTAAACATTGAGTGCGGATTGAATTTATGACACAAATATTCTGATTAGATATGGGTACCATATCCAATTTTAGAACGCATGCGTACAAGGTTACGATTCTATTTTTTCATTAGTCACTTAAATGAATAAAAATTCTTTTCACTGTCTTCTTTACGGATCACCAGAGTGAGAACATTTGTTTCAGAAAGCTCAAGCTTCTGTGCAAACTAAAACGGATTCGCTATTTTACTTCTCAAGCGACTAACAAGATGCGACAAATATTAATAGAGGTGCTAAAGCATTTCGTTGAAGTTCTCTTTGCCCTCCTCCTTCCTGACACAAACTTGATCCAACGAACCGTATCGATGTTTCTTCCCTCCCTCCCTGCTTTCAAGTGTTTGCCAGAACGACCGCGCAAGTAAGCGCTACGTTTGCTAAATAGAAATTTAAAAGTCAGAAGATCAAAACTCAAAAGTCGGGGTAATCTGAAGGGATGGATAAAAGGCAGACGTTGATAATAAAAGAAGCGAGTTATCGGAAAATTTTCTTAGCCGTTGTCCCTAGTGAATCGATTGTCGATTTATATCGATGGAGGCAGCGAATAAACAAGGGAATAAGAAGAAAGACATTTAAGAATGTTGTTTGTCACCGTGTTAGGAGAAAGTTTGTCTTGAAAAGCATTTGCTCCTACACCCTCCTTTGTAATTCGACATGTTTATACTTCTGTTTTCAGCACCAAAACGTCAACACACCTTTCTTCTTGAGTATATAAAGAACCTATAAAGTACTATTTGGGGGGGGGGGTATATTGAGAAATATGCTTTTTCATGTGAACGATCTGTGCAAACATTTCTATATTTGCGTTAAGTGGGTTACTGCTATTTCTCATCTGCTGCAACATTTCTGAAAATTTTAACGCGTTGAGTTGGAGATCTGCAAACTGAGGCAATATATAAGAATTTTATCATTTAAATCGTATGAATTCTTTGAACTACAAACATTAATACAGTTTGTTCATGACAACGTAACCTACTCTGCCCTAATCACAACTATGTTGCTATGGAAACAGAGAAACAGCTACATAACCTGCTTGTGAACATATCAAATCCTTTGTTTATCATCTATATAGAATTGCCTTACAGATACGATCTACTTTAATTGATTTATTTAATTAATTGCACTGACGGATTTTTAGGGTGACTGTTTAGGAGAATGTTGCACGCAGTTATTTAACTGCGAAACAAGTTTGTTTCAAAGGATGAGCATATGGAATGGTTGGGGTGTTTTGTTAAGAAATGAAGTTTGCTGGGTGTTGTATATCGATATAAACCTGAACCTCTTTGTCTAACAAGTTTTTTTCGCTATCTCTTGGTGTCTGGCCTAGAAAAATGTCTAAGAAATTGCAACACTTGGAGTGATGTCATCGCTGAGAAAATTATTTCCTGAAAACCTTTTGCTTAAAGCTGGAAATTTTCGCGACGTCATACATCATGAGAGAGTTAAGACTAATATGTACATCGTGTATCCAGATTTCGACTTAAATTATGGTTGAAGCAAATATAACTCGGAAACCAGTATATTGTGTTTGTTTATTTCGAGTTCTATGGCCAGTTTGCTGGATGAAAAAAATGGTTAGCAGAGGTAAAAACCCCAACGTCCACGTTTAAGACCACCTAAGTCACCCCCATATGATGATTTCTTATGAAATACGTGCATCTTAAAATTGGAATCTAGATTTATCCAACCAAAATGAAAACAACTGGTCCTCCTCACGACTGTACTACGAAGGCGATAGAACCCTGTTTTGGATAACGTGTTTTTTCTTTTTGTCTTTTCGTGTGACATAGTCCCAAGTTGTATTATTAATGTGGTTTAGTTGGGGGTTTGATAATTCGGATACTCTGAAGAGACCAATCGCGTATCGTTTTCAGTGTATTCCTAGTCATCGATAACCAGAATGGTTTTTGGCGAAGGTGATGAAAATCATCTTCCACCGAAACACATTGGAATACACCCACGCCACAGCAAATTTCGAATTTGCTATGGCGAATTTTCTCGTCCAAATCGCCTTTTTCATTCAAAGGAACCGGCCAGAAGAACACAATCAGTTAACTAAAAAAGAATACATTCGCTTCGAAGCCTTGGTTACTTCGGCGGTAATTCCAAATAATCTAACCTTACTAAATCATTCGGCAAATAGTTTTTGCTAATACTGAGAAAACCTATTTATGACCAAAGAAATATCTTTTGTTTACAATTGCGTAGGTTACTATGCTGTGATCCTAATATACTGAATTATGTATGAAAGTAAAAAAAAATAACTACGGGAACTAGTCGAGTCACTTCACAAATTTTATTATGCCAACCCAGTGAATTATTGACAGATATTTTTGTGAATAGAGATGGTGGTTAAAAGCAGTGGTTCACTGATGAAATACTACTTGACTGTACGTTAACAAAAGACGATGAAATTAACTTGATAATTTAATACTCAAGAGATTACTTTATTTTCAAAATATGCTACCGCAAAAGTAAACTCAAATACCTCAATAAAAATTAAAAATCTCAAATCTAATTATAAGCGGCGCAGTTGGTATAAAAAAGCCAGCATAATTATTCCACTTTTTCTCACACACTTCAAGATACTTTTTTCATGTTGTGATAGAAAATATGAAAAAGAATGCATTCAGTGGATATAGTTAAAGGAACTATGCATTTGTTTATGCAAGGAACGGAAGTATTTCTCAAGGTTTACTTCTGACAGTGCAAAAAAAATAAACTGTCCAAATCTTAGGGTGATCCAGTGATATCATACTTCTGAAATATAAACCGAGCAGATAGCTAAGTTTGTTTTCTTCGGTTAACACCTAAAGATTTAAATTAAGAAGAATTATAATTCTTAACTCGCGACTCAACGAGCAGCATTGACCATCTAAACTATCTTCCCAATAAGAACCATACTATCAAATAAACGCAAATAATCAGAGGTGATTCTCTAAGTAGTATTGTCTGTGAAATGTAGAATTTTTAGAAGATATTTAAACATTCCACTTTGTCGACACTATTAAATGCCTTCAGAAACGAAACGGATTCGACTAGTCAATACAGTAGTTCCAAACAATTAGTTCGAACAGAATCTCCAAATTTCCATCCAATAACATTTTTGTCTTCTATGCGACGGATCGGTTTATTATTGTTACAGATAAAACTAATCCATTCGGTAAATAATATTTTATTGTATCCAAAGTTCCTCAGACAGGATGATTTTCTAATAAATATTTTCAATGAACTGAAAGAAAAAAAAAATCTTGAATTTCAAAAATCAAACTCAGCTTACAAGAAAACAAATATCTTCTAATTTATCTTCCGCTGACATATTCGAGTAATTTTAATAAGTTCTTCTTTGGATGAAATGATTAGAGAATTTGAGGAATGATTTATGGTGTTCTTCCCTGTATGTTCTTAACTCAAATCCCAAGTCTCCACCACATCGCATCTAATCGCAGCTAATTACTACAAACCAAGACCAGAACACAAAGCTGACCCTTCGTGACATTCCCTAGTCCTGCGGTATTTCCGAAGCTCATTTGCAAGCAGACTTCGAAGCACTATATTTTAATAAGCTCCGTTTACCTGTGAAACACAGAAGTTTTGGCCAAGAGTTTTGCTCGGCTGTGGTTTAGTTGTGATGTTCCAAATGAGAACTTTGTAGTAAGAATTAATTTTGCCTTCTATGCTTACCTACGTTAGTCGTGCGAGTACATCTGAAATTCGCCGTATTTATGTAACAATGCGGAATTGTGAATGTGCAAGGAATTCTTACATAATTAACCAAGAGTGAAATAGAGAGTATCGTTTATATCCTAACAAAGAAATTTGCAAAACCAGTGGTAAACATTAGAGAAGTTTGAGAGATGTTACAGAGAAGAGAAAGGTGTTGAAATGCATATTAATATGTTAAGCAATTACAAACGTGGGGAAGGAGGAGGAGGTTTCGAAAGGCCGTGAAGAGGTTTGTGCTTTTCGCACTAACTATATTAATAATACTGAATACATGGGATGCTTGAATGGAACAACCTTACGAATACTGCTGCCCTCCGATACCTAATTATCAACATAACTGTGTCACTGCACTACGGAAGTAAACCATATGAATCTTTAAATAAATATGCATATATGTAATTCCAATACAAAGAAGACAATGCAGACTGATGACATAAAAATCATTCATTAACAGTACTCACAACTGCAATCAAAATGCAAAACATTTGAAGTTAGTGGAATCGCCTTTTCAGCATCCCTAAGGAAATTATAAGCCATAAATGAGAAAAAACCAAATTGCCTGCGACTCTCGAAGAAGAAAAAAAAACAATCATTGGTTCCTTACGTTCATCTTAATAATTAATAAACTCAAACAGTTAATCACAAAAAAAAGGTTCCTCAGTTATATCACATCCATCCATCCATTCATCCAGGACTGGTTTTCACCCTTAATTTAATGCAATGGGCCGTGCTTTTCTGCTGTCTGTAGATACGTAATCATGAGGCAGTTTGTGGGATGTAAAACCACCTCCAGGTAACTCACTCAGTCGATAAAGGTTTCTTGTGTCCTAGACAGTATTTGGGCCAGGATTTTCCTATCATATAGCTTCATCAATACCGACTAAGCTATGGAGACTAATATTGCATCACTTATTGGAAAAAAATAAAAATAAAATGATTATAACAAACAAAAACACAAATCTGCACAGCAAACCAATTTGCCGAAACACTTTTCATCTGTCGATCGACCATTAATATTGAGGAATATTTAAGTCTCGTGCTAATTCAAAAGATTTTAATTATAACCCAATCCTTAATCTTTTCCTCTCTCCCTCATCACTTTGAAAACTGTTTTTTACCTCTGTTGATGTGTTACCTTGTGCGGATCATTAGATAATTTCAGCAGTTGTTTTTTGCTTATTTCTTTATATTTTTGCAACATTTACAAGCCAAACGTATTTAACATTGATTTACTGCAAACTTTTATAACCATGAAAGGTTCATAAAACATCTCAAATCCTGTAATTACCCACAATTGCTGAAATTAGAGTAGTCGATAAGTGCTTCGATTTTCTAAAATGTAGCTGAAGTCAGGCCTAATGTAGCTAAATGTGAAATTTTGAAACCAGCTCCGTGAAGCATATCACATAATGATCTTTATAGGATGGTAGGGTAAGTATCTCGTCCACTTATGAAATTTCGAGGAGAGTTATGGGGAACAACTAGCATGATGTTTTTGCAAGTTAGAAACAGAGGCAGTGTAGGGATTCGGCTTAGCGGTTTTGAATGGAAAGCTTACTAACTCTGCATAGAGGAGATGGATTTCCAAATACTACCCTGTACGAAGTGGGGAAATAAAGTTAGGGATGATAAGGATTAATTTCAAGGAATGTATCACAAGAATTTAGGCTGTTACGTAAAGAAAATCTTAAATAATAAACACTGAATCGCGATGTGGTTTTGCTTCTGCTGTATACAGCTTTTGTCAAATGATATTTGCACTGATGGATTATGCAATTTAAACTTTGGAGATGAAGATCTAAGGAAAGAACTCGAGGAAACTATAACGATGGTTGCTGAATACCGAATAAATCGTAATTAATCCAATGAGACCTAATGATGGCTGATGAATCAAAATGACGAATGTGCGTGTTTACACACACGCAAATTTTCATCTGAAATGCTTTAAAATTATTTTTACAAAGATACTTTTAACCGCCTTCAGTGAGATGAGAGGAAACATTAAAATGTTATTTGTAATATTTCGGCTTAACTTTTCCCTTTTACGGATCATATCTTACTACTTGAGAGCAAGATGAAATATGTCCTCGTAACTCATTTATCTTATCTGTTGTCACGTAGGGATTATTAGAGCCATTAAAACATCATAATCTGACCTAATATTCCTTTTCCCGGCGAGTCTTCCGTAGAACGTGTGATAAAAGCTTTATTGTTATGATAAGGTCGAAGGATTTCAGCTGTGACAGAAAACGAACGCATTTCGGCTATTAGTGTCATTCTTCTATCTCGGATATCCATGGCCTTCAAGACGCTACGTGAAATGCAATTATCTCTTTCGACACAAGGAACCACAGCGTTAAATGCATAATCGACCCCAAATAATCTTATCAGCTGTTAACGTTCAGATTAAATGTAATAACCAATCGCACTCGCAATTAATGCTCTAAAGATTCTCATTTCCATTTTAAACATGAATTTGTCTGATGGTAAATGCAGTGCTCTCTTGAGACCTGTCATAATGCACGAAGACTCAATCTCCAGGGAACGTGTTTTTGTCAATACGCTGTTCTTAGCCAGCACTAGTTGATGGCACGAAGACAAAAACTTCCTTTCTTTACCCTGGCCGTTATTCATACTCGTTTCTCTATCTTATTCTGCAAAAACAAGGTTCTTCGATTTACTTTTGAAAGGGCTCAAACGTCGCATGTTAAGATTTTCAACTCACTGAAACTGACACTTGCACATTAGAAAAGCATTGGTTTACTTCTCATTCTCTGCAATGAATAAAGGAAATCTCCAAACAAGTAAAGAAATGATATTTCATTCGCCTTTCAGTTGGTTGGATATTGTCTGGATTTTAGAAATTAAAAAATTAATAAAGCTCTCATTTAAATTGTTAAAATATCGTTAATAAGTTTGCTAACTTTCATAGTCTCCCGTTGTTGTTCTAATCCTATTTCCTCCGACCATCCCCTCCTATTAAGCAAAAATAAATCGCGCTTTGCTTCCAGTCCATGCACCTGATTATCACTTGGAAACTTAGCAGCAATCAAAACCGAAACGTATTAATGCGAACAGGGAAATATTCGTTCGTTGATTTTAGTACAGGAACGTAATAACTGGATAATCGCTTTAGTTGCTCGTGCTAATTTATGCAATATGAATGGAATACTCTTGGGAAATTAACTATTTAGTTTAACAAACCCAAGTTAAATGAAACCACTTTAAAGTACCCTTTACCGTACAGCTCTCATATTACCAAATGTTGCTTTTAGGAAGGATAAATGAAGACCAGGAATACAAACCGTCTTCACTAGAACACTTATAAGGATTGGTTGCTTCACATCATATACCACGCTTCTAGCCATGACTTGGCGGCTATTTCTTTTAAGTATCTTGTTACCACATCTTATATTACAATGAACATAAGATGTGGTACTAATAGTTTGGTCTTCTCAGTGGTGCTGTTTACGTGAAAGCTTGATCGGCGTTTAATTCGCGTCTATGGTACAAGGGACGCATCTGAAAACTTCAGAAGGTAAGTTGGCTGGTCTTTATAACTGAAGTAAAGGAATCTTTCTCGGATACTTATAACATGCAAATTGCTCAGAGAACACCATTGATCCTCTCATGGCTCACATTGCTTTCGGTGATTTTTGAATTACAGCCGAAGTAATTTCTGTTGAGAAACTAGAGTTTTGGGAGGCGAGTCAGCCGATCAAGGACTAGCATAAGATCGGCTGATTAACATCCATAAACAAAAATGTTATGAAGGGTATTCATTATTCACGTAATTCCTAGACTTCATTCGAATTCAGGCAACTATTTTGGAATAATACCAGTACTACCGGTGCCAGTGAATGCTATTTTCTGAAGAGAACAGCGTTTCTCTACAATGAGAAACCAATTTAATGGATTAAACCACGAAAAAAACCAATACACTGAGAAACTAAACTCTCCTCAGGTCTGCTTACGTAAATGATATTCCTTCCTGAATGGAGCGAATTTTGCATATCACTTTCTAAAAACATGTCCAGTTTTTACTGATGTTCACTTTCAGAAAGAAATCTCACCGATTATTTAATATCACAATTTTTCTCCCGTTTGAGCAAAACTGGAGACCTTTCTGTGTCTTTGAGGATTTGGTTCCTATTGTTTTACAGCGACCGATTGTAAATAAATGGAAATTATTTGATGAAATTGTAAATATTTTATCAATTAAATATTATTTATATTTAAATAAAAGAATGAATGGTGCCATATCTGTTATATGAACTACTGTCCCCCCCGTAGTATCATAAAATATTTTTCTATTTTCCAATACTAGCCTATTTAACTGTTAATACTTGCAACTTCGTTGTATTTTATGTAATATTTAATCAACACTTGTTCAGTTTCACATTGTTTAATTTACACTTTATATTGGTTGCCCATTTAGCATATCGTACAAACAATATTCTAAGTCAGATGCTAAGAAATTTGCACAGCGTTCGCATTTTCAGCCTTCCCTCCCCCATTTTACTACTGTACTCCGCCGTTGCTCTCCCTTTGACAGAACTTGGGTTTCGTTGGTATCTTAAATCGTATGAAAAGACAAAAAAAAAAAAAGCTAGCTTGCGAAAATCTATTTGGTTTTACAATTTTTGATTCTCTCAACTTTTAAAGTGTTTAAATCACAATTTTTAGAAAATGACTGATTAGAAAATAGGAAGTGTCAAATATTTTTAAAGCAAAAATTACATTTCAAAAAGAGTTTAAAAAATCAAATCAAGCATTACTCCTACCTTCTCGTTAAGTCTATCGATGACATATCAGGCCAATTATTCCGACAAATTGAATTCGATTTAGTAACTTGTATTAAACTTGTACTTCCGTCGAGCATAACAATTAGGAGCAACAACAGTGGTAATGAGAGCAGGAAATAATATGAAAAATCCGACTTCACGAAACAAACCTCACCCACACCCGGTTAACAAATGAATCTCAAGAAACTTCTTGGCGAGTTGTTTTCTGTAATTGACGCGAGGGGGCATTACTCGAAGCTTAATTTAGTTTCTCATTTAATCTTTTTTACGACTGAATGTAAGCGAAGCTTATAAATTAAAACTTCATGGATTATTATTTATATTATATTTTGTTCCTCTAGTATTCGGTCAATTGTTTCTTTCTTTGTGAATTGCAGGGAAACATTAAATGCTGTTGACGAATGCGCTGAAATATCCAACTTGCAACATTCATTAACGATCGACCTAATGAAAGCAATAAAGGAACGCCCCCGTAATCATTAGGCGGGGGTGAAGAATAATTGAAAATATTTCCTCCTTGAAAGGAGCGTACGAGTCCTAATTTTTCCCCATCCCGAGTTGGATTTATTGCTTCCAGGAGCAGTAGGTGGAAGGGAAAATAATGAGCTCCCTCTCCCCAGTGCTTATCTTAAGGAGTCTGTGCTGTTGCTTAAGCCTTTGTTCCTCCTCTTTCCCAGCACAAACTGTTGGATTCTAAATTCAGTACGATAATTTTTTACATAACTGAGTGTTAGTATTTCGGATTGCTAGGAAAAAAGCACATGCATTCGTTATATACTGCTATAGTCCGGAAGTGATTCTGTTTCACACGAAAAAGGAATTCTACGTTGATAATATTTCACGTATTTATCCTATCTCTGATTCCCTTCTTAAAAACATGTTACAAAATCGGTAGGTTGACTTCTCTCGACTAATAAAATTTCTTTTACTTGCAAATGGACATGTAATGAACAGTCATCTGCTTTTTCCCTTCTCGAAATTGCCCACATATGTGAAGTGCGGTAGTCTGTTGGAATCCAATAAACGACTGATAACGTACAAGTAATATGCGCTTCACACAACAAAAAGCGCTGTCAGAAACCCCCACCCCCTGTGTGTGTGTGTGTGTGTGTGTGTGTGTGTGTGTGTGTGTGTGTGTGTGTGTGTGTGTGTGTGTGTGTGTGTGTGTGTGTGTGTGTGTGTGTGTGTGTGTGTGTGTGTGTGTGTGTGACCATTGCCATAAGCTTGATATGCAAGACGATGAGCAGTCAACAGCTGTCTTCTCTTCTTCACAAACTTCTCTACTAATTCATTTTATATTGTGTTCCTGTGTGAACGAGTGATCAGTTTACCCATTCTCCAACAACAGGTTCTAATCAAATTGTGGTGCTAATACCTCTAAATCTCTTTTGGGTAGCAAACAAATTTCATCGCTCAGAGGCAGGCTAAATTCCTCTCTTTACTGGAGAACTGAAGTGATTTGGGAAAGTTTCCTTTTTTTTGGTATTAGTCTACTCTACGTTTACAGCATTATGTGAATTCCGTGGGTGAAATACATAAAAATGCTTTGTGTTCTTGAGTGTTTGAAAGGTGTTCCATTACGCCATTATATTTCGCTCGTCAAACCAGTATAACCAGTATGTTGGCATAAAGGAACGAATTTCACACTTCATGCGACCTCGTGTCATTGCAACCTGCACAATACTCAGGTTATAATACATCTTCTTCTAGCTTTACAACTCTTTGAGTTTTATCTTGCCAAACAATTTTAGCCATTCTTTTCTTTCATGTGCAATATTCTTCCAATTCTTAACTTTTAGAGTAGTAAGATCTTTTTGTACATCAGCAATCCATCTTTTCTTGGTCTTCCTTTGTCCTAATCGTTTCCAATCAAATATTTTTTAACTCCTCTATCTTTCTCCATTCTTTCTATATGCCCAATCACACTATTCTTTGTGACTTTATATATCTTTCTATATCTTAACCATTAGTTAGTTGTTCAAGTTCATTATTTCTTCTCATTTTCAATATCCCATTTTCTTCTTTTATTGGTCCACATATCTTCCTTAATATTTTCCTTTCAAAGATTCTCAATGCACTCAGGCTATAATAATACAGATAAAACTCATCATGGATTGATAAAATTACAATTAAAGATGTAGTACTACATTGTCTTTTTAATCAGGGGAGTTTTAATTTTCCCTTATCAAAAAGTAATTAGATTCACCCCCTCTTGACAACCTCCGGCTGTACGGGCGTGTTGTCCCTCTGTATGTTTTAAGGTCACTTGTAGTTGACGTCACGATTTTGGAGGTCGCATGGTAATTCATGTTACGACTTTGTTTCCAAGGTACTTTTGATGAGGGGTGGCATTGTCCCCTTATCAAAAAGTTATTTCTAAGGTACTTTTGATAAGGAAGCCTTGGCTGTTCAATAAGCTGTATATTACATAGACGTCTCGAATTTGAAGATCACGCGGTAGTTCACGTTATGATTTTGTGTCCAAGACACTTTTGATGAGGGAGAGGCATTGTCCCCTTATCAATAATGAATTACTAACATGATAAGGAAGGTTTGTATTCTTTGTGGTGTTGCTCAGCTGTTTATTACGTCACGGCGCAGTATGTTTTGAGGATGGGAGCAAGTTTGTTGGTCCAGGGGAACCAATGCACGCGGAGAGTTATTCCATTGGTTGTTATCTTTCAAAGTAGTTGAGGTCACACGGTGGAACCAGTAGTGGAACACCGTTCGTTAGAAAGACGCAAAAAAAAAATTAAATTCATCCCCATTCTCTTGACAATCTTCAGCTGTACGTTCAGATTGCCCTGCTATGTATGATTTGAGGTCACATGTGTTGACGACACAAATTTGGAGATCACATGGTACCTCACGTCACGTCTTTCTTTGCAAGACACTTTTGATGAGGGGGTGGAGGTTGGTATCAAAAATTAATTTCTAAGGTACATTTGATAAGAAAGTTGTGTAGGATACGTGGCGGTTGGTAAGTTGGTAAGCTGTGTATTACAAGCTGTGTAGGACCGCAAAGAAAATATTCGACTACAGCCAAGACGATAACGTTATTACTAAATGGGGGAATTTTGTTTGTCAGAGTTCATCTTGCTGCAAATGTTCAAAATGTAAGAAGGTCCTTTTACAAGAACAGAGCAAATTGATGCCATCAGGAAGGAAAACAGCAAGCAATATTTTCCTATAGATATAACTTAATGTTTTTTATTCTTAAATTAGCTACCTATATTACTTTAAAGTATGGATACATTCCTTCCCGATAATACATTCATGGATACACATGTTTCATTCCCCGATTTTTAATGCAGGGGAAAAAATTATCTCTTTCCCATGAAAATAACTGATGCACTTTTATGAATCTCTACTTAAAAACACGTACAGTATATATTGCACACCATAACCTGAATTAATGATAGTCTCCTTTTGTTAGGCTTAGTTTTTAATTTATACTGTAGTTGTAGGGAAGGGTGTATTTCTGATACTTAAACATTTTAGCTGTCTGTTGGTGAGACACTTCATTGTTAGATCGAGGCTTAGCAGAACTTTATATAAAATGTTACTTACTACTCCTCGAATCAGATATGAAGATATAATTTTTTACTGTGATTGTGATGGCATAAAAATCTGAAACTCCGTAATTAAAACAGTGCTCCATGAAAAGATGCAAAATCTGGATGAAGAGATTGAGAAAATATTAAAAATGACGGTGATATCTCCTGATGACAAAGCCAAGTAATAAACGGACACTCTTCATATATATCTGCTCTTCAAAGAAAAAAATTAGTTATTAATCCAGTTCCTATCCTCAGTTTTCAACAACCAAGTGATAATGCTATATTACTGAGCTTTCCTGCAAACTTCCATAACAGTGCAAGATTACTGCTGTCCTTTCTCAAAGTGCAAGGCATGAAATGGCAACCTGACGGTTCAATTCAAGTGAATAATATGCCTCTACCTAACCTGAGGGGGTAAGGGATAATTTTTTACAGTAAATTATTCCAGGGTAAAGATATGCGCAATACATCTCTATTACAGAGACCTAGCCCCTTCTTTACCTAGACCGCACTGCGTGGCGAAGAGTCACATCCTTCCAGAGGTGCCCCTCGTTTTCACAGAACAGTGCAGATCCAGACTGGAAAGTCGAAAAATATTCCAGACGAAGGCAATGGCAAACGACCTCTGTACCTTGACAAGAACATTCCATGAAAATGCCAAAAATGAGAAAGTACGATATCGTGCTGGATGGTAAGACCCTCGTGCCTGAAGGCATCCAACATGCAACTGGGGAAGAACAAAGGGCTTCCACAAGTAGAACTAGTTTTTATGATGCGTCCTGGTCAAACCCGGAAGGAAGCTTGGTCACGGATGTTGCTGGTTGGAAAAGGGAGGCTCCCTGTTTCACAAAAAACCAGAGGATTGGAACGTGGAATGTTAGAAGTATGAACCAAGGTAAGCTGGAAATAATAAAGATGGAAATGGAGCGCAAGAAGCTGGATATATTGGGAATAAATGAACTTAGGTGGACAGGAATGGGCCATTTTCAGTCAGGGGACTATATGATGTATTACTCAGGACATGAGACAAGTCGAAAAAATGGAGTATCTTTCTTACTCAGGAAAAATATGGTTAGGTATGTATATATGTATTGGTTATAATCCAGTGAGTGACAGAATCATTTCTCTCAGAGTGAGTGGACATCCAATGAATATGACCATCATTCATGTTTATGCACCTACTACAAAGGCATCAGAAGAAGAAGACATTGAAGAATTTTATGGCAAGTTACAAGAAGTGATGCAGCACCAAAGCGAGATTTATGGCTACTTATTGGAGATTGGAATGCAAAAGTGGGAGAGACTGAGGAATAAGGAATAACAGGGCGTTTTGGTTTAGGTATTCATAACACTGCAGAGAAGAGGCTAGTTGAGTTTTGTGCAGAGAATTCTTTGTTTGTTGCTAACACCTGCTTTAAACAACACAAAAGAGGATTGTGCACATGGATATCACCTGATGGACAACACAGAAATCAAATCGACTATTTACTTGGACAAAGAAGATGGAGAAGTGCAATTCAGTCTGTCAAAACTTTTCCAGGTGCAGACTGTGAAACAGACCATCAGTTATTAGTGGCTACGATACACGTGAAACTACGGAAACTGAAAACAACACAAATGTCTATCAGATATGATCTTGGAAACAGAGCAGCTGAATATACAATATTAACATACAGAACAGATTCAACACACTACATTTGTGTGAAAGAGAACCAGATGAACTATGGGAAGAGATTAAAGATATAATTAAAACAGAAGCAAAGAAGAATATTCCAACAGTTTGTAAGAAGAAGAAGTCCAAATGGCTGTCAGAAGATGCCATCAAAACTGCTCAGGAAAGGAGGAAATGAAGGCCACAGGAAATTTGCAGGAAGTACGGCATTTGAATGCAGAGTTTCAACGACAAGCGAGAAGAGACAAGGAAAAATACTTTAACCAGGAATGCCAACAAATAGAAGACCAAAACAAGAAAGGAAAAACAAGAGATCTTTTCAAAAAGATCAGAGAACTAACAGGGAAGTTTCGTGCCAAGGTGACAGTATTGGAAAGTAAACACAAAGGATATCTTACAGAAGCTGCAGACATCAAGGAAAGATGGAAATAGTATATACAGAAGCCTTTTACAGAAAGGACTCCACAATTACTGAGAAATTTGAAGAGCTGGATTATAAACAGGAGCAGTACCACTGGAGAGTGAAGTGAGGTGAGCACTGCAACAGATATCCAGTAGGAAAGCACCAGGAGGAGATGGAATACCCATTGAGCTGCTCAAAGCCGGAGAAGCGGCAGTTGAACTTTTAACAGTTCTATGTCAGCGAATTTGGATCACAACTGCATGGCCTAGGGAAAGGAAAAATCAGTTTATATACCATTATTGAAAAAAGGCGATGCAAGAGAGTGCGAAAATTACAGAACTATAGCACTGATTTTTCATGCAAGTAAAGTATTACTTAAGATCATTCAGAAAAGACTAGAACTTGAAGAAACTGAGTATTCCACAATAGGTAAAGGGGTGCGACAAGGATGTATTTTATATCCATACCTGTTTAACTTGTACAACGAATATATTTTAAGAATGGCAGGGCTGGAAAAGTCTCCAGTTGGAATTAAAATTGGTGGAAAAAATATTAATAATTTCAGGAATGCAGATGATACCACCTTGCTAGCAGAATGCAAAAAAGATTTGAAGGAACTTATTATGAAAGTTAAAGAAGAAAGTGCTAAATATGGTCTTAAACTTAATCTCAAAAAGACAAAAGTTATGGGAACATGTGAACGTAATGATTTTGAAGTAGATGGGGAGAAAATGGAAGCAGTTAACAATTTTGTGCTCCGATCCCTAATTGATAAAGATGGTTATTGTACCGAAGAAGTTAGAAGAAGATTATTACTCGGAAAGAAAGCAATGACAAATTTAAGCAAGATCTTTAAAGATGAAGATATTAACCTCACAACAAAAATCAGAATCGTGAAAACAATGGTATTCCCTGTGGTGCTGTATGGATGTGAAAGTTGGACCCTAAGAAAGAGTGAAAGAAGGAAGATAGATGCATTTGAATTATGGGTTTGGAGACGCTTACTAAGAATGCCATGGACTACAAAGCAAACCAATAAATCAGTGATGGACAGAATAAAGCCAGATTGCTCCCTTGAAGCTATGATCATCAAGCAAAAATTGTCATACTTCGGACATATTATGCGAGCAAATGACAGTCTGGAGAAGATGATGATGCTTGCTAAAGTTGGTGGAAGCAGAAGAAGAGGAAAACCAAGAATTAGATGGGTGGATGGAGTTAAAGAAGCAACTGGAGTGCGCTTGGAGATTCTAAAAGACATGGTCAGGGATAGATCGGAATGTAGAGCTTATGTTCGTGGAGTCGCCTGGAGTCGGAAACGACTCGATGGATCATAACAACAACAAACAACAACCTAACGTGAATATACGTGAATTTTATGAAATTAACACAGATTGTTCACCGAACCACCAGAATTCCAAAAATCCTCATCATTCCGTTCACTGAGTAGTTAGCTTCCGACCTCCAACCAATCGCTCGCGAGTTCGAATCCGGTTGTGAGCATGGATGTTTGTTATTGACTTAAGGTGGGAGATGAATTTCATATACCAGTGTGAGACCACTGCCCCGTTCATTGAAGGCCCGAAAATGTCCCATGCTGGCCTCGAGAACATGGTTTCCTGACCATATATATATATATATATATATATATATATATATATATGGTCTCTCATCAGCTGTCATATCATTTCTTGAATTCATTCATGCTACCTGCCATAATATCCAACAGCAGTCCATTCCACTCACGAACTACTCTATGAGAGAAAATCTGGTCCCCCACTCCCCTTCTTGACAGCATTCACTCTCAGCTTCCAAGGATGCTGTTTTGTCATTTCCCCATTTTCCATAAAGTGAAATACCCATCTACTGAAATTTTGTATGACCCTCCCTTTCAGAAGTTTGTAAGTCTCGATCATATTACCCCTTTTTCTCCTGTTTTCTAATTTGTGCAGTCTACAAATTCTTAAGTATTCCACAATCCTGATATAATTTTGACACTCTCCTCTGCACTCTCTCTACTGTATCAAAATCACAACAGAGACCATACACAATAGTCCAAGTGAGGTCTTATCAAGGCCATGTAAAGAGGCAAAATGACATTATATGTCAAGGTTCGTTTCAGCCCACCTAGTGTACGAATGTCCTATTGGTTTACAAATAAATATTTCGTGAGTGGGAGAAATATTAAAAAAAAAAAAAAAAAAAAACCTGACCTGGCTGCTACTGTCCATTCTCTTCCTTTAATCATATGAACACGAGCAGCTATTGGTCAACATCCATATACAATTCAACCCCAAGCTCATCTAACCAACTAATAATCCTCCGCTTTCATTCTAAACAACTCTGCTCTTTAGAAGTATTCCCCATACTGTTTTCCCAGTGATCACAACCCTCAGGTCTTCAAGAAACTCATAATCAAATTGCTTTCTTCTTCTTCCTGGCCACTTGCCCAAACAAGCCACTGTCGTGTCATACGATCTTTCTTGTGTGCGGCTCCTAAAAATAAATTTTAAAAAAATCTAAAACTTTTTAGTTAGTATTCCGAGAAATAAGAAATAATAAAATTAGCAAAACAACTGAATATATTGATATGGAATAAGAGAGAAAATAGATCATCTAAGTTATCAATATGTAGCTGTTATTCAAACAATTATTTTCTTATAAACTAAGAATTGAGGTTGAAATAAAACAGTTACTTTAAGATGTAATCTGCAGATATGAAAATACTGAGAACACCTGGGGTGTAAAGAACTAACAATCATGTAAAAATGAAGATATTTGAAAGGAATTTGACATCATTAGCAGTCAAGAAAAGGTGAGCACTTACAATCTAAAGTAAGTCATGTAAATAAAATGAAAGGAATGCTCAACAAAATAAAACATAACCGGATGAGAGGAAAAAAAGCTTATTGGCTGTAACAGCTTATTATTGGTTCTAGTTTGTGCCACTAGATGGCGCCATGTACTAAGCGGAAACAATTTATAGGAGATTTCTACTGTATATATATTTAGACGAGATGTGTGAACGTTCAGCCTCACTGGTAAAGTTCTTAAATGAAATGAAGTCCAATGTTAATGTTCCAAACTCAATTTCTGCTACTGTATCTTTCATACTACGACTTAGTAATGTTCCATGATGATGTGGAAGTAGCATTCGGCGCAAGTATCCTTAACTGGATAACACAGTATCACAAAAGGACACTCAAAATAAATTTTTTATGAAATAAAAATAAACGGTTTTTATATATAGAAATTATAAAGTAATCTACTTGTAAAAATTAGAATAACTGAACTGTTCTCTGTGCCGTAAAGCAATTGATGTCACGCCCATAAAAAAGAAGAGAGCGATTGAAATAATTATATTAGAAAGAAAATGTGTTCTTCAGCAGTCTCTTCTTTCTCTTCTTGAAACGATAAATGAAGCAACAGATTTCGAATGCTGAAATGTAAAAGACTCTCTGTCAATCGAGTAGGAATTTAGACAAACGGAAGTTATTTATAATTGATTTCCTGGACCGCATGGGGAATATTAATTAAAATATCTCAAAATCATCATAAATTTTGAATTGATCCTCATACAATGTGCTTTAGAAGTTTCCATCATGCACGTATTAATTGAATGAAATGAGCATTCTAAAAATAAAATAAATAATAATAAAATAAAAAGGATTGGTCAAATCATGTTTATTTCAATCAGTCATCAAAACGTCGTACTTTCGTTTATAAATATTTTAACAAAATTATTTCTAACGCAAACGTTACAAAATAATGGGAAAATAATTCTGCATATTTTCAGTAAAATGAAAAATTTTAATACATACTTGTTCAGATGCACTGACTTCAAGAATGAAAGATTTCAAATATTTCCAGTAATAAATAACCTGATCGTTATAAATTGATTTCAATTCGTATTTTGAAATAGATATAATTTATACCTATTTCAAAATATAAATTGGTATAATAGATATAATTAGATATATAATTGGTATATAATTATAATAGGTATAATATGAATAGGTATAATTTATATTCTTTTACTTTTCCTCGTGTGAAATTGATATTTATATTTCTTGGGAACAAAGAAGACAAAGAAACATTTGAAAGTGCCTTTAATAGAAGGTATTAACGGCAGAATGGAATAAGTACAGGATGAAAGACAGAAATCAGCTTAGGTTTTATCTTTGAAAATTCATAACGATAGATGTATTTGATCAACTTCGGCCAGCAGGGAGGCTCTTTATCCAACAATTTCTTTTGTACATTCGACAAAAGGATAAGGAACCACAGGACTAATCAACCCATCACACCAGAGGTTAATTATTAGGTGACTAGCAACACATTTAGCAGGAGCGACTTCAAGGATTCATTTCCTTCAAAAATAATAATAAGATCATATTTTATGCAGCTGTGAATCCTTTCAAGATGATGTTGCTTTTGAAATCTTATTGCTATTCTAAATTCCTTCATTTCATGTCCCATTTTCCTCTTAATGTATTAATTGCACATGCAAAGACTGATGATTCTTCCGTTAATAATAGACTACAACCAGAGCGAATCTAGAAACATGTTCTAGAACATAAGACGACGAATGCTTTTTCGGATGGATGTCAGAAGTTGCCCATGGATCCATGCTGATCGATCGTCATCGACATCTCCACCTACTGTGGGCAAGGTATCACAAGAATTGCATGCTAGATCACTGGAAAAGAATGGTCTCTATTCGCCACCGCGCGAGTGAAAAGCTGCAACCAGACTGCACAGTTGGTCGGAAATAGGCAGGTGGTGGCGGTATCCTGGTATGGGAATTTTTCTGATGTGCACTAGGCCTTTTCATTCCCGATAAATACACATTTGCTGCTAATTCACATCTAGGAATTGTTTCGGACCAGGAATTGCCCTACGTAATAACAAAACACGTCAGATGGATTCTTGCGGATTCTTGCGGATTCTTGTGGATTCTTCCAGCATTCAAAGCGTCGCCCTATGTTACAAAGCTCGCATTGTGCAAGCATTTCTGGTGCACCCGAGAAGTTCAATAGTAACTGAGACATGACCTGTAAAACTGCGATCATCACAGGTGCAAACTGCAGTATCGGTAAAGAAACAGCGAGAGCTTGTTCGGAGGAATACGCCGGTGATCATGGCTTCCTGGAGTGTTGAACGTGCAGAGGAAGCTGCTGTCGACATCGTCCGATCAACTGGTGAAAACAACATGGTAATCAAACATTTGGACATTAACTTTCTGAAATCAGCGCGTGCATTTATTGAACACTGAACAATAAGTCGATGTCCTCATCAACAACGCGAGTGTTTATGGTAAACCAGGTTTACATCTGTTACATCTGGAAGATAAAGGTATAGAAGTGCAGTTTGCTACAAACCATTTCAGTCCCTTCTTACTTACTAACTTCCTTGTCGACATACTAAAATAAAACCGCCTCCTCTCGGATTGTTATGGTAACACCATGTCTTCACTTTCTGGATGCCTTGAATGTGTACTCCATACTAAGCTTGTAAATGTGATGTTCGCAGTTTAATTTAACGGAAGATTGCAAGGCACTGGATTCACAGTGAATGCGTTACATCGTGGAATAGTGGACATATCTATCGATCATAGCGTCACAGGAGTTCAGACATTTTTATTTAAATATGGATTAAAGCTATTGTTATATCGCTTCCTCAAATACCAAATAAGGAGCTCAGACTTCCCTTTTCTTGGCAATAGATGAAAGCAAATAAAATATACCGAGAAAATATTTTGTACATTGTCACAGAGTCGTGTATCCCACGTGATCAGAGATGCGAATCTTGTCCAGAAAATTTGGGAGTTGTCCAAAAAGCTGACAAGACTGAAAATACAATGAACAGATGTGAAAAGGCATTGTTTCTATTGTTTGTATTGTTTGTAGCATTCCGGTATAAATCCCTAATGAAAAAGTGGAAAGTAAAAACTGTATTCTATTTGTTTCATATACACTATGACGTACTTCGCACTTTTTTACGGAAAGGTTACATAACTCGGGATTTTCATCATACAAACAAAGCAAACTGTCACACAGAAATCACAACCTACAGATAAAAATACTACTGATGCACGGTAGATGGTGCTGTGTTCTGTGCTGGTTACATCAATGTCGTTTGTAGGCGAATTAATCACAAGCTAGTTATCGATGAAAATAGCAGAGGGCTATTACCAAACCAGCTTTGAGTTTCGCGATTGTGTAGCAAATCTGAAGAGTTAGTAGAGCAACTCTAGTAATTCAGCCGAGAGAAAAATGATAAAAAAATCTTCCATTTTCGATAGGATAGTTCGTCGTTTTTATTTCTAAGTTCATTTAAGATTTCTAATTTCATTATTACATCAAAAATTGTGTTTTAGAAATACGACAGCCTTACGTAATAAAAACAGGACAAAAAATAATACAGTTGACTCATGTTCGATAAGAGTGCACAGACGTTCGACCCACTAACATATCCAGAACCAAAAAATACTTATTTATTGAATTTCTCTGTGACAGTAGTTTCAAGTAATTTTATCGTGGACTATGAAAAAATTCTAGTCTGCAGATAACAGTCCTCCCTCTTCGTGTTATGATTCCTGATTCATTCCTGTTGTTATTATAGATAAGATTTAACTGTATTTCATGGATGGTAAGGTGCTTCCAATCCACATTAAATTAAAATATAGATATGCCATTTTGATTGCTATATACAAGAATGAAAATTACAAAATGGTGTGTTGATATATTTATTACATGTGCTAGGTGCTAAACGAATCATCCGGTTATCCTCTGATTTAAATTTCCCGTCATCTTAATTTACTTCAGTTGAAATAAAATAATAAGTTTTTGATTAATCCCAATTCAGTATTCTTGAACAAAGGTAATCCGTCAATCTCTGCACTGGTTGTTAATATATACGAGGGTGGTCTGAAACTTTCTCGGCCTAACAATGAAAAAAACGAATTTATAATTTCAAAATTATTTCTATTTTTCAACATAATCTCCCTTAAGACTATTCCAGCGATTTATTCCAGCACATTTATTCCAGCGATGCTCCAGCCCATTATCCTGTCCCTGTAGTGGTTCTCAGTAAGATCTACAAAATACCCCTCTACAGCTGCAATCACCTCTTGAGTCGAAGTATAACACTCACCAACGAGAAAGAATTTTAGTTTTATGAAGAGATAAAAGTCAAACAGAATCAAATCTGGGGAATAGGGTGGATGTTCCAACAATTTATAGTACACATCACTTAATTTTCCCATTGCCAAAACACCTTTGTCTGCAGGTGCATTGTCCTGATGAAAGATAATTTTTTCTTCTGCAAACAGGGTCTTTTCTCATGAATATTTTCGTCTAGTCTGGTTAAAAGATTTGAATAATATTCCCCGGTTATTGTTTTACCTTTTTCAAGATAATTAAAAACAAAATGCCTTTAGCATCCCGAAACACCGATACCATGACCTTTCCTGCTGATGGAATCGACTTTGTCTTCTTTGGCACTGAACAACCGGCTTCTGTCCACTATTTTTTTTTTTTTTTTTTTGCTGTTTGGATTCTGTGTGTAATGGTGAATCCAAGTCTCATCCATAGTAATAAATCGACGCACAAAATCAGTTTTATTCTTGTTAAAACGCTCCAAGCACTGTTCAGAGATTTTCATGCGAGTGACGTTTTGATTTGCTGTGAGCCTGCGCCGCACCCATCTTGTGCAAAGCTTTTACATTTGCAATTCTTCATGCAAAATATATCCCACACTTTCTTTTGAAATGCCTATAGTCTCAGTAATTTCACCACTTTGACTCTCCAGTCATCAAATACCATACCGTGCACTTGATCAATGATTTCTGGTGTTGTTACACTTTTTGGACGTCCTCCAAGTGGATCATCTTCAAGGCTGGTACGGCCACGTTTAAACTCGGCAGCCCATTTCTTAATTTTCGAAAACGAAGGAGAATTGTGCCCATAAACGTTTATGAGCTTCGAATGAATTTTTTTTGGCGTTAAACCTTCTTTTACGAAGAATTTTTTAACCGCACGATACTCAATTTTATCCATTTCAAGGGATACAGACAACACTTTTGCTTCAGACAGCTGTATAAAAAGAACTACTTGATAGAATGACTTGCAATTTCACATGGATGCTAATGACTGATGTACCAACCGAGAAAAAAAATGTTGCTGATAGTGTTACCATCTATGATCGAGGCCGAGAACTTCTCAAACCACTCTCGTACGCAATAACAATATACGCAGCAATCTTCTAATAGGGAGTAGCGAAGCCGGCCATCCTGGAATGTCAAATGGATGGCGTACTTGCTCGCTAATTAAACATTTGTGGCTTCGAATCTCACTCCAACGTGGATGTTTGTAAATGTCTTTATTTTGTCTATGATTTTCATGCCCTGTGTGATATTACCCTCGGTTTATCGGAAGGTCTGAGGTGATTAAAAATTCCTACGTTTGGTCTCTAGAGAAGGGTATTTCGTAATAGCTAACGGTTAGTTTTTTCCCGTCGTAATATACATATTAAGTTAGAACCTTTTCTAGTGTCTTATAATCTAACTATGATCTAGAAGACATGCACTAATTCGGAGTGATACAGACGCAATAATCGCTCACGCTTGCAATGCGGAGATCAATTTGCTTTCATCTGGATAAAAAGTCAACATTGGAGATTATGGCATCAAGGATACTAGGAAAGAGTGATAAGAGATGTAGTTTTAGCTTTTGAGTAGCTTTTAGGAGCAGATAACGTTCTGTAGGGATGGAAGATGATGGCTTATTCGTGGACAAGAAGAAAACCTGTGTGGGAGCTGAAAAAATGTAATCAGAGATGTCCTTGAAGTACACCGAAGGCTGATATCATTCCTTACTTCATTTACTATACATTACCGATTAATTCCAGATAAAATAAAATTTTGCTTATTTTTAAGGAATACAAAAGCTGAGTTTTCAAGTGAAAAAAAATATCCTCTGGGATCAAACTTTTGCTGATTATTTTAAATTAGAAATGTTGATGTAAGAGACAAAAATTAGCGTGGTTTATTCCGTAGGAATAATCGTTATCGACTAATCTGTAAACATTAATTACAAGTTATACATTGTTAATACGTTCTGAAGGAAAAACAGAACTTGAAATAATTAATTCATCCGCTGTGTTAATTTATAATCCGCAGTCTTCTTACAGCACGTTAATCCAACTGAGTTTGACACATCCAAGCGAACCATTTCCTAAGTAGGGCCTTAATTTCTATCTAATTTCAGTCATTTGAATTTTTCCATCGTTTATTCATATTAAGTTGGGTATAAATTTTATGATCCATACAATTTCATTGAGAATTCCGTATTCACATTTAGACCTGCTTTGGGTAGAACTCACCGTATAGTATAGCGCGGTATATTCATGATAACTGTAAAAAGGAAAAAGAAACGCGATTTACTCTTCCCGTCTAAAATAAGAATATGATCAAAATATCAGCATATGAGAAAACTTCATCATCCACTTATGTTATTACTCTGGTTCAGAAAATTCTTGTTCACATCATAAACATCCGATAAGACTTGACCTGGAAAAATATTCTTACTTGATATTTTAATACTTCGGCTGGTTTTTTATCTACAAAACCCTACCATTCCCGCATGAGACCGGCTAACCCATCATAGTTAAAAGATTTCTGTAGTTCTATAGAGGGAATTCGAACCCAGTTGCTTCTAACCGAAGTGACAAATATAGTAATGTACTCACGATAGGCTTAATATGTGCTTAATTAGGAAATAATAACTACATACCAATTAACGAGTTGTTTGCCAAATCATTTACACATGCGAACATAGTAATAATTTAATAAACACGATATTAGAAATCCTGTCAAGACCACTTACTTGACGTTTAATAAAATTGCTTTCAAAAGTATATTTATTAAATCGGATATTCCATCTAATTACTGCTAATATCGTAGTTTGCAGAAAATTGGGCGATTATTTAATTGATCTAAAGCTAAACGGAAGAAATATTACACGATCTCTGTTTTCTTTTTTTATAAAGACAAAACAAAAATATGAATGCTATTGTTTGGAGCATATTTGGGTTTCTTAAGAATTGCTTCTTCAAGCGGTTTTCCAACTTTGAACAACTAGGCAAGGGAGGCACAAAAGTCATACATCGCAGGATCGATTTTATGCAGCTGCCTCCTTTGCGGACACGTGCAACAGTAACGATTACAAAAGTATAATTCCATCAATGTGGCTTCCCACTCATTCCAGCTCGTCCCTGTTTTCATATCTTACGGCTTCGGAACTAATAAGCACCCATTGAAGGCCATTCATGCATGCATGCGCCGAACTAAGGAATTCTGTTTTCTTTTTTTTAATTGCTTCAATTAAGTTTTAAAAAACTTATCGTGCATTTTACATATTTGCAAATAAAGCTACGGACGTTGGAGAACGACTGGGTTTTTAATTTTAAAACTTATTTTTATTTGTAAATAAATAGAAATAAGTGGAGCATCATCATCAAGAACGAGTCTAACATACTTAAGATACCAAATTTCATACGTTACTGATGTAGCTAATTGCTTCTTTCTTCGCCAGTAATGTTCACAACCAATACACATTAATTAATTACCGATTTTTTTTAATTACATATTTCAACACTTTTATTCAAATAAAAATATCATGGGACAACGCTAACGTTATGAGTGATATCAAAAACACATAAAAATACTGCCGTATGCCAGATGGGACTCGGAGAAGAAATACGACAGACGAAAAGCGGGTCATGCATCTGGGGACGTGCGGGGGTATCTTTTGTTATCAAAACATAAGTCATTTGGAAGTAGATAGCTAATAATCTCTTAAATGCAAAGTTCTTATGAATTTCTACGAAAAGACAAATGGGACTAATTTTAAAAATTATGATAATAATAACAATAGAAATTATCGGAAATATCACTCATTATTTTAACTCAAGTTAGCAAACATATTTGTCTTTGAAACTGTACAAGCTTTCGAAAGTGATGAATGAATTGCCATACAAAATCATGACAATTCATGCAGGATTTAGCATAATTGTGATAGTACTGGATCGCTTAAACGATACGACTTTGCCCAAGAATAGGTCCGTCTTTTGTGTTAATGCTTCTTATAAGAACGTCTAAAAAAAAATTAATGTATTTTAATTTTAACTTTTTAACGTTTGAAAGACAACTGTACTGCTTGGCTAGTATACAATAACGATGGATATGTATTATCATTTTAACCTCCTGAAGCGTTTTAGCCTTTACCTTCTCTTCATTTGGGAATTTGAAAAAAAAATCAGAAACGAGATGGAGATTTACTTTAAGTTTGTGGTGGTTCTCTTCAATCACTTCACTCACTTTCTGTTTAGCCAGTTTTTATTATACAGGGTGTTTCAAAAAGAATGACCCGATTTCAAATAATGATATTTAATAATGTGGTACGGTTACAAAATAAATTACCAAGTATGAAGTAAGGCTTAAATTTCACTCACCACAATTACAAATGCTCAATGTGCATTCATTTGTGGTTCTTGGTTGCAGAGATTCACAATTTTCAAATCGGGACATTCGTTTTGAAACACCCTGTATATTCAACAAAGTAAAGACAGCCAAAAAAAGCTTAGGGTTCTTTTTTGTTCAGATCACCTTAGAAACTAACTAAAATAATATGACGTAATTAATTATATCACTTTCCACAATAAACCTACTATACTTATTTGAGTGATTCTTATTTACTGTAAGTACCAAATGGTGCACTTTGCACTGGAAACTAGAAATCAGTTGACTCAATTAATCCATCAAATAATTCCACATATAGTAATCAAAGAGATCACGCTTTATGAGAACAAGCATACAGCTTCAACATAACTCACTGCTCAGCAATTTTTAATGTATTGTTCAGAGTTTACCAATGCATGTTTTTTTGTTGTTGTTGTTGTTTGGTTGTTTTATAAGTTCCTAAAATTTCAAAGTTTTTGCTACAACGTTACAGAGAATATCACACTTTTTTGTAATTTAAAATTTCAGTTTTGAATAATGTTTTCGCTCGGTTTCACAGTCTGATGCAAACCCTCAAGCTAGTTTACGAAATTAGCCAATGAGGTATAATATTTCAAGAACCAATCAGCTGGAACCGTACACATCTGGTGCATAGTTACCTTACAAATGATTCAAAGAAACATGTACATAAAAACTGTTTTGCATGATTTTTATGAATTATTTTAATAATTCATATTAATGTTTGCGTTATTTTTAATTTGAACAAATTGAACGTTAAGAACGATGTGGAAACAACTCATGTGGCTTGATCATATCAGCATATGAATGATCTATCAATGCAAGTTCTTGAAGGACTTATTCCAGGAATGTGAAAAAATGCAGAACTAGAATAAACTGTATAAACAATATAAAAAAAATGGGCAGCTGCTTCACTTACAAAGTGAAGCAGCTGAAAGAAAGGCGTCAATCAACTGAGTGGAAGTTTTATGTGAGAAATATTTCTTAATATCTACACTAGTCTTTTGTGGACTATAGGAAGAAGAAATTCCCCAGTGACTATTGTTCGCATATGCAATTTGCAGCTGTGGTTTGAGTAATTCCTGTAAACAGTTTAATTCAGTTTGACAAGGCTTAAAATCCTTTGAATAGGTCTGTTGGATATTAGTTATCTTTCTTTGCTGTTTCATAGCAACCCACGTCAATAAAACTGTCGTCTTTCCTCAATTCTCTTTCTGTCTTTTTCTTTTTCTAGAGCTGTATCGATATTTAATAAGAGAACAAAACGTATAGATTATCTACCCTACTCTCTCTCTCTCTCTCTCTCTCTCTCTCTCTCTCTCTCTCTCTCTCTCTCTCTCTCTCTCTCTTTCTATTGTATGCTTCCATCCGGGTTCAAATGAAAAACTGACTTTCAGCATTTTGTGTCCTATCGTAAATGACAATTGGCTCTGTTTGAAATTAATAATAATGATACTATCATGTGCATACTATGCAGCTTTTCTTATCAGACTAACACAAGAAGAAATTCTCTTTCCTTCTGGCTTATTCGCCACCTATTGTCCTTATGTTAGTGTTTCTTTTATTGGCTCACTAAATGGTACTAATAAAAGGAAATAAACAACGTCACTTAATATCGCATATATATTCATTCGCGGAACATATATATTGAATGTAAGTACTGCTTCTGAAAATCTAAATAAATATATAAGGAATACAATATACTTTTGGGTGTGCACTTTTGTAAAGTTAGGTTAAAGCAAACTTTTTTACATATTATTCTTCTGAACTGTCTCCTGTCTTTTGAAGGTGGATGTGTCTACTTTACAAAGATCACATCAGTTCCGAATTCTCTGTAAAATCCGCGTATGAAAAGCCACATTTTGTTCTAAATATTTTTCATTGTCCTGTGGAAGTCACAATTTTCGCAAAATTAGAAGTCATTAATGCTAAGACGATAATGCATACTATATTGCATGTCGGACTTGAAATAAACGCAGAGAAAAAGATAAAAGATTTTTCGAAGAAAAGATAAACCTTTTGAACTGCTATTCACCGAAAAGTTTATTTCTCTTGTGCAGTACTCAAGGAGGACAAGCTACACACTTCTCCATCTGTCGAAATTATTAGTTTGAAAGCGCCGTCTAGATCTCTCCGCCTGTCGCTTGATGTACTTCGGGACCACTTCTAGAAAAAGTGCTTTCAGTTCGTCGATGACACAATTGGAGGTTAGCGTAGCAAGAGACTCAGTAATGGAAAAGAGATTTGAAAATATAAGACGTGGCGTTGGGGGACATCGTCTGTGTACGTTCTTCATTCACAGAGAAAGAGAGAGAGAGAGAGAGAGAGAGAGAGAGAGAGAGAGAGAGAGAGAGAGAGAGAGAGAGAGAGAGAGACTGGTCGAAATCTAAAGTAAGCAAATGAAACTGCACCGTCAGGTCTTACATGAGATAGGAAGTATAAGTTTTTTTTTAAGCTGTGGTACCTACAGTACAGTCCTAAATCAAACAAATGTGGTCAAATATCATTTGTGCTTCTACATTTATTCAAACACAGTTTTCATTTAATCATATATTTTGAATGTTATCGAACTATTACTATTGATACAATGTATCTAAATGTGGTCATTCTATTTTCATGTTTTAATTGCCTTGTAGGTAAAGTAAAAATTGATGCGAAAGAAAGAAAAAAGATAGGAAAACAATATTACTGAGATTTATAGGCAAAATGTCGTTTCCTAACTTAGCTCTGTTATCAGGAGACATGTGCACCATCTCAAGCTCGGAGACCTTTGGGACAGTTCATACTTTTAACCAACGATGAACTCTTCACAGTGTAACAAATGGTTGACTCGACATCTGTACTTTGGTTGCCGAGATCTGGTTTCGAATTAGTTCTAGAATACCAGGAATCTTTATAAAACTTTTTGCACGGAAATTGTAGTCCCCCTCCACCCCTGAAATTTTTTTGAGCTGAACTCTTTTGAGCTGAACATGAGCACTAATATTAATATCATTAATTTCTAGAAAGTTTGGATCACATTCACTCACATTTTTGCCATCGCGTTCAGATATTCATAAAAATATGAGGACCTTATATATATGTTATATATATGAATCAAATATTCAGAATAGGATTTTATTATTTTTGTAGTGGTAAAGATGAAGACGAAGTGTTATGGAAATATCAATGCATGTTTGTGAGAAAAACATTCTAGACATAATGAGAAGTCAGAAAGGTAGATTGAAACTAAGTGTTCGCATATCGCTAGGATATGTCATTCTGGATGCTGTTCTTGTTGTTTGAGAAAGTCGCCCTTGATTTATTTTTATGTGTCTGGACTTTTCTGGTGGAAGCACAGCGGCTTGAGAAAGTGTGTGTGTGTTTAGTTTCCTTGTGAGGATTATCTAGACTTCAATCCACCCATGAGTATAATAATGCCTATCTTTAATGGATGGGATTCATTAAAAAACACAAACTTTGCCATAAGTTATTCAAAATGAACTCTCCCCACTTCTTAAGTTTCGAATCGAAGGGTTGGTGTGTTATACAAATAGTTACTAAAGTATTTGCACTCTAACTCATACGTTTGGTAAATACTTCTTCTTCTAAGAACTGTAGGGAGAAACCTATTCTTACCTCTCTTCGCACTAATAAATCCCAGCTGAATGATGGCAACCATTTATTATTCGGAAATTGTGCATTTTCACTGTTTTAGAGCTTTTTTTTTCAAGTGCTTTTCTTTTCTCCAAATGGAGAAAGAAAAAGTACTTGATGTGTTTCTCCAAAGTAAACATCGTTAATTAATATCGCTTTGTGGAGTGAAATATTGACTTCTTCCGTACCAGAGTAGACAAGATGCACTGCTCTGGCGGGTTATCGTTAATGGCACCGCGTTGTTCCTTGTGGGGTTGGAACGTCCAACGAGAGGACAGCAATACTTCACTGTATTAAGTTGAGAAAGTGGAACAGAAATCTCTCAAGAGTAAAAAGGAATCCCACAATTGATGTCATACGTTGGAGTTAGTGATAACCTCATGGTGCATGGGGATTATCTATATTTTTATCTTTTCACGAAGGCAATAATCTTTGCTGCATAGATTTTTACTTATTCTATAAAAAATAACATACACTCACTATACTGTCAGGTGCTTATTTGGCTAATTGGACACAAGCTGATTAGCACTGACAAGATTAGCAAAAAAAAAAAAAAAAAAATTAAACCCTTGAACAATTACTTCAGGAAATGGGAATCAATAAAAGGAAAACACAAAAGATTACCGTAAGATAATCAAAACAATTTTATTATGTTTACATTAATTCAGAAAGCTATGTCTCCTTGGAAATTATATTAAATTATTAAAATATGAACTTCAATAGACGAGCCGCTAAGACTTTGGACAAAAAATTTCACATAAAGGCATATATTATGTAAGCCATACTTAATTCTTAAGGTACGTACCAAGAAGAGAATTATATTAATAAAAGTACAAGGATAAAAAAGTTTATAGTGAATTCACAGAGGTTTGTTACTTGGTTCGATTTGTACGCGAAGCATCCTACCCAACAACTAAAACGCAACCATTCTTAAATTCTCGGTCAAAGGAGAATGCTTTGGAATGAAATAGCAACTTCCATAAATGGAAGTTGCTATTTAAAGTGACTTGTTTTAGTTCCTGCTTGGTAGGAGCGCAAAACAGTCCACGATCAAGTCACTCTATTCAATTTTACAAACGGGAATTTGTCTTCATTTTCAAAAAAAGCAGGTTTCCATTTATGAAAGTTGTTACACAAGTCATTCAGAACTAAAACAAGGTCACTTTAAACAGCAATTTCTATTTATGGAAGTTGTCGTTTAAAGTGACCTTGGTATAGCAACTTCCATAAATGGAAGTTGCTATACCATTCATTCCAAAGCATTCACCTTTTGACCTTAGAATTCAAGAAGAATGGTTGCGTTTTAGTTGTTGGGTAAGCACTGTAATCTTTAGGATTCTTCAGGATTCATAGTGGTATCGGTTGGTTGTTTCAACTATGTCAGAGAGTGACTGAAGTTAGATATACTCTACAGGCAATTATTAAGTTTACGAAATGAAACTGGTTCATAAAGCTGAAGCTCAATTTCTTAGTTTTAGTGAGTTTTTTTTTAACGAAAGCCAGGTTTTCGTTCTAACGAAACGAAAGGGCATCAGTAACACTGACTGATATTGGAGGGGGGAAGGGAGTTTGGGCACGTTCATATTTTGAAAAGCGTAGTACTTTCTTAAATATATAAATGCGCAAAATTACCCTTAGTATTAAATAGCAGTTTGTGAAAACCTAAGAACTAAACTCTTAGTTGTTAAGATAGGTTTTTTTTCAGGTGAATCAGTGACTTGCGTGTGTTTTAGAGAGAACCACCTCAGCTTGATACAAATCAAGATCATAATATTTTATGTTACTAAACTGTCAATCTAAATGAGAATGTGTAAAGAGGATGAATCAGATGTACTCTCTGTGTCTAGTACTCACTGATTGATGCAGTGAAATATAAAAATAATTTGAATATACTACCAAAAATGTATTGAAATCAAGAAATTGTTTTATCATTTTATTAGTTTCTGAGCATAAAGAGTTCAAAAATTTCATTTCTTTTTGGAACTTACTTAAAATCAATTATTTTCACCTAAAATATTGCATTCTATGAAAATGCTGCTCTAATCACACATTTACGTCCTCGGAGAGTTTAGAAGAATATACACATTAGGCCAAATACTTCTAAAATGCGGCTGTAATTCATTCAGTTAAAGGAAATTGCCCAAATAGCCAGAAAAACAGCTGAAGGGGCATGACATTAGATGTCTTTCATATAGTTAATACAGAAAGATTTCAGTGCTTCATGCAAGCCGTTCCTTATCTCGATGCCATTCGGGCGGATAAAAGCAAAGTTGGCATCTCTCATGGAGGATGCGTGGAACATTTGCCATGATTTTTTATGAGTTAGTTGGTCGCAGGGTTGTTCTCTCTTCCCCAGAAATTCGGGTTTTTTAACCCCCGCCTTCCGAAAAACAACGATCTGAGAACACGCATAATACCTCACACAACTAGCACTTTATACGTTTGAGAATATTCCACTGGGAACTTCTTCCTTTCTTTGTGCATGCGATTCTATTTCTTTAAAATAGGAAATTCCATTTAATCAACTGTAGAATTTGGTTTCAACTTCTTTGATACTAGAAACGTGTTTAGAACTTTTCAACTAAAAGGCGAGTTAACCGGTCTTATCCGAAGAAGGCAAGTTTTTTTTTTCATGCAAAACAGCCAAACTCTATCATATCACCCGTCTTTCTCCTCTTAATCAGAGTCTGCAATCCACATACTCGCCATCTGTCCTCATAATCTAAATCCCATAATTCGGATATAATCTTTGTAACTCTTCTTTGTACCCTTTCCACAGCTTCCTTATGCCCTTGAAACCCGGGAGACCAAATCTGAGCACCATAATCCAGATGTGGTCTTAGCAAAGCCATATAAAGAGGTAAAATAACTTCCTTATCCTTACATGTCAAGGTTCGCTTCAACATAGCAATTATCCTCTGAGTTGTATTTGCAACGTTTGCTATGTTACCTTTGAACTTTAAATTCTTTTCCACCAATGCACAAGATCCCTTGCCTCTTCAGTTTCTTGTAGCATAACCCCGCTAATATAATATGCCGCTGGAACTCTAATCATGCCATAGTGCATAACTTTACACTTACTAACATTAAACTGACAGCCATTTTCATTTGCACAGATTTTCAGTCTATTCACATCATTTTGTAATTGCCGTATATCAGTAGCTTCCCTGATTGCCTTGCCTATCTTCACATTATCAGCAAACAATTGTACATCTGATGATAGACCTTGTCTGATGTCGTTAATACATAGATTGAACAATAGTGGTCCACTTATTGAACCCTGAGGTACACCACTGGTTACCTTAAATCTGGCAGATTCACACCCACTGTATACCACATTTTGATATCTGTCTGTCAACCATCCTTGATCCAAGTCAAATGCATTAGAAAAATCCAACATTATCATAGTGTATCCAGTCCCTTTATCCAACTCAGCCGTAACATTGTTACAAAATACGAACAAATTGCTAAAACATGATATTCCTTTAGTAAACTCATGCTGTTCCCTGCAGAGTATAGAATGCTTATCTGCCCATTTCTGTATACGAGTTCTTACCGCTTCTTTGCACCATTTTCACAGCTTCTTTATCCCCTTGAAACCTTGGAGACCAACGAGCAAATTATTCCACTCACTCACTGCTCTCTGGGAGCGGTGATGCCGGAGTGAAGATTCTCTAAAATCTTCACTACCACATATTAAATTTATTTGGATAAGTTCCAGATCATCGCAAACTGCCCGCATAGATTATTAAAAATGTATGTTAACGTTTTAAAATATATTGATTTACCAATCCTAGTTTTGCTTTAAAATAAATTTAAGATATAAATATTTATGAATGCTCCAAACGTCTTGTCAAGGTTCTGCAACGTTCTGTTATAGTCACGGTATGCAAATTACTTCAGAATAAGAAACTTTATAGTAACAGAGAACCAATAATGACAAATCGGAGGAAAAGATTCTGTTATTATTTAAACATACTTTAAATGATTAAACAGATATGCAAGAAGAGGTTAAGTACTTCCTGGGTGAGGGTTTCCAATTAAACTATGAGGTTGTTCACCTCTGGTTGAACCTTTGTAAAGCTTATACAAAATGAAAACGTCAGAGAATAAAAATTTCATTAATTTGGTACATTTAATAAAAACAATGCTAAAAGTTGCTGCTTTATAACTGTTAACTAGGTTCTAGTCAGAGGTGGCAGGATTTTTATCTAGATGACTCGGTTTCTTTTCTCGAAACATAAACAGACCGGCATTATAAGATGCAACTGAGGGATATGCCATTGATGACAGTGATCATTTATCACACACCAGCTCGAATCTACATCTACTCAACGACGTTCAGCCTAGTTATAACCGTCTACATTACTAATGATTAGGTATAACAATAGCAAACAGTTAAAAGTAGGCTAGGCCGAACGGGTAAGTACAAGATGCTAGCTAACGTGCGTTGTTCGTGTGAATTATCAATTGCAAAAAGAAAGAAATCCCGAACTTTTCTAGAAACAAGTCCTGCAGCCTAGTTGGTAGTGTGATACCGGAGAACACAGTTTCACTCGAAGGGCAGAGAGAGAGAGATAAAGAGAGAAAAAAAAGAACGGATTTATTTCACTTTTATGCACTTTATGCACTTTTATGTCACTAAATAATTAGAATTTTATTCATTCATATTTTTATTACTGATGTTCATGCAGAAATGAATATATAATCAGGGGATCTGTGGAGTCTGAAACAAGGTTTCAGATCCCACATTCTGTAAGAAATCTGATACTACGGTATTGAGCCAACTAAAAAGTTGGCAGTCTTTATCCTTCCCACGTCGCCATTCAAGCTTCAAGGGCAGTTAAGATCGTAGCATGACGATTTAGTTGGCACTGCTCGGAGATGGTCACTTAGAACGTGGATGTTTGACTTTCAAAGCAGTTAGTGTGCTAGACTTCACCTACGGTACTAAGGAATTAACAGAAAGCTTAATTTTATCAATTGATGATGCAGTTTTTATCTCTATTATAGTCTGAGTACTGTACAGGCCGCTCATCTTTCCTGAAGTGTCAAACAAATTCACATATATCAGTATATTTCTTTGATAAATGCAAAGTGTACCTTTTAAATGAGAATTCACAGCGCATTTTTGTGATTCTACCAACGGAATTCACATAAAAATGCTGAAATTATAACACACATCAATACCCTTGGGTAGACTAGTGATATCGTAATCCAAAAATCCCTCACTAGAGATCAAACAGGAAACTTCTTCAAGTCATTTCATGCCACCAGTTGACAGAGCAGTGATTTCCCACTGCACGATGAAATTCGTCTGTTGTCCAAAAGACATTTATAGATATCGATGCCAAAATTGGATTGGAATCTGTTGATTGGAGAGCAGATAAACTGTCTATTCGATCAGAAGGGAAGGGATAGTCAAATAATGCGATGGTCCACTGTTTCCTATGATATCTAATGTGAAGTTCAAAATGAATCAGGATTGGAGTTTGTGAATAAGAGGTCAGCAGTTAATTGCTCATCGTCTTTCGCGCCAATTTTATGGAAACTGCCATAAACTTTGCAGTTCTTGTTCAAATATGTAGAAAATGGATTCCTATGATTAAAGAGGTCAAACTAAAAATTCGATCCCGATTCTTGTGCAGACAACAAAAAATGAGAACTATTGAAGACAAAAAATAGCGGAAAACAAAATGTTCTCAATTTTGAATTTGAATTATTCAAATGCATTTTAAAATATATGATTATTCCGAAATTCAAGTAATGGACTCATTTCTGTATATAATTTAATATTTATTTTTGTCATATGAATAATGAAAAAGAAAATATGATTTATGTATACACATACTGTAATGGTGAAATTAGATGCATGGCCTCTCTTTAGGGGCGTGTTCTAGAATACTTAGCGATTGAATTTAAAGGAAGATTTCTAAGTAACTTATACATTGGTGGGTTTATCAGAGATCAGTTCAATTTGACTTAATACATGCAAAATAGCGAAACAAGCATTTCAAGTATTCATTAAAATTAATAAATGCAAATAATGGATCATGCATTAAATATTAGTAGAAAACCAGTTTTACATTTTCTTCATTTTTAATATCATACTACTAAGCTACTACTATTTTGTTTGTAATGTTAAACCTGTGAAGCCCGTTTTTTTCAAAGAATGTTAGAATAATAATTTGGTGAGTTTGTCGTCTTATATTTTGGAATAACTTAATTTGTTTCTTTAATATAGGGCAAGTTATACTTTTGTGTTTCCTCAGCAAGGATAGCCTCAGTTTTCGTCTTCGAGATCACACTATTGAGAAACGAATGTGTTACAGAGTCTGCAGATTATGTAACTATATATAAAATTGATGAAAATGGGGAAAAAAATCCTTAACCCGCTCACGGTTCTAATGTAATGATAGGTATACTGCCAATCTTTAGTGTGTGGGAGTCGCATAAAACACACACACATACTGTGGGAATATTTCTGATAGTGTTTTCATTGTGGCAGGCGCATATTACGTATCAAGAACAAAAGTCTGTTGATGTAGCTCAGTGGAAGATGTTTGCTACTACTTCTAGTTGTTTACTGACTTCCGACTTATTGTACTGGGATGTGAGTAATTTTGAGAACGAAAGAGGAGATCGTTTTTTATTTTTTTTATTTTTTATTCACCCTATGTCTTTCCTACTGCTTGGCGAAGGTCTGTCCCTTTATATACAAATATAATGGGAGAGATATGAATGTGAAATGTGAAAGACAATCACAAACAGTCATGCCTTAGGCGGGATTCGAACCCACAGCTATTCGAACCACTCGGCCAACCCCGCCGGTATTTAGTTCATTTCGAGTAGCGAAGTTCCAGTTTGTAGAGAAAAGACAGCTTCATTAATCGAGAAGTGTCAATCTGTCGTTATGTTAACCTATTTTTTTAGAAAAGGATCAGATGGAGAACAAATATATGAATTAATCTCAATATAGAATTGCTTTTTTCATGTTTAACAGAATCTCATTTTTCCAGACTATGCATTAAGATAGTATACCTAATGCCACTGAATTAGAAAGATTTATGCAGATATACGTAAACGCCACTTACGCAGCGTATATGCAAAATACTTGGTCACGTTCTTCAGCACCTGTTGTAGGTAACTATTTAAGAATGATACTGGTAAGTAATTGTCAATAATGTTGCTCACAACGGGGAAAAACAGGTATGGCGTTCCTTGTTGCTTTATTTTATTAATTTCTTTGTTATGTATTATTTACTAACTTGCTGGCACAAGTTGGGTATATTTATTTCCACTAGAGCTGGGTTTTGCGTATAAATTTTATTGAGTTAGCGTAAATCAACTCTATTCTAAGTCGAGAGACGGAGTTAATTTTCTTTCGTTTTCTTTTTTATACAGAGTATTTAATTAGGAATTCTCCCCCCTAGGAATAGGCTCTAGGTATTTAGGTGCCGAGGTGTGAGAAACCCAGAGTCCTCACTAAAGTACTCAAGGAAACAAAGGAGCTCAGAACATCTACTCCTTTATCTCCTACAGGAGCGGGAAGGTTTTAGTCGTTGTAATGAACATCGATTCGAGAGATAAGTTTCTTGAGGATATCTCTGTACAAAAGAACCACATAACACGGTAGGAAGCCAAGAGAGAACCATTAGGATCGAAAAATTCCCAATGGAATATATTCAAGCCAGGGAAAACGTGTTGGTACAAGTCTTTTTATAAAGTGAGGAAAGGTTATTAACATCAAGCGAAGCATTTCTACGTAAGATCCCAGTTGGTTCTCCGGGGGGGCTAACCTTCACGATGGACATGAAGTTACCAGTGCCGAACTTAGTCAACATCGATACTGCAAGAGTAATGGTGAATTATACAGGAGTACAGCGACTATGTCTCCGTTGCGGCTCGGTTGACCATCTGGGCAAAAATTGCCTCTGAGCCAAGTGCTTCATTTGCGTTAGTGTCGAGCACATTTCAAGCTAAAATGTGCTCTAACCCCTGCAGAAAGTATAGCACTCTCGAACACCGGCTAACTAGCTGCCCAATACGTACTTTCGACGAAAGAGCAGGGACACCAATCGAACTACTTTCAGAACCTACTATCAACACGGACAAAAAGAATTTTCAGAACTCTCTGAAAACACCGGAGAGAAAACCTTTTCATAAACATTTCTTTGAAAAATAAAGAAGTAACTATGATCACCCTTGTAGCTATTTCCACCGCAACAACATCGGCAGCTACGACGGAATCGGCACCTGTCATAGCTAACAAATTTATCAGTAATACTACTAAAACCGGCATCTGAAATCCAGCCATGGAAACATCACACCTGGCATCTACTGTCCAGCTGGCAACGTCTACAGAAGCCGTTTTCCTACTGGCAACAACAGCAGCCAATTATATCGAGGACAAGTCTCACTCAGCTGTAGCCAGTAACCATTCAATGCTTCCAGAAGCACTATAAAGAATTGTATAAAGATGAGAGTTCCTCTCTAGACTACCCCTCCTAAAATACCACTGTCCTCCCTGCGCACATCCAAGTAGGGTTCGATTATTTCCTCATGCAATGCCCTATCAAGAAAGCGCCTGATCCAGAAGGACTGCGGGCAAAGTTCTATTGTGAGGTATGGAAACTTATACTACTTGTTCTCTTTGCGCTTTTCAACACCTCCTTACCTCGTGCCAGGCAAAGTTCGTGCCAGACAATTTCATGTAGTGCCATACGGTGTTCATCCCCAAGGCCGCCAGAACTCTTCCGTGATCAGGAACTGGCGGCCTATCAGTCTGTGTAACACAGACTACTAGATCCTTGCCTGAGTCAGCAACAACAGATTAAAAGTGGTGATGACACGTTATCCTGATATAGAATTTAACTTGTTCCTCATTAGAGATCTGCTCCGTCTAATATCCATCAAAAATACTCAATGGCATTGCTTTCCATTGATCTAAACCAAGTGTTTGATAGCGTCCCACACATGTTCCTGTTTCACATTTTCCAGGAAGTCAGGATGACTAGGGACCTCCTTCCATTCTCCAGGTAGACAACAACAACAACAGCTCAATTCGCCTCCAAATCGACAGATTTTTTTATGAGAATCAATTACCATCCATTAAGGGGTTACACAGTGATGCCCTCTGAGCCTCCCAGCTTCTTTTTGCTCTGGCCCTTGAGCCTCTCTTACAGGCAATAACTCCAGTGCCGTTAAAGGAATATCACTTCCGCTTACAAAGGAATCCAAAATACCAGCCCATGCAGAAGAAATGGTGTGCATCCTTTGGAATCAACTCCATCAGTAACTCTTTGACATCTTGGAAAGGTTTAAAGTCGGGTCTACAACTCAATCTCAACAAAACACAGCTGAGGACTCATGGATGTTGTGACCCAGTTAACATACTTCTGGGTCTATTTTCTAAGGATGACCCCCATTGCTACCTTAGGGGATGCCTTTTTGAGCGAAGCCTAAACTCGACGTGGAACATCTCATTACCAACACCGTTAAACCTGAAGGACTGGTAAGTCCGGCTGCTGTCACTTTCCTCCTGGGCAACAGTTATCAAGACCATCATGTGGCCAGCCTACTAAATGCTTCATCACCATCACAGATATCTATGAAGATCAAACGAACTTGCTGTATTAGACTAGAGGACTCTATTGGACTACAGGAAACCCTTAAAGTTCTTCTGAAGAAATTTAGGTAAGGAAGTTTGGCATCAAGTTCATTCAACTTTCGGTGAAGCTGGGGCTTTCGGTCTTCCAGTCCTCAAAATACGATACCTGAATATCGTTTTCAAATAACGCTTTTAATTTGAACAGAAACTGTAAACCGACCATTTTAGCATCTATCTTGTTCGGTATTACTTGAGTTTCAAGCTTTCCCTCTTTCGAATCACAGATAACCGAGGATCCAAAGCAGAAATTTTCCTGGAATACTACACCAGCTTTGCTAGATTCTTCAACTCCGCTCTTCAAGTGCAGACATCAACAACAACATCCGAGGAAGCAAGAAGTAGTGCAACCTTACCTTTAACATCTTGCATACCGACGCCCCCAACTTAGGGACCAACAACAACATGTTTTGATCGCATATTAAGACATCGTGGCTACTTGTTGAGAAAGGACCTGGCGTGGAGAACAGCATACCGTAACCTTAGGGTCAACTTAAATATCTAGCGCACTAGGAACCCCTTCTACTAGTGCTCAGTCTCCAAGACCATCTGGAGGAGGAGGATGAGCGACCTGCACAATATCCCCCTCCTAACGCAGGATCAAGTCATGTCCTGAAGTTCTCAGTGAATAACAGGCAGAAATTACTGCTCTGTATCATCAATGAACTCAAGCACCACATATGGAAGGTTAGGAAAATATTTACGACCAACATCAATTCTCCGAGCTGATTGCACATCCTCCGGATTATCTATGTTGCTTCTAAGCGTTATTACGACGTTTACTGCACATTAAGAAAGGTACTGTGAGTGAGCAGAAATTCGGGAACATCTGTGCTCTCCTCCAACCCTTTGCACCTTAAGAAATGGAGCTATCAAATTCAGATTATCTCCGTTAACATTATGATTCACTCAGTCTTTTTTGTAGTCCAATGTCTCCCACGGAGGTTAACTTGGAGACGAACCCAGGCAGCGCGGTCCAACTCTAGACCCAAATGGGTTGATCACCTTGGCGCCAGTTGCCTTCGTGATCATCTGGCAGACATGTGAGACTGACGAAGAAAGAATTAAGTATCTGGTAGAATAGAACTAGAAAGATGGGAATCATTAGTTGAGACCATTTCCCCATCTCTGTATCCTTCCCATCACTTTCCTCTTTCCCTTACCTTACCTTCCCTTTCTCCCCTGCTCCTCAACTCTTGCCTCTTTTATTTAATTAGTCCAATGAATTTTCGGAGTTCGTAAAGGGCTTATTGTGCGTGCCCGACTGGCTGGAACCGCGATTTTGAAAACAACAGACTTGACTGGTTACTCAAAAGGTGAGATATCCTAGTAGGTTAATCGGAGGAAAAATAACCTACATTACTTGTCATAGAAGCGTAACTGCTCTCCTAAGACATTCTGTCAGGAATGAAATCATTGTCATCTGAGAAGGCTTGTACGAACAAACAGAACTTCCTGTTTGTCCGTTCTCACACAAGAAGTTCTGTTTGTGATATCTCACACAGGGGAGGAACAAAAATTTAAGCATGAACAGGCTCCTAAAAAATAAGGAGAAGGATCTCCTTATTTTATGTATGATTTGAAATATTTCGTCAAATTATTCTTAAGACCCCCTAATGATTATAGGGGGTTTCTTTAATATTTCATTACGTCGAGCACAATGATTAATATAAATACTTGGAAATCTTACATAGACTACAAGGACTGTCTTTCTTCAATACATAAAATACCTCATTCATTGAGTAGGATACTACTTTTTCACCATAAAAAGTAAACATTATTGGTGCGTAAAAATGTACTTTATAACGTGAAATCAATATACTTCATCACACGAAACCAAAATATAATAGAAATCCAATATTTGAAGCATAATATATAAGAATCCACCAACTTGTAATCTTCGCTTTAATTCTTCTTACATTCAGTCGAAAAAGCGGTTAAAAACAAACCAAAAATAAGCTTTGATTAATGCCCCCTTGTGTCAATTACGGAAAACACCCTGTCGGAAAGTATTGTGGGATTCACTGTTTGTGAGGCGTGAGTGGGTGTGTTTTGTCTGTGACTTCAGATTTTTCATAATGGATTTCCAATTCTTTTTATTTCCTCTGCTATTAATTTCTACGCTCGACAGAAGTACAAGTTTAATAGTTGAATGCAAGTTACTAAATCCAATTTGTCTGAAGAATTGGTCTGATATGCAATCGGTAGACTCAAAAAGACGGTGGGAATAATGCTGGCTTTGATTTTTTTAAAACTATTTTTGGAAAGGTAAGTTTAGTATTAAAATATCACACCACACATTTTCTAATTAAGAAATGCAACATCGTTATAGCTAAGATTTTAATAGCTGTAATTCTTTAACTTAACTTGGAAATCCTTTAACTGTAAATTGGAAATCCTTTAACTGTAAATTGGAAAGTAATGAGTGCCGTTAAGCTAATTATAAGACGCACATCACGTCTAGATAAGTTATTTTCTAAAAATTGTGATTTAAGCACTTCAAAACCTGAGAGAATTAAAAAAAAATTGTAAAAGAAAACAGTCGCAGGCTAGCTTTTTTTTTTCTTTCCATACTAAAATACCAACGAAACTGTACAAGTGCATTTAAGGGAGAGCGATGGAATGCAGCAGTGAAATGGGGGAGAGAAGGTAGAAAATGAAACACGGGCTGCTGTGAAGATTTCGTAAATGCGGTCTTTGCATGTATATTGTACGATTATGCTAAATAGGCAACCAACATAAAATGCAAATTAAACAGTGTAGAACTGTTATATTACAGATATCCTGATAGAAGTGTCCATTGAATATTACATTAAATACCACGTAGTTAACTAGTTTTAAAGCTATTACACCGCGTTCTTTCAAACTTGAAGGAAAAATTGAAGTATTGGAAATTTGTATTCTACTTTTGATGAAACTACTGGAGGAGAGGGGGTGTTATATTGCTGATATCCTAGCATTCATACTTATTGAAATGTAGTTAATATTTAAATAACATTTAATTGATAAGATGTTTGATTCCATCATCGATTTTTTTTTTTTTGCAATGGATTACTTGCTGTGAAAGAAGAGTAGCCAAAACCATAACGATATAAAACTATCTTCAGATATGCTGTTTGGAGAGGAAAAAAAATTATGTGGTGTTAATCGGGTATTTTTCTGAAAGTGAACATCACTAAAAATGGATTCCTTCTAGAAAGAGTGATATGCAAAATTCGTGCAACGAATTTGAATAATTTACCTAAGGAGATATGGCGGCATAAGACACAATGATGTGCATCTTATTAAAATGCAGGGTAATTTTCGGATGTGTAATTTACCAATAAGGTAATCAGAAAACTTTATTTATTTGCTAAATTATGGTAGGTAAATTGTACTGGTATTATTCCACATCAGTTTCTTCCTTAGTATGTTAGCTGTTTCATCACGAACAGTAAGGCGAGGAGAGTCCATAAGTCATTTAGTAATGAGGAAGACGTTTGGTTTGAAACGCACGAGCTGGAATTGCGTTCACCTAACCTAAAGAAACTTTTTTCCCTCATCTGCAGGGGAGAGAGATGATTTCAAGCAGGTGGCACGACACCGGCTGACCTACCTCCTGAGTTATTTCAATGGAAAACTTTGTTTCGGCTATAATTGAAGAATAACCAAAAGCAACGCGGGTCACAATTATTACCATCCGCATTACAATGCAGATCGTAATAATTGTGTTTGAAATGCGGGTGTGTATTCGCTGGCCAATCTCATGTTATAAGTATTCGAAAATGAGCCCTTCACCTCAGTAATAAGACCGGGCTAATCCACCTTCTGGAAGTTAATCGAAGATTATATAGTTAATATTCGACTATTAGAATGTGTTCGAGAGCGAACGCTTTACATAATACGTATATACGAGGGACGTCTAGAAAGTAAGTTCCGTTTTTAAAATTTTCACTGCAGTGCTGGGATTGCAATGGTGCGCATGCTTGTGAGTTTGTTGATACGTTAGCAAGGAGTTGGTGACATTCTCGCAGTGCGCACGCTTCTTGGTGTGTGTTTATAATGTATAAGAAAATCGAATCTTCTGCCGCATGTTCTTTGGTCGAGGCTCCACAATCGACGCGAGTATGTACTGGCAAACCCTTAAGAAACTGCGTCTTGCGATCCAGAATAAACGAAGTGGCATGCTCACCAGGGGGCGCTGTCCTGATTCATGATAATAGCCGGCGTAACACAACTTTTCCCCACTTTTGGTTGGGAACAATTCCATCATCTCCCCCACCACCACTACTATAGTCCTAACCTCGCGCCAAGCGACCTTTCACCTGTTCAAACATCTGAAATCTTTCCTTGGTGGCTGACCGTTTCAAAATGACGACGATGAGGTCAAAGAAGCAGTCAATACGTGGTTTGCGTCACAAGCGGCAACCTTCTACGATGAAGATATACAACTCTTGGTGTCCCATTATGATAAGTGCCTGATACAATGGCGGAAATTATGTAGAAAAGTAGTGAAAGATGTCTACTTTAATCTCGAATAAAGGTTTTTTTTTGTTGTAAGTATATTTTTGTCTCTCTGACAGCCAATCGGAACTTACTTTCTAGACGTCCCTCGTATTATTGAGTCAGAGAAAGAAATTTGAATAACGGACGTTGGGGGGAATAAAAACAGCTGTTATTAGTCTTGATGCCATCGACTTGTGCTTATTAAGAACAACGTAGTGGCAAAAATAAAATCCAAGGAGTTTTGTGAATATGGGAGCTTATGGGGTCTCGACAGAACGCTGCATTTACTGACAGACAAATTCATATTTAAAATGGAAAGGAAATCTTTAGAGCGTTAATTGCGAATACGATTGGTTACATTTAATCTGTTTTGTTGATAAGTTTATTTGGTCTCGATTATCCATTTCACGCTTGGTGCCGAAAGAGATAACGATAATTGCATTTCACGTAGCGTCTTGAACGTTATCCGGGAGAGAAGAATGGCACTAATAGCCTAGATGCGACCGCTGTCTGACAGAGGTGAAATCCTTCGACCATATCAAAGCTCATAACAATAATAAAGCTTTTATCACGCGTGCTATGAAAGACGCACTGGGAAAAGAACAGTTAGGTCAGATTATGGTGTTTTATTGGCTCTAATAATCTGTACGTGAAAGCACACAAAAGATAAACGAATTACCAAGACATAATTCATCATTTTTCCTCACAAGCGGTAAGATGTCAATTGCAAAAGGGAAATATTACGTCTACAAATGTGCTACAAACAAAAACGTGCAACGAATAATATTGTTTCCTCTCATCTCACTGTTAAAAGTATCTTTCTAAAAATCATTTTAAAGTATTTCAGGTGAAAATATGCGTGCATACACTGCCATTCATTGTCATTTGATTGATCTCTTTGGTTTCATTGGCTTTTTTCGGTGTCCTGCAACCATCATTAGATCGGTTTCCTGGGCTCTTTTTTTAGATCTTCCTTCCTGAAATTTAGGAGGCATAATCCATCCACGCAAATTTAATTCGACTAAATCTTCATACAAATGCCACTTTATCACGATTCAGCGTTCTCTGTATTATTTTTTTGCGTTACAATAACCATTCTTGTGATACGTTTCCTGAATTAAATCCTTATCATCCCAAAATTCTAAAGTATTAGACATGACTTCAACTAAGTGTTATTTTAGAAAATCATAATACTTAAAGACTACGTTAATTAGCTTCAGCAATGATCGTTATTTACGGGATTAGGGGGTTGTATTGCAGTAGATCAATGTTAAGTAAGTTTGACAGTGAAATGTGGTAGCAATATAAAGAAATCATAAAGACTGCCGAAATTGAAAATATGTGATGATCCGCACAACGTAAACACTTTTTGACATCAATACAAGGGGAAGCATTTTTTGGAGTAATGATGGAAATATGAAAAGATATTTGTTATAAGTAAAATATTGGACTAGCACGAGAGTTAAATATTTCTCAATATTAATGGTCGATCGACAGATGAAAAGTGTTTTTGCAAATAGGTTTCTACAGTTTTGTATGTGTTTCTGTGATTTTGAGCTGCCAGGTGATGTGAAATCAGTCCTGGTAGCTCAGTCAGCATTGACGAAGCCCTTTGTTTGGAAAGTAATGGCTTGAATCCCGTATAGGACGCTAAGAACCTTTAGCAGGAATGTGGCAGAATTTTTCATCCCGCTAATCCGTGATACATATCTACAGACAAAAAAAAAAAAAAAAGATTGTCCTCGGATTACAGCAGACGAATAGTACGCCTACTGTATTAAATTGCCTAAAACCGTGAATCAGAGGAATCAACCCATCTTGGACGGATGGATGTGATATTCTGCCTTATTTTTCATGATTAGCTGTTGCAGTTTATTAATTTTTAAAATGAACGTGAACAATGATTGTTTTTTTTTCCCGAAGACCGCAGACTTCGAGGTGGCGGATACTGTGTTTGGTGTATGAGTTGACGGTATTAGCCTTTTTTTTTCTTTATTTGTCATCGTTATAGTTTCCGTAGGGGTTGCTGAAAAGTTGATTTCACCGACTTTGAAATTTTTGTATCTTTCTTGCAGTTGGGATTGTGGGTGCTGTTGCTACTGTTAATGATATAAACGACTTTTTCTTTGCTATAAGTCTGCATTGTCTTTTTAAAGTGTGTTGGGATTATTGTTGACGGGCATTATTAGTTTTTATTTACTAGTACGTTTTCCTTTTCTTTAGCTTTTTCTTATCTGTTTCCGCTCAACTTTCCTCGTGTTCTTGACATTTTACCTGTCTCAGCAGAAAACAAGTATCCTGAAGTGTTTGCTGTTAGATGTCTCTACAAGTGGGTTTGATGTTACGGGTGTTATTTGCTTCTGCATGTTTGCACTGGGTTGTTATTGTGTTTCTGTGTGATTTGTGTGATGATTTCGTATGTTGTGTGAGTGTTTTGTCATCTGTCTCTCTCGAGAGAGACAGTGTGAGAGAGATGTATCTCTCTCTATATATATATATTTGAGGCTCCACATTGTTTTCTTATTTCCATAGTGCAGTGTAACGTAGTTTTGTTAACAGTAAGTTATCGGAGAGAGCAGTATCGTTCGTAAAGTTGTACCATGCAAGCATCGGATTGAAGAGCAACTTATTGCAGTATCCATGATTATTAATGAAGTTAGTGTGAAAACCGCAAAACTCCACTGCATTTCGAAAGCCTCTCAACCTTTTGTAATTACTGAGAATATTAATGTACATCGCAACACTCTTCTCACCTCTGAAACGGCAACCTGAGCGAGCATTTTCAAACAAATGTTTACTGCTGTGGACGCCGATGCAGATTGCCTTTGTTAGGATGTAAATGATACGATCGATTTCATTCTTCGTTAATAAAGTAAGAATTCTACGTACGTATTCACTATTCCGCATTGTATTACACAAATACCGTGAATTTCAGATGCTCTCGCACTATTAAATTAGGTAAACAGAGCAGCCTAAATTAATTCTTACTGCAAATATTGTCATTTGCAGGCAACATTAAAACTAAACTTCTTGTGTTTCACAGGTAACCGGAACTAATTAAATTAAAATGCTTCGAACTTCTCATTGCAGTTTAGTGGCAGAAATACAGCAGAATCAGAGATGGTCAAGAAGGCGTATCTTTGTGTTCTGGTCGTGGTTTGTAGTAATTAACTGTGATTAGATGCGTTGTGATGGAGACGCAGACTTGGGCTACGGTTATGAACAGACATGGAAGAATACCATAAATCATTCCTCAGATTCTCTGAGCATTTCAGCATAAGAAAATTTAAAATTTATTAAAATTACTCAGATATGTCAGGCAGCTAGAGAAAGGAGATATTTGTTAATAATTTGTTTTCATGTAAGCTTGGTCTGATTTTTGAAATTCAAAGTTTGTTTATCAATTGGGTAAAAATATTTATTAAAGAAATCACTTGGTCTGAGAACTTTGGATACTAAAATATTATTTGCGGAATGGATTAGTCTTATCTGTGACAAAATAATGAGCTGCTCCAACATCCCCTAGAACAGCGCTTCCTAAACTGGGAGCCGTAGGTTTTCTTGAGGGGGGCCGTGAAATAATGAAAACAAATTTAAAATGTTTTAAGACTAAGTAGATTTTTTTATTTTAAAAGAAACGTATTTAACTTTTATTACTTATTATTTCTTTTTTGTTATTTTTTATATTTTAATGGAAAAATTCACACATTGGTGTTGGTTCACAAACTTTGCTTCCTGCGTATTTCGGCGCTTAATGAATATTAGTAAATATTGCTTATTCACATGTTTCATTTCAAAGCTGTGGTTAATTGTATTTACTTCGAATGCTCTCCAGGGAAGCTCCAAATCTTCCTGTTCCTTTCATCACACGTTCGTAATCAGGGACTGTTGATATTGACTTTATATACATATCAAAACTCGGTTTATATTATCACTATCATCCGAGCTAGTTTTCTGTTACCAATAAAAGTTTCGCATATACTTCACACATGAAAAAAAGCTTAAACAAGTTCATGTGGGGAGATAGTAACTTGCTTGCAGTGGTAAACAACACGCCCTCCCTAACAGCCACTATACTGCAGAAGGAATAAAAACAAGTACTTTTATTATGCCAGTGAATAAGGTATGAGCAGTCTGTGTAGTATATTTCTCAACAAATAGTGCAATTAGAGACAACTGGGATAAAAACACACTAATTAATGAATCACATGTCCCCTCATACAGAAACTATGCTGTATAGACTGAAACAAAACCATGTGTTGCACCGACAAACACAGTATCTAACTAAAAACTATTGTTATTAATTAGATGTGTGTGAGTTCGATTTCCCAAGGCAGCAATAAAATTCAACCGAACGTGTTAAAATTCATAAAAGTGTTAAAACTAAGTTTTATATATATATATATATATATATATATAATGAATGTTATGGCAGTTTCACATATGGAATTCGGTTGAAGAGAGTTAGCATTTCAACTCCATTGTCAGCTATGCTTTTATCTTTCGGTTGCGCGATCTTTTGTTAATACCGCACCAATCATATGCACGCTTGAATAACCTGCCTTTGCTGTCTGTTTCGCGTTTGGCTTAATTACCTTAAAGCAGGGATCGCCAAACTTCTTTGACCATCGACCCCTTCAAGAGTTTCTTGACTTTTTATCGACCCCTCTATTTTACTATTACGTAATTATAAGAGGACAAGCAAAAAAAGACGTTTATGTGAGTTTTTAGATTGTTTATTTTATAGTTAGTGTTTATTGTATGTATAATATAGTATATATTATTATATTGGCTTAACGTCAAAGGGATACGTTTTTGTTTTTGACGTCCTTCTTAACATTACATATTTGATAGGAGGGATAAATAATATGTAAAATATAAAATTTAATTTAGATAACAAAATAACAATAATACAATCTTCCTTATATATATGAAAATAAGACTTAAATAAAAGAGCCAATGGGCTTCACTTTGGCGATGTAACATTATTTAAATGAAGGGGATATTAAATTCCAGATTCGGCATGAAACTCTTTGATTCCGATCTTTCAGTTTCTTATTCGGCTTTGAAATAATGTGGGATTTAATATCCCCTTCATTTGAATAATGAAAATAAGACTTTTATTAACTTAGTATATAATTTACTAACGTTGTCAATGTGAAAGGTGTGCTTCGTGACTCTTGACAAGATTAGAAATGTTGAGTTCAAAATTTGTAAGTTTCAGCCTTAAATCGCCACGGAATTCTATATCTATCTTATTTCTTTGTTTTGTTAAAATGGAATTAACATGACTGAAATCAGCTTCAACCACGTGCGGGAACCACCGACATCCGTTTATTGGTAAATACGTCATTTTGGCCTACTTGATTGTCTTCCGTAACTATTTTCATGACCGTGCTCCATCTTACAAGTCTTATTCATGTCACTGTTCCCACGATTCACTCTTAATTGCGTTGTCATTCAGGATGGAGGTAATCTAAGTTAACCGAATTAAATATTACCCATACAATGATGTCTTATATTTTTTAATCGATCCCTGGGGGTCGATATCGACCACTTTGGCGACCACTGCCTTAAAGGGAGAAAAGTCACAAAAGAGAAAAATGTTCCTGGTCCGGGGATTCCCTTATTCAGGTAATATTCACTAATTTCATGTTGTTAGTCTGGGTGTGCCAGTATCGGTAAGTGGTGATATTATTTGATCTATTCTACGTTAAAAAATTTAACCCTGAGATGGATAAGTGGCTGATAAAAAAATAAAAAAAAAATCCCGCGAAGAAGCAGAAACAGACTAAAAAAACGACAGTATTTCATATTTTACCAGAACAGCTCGCATCGTCTTTAGAACCAAACGGTAAGAGGTAAAAAATGTAATATATACATTTGATTTTTGCAATATTCGCTATGTATGTTTTGTATTGAATATAAATACAATAAATATTATAATAATATATCTCTCTATTACGATTTTTTTTCGAGGGGGCCGTGAAATCCAGAAGTTTGGGAAGCACTGTCCTAGAAGACAAAAATGTTATTGGAAGGAAATTTGGAGATTCTGTTCGAGCTAAGTTTTAGAAACTACTGAAAAGTCGAATCTATTTATACATGTCTATATATGTGTATATATGTCTTTGGAGGCATTTACAACGTTGCCGAAATAGAATTGTTTAAGTACCTTTAAAAATTCTATATTTCACAGGCAATACTACTTGGCGAGTCACTTTTGATTATTCGTGATAGTACATTTTTTGTACTATCACAAACTAAAGTATCTTGTATGGAAAGATAGTTCAGGTGGTCAATGTTTCTCGTTAAGTCGAGAATTAAGTGTTACAATTCATCTTAATTTAAATATTTAGATGTCAACCGAAGAAAACAAACTTAGTTATTTGTTTGGGTTATATTTCAGACGTTACGTGTCATTGGATCACTCTAAGAAAAGTTTAATTTTAAAATCTCTCTCAGCAGTAACCCTGGGAATTACTTCCGTTTATTGCATAAAGAAATGAGTACTTTCTTCAGCTATTTCAGCGCCATTCTTTTCATGTCTCAATACTAAAATGTGTTCGTGAAAGAAAGTGGAGAAAATTATGCTCACTTTTTTATAGCAACAGCGCTTATAATTAGATTTGATATTTTAATTTCTATTAAGACTTTTTTGGTAACATATTTTGAAAATAAACTAATAGTTTTGAATTGTCAATTTAATTGCTGCATCATTTTTAACTTTCAGTCTAGTAGTAGCATTTCGTTAGCAGCGCACTACTTTAACAATGGTCTCCGTTCACAAAAATATCAGTCAGAAATTCACTCTGCGTTTGCATGAGAATAAAACTTTTTAAGTGGTTGGCTAGTTTCGTACTTAATTTTCTTATTTATTTTACTTAAAAAAAATCGATACATTTAGGAGGTCGCAGTCTAACCTACGTAATTATAATCATAAGATATTTCGTTGGTCATAAACAGGTTTTTCCAGTATTAGTGAAAAATATATTTGCCGAGTAATAAGGTTACATTATTTAGAATTACCGCCGAAGTAACCAAGGCTATGAACCTAATATATTATGTTCAGTTAACTGATTGTGTTATTCTGATCAGTTTGCCTTTAGTGGGATGAAACCCGAGTGGTCGAGGGGAACAACGCCTTATCCTTCAGGCTCTGGATTCGAAATTTAGTACGACGTTATATTTTCGAATGTCTGTTGGTGGAAGATGATTTTCATCGCTTTCTCCAAACAACCATTTTGGTTATCAGAAACCATAAGTGGGTGAAAAAAAAATTACATGATTGGTCTCTCCAGGATTTCCGTATCATCAAACCACAGTACTAATACAACTATACGTTTACAACCTTTCGTGAGACACAGTCGACAGAAAAAAAAAATTAACCATTATCCAACGCACCTTACGGTATCTCCGTAGTACAGGCATGAGAACCAGTTACTGTATTTGTATATTGATTGGATAAATCTACATTCGAATTTTAAGACGAGACGAATCTTTAATAAAAAAAAAAATATCATATGTAGGTTTTTTAGCCCTTCAAACTCATATTTTTCCATCCAGAAAACTGGCCATAGAACTAGAACTCGACGAGATCAAACTACGTTTACCATAACTTCCAAAAGTACTGCATACTTGTGGCATAACATTCACTTTGCGTTCGAATTGAATTTTACACTTAAAAGTATGCGCGGTCCGAACATGCGGTCGTTCAATATAATAAAACAGCTTCAAATTTTTTAGACAGACATGAACTGAAGGCTTCATGATAACAGGTTTTGATTTTAGTTGAGAGGCACACAATACTTATAAGCATTTTGCGTTTAGCTTAAATCAGAAGCCATAAATATTCGATTAATTAAAAGAAAATAATTTAGGACGTCCTAAAACCTTGGCTATCCATAAATAAGAAAGAATAAAAAATAATTAGAGGGAGATTTTGTCTAGGAAAACTTTTTGTGGGATCATGTACACATATTTTAGATACCCTCTGCATTTGCTTGTGAAATATGTAAAAAAAAAAAAAAATTACAGCATCAACTAAACAGTATATGCTACTTGTATCGTACGAAATCGAAATGATATAACTGATTTTTTTTCTAATTAAGACTTTATTTTAATATTTGTAGTAAATAGATAAAAGAATCCGATGCTAACATTCTTGTGTAATTTTCCCGTTTGCAGGCCCCCAACTAAACGCATGAGGACTTTCAGTCATGTTCAAACATACCAGAAATAATAGCAATCCACTTCAAGCAAATATTGCAATGTTTGCGCAGTTAGTTCCGAAGAAAAAAATATTCTCGATATACTCCCAAACACAATGATATTTCATGACTTACAGATCCATTACGTACTCAAGAAGAAATGCAAGATTATCAGGAATTCAATAATCGATATTTCCACTAAGGCTTTTCCTTGGATGTAAACAGCAGTACGAGGGTGGTCTGAGAAGTTCTCGGCCTCGACCATAGATGGCAACACTATCAGCAACATTTTTTTTCCTAGGTTGGTACATCCGTCTTAAGCATCCATGTGAAATTGCAAGTCATTCTATCAAGTAGTTTGTTTTATATAGCTGTCTGAAGCAAAAGTGTTGTCTGTATCCCTTGAAATGGATAAATTTGAGTATCGTGCGGTTATAAAATTCTTCGTAAAAGAAGGTTTAACGCCAAAAGAAATTTATTCGAAGCTCATAAACGTTTATGGGCACACTTCTCCTTCGATTTCGAAAATTAAGAAATGGGCTGCCGAGTTTAAACGTGGCCGTACCAGCCTTGAAGATGATCCACTTGGAGGACGTCCAAAAAGTGTAACAACACCAGAAATCATTTTGATCAAGTGTTATGGTATTGGATAACCGGCGAATCAAAGTGCGTGAAATTTCCGAGACTATAGACATTTCAAAAGAATGTGTAGGATATATTTTGCATGAAGAATTGCAAATGTAAAAGTTTTGCGCAAGATCGGTGCTTACTCTAGTCCCCCCCTTGCTCACAGCAGATCAAAAACGCACTCGCATGGAAATCTCTGAACAGTGCTTGGAGCGATTTAACAAGAATGAAATTCTGTGCGTCAATTTATTACTATGGATGAGTCTTGGATTCACCATTACATATCACAATCCAAACGGCAGTCAAACACATCCAAACCAGACAGTAGCTGGTTGTTCAGCGCCAAAGAAGACAAAGCAATTCAATCAGCATGAAAGGTCATAGCATCGGTGTTTTGGGATGCTAAAGGCATTTTATTTATTAATTATCTTGAAAGGTATAAAACAATAACCGGAAATATTATTCTAATCTTTTAACGACTAGACGAAAAAATTCATGAGAAAAGACACGGTTTGCAGAAGAAAAAAATCATCTTTCATCAGGACAATGCACCTGCAGACAAAGGTGTTTTGGCAATGGGAAAATTAAGGGATCTGCACTATGAATTGTTGGAACATCCACTCTATTCCCCAGATTTGGCTCCCTCTGACTTCTGTCTCTTTCAAAAATTAAAATTCTTCTTCGCTGGTCAGAGTTTTTCTTCGAATCAAGAGGTGATTGCAGCTGTAGAGGGGTATTTTGCAGATCTTACTGAGAACCACTACAGGGACGGGATAATCGCGCTGGAGCATCGCTGGATACGTTGAAGAATAGAAATAATTTTGAAATTATAATTTCGTTTTTTCATTGTTAGGCGGAGAACTTTTCAGACCACCGTCGTACAAGTTGCGACTTCAAAGAAGAGTGGATCAGCGAAAGCTTTTTCAAGACGAACGGTTTTCTCCAAACACAGTGATAAACAACATTCTTAAATCTTCCTTCTTATTCCCTTGCTTACTCGCCGTCACCAACTTAATAAATAGGCAATCGATTCATTATTGACAACGACTTCGATGGAAAATCCCCAATAACTTGCTCTGTGTTTTTTAATGCCCCTTTTATCCACTCCTTAAGATCACCTCGAGTTCGGAGTTTGATTTTTCGGACTTTTAAATTTTTATTTAGCGAACGTGGCGCTTAGCTGTGTGGACGTTCGTTCCGGTAAACACTTGAACCGAGTGATGCATCAAAAAAAAAAAAAAGGAGGGGGGGGGAGGAACAAAAAAATAATAATAAACAGCGTTTTATTGTGTACAGAAGCTGCAGATTTCTGAAACTAATTTTCTCTAATGGAAAAAAAAAAACAGTCGTAGCCTAATCCATGGTTCGCGTGCGCTCCAAATTATGGCAGCCCTCGACCCTCCCCACCCAATATCAAAATTCTTGTGGCGTATATTCAAGTCGATGTTAGAACGGCCTATTGTTAGTGACGCAATCGCTATAATTAATTTATGCCCAGCTGCTGGTGGTAGTCATTATCCTTCCATTTGAGACACTCCACACATACGCACACACACAAAGGATTGAACATAAGGAAAACTGGAGAAATTCTTATGATTGAGCTATTTATTTCAGAAATGAACAAACACATTTTCTAAGAATGTTTCTAAAGCAGATTCGAACCCTAGCAAATATCAGACTTACTCATTGGGTCACGTTTAATAGTTAATACGTTTATCAATAAGCGGTAAAATCAAGTTTATTTTTAACTTATGTGTACACTCCACAAGCGATCAGGTATTTTCATAAATGCACAACATTCATTGCCTTAAATAATCATGAATATTCAATCTTTTTCTCAAAAACATAAGACAATATTTTAACTTTTTAGTATACGAAGGTCACTTTTACAGAGAAAGCATCGAGTTAGTCGGCCATTTCTAACCCACAGTGTTAATGAAATAATACAAAATGTAAAACTGAAGCTTTAAAGCCGATTAAAATGAAATCGATTTTTTTAAAAGTTGCTAAAAGCTTTCTGCAAAGAGAAAACCCGAAAGTGTTTTCTCTTTTGTGGACTGCATTTAAACTAGTGGACAGACGGGTGGATTTGTTCTTCTGCACATGTAAAATTGAGGTCAATTTCAGGACTGATTTTGGTGAAATTAGATATTTGGAATCTGCTTAATTTATCGGAAACATTTCAATTTCTCATATTCAAATTTCAGTACCAGAATTACAAACCCTGATTGGAGATTATATAACTAACCTAAATTTTTAAATTGTGCAGTTCCTGTAATAATCAAAGAAGCCTTTGTCTACAGTATTAAATTGCGCTTATTTAATAAATTCATCGCTAGAAAAACATGAATCAAATTTAAATTTGTAGTAAGCTGAAAATAAATATGCCTGCTCGAAATGCATTTAGCGAAGCCATAAAGTAGAATCAAGAGTTACCTGCGCATACTCTTCAATCTGAATTTCGTAAACCGATTAATGGGATTCCAGGAAGACCACCGGTTTCATCTCACGTACATATTCTAGTGTGCGAGGTCTATTAGAGATTGGCTTGATCACTTAAGCGATTCTGTAGCGTAGTCGGTAGCCACGACGCCTTTGTGTTGAAGTGACTTTGTCTATATTCCAGTCTTAGTGCAACGGAGATATTTGTAAACATTTATTAGCTGTTAAAGAGAATAAGACAGCCTTAACATTTCTGTGTTTTCTCATCCCAAATACATTCAAATCAGTCTACATTGTTCATAACATATATTTACTTTACTGTAATCAACAACAATAACCACTCGTGCACACATTGCAGTAATATTAGCATGTATGATAGTTCCTCGTTTCAAATGTGAGGTTATTTTCGAAATATTATACTCAATGCTGAATAAGTGTCGATGACAGACGATATTTTTGCTATAAACTGATGATAAATCACCTCTCCCTTCATGCTGCAATTATGCATTAGCACTTGCCGTTGTGTGCCGATAATAAGACGTCAATTTGTGAGATCAGCACCCTGCTTATATAATGATATTATTTTAATTTAAAAAAGTTTATATAAATATAAATTTAACAAAAAAAATTAAAATAATATCTTTATCCGACGTTTCTAATGTACTGCAGGTTTAAAGCCCTTACAACCCTTTCGTGGGTAAGTTGTAACTAAAACAAATAGCAATTTTTTGTTAATTCTCTGTATCGACACTCAACCATGCTTTGTACAGGAATTCTTTCTCGTTTTGTGATACACATTGATAAAAACGTAAATTTTTTTTTTATCCAATGATAAAAAAAATGTACGCTTTTAAATGTTTATTTTACGAAAGATTTTTATTGATGCTTACCTGTGTACTATTGAATGAACATTGGGATTTTTCCTAAACAGGAATAACTCGTTAGGTTTCCATGCAAGGTAAGCGCTCGCGTTTTATGTGAAGCAAATATTCCTCTCAGTTCGTAGGTATTCGGATAACCACAGATTTACGTCAGCTGTGCTAAACACAATAGAACAAACGCCAATACTTCCTGAAATGTTTTTGTTAACTCTGTCAGTTACATTCAATAGCGGCAACGGTCGACAACCCTCACGCGATCTTACATTCGATCGTTGGTTAAGAATTTTCATCTTCATTAATGTCATTCGCACACCAACTACACAATAATAAAATAGCCAACGCCTTCCATAACGCAGCTGCTGCCAATAAATGGACAACAATCCTTAAAAATGCGGCTTTTTATGGTCTTTGATAGTCAAAGTTTAGTGAAATAGTAAAAAAAATAAATGTGCCGAATAGTAAGTCATTGTCTCCGAGAATTGAAATTAAAAATAAATACAGTTTATGGGGACGAACCTTTATTTTTCGACAATGCACATGGACTTAGATAACTTAATGAGTCATACGCACAAAACACGATACTGTTTTTGGCAAAATACTCGTGTTTCATTTCGGCTATTTCACAATGGTTTCAAAACCAAATATCTGGATTTTCATTTATGCTAGAAATTATTTCAGACACCCGTGGTTATGCTTCAATTGTTTTCAGATCATCATGGTTTCACATCAGATTTGTAGGAATCATAAAACCTTGATAGCTTCACAATTTCTCTAGATGGTGAGTAATCTCTGCGTACGTGTATTTCTATTATGTAAAACTACATATTATCATACAGGGTGGCCCATAAGTAACGAAGGAATTCAAGCATTTAATAATTTCTTTATTTGTTAATTATTTTTATTCCTTTTTTGTTATTATGAAATACAGAACCTTGAAATTGGTTACGAGTTATTCACATTTTAAACCATTTCGAGAGTTATTGGCCACCCTATATATGATGTCTTTAGTCCATGTATCTCAAACAATAAGAATATGGCGTACTCTTAAATAAGCTCGATACTCCTGCAATAAACAGAAGATAGTAGAACAAACAACAGTGCCCTAAAACAAATATTGTAAAAATCGTGTGCTGTAATAATGTTAGGAAGTTTGCATCGGTGCAAAAAACTATAATTCAATCACAGCACACAGCTGAGAATTAAAATGCATATTTAAATTAAATAATTTAATGAATTATTTTTTCTTTTGTATTTTATCAATCGAAGCTTGTAATTGCAGTATTACATATTTAATAAACAGTATCTTGGTTATCTGTCTAATATCGTTTAACCAGCCGAGAAAATTACCATCTTCTTAGAAAATTACTCATCGCATTTCTTAAAACGATATAAATGATGCAAAATCGATTTAAAGCTATACATTTTGACAACACTCTAAAAGCACAAAGAAATAGTAAAGGAAAAAAGCATTCCCGCATGAATTAAACATGCTGTCAGATGTAGAAAACGTCAACTAGGTCACTGACTTCCTGTACAGAAAGTGTTTCGATTTTTCCTAGTATTTTCAAAGTATTTTTCCACGGTCACTTACGTATGAGTTTTTTTAAACGAAATGCTTGTAAAGTAAGTTGGAGATACTTCTTGACTCTTCGGACTTTCAGAATAAGATTTTAAACTTTGCGTCTTGAGTGGTTACGAGTTTGGATAATTCATACAGAATTCAACCCACACCAGAAAGGTAAAAAGAACCAAGTTAACATAGCTTGAAAATATCCGAAATGTGTACGAAGATAATTCCAGACTTGAGTGCATTTTCTTTATTATGGTTAATCTGTGGTTGCCAAGTAGCGCCTGAAAAAAATATGCTCTATAAAAATTACAATAAAATATGTCTTAAAAAGAGAGAGAAGATTATGAAAAGAACAATTTAAAAACTTGACTGAATTAGCGTATTAAAGAAGTTGACAGCGATAAAGAAGTAGAACGCGCACATTTCTCAGCTGAAGAAATGGCAGCGCTACCGAAGGATAAAAGAAAAGTAATTAGTAAAATAAAAACTAGAAGCCGAACGTGACGAATATTGATAACTTTCATAGCACGAAAGGGCCACTAAAAAAAAAAGTAACATTTTTATTAATTTTTTTGAAAGGTGGTTACGTTTTTCTTCTTTTCTTATTTATATATCGCCAATGTTCTTGGAGGAGTGTTTTGTTAGCGTTATGAATCACAGTAGTCCGCAAACTACTAAAAAAGTGAACGCAACCGCAAAGATAACATCTCCAGTTAATAAAACCTATGAATAACAACCCTCTAGCAAGAAAATGGAAAGAAATGGCATAAAAAATGACTTGATGGAAAAGGGTTTTTTTGGGCCCCAATTCTAAATTAAAACGTGTTTTCGAAATATATCTAAACATAATTTCCCAAATATTCGTGTTGTGGCTAAACAAATATATATATATATATATATATATATATATATATATATATATATTAGACGAAAAAGCTAAATTTAATGAGGCAGAAATAAAGGAGGGTGAAAACATTTGAAACGTGTCGATTATAAAAGTTGTTTTTGGTCCTGGACCTATAATAAAATCATCTGATATTCAATAAAGTAAGAAAGCAATCGAAAAATAAATAAATATTACTCAAATAATCATTTTTTTTATAATATAGTTTGCATTTCTCTTCCCTTTTATTTTTTCCCATTACCAATAAACTTAAGATCCTTTTCTGCCCCCTTTCAAATTATTGCATTGATATAAATCTGAATACTCGCATTTTTCAAATATGAGATTCTATTCAATTTACTCCATCTCTATTAATAGTTATGAAGTGAGACACCTCAATCCGCTAATGCCTTCATGATATGTCATTTTTCTTTTTTATTTTTGCCATCTTCCTATCCTACCCCTCTCGTCCGTCCTAGGACGGGTTGAGTCCCCTCCTAATGAGGGGTTACTAGCGTATTAATGCAGCTGGTTCGCCACTCCTCTGCTGCATCCCCTAACGGCGATATTCATGACTGTAATCCGTGTGTGTTCGGGGCCGGTTTGCCTGCTTGCGGGATGGAAAACCCCAGATAAACTGGGGAGAAAAACCCTGCTGTCCACGCCAAAGATCGGCTAACTTGGCTATGACTGAAGAAGATCCTTAAGCTCCTCGCGTCGTCGACGGGAATCGAACCTAGGACACTCCTTCCCCATACATTTGGTTTTTGCAATCTTAAGGATCACTAAAAATAGACAACTGAGACCTGTGAGGCACTTTCATCATTCATTTTGTGTGATTTTAATTGAACTTCTTAAGAATTCTTTTATCCAAAGTAAATGTAGCCCTTCTTTTTATTGGCTATTTTTGTAATTTATTGCCTAGTAACTGCATACTTAAAGATGCTTGATGATATTTCTAATTTGACACGAGGAGTAAATAGTTGACTCCCATCAGTACTGTCGACAGGATGTAGCATAGAGGCAGCCTGCCTCACGGCGCCGTTTAATTAAGGGCGCTCGATAGGCGCCATATTAGGGCAACAAGATATTTTATAACATCTGATGTAGATGCAATACATTTATTTGAAGAATTAAATATTCTCTCAGAAATAATACAAGAGAAAAGTGGTCCTCACCAAATTTTATCATATATAAACCAAAATCTTGTGGAAATTTATCCCAACGTAACCACTGCCCTAAGGATATTGTTAACAATTCCTGTTAGCGTAGCAAGTGCGGAAAGAAATTTTTCCACGCTTAAACTGATTAAAAATTATTTGCGAACAGCATTGACCCAAGAAAGATTGGTTGGTCTAGCAACTATATCGACAGAGGCGGATATAGCTTATAATTTAAATTTAGAAGAGCTTATGCAATATCCCCGTAGAGCAAACATTTAATTAATATTATTATGTAATTGTTTTGTATTAATATTTCTGTTGTAATAAACACAAAATAGCAATTAGAGATTTTCTTATATTTTTGTCTCATAATCCATGAGGAGTGATATTTAATTGTTTGCCTCAGGGCGCGATCTAATTTGGTGACGGCTCTGACTCCCATTTAACTAGCCTACAGAAACACATGATTACGTAATGTGCTTAATTGAACATGTTTTGAGAGTATAACTCTTTAGTGAAGTTGACTGATATACTTATAGTGAAAGTTAATTGTTGAAAGAACAAGCCGAGCACGCGAAGCATTCAAAATCTGCTTATTTTAACATTGCTGTTCGATTTAAGAGTAACAAACTCTTACATCAAACGCGTTTAGTTTGGATTGTTGTAATGAGAGAGAATCTCTGCACTGTGATTACAAGAAACGCTTCCCTAGAAGATTAATTAAAGTGAACTTCGGAGTTTTGTTTTAATTTGCTTTTGACTAATCACGCTTTTGTTCTTCATTACCATTTTTAATCATAAGAGGGAACTAACTTTTGTTTAAAAAAAATCTTCGATTTAGAGCTTCCCTTTTTGCTTAGACGAAAGAAAGAAAATAATATAAAAACTTCGCAATTGTGACGGAATTCAAGGCGCCTAAGTAGAATACGGGTGAGAACAACAAATTCTCTTTCTCTGTCGCTTTCTCACATCCCAGCTTACAACTTGTCGGATTTTTATTTGGGACTTGTAAACATTGACTGATGAGAGATTCATGAAGACGCCTCTTTTTCCATAGATTGTTCCTTTCAATGATGTCTCGTAGTAATCAGTTGCAAGAAAACACAGTGTGACATGCGGTGCACGCTCGAGGCGAATGAATATTTTATGGTGATGGAACAGATGCTTTCAACGTGACCGCTGTGCATCCTATTTTAACTTTTGTTTGTGTTATGTCATTTTCAACACATGAATTCGTGGCTTTGTGCACACCGATGATCAGTTTACAATAGATGGACTTTCAGATTTTTGTTTGTGCACATCCAGTTGTTAAAAATGACGATGTTTTTTTAGAAATACATATTTTGTCATAGAGTATGAATAGCAGTTGATGAAATATTAACCGTTTTAAAGGAACTCTGTTCAATACAAAACATAAAACATGTTTGCTTCCAGTGGATTATAATAACAGTGCGTTTTAGAGTACTAAGGGGTTATTTTTAAGTGAAATCACGTGCTTATCGATTCAGAATGTTTCGTTCACAAAAAAGTAGAAGCAATTTTTAAAACACTTTCTTCCTATTAGAATCACAGCACTTCAAAAAAACTAATTTAAAATATTGAAACAACTACTGAATCCAATTACCGATTTATATTATTACTTCATAATTATAAACGCATTATCCTTACAAAACATAACTTTGTCAAAATATTTTTATATAAAACTGCATGTTTTACGTATTTATAAATATCTTGAAATGAAAGGGGAGTTATCTGATACCCCTTCACAGAGGAGGTACTTCACTTTATACTATTGTTTTATTAGAATAAGATACGATGCATTTAAGTATTCAAAGGCACGATGAAAATAAGTATCCCCTCAACAAACGCTGTAATTAGACCTTAATAATCACTCTTATTGATAAATAATTACTCTTATTTCAATTAACACGTAAGTTGGTTTATTAGGATTGCGATTATCTTTCAAATTCCTGCGAGTTTAGAAGCAAAACAGAAGAGTTTTCTGTACAAATTTTTCGATGGATCTTGGTTCCTAAAATAACAATTGCGTCATCGAAGTAAGCGGCGTTTTAAGGGAGTAGTTTTGTTACCAGCAGTATAATGTATCGTGGTAAGCTAATTTTTAATATAAAAACATGAAATATGCAAAAATATATTTGATTTTTTTTTCTGAAAAGAGCATAGTTGTAGAAGATAGGCGTGAATCTCGCCAGTAGGAAAAAATTTATAACGTACACAAATTTTCGTCTTTTATAAATTAGTTTTTGAAGTTACTTGCATCATTATATTTTCCTAAAATAATTGGATGAAAACTTTTTAAAATTAATATTTTAATTCATTTTTTGCGGTCTGAAAATAAGATACTGTATGACAAGTAGTTATAGGTGGCGTAGATTTCCCATACAGCAAGGATTCAGCAGAATTAAGAAAGACTGGTACAAAAAACAGGTTTTATGTCAAACAATTTTAGTAAAGAACTTGTAATGTCATCGAGAATTTTTATTCTTTCTGTCATCGGAAGAGATAAAAATACAGTCCTGTGAATCTAGCAAACTGACCGACCAACCAACAAGATATATTAAATTTCGTGTAGGACAATGTTTCTCAACCTTTTTTGGATCATGCGCCACTTCAACGTCTCAAAGATCTTGATGCCCCCCATAGCATAATAGTCATCCAAGTTCTGAAAAAGTATAATATAAACAGTGCTATCTCGCTAATCCGAACAAATAAAAACCGTGCTCGTTCGGATTAGCGAAAAGTTTGGATTAGCGAATTTTCCCCAGAGAGACCGCAATAACTAGCGTTTAAGAAAAAATAATCAGATTCTAATGGTACATCAATTTAATTCTGTAAATAAATTAACTGATAGAAAAAAGCTACTGTACTGTAATGCAAAACAAAACAAAAAAACAGTACACAAGTTTACTTTAGTAAAAAATTTAATTTGTATGCACCTGTATTGGTGAGGATTCTGATTTAATAAAACTGCATAGTTCAGTACGTAACTTAATTTGCGTAAAAAATATCACTTTCTTGTACACAACACAAAAAAAAAAAGTTTCACAAAATAACACACACAATAAAAAAGTTTTTTATTTCTTTATAAAAAAAGTCACTGATTTTCTTTTGCTTCTTGGAAGCTAAACTTTTTTCCAATGCTTCTTCTCGGAGCTGCATTAGCAACAAAATTTTGTGGAATGGCGTATCATTCTGCTTAGCACATTCCATACACATTAAAACTGTCAGCTGCCTCTTCATGTTTTACTTTTTTTTTTTGAGTTTTTCATGGTTATCATCGGCTTTTAATTCATTCTGTAGCGTCATATTTATAATTTCAGCATCTGATTTGATTTCGAATTCACTTTCAGTTCTACCTGTAAACCATTCCGTAACATCTGTTTGTGAAATATCAACATCTGGAATTATGTTTTTAACCAAATTATGCACGTTCTGAATTTCCTCTTTTTGTGTATATTTGTGATTCATACCAACAATACAGTACGTACTTTATAGTATAAAAATGCAAACGTGAACACACAATAAATCAAAATAGGCCTCCATTATAACCGTGCAATTGGCAGTATGAAAAAAAATACTGTATCGTAATAATAATAAAATAAGTAACAGTTAAAATAATAATTATTAAATAAAAATAATAGTACACAAAATAATAATAAAACTTTTATTCTTTTAAACCGTAGTTCGGATTACTGAAGGGTTCGGATTAGCGAGATACCACTGCATGTATAAATATATACATATACATTTTCAAATTGTCCCCCAAAATATTCAAATTGCTCCACGTTGAGAAACACTGATGTAGGGCCTTAAATAAACAGGTTTTTTTTTTATTAACAGAGAATAGTTTATGAAAGACGAATGGTCTCTTCACTTACTATAGGATGCAAAAATATCCAACAGAATGTCTACACATCTAAACTTTCAGGTTTGACCCACAAAGTGCAATTCTTATTTGAGTTTACCGTCGACAAAATTTGTTATGTTCTCTGTACTCCCATAAACGGGAAGATTTATCGCAGCATCGACCTTGAGGAATAGAGATAGTGGGAGTCGCTATGGGATGAACGATTGCTCGAGACACTTTCCATTGTAATAGTTGATGCGACATTTCAACCAATATAATTCAAGTTGTACTTTCACGTTCTCAGGTGATTGGTTCGTGCTATCGGCATAGCTCTACGCTTTTTGAAACGAGTAATACGTTAAACCAATTAGCAGGTGGAACAGATACACGAATAATATTTATTCGTGGATTTTGTAAATCTAAAAAAATCTCACTGATTGCACTTTATAAATTTAACGCCAGCAGATACTTTTGGATTGGTTTCTGCAGTTGTTTTGCAGTTTGATATTTAGGAGGAAAAGTAGTGATTTGGGCTTAGGCGTAATAGCGCAGTATGCGACCCGTTTATGTGGACAAGACTGCCTCCTGAATTAAAATTGCGTATACCGTAATGACTTCCTTATATTAATGAACCTCTTTCTACATATATAAGGTTGGTTTGAGAGGTGCGTGGCAAAATGCTAGTATGATGCTATTTAGCGGGAAGCATTCAGGTCTAATCTTAAAACAGGTAAAATCGTGTGTTATTATATCTGTATAATCTTTCTATTTCAATTTGAATTTCAACAAATTCACGGAATGCGGTTAGTGAGTACTAGTCTAAACTGGAATGCTGCATTTAGAGCTGGTTAAAATCAAACGTTTTGTGAAAGCACGTTTCTAAAGAGATGTCACCTGCAGTCGTATGAGAGCTTCGCAAAAATTTTAGCGAAAACACAATTTCCGATGCAAAAGGCAAAATTTCAAAGTTGATCTAGTTATACATAATTTAATTGGGTTTTATCTGATATTAAAAGTTGATAATCCAGTTTGATTTTTCTATCTACTAAAATTTTCAATTCTTCCCATGAAGAATTCGTGACTCATTTGATACGTACATCAGCTTCTATTTCATTGTCAACATATTTTCCTGCTGATCTCTGAAAATCTTCCCACTTCCTCAGTTTCGTTGGTCAGATGAAGTTTCATCTGAATTTCCCTCCCAGACTTCCTGTAAGAGCTTTTGATTGAATAAATTTGCTTCACATTCTTTAATGAAAGACTTCTTAATATCGATTTCAAATATGGATATTCGGTGTTAATAATTCGCTTTAATAGCAGCATTAGCCCTTCCTCAAATTAACACTGTATGCAGCTAAACTTACCATTTCTGAGTTCACCATTTCAAAGCTTGTCTGGCTGGGAACTGCTCAAATCAGGTGGTGCCGAAAGTGGGTTTCAGTGGGAGTGCAGTGAAAGACGATTGGGTGGTTGGCCTTATGCATTCTAGGGAAAATTGTTCGGCTGATTGAGAATAGCAAGGCTGGGAAGATTAGATATGATCAGCCTTTCCCCGACCTCATTGCAAAAGCCCAAATGATACGGAGATAGAGTTTTCGTTTGGGAAAATTGTGGTTTACTTTTTCTTTCGGAAAAGCAGGCAGACGGGCCAAACGAACGCACAGTTCACAGACAAATTGACTTCTTAGCGAAAGGTGCTTCTTTATAAACTTCAATTAGGTACAAAAGGCACCCTTCCTAATGATTATTACAAAGACTTAAATTCTCTCTTCAAATAAAAGCTCACTAAACAAACGAACGTTGGTTTACTTGTTTACAAATGATCGTTGGTCTTTGCATTTCTCGCTTCAAGTCACTTTTCGTAAGGTTTTGGGCCTATCATCCGCTACATTTAGCGGTCAGTTAACAAACCGAAGCCGTCAAGTACAGCCATCCTCACTATTACCTTTTTATGTAGCTCCTTCTCTGGCAGTAAACAGCGCTCTTTAGACAGCTTATTTCAGGCTCACTGCCCGTTCTTTCCTAAGAATTTCCTTCATTAACCTTCTTAAAGTTTGGGTGACAGGATATATGTCAAGGAAAATTGCGAGTGCACCATCGCCGTACACGCGCTGCTGCTAGTAATGTGGATATCAAAGCGGAGTTTTCACTTTCTAACTTGCTCTGTTAAGACATAGTTCAGTTACATTACCTGTAATCAATCAAAATAAATGAATGTTTGTAGATGTTTGTCGCCATCATTCCTTTCATGCTTAGGTCTTAATGTTTCTGCTTTTTCTATAATCCCAAATTGCCGTCGGTAAGCCAATGGGCAAGTTTTAGACAAACTGCCCAGTCAGAGCGATGTGTGTTCTGATCCATCCTCATTCATCTTGAACAATTCCTTCTTTGCAATTGGATTTTAAATCTGCTCTACAACCACCGCAGTTCTGTTTCCTCCCCCTATACTACCGTTATTATCTGCTGTTCATTTCCGTTTAAGTAAACTAAACGAAGAGTGATATTTTTCTAGAAAAAATCGTACTTCTTTTATGACAAACCTAACAAAGGTTGTCAACCTTTAAGTCCTTTTCAAGACTGGTGCTTGTATTAAAACATAATAAAGGAAAACCAAAAAAATTGCTTTGTATAATTATTTTCCAATATTATCCCTTTCAATAAAAATATAAGTAGATTAAAACCAGGGGGAAATACGGCCAAAGTTGAATAAAACATATCTTCATAATAAGCTTGATAATAGTGACTTTGAGTTGGCGTCTAGAAGCCAATTGTGATTCCGACTGGGGAACGGTGGATTCTGTGTTGTTTTTAACGGTAAGTAACTTATAAGTTTTTCTACTGTAAAAGAACGTTTGTTGATTCTAAAAATAATCATAACTGCAATTGTTTCAAATAATGATTAAGCAAGCAAGAGTAAATCAGTGATGGTTAATAAAGTCTAGAGGAAAAAGCACTTTAATTGAATACATTTATACTTAGGTTATTTCTGAAAAGTAATAATAATAGTTTTACTATCCACAGTCATGTAACCAGTAGAAAATAGTTATATTTAGATTCGCATTTGGCAAGTACTGGATTATGCAGTGTCAATCCTGACGGTTTAATGATACCTGCGGGAAATTTATTTCCAAGAACCAGTGATACTTCTCGATTTACTGCATCCACACGTTAAGAGTATTTAAGTGTGTATTTATACCAAAACATCGCCGTTTACCATAACCAGCTTAGTACGAAAGTACGACTGAAATATCAGCTTGCACTGTTCCTTACGTTATTGCTTATAATATTTATTTCTTGAGCATAACCAAATGAGAATGAATTTTTACAATTCCTTTTGAAGCGAATATACCCAAGATTGAACTTTGATCTGGTATGCGAAATAACATGCCGAAAATCTCATGCTACTGGTGGCTCAAAAAAGTGTTTTCAGGAAATAAAATAAAGATGAGTCGATTGCATTCGACTCATCTTTATTGCACTAAGTTTTGTACAAATTACACAAACCAATAATGCAATGCGATAAGTTAGGACGTTTGTTTGAATCTCGTGATGAAACATCTTTAATCCTGTTATTTTACGGACAAATGAAATAAATTATTCTCAAGTGATCTTCATGTTAATGTCTTCATCAAATCTTAATTTAAAATTCCTGTACTTAAAAGATATATTTTAAGTTTTCTTTGTTACGTGAGTTGTATAAATTTCATCTGTTTCAAGGTCTGCATAAACCTCCGTCATAGTTGAATACATTTTTAGTGACATTTAGTAATTGAGATCTCAACTAAGAACCTTAATTTCTGTTTTTATTTTAAAAAATTCTAAGTGGTAAAATCTGGCGAAACAATTTCAATAAATGAGAACTTATGTTAAAACTGACAGCGAAAACTTACCAAATATATAACCCAGAAACGGATTTGTGTTTAGTTATTGTAATATTAGATAATATCCTTATGCAAAATGCCAGGCGCATAATTATGATTGTCTCCAATAATTTCCATAACGTCATCAATTTACAAGAGAGCATTACTTGTAAATCTATATAAATAAATATTTACTTGTAAATCTTTATTTATATACTAAAATATATACGTTAATTATATCAAGTTTTAATTTCTTCCACGTGATCTTGCTATTAATATTAAAGCAATGAAACTCATTGTCCTTGAGATATAAATACATATTCCATCTACATTTATCCCCCTTTTAAATAACTTTGTTCTGATGCGGTATTTCAATGCCAAAGTTCTTTCTCGAGTACTTTTTTACTTCTACACGAATCTAACTAACGAGGTCTGGGGGATAGATCTTGTTTGTTTTTATTCAGACTGGTTTCGTTTTAACAATTTAAATGTGAATAGTGATGATGCAAAAATTGAAAGGCAAATATTTTTTATACAAACGAACGAAATTCCAAACGTATGATGCGATAATCTTGTCCACACTTCACTGATTTCATGTTCACCACTGCATTCCTCATTTATATGAAAGGTTCTTTATTATTGGGTTGTTTATTAGTACATCTGCATTCGAAATGCTTGGATGCTACGAACACTAATTGATATAATTCCGATTTTTATTCTGCACCAGTTTTCTGTCTTAGGACTCGGATATTTTTCCATTCTAACATGCATTTTCTCTTATATAGTTTTCTCCTAATGTAAATAGAATAATAAACTGTCATGTACAGAGAAAAAAAATGCGAATTGATTTAAACAATATACACTATGTAAGACGTTGAACTGTCATATGAGTCAGCTGTTATCTTTCATGCTCTTTAAATCTACGTTATACTACGCGGACTTTCGAAATAAGGCGATAGATGCATGTTTTGAGGAATAAAACATAAGAGTTTTCATGGAAACGTGCCTCAATTTTCTCAGAAAGCTACAAATAAAAACATATGAATCATTTAAAGATCATAATTTTAAGCATGATTACATTTAACTTTTTCTTAGTTCTTTTCTTCAAACTAAACAGGAATTTCTAATGATCTCTCTCTCTCTCTCTCCAAATTATAACTCGTGAGCTTCACTAATTCATCTAAAGGTTTAGGAAAATCCGTAGAAACATCGGAATATTTTGTTTTCGTTTTTTCCAATCAGGATTTTAAGTTACATTTCATAAATAAAAACTTAAGTCAGAGTGATACGCGTTTCTTTGAACTACTCTAATATTCCGTGCGTGACACGAGTTTAGACTTTTTAAAGGCATTTAAACTAAGAAATTGAGACTTCATAAAATAAGTTGAACATGACTAGAGTGAGAGCAGTAAAAACGAGTAAGCACTTTTTGTTGTCTGTTATAATTCAATAAATTCGTTACCTTTTTGAAATAAAATTACTTTCTGGCATGCATTAAGGACCCGCTGCTAAGACGGACGGAAAGTTTTAAGGTGGCTCCGGTTTCACAATGTAACTTCCCAATCATGAGCATCATCAAAACACTTCATAGCCTTCCAAGTTAACAGTGGTGCTGGAGCTGCCGTGAATCAACTTTATATATGTTTGTCTGGCCTGGTTTTTCGAGTGGTTAGCGTACCTGAGCTCCAGCTAACAGGCTACGCGTTTAAATCCCGCTGTGGACATAGACATCTGTATTTAGACGGAAGATGAAATTCATCATCGGGTGTTAGACTTCTACCCTTCACCTATTGGATGCCTGAAATGACTTCATAAATTTCTATGTTTGGGTCTAGAGTAGAATTTCCGGACTGTGTGTGTATATATATATATATATATATATATATATATAAAATTGATAAATTCTTAGCCCATCACATTACTAATGTGCTAGTTGTTTTCAGGCTTTATATATAAAACGTTGGGAGATATAAGTTAATGTTAAAAAACCAGATATAAGTTCATATTTATCGCTATTTCTGAAACTCCCATAACATATCTTAGTAACTACCCACCGTCACCTATCTTGAAAAACTTTTCAAATATATATCCAAAGTATTTTTCCGTTATTATTATTAATTTTTCAGAATGCTACACTGAGTAGTTTTAGTTGCAATAAAATATTGGGTTGTTTTTAATGTGATATTGCAATATGTTTTTTTGTCAGTTACTTATCATTTACTGATTAAATGGAAAAAAATACTCACTACTCTATAGCAGACGATTCACAGAGAGAAGTAAAGAACCTCATGAAATAAAAATCATTTGGTTTTCCAAAATTTTAGTCTTCGTGTAGACAAATCTAATGAATTCTTTGCATATATGATTTGTCTAAAGCGGTGCTTCACATGAAAACACTGAAGTTGTTGGGAGAAGTGCGTATCACAGGGGAATCTTGAATTGGATAAAATCTTTTTTGGTCCAAATAAATCTTATACCTAAGATTGATTTTACAGTCATGAGGGTGGGTATGTAACATTTAATGCCAGATTACACAATGCAAATTTTTATAGATGAAGGAAGACTGATTTCTTCTTTATAAGACGATAAAAATCTGTACGTAAGAATTTACATTGTAATCAGTTCAAGATAACAGAAAATGTGTTACCTCAAGTTTTTGCTTAAGAATGAAAATAAATTCAAAGTTATGCATAAATTTGTTTATAGATTTTAAGCGACCTCTCGTGTAAGTAATAAATATTCTAGTGGAACCTTCTATTCCTTCTTAAGTTAGGAAAGTTTCTCAATTTAAATTGAGACTTCCAAGTCTATTATCCATAGCGATAACCATTTACAAGATAAAACATTACAGCTTGTTCGCATCTTCTGTTCACCGTACATCAAACATGGGACATACTGCAAATTAAATTTTAGTGGCAATTACCGAAGATTTTAAGAAGTAAGAAAGGTAAACAAACAATTTGGTAAACGTTGTAGCGGTCATTACCAGAAAATGCAAGAGATTGCTCTAAGTAGCACAGCAAATGACTGTCGCAATAATTTGCTGGAGATTTAGCAAACATTTTGCAAATTGGACTTCTCTGTTGGAAGTACTGACGTAAATATCTATCACTAATCAGAAAAAAGAAGAAGAAATCCTGTGCTGTCAGCAACTGCCACTGAGATAGATACTCTTAAACACGTGGCAACTGTAATTGGACTGAAAGGGTGAGTTATTGCTGTGCGGTTATGAGAGAAGGGTCAAAGATAAACAAATGAATTAATGCGAAGGTGTAACGAGGCTTCTTAACAACAAAATTCCAGGAGGTAGGAAAGGAAAGCAGCTCATTGTGATGCAAGTAAGCACCACTTTCATCGAGGGAAAAATTTCTCCGAAGAGGAGGACAAGAAAGGGAAGTATTTTTTCCTTCAAAAAAGAAAAAAAACCAATTGATTGATCAAATATTTCAGAGTTAAATGAGAATTTTTTGGTTGTCGAATTTGCACAAATATTCTCTTAGAGATTAAATGCGCAAAAAAATTGAAAATAAAATATTGGGCGAGATAACAAATGAAAAATTAAAATGTCTTTAATAAATAAAAAAAACGAAACACAAAGAATGAAATTGCTCTTTTAAGAGGCGTCATTTCTTTAAAGGAACAAGAGTTTTATTTTCTTGAAGTGTTCTTAGTCGCCAGAAGTGGAAGAAAGAATTTGCTAATTAACGAACGAGATTTATTTGAACGATTAGAAAACTGCTGTTGACTTATTGTGAATGTTACAACATTTGTTATAAACTTGTTATAATAAGATTTGAGGTTCTTTGTTCAAGGAGCAAATTTGTTGTGCGTATGTAAACTGAACTTCTTTTAGAGGAAGAAACAATTAAATGAAGTCAATTTTTAAGCATATTCTGTTATTAGAAGCATTAAAGGCTTTGTTAATTATCCAATTATTTCATTTAGTTTACATGAAGTTTTTCTTATATATTCTAAAACAAACAACGTACTAATTGAATAATATCTTATTTCGCTTAACGTAATTACATAAAAACACAAATGACGTTAAAATACCGACTTTTTGTTTCCATCGAGTTACCACGGAAGTGTTTAGACAAGAAATAATGTTCCTTTAAAACTTTTCTACTGGGATAAAAAAAACATTTGACTGATGAGCAGGCTGCGTTTAGTCACTTATTGAGATTGCCTTTGAGGTTTAATGTTTAGAGATGTCGTTAGCCCTTTATTAATGGAGTTTGTAAGACAGGAGGTGGTATTTTTGTTTTGCATTCCTTTTTTTTAAATGTGCAGCTGTTTTTAAGTTAAGAATATTATGCCATTCAGTTACAATGATTCAAACTTAGATTTTTGCTTAACTATTTCTCAAAGTTCATAATTTATTCCGGCATCTAATGCTTTTAGTTATGTAAAAGTTTATAAGTTACGCAAACGCTTTAAATAAGTATCTCCTAAACATTAGAAGTTGTTTAACCTTCAGATCTGTTGATGATAAACTCGTTTAGTTTTGCACCAATGAAGAAAGATTTTCTTCAGAAATGAGTGTTCAGGTGAATTCATAAGTGATTTTATCGAATGATGATGGAACTTCTGGTGCAAATATTTGCTACGGAGGTGTACTGTTTTCTTGAACTGTGTATAATACCATTTAGAATGATGTTATTTCATTGCTCATTCTGACAGTTGACCTTTGACAGACTCTTCATATGGAAAAGCACCAAAATCCTTGATAAAGTTAGTTCTATGTCATTTGTAACTTTGATAATAGGTGGAAAGGTTAAGGATACCATTCATGTGGATCCAAATAGCAAACCTAATGATGATCTCTGTGGTACTCTAATAAATAAATTTAACTAGAAGTATATTAACAACGTGAATTAACAATTTTCACGTACGGATCTAAATAGGCAATCATTAGATGATTATAGTGAATTTAACGTTATAGTTTTTTACGATCTGTCTTAACTTTAGCAGAAATGAAAATGAAGTAACTGTACTGTAGTTTGTACGATTAGATTGGTCTTACGTTTTATAAAGTGAAACAATAATTCATGTTACTTAAAGCTTTGAGTAGATACCTTAATTAACTGAGATTAAACAGATAACTTAGGCTTGAAATTAGAATATGATCTTTAGTTTTGATGCAGATTGTAGATATGAGAGAATATAGATAGAGCAATATAAGAACGTTTGTTGTTAGTTAAATATGTTGAAATTGTGTTGCACATTTTACTAGCAGTGGTTGTAAATCGCTGTTTAGCATGGTGATTTGACATGCAACTGAAATAATTCATTTGAAAGTATGCGGTTAGTAACATCGAGCCTGTCTGTGTAGATAATGCTATTATGTTTTACTTTGTTATGGACCAGTTTCTTCCTTTTCCAATGATATCACGAAGGACTTTTCCTCCCTTAGAACAGGAAGACTGACCAGAAAAAGGAACAATCACTTAACAGACATAATTATACTAATTTTTTGAAGGATGGAAGTGACCCTAGATCACTTTGACCTAGGTTTACTTCAGCCTTAAAATAAAAATAAAAGTAATTTCCTTCTCAAATTTTGCAATGTTCAATAACAGATTCATGACCAAACTTCTTCATTAACGGAGAAGCATATATTAAAATTAAACGTTGATCTATTCCTCTCTGAACAATTTCTTTCATGTTCATTTTCAGCTATTTATTATCCCAAATTCTGCTACGTTTTTATTATAATAAACATTTTTCAGAAAATAAACTTTATTATAATAAAAACGTAGCAGAATTTGGGATAATCTTAGCATCAGGGATCTCTATGCTGAAAAATGAAAATAAATCTGTCCATCAGCTCAAGTGTTTATATATAAATGGATTCTAATACATACGTTTATCCCTAGATTTTAAATATTAGCGATATTGTCGTTTTCCTTTCATGATGCGAGGCTGGAACTGGACCTACAATCCTGTTCCAGCCTGACATCTTCTCATTACGGGTTTTCTTTTAATTTATCGTTTAGTATTTTTTGTTTGGTGGTCAGGTCGGTGACATTCGTTTCGCATACTGAATCCGTTTCAATAATTATCTATTGTTTGTAAGGCGGGTTGTGTTTGTGGTTGTTTTTCTGAAATGGTTTTTATACCCAACGAATAATTTTATGTATACAAAATATTCGTTGACGATAACTTCTTTAGTATTACGATTTCAGATTAACAGTAGAACATAACAGATCTTAAAGCTAATCAGTAGGGTAAGAGTTGTGCGAAATCACAAATTATGTTGCACTAACATTTGTTGCGGAGAGAAGATTTGACTGTTGTGAATGGTTTGAATCGGAGTGATGAAATGGAAACCGGTATTGAAAAGATCGATTTTAAAGGAGAAGAACATGCCACAGCTTAACGACAAGAATCTAAAGAAACCAGACCTGTATTTCCAATCTCCATAAATTATGGAATTTCGTATATAAAACATTTCAGAAAGTGAAAATTTTAATTAAGAACTTCGAAGTTTTTACTTTCATCTACGTAAATTAGCTTACAGCTGACGTCACAACTGGAGATACGCAAATCAATAATTTATCATTCGTTTAAAGCAGCGACATTTTTACATCGAAACCGGAGATCTGGGGGTAAAAAGGTCATGTACCTTGAAAGGGTGTTTGGGAGACGTGAATCATATTTGCATTTCCTTTGCTTTCACGTACACGGAAAATCAATATTTTAACACTGTAATTGGAATTCTTATTTAATTTGCATCGCTGATTCAAAGGACTGTTCCGGTGCATACTTAAAAGCTTTTTTTTTCTAGTAAGTAATAGTGTGAAAATACAGCACATGCTCAACAGCATCAGTTACCTGAATTCGCTAAACGAGATACTTCAAGGAGGGGGTGGGGGCTGTTTAACTTTTTTGTGATATTAGCATCGCTGGCGTTGACCTTGCATTTTCTATACCATTATAAATGCTTAAATACTAGATGAAATATTGCCATGAGTTATATTTTTAATTCATGATTAAAATGTCTTCCTTTCAGTGGGCAGCATTCGTTATAAGTCTTTTGGCACAATTTGATATCCGCAAGTGAATTCTTCACCATTTAGTATGGGAAAATTTTAATGGTATCTTTTGGAATAAGTGATTTCATAGCACCCACTCCGTCTCCCTAAAATGTGCTTATACTGTATTGAAATATTCTCAATGTGCATATATTTATATATTTCCGAATAGCATACACAGAAGTTCACAAGACATTCCTGATTGTACTTCAGTAATTACTACAAGACTGCCACTTTTAGTCAGAAAACATTCTATTCAGTTTGTATTCACTTGTATCATGTCATTAGAATACCACTTTAAACGGCTCTAAAAAAAGATTTGTGAATCAAAAACGTTTTTCCCGTGCGTCATTGTTTTCTTCATTTTCAATTTTCTATTGTTTGCAAATCTATTGTTATGGAGGTGTCAAGTTACATAATGATAAAGCAAATATATTTTTCTAGTTTTTTTTATATGCTATCATTGCTTCATCTTATTGTAAAAAGAGGTTTATATTCATTTGGATCAGTTAGTTTCTTTATGTCTAAATGATTAACAAAGTAATCCCCCTCCCAAAAAAAAAAAAAAAAAAAATTAAAACATTGCCTGGAAGGGAGAGAGAAACATTCTCTCCTAAACAAAAAAAAAATGAAATCCAGATTCTTTACTCAGAATTCTTATTTCGAAGAGTCTTAAGCCTAACAAGACAGCACATGATGAGACTAAAAAATTATACGCCAAGAACAGAATACCAGAGGGAGAGCAGAGTATCTTCGATTCTTGTTTTTAAATCGCTCTGGAGCACAGCTTTGTTCTGTCTTTTGTAACGCAGTACAATTTTTTATTTGGGAAAATAGGAAAGTTTCCATATACTTTTTCGACTCGCAACGTTGTTTTGTGTTTCTCAGTATTGATGTATACTTTTGCTGTTACAAATCATTTACAACAATGCATGTTTGTACTTTGGTCAAACTATAATCATGTGGAATTTATTTAGTAAATCTTTCGGTTTTTTTTCCCTAAGGTACTGCAGCCACTACACAAGTAGTAGTCCAGAAAATGGTGCGGAAGAATTTTCTCTTATATAAAACCGGAATGAATGCAGGTTGTGGAAGAAAATTATCAGATATTTGCACCAAAGTAAACAAAATCAACCTTTAAAGCAGATTAATGGAAAATATTTCTGTACTTCGGTATTTGCACTCAATCCAACAACATAAGCATTTCGAAAATGCGAATTAACTTGCAATGGAGCTCAAAAAAAGAAAATTAAACAAAATAAGAATTTTTCTTATTTAATATTTTTCGATCTTCGTCCGTATAATCACTTTTATTCTGAATTTTCATTAATGCACTTATTAAATGTTATTAGACATTTAATAGTTAACAAACCCCATTCATTATTGTGAATTAATGCAAAATGCTGATGTTATCAAATCACCAAAATAATTCCGGCCAAACATTAATTTAAAGACAATTCTTTAAACCAGTAATCACTTCAGAAATTCTATTCAGATATATGCACATCCGGTGAATGAATAAAACACCCAAACCTACATCATTCTAGTGAAGATAGTTCGGGTAATAAACTAGTTTGTTGTTTAAATCTGATTAGCAATCAAATAATTCAAACTGATTACATTTGATAGAACGACTTGAATCAGCTTAAATGATAAATGGAATTCAGAGCATCTTGAATCCTTGAAATTCTTCAAGGGATATTCGAATAGACTGCATTTTTGTATTCTGCAGTGTTCGATCCTACCACAGTAGAACGAAAACTTTTTTTTTTGAACTGGTTAAAAAAAAAAAAAAAAACTCATTCCACCCCCCCCCCTTTTTTTTTTTTGGCTTGTCAGCGCGCTGAAATATGGCTGATTTTGTAATGTTTAACGACCATGTTATATATATCCTACTACATACAATAAGAACCCCCTGTGTTGCCATGGAAACATGATGCATAACAATATTTCTTTAACCAAATGATTTTCTACTCCTATATATAGAGAGAGAGACAACAGAAACAAAAATGCGTAGTCTCAACTTACCGGGCCGCAAACTATAGAAAAAGATCAAATCACATGAACACACAGTTTATATACCATCTTACCAAAAGTGTTCGGGCAAGCGCGATTAAAAAAAAAAAAAAAAAAAGTCATTAAGGAAGAATTTAATCACAAGGTCTGTATCTATAATAACTGCTTCAGTGCGTAGGTTGAACTTAAGTAATTCATGGAATTTAATTTGTGATTCTGGTCAGATACAAATAAAGTGGATTGTTTCTCTTGCTTATTTTTTCTCTGCTATTTTCTTTACGAATACCTTAATGCTCAAGTAATTAATAATAATAATTCTGGTGTTGAAGTAATTGAAACTGACGCACTCATCAAACACTGAGATTTCATCGGGATTATTCCAAAATTACTGATAACAATAGAATTCCTACAGCCTTTCCGACGTTTCTGTTAACTGTCAGTTTTATTGAGTTATGGCAGGCTTTCAGTATGAACTAATTCTTTCTCCCAAACAAATATTGAGTATCAGGAAACCAACTTTATTAACTTAGTGATTTTGAACGCGAGAACGTATGCATTATTCACAAGACTCATGCATGATAGTGTTTAGGAGTGAAAATAATTCAAATGTTAAAAATATGAGAATTAACTGTTTCTTAACCGTTATATGCAACTTATGGAATAACCTCTCCTCCAGTTTAATTTCTTAAGTTGATGTAAACCCCTGTTGATTAAACTAAACATGACCCAATAAACCAGTTTGCGCGTCAAATATCTTCCGAATTATATATAAAAGCTGCTGACCTGACGCCAATTGCAACATTCCATAATGGAAAGCATAATTACTTACGGATGTTTACACAAATTTGGAAAGAAGTCAACGGACACTATGGTGTGAGAAACAAACAGCCATGGCGCTCCCCTTAGACTACCTTTCGCTGCGATGACTGAAGCAACTTGTCGGCCGATAAATGGCGGTTTTTACATATCATCCTCCGAACATGACCCTACGGTCACGTTCAGTGAGTCGTCCGATGCGGGTAGCATGTGCAGTAGACTCTCTGTGCTTCCATCTCAGTATGGTATCACTAATTGTTGACCTGGGATCCCAATTTGACGAACAGATAAGCCTGCAACATTGCATCTTATCACAACGTCTATTTCAAACTCTGTCAGTTCTCCGTAAGCCATTTCACTCGTCCGTTTGATGGTTTAGCGTGACTGACATTTTTTTTAACTTCATTGTTAGGCTTGATATGCATTACTATGAGAATTTCGACAATAACAACATTAAGTTTTATTTCCTATGGTATACACGCAGTGGGCATGGATGTTTAGGATTGTATGTAGAAATACTAGTGGCGGTAGATGGCGTAGGTGTAGTTGCGGTCAGTTGTGGAGACAGAGCTGTGGAGCGGATGCCCTCCTTCGATGAGTCGTTGGACTCCCTGGAGGTTTCTTGTAACAATAATAATGAAATTGCGGACTTTCAAGAATGGTATAGTAAACAAAAATTTACAAAAGAAAATCCATTGTTATATAATACAGAGTGTTTCACAAGAGGGATAATTCCTTCCTAAATACTTGTGGACCTTGTCAGGCCTTTCTTTCTATGACATAAATAATTGAACAAATTTCCCTTTCGTGCTGAAAGTGTGGGAACGTGAATCATTAACCATTTCAACACCAAAGAAGATTTTTCTCAAAATGTTCATCTAAAACTAATTTCCGTTTAAAAGAAATGCAGTCGACCCGATACGAACTTAAAAATCGATTTACATATTGAGATCTTAATTTAAAATAGCCGTTTTCTCTTTCATCTGTTCGCTTACATCTTTTCTTGTCATTATGCACAATGTAGGATCAATAAGGTAAAACAGTTAGTCAAAATCGGATTCAAAACCGATAATGCTGATATGTTAAATTACGATTTGAAACTGCGAGGTTTTTTTACACATCTGTTACTTCAATTCCTGTCTAGCAATTAAATGACATCGCATATTGTTTAGAAGTTGATCGTGTTGTATTGGTATGGTTAAATTAAACTGCATTTTTTTTCGACGAAATATCTATCAAAACTTCCATATTAATAGTTTTCATGCATTGTTAATGTAGGAATGTGCTAATAAGTAAGAAAGCAATATAGACAAAAATTAACTTACGACGGTAAGTTTTATTAGTGAACTTAAGTCACGTGATGATAATCAAGTATGTTACTTCCCCGCGTTTTCCAAAGAACTACTACTCGTTGAACAAACCAACATTAACAATGAGTTAGCGCGATCCCAACTGGGATTATCCGCTAATTGTTGGCACACGCTTGTGCCAATGAAGAATTTATAAACGCTTCTGATTTTCAACTTTTCGCCCTTAGATTACTTAATTTTGTTTCTCTTAACCTCGTGCGGGCGACTCTGTCTTTATGGATTATTCAAATAAAACTAAGCAGTCATAAATTTTCTTTTCAGATGTACTGGTTCAACTTTAGACTGAAACAGTTAATTGCTGCACTAATGAAACCATTACACAAAGCATTTCCAACTTTCCCTTAAGGACAATGTTGGCATCTTCCCGATAAATAATGTAAGCAATAAATCCATCATCATCATGCACGTGCTCGTACAAACTCTTAAAGGAATGTTTTTTATTTGCTTGGTTTGTTGCTTTCACTATGGATGTTGAGAGGTTAGAAGAATTTGAGGGTTACTGAGTCGGAGACGTACTGCGCATGTCTCAAACTGTACTTGACATATCAGATATTTCATATTTTATTTTCAATATATCTATTTTGAAATATGAAAAAATTCCACTTTTTATCATTAAGACCGAATTGGAATGAAATAACTGTGTAGAAGTATTTTTTACGGTGAAGAAATCGGATTACGTACTTGCATACGTTTTTTCAGTAGTCTACAAAAATGAATTGCTATTTCTTAATTCGGTGAGCAGAAGCAAGAAAACCACGATTGGAATTTAATGAAAGAATGAAGATATTCTTCCATTTTGAGATGAGAATTGTGGAGGATCGTTAGTGTCAACGTCAATTCGCTTTCACCTCTCAGTAAAGCAGCACAGTCAGATGCTTATTAGTAGAATGTGAAAAAGCTGATGAGTTATTTAGGAAACCATTCCCATAATTTAATTTAATTCACTCCTTAGGTGCAGGGGATATTATTTTACCAATGCTCATGTACTCATTTTGTCAGCACCGTTGTAAAACTAACTTCTCCTATTTTCCACCCCCTCCCTTTGTAGACTCCGTGATAACAATCTGAGTCAATCCGTACTTCAGCGAACAGGCTGTCAATTCGAATCTCGGGCATTGGATGCCTCCGGATGTCTTTAGATGGGATGAAGTTTTTCGCCTAGTGCAAGACCGCTCCACTTATTGGTGGCTTGAAAAAAACCTCAATTTTTTTATCTCCACAGCATGGTTTCTGGATTATGTCAAAAGTAAATAAATATAAAAATACAAATAATAAAATAATAATTAAAAAAAAAACTTAGCCCGTCTACTGTACTAATGTGTTCTAGGTTTACAGCTTTTCGTTAGTCGGGCCACCCCCTCCCGATCAAAAAAAAAAAAAAAAAAGAAAAGAAACCTTACCACAGTCGAATGGCTTATTTTTTAGGCTGAACAAATTACCCAAACCAACCTCGAGTGCGCGATAACGTTTCATTAGATTTGCAGCATCTGATATATTTACATAAAGAGAAACATCGTCTAAAAGAGTTGAAATCGCTTTAATTATAAATTCACTTGATATAGCAACAGCAATGCCTCCGTGGTGTGCAGTTGCAAGGAAATGCAACATTTGTGTTCCCGCTAGAATCAATTCCTGTATTGGACACGAATAACCTTGAAAGGTAAATTAGCCAGTTTAATTGGAGATGGAAGGGCTTATCTTCCTCCTCCCAGAAGATTTTAACGATGAATGGAGAACGCATGTTATTAACACTCAGCCAGCATGCAAACTACTTAATGACTAGCTATAAATGAAATTAATTAGTAACACTAGTTTGTTTTAAAATGCTTCACGATGCAGCGTTGTATTCCTTGTTGTACAGTTCATTGATTTTGCTATTGAAAACTATCAAGAATAATTGCTCTGAGTGGTTAGCGTATTAGTGGCAGCCGAGTATTAATGTGTTTATTGTCAGTGGCATGAAAGGATACTAACTTTATGAATACTCAGTTTAGGTTATTTCAAAGTACAGTTTGATCAGCGGTTGTCACTAACGAAAAGCATCACGAGGGCTTAAAAATTGCAGGGTTTGTTCCTCAGAAATTACTTTCCAGGAGTGTCATATTCTACTCAATTTGTCCGCGTCTTTTATTAAAACGTCAATTAGGATCAGTTGTTAAGATTCATTGGAAGCCTGTCAGAGAAATCTTTATAACAGAAGCTGTCTTCTAACTCGAAATAAATTAAGAAAAAGTCTTTAATTTGCACTCGACTGTCACAAATATTCAATTTCCGCAACGGCTTTCGCCTTCTAATTCGCTAAGTGATGATTTTAAAGAAAAGAGTTCTAAATTTAATTTAAGGCGTTGAAGATAACAGGACGGTCTGAAAGGAACCCGAAACAAGTAAATTGATTTCTCGGGAGAATTACGATAAATATTGATTCAAGGAGGCTGCCTAATAAAGGAAGTTTATTAGCGGATTCGTGTTTACTTTCTCTCTCAGTAATCTTACCACGGTTAATTAGCACAATCGCTTGTTTTGTATTAACCTTAATTCAGATACTCTTACCTCACAAAAAGAAAAAGTTTTTTTTTTTAATCTTGGGTGATAATTTGATTCACTTCGACATAGAAATGCATAGTGAAGCTGCCTAATCCAGCAAATGTCTTCAGAGAATATGATGGTATCCATCAAACTGTATTCGAATACTGTTAAATGAATCGTGCACTGAATATATTTCTATATCATAAAAATGTAATGATTCTTTTGCTGCGCGTGATTTCAAAACTCAGAGCTCTCTGTTATTTTGAACAGTTTTGCATTGTTAGTATTCTTTGTAGCAACACTGGTAATTCATTGATTCAGCCAACAATGAAAAAAGAAAACAAAACGTCCAACAAACGTACCATGTATGAGTTAGTCGATGAACTATCACACTACCATGCTTACATTAATAGATGTTAAGTATGGATTTAAGAGACATAAGCAATAACCGAGGGTGAAATAAAATTAAAATTTTTAAGTATGTCAACTTTAGAATTAACCGAACTTGTAGCGAGCACTTGAAACTCTATTGCTGTGCTTTTGTTTTATTTTCTTTATTAGAAGAACGCCTCCGGAATTTTGTTTGGAAGGTTTCTCTCGAGAATTTCAAATTTCCCTCTGAAGAACACATTCCAAGGTTTTGTACTTATTAAAGTAATAAAACATACGCTTCATTTCAAAAAGTCTTGAAGAATAAAAACGTTTTTTTTTCTTAGTTGCTCCAGAACCTGAAATTCCTTTGAGTAGGTCGTTGAATTCACCACAATTTCCCTTTCATGACTTTAATATTAAAGAAACATTTCGTAGTCCTTAAGTCCGTCTGGAGACCATTTGGGAAATGAATCTCTTGGAGGGTAATATATGGCAATGCTGTAGCCAATGAAGTTCTGAGGCTTGGCTATTGCTGTTACCCTCCTGCCATGATCAGAGCTTTAATAGCCGAAGAACACCTTATCCCCACACTGTCCTCCACAGATAACGGGGAAGATAAAAAGCATTCTTGCTTCTCCCCTTCAAGCTAGTCCTTATAAGGACTATAAGGGCTTAAGTCCGGCTTAATTTTGTTGTTATATTCTTCCCACCAAACATTAGGAGAGAAAAACCCTAATAGAATCCTAGGATAAATGTAATTTATTATTACCATGCAAAAATAAATTTTAATTTTGTCAAAAAAACAATTCTCCATATTTTGGGAGGAAAATATTTCAACTGGAGGTTTAGAGAAAATTAGCTCTTATTGTTGTGCATTAGCGATGGCGCAATTTAACTTCCATTTCAAGTCATAAAAAGTTAATTTAATTTCGGTAATTTCTGGTCTACGTTTTGGGTGGACTCTGCCAAGGTTACAAAATGCGCATCCACTTAGGATAGATACTTCTGGGGATCGAAATAAATTTTGCTCGTTTGTAATCAATTCTCAAGAATATGGACGGAGGGGCAATTATGCGTTTGCAGAAGAAAATTTCCTTAGAAAATTACTCATTTTTCTTTTTATTTCTTACATGAAAAAAAAATTCCTTACTTGCATCCATAACAGAATATCTTCTACTTGTTATTTATATAATTTTATATTTATATATAAAATACAGAACACGAAATTCTATTAACAATATTGTTGGCTAATTACAACAAATACGATTAGCGTTTCGAAAGTTATGTCTGCACTCAACCCAAACAAGAGAAGACGATGAAAGAGGAAAATAAGATTATTTCATAGTTTCTACTAAAGTTTTCAAATCCGCTGTAGAAAAATTCATTCGATTGTTTTTGAAAAACTTTTGTCACCACCCTTTTTAAATATTCATTATTTCAAAATGGATCCCCTTGAGATGTGCTTTCCATTTAGGAAATAACTAGAACTCTGATGGAACCAAGTTTGGGATGTAAGGGGGGACAACTTCAAATCTCATTTACATCCCGGAATTGGTCCCATCGCAATTCTAATTACGTGTTTGATTGTTGTTCTGTTAAGTATACCTCCCGATTTCTGATTCATACTCTCAATAAATCATCGTGTACCAGAACTACCAACAGCCAATCGACTGTTGCCTTCCCCAGTATGAGATAAATACCATTGCTGGAAGTATACTGATGGATGTTCGTTCACTTTACAGGAGTAGAGCATTGCTGCAAAAGCTACTATTTCAACCACATTTTTAAATATTTGCATTTGAGTTTCTAATACAGAAAAATCTTCATAGTTAAATTTTATATGATACTTTTAATAAATGGACCGGCCGATATTCCTCAAATTGTTGTCCATCTCTTTAAATGATATTTGTACATTTTGACAATACAGTCCATACTGGTATAAAATTAACCACTTATGCTGCTAATTATAGATTTGAAATAATTCTGGATTATTAGAAACCATTGTCTAATGCTATTTCAATCTTTTAGGCACTTATTCATTTTCTAAATCATTTTCTTCTTATCTAATTCATTTTCTAAAGGAATATATACAAGTGACATTCTGTTTTATAAAACAAGGGTAAACGTTAATCTATTGTACAAACCAGTTCTACAAATGTTGCTAACACTGATAATCCTATACTTGAGTATATTTTAAAGAGTGGTAGTTCATAGTGGAATAAAATTAACCAGTTTTACCCTGTAGAGTTCTCTTGTTAGAGTTGTTGGCGAATTAATGCAGCTGGCACGTAACTCCTCTAATGGCAAGTAATCTATCTGTAGACATGCGTTCATGAGACTGGTTTCGGGGACAAATCAAAACCGGTTTTCAGAAGGGGAAAACTCCGCTTCCTATGAAACTGGTTAACTCACCATCTGACTGAAAAGTCCTTCATAATAAGTTTCTCACGCCATAGACGGGTTCGAACCCAAGCCTTTCCAACCAAAGACCTCGTCCATAGCTGCGAAGCTTTGCATACGCATCCTACAAACTTTATTTGTTTTAAATGAATTTTTACTTTGGGAAAATAAAGAAATATGAAAAACTCAGTCAAAACAAAATAAAAAGCAAGCGCACTCACTGAATCTATTAGGAACTGTCGTTATGAAATAAGTAGATAAAACAGTATTTAACTTTCCAGTAGAGTAAGGGTTGACTAATAGGTTTTTTCCGATCCCTTTGCACAAGAAATATTTTTCGAAGTGCTTCGTTATCCCTTCCTCACCTGTATAGTTACAGATGAAGAAGATAAATTGTTGGCAGCATTTCGGCTGTGGGATATATATATATATATATATATATATATATATATATATATATATATATATATATATTTTTTTTTTTTTTTTTTTTTTCACAGTACTAATGCACCCATGAAATATCTAGCACGACAATAAATGGGATGCATCTGAAGACCAGTTATTTTTTTTAATAACTAACGTTGGCGCACATACGGCAGGCGACACAAAATTAATGGGATATGTCATTTTTTTTTCTTTGCAATAGAAGCTATTAATATTGTTTAACATTGTATTGAACATGGCAGTATATTTACGTAACAATATCCTTACGATCATCACTATATAATCTGTTTTATTGCAGAGGGAGAACAAGATAGTTTATTCTAATAATACAGCTGCTATCAATGATCTATATTTGTGCATTGTGTCTAAACATTGTCAGAAACAGGGAGTGACAAGATTTTAATTTGTTACTATTGTCTTAAGCCGAATACAAATGAACGTAGCTATACATGTATATTTTTCACTAATATTCAAGGAAGAAATAAATTAGGAAAACACGTCGAGAACAAATATTTGGATTCAAACATAATTTAAAAAAGAGAGAGAGAGAGAATGTTATATTCTGTGAAGAGGATGCTGGAGATCTAGAACGACATCACAAAGAAGTTAACATGCAGCAATCTGAATATATTTAAAAATTCAACATAATTAAAGCAACCAAAATTGCTGAATGCAAACAAATTATTATTGATTTGTGAGGATTTCAAAATGTAGTAGAGAATAGAAAGGGTATCTTGAAAAATTTAAAGACAGCCGAATATAAATAGTTTTCTTTAAAGAACGACACGAAAAGGAAGGAGCCAGATATGAGGGATAGAGGTCAAATAGTCCAAAAAAAGTTACAATTTAAAATTGACTTTTACGTAAATAATTTCAAATATTTGAAATAAAAAATAACGTTTTTGGTTAACAAATGCGGTTGTTTAAATCAATTTAATTAAGCCAAATTCGTTATTTCCATATGTATGTGTTCTTCTATAGGTGGAAGAACCAGTACTCCCTTGTTTGGATAGACCTACGTTGGAATACCGTTTCGCACGCGAGGAAGATTTATCACTGGTTTTCAAATGAAGGCGGGGTAACTAGTTTCGTAGGGATGGAGGCAGTTTCCAAACTGTCCTCAGGACACAAAACAATTACCATAATATTCTTGTTGAATTTTGCTAGAATTAGTTCCCCGACGTGATACTCAACAATTGCAGGCATCCAATTGTTTGGGAGTCATTGTATTCAGGGAAAAGATGCATCTATCACGTAGCAGATTGCCACTGACATCTCAGCAATTATCTAGAAGATATTGTTAATAAACCTATTTTCTATTTAGTTGAACTAAATTTTCTTTTATACAGTTGTGCATTGTGTGCGATATTTATAATGTGCCGACGTTCCCGCTGTTAATGTGCCTTTTTCCAAAATACGCCCGTCGCATTTTGTTAATCCCAAAGCGACTGAGAGAGAGATACGCACTAATGCTGCGCTTGTAAATAAAGTTAAAGTTTGAAAGATAAAAGTTCTGTTCAAAAAATTAAGGCAGGAGTCTCTTTACGCTTAGAATAATGATGACAACAGTTGCAATCAGATCCAATCGTGTCATCGCTTGGGTTTAGCTTTAAACAATAAAGCAGTCTTGTTTCATTTTTAATCGCAGAATGAAAACTCAAGCATTATCACTGGAACTAGATGAGGTTTATTCTTATGTAGGTTGCAAATGCTTATCTTGCTGCACCATCTCTTTCTTTCTGATTGCAGGAGAACTTCTCCGCTTCGATTGCATTCTAGCTCGTACGAGAATTCACAGCATGTTTAACTTTAATTTTTTAATAATAAATTTTCTGTTAATTAAACCAGACAGACGCTTAAAACTATTTTTAGCCTGAAGACTGTTTTTTATCTACACGATTAAGTGGAAAGGATAAAGATCGCCTTTCCCGATATGGAAAACTTTAGCGATCCCATCATTACTGCTTAAATGGAATTTGCCGCCGTGTTTCCAATGGTACTTGACGCCACGAGGTAATGGTTTTTAATTACGTTAATATTCTCTTCGAGATTACTGATAACCTGCTGCAATTTTAAATGTTCCGTAAATTAAGGAAAAGAGAGAAACGTGTATAAAGAAGGCAAATTCAGAGCCAGCAACAGCATTCAATTTGCAGAAATAGAAAATTATTTCAGTCTTTAAATGGTTGTGGTTATATTTTAGAACTCTATTAAGGGGGAAGAACACAGAACGAGGCTAAACTTGTTGTTATGAGTGCTGCACGAAGCAGAAGATACCAGCAAAGTGGCACTACATTTATTGGTACTTTTGGGAGAGGGAAGGAGTTAAAATGAAAAAAAAATTTTTTTTCACGGTTTTTACAGGATTTTCGCGTAACGACTTATTTCAACATTATGCCTATTCTCGCTGTAAGTTTATACGAAATTGTTACTTTAATAGTTTTCATTATATTCCCTGTTCCATCGAGTTTAAAGTATGATGGGAAGAGCCACGGAGAAAAAAACTAATCGATGAAAATATGCCGTGGACGAACTTTAATGTGTTTGTCCATCACTCAGAAATATACTCTTAAAATATAAAATGCTGCACAGATTTAATTTAAGAGACGATTTGTGGGATTCTTAATCAAGCTACTGATAAAACGGAGGCAGAAGGGTTTTTCATCCGTAAAATAAACAACCTACCTGGAAGAATACTCACAATAAATAGACAACATGCTCTCCTCATAGACGCACCCGCTTCAGCCGAAATTTAAAGTCATCACAGCCAACCATTCTTTAATCGTTTATCGAATTCCTGATATGCGCCCTCAAATATTGCACGGATGCTGTGATAGCACTACGTGGAAAGTTTCCATTCCGAACTTTCTATTGATAAGTATCGTCCAAATTAGTCTTATCTGTGAGGATTATATTGTCCGGTCTTATATTCCAGTCTTCTGGTCATTATGCCCTCATCTTGGTCTTCTTCCGAGTCCTTTTTTACCTGCCATCTTGGAATCACGCACTTCTTTCGTTAACCTTTCTTCTTCCACTCTGTTTAAGTGACCATATTTCCTGAGATTATCTCTTATATTTTTAATATAATAGTTTGCTATTGTTTATATGGAAAATCATCTAAATAATTGGAGTATTTTAATTTACGATTTTTGCAAATTAGCACTTAACTATTTTATTTAAATATAAAGAGCCAATAGGCTTCATTTCGGCGATGTAGCATTATTTTAAATTAAGGGGATATTAAATCCCACATTGGTTCAAAACCGAATAAGAAACTCAAAGATCGGAATCAAAGAGTTTCATGCCGAATATAGTAAACTATAAAAGAATCGGCGACTACTAGCGTAAGCTGGAGCTCATTGTACAAGCTAGGACAACTACCACCTCTACTACTAGTTGCCCTAGCATGTACTACGAAATATGTACTACGTGCTTTAGCTTACGCTAGTAGTCGCTGATTCTTTTATAGTTATTATATTCGGCATGAAACTCTTTGATTCCGATCTTTGAGTTTCTTATTCGGTTTTAAAACAATGTTGGATTTACAATAATTAAATCCCCTTAATTTAAAATAATTGGTACTTAACATTTTCGAATTTTTAACTTTGCATGGGGCTTTATTACACGTAATTCTTTTTCATTATTCTCTGGGATTAGTTTTATATTGTACCCTACAAGTTCATGTTTTAACAACCTTCAATAACCGTCAACAACATCACAAAGTTTACGCCGCTACGTTTTGATGCTTATTTTAAATTCTTCTCTTTCAGTTATAAATTCATGTCTTAACCAATTTCATCTTTTATATTGGCTTGAGGGAAGGTAGTTTTGGATTTGCCACTTGGTACATTAAGCGCTAATCTATTTGAGTTTAATGTTTCCCAGTTTTCAATTAGTTCAAAACAAACAAAGATTTTATTAATCGTTTTCTTTTTTTTTTAATGATCAACTTTTTAATAAAATTCTAGTCTAAGTATTATAATGTTAATTGCAATACGGTGGTAACAATGATTGAGACAGAGAAAATATTGACCTCTCAATTTTTTTCAACACTATGTAATATTAGGTCCTTACAGAGAAACTAGCATACCAAAGAAGCATGTGTTAGTTTTCCTACGCTTGCACTACTTTTACTCGATCGCCTATTGTTTTTGACATTCTGCCAATTGGTGAAAGCTTAAATTTTCTAATATGCAGACATGCATAGGAGAGATTGAAATATGAACAATTAGATATTCGCTGTACTAATGTGTCGGGTAGCAACCTGACACATTATCAACTTTCTAACAGTCACTTATAGCTCAACGGATTGAATTGTTTTCAACTCGTTCCATCTTGTACATCACAGTTGCATCAAAATATTGGCATTTGCTAAACATGTACATAGTCAAGTACCGGATAATTTTAAGATAAAAACCAGATATCTAAATATTTTCATGGCAAAAAAGCAAATTATCATCTTTTATACTGTAATATTTATTATATAATAGGAATCGTTTACTTAAGCATTTGCTATAATATTTCCATCAGCGGATAGTGCAAACCCATTTATTTTGTTTGATAGCAGCTCATGATAAAATTAAATTATTTCTTTCTTCACAAATGGTCGAAATTTTGATTTCTTTACTCAACTGTAAATTTAAATTATTCCTGTTCATTACTGGCGTTTTTTTTTTCAAATATGTTTGATTTTAAAGCGAAAATTCTTAAATGAACGAACCTCTCGATAGCTCATATTGTACAGACGCAATTCTCACAGGGAAGAATTATCGAGATAAATTCAGAGTGCAGGGACAAAAATCTTTTTTGAGAACCCTGTAGTGATCACAGAGATTACAGATGGAGCCAATCATTCAAAAATGGAATTCCTGAACTTTTCAATACATGTGAAGCATAAGAGTGTTACCGTTTCAAAGAAACGGTAAAACACTTAACATAAATATCATATATATTTTAACATAAATATAAACTTCGGTTTTCCGATTTCCTTCAAACAAAAATAATAATAAATAAAACTTCATATTCAAAAAATAATAAAATTTATTTTGCAGCGTATTTTATCCCAGTTGAATTAGAAACAGGGAATACGTTGCACAGCTTAGTTGTTAGTTTATTTATAATTTACAATATTTTAATCTATGGTAACGAATACAAGACGGATAATAATACTAATAATTCTTAAGCCGGGAAACTCGGGTCCTCTCCTCTCCCAGGATAAAAACAAAACACAGCTCAGTGCTAGTTACTTTGATCTATGGATTATTTTATTCCATCTTCCCTCCAATATTGACTAGTAATAAATACATCCATCTTATGTGGTCAGTTCTAAAACTATTCCGATTGGACGACATGTATTTCCATGTTAACTGCGCACCATTATCACAGTAGTACAGAACACATCTACTATGCAGGTTTAATACCGATGCTGTATAGCCTATGTATGCAGTTCTCAGCCAATTTTTGTTTTGTGAATATATACTCGTATTGACGATGTTGGAAAGCATGATGCAATGCATTTATATTAAACATTGTTTTTAAAATGAGAAGAAGGGCTAATGCCACAGGTTTTACTATTTCATTAGCCCTTTTTTAATGTTTTATTTACAATATAAACAGTATATGCAAAGATGCCACTTTCGGATGCTTACAAATCGTTCAGTGGTTTCAACAAAGATTTAAACTGTTAATTTAAATAGGAGAAAATTAAAGATGACCGCAAATCGAATACCCTCGATGACCATGAACCTACAGAGAGGGGGAAACTGGAAAAAAAAAGTTCAGCAGTCTATGTTGAAATAACCAACGATCATTAGAAGAATCAGATCATACGAGAGAAGAGAGTAGAATTTCCATAAGTACGTGACGCTTCCTTTTAAAATAGTTCATTTAAAGAAAGTATTAAAAACGTTCGTGCTCCATCTGATAATAGAGAGACATATTTTTACAAAACATCGAGCAATTCCATTCATAGAATCCTTCCATTCGGCTTCTGATGGAGTCCAATCTTTCCCTGTGACTCAGTTCGTATTTGTTTTCAAACTTCCAAAGGGGATTAAAAGGAATGCCTGTTGAAGTATCAAATGAAATACTATGAAGATTCTTGGGTTATCTGAAAAATGGATTTCAAAAGTATCCTTTCATTATTTCATGAATATTACACTGAACCTCCCCTCCCTGCAAAGTTAATTATCAGAATTGTTTTTAATTCTGAAAGATTTCGAATCTTTATCTATTACTTTCTTAATTTTCTAACATTTTGAAGATATAATAGGACAAAACCAACAGTAAGAAAATACTGCATAAAAAATCAGTATGAAAAGATAATACTGAACACATTAATAGTGTTCCGAGTAATAACCCTTGTCACAACGTGGCCTGTACTGAGAAAAAGGTTACTTCCTGACGGCGTGAACAGATCTGATTAGGATACCTGCCTTACGTCACTGAAGTGACGTGAGACAGATATCCTAATTCAATATTGTCACTAGTGGCGCAGTCAGTATGTCAAGCAAACAAGCGAAGATAAGCTACACTTATGAGCAGACACCGCACATCCCTCCCTGTCAAAGCCACCTATTCAATATGAGAAAAAAAGTGAGCTAATAAATGAAAGGTAATTCATTTTGCTAAGTCATCTGACGGTTCATATTTTCGCCAACCGTGGATCGACAGGGATATCTAAAAGAGCTTGCCAAAGACAGAGGCACCACCAGGATATAACGACTTGCTAGGTTAGTGAAGACAATGAATTGCAGCTGAAGTTTAACAGCTTGTCTGGCGGACAGCAGACGAGCTGCCTGTGGGACCATGTATGTCACGTTCCAGCATTATACGCTGCACTGGGCTGTCTGCTGTCGTTGTAGTTCGTGTTCCATTACTTACAGCGTCAATCTTCTAGCTGACACGCATGTCTAGAGACTTATTCTGTAGGGTATTATCTGGTCTACTTCTGTTTGGTCGAGATGCTGATGTGGCACTGTCAGCCTTCTAGCAAACCGCCCTCTGGTTGGGTTCTTTTCTCCTTTTTTGCAGATCATGAAATGACAAGTAACGAAAATAATCCGGAGTAAGTCAACATTTCGATTTAAGCATCAAGGAAAAGGTACGGAAAAGCTGTCAGCAAGAAGTAATCCAATGTAATGAGGATAAGGCGACCCGAACTGTAAATAGAACGTTTGTCACTTATTGACCTTAAGAAGACCAATGTGGAAAAATCATTTTTTATATAAATTTCTTTTCATCTAATTACCACTTTGTATTTCTGTTTGAGTGTTCTATCCTAGTGTTATAACTATTAATTCTGCCATCTCCAAACATTTGAGGCTTTTGAGTGCCATCGACAGTTAATTATAAAGGAGAAAAGAAAACCTAATTTAGACGTACCAAATATCATTATTTTCGTTGAAATTTATATTGAACCATCTCCCTTAAACTTTGTTTAATTATGAATGTAAATTATTTGTTTTTAGTGAGAATATATTGCACAGAAACAAGGTCCAAAACTTTTTCTGAAATGCGATATCATGGACCTTTTAAAAGTAATGTAAACATTGACAAAAGAATTGTTTATCAACAAATGCACGGTGAAGGTAATTTATTTTCAGAAGAAATTCTAATTATAATAAAACTTCTGTAGCTAAAATTTTCGCCTGGCAATAGCCATTCCTATATTTTATATACCCTAAGCATATACAACAGAGGCAGCAAATCCTATAATACGACAGTGCTGTACATGGGCGGTTAAGAAGAAAGGAGGAACGTGTTGAATAAATGATAATTGTAACCCCCTGGAAAAGGGGAATAAGGAGAGTTCGAAATAGCAGGTAGATGGGATGAAAGGAGAAGTGGATTCGGTAGGTATGAAGCTGTATAGCTAAAAGGATGTTGACCAGCAGGTGTTCGTGGGTTTACAGGTTTAAGGCAAATTGGTGGAATCGGATAATTACTTACGTGGGCGCCCATGAAAATATCTGCAGAGTATATAAGATAGAAACAGAACGTCTATAAGAGAGTTACCGAAGAAATCTGTGAGGGAGGAATGATTAAGTTATGTATTAATTCTTCAATCAATAGTTGTAGGAAGATGGAGTTTGTAAAGAAACCAAATAAATAGACTTTTATAAATCATAAATTCAAGTTATTTAATAGTACATTTGTATTAATTAAATAGGAAAACAGGACAAAATCTGCTGGCGTGATTGGTTGAGTTGTTAGCTTATTTTCTTTCCAACCAACAGGCTGCGGATTTAAATTCCGCAGTAGACATGCATGCTGTGATTGTCTTTACGCTAGAAATTAATTTGTGTGTGGCCATTGCCCAGCTTATGGAAGGCCTAAAATGGTTTTTGAAAAAGTGACATATTTGCCTCCTAGGGCAGAATTATGTAAAAAATAAATAAAAGAATATGAATAATCAAAATAGTTTATTAGTCTATCCACAGTGCTAATGAACTAAGGGGTTAAATCCTTTTGTGGGTGGGAGTCACATAAACCAAAGAGCACGATTCTTATGCTCGTTTATTAGATCTGCTGATGTTCAAGGGGGAAATGAAATAAATACAGGCAGGGGTAAGAAAATAATGTCTCCTGTCTTTTCAGATGGATTAATCCTCCATCTTTCGTGAGCATCGTCAGTTTTCAACAGTCTCCATCGTTCTCTATATTAACTTTTGCTATCATTGAGCGAGACACTTTATGCCGCCCTTAAAAATGTTACTCAAACCTCGGATACCTTCACGAAGATGGAAGGATTACCTTGACAAAGTGTGGAATCTTCAAAGGTCATGTTGTTTGCTGCTCGTCTGTGGTCTCTGCTTGAAGAATGAATCGGTTTCGTTCCTTGTTGCTAATGCATTTGTTCCAGAACTCCCTGAACCCTATCATTACCCAACGCTTCAGCAAATCCACATTCCAATCAAGTGTTTAACGCTTAAGGGAAGAGGAAGGGTTACCCTGACAAAGTGTAGGATGTTCTTCAGAAAGTCTCGTTGTAATGGAATCCAGCAGAAAATCCGAACACCCCATCTTCATTTTCATTGTAAAGCGATTTAAAAGAAAAATTTGGCTAACAAAACTAAGCATGTAAAGTAAAGAAAATTGAAGTCGTACACCCACAAAAATCAAGAAAATGTTTTCTAAGTGGCGTAGTTCGCTTCAAAATTAGAGAATTCTTCCTTATCACACTTTAGGCAGAATTTTAAAGGACTATTGCGGAAGCTTTTCACTGACTTCGAACGATATTGCCCTTCTCTTCTGTATCGAGTTTTCATCCGTCTAAGCTCGGTGCTATTCTACTTTAAAGTCATCTCAGGAAGTGTCAGCCGCGGATAAATGTCAGGTAGCTATTTCGAGGACATAATAATGCCGCTTACATTTTCGCTTCTCTTTCCAAATCTGTTGCCGAAACTTTCTCTAATTTCGAAGTGGATAACGAGTTCTTCACTCCTCAGCGGGATTGTTCTGTTCGCTTCGTAAAAAAACGGTTGACTGTGACTTTATAAATGGAAAATATTTGCATCATGACAGAACGAAACCTTATGATTCATTATTAAAAACTGTGAATCTTGCGAAAAAAGTCAGCGTTTGTTGATGCAAAATCTGATAGGGGGAAGACAGTAGCAACAAATGATGCATTAGGAGACATGGAACCCTGGCCTGGTTAGTAATTTTTAATCCATCATTGATTCAGTTTGCTTAATAAGCAAATTAATGTTGGTTCTGCACTTCAAAAGAAATTCAGATATAGGAGTACCAAATGTACATATTCAGCATAAATTACTGAGATACTGCGCCGTTCCCGAAGAGTTAATGCAATCGCTTTATTTTCTTGATTTTAAAAATTCCACTACTCTGAACGAACATTTCAGTTCTCCTCCAGAGGTTGCGAAGAAACACAAACCACTAGGACAGCCACTGTCTGTGCTGTAGTGTAGTCACTTTAAAAACTAACACAGCTGTCTTCTACAAAAGGGGGGGTCTGGAAAGCTCTGATAAACAATGATATCAAAGCAACTGATAATATAACAATATCAGCTGCTTTAATATATTTTTTGTAACAGGTGTTTATCAGAACTTTCCAGACTTCCCCCTCTCGTAAAATAATATTTGTAATTTCAGGACAACTGCTTGAAATATACCCTGACATAATTGGTGTGAATATAAAAGAATTTGAAGTCTCTAAAAATATATACCAACTCGATTTACATTCATTTACATTGGAAAAACAAACTGCTAGTGGAAATCGCGTTAAAGCTTCTCCTCTAACCTTTGGTTTCTTGCACGCCAACTTCTGTATTTAGTATCACAATAATTTCCCTCCCCTCCAAACGTTTTACTCCACTGGCTAGCTACTTTTTCTTTTTTGGTACAAATATCATAGTTTTTGGAGTTTATTCAATGTAAATTGTTATACATTGAAAATTACACTCCAGGAAAGAAAAAATGTTTCTTGCTTTCAAAGCTGATCGAAACCCTTTTGCCAAATTCGGTACTGTGAAATCCAAGTTAGACTGAACTTCCGTTTTCTATAATATTAATCATAAATGTGCATATTGAAGACCAAGCATGTGAAATCCATCCATTTCTCATCGGTATAAGAATAGCGAGTCCATCCCCTGATTACGGACTTCGGTCAACTTAATACAGTCAGCTTGCCATTCGTGTACTACTTAGGGGGGAGGGGTAAGTATTTTATGTCGGTAGAACTGACTTCATGCGTCCGGTTTCTCTCTTTTGAGTGACGAAAAATCCCAATTTCCTGGAGGGGAAAACCCTCTACTTCCGTATGATACCGATTAACTCACCATTTGATTGAAAAGACCTCATTAAGGTTCCTCACGTCGTATAAGAGATTAGAACCCGGGTCATTTCAACCAAAGGGCCCGTCTGAGCTACGGAGGCTCTTCATGTCAAATAGTTTAATAATTTTATTGTAATTATTTAAATGTATTAACTCTTTTGTGACGTTGTCTTACTGTCGGTACTGTGTATTACATATAGTAATGGATGATAGGTTTTTCAGTATTCGTTTTTTTTTTCATGTTAAAATTTTCTGAGGCTAAATTTGACTACAGCTTATATTTTCAGCGTTCAAAATGTGATCATCACTACCAAAAACGAATGTGACGAACATTAGCCTATTTCCTCTGGGTCTTGCCATTTTTCTTTTATATTATCCTTCGCCTTCAGTTAATATACAGTAAGATAATGGCCAAAGTTTTGACTTTCAGCAACCATTCCACTCGAAAAGGACACAATTTTTGTCTTCTATAATGTTGATTTTTCTCACTGCCAGAACTTCCTCCCCCCCCTCCTCCTCCTGTGAATCGATAGTTTTTAAACCCAATATCAGAGAATGTTTGTTTTGGCGAACTCTCCTGAGATTGCAAAAACAACAGACCCACACTATCTAACTTATGTTTTTCTTAAGCTAGGCAGATGTTATTTTTGATTTCTCAGCATCTGGATTACTTACCTGAAAGAAAAAGTTTCGTTTGCCGAATTTTGTTTATCATATAGTTGGTATCTTTTGTAAGAAAAACCTGAACAAAAACACAAGCATATAACAAAAAATCAACTATGCAGACACGAAGTTACATGTTTAGATAGAACTGTACATGCTAATTATGATGGTCCAAACGATGCACAGCATTAAACGCAGACTGACGTAGACGAACATTGTTAATGTGGAACTACTTCCAAAAACAGGCAAGAATGCAATCAATCAAATTTCGTTACTTGAGGATGACATAAATAATGCTTAATCATTTCCATAAGGAGTCTCCGGCACTGATGAAGAAATGTAACCTTTTGTTAAAGAATTCTATGCTTTGAGGTAAATCCATACAGTTCTAAATGAAAATTTTGTGTTCCTCGTGATGATCGACCTCAGCTCTAAAGAAATTAACAACGTAGAATTGCAGAATGACTCGAGTGATTTAACTAAACACATCGCCAAGGGGATGTCTGGAGCTTCTTATAGCAGATAATATTACATAGAATCACTGTTGAGGAGCGCAAGAAAGAGAGAAAATCTGATTGACCAATTATAACGGTCTTCTTCAGTGAAATTGTGAAAAGTAAATTACGCTGATGGAGACATCTCAAGAACAGACTAATTTCATTTGATACAGCAGTTTGATGGGAGAATCATGGCAGTGAAAGCATAAAATGTAAGACATGATAAAAAGTATTGATTTAGAAGAATTTTTATTCTTCTAGCAATTGAGCAAGGAGGAATCGATGGCCGCGCCACCGATGATAATATAATGTAATGGCGAAGAATCAGCTCAAAAATAGAAAAGAAGAAAGTATAACTTGTCCAATGAACAGAAAACAGTGAAATATGAAACTGTTCTGTTTCGTTAAAAATTGTAAAAGTGAGGGCTTTTATTTTAATAAAAGCCCCATTGTTTGAAAGTATTGTTTGAAAAAGCACATCCTATACTATTAAGCTCATGGTTTTTTCTGCACATTGATGCGTCTCAAGAATAAATGAATGAAGCATCTCATGGGTAAAACTACATTTATCCTACTGGTGGACAACCTTAGGAAAAGTGCCAGTGTAGAATGTGTACAATTTCAGTTTAATTTTTCATAAAAAGTCTAAATTTTCCATCCTAGTTGTAAATATATAAACGGTAAAACATTTCGAATAATATGCATGAAATGAATAATACTTATTATACTAGCAAGTAGCACGGCGATCTGAAATATATTATTTAATCAATAGGAAGTTAAATTCAGTCCTGCATATTCCCGATACCATAGAAGCTCTCAAATAATCAACGTGTAAAGGAAATTCTGATCTACAGCAGAGATGTCTTTAATTATATGGGGATGGTCGATTTATAACAGTTTTGCTATCAACTTGATCGGTAGTATACTGCTTTGCAAGGTAATGAATTCACCAAATCAAGTGATAAGAAATTTACATGGCGATTACCCACAGTTTAAAAAAGTTAAAAATAAACGAATAGATGATTATATTTATTCCACACGATGTAATATGTAATCATAATATCTTATTAATGAAACCATAATGCGATTGGGTTACAAAATGAAATAATTGTGTTCGTGTCGCTAATTTTGAGTTTTTGGAATAGTGTTACTGCCCTGTATTTTTCATGGCATGTAATGGTCAATACTGACCATTAAAGGCAATTATCCGTTATTATTCATTCAACAATTATCAGCAATTATCAACTGGAATATCTTATAGTGAGGCTCAAGAATGCTTTAATGAATAATGATCATTACATCCGAGCGATTAATGAAGAATGAGCGATCTTCCACTTAACAAGACTCGGACTAATTGCTTTAACAAAGTTGGCAGATGAAGCAGGCAAACCATCGAGGGAGGAGGATGGATGATATTAAAGTAGATTTGAACATTATTCAAGTAATGTTTGCTTCTGTTGTAAAGTGCAAGACGGAGAGAGTAAATCTGCCCCCACACGAATTTGAGCGATGACTCAACCACTTGTGAATGTCGTATGAAACTTAATGCCCGCACGTGGTAATTCTACTTCACTGTAAATAGAAATGAATTTCATTACATTACTAAATGTACTTTTTGGCCTAGAGCGCGAGACTGCTAAACGTCCGCACAAAACATAACGTTGTACATTCAACCAAGATTATCTGTCATGATAGTTATATTGCGAAGAAAGATGATTTCGTTTGCTAATCATGAGAAGATTGGCACACGTGTTCTGAACCCTGAAATAATATCCATTTTATTTTTTACGGAAATGTATCCGGTCTCAAACCAACACGCTGCGATTCGAATCCGGAGTGGGCATGGATGTTTGTAATGGTCTTTGGATGTGACTTCATCGTCCAGAATAAGACCACTTCCCCGCTTAATGGCCATCAGAAGTGCATTAAAGTTCCACGTTTGGTAGAGCATAATTTCCGAACTATGTAAAAAAATTAATAAAAATGGAAAAATTCCTTAGCCCATTCCCTACGATACTTACTAAATTTCTGTAGGTTTACACGTTCATGATAGGAAGCCGCATAAAAAAAGTGTTTTAAGACTCTGACTAGAAAATAAATTCGGACACTTCCTGAAACTTCGAAGGTGTGTAGGTCGATAACTTATTTCATCTTTTCCAGGTAGTTTTAAAAGAGAGAGAAACCAAGTTTCATTTCACTTCGAGTGCTCAAAGAAAAACTCAGTCGTTTACTCTGAGAAAACAATTAGACAAGAATTAATGTGAAAAGAAGTTCCCCGTATTTTGTATGGATGTGATATCAAGCGGAAATATATTCGATCAATGAATGACTATTGTAGCTACCACACTTTGCGTAATTATATACACTTAGGATAGTGCAATAGTGATAGCACAAATTGTTTAACTACCGTGTCCATTCACTTCAGTAAAGATAAAAATAGTTGGATTAAAATTCGACCTGTTGTAACTCCAGTTCTAAGTTGACTATTATCGATCTGCCGCTTACATTCACCAGAGGTACTCATCATGACGCAACTTTCAATCTTGACGCGTTTTATCCAATAAACAACATTAAAAACAGCTCTGAAAATAGAGAGAAATGCGTTTTCTCCTCCTATACAAATACCTCAACAGGTCACATCGTTCAACCGATTTCGAAAAATATTTAGAATATAGTTGCTTCATACATTGTTCATGCTCCTCTGAAAATTTCGAAAAAAAGGCTGTAATTGCCATTGTTTTTATTGAATGCTAAGTTCCTTTCTAAGACAGGATAAATACCACCACAGACGCAGTGATATCATTAATTATTAAAATGTGAATGAAGTAATTGCTAATTACATCCTGCGTTATCAGTATTTGGCTCGCTTTTATATATCGAATGATTACTTAATATTTCAAATACTAATCACAATAACGCCGACGGTATGTCATTATCACAATTTGACGTAGTCATTTCTTTTAACTTTTTCATGGATGGAGAAAATACAGGAACGATATCAGAATGACTGCCGAGAATAAGACTTATGAAGTGAAAAGGTTCATTTCAAGACTAAGAATATCATAAAAAAAAAGTGCAAAATGTTTGAAGGTGTAACCGAGCGGAGCTGAGAGGAATTAATAGCCGCAATCTAAAAGTTTCAAAAATCAGGACAAAAAGTGCAACGAGAAACATTTAAATATATCAGGGGGGGGGTCGTATAAACTTAAAGATTACCCGCTAGGAAGTATTAAATTACAAAATATATATTTGAGAAAAAAAATATTCGAGACGTCCTTATTCGTAAATGAATAGTATGCTAGTGAGATTATGATACCAAGTTCAATATTAAATGTGTCTTTAATATGGATGCATCTTTTTTATTAAGAAACGTAATTAGCATGAAGTGTAAGAAACAAATCATTCCCATAGTTTTTTCTTTGACGTTTTAATCCCCTCACAACTAAAGTCATTCAAGTGGTTTTTGTCTCTCATCAACTCCTTTTGCATTCATTTCGTTAATCATTCCATTGAGGAGAATTGAGAGGACGTCGGCCAATCGCATAATACTAATCAATCACGTGAATTCTGCGCGTTTGTTTATATTCATTAACTAGGTGCAAGGAAAATGTAGTTAGACATTCCATTAGCTGTTAAATGGCCTGCTGATTTCGGTTTTTTTTTATATATTTTTTTAACTTTTCTCTTCGGTTCATTATTTCATCAGATTGTAAAATCCGAATTATTTCAACCTTCCAGCTAAAATCTTCATTCCATTCCTTACTGCACCCTTAAATAACGTTAGCAAAAAAAAAAAAAAAAATCCGACAATGCAGTGCGTACTGAAACTTTTCTCCGGTTGAAAATGCAAATGATTTCTCTAAAGCAAAGAACCCTGTTCTCAAATGCTAAATAGTTTTCTCTTTGTGCAAGCCGAACCTGAAAGACATTCCTTGTGCACTTTAATAACAATGCAAAAGGTGTTTAAGACAAGCTTTATTCACATGAAAGTGAATTAACAAATCCTTTTAAATGCTAATTTAAAATTAGTCATCCAAAAGTTCGGAAAGCAAGTACTCGCAAACGCATGAAGAAAATGAAAAAAATGAATCTCTTTCTTATAGCTAAGATTTCTTTCACACTCTGGAATGATTTTCCTTAAGTCATCGCAAAGTGTGAACGAAATAATCCTAACTACGCAAAATAGATCGAATTTTTCTTATTTTTTGTCAAGTTCGCTGGCAAACTTTTCTGCCTCTTACGTAAAAGCAATCTCAAGGAGTTTATTGGCATCATTATTTATTTTGCTTATCGTTACCAACACCGTAATATTAACATGACAGGCAGTAGTTTCACGGCGTTTCTTGGCTGTAAATAACGCAAGGACTCGATTATCGTTTACTAGAGGCAATGTAGTAATTTCGTGATTTGTAACGTGGACATATCCCTCCCTTGAATGCCCTCTAAAAGCAATGCTGGTTTTAAGATACAAATTTTACAACGTTATTTTCGTTGGGGTCCCTGACTACCAACTATCGTGAATTATTAGGGGTAATTTGCATTTTATAGACCTCTATGGTAATAAAAAGAAGGGAACAGCCACCCAATCTCAATTCTTATAATGTATCTTAACATCATCTTCGGAACAACGCTAAATAACATGCATGAATATTTAGTTGCCAATATATAGTAATTCCATGGCCTCGGGTAGACGGAAAGTTTATTCTTTGAGAAAATATGTAGCATATAAAATATTTACGTTTTAACTTCAACGAAAAATAAAATGTGTTAGCAAATATTCGCTATTTGTACAGCTAATCTACTGTTCCAAAACCATATCAGTGTTTTGTGTGTCTGAAGATAGGAAAAGATGACAATTTAAATTTAACAGTTTATTTCTGTTCAACCGATGGTAAATTGAATGGACTTTTATCGTTGCTAAAGACTTGATTAACAGCTCCTGGATGGTAAACTGCATTAAGATCCGATTTGAACAAGTGACTCTAAGAAAACATACTTGAAATGCAGCAACTTCGTATAGAGAGAGAATCTTATTTTATCCACATAATGTTCTTGAAGAAAAGATTTTTCTCGTTGAAAGTAATATGATTTTAATGTTTCAACCGTTTGTCTGGCTTCAGTAGTTAAATTAATGCAAGAGAATAAGGGAAAAAGAAAAAAAAAACATCCGCTCAGGCCTAATGGATTCTTGAGCTTCCAAGTACAAGTGGAGATTGCGGTGAAACCAATCGATGCCAAAATAAATGATTGAAGTGTTCGTTAATCTTACTGAGATTCATTGGGAGTATTGAATGAATTTTTTCCCCAAAAAAAATTCATTAAAAGAGAAATCACAAGTTTTCATATACAACAAATCATTGAGCAGAATTTTTCACCATTTTAAGTAAAGATAAAGCCACTGTCCAAAAAAACTTTAATCAGAGGGGATTTAAGAATGTGCAATTACAAAAGATTTTAATGTTATTTAAGAAATGGTTTAAGAATATGATAATTTTTGAAATGTAGTACATTATCCTGTTTAAATACTGTGCAGCATGATAATACAGGTCGGCATTTTAGATAATGAAATAGGTCAAATATTAAATATATAACTGAGTAGTAGGGTACACCTGATTGGTTTATTTTCTCTTTCCCACTTTTTTTTAAGAATTGCATCTACGACTTGTAGTTTGCGTGATGTTTTTATTCTTTGGAAAGCTGCCCAACGAATTCCCCCCCCCCCCCATTTGTCCGAGGTCAGTCATTTAACTTAAATGGGAAATAATGTCCATGACAGCGAACAGGAATATTCACTTCCAGCTTTCTGATCTCAGCATGGAACTGCTGGCTTTCCCTTAACTGCAGCATTGCAGCGACCTAGTTTAGTGACAACACGTTTAGGTCTTGGCTTGTAATCGAAGTTCATGGCAGTGATCGACTGTTGGCGCCAAGAAAGAGCAAGAGATAAGTCACTCCTTAGGGGTGGGGGAGATAGAAATCAAGCCTGTTAGGGGCTTCTTTCGGTCAGACTTTTTCCACTCTGAAACACACAAAGAAACTAAGACGCAGTTTTCGACCTAAGTGATGAAAGAAAATACGACTGTGGATTGAATTCTTTCTCCATCCCGGTTAAGTATTTGACAAAAACACGAAAAAGATTGTTTTTATCAAAAGCACTTTCAATTACTTAAAGTAATTAAAGTCTCCAAAAGCTTCACCAGCGTCCTTTTTGAAGTACACAAAGGAAACCAGTCTTTCGCTTCGGTATTTCTGAGGATGGTAGGGTTATCTGTCAGCTATTATATCTTCATGTAGTTTTCAGCATAAGGGCAATCTGTTTTCACCTAAACAAGCAAATGTGTAGTGTTCACGTTTCCAATTAGTTCGGTTATTTATTTGTACAGCACTCAGTAGAAGAAATTTAATTTTATTAAAGGTTGCATTTCGTAATTCAACAATTAGAAATTTTGTTATGACGGAATCACTTCGTGACCATTGTCAGATTTGCGTGTGCAGCATTTCATTAGTAATATTCTGAACTGAAGATTGACGCAGAATCATTTACAAATGTGTTCATTTTACTCGATATTTGTAAATCACATCCATTTTTTTCTGTTTCAGCTTGTTTCATTTTGAATGCAACCAGTCTGTTCATCGCTTTCTTTTGGTCTACTGACTGGCCTTTTCGTATTTGATTTCCAATTTCTAGCTACTTTAACAGTTTTTGGGGTCCACCCGATTAACATGTTGATTCCATTCCAGTCTTTTTTTATCCATGTGTTGTAATTGACATTCTTCATAAATCCTTTTAATCTATCAAATTTTTTGTTGACTATTTTTCTTAATATTTTCATTTCGCATTTAACTATCATATTTTCGATATTTCTATTTTTGTTTCACATGTATTAAGTCATGAGTCGTTTAGGTATTATAATTACAGCTATTTTGCCTGCTTCAGTTTAGGAGTACCCCTGTTTAAATGTCATTGGCTATTTACTCATGGGTTCTTAGGTATATTATAAATAATATTGGGACAGTCACAAATCCTTCAAATCCCGTCAAGAACACGAGGAACTTCATAAGAGATTTTCAATTTCAGTGAGTTGGCGAGTTTCATGCGAACGTAGAATGGAAGGTATTCATTCCAGAAATTCGAGTTTTTCCTACATGGCTAACTTGTTGACAAGTTATCAGGTAGATAACATGCTGTAATCATATGAAGCTAATTTCATTCTGGCTGTTACGATTTTATTAATAGTCTATACCCTTCAATGAGCGTAATATCGCTTAAAGTAACCATCAGTGAATATTTCCTCTTCTTGATAAAATAGTTTATTAAAACGCAGCATATATGGTCCGACATATGCTGCTATCGGACTACAGTAGAACATGCGCTGATTATTAGGCTCTATCAAAGTCTGTTGTCATGGAAACAGTATAGTATGGGTCATAACTGTCTGTCCACAACACAGCTTTTTATAATATAAAAAGATGATATTTTTAAGCATAACAATTAGTTATTTAATCTTAATATTATGCCAAACAATCTGCTATGCGACCTGCCTCATTTATGGGGACGAAGGAAGTGGCGAAAATCTGCTTTACCTTTTGATAGCAAATTAGCATCACAGATTTCGTCTACAGCATGAAGCTAGTGAAAAATACGTTAATGAAAACAGTTCGTTTCAATTTTCAGTCTATTTTTATTATGCAAAACAAGTTATATTACATTTTCAAACAAAATATTTCACTATCAAATTGTATATCATTCTAGTCGGTATTGCACTTCGTTAGTGTTGCATCTGTGAATTAATTTCTCAAGATCAAGAAAAAACATAATGAATAAGAATCGATCAATAAGTATTTAGCATCGTGTTCTGATGAAAAGGCTTTACCAGCGGGTTGGCTTCATTTTTTCCACTAATGAAGCAAATGTAGATGCGCACGAATGTGCCCATTTGATAAGTGGAAAAGATTTCTATTTCTCAATTATGGGTGCATTTCCTTTCACTTACGTGGGAGTGATGCTTGCGCGCATGAATTAGGTAAGTTACTATTCACTACGACATCTTCATAAAAGAGTGTGCATGTATGGATGTACGGGAAAGAGCGAATTTAAATTACGCGAGGGAAGGCGAGTGTTGTAAAATATCGCTGCTAATGAGAAACATAAATTAAGCTCATATTCCTGTCCTTTCAAGATTTCCTCGGAAGAAGGCGCTAGAATGAGTTTTAACGAGTAAATCGATCGACTCGGCTTTCTCTGAGATTGCCATTATGAGTAATCAGACATCACTTCAATGACTGCGAAAGTATTAACGGGCCTTGAAAAAGCGCCAGAGTAAGACTAAGGAAACCATTAAAGAGCGAACGAGATTTTAGACAAGAGATCGGAGTATACGGTATTTGAAGCTTAACTTAAACTAATCGAAATTCTTTCTTCAAACTAACTGTCCAACTATTTATTTCCACTTTTTTTTTCCAAAAAAAAAAAAGTGGAAATAAAACTTCTGTAAAAATAGTTCTAACAAATAATTGATATTCTACTCTCATACTCTATACATTCCCAGTGATGACTTTTCACTCTATACCGAATAATGTGTATCTAGTTGAGAAAGAGGCAAATTCGGTCATCTTTATCGCATACTCTTATAATTATACTTTTGCTGTTACCATATTAAAGATTTGGGTGCTCCTACCGCATAGATTGATATTAATTAACAAAATCCTACAGCGTTTCACTGGATAGTTCAGATTTCATATGCGTAATCAGTTATTTGGTCGAACATCAAATAACTGATGACACTTGTGACGCTTTAATATGTTAGCCTCGTATCGCAGCAAGGTTTATTTGCTGCGCATGGGGATTCCTATGTAATTAAGTACACCTTGGTGAACCTAATGTATGTGTGCATATAATATGCATCGAATCTGTCGTAATAACCATGCTTGCACAGTGAAATCGTTGCGTTTTTGTTGTTAATATGTTTGAGTGTGTTTCATCCTTATCTTTTATACACTTGTCGCACAGCTTACCTCGAAGTGTGTTAGGGTCAATATTAACCCCAGAATTGTGGGAGGAAGTCAATGAACTGTGTAGCTTAAGCAACTACCGAGCTTCTTAGTATATGTGTGAATAACCTTCAATAAAATTATAGGGTATTCAAAAAGAAATGGAACCCCCAGAAGTTGTGTGTGTGTCACCTTAATTCTACTGATGTTTTCGAAACTTGAACTATAGAAACGATCTTAACTCTTCAATGAATCTAAGTTTAAAACCTTATTTTAAACTTACGTTCCTCATATGTATTCAACAAGACAACGCGACTTCACTCCATTTCGTCTTCACTTCCTTCAGTTCGTCTTCACTTCCTTCAGTTCGTTTGAATCTGAATGGACAGCAAATTGAAGAGAATACGGCCAAAGTGGTCTTCAGATAACTAATCCACTCGACTTCTTTTGATGAGGATTTTTGAAGAACAAGATGTATCCAAATCACACTCAATAACTGGAAGAGCTACTATTTAAAATTCGATGTTCAGTGGATGACATCACACAAGATATTAAGAAATGTATTCAATATGATTCTTCGTCTTTATCGTGCACATCCTGAACACATTCGATTAATGTTGTAATTTTACTAATAAATATACAATGAATAAGGCTTGAATTTTTTCCCTAAATACTGTGTTTGTATGTGATATTGTTTTTAAAATCTTTACTGGAAAGGAATATAAATGCACCCTCTAGAACATGTTAAGCCACTTGCGACAGTACATCTCGGCAGCAAACACACCATTGCTGTCTGATGCGCGACAAAATCATTAATAGTTGCGCTGATAACACACCTGATTATATATTTTTATTATTGTTAATTTTTTTCATCTGTCGCTAAAGGGTAGAGAAGATTAAATTAATAACGACATTTAACCAGAAGATATAATGCCAAAAAGCTGAGGGATTTATCTGACTCTTGTAAGTTTGTACTTTGTTCATAATTACGTGTGTTACTTGGGAGGAACTTCCTTACAGGAGTTGCAGTTTGAATATGTTGATAATATATTTAATCTTATAATGGCTACCTGGATCATTGACGCATTAGATAAAATGTGCGTGTGTTGTTAGAGTAACGTTAGTTAAATGCGATGTCAGACTGGTCAGGATGGAATAAATTTACAAGTTCTTCACTCTTGAAGTTTCCGAGGCATGCAAAATGACAACGACTGTATTTTTTGTCACTCCGCTAATATATGACGATGAGTGCAACTCCAGTAAGGGTTAATCATGTTTTCGTGTCGGACTTGATAAATTAATGCACTCTCAGAAAAGTGTAAATATTTACCGGCCTGCGACACGATGCTGATAACGAATTCGTTACCAGCATCGTGTCGACCAGACAAGTTGAAGCGTTCATTTACAACGGTTTTAGGGCGCTGTAATTACAGCAATCATACGCTGATTTACGTGTTATGTGCTTATCTGAAGTGGATCTACTTTAATATGATATAATAAACATTATTTTCTCATTAAGCTGCACAGCCAGATAATGTCAATCAAGTAGAGAGTCGGGGTGCAGCTGTGAAACCTATACGTAGCATCTACTTGACATCCTTAATGTCTGCTGCAAGATTTGTTTAAACAGGTTGTCATCATTTGTGTCTTAAACAAGAAATCATCAAATATTTCTGGTTTCTTTGCACTTTGGCACGTCAAGTGCATAACACGCTTAGTGACAAACTTAACAGGAACCGTAAAACTACGGTACTTGTATTTTTTTTTTCTTTATCGCCTGTGCAATACAGCAGCAGTAAGGAACGCAGTATATGTCCTTCGGTTGAAAACACCGCGGTTCTAGTCCTAACTTGAACGCAAGGAATCTCCGTAAATGCCTTCAAACTTAACGGGGTTTCGCTAGTTTCATATGAAAGTGTTGGGATGCTTTCTACCTATAACTCAAGTTATTCCTCCCTACAAAACTTTCAGACCAGCTTCAGAACGCATACAATTCACAGAAATAGTGCACTGGCCTCACAATCTTCGTTGATTCGAACCAATATTTTATACTATCTTTGCTTAAATGTGACTCCAAATGGAATGATCTGAAGAACACCATTAAAACTGGTCTAGGGTTTGCATAAAACTAAGGCGAAAGCAACAATTAACGTCACGGGAATAGTATGTTGAGTCTATTAACTGCAGATGTACTCTGGATGATTTGTTCTGTTTTTTGTGACAGTTTTAATGCCTGTTCTATGAATAAAAAAAATAAATAAAAAGCTTTTTGCAAGCAACAACGCAAAAGATCCAAGATTCATTTCTAACATACGAACGGGAAGGGGGGGGGGGCTTGAAAGTTCTGATAAACACCTAGAACAGAAATGATATTAAACAACTGATATAAACACAAGAAAGAGCATACTAGTAGCAGAGTTATGAAGGGGTAACTTATATTCTCGTATGTGCTTTCTTGTGGGTATATCAGTTGCTTTAATATCATTTTGTTCTAGGTGCTAAACTTCATGAGACACCAATTCGAAATATGGTTCATTGAATCAGTCTTAATGAACCTGTCTTTGAGACTAATTCAATGTTTATTTCGGTGTCAAATGGCAAGTGTATAACTGCCTGGCATCAAGGGTGATTAATTTAGAATTATTCAACTGTAACAGGTTTATACGTGGAATTGCTATAAAAATTCTCTCTTGTGTAAATTGTTTAGATTGATAACGAAATTTTTGTATGCTTTCCTACCCTACTTGCAAATTCAATATCGAATTAGGGACTATACCATTGCGTAATAATGTGTTTGCAAAAATTTATGAGATACTACGTTTGATATAATGGAATTGGTATAATATGTGCTTTAATTTGTAACAGATTGGATATGTGTCATCCATGTCAAACTGCTCTACGTGTACACACAGATACTGGTAGGTGTATATCCTCTGAATGAGACCGCAACTGGAGTTATTTGTGAATTCGCAGGAGGTGGATGGTATTTGATTGCAAGTCTGCTTTTCTTCCTTTCCGTTCAAAGAAAATAAATATAGTGTTTGGTAAGTATGGTTTTAATTTTGTTTTTTCTTTACCATGAATAAAGGATTAATAAATTACTTTCCACGTCAAGTTCTATGTCACTTGAGGAGAAAAGTGTAGCATTGTCATGAGCATGCGATTAAGTTCCCTTTACGCCCATTGAACAAAAGTCATTTATGTACAGTAGAAATAAGAAAGGTCTCAGAACGACTCTAGTCTAGGATCTGTTTTTGTTTTCATTCCTGCTTTGTTGAAGTTGATTTTCTCTTTATTTCAACTGTTTGCTATTTGTTAAAGACGATTGAAACAAATGGTTACACTTCCCGTAATTCCTGAAGTGCAGTTTTTTTAATTGCATGGCATGTTCAACGGAGTTTAATGCCTGCTGTACTCTGTAAAAATAGCTGCTTTTTATCGTTATTAATGATTTAATAAATGAATTCAGAGAATATTTGGCAAGCTTGTTCGGTGCCTTCTTTGAGGAATTCTCATACTGATTCTTATTGGAGTTTAAAAAGTTTAATTTAATATTAATTAATAATTAAAACACTAATAAATAATAAAACACTCTTGCATAACTTCCAGGGGTGGCCTCTGGTTCTTACGTCTCACTTGCTACTCTCTTTATAGTCTCATTTGGATTAATCCGATACAATCCTCTCACTAACTTAAACGTCTCCATATTATCACCTCTTTTCCTCCCATTCACCAAACTGTAACCCATATTCCTGTAACTTCCCTCCCTAGTCAATATTCCAGTCCTGATATTGTCTTATTCAGTCCTCTCTGGACCCTTTCCAATGTTTCCACATCACATTGAAAACCGGGTGACCAGATTTGGTCACCTAGTTTTCAATGTAAATTTCAAAGCAAATACACTAATGGTGAGACTTTTGTTCATCGAAATGTACTTAATTATTTTCAGTTAACTTGGTCAAATGATAAGCACCTTTGCTTCATTCAGGAGGTGCCAAATTCAAACCATTAGAGAATCCAGCTACAAAAATCATCCCGAATTCAGTTTCAAGCGAGAGACATATCACTGATCTACCCTCCCCCCCTAGCTTTCTCATTGTTTTGGGGCGAATGAGAGTTCTTCGTAAGTTGAAATGCATTACCAAAAATTCGCTGAGCATAAGATATCAAAGTGAATCTGAAACGTTTCTTTTATACGTCGTGATGGGGAAAGTGCATTTTTTAACTTTTCAAATTAAACATTTTCCAGAACTGTTAAAAATTTTCAGTAGCTTAGGATTATGTTGCTGAAAGAAGAGAACTGACCAGGGGATCAAAAGGCTAATGATTTAATACGCCCTCGGATTCATTCTAACTCTTTCTCCAGATCAACAATCAGTGCCATATACTTGAATGGCAAATCCACTAAACTACGACTCCATCGCCTTACACAAGTTCTCCCCTCCCCATTTCCCCCAAAAAACTCGGATTTTTCATCTTGCAAAAAAGCAAACTATTCAAGGAGAATAACCATACAAACGCAATTAATAGCCTTTTGTTATTCCAGAACAATTCAGCACATAGCGACTTTCCCTCTTATTAATTAAATCAGTACGCAAAATATAAAGAAAACATGTCACATGTTTTCTTTATATTGTGACATTCATGTTAAGAAGATGATTTCGAAGTCTAGTGTTTTTTAATTTTTTTATTAAGGGAACAAATAATGCTGGATCATAAGCTATCTTCTGTTTTTCTGTTGTTTTTTTCACATGGATGACAGCAATCATCTTCAGTGTATTCGATGCATTCCCAGTAGCATGGAATTGGTTAAAAACATGCTCGTCCACTTTTCCAAGTTCTCAAAAATTCTTTTAAGAATTCATTTCATTGTGGATACTGATCACCATGTATTTATGCTCTTACTACTAAAAGTGCTATTATTATAAAATGTGTAAATTAAATAATACGATTATTACAATATTCAAAGTGTGCCTTATGAATTTTAAATATTAATGTGAATTAATAATGAATTAATGTCTTATTTCTCTAAGGCTCCGTTACATTAAAATGAATAAAAATTGGCTTCTCATTTTTTCTTTTTAACGTGAATATCTTAAACCAACCATCGATTAAATTAATTTATTTTTATATTATTTCTTTAGCGTTATTGGTATTCTCGTTAGTCCGCTCCGAGAAAGATTTTTTTTTCATCGCCTTGCCAAAACAAATGATGCCCTTTCCGACTTTTGACATTATACTTCTACACTTAGAGACACGCTCCATCGGAAGTCTTCGGTGGACATAGGAGCAGAAAATGAAAGAAAGAATAAACTAGATTGCCTTGCAAGCAAAAATACACTTTTTCTGAGAAGAGCGGGTAACCGGGGATGCATATTATGCGAGTTTCGTGATTTAATAATGTGCATGCATTTCCAAATATTTTTTTTTCTTCTTAAAACGTTTTCTGGTCTCGTTTTAAAACTGGAATAGAGAAATAGGAATTCCCCGAGAGAGATTTAAAATTAGTTACGAAGACAATTTTAGTTATATAACAAAATAGTTTAGTTGCCGATTTGGACATATTCCGTATTTTTATTGGACTAATACGTAGTACGAATCGAAAATACCTGAAGTCATCTTGTGAAGTTGTAAGTTGTTTCAATATCTCTTCTAGCTTCTGGATTCACCAACAAGACAAAATTCAAATTGTGGGTATTTGAATTATCTGTCTTATAGGGGATGAATTAAAGAATCGATCCGAATTACTTGGTTGTTTGCCAGTGATTCTTATATTAGAGTGCCATTGGTTCCTGTATTGACTGATAAACATGTGTGAGCCCACATCGGTCAAAAAGGGAGCGTACATGGTTAACTACGGCGAAAAGAATTTTTCCTTTTCCAATTTATAGTCAATTTTTGAATACTGCTTATATTATATGCTGCGAATTATATCATAAATCATACTTGTCACTTATTTTATTTAGCAATTTCTCCAGTGTCTCCATTCTAATATTACTCTAACCCACTCTAATTACTTACTTTTAGGAAGCGCCGTTTGGGAGAATGTCAACAACTCGCAGAAGCATATTTCTTTAGTGTCCACTGTTCAGATAGTGCAGTCACTTCACCTTGTGCAAAGAGTGATGGATTTTTGCAGGTACATAGATTTAAGCAAATTAATTCGTGCTCACAATTTTATAGTTAGAGCCAGACTTGAGAATTACAACATTAATGGTTTACATTTGTGGTTTAAGATCGTTAAACACTAGAATTTCTTATAGGGATTTAAACATAGAATTTCTTATTCTAGAACTAGATATAATTTGTATTATTCGTGAATGGGGCTGTATTTAAATAGCTGAAGGAGTAAGCATTTCGGTTGCTCTTACAAGAAATATTTAGCACGCAACATACAGTTTTATTAAATATGTTATCATCAATTTTACACACATGAAATTAAGAGTTTGGGTCTCGTGACAAACACTTAATTTCATATGTTTAATTGAGCACAACGTGCCATGTACATTGACTCCGTGACGGGATACTTGGGCAAAAAATGTTTTAATGTACATGTGGACATGGAAAATTAGAGGAAACATTGTGGTTAATTTTTTTTGCTAGGTGAAAACCAACCTCAAGGTGGTTCTTCTAGAGACGAAATTCATGCATGCATTTAGCGGTTTTAACGGGATGCTACAACAAATATTTTGGGAATCGTCATAGACATCAAGTGGCCAATTGTGTGTCCCATAATTAATATCAGATGGTAAATGTTGTTACTAACATTACAGTATCTGCTGATTTAAATAATCCAGATTACGATAATAAATTAGCAATTACATTGGTAAGATTTTACTCACGTGTCGAAAAAAACATCAAATAAATAAAGCGGTGTGTAAACAGAAAACATTTTGCGGTTTTTGTCTTTATGTTTTTGAAACAACTTCACTTTCTTCTTTCAGTTGCATGCTTGTTTGGCGCTGGTCTCAAGAAACGATTTAGTTTTACTAAGATTTGAGTGTTTCAGTTTAACAGCTGCTTTTTTTCTGGTTTAGTGCACAAAAGAACTAGAAATATGCACCTGTTGCAGAGACACTCAAACCTTAGTAGAACTAAGGGTTTTTTTTAGTTCTTAGAACTAAGAATCAAAAAAAACCCTAAAACTCAGTTGTTTAACTTTAATGGACTAAAAGATCTCCTGCATGATTTTTGTTCCGAAAGACCATAAAAAAATAAAATCGGAAATCAACGAGTGGTCCTTTGATAGAGCGTCAGTTATTCCTACCCTGTTCCTACTTTACCAATTGAAATAGGGTCGCTAAGAAATCAATACACTGAAAAATGGTGTGGCCTTCTTGTGAAGTGTAGAGAAGTCGACTATTATGTAGAAATATTGCTTGTAGTGGAAGGGGGGGAGTCTGCGCATATATCCGCGCTAACATACCTTGCCAGCGAGCAGCTAACCTAGAATCTCCCAACTTTGACCTTCTTTGGTTGAAAATCTCTCATCCCCACTCGGTCAAATTCATTTGCTGTCTCCATTGTTCTCCCTAATGCCACCAACCATTCCAGATGCCCAATAAGCAGTGCCCACTATATCTTTTTGCGAGAAAGAGATGAGAAAAATATTGTCGAAATTAGACACAAAAAGTCTCCTGGCTTTTTAAAGGAATGTCCCCTGAGGACATTCCTTTAATTGTCCTGAAGGTTTGTGCACCAGAACCGACTCCTATCCCATGTCGACCATAAATACTCCCTTACTACACTATCTATCCCACAGCCTGGAAATTAGCCTTTATTCAACCCATTCCCAAGAAGGGTGAACAAATTGTTGTCATCAGATTACCGCTCTATCTCAATCACCTTAGTCCTATCTAAAGTGATGGAGAAAATCATCAATTCCCAACTCCAACTGACTGATATGCAATTTCAGTGACGCCCACAGCACTACAAGTGTGCCAGTGTAGCCTATCGTAAATCCTGGGCAATAAAGGGCAACTTCGGGACCTCGTCGAATCTTTGACAAGGCCCCATAATAGGTGATAAAACTAAAACATACGTAAGCGTTATGAATGCATTTTAAAGGGGGATAGAGGATTAACTGTCGTTAGCTTTAGTGATGGGTTTGCCCATTCTCCTCCCCCCCGTTTTTGTGAGTAAATGCCAAAAGTGTTTATCCTTTATTATTAAGTCGTCATCTATCTCCTCTTTACTTTTTATTCCATGCTGAAACAGTTTTAGACTTTCTTTCATTCTATCGGCTACTTCATGATTATTAAGAGTTTCCTGAAAAACTTACAAAATGTATAATAGAGGGAGATAAAATAGAAATCGTTTAAAGTTATGATTTACTGGCGTCCAGAATCAGAAATGATGATAAATGTGGAGTTGAAATTAAAGTAGGATAGTAATGGAGAGAAAAGCTTTGTTAAACCTGACAAAATTATGAAAGATAAAAATGTAAAGACACGAAAGTTAAAATTCTCAAAGCAATAATATTTCCAGTAGTGATGTATGGATATGAAAGCTGGGTTATTAAGAAGGAATATAGAAAGCGAATTTGAATGCATTTAGATAATATAAAGACAGAATGCTCTTTGGAAGCGAGGATCGCTAAGCAGAAGTTGGTGTATTTTGGACATATTATGCGAGCTGATGAATCATTGGAAAAGGCTGTTGAATAAGATTGGGGGAATGAGAAGAAGAGGAAGACCACAAGAGGGTTGGATGGATAACATAAAAGAACTTACCAACTTGAACTTACAGTTACTGAAAGAAAGGACAAGAGGCCGATGGGATGGCGAGCCTTTGTTCACAGGATCACCAAGAGTCGAAAACGACTAGATGGCATATAACAAATAAGCTCTCTGTGTGTTTGAGGGGGGGGGGGGGAACGGGTATATACATATCAGTTCTATACGTGGGAAATATAGGGAGGTTCACAAAATAGTTCAACCAGCTGAAGAGACTTGTATTAACAAATTATTCAGATCACCCAATTCCACGACATCATTTTTAATTTTAGAGACCAAACAAGAACATTTTTCAAGCCCCTTCCGGTATCTCCAATACGGAGGTCCCAACGAGCGAGAAAAATTATCAACTACCTGCATATATAATTAGGAGGAGTATTTTATTTGTCCGAATTTTTTGTGATTTTTTTATTGCATTACTCACCGACTTCATTCGTCGAATCATGATTTGCCGATATAATGAATTATCGGCCATTGTAATGGTTGATAGGGGAAAATAAGTCAAGTTAAAGTTTCAGCGACTAAAATAGCGAAAAAGCAGAAGGTTGGCTTTAATTCAGAAGCGACTACTTTAATTTTAATATCAACAGTATTGTTGTTGCTCTGGTTATGGGGAATCCCTCGAATTTGAGAAGAATGTACCCCTCAATAATGCGTATTATTGAGGGGTACACACTGGCAGCGCTCTATTGAATAACTCTGTCAAATAAAAATGGCATATCGATAATATTCAACTTAGTATACCGACAGAGAGTTACAGTTCGGATTTTTCCCCTAATGACTTCCGCAATTATAACGTGGCCAGTGACTCGATACAGTATTTAGTTTGAGATAGTAGTAAGAATCTGGTCAAGGTTTACATGCTATGGTTCTCTGGGGTATTTCTCTATTGTTTTATTTACTTAAAAAAAATATCTGCGTTCTCTATAGATCTGGAAAATTTTTAAATGCGCCATCACATACATGATCGAGCAATGTTTTGATATGTGTGTGTTCAAATAAATTGCATCGTTTATTGTTGCTTGATCCGCGATATGTTTTTTTAAGTGTGAGTTTTGTGTGCTTCCAGTAGAGACGAAATAAAACGTCGATTACAAGAACAGAATAAGGCAGTGCGATGTATTCTTCTGCATGATTAATGGTGTCTATATTTCGGCAGACAACGCTTTTTTTTTTTGTATTTTTTGTACACAATTAAGTTATTTTTTCTTATTTTTCTGAGTTGCACATTTGTTTTTTGTTTTTTTTATATGCGGACTTTCCCTTCATCCAGAGGAATTGCTTTTAATTGTTTGTAACGGCGTGCAGGGGAGGGTTCTGGTTAATTTCTGGATGTAGTGAATGTAATTGCTATCGATCCAAAGTTCACAGTAAAGGAAAAAGGAAGGTGTGTTTCTGTGAATGAAGGAGAATGTTATGTTTGGGTTGCCCGATTAGATGTTTTGGCGTGATATATGATGGGTGTGCGAATTCTAAAAAAATCTTAATGTTCTTTTTAACTTGCAAAGCCGGAGAGGAGAATGTGGGCTGCATGATCTATAATTTCACAGCTGTAGGTTTTCTAGACACCTCTTCAATTTAATAAGGCAATTAAAGAACTATTTTCGATCTTTAGCATACGCAGTACATCATTTCAAATTCTGAATGCTGTTTTCTTCGCTTATTTATCTGTCGTTATCTATACCTTACTATATTTTAATGATATCTTAAATCATCATATTTAATTAAATATACTTCGTAAAATACACCTTAAACTACTGGCATAACTGGGTTCATATTTTAACAGACCTTTTATTACTTTAGTATTTAATCGAGCTCATTAAGATAATTCGCAGTTAAATCTACCAAAAATCAATTTTAACGTTTAATTTTTATTTAATGAAACTCTTGTATAACTTGATAACTATTTCCATAATTCACAGAACAGTGGACCACTTTGCTAGTTTTGCGGGAATGTTGACATGGGATTCCAGGTTATATGCTCTGTAATTCGACGGTTCCAGGTATTGATTCTGCTCAACGTCTCTTCTGATTCCAGGCATAAAATATAGCAAGTGTGGCATCCAGACCAAACTACAAATGCATATGTTAAAAGGACAATCCAGTTTCTGGAATGCATTTCGATAATTTGCACTTAACCGCATGATACAATCATCCTTCACTTAGTTAAGAAGCAAAAGATCCAAATTACACAGTTTTATTACAGAGTCATTTCAAGCCTTTCGCTATTGGTTAATGCAAGTCCTCAGCAGAATTCAATCACATTTCTGTGCATATGTAAAACTGTATATCACTGTGCAACATTTTTGTATGATTTCATATTTTGAATAGAAATTACTATAAAACTGTAAACACATTCGCTTATGTAGAGAAAAACATAAATACAAAAGTATTACCCGGGTCAAAATATGTATTTTAAACTGGTAATGATGAATTTTCGGTAAGGTATATTTAATTTTCTGCAATATAAAAATCACTTCGTTTGGTTTTCTGATTCTCTATTTGCTACTTTAATTTCTAGACGTTAAAGGATGATATTAATATCATGCTGTTGTTTATTTATGTATGTCTTTACTCTATACTTTATACACCGTTATTCTTTTTAGCAGTGTATGCTTTTCCTCTCGTAACCTTTTTCAATTATATTATGTTTATCCACCTTCCGTATTTACTAGGCGTATGCCTATGAACACTGGAAAATTTATTTGAGACTGCGCCATCCAATATATCAAATATTCGGCATAAGACTCAATAAAACGTCCGGTAGATCACTCTCTCTCTTACTAGCGTAAATTACTTCAACAAAGTTTACATTAACAGTCGTGGTTCGTAACTAATTAAACTGCGCTTTTATTGCCTTAAATGTTTACTGCTCACAAGTCCGATTATTTTTTACAAACAGTGCAGTTGTAAAATAAAGAATCGGGCAGCACTCTTTTAACGAATACTTAAAACATATTTACATTAATATGAAATATACATGAATTAAACAATAGGGAGATTGCTTTCTCTATCCACTTATAAAAAATCTTTAGCATAAAATTAGAAAAACTTTTTACTTCAGCAGTAATTAATCTCTTTAACTCAAATACTTATTAACTCTCTGCTTACAATTTCAACTTATTAAACTCCTAGTTTACTCACAAAGAGGTTTGCTAACTCTCTGTTAAGTTATTTTTGCAATTTTTATATCAACTTCCAACATGCCAAATGATTCTCTTAATGATTTCTTGCTACTATTAAACAAATTCTTAATAGTCCATCTATAACGTACTATAAGAGGAATTGTACAAAAGAATGTAACATACAAAGGCTCTGTATCGCACATTCAGTCAAAAGTCTTGCACAAAACGTTCTATGGCAATTCTTTCATCTCATATCTCGAACGTCCTTCAGGAAATCTGGCATCAGCAGTATCTCGTCAGGAATATATCGGGCTGTGGACTGCGACTTGCGGTACTTGTACAGCTCAAGCAAAAGGGTTTTCTCCCACGGTGAAAAGAAACACTTCCGAGCGAAGTTGCTTTGGATATTTGACATCGGCCTTTCTCCTTCTTGGGCTCGCCGTACTGCCTGGACTACTGGCCTCTCTATCTGCTGTCTCCAATAGCTGTAATTGCCGCCTCCAATAGCTCAAACTGCCGCCAACTCTCTTTTGACTCTTGAATGGGATCCCTCTCTCTTCTCAGCGACTGAAAGCCTTCTCTCTCTCTGGCGGTGACTGGAAGCCCGTTATGCTTGGCTCTGTCGCTTTTTATCACGCCTTCTCTGAGACCTCGCATGAATAGTTGTAACCTCTCCTAAGAATTCGGCATGACTCTTTCATCTTCTTTTTAATTCAACCCGCTCTTTGTTTTCTTCCGTGCACTCTTTTGCTCGTAAGTTGCTGGCCAGCGGAAAGTTGTTTGAACCTCTCTGCTCTCTCAGGCACAGACTTTGGAGTTGTTTATGTGCAGAGCTTGTAAGCACTCTCTCATACATACAATTCGTAAACAACGTTTCTTATGCTGTCATATAGAGCTATTACATGAAGTTCCTGCATCTAAACATTGCCTTTGTTTTTGTTATTCTAAGATATTCTTGTTAAAGGAGTATATACAGTTAATTCCCATAGGGTTATTTACAAAAATATCTAGCATAAAATATACAGAGACAAACAAGATTTTTTACAACAATTTCATGGGATTTGACCTCTGTAAAAATCGACGTAAAGCGCTTTGGTATTTTTAAGCTACATTGAGTTTTAAAAATATTCTTTCTGTGAAAAGTATGCGCATAAAATCTTCTGTTACACAAAAAGTGTAGCAAATACCGTTGAAAACGTTATTTTGAATTCAATGAAAGAATAAAAAAGGCATGACGTGCAGCAGTATCTGTTGTATAACGTTTAAATTACATTTAATATCCGCTACTTCTTTTTATATAAATATCAAAATGGAAGTCGCCACCTTCGTCAGTCACTGGACAATCATGAAATTTTCTACTCGAGAGAAAATTAAAGATAGATAATTATGATTTAAAAACAAGTTATGTTCATGATGACGTAGAATAGTATCCAAAGTAATAGATGAATAGATACAAAAAAACGAAATAAGAAAAATTCTTAACTTACAGTAAGTAAAGTCCCATACGAAGCGATATTAATGGTAATTAAAACAGGTATAGCGATCACTCATACATCAAATTCTTAAATGTAATTCATCATTTTAAATGCAGTTGAATGCAATTAAAATAGTATGCATGACTTTTAAATTCTTATAGTGGTAAACCAGTGGTGAAATCATGTTATTTGGCTGGCTTTACCCACCTTCTCGTGATTTATTTAGTAGATCGAGATTAATTTTATAAACTATTTCATTATCTTTCAGTGTGATAATTGATTTTAAAAGAAAAAGCAAATTTCCATTTTTTTTTCGACTAACGTATTGGTTTGTTATATTTTTTAATGCATCTGAATTATTAAAATTCATAAATTCGGGAACATTAAGTGGAAAAGCCCTTTTTAAGATTAACTGTATTTGATCTTAAAGTTCATCCTAAGAATGATTTCCCTGGGAAATTAGGGTTTTGTCAATCGTATAATATTTGGATAAGAATGCGGACAAATGTCATGAACTCCCACGTGCATTATTCATAGAGTTCTGCTGGCAGCGAGCAGCCTGCACCAACAGGCACTTTTTGCAACTTGTTTACTCAAAGAAATAAGAAAGAAAACGAATTTTCCCTTTCTGTTCGTGAACTAAGAAAACATATTTCGAAAACATGCGGGAAACCAACATAGAAGTTCATCAAAATTAAATGAACTGCCTTAATAATGAATTGGCTTTGCCTCCTTCTCACTAACGAAAATCCGATAACACGTCTTTGTCTTTCTTGATTGTGCACCGAATAAACTCGGCGTCTGTGAATGTGCAGTTGGATGAGGGTGAATGAATTTTGTGTTTGGATAGATCTTGTGAAATTGCACAAATATTTCAGATAGCCCGTATTTACATCTCGTTTCGTGTTTCTTTATCTTTCTGCATAGTATCTGAGACATTTAACGTTATGGTAAAAGATTTAAATCCATGCTCAAGATGACGATCATGTGTACCCTCTGAATTTAGTTGGATAGTGACACCGTAGCGCATTCAGGAAAATGGTGCGACATTGAAAAGACGAGATACGAATCATTTCTAAAAGTGACAGACTCTATAAGCGCATTTCAGTTAAAGTTGAGTTTGCTAGTTTTTTCCTTCCAGGAACTTGGTTTTTATCATTCTTATTGAAAAACAAAACAAACACCTAGCCGAAAATACAAGCAATTAACAGATATAATACACTGAAATCAAAGCTTTTGTTGCTTCACAATAATGAACAAGGGGTTTTAGGTTTTATTCTATCCTGGTTCAGCACTCATGGAGTTTCCAAACTACCTTAGTATTATGATTGAAGGCAAAGTTAATAAAAGTCTCCTATAAGTAGGAGACTTTTCATATATTGTATATCCTGAACCATATCAGTTCAACATCATTTTTTTTATTATATCCCCCCCCCCACGTAACACAACAGATCACAAAACCCATAACTTAACAGTACCGTGTATGGGCAGATGCATAAATAGAAAAAACGAAATCTTAAGTTTCTTGAAAGTTGAGTTTTGTTCATTGGGGAAAACATTGTGCGAAAGGCTATTCCGAAAACAGGTGGATCGAATGATGAAGATATGTTTTCTTTCCAGACCTTTGGTATTGAACTGTGTAGGAATGTCGATCTGGCTGTTCGCATTCTGCCATGATTAGAGAAAAGCGAAGAGGATGATAGTAGTCATTTGATGGAGCAACGCACATTATCTATAAAAAGCAGAAACAGAGTGCCTGCGAGAAAAAGGGGGGGATCACCTATCAGATGGTGTGCTCTCGTGCATGCAGTGAAGGATTATTAAGGGGGATATTTATTGTATCACATGGAATGAAGGGGAAATATTCTTAAGTAGATCGAACTGGGAATATAAATTAGGTATAGTTTCTGGGAAAATCCCCATTCTACTCCTCTTAAACACTGTTATTATAATTACGGCTATCGTTTGTTTTTGTTTAGAGTGTCCCTTATTTTAAATACATTGGCTATAATTACTAAAAAAAGGATATATATATTTTATGACATTATGGGTGAGTATAGAAGGCAATTATAGCAGAATAAAAGAGGTGGAAAAATTTTGTACATACCTTGTTTTGATACTGGGATATCTTCCAATTCCATGATCCTGCTGAAGGTTGTTTATAACGAGGGGGGAAGGCGGCGTTTTGACGCGGGAAAATAAATTTGACCCGGATTTTGTATTAATATATATATATATATATTATTGTGTTTAAGGGCGCTTTTTTTGGCGGGGGAGAGAAGGGAAAGAGTTTACTTATGGGGAAACTGGGGCAGCAGGATCATGGAATGGGAATATAATGTTGGAAGTTCAATAGAGAAGAAGTAGTGTTTTGAACGAAATAGAATACCAAGCATTTTAATGGCTGATGAAAGCGAGATGGGAAAGTCGACCCAACAATACTGACCGGAAATCGTAACATTATCATATATAAAGAGGGAGATCTTTCTTCCTGGGAATAAGATAAGACTTCGTTGTGATAGCATTTAAAAATTCGCTAAATTTATCTTCATCCCACTTGAGAATAGTGAGGAGATCAGTATCAAAAGACTTAGGAATATTTCGAAGCTTGAATCATCCAAGTACTCCAAGGTCTCTCGAATGACAAGGAGGAATTGAAAGTATACTACTATTACCAATGCTGAGGATAGTATTTGAAGTTATAGAAGATTGATGCACAGGAAAAATGTCGTGAGCCGGAGTATGTAATCTCAGGTTACTTCAGCATCGATAAGGAAATCATGAGAAGAATCCTCCGCCACCATACCCCACCCAATGAACGACTAGAGAAAAAAATTGGCCATCTATTCACAAAAGGCATGCGAGACACCATAGTATGATAGCTTGTTGAGAATGCCAGGGACGACCAAATGCCTTGGAAATATCAAGAAGGACCTCATGAGTTTCTCCAAATCTTTCTATGACGTTGTCCAAAGGAGGGTAAGTTGTGCAAGAGGTCTGCTGTAGAGAGAATGGACGAATCCTTTCTGATGATTCCTATCCAGAGACCCATCAGTTTTTGGGCGAAATCTGGCTGTTGGCAACCTTCTCCATGACTTTCAAGTGTATTGAGTTGAGGGCAACAATAGAGGGATAGTTTGTTGGTTGACTTTTATCTCCCTTTTTTTTTTTTTTTAGGAATCGGATCAAGACTTGCTTCTGGATAGATAAGCGTGCTTAACCAGATGAGTATGAGGGCATATATATGCGATAGTGATTTTATAGCCCAAATTTTTATCCGAAGTAGAGCGATACCATCCGGAACAGGAGGATTAAGTAAATTCGGATGTTATTTTAATAAAATATCAAAGGAGGCATGCTCTAAATAATAGTCCAATGAAAAGTCCATAATGTTTTTGAAAACAACATTGGTCTAGATGTCATAATAGAAATGGAATTTTCTTTTTAGAAGCTATTTTCTTTTCACTGACGCAATTAACAGACACTCTTCCTATGTGATGTATTTGTTTCGGTAGTAATTTTACCCAGACTGTAGTGGAATTGTTTATAAGTAAATCTTATTATACTATCAGGGATCTTTAATAATTTCAAGAAATCTTGAATATGATTTATTATGTTGTTTGATGAACTATATATTAAATGTGGGTATTCATGGAACAGTGCTTTTGCAGGCAGGCAAAACTATTGCTCAATTCTCTTTACCATTTGACAAGAAAAAAAAAGTTCTAATCTTAGACAAAGCAAGAGTTTATCATTGCCATATTGACCAGAACCCGTTTGGTCAATATGGCACATTTTTTTAAAAAATCAACATAAATAATGTTTTTAAAAAATCGTTCGTAAATTAATTACCATGGAATAACAAATGAAAACTCTTTCTGTGAAAGAAAAGACCAGGAATTACTTAGGATATTTTTACTCTTAACAGTCGTATAATGAGCGAATAGAAAATATTTCCAAACAATGACTTGAGTATCAAAATATGCTGGAAGTCTACATGTCAACTCCGAAAAAATGATGTGCTAATATTAGTCACTTAGACAGAGGTTTAATCTTGGGTCCAGTATGTGTCGATATTTTGATAGCCTATTCTTTGCTTCTTGGACGGTATAGTACGAGAGAGAGACTGTTGACTATTTGAATTTAATGGCTGAGCCAACTAAGAATATTAGGTTGGTGTATTGTGCAGTTTAATTGCGTGTGTTCCTCTGGCTGGTTTATTTCTTTTGCGAGCTGAAAAATCCCTGCCACTTCCGTATAAGAGAGAACTCTAGTTAGGATCATTTAGTTAAATAGGGAGAGGATTTACTCTAATTGTCTGCCTCTCGCTTTGAATTTATTTTTTATTTGAAAGGTCTCATTCTAATTGTAATAAAATAACCTGATGTTCACTGTAAAGGTCGGATCTTAAAGGTGCAAATAATCACTAATAATTCATATAGCACAAAATATTTATACATTTAAAAAAATCAACATAAATAATTTTTAAAAAAATCGTCCCGTAAACTCATAATTGACTGTACAACCCGCACTATTTCAAACAGCAAAATATAGTGTTAGGATCCACGAGATAGCGGTACTATGCCTGTCTTCACTGGACGCCATGTATAATTAGTAAGTCTTTCGCCGACTATCTGTGATTGGCTGTCGGTGGAGATTGAACTTCCCCCTTAGTCTTCAAATCTCAAATAGGGCTTGAACGGCTTCGCCTATTCCCTATAGGAGAATAAAAGACGTCAGCGGAATTATTTATGATTACAAATTTTGTCCAAATGCATGATTTTAATATTAGTGTGTGGGAATATATTTTATTCCACAAATTCTTTCACCCTTCCGATCTTATTTCTATCGTTCAAACTTGAATTTAATTCTCTTTCAATGAGCACAATTTTACGGAAGAGCTATTGGAATATGATCAAGTTGGCTGTAGATGTAACCACTGTTTTGCGAAAAACCGCAGGTGTGTCAAGAAAGTCTGTTGCCCCACTTGATGGCTGTTCATCAAGAGCACATCATGGCAATTGCTAATTCAGATAGATCAGAATACTTGAGTATTCTTAAGAATATCATAAGAATACTTTTTCTTGAGATAGTTATTCAGAACATGGTCATTGCAAACTTCCGTAGTATGCTGAATTATGGGATTTTGTAGAAAAAAGTTTAAATGGTTAGGAAAATGAAAATCTATTGTATTGATAGCATTCTGAGCTTTACTATTATGAAATATTCATGTTTAAGGTTATTAGGACCGCTATATTAGACTGAAATTGTTTTTGCAATGTTATATTCAGTGCTTTGTGTTTGATTTTATCGTATTAAATATTTACGTTTTTAAAAAAATGCTTAAAAATTTTATGAAGACAAGAACAACACTCCAGTGTTTACTGCATGTGCTAAATACACTTATTCGTCGTGTGGAACACCAAAAAACTGTAACACAATATTAGAGATTAACGTAAGTCTCCATTCTTTATAAATGCATAATGAAAATCGCAGTAAGGAAAAGGAGAGATAAAAGAGCTGGAATTTTTCTCAGGAGCACAAAATAATGAACTCGGTATAACTGTTAGAAGTAACGTTTGTTTAGGTCCAAGCTTAGAGATGATTACAATTTAATTTTCGGAAATAGCTTTATTCGCACGCGAATCAGAAATTTTTTTTTTAACCCTAAGCGTTGTCACGATGAAATTCCCTAAAGAAAAATCGAATGGCGTTTTGATTAAAATGCATTTACCTTTACGCTCCTACCCTGAGAATCGTAATGATGTCTGGCTCTCAGATCCCTTCAAGACGATATTGATAAATGAGTCCCGGAAAGCCCTTTGGATTCCACAGTATTATTAAGATAGAAATTTCAGCCCAACTTAAAAGCTATCAAAAAGTCGAGAAGCTTACGCGTTTCCCTAGTCGGCTTCTGTGGACTACAATACACCCCGATGAATAACTCTCATTAGACTTTGATTACCCTGTTTTTTCAGAATTTTTGTGGAGTGAGAACGCCACAGCTTATGTTAGCTGTGGCAATAGAAGGATGACGAAGCAGAAAATGAAGGGAAAAAAAATCGTAAGATGGTCGATAACAGGATGCAATATAGGCAGAAGAGTAATGGACGTCAATGTAATGGACGTTGGAGATTATCCAGAGATAAGTGTTCACTTTAAAAGAAAATTCATTACAAGGGTAACATTGAACTGCTGTTTTCGTCTCCGTTTTTTATTATGCAGGTTATTTTTGATCCACTCTGTTGATATAATTGGGATCAGTTAGAGAATATCCGTGAAATAATCTGAATATTATTGGAATTTGAGTAAACGCATAATGATTTCGTTTTGTTTTTTAAGAGTGACAGGAAAGGAAAATAAACGATGGGACATTAATTCTATTTAGCCCAAGAAAAGGAGTATTTAATGAGGCAGTCCTTTGCTTGGGCTAAACAAAGGACTATTTGATGAAATATTCTTAAAAAAATCTCTTAGCATATTTTCTAAGCAGCTTCAGATGATCATAAGATGTGCTTCTCTAGCTTAACAAATGAAATAATAATACTTAGAAATATGAATTTTTATTAAAATAGGATGAAGAAAACAGCGTCTAAAGGAAGATCAACATTTATCATATAAATTCCGGTATGCAGAATGACCTACACGATGAATTATTCACAAAACAGTGAATAATTAATTTAGTTAGTCTTAATTAAGACTAATAGAGAATGAAAGCTCTGTCTCAACCGTAAATTTTTAGTAGCTCACAGTTTTGTGTACACATAAGTAAAATAAGTGAGAATTGTATTTCATGTCAACGAATAGTAGGACGAATTTCTAGGTTTGTCGCCAGAGCTTTTACATATTTGCACATAAGAATTTTATATTTGTGCAAATCCTCCATTTTTAATATTTCAAGCAGCAGAATAGTTTTCATATGTAAATGCCATGAAAACATTCATAGTAACTAACAGAATTCCGAGAAAATAACAAATTTTTGAGCTAATTTTAAAAATTAGCTGAAATTTAAATTAAGCTAATTTTTGAGGTTACATTAATGAATATCATGAACCCTGTTATGCAGAGTTGGCAGTTAATCATTATCATTGGGATAATTGATGATAATATTTAGCACGCCGTTAAACATTATCGTTTTAAAATAGCGGACGAACGTGCCAACGTCAGTGATTATGAAATAAGCCATTTCCTTAAGCACTCGATGTTTTATCTTGTCAAGAAGTAGTTCCGGATGTTTACTAAATTTAACGTTCTTTGCTTTTGAGAAATTATACTCCGCTAAGCAGTCAACATGCGCCTCCTGCCATGGTTATGGCCCTTCGTGAGCATCGGAACCCATTTCATGTTCAAAAGTTAAAATAAATAATAAATAAAAGCTTAACCTACTTTCATCGACAATTTCTCTAACTGGACAGAAATGACAATTCAAGAATTGTCATTTGTGTCCAGTTAGAGGAATTCTATATTCCTCAATATTTTTGCCCAAACAAATTGGAATCATTATTCTCTTCAATTTATCAATGTTAATGACACATGAATGCAATGGAGATTATATTTGTTCTCACTATGAACAGGATAAAAAGAAAGCATATACATAAACATTGTTGAGAAATAATTTTAATAAAACTATGCTAAGATGCGTTAACATTAAGCATTTCTCACAGTCAGTAAGAGTAGTAACTAATTCTGACTCAGTTATTCCTAACTTAGTATACACACCCACGTCCAGCCAGTATAATGAAACTCAATAATCTAGCTTAATGGCTACTTTTGGTTTTTTGCGTAACAATGCAATGAATTTTTAACTGAGTAAGTGGATGAGTGGTATATTTAATCCATTAATTAGTTCGAAATAATTTAATTTGCGTACCATAAAGTTAGATAGGGCTAAACTGCCTCGCCTACTCCCTATATACGAGAATAAAAAGGTGTTAGCTGATTTTTTTTTTTACCATAAAGTATAGCCAACTTATTGTTGAAATTGTGTGCCATCTTGACGTCAGATGAGATTGAATATTGCGCATTAGAGCAAAACTATTTGCGTAAGTGAACCATCGATAATTTGGCTTTCAATGCATTTGCACTTAAAATATCAATTTTCTGTTGTAGAACTCCGGCATATATATAAATGAAATCATCGATAAAAATTAAGCAATTATTAAAAAAACAATGTTTCCTTTGCTTTATATCTAGAAAATAATTCAACTTCATTATCTTTCCTTTATCTTCATTAATTAGAATATATGTGTACATAATGCTCAAGAGAGAGAGAAGCCTCAGTTGTAGGATACAAATTATATCCATATAATATGCTCATGCAAATTAAACTTACTGCAATTTTCCTCTGGGATATTAAATGCTCGCTGTAATAACAGAACCATGGATTATTCATTCTTTTGGATATTTTAATTACGTGTATTGTCGAATTTAGATTGAATCTATACTTTAAATCTACACAGAGGGTTAGAGTGTTAATTTACTCATGTTTCTAACTTGAAAGTGCTACTATTTAATTCTACTAGTCACGCTGAACACAGGGACGTTCAAATTACCAAAATCGGATAAGTAAGATTCAAATTTTCAGTGTTGGAAGTTCATAGAGTGTACTGCAGCCACCAGCCAACGAAGAGCAAAGGACATTGTCATTTTAAAAGTCGCACTATAGTCGCTAACGGGAAGAAAGGCTCAAGTTCACCGAGACAACGAAGTTCAAGCAAAATGAGCTGTAACAAATGCAATAAGCCATTAAGCGATGAAGGGGACCGGCCGCATTGTTCCGGATGTAACAAAAAACAATACTTCCACTGTTCAGGGATTTCAGAAAGCACGTGGAAAGCAAAAGGAGCCGTGAAACGGACCGAATGGCGATGTCATCAGTGCCGTGAGAAAAAGAAGAACAAAGACCAGACACCAAAGAAGAATAACGATGCACATCAAGGTAAGCCGCTTCCGGATCCTAAAATTATAGATAACTTCGATTCATTTAAACTCATGGTGAAAGACTTGCTAAATACACACATGGAACAAATTAACAAAACATTCGAGGAGTATGAGCATTACATACATTTCAATAACGAGACCTCTGAAAAAATGTTAGGAACCGTGCGAGAAATAAAGATGAAATTAACGGTAGCGATAGAAACGCAAGAAACTCCAACGCGAAAATCAAGAATTGCGGAAAGAAGTAAACACACTCAAGTGTCAAATGGAACACATGCTACAAAAAGAAAGAAAAAAAGAACTTCAAATTGAGGGAATAACGAAAGAAAATACAGAAGACTTAAGCAACATAATGCAACTGATCGGCAGCAAAATTGGAATTCAAATCGCAACCACAGATATCACCTATATCAACCGAGGCCCACAAAAAAATAAAGAGAGACCGCCACCAATCATCGCTCGTTTTACCAACAGAAATCTGAGAGACTCCATTCTTACAGCAAGCAAGAAAACAAGGCCGACAACAACGATCCTAACTGATAAGAAACTCCCAACACCAATCTATATAACGAAACACTGGACTCCATACTTCAAAAATCTTCTATACCAAGCAAGGAAGACAAAAACGGAGAAAAACTACAAGTTCCTGTGGACAAATAATTCCCAGATACTTTTGAGAAAGAATGAAAACACTCCAGTATATATAACAAGTGAATCCGACTTACACAGTCTACCAATATAACACACTAACTTTTCACATCCTTAAGAATAAGATTAGAGCTCATTTAAAAATTCTCATATAATGGGGATCTCAAACATAGGCGAACATATCCAGTCAGACAACATAAACATCAAGGTCTTTGACTTGTTGAAGAAATGGTCAGACAACATTTCCACCAACACCAACTTCACTATCATACACACAAACATAAGAAGTATAAAAAAACACTGGCTTACATTGATAACACAGCTCAGTTATACCATGATAAACATGGATGCGCTAATACTGACCGAAGTTGCAATAAACGACACAGAAATTTACGCATACAACATAAATAATTATCAAACCTACAACTTATGTAGACCAAACAAAAGAGGAGGTGGCATTGTGGCATTTATCAAAGAAAAATACAATGTGACAGAAAAACAAACTCACCTCGAACATGCGGAAACACTAATTTTGGAACTCACAAATAGCCACAATAGTATCAAATACACAATATACAGACCCCTAGATAATAATCCACTCAGCTTTCTTCACGAGTTAGAAACATGGCTAAGCGGCATCGAACCGCGTACAACACACAGGCTCATCCTAATAGGAGACATTAACATAAATACTCTTGACCACGCTTCTTCAACCACTAACACATATCCTGATATACTAAATCAGTACAACATAAACCCTACCGTTAACTCCCCAACAAGAGAAGAAATACTCAATAACTCGCTAACACAATCATGCATTGATCATGTCAACATACGGGCTCCCATCCATACATATACATCATCAATAATTAACGTAAAAATTGCCCATCACTACTTTGTCTCAACTTCGTTCTATTACGTTTCCTACCCCCCCCACCACCACAAAAGTCGACAAAACTCGATCATACTAAAGAGCATTGTCGATAACCAAGTAAAAAATACAGACTGAAATTCCCTACTCAAAATAAACGATCCTGTAACATTATACGAGAATTTTCAACTAAAGTTCACAGAAATATACAAAGAAGCAACAAAACCTACACAAACGAGGCGACAAATAGACAACAATCCATGGATAAATGATGACATACTAAATACTATTACTGTAAAAGAAAATCTATGGAAAAAACTTAAAAAGTCACCTAGTAACACACATTTACAAACCTTATACAAAAACACAAGAAATAAACTAACAACAAAAATTCGTAGGGAAAAAAGACGCTACTACTACCAAAAATTCATGGAATATAACGACAACATTAATCAAACATGGGCTACACTCAACGAACTAGTAACCCGAAAAAAGAAAACTTCAGCACAAGATTTTATTGCAAAAAGCTTCGGTCAGGACACAAACCAAGAGGAACTAGCAGACTCATTCAACCATGCTTTCGCAAACAACATCACACAACTCAAAAAATACAAACTACCAACGATCAACAAAAAACTACCGACACAAAGTCAACAACAAACGATGTATTTTCCACCCATAACAAAACAGGAACTGAAAGAAGCAATCCTACAACTAAAACCAAAGACCACTCCAGGAATAGACAAAATAAGACTCGCAGACCTTATAACACACTTTGAACAAATAAACCAATACTTTTGAAACTCGTGAACATAATATTCGACACAGGCATTATTCCACAACAACTAAAAACTACAGTAATTACGCCAATATACAAACACGGCAAAAGAAACGATACTCAGAACTACAGACCAATGGCTACACTACCAGTCATCTCAAAAATTCTGGAAAAAATAACACACACCAGACTACAGAAGTACAACATAATTTCACAAAACCAATATGGCTTTCAGAAAACAAAAAGCACCATTACTTTATTAGAAGACATCGCCGAGACAATAAACAAAGCTCTCGACAAAAACAAGTACGCTGTCCTTATACTGCTGGACCTAACCAAAGCATTTGACACACTTGAACATGACATACTACTCACCAAACTATACTCGATAGGTATAAGAGGAACACTGCATACATGGTTCAAGAACTACCTCTCAAACAGAACACACGTAACAAAAATAGGTACATGTCACAGTCGGAGTATACAAGTGAAATACAGTGTACCTCAAGGTGGCATATTATCACCCACTCTATTCAATATATACATTAACGATTCATAACATATCCATAATAAGTCAAATATTTCAATACGCAGATGACACAGCACTACTAGCAATCCACACAGACATTAACACAGCTCTCTGCAAAGCACAACAAGACCTAAACGAAATCACAACATACTTCCACCAAAACGCAATTCTAATCAACGGCACCAAAACACAGATGTTGATAATACAGAACCCAAGAATCATACGCCCTGCATCACTATCGATACATTGTCACACATACCGTTGCATTAACAACAAAAAATACCTGCCAATGTTCCGAAATGAAACCTTTAACACACGCAAAATACCTCTGTCTCTATATAATTCCCACCTTAAATGGACAAAACATATAGAATACCTACACACCAAACTCCAGATCATCGCAGCAAAACTCTTCCAAGTTAAAGACATTATTCCATCCAACATAAAAAAACTGCTATATCACGGTATCTGCGAATCCCTACTCAGATACGGAATAACAGTCTATGCAAATACATCAAACAGCCACCTAACAAAATTAGAAACATTACACAGGAAAATCGTGTAATGTTTCTGGTGATCTGGACACCTTACACGCAACAATCAATATCCGACAAGCACATGGCGATACACAAAATTCTGAGCATTAAGAACCTGAAACACTACATGACATTAACAAGGAATTACTTCAACATCACCTATCGATACAACAGAGACACATATCGTATAACACGACCTACAACAACTCTCTACATCCCCACACCCTTCAACAACTCACCCGGTTCTTTTGTGAGATCACATCAGATACCCACGCAACTCAACAACCTACCAAGAAAGTTAAAGCACATAGATAACTACATAACATTAAAAAACGAACTCTGGAAAATATACCAACAAAGTTAAGAAACCATTACTACTAATGTACACATCACAAATCACTAGCATCCAATGCCTACATCCCATACATAAACAGTAGCAACAACACAAATAGTGAAGGCTAAATCCCACTCTCTTCATAAAAGCAAACCCAAGCTTAGAAGTAGGTGGGATTAACTTGCCTCACTCATCTACAAGTAATACTTATAAGCAAATGTAGAAATCTGTATGTATAATCACTCTTTCTCAAAATTTAAAAAAAAAAAAAATAAATAAATAAAAAATTATACAAAAAATTCTGTATAATCTTCATTGTTAATATTAGAAGAACATGTGTTGTAAATACGTAATATAAAGGCAAAAAAGTATTATTAAAAATTTTAATTGAAATCCAATGTAGGAATTGCAGCACTTAGTGCTGAACAGAGTGCAATGTCACACAAGATGTTCATTGTATGTATAAATATTTTAGCAATAAAAAAAAATTATTATTATTAGGGTGAAAAAAAAAATTATTATTATCTAAAAAAAATCCTCTGAAAGCTAACAATTGTATTATAACTTTGATTTGAATAATATCCTCCCATAATAAGATTTTTCATTAATAATGCATTTATTTACCTGAAGAATGAAATTCAAATTTCCTTCTTCAGGTAAATAAATTACATTAGCTGTAAGAATGAATTTTAATTTTCAATTTGAAAATTAAAAAATTCCAAATTAATTTTCTAAATTATGAATAGAGATTCTTCAGAATATTGATAATACTTACGTGTGGTATTTCGTTATGCATTCAAGGATTTAATTCTTCTTTGGTTCCTTAAGTACAAACATCATTACGTGTTACCAAAAATTTGTTGGAAAATTCCACCTTATGAAATCAATTGCACTGCAACAACTCTTTATCCAAGTCATATATCATTATAAATTCTCTCCCGAGCAATATGCGATGCACGTGTGGCTATCAGTGTTGAAGCAGCCTAAACATGCTGTTTTTTTTTTCAGCTCTTCAATGCTCGATAGTTCCTTCTCCGTGGACCTATTCTTTTCGTTACAAAAATCTAAAACGAAGATGTCTGTTCTTTGGCTACAGCTGATTTAAGAAAACAAAACAAAACAGTCCACCCATATTTAAAAGAATAGTTTGAGAATTTAAACCAGTGTTCAACAGAAGGTTGTGCTGTCCAACCATTTCAAAGATATGTGATTATCAAGACTTAAAAATACAGTCTTTTGAGATGTATAGTAAAACTGTACAGAAATTTATTCATTTTGTTAGAAGTTTTTTTTCCGATATTATTATTACATGACATCCCTAAGGACTCATCATGAACATACGTGGAGATGTTACAAACAAAAGTGATTACGTTCTTGATTCAATGCAAAATTTCTGCTTAGCTGCTGGAAAATATTTTTTATCAAATATTTGATTAACAAAAAATCACGTTCGAAAAATGTTAAAATAGAAATAACTAAACAAATAAAGCATAGAAACAGTTCGCCAATCATAAATATGATAAAAATGTCTTGCATGGTGATTACTTGGGTTCATTGTTAGTAGGTGAACAGATGGTTGATATTTTGCGAAATGTGAGTAGCATCTGTTTTCTTCATACTTTTTTTTTGTTGTTGTTCTGTCCGTAACGTATAACTCCACTATTCCTGTAGGGCCAATGGATGCATATTGTCTGATCTGCGATAGACCTTTCTACTATCGTAAAAGGATCTTCTTGCCGTCCAACCGAAAGGAAATATAATTGATTTTTCTATACATCATTTAAGAAATGCACTAACAATTCCAATTGACCTATCTGCATTAAACAGAGAGACGATTATAAAGAAAATGACTTTGAGGAAGAATTTTAATGAAATTTTAATTTGTGTTGAAATCGTACGCCAAACATGCAATTTGGGTTTTTTCTGCGACATTAAAATGTTGCAAAATACTAGTTTTAGATAATAACAGTATCGTCATTCCTAGTTTGTTTATATCCTTACAAGGATTCTTTTAATCTCTAATTCGAACTTTGTTTATGAATTTTAGAAATTCAAAATAAGAACTTCACTGCGATGAAAAATTTTAAATGCCAGTCAACACTCCTGAACAATAGGCTGCCTTAGCGACAATTAAAAGGATGAAATACTTCAGCTTCTATGTTTGATTTATATTCATTAGGTTACTTAAGTAAATAATAGGCCTGTTTAACATCTGAAGATAAGCGATTCGTTCATGGCCAGATGTCAATACAATTATTTTGAGTAGATATATAATAAGTTTGAGCAAATACTGTTGGAGAACTTAACATTACAATTTTCCCTTTATCGTAAACACAACAGTAAACATAAAAGTGCTTTCACTCCATTATTGAACATCCTTTAATACTGCATCAAGAGCTTAGAGGATTAATCCTCTAGATTTTGAGAAACAGGAGACAAAAAATTGTGCACATGGAGATTTTCTGGGTTTCAGGAATTGCATACCGTTAGTGCATTAGTTTTCGGTAACGTTCACAAAGAGAAGCATTTTTTGTTTGTGAAGTTAGCATTAAAATACTCACGCGAACAGCACATTGGTTGTTTATAATAACTAATTACATAAAGTCTTATGTATTAGAATGAATGCTACGTTAAGAATGGAGAGGATTACATTAATGAAGTAATACTTGCAAATAAATTTTGCACAACATCCAGACTCTTAAATAGCGTAAAAAGAATTAATCTGCCAAATCCCTTCGTAACTAAAAAAGATGTGCAACACAACATATCTGATATCTGTACGAAAATCAAAATCGCAGGCTATGTTGACTTGACTGTTTACTTATCTGCACTCCAGGCTACAGATAAAAAGCATGCGCCTTGATCATGGAAGGTTGTGAATGTCTATTCGGTGGGAGAATGAGTTTATCAGATGTTGAGTTTATCAGATGTGAGATCACTGCCCGGCTTATACGAGGCATGAAGTGGAAAAGGTTCCCTGTTAGTTGTTTAGAGTAATGATTTCTGGATTATGTAATGTGTGTGTTTGTAAATACAAAAAAAAACCGTAGGTGTTTTTTGTATTTTTGTATCACTAAGGGAGTATTATAAAATACTCCCTTAGCGATGAGATTGTTTCCTCCATTTTTACCATATACGTGTGGACTGATTTGTAGAATCTGGTTAAAAACAGAGAGAGATTTGAATGTTAATGTGCGTGTTTAGTCTTTTTTTTTATTGACTCTTTCCTTATCGCAAATTCTAATTCAGAAGCAACACTGAAATAACTGAAATAATAACAATATCAATAATTGTGAATGCTGGTAAGTTAAACCACGTACTATAGAGATACACCTATGAAGAAAAATATCCCTCTAAATTAGGGCAAGTGTTTTCCAAAAAAAAAAAAAAAAAAAAATAGCTTATCTCCGTTTTGCAGCTGTAAGAACCAATCTGCCATTTAGAAGTTCATAAAACTATTTCGAGTGAAAGAGTTTGACGTTCCTATAACTCAGTGTTTCCCAAACGTCAGGTATCCGCGTACCCTTCTTAAATTTTCATTATTACCAAGTACCCCATATCAAAATAATAAATAAAGTATATTTCATTGTAAATGTCTATTTTATTGGAATTTATATGTTCATGAAAATTCAAAATATGATTTATTTTTAATAGAACAAAATTTGGAATAGGTTCCTCTTCATTTCTTGTCCATGAAGATCCACATTTCAAGTAATTCATATCACACTTACGAAGATTTTTCATCTTCTTCCTAGTTGGTTCTCTAGAGATGTCAGCAATGGTAGAAATGCTAATTCTCTTCAACCGATTTCCATAATATCTGAAACATATTCACTATATATTTCTTAGTTTTAACACGTTCACGACGGGGGTGGTCTCAAGCAAAACCATATGTTTCACCAGCAACATATGGTTTTGCTTGAGTCTATGCAGCAATTTCTGTTCGAGGGGAGATGTGATTCATTAGTTAGTGCCGTTTTTATCCCAATTGTCTCTAATTGCACTATTTGTTGAGAAATATATTACACAGACTGCAAATGTCTCTGTACTTTATTCGGTGATACAAAAAAACAACTTATTTTTCTTGTGTCTTCAGTATAGTGACGCTGTTGAGAGGGCGAGTTGTTTACCACAGAGAGGGAGTTACTTTCGCCAGGACGTGAACGTCGTGGCGATGGTAACTCTCAAATTGAGTAGGAGAATTCATATATATATATATATATATATATTGAGAAATATATACGTTTAAAATAATTCTTTTTTTCTTAATAATGATTTTCTTAATTATGCATAGCCTAAAATTGTCACGTACCATGAATTACCTTGAATACATTTCGCGTACCACACTTTGAGAAACACTGCTATAACGGAAAGGACGGCTTCTGCAAACTGTTTTCACTGCCTTACAGACGAGCTAACGAAAATGCTCGCAACTGACACATGCAATTACATTCACCTCATAGACTGAGCTCATATTTTTCGTAATAATAAACAAACGCCATCAAAAAATAGTGATAACCTAGATTATAGCCATAAGTATTTTTAGAATTCTCATCATCATCACATTAGTACAAAAGTCTAGAAAATGATAAGTTTACGACATTTCATAACCTTTAAGATGAGTTAGCTTGTATCATGATCATTCTAACCGCCATGAATTACCGTGCATTTTGATTACGCCATATCGCAATCCACAAATTCCCTACTTCTCTCCATTTTAGTCCAATTGCACTGAAATTAAACATAGGACGAGAAGCAGCAGCGTTCAAAATTTCGCTGAAGATGGTTAAACAGCTACATTCGAAATGTGGCTGAAATAGATTGAGAGATTCAATCTGTTCAAGTTTTAGCGAAGGAGAAGCCTCCAAAATTAACGATCCTTCATTTTAGTCCAATGAAGATGATCTCAAAGTATCTTGAGTACCATAAGTAACAATATAATTAAATTCCGAATTTGATCAAAATCGATGAAGCACTTAAAAAATCATCTGCCTAGGTGAGAGCACTAATTGCAAAGCTCTACGTTTTTTTATTAAATTGATTTAAAGCTTCATATTAAGTGTTGATCCTACTGACAACCCCATCGAAATGAAATCTGCGGCACTAAATGTCCGACTTATAACCGAAGTTAAAGTACGTCGGCTATTGGTTCAAATATCCTTCTCATAACAGTTATCAGTAACTCAGTACGTACTTAAAACTTTCTACCGAGATCCTTGATAGAGTTTTCATGGAAATGAGAGGTTCAATTGCTGTTCATAGGATGAGTCATTTTGTTCTATCAATTTTTTTACGAACCTGATTATCTGATATTTCTCATTTAATTATTTTTCCTCTCGCTATCAGAGCTGAAAGAAAATATGACTTGACTTAGAAAATAATTCATAGTGCATAGATAACCTTTTCCTGTTAAGGCATTCATTGTATGTGATCCATCGAAATACGGTTGTCTACTTACATAAAGTTCACATAATCATGGGTTCTTTATCCAATGATGTATCCGAAATGTTTCATGGAAATACGCAACGAAAATTATCAGTATTTTACCCATTCTTGAAGCAGTATTCGTTCGGTATACTCGGTGTTGTTTAGCTGGAAGCAAAGAAAGTGCACTTGTTCTCAGTAGCAGAGGACCCTTTTCGATATCTTCGCAGTAGATTCTCCTTCAATATGTGGCAAAGAAAGTGGTCCTCGATTTAAGCGCCCAAAGCAAAGTTACATCTGTTCTTTAATTTATCCAGCATGCACGCCTTAAACACTTAATGTGCCAGCACATTTCTGGCATCTTATTAGAAACAGATTCTTAAGACTTCGCGACTTCTATGAGGCGGAAATGCATTGCATAAGGAAATAAGAAAATTAATTACGCAAACGACACAAATGTCTCACAAGCAATTAGCATAATTATTTGCTAGTGCAGGCCAAATGGAATTTCAATGGGATTCTTCGTACTCACTTTCTGAAGATACGCAAAGGTGATATGAAACACGTTGGGAACGGCATAATGTTTAAGGAAGGACGAGTGGGTGGGGAGTCGTTATGTGGTAAATCAGCAAAGTTTAAAGGACATACCATATGAAAAGAAATCGATACTATTAGTGCTTCTGAACTGAAAGATGTAACATTTACTACGTGTTTTCAAAAACTATCTTTCATTTTTGTATGTTTAAATTGAATTTATTTTGTCACTGAATGTGGTAAGGACTTCATTTTATTGTTTTTGGAATTCTACTAAAACCGTATTGTCATTTCTAATGCTTTTACCTTTTTTCCGCCCCATTTTTATAATGGAAAATATTCTTTTGGTGAAGACAGGTGAATGAATGTTACGGCATTTTTCGAAGATCTTTCGTCCCCTCCCTTCCCCTTGTCATTTCGGAAACCAGAAGGGAGGCACCGTCAGCTAATTTATCTTAATTAACTAATATAAGATAACATTGTTATTGCAATTCATGTTTATGAATTGCATCTTCGCTTCGCAAAAATCACTCAAAGATTATCTTAATACGGCTTAGGATAATGATTTATTATGTTATTTTCATGAGTTTATCTAGTCCTTCATTTCTTTGAGATAAATTAGAGAAATAGCTCACTAATTTTCCACTTTTTTCATGTTTTATGTGGTCATCTAAACAAAAGAAAGAAAAACAATATTTGAATGTGGATCTCAGAATAATGACAAGCAATCCCAAGGAAATACGACCATGAACTAAGCTAATTTATAATCTCCTCGAGGCATTTTAATTCACGAAGGTTGATTAAAATTATATTCAAGTAGGATGAGAATACGGGCTAATTATATACTCCTAGATTTCCTAATCAAAACCATCCATCCATCAAGGAGATGCACAAATTCTAATTAAAAATTAATTCTGAAAGAACATCTTTATTTTTGTAAATACTGCTTAACAGTAATGTGTGTGTCCATTAATAACTGGTTATTGTCGCACCATTTTTTAAGAAGATAAATGGTAGAAATAAAGTGAATAGCTTCACGGCAGCGAATAACACAAGGATGGAGAGATGTTCAGATAACAAGAATATTTTGCGTGCAATACGTGCTGTGGATACGGCGTTAGACGATCAGATGGCTGCGTCGTTGGATTAAGTGAAAAGCACGTTGGCGAGCTCACTGACTGATGACACAGCTTAATCGACCATAAAGAGTTGATGTCCGCTCTTAATTGCACCATACGGAATACAGAAATGACCTCCTCTCAGTAGAGGAAGCCAAGTGCGCGATTATCTGTTAAAGCACGTAAACAAATACCTTGGAATCAAACAAAATCAGCAGAGGAGGAATTGGATAATTACCAAAGAGATTTTGTTTTGTTTGCGTAAGAACTATTTGCCATTTTTCAAATCTAAATCCAAGTATGCTTGAAATTCTGATGTTTGTCATTGACTTTCTGAGATTACAAAGGCTTTTGACCTTAGCGATGAGTTGCTTCGGTGCTGCTCTGGCGAATCGCCTTTTGAGATCTGAAATGGCCTTGCATGAAAACGTTCCTTTTTCTGGTTACCAGATTACATTACGTAACCTAGCTCATGGTGTTACGGAACGATACTTCATGCCTTAGTTTCGAAAGCATTTTAATGTGAATCTCTAACCCATGAATGTTAAGGCACATTTAATGTGAATGCAACGCATGAAAAGCTTTAAAAAGTTACTGAAATGAGCCAAAAAGCTTCAGTTTGGCGATGCAAAATTATGCAAATTAAGTGGATATTGAATCCAACATTATTTCAAAGTAAAATATAGAAACTCTAAGATAGGAACTCTAAGAGTTTCATGCCGAATATATAGAAACTATAAAAGTTTCGGCGGATCCAAGGCATAAGCCAGCACCTCATTCAGGCTGCGCAACTTTTATAATTTCTATATATTCGGCATGAAACTCTTGGAATTTCTATATTCGGCTTTGAAATAATGTTGGATTCAATATCCACTTTAAAAAGGAAAAACTACAAAATATATATATATTTTTGAAACATGTTACAGTTCGATCTTATCTTTTACTGTTTTAATAGAAAGCTAAAAAAAGAAACACTTAAAACTTTGCCAAGTAAAAGCGCACCACTTGAAAAGAATATTTTTTCCGCTTTTATAATTCTGAGTTATTTTCAATCTCAGAAGATTGTGCGCCTGCGTGCAGAAGTTACAGAACGTTCAGTTAGTGCATTTTAGCCGTGTGGATTGTAGTGGCCTTGAGTCGTAATTATCATGGAGAGGAACGCCACGAGGAGGAAAAAACCCTTTCACATTCAAAACAGTTAACATTAGCATGGTGGAATGAAGCTAGAGGTCGTTGTGGTTATTATTATGCACCTTTCTGCCTGTAAATTATTAAAATACCATTTCATGGCACGGAAGTATCTGTGCATGGGTAATTGGTATTTTATTCGATGCAAAATATTGGAGAGTAATTCTTCAAGAGCACAATGACCTTGATGTCATTTTTCAATGCACTAATATGATTGTACCAAAGTAAATACAACAGCAACCGATTCAAAAAGTATTGCACTTAAACGACAAAACCACAAACAATACCACACTTATTCAATTAATGCAATCCAAAATTTTGTCTAAGGACCTGTGAATTACCTTAAAGGTATCTAGTTATATTCCTTACACCTAATGACACATAGCGATTAGGTCTGAATTGCACGATGCTAGACGAGAATGGCTACCTTCGCAAAGTGCGCAGTCTCTCTACTGTATGCCAACATGCAATTCCCTAACATCGTTCGAGATTCGCACGAACTCAATCGTCAGATATTGCATTAAGCAAGGAGGGCTCAAAACATTTTATCGGGAATTTTGAGTCCATCTAGCTAAACCAGCTCGGATAGAGATGTGGGGTTAAGGCAGTGTTTCCCAACGTTTTTTGGATCATGCCCCACCTCAACGCCACAAAGATTTTGATACCCTCCCCTCTAGCATAATAGTCAGCCAAGTTTTGAATAAGTATAATATAAACTTTAAATAAAAAAAGGAACATAGGTAAAACTGTTTTTAATTTGACTTTCTTCAATGAATATAAATTTAATTACACTTTGTATATTATAAAATTTAAATCGAACTGAACTCGGAAAAATAAAATCCAAGTTAATGCGATCCTTGAGCTTGATGTCTACTGCAAAGAGTTTTTATTTGAGGTACTAATTTAGTACCTCAAATAAAAACTTTGAGGTACTAATTTAGTCATTTTCAATCTCAAATCCCCATGGTTTGTGATATCCAGGTGATTTATTTTTTTCAGTAGCAAGTCATTTACAGCACTAAAGCCACATTCAACTAAATATGACGACGGGACGGACAACAGTATTTTTTTTGCAAAACTAGTTGAATTTCAGTCTTTCGTTTCTGTCTCGTCAGAAAGCCATGGCATTGTTCCTGTTATGTTAAATAAAGTTCCAATAGACTCATTTTGCTTTTCTTAGAGTTCTTCTTGAAACTGTATTTATGTTGACCGCTGTACTAGTGATTTCGGCTTTTTTTCTGGGAAAGGCTGGGTTGCAAGATCGACAATTTGTCGCCACCAATGGTCAGTTTTTTTGAGTATATCGGTGATGAGGTGACGAATGCAACATCATTTTCTAATTGCCCCCCAAAATATTCGAATTGCCCACGTTGGGAAACACTGGGTTAAGGGCTGTACAGTAATCTTTATTTAAGAAAATGGGATAGGCTAACATCGGAGAACCGAATCCTCTAATATCTTTATTCTAAGATACAGAATTGAACAGAAAATGAAAGAAAGGAACTGTACTTCAAAAGGATTAGAGAATAAGATACTTACCAGTAAAGAGACTTGTATGGAATACTTTTACTCACATATGTATTGTTTTGTGCTTTCTTGAACATGAATGGGCAGCACTTGAAACATGAAAATGTACGATAGAGGTTTGATTGTGCAGTACTTGACATTTTTAAGGCGTGCACCAGTTTTCCGATATCGAAATCCCAGTGAAATATTCGTCAATGGAAATTAAGTAAAAGTAGTTGTTTAAAGTTATTACCAGCATTCCATTGTTTTCTACAATTAAATTTCTACATATCTTCTGAATTATGATAGATGAATTGGAAATTCATGGTTTGCTTATATATATTTACTGAAGCATGTTTTATTTCTTTGCTTCTGTGAATTATAAAGGGAACAAAGATTTCTCTTTGCAAGTGAACTTGATGGAATGCACGACCACATTTGTAAAGTAAGCAGTTACCAGTTTGACTTAAAATGCTTAGTTCAACATTGAAGACAAACAGAGAATGTCAGCAGTGCTGTTTCCCCTACGGGAAAACAGCCGGTCCTTGAGTGCATAAATTGTACTTTCGCATACACTCGTGCATATACACTTCCCGATGACTTCACATAATTAAGTGCAATTAGCATTCGTATAATATAATTAATTTTAATCTAACAATAGGGACAACCTCATTAGAATTCCTTTATTTTTATCGGTTATTATGGTGGATATGTAAATAAGATTTGCCAAGCTTGAACGTTGCCTTCAGGTAATGAATGATCATCGGAACTTTTCACGTAACTCGGACAAGAATATGTTTGTTGTGGAATCCTATTGGCTTTTGTAAAAAGATTTAGCCTCCAGTAAACTGTGAAATGATTATCAACTTCGTCGCCGGATGACTTTGAGATGTACTGGTAATTAATTAAGTTCGCGGTGTTGTTGGATGATGTCACGTATGGCCATTAAAGTGAATCATTAGTAAAACATGCTGATAAAATGACTCATTTAGATAACATTAGCTACAACAGAGAAATAAAATAGGGAATGAGACAAGTGGCATCTGGTGTATGTTTGCTATTTCCCCCTAGACAAATTAAGCAGCCTGAATTGTAGGCAGATCATGCTATTTGTAATTCTAAAATAAGTAAATTAATGTTTTTCCTACCTCTGATGTAATTATTACAGGTATTGATTTAATTTGCGAATTTTTCTTTCTTTATCTGACGGTTTTGTTTATACATTTAACGCTGCTTACAACCATAGAAGAAACGAATAATGAAATGAAATTAGAAGGCTTCGAGAAAGGGAACATAAATACAGAAAATATATAGGCCAAAGAGGCATACAATTTGGGAAAAAAAATTGAAGTGTCAGCCAACGAATCCTTTAATGTGTTCAGAATATGATTCCAGAAAAGTCTGAATCTTTACGATTCTGGGGCATAGCATTTAGCGGAGGGTTAAAAAAATAGTGATGCTAATGAACACCTACAAACCAAGGGCTGTACATTGTAAATTTTGTCGGGAACAGCATTTTATTTTCGATTAAAGTCCAACACTGTAAAACAAAAATCAATAATATTTGCAGACAGCATTACAAAATATAGCGAACAGATATGCAGCAGAAAAAGCCCATTCGTAATTGACTCTTTGTTTATTAACTCGTGAAATGAGTTAATAAACAAATTATTAATCGTGAATTTCTGCAATAAGGCAGAAATCGTTAATTTCTGCCTTATTGCTTCTCATAATAAGGGAGAAATGATCGATTTTGTTCATTAACGCTTGCAACCATTCATTTCCATCTACCTCGGGGATGTAGATGGAAACAAAGTCAGCAACCGATTATAAAAGTATTGCACTTAACGAAAAAACCACAAACAATGCCATACTTATTCAATTAATGCACTCCGAAACTTTAAGGACCTGTGAATTTTCTTAAAGGTATCTAGTTATCCCTGTCTTTGTTATAGATACATTATCTCATCTTCCTTTTCCCTCTTTTACCTTGCGGTGTCGAGGGTTTATTAATCATCGGGTCTAAACCGTTCACAGGATAAGGTTGTCAGCTCTATACCCCAGTGTATCCTATGTCCTTAGTGGTGTTGAGTTCTCAAGGCCGGTTTGCCTGCTTTGTGGGATAAAAAAACAACAACAGATAAACTGAGGAGAAAAAACCCTACTGTCAACGTCGAAGACCAGCTAACTTGGCTATGGCTGAGAAAGATCCTTAAGCTCCTCACGTCAGCGACGGGAATCGAACCCAGGACACTCCTTTCCCAGGCATATGGTTGCCAGGCGCATAGCCACTCGGCTAACCGCGCGGATACATTATCAAAAAAAAAAAAAAATCCGTCTTAGTGCACATAACGTGACAAATTTTTGCATTTAAAATAAACTGATCCAACAATACGCACGGTACCGTATTTTAGATGTCAAAATCGCTCCATCCCTTGTCATAGTATATTTGTACGAATCCCCTTTCTAATAAGAACATTAAAAGAAATAGTTTCATTTTAAAAACTCTAATTTATAAACAGAATAGCCAATCAAAACTGTCATTTAAAAACAGATGTCACATCATCATCTTCACATAAATGTAATCATTATATCGGCATCGATTGCGCAATCTCTATGATTTTAAGAAGCTTCTTTAGACGTACCGCAATTCGGCGCTCCATGTCCGTAGAACCTTGAAGTATTCCGCATCGACAGCCCATTTTATGTATTCAAAGAGCTGACTGGAAATCCCAATTTTCTTTGATTTATGTGCCCTAATAAAATGAAAATTGTTTTTAATTTATTAGGGCTTTTCACAAAAGGTTTTTCTAGAAAAAACTTCAGAACGAATGAACAGATTTCGTAATTATTATTCATGTAGAGAATAATACACTAAATTGCTAACTAGCTTACGTTATGGCATTAGATGTGCCGTTTATGATATATTTTAATAGCAAATGAAACTATTATGATAGATAAATGTACATTTTTGTTTCAAATTCTGCCCAACAAACAGATATGGAGTAGAGCTCTGTCGTCACGATCAACTTTCCATAATTCTGATTGCTTCATAATATGCGTTGAATTATATTTCAAAAATACTTTTTATTTGTGATTTCAAGTTCAATATTAAAAGCGTATATTTATGTGAATGTCTGTGAAGCACATCATGCGTTAAAACTGAGGCGCAGCTCTGTAGAGAATAATAGAGGTTAAAGGAGGTGCCCCTCAGCGATGGAAAATAATTATAATGAATAACTTCTGGGCGCGCGAGATAATATTCATTTAATTCACATTCATTTTACGGGAACTAAATGAAAGCTACAGCAAAAAAAAAACGAATATAACATTGAAAATAATATGAAAGCTATGCATGCAAGCAAATCGGTCATGAGAAAATACGAAATTTACAGACAAAATATACTATTGGTGGAGGAGGGGAGGAAGATGGCGTTGCGTGTGATGGTAATGTCGCTGTGTGTTTTTGGGATTCAATAGGGAAACAGATGTGCAGTAGATAGCATTTCCACGATCAGTCATTGCAAATGTCCAATAATAATATATACTTACAGCCACTTTGAAGATCACTTCTTATATCTCCCATGAATGATAATTATTGCGATGTATGCAATTTTTCTGGCCTAATCTCAAGATATTTTGTCATGTTACTTACTTTCAAACTGTTTTTCTATCGAACCATTTACTGTGGTCTTTGACAAACCTCCTCTGTCTGATAGAATAGGTAATTACTGATAAGTAGTATCTTGAGGATTTGGAACAAATTTTACAGGCTACGCCCCACCCCCGTTTTGTCAGGGAGTTATTTATCTAAAGAAAATTACATTACTTAAATTAAGGGGATATTAAATCCCACATAGTTTTAAAACCGAATAAGAAACTCAAAGATTGAAATCAGAGAGTTTCTTGCCAAATATAGTAACCTATAAAGTATCGGCGACACTAGCGTTAGCCAATGCAAGTGATCCTAGGACGTAGTACAATACCAGGGCAGCTCGTTGCAAAGGTGGGGAAGTTCAGATCGCTATTCTTAGGTATTTTCCATAATGTAAAAACACATTTCCAAGGAAATGTATGCTGTTATTACATTATGGAGGGAGGTCACTACCCAGACCCGGTTTCAGCCTTTTTTGAGGCTTCATCAGTGAGTAGCTAGACCTAATACCAAAGTGTATAGCGAAAAGAACTTATGTACTCTGCGAACGAGTTTTCCAAAATTGTGATTTTGGAAGATTACATAAAGTTACCCTGTTGTAAACATGATTCCCGCCTTAGTTAGCATAAGACGAAGCAGCCTTCCAATTACCAAGAATTCCCGTTGACAAATCCCCAATGGCAAAGACCTTTGCTAATTATCGCTCCGGTGTTTAATTTCCATCACGAACAGAGAAAAGTCTGCGCATTTATTTGCTATGCAGCTTAACTTCTTTTATAGCTGGGCACGGGTTATCTATGACTTTATTCATCAAGAAAAGACTGAGAATAACTCAGAATTTTTTATTTCTGATGCTATTGCTTAACTTCATTGCTCTGCGCACAAAAGTAAACTGAAACTATATATATATACACACACACGGTATTTTACATTTCGGCTGTCTTGGCGTATTAAGATAGTCAAATAGCGCACGTCCTTGTTAACCGAATCATCCTCAGTTCAAAAGGTTTAGAAACTTCGTAAACTTTGATACATTTTTACTAGCTCAATGTTGAATTGCGTGAAGATCAGCCTTATTCTGGCTGCTTTGAATTGGACGAGAAAGTTCCATTAAACACAATTTGTGGAACATGCAAATAACTGGAACACTCTCAAAGGATATTGACTGGAATATCGATGATTACACGTTGACGGGAATTTCGATCACAGCATGCAAGGCGTTCTTACTGCTCTCTGAAGTCTTGGTTACGACATCATTTTATCATAGCAACGTCTTCATGTAATCGGACGAAATTTTTGAGATTGCCTTCCCATCAGCGCCGCTGTTCACGCCCGATCTATCACCTCTCCTCTTTCCTAATCACAAGTGGCGATGATCACCGAGATAAAACTATTTATTTGTTTATATTGTCATCTAGCGGTGAAATAGGACAACAGCATTTTGATATGCGAACGGAATGCTTGAAAAATATGAAAGATAACCTGAAGGATAGCTTAGAATTTATAGGTGAGATCCGACTATGGTAGACTGAATGTGCGCTCGACTTAGTAGTTTTTAAAGGGAAATTTTTATAGTAATGTGAAAATTCCTTAAAAGCAGTTTATGCATGTTTTATAAATGTGTTCATAACACTTAACAGTGCATTGGATCGATTGTTCAAATCCAAACGATATAAAATTGATCGTTGTTAATTCACATTAAATAGCAACATTGGTTCACATGCAGTACAGAGGAAGTTGTTACTGTTGGCTAATGACTGCATTTTGCGTCGTTAGGATCACTTTTTCGTATAAAGAATTAAACATTAAATGTAGTTGATGAGTCTGTAAGCAAGACATCTTTTGAAATCATAAAATAAGCCTAGAGAATCTAGTCACCAGCAAGATTTTTTTCACCATTCTTATTCTTTCTATCATGTCTTTCAAAAGACAGTTTATTAAGAGGCATAATGAAAGGAGTAAGATTTAATAGCACTGAGAACGTGAAAAAGAAAGATCGGTACTTTGTAGGCAGTTGCAGATGCTAAATATTTTGAGCAATGACATATTGATTTTGCATAACTTCTCACGTGATTATTTTTAAGGAGCAGTCAATTACGATTCTTCCGTAAAAGTATATATTTCGTACATTGCCACGTTATTCGATAGCAACACCGTGTATCTATAAGCCGAAGACCAGAGAAACTATACCGAGATGTTAGTGGATGAGCAAGTGTTTGGAGAGTGTCTACTAAAATACTTAGCTTAGAGTTTCAACCCCCAAAACGTTCCCATACTTTAATCTGTAGATTAACGCATTTAATCTGTAACTGGACAGGAGTTGTTTGCAAATGTTTTACCTCAACTTCTGGCGTAGTTGATATCGATAAAATCGTAGATATTAAGTTAATAAAACTAAGAAAAATGCAGAATTTCACAGGCCGAAACGGCCAGATGCTGCTACTGTAGATAATATAAAGCTTCTGTGCTACATATAGCTTGACCTTTATAATAATGGAGTTGGTCAAGCAAAAGGCTTTATAGATACAAACGTTTTATTTAAAATTGACGTGCAGTTGTTCTCTTGCAATTTTTGTTTTTTTGGAAGTTACTGGGCAATTTTTCAACACTAGAATTGGCCCTGAAGGACAAAATATTTGATGCTACTGCTGATAAAATAGCAGGCTATACTTGGCGAGTTTAATACACTGAACTTATTCAAGTCGGTTACTGGATTCGTCATGCCAAGTCACAAGGGGATTAATTTGAAAGGGGATATACAATATCAAGTAAATGTGTCTTAAAACAAAAGAGTTGAGACTTATTAGACAGTCTCGGTTTTCTATGAAGCAGTTCCGAAATCACATTTAATTCAATCATAGCATATGAAGATGGTGTGTGTGTGTCTAATGCAAAACATTTCTAATAGAATTCGTCACATGTTTTTCCTCCCTCCTGAATTTTTTTCGTAATTCAGAAAGAAATACTGCTTGGTATTTCGTAATGTTATCATCTGAAAGAATGTTTGCAGTTGTGAAAGGGTAGGTGCCATGATTGATATTAATTTTGACTCGATGTTGCTCTCAGTGTTACGTAAAGCAGCACTTCCGATTATGATCGCTAATTGCAGTATTCCTTCCTGTTTATCCTTACTTGATTGCACAGTTAATGTTCAATGTAATCGTATGTCTAACATATGATCCGATGTCAGCAAAAGTTGTAAAGAACATCGGGATTTGGCATCTTAAATTCAATTGCAAATATTCCCCGCTTTGAGCTTATACGTAATCTAAATGGTCGCAGAACTGAACTCCAGAAAGGCAATCGATGCAGGAAATAGCTTGGCATTTATGATAAGAAGCAATGTGTTGCGCAGTGGAAATGGCAGACAGTTTCTGCTCTGAGTGAAATATTAAATGTCGAATAATTGATAAAGGAAATGTAAGTTAATCTTTATAAATATTAATACACAAACATTATATTTATAAATATAATGTTCAATAAGTAAACAACCACAACAATGTGATGTTCATGATAATAATATTGTGAAATCCACTGACTAATTCTCAGTTTATTATCCAACAAAATTTCGGGAATAAATTAAAAACTGTTTTTATTTTAGAACTTCTCATAATTTCGAGAACTTGCAAGAAGTTTTGAGATATTTTACCGTATATAATATTTGGTGAATATTGCAATGCGAATAAGCTGTTTCTTTTGTCATCTGAACGTTTCGTATCAAATAATTTGCATGTGGTGGTTTAGATTTAGTCTGGTGGTTCATCCGTCTACTTGGTTCCACTTAATATTTAGTACGTCTGTGAACAGCATGATTTAGTGGTGCGGAATTCGAATAATGTTACGAGTGAGATATTTCTCGATTACTCACGAATCATCTTGAAAAAGTATTTTGTTCCAGTGGTATCGTCCACAATGAGATTGTGCTGTTGTGAATATTCATTGTGAAAATTAAGTGCTACCAATTTATGGTCAACTGTAGTGAGCCAATTTTGGTGCATCGCAAATGATTTGTATGGCACTTAGAATAATCGACGAATACAGAAGACACTTCGCCAAGTGTGAAGTATCTTCAATTACTTCTTTAAATATTTTAAAAAAATGTTAACGCACAATGAGCTTCTTAAAACTCTTGCTTTCAATCTGAATCTCTTCTCTGAATCAGCATCAATTTCCAAATTTGCGGTTACAGATCTCTGAGAAGGATGAGGAGGGACACTGACCTCTTCTGAAGTTTTATTTCAAGCATCAAAAAATCTCATCAGAGGTCATAGAATGAATTGCGTTTTGTAAACTTAAATGTAGTATTATTTTTAAACCGAAATATATCTATATGTCGTGTAATGCAAATAAAATAATTATATAAACGGTATATTCGTTTATTATTTATATCCTTCCTTTTTAATGTTTATAAAACAATAAGTGGAAACATTTGAAAGAATAGCAGTGAAAAAAAAACTACTCTTTTCCTATAAATTAAAACATTCAAAAATTTTTGTCTTAATTTGTACATTTATTTATTCGATGCTTTATTTTTATTTAAGCATTTCTTGCACAACATTTTCTCGACTCCCCCCCCCCCATCTGCTGTCTGTTTTCTTTCTTCTTTTCATCACTTTAATTCTACTTTATGTGCTAATACATACTTATGCAAGTGTTTAAATATTTTGTACCGTACTTCCGTCCCATTTTATAAATAATTGGATTACAAGCACGGATTTTCGACTATCTAATTCCCATATCTACTCTCCGGGGGATAAAATTATTTTCAACACCCTGTGGGAATGCAGAAATAAACCTTTTCTAGCTTAATGTACTACATGCAGTCTTTTTCTAAAAATAAGAGTGGATTAAGCTGCTAATAAGCTTTTTTTTCCAAACCATTTACGTCATACATGTCAAGCCAAACATCAGATTTTTAATTAAACTATCCAGGAATCAGTTCCGATAGTAAATAAGCATTTTAAGAATAAAAATAATTCTAAAGATTACAATTCCTGTCAATTCCACATCACACTAAACCTCATTATCGAGAGTGGTAGAAGTCTTTGCTCTTCCCAAGGCCAATCTTCGTTAATTGTTAAAAAGGGATTCTGTACAATCCCATTTTAACGATTCTTGAATTATCACAGTAAAATAAAAAGCAGCTTTTCTACAGAAACAACGTTCCTTTATTTTTGTTTATCCAACAATGAGTTTATTGTACACAATTTATATTAAATGAGTAATAAGTTGCAGATAAGTAGTATCAATTGAGAACTGTTATCGATCTCAAACTCCAGCTATTCATTTCTTTTTCCACAAATAAATTTCCTTTTTGGATGGAGTAGCGAAATCACGAAATTAATGGCAAAGATTTCTGAACTGAGCTATCACCGTAAATTGCTTACCATACGCTTACGTATAAATAGCAGGAAACGGATGACCCTCATTTTTCTTCCTTAGTTCTGTTTGTTCTTCATAAATAACACTTTGCATCACATCAATTTAAAGAAGTAGCAGAATTTTTTGTTGTTGAGACGATGTTTCTTAGTAACAGTAAAAATATAGCACTTTATGTCATTTTAACGTGACTTAATCATTATGTAATGATGTGTGCCAGTTCATAACACCGAAAGATAAATCATAGGGGAGAGAATTATTTTAACGAGAATATGAAGAAAATTAATAATAGAATTTTTTTTTCTATCAAGGGTGTTAATGGTAAGTTGATCAATTATTCAAAATTACTAATTTCATCGGGGCAATAAAACTCAAGATTTTTTTAGTCAAAGCACAATTTCATTAGAATTGACTAAAAATCAGCTTTTATAGCTGATAATCAGGAAAATTTTTCCTGATTTTCCTGAAATCAGGAAAAAAAGTAGAATCAAAGATCGGATTTCTTTCTATTTATCTCTTAAGGTGCATGGCAGAACTTTTATGTTCAATAATTTAAATGCACCCTTTTATGATAATCACAACCGCAACATTGCCCCTGGAAATCTATAACTCAATCACCTATAGTTGCGGACGGTTCTTGGGTTCACACCGTAGGATGAAAATTATCTACCTAAAGACATTCACCAACATACGCATCACAGATTTAATGCAGAAACACCAGCCAATAAGTAGTTTAATGAAGGTTTTCCTCTAAAAGCTAACATTAGTATTAACTCCAAATATTTCTGAAACTTTAAGAGGATGATTATCAGCTGTGAAATTGTAACTTACATGCCATTCATTAATATGAGTGCACACTGAGGATGGTTATTTTGAAGGTAAAATTGCATATAGAAAAAAAAAAGAAAAGAAAACTGTAAATAAACATCATTGATGATCTCAGTCTCTCCCATTTGAACGCATCTTTGGAATGAGTTATGCTAACGTTGTCAGCGATTGTAGCATAATCTTTCTGCAACACAATCTCTCATAGAAGTAGTTTGACCCTCCTCCCCAAGGATACAAGACCCACAAGTGATGAAAAAGAAACTCCTTAATAAAGTCATTAAGGAAAGGAACAATCAACTAGTTTATAACACGTTTGCTCAAATAAGAATTAACTTCAAAAAGGCTTCAGTAGTGAGCAAAATCATTCCAGAATTTAAATTTGCCGATCTATCGAAACAGATTTTGGTTTGGTTTTTTAGAAAGTTCTTGAGGTCCTTCGGTTTTTTTTTTTGTTACGTTCTTTCTGTTCCTTTTTTTAAAAAAAAAAACTTCTATCCGATTTTTTAAATTTTTCCCCGTTATTTGACTGTGTTAGAAAATTCTTTGCGCTTGAGATAATTTGCGTTTCTATCCTAATAAGCTCGCAGAAAATTTTGCATCCTTACCTTCATTCTTTAATAGTAGGTAGAAGCCACGAAGGCTCCGAAATTGACAAACAGGTCACATGATGACCACAAAATTCAGAATAGGTGAAATTTTATTTCGTTAAAATAACTGAATTGCAAAAAAAAAAATATTTCATCCATGAATAATGTTTTAAAAGAAGTAGAGAATTACACATGAATGTTTATACTTTAAAAAAAAAAAAAAAGAAATCTGTCAAACAATCCTCAGAGACGGCTATAGTAACAGAGAATGAATGGAATGAAGAAAAGTTTGTTTTTTCCACACTCCGCGAAAAGAAAAATCTTAATCTCGCTTCGTGAGAGGAATCGTTTTCTAACGAGAATAGCGACACTGATGCTGCCTAGCGGATGATTAAAAGCCCGCAGGTTGGTATGATTTAAGTGAGAGAGTTTTTTATCTGCATATTTGTCATAACCTGACATCTACGTAAAAGGAGCGGGATAGATCTTTGCTAATGAACAGCATAAAAAAAGTGAAGAAAGCCGAGAAATAACCTGCATTAATACGCTTGAAGGACAGTTTACAAAGGCAGTATTCAGAGGAAATGGTAGTAAATGTTTAGTTTCCTAAGTTTTATTTTCCTTTGTCTTAAATTAGTGTGGCCAGATGCACTGTTCTACATGTAGGTAATATTGGGATTGTATGTTCATCGTTTCGGCACAGAATAATTTGAGTTATCAGTTTGGAGACCTTGTTGGCTGAGCACAAAGCATCGCCAGCCTGCAGTTAGGGAAGCTCAAATCCTATTGTAGAACTAACAGTTGTGAATGCCTTCAGGGTAATTTTTATCTTCCGGCGTAGACCACCATTGTTTACATGGAACTCTTCAAACGATTCATGCTTTCTGCATGAATCGCTTGAAGAGTTCCATGAGTTTCTGGAGCAGGTTTTCTGGATTATTTTGCCTTAGCTAACTGCAGTACTTATGTGAAAGTGTCCAGCTGTTCGCAGATGGAAGTGTCATTAAAAATGCATCATTAGCTGTCGGTGTGTGTGTGATACACCATTTGGTGGCTGCTCAATGACTTCGTTTACTACAGACAAAATCCATAAGCGCAATGCAAAGTAAAGATATCAAGTGAATTTTCTTTTTTCTACAGTGATTCTCAGTGACAGTCAAAATTTAGCATCAACAAAACACATTAATATTAAGTTTTCTTAAATTCCCCGTTGCGGCACTTTGAGGAGTTAATGAGAAACATTTCTGTCTGTTATATTGTTGAGAACGATCATTTCATTTAAATATCAGCTGAAATAACAAGTTTTCCGTTTTCAATGAAGTTCAGTTTGGTTAGCCGTTAGAATAGCTGTTTGAAGGAAAGGGGATTTAACCGAGCTTATATTCACAAAGTAGGATTTGTCCAACAGTAAGCAGTTAACAGATATTCCAAATCAATCTAATAAAGGTATCGACAATAACTGTTGGCTGGAAAGAGCTGGGCTCGAGGAACTTTTAAATGTGCTTCACACTTGAAGACGAGTAAACCGGACTTATACGGAAATAGGAGTCCTCCTCTCGGAAACTCGAGTTTTCACCTGCAAAATAATAAATATCCCTACCAGAGAACACGCGCAATTAACAGACACAATACACTTCCTCATACCCGTGGGAATTTTTACCCACAATCAACATAATGTGGGTTCGAATCCCGTTGCCGGTAAGACTGTTAGAATGCATTTAGGTGGCAAAATGAATTTCATCCCGCGTAATACTATTTTATTTATTTGGGGTTCTAAAGTAGCTTGACATTTCCGTGACTGGTCATAAACCCGTTTCCAAAATAGTCTAATCAATGTATGATTAGATTTTACGTGGATGAGGTGCACATAACAAAGTCAAAAATGACTTCTTTCTACATAGTTTGCAATATCAACACAAACAAGACAAGAGTTTTAACTCATTAAGAAAGATAAAATATTCTCAGTACGATAAAATCTTTATCAATCGGGAACTTGACTCATGAAGAGGCGAAAATCGTCGAGCGCTTAAACTAAATACTGTACAAGACATTGGCAGAATTATTTGAATAACCTTACAGTTGAATTGGGTAAATCTACTGAATCGGACTTGATTATATCGGTGAATTTCTCCCACTCCATCTAACTCATGCAAACTTTGTAGCATTTTTGATTAACTTGGATAATGCAAGTTTTAAAGAGTCTTCTTCACGAAAGTCCATAACTGAAAAAACGGGTTCATCTTATGATAATATTGTCAGATCGTAGCTCATTCTTTGCTTCATTAAAATGTATTTCTTTTTATGTGCCTTTTACTTCAGCATTGTTAAAATTAAACTGGTTTGTGTGATTGAAAACTTATAAAGGAGTCATTTAAAATTTTCAGAGATTTTCATTGACCATCAATACTTTTCTTATTGCCTGAAGCGGCACGAAATGAGAGTTGGTCAAATATTTTTCTTAACATATCTCTTACTTCACTCACAGTACACTAATGCATCGCAGATCAATCGTTTTTATTAAGTGCTGTTACTATAAAGATGGCTACGGTTCTTGTGATGACAAAAGAAATATTCAAGAAACGAAGTTTAAATGTTGACTGACTAATTCTTCTCAATTTTTATAGCAAAAATCTCTTAATTATTTTTCTTGTAAATCCTACTCCTATAAAAGGTTATAAACCTCTATTAAACTTAGTACAGGAGTGCGTTGAGGATTAAACAATGCAAGAATCAATTGAATCCATTTCTAGAAATAAAGAAGAGAATTTTTCAACTCATTTCAGATCTCCAGTGAAACAGGTTGATAGTGTCATAAGGGGAAACGAAAACTGTTTTCTATTTAACATTTTATGATCACTTTAATTCACGGAAACCTTATAAAGAATAATTCAATATTATTTCCCAGTTTGAATTTATCATTTTTAATCATCACACAGAAATATAGTCGTATGTGGAACCTGCGGGTCCTTTTCATTACTGATTGAGATAAAGAACTTTTTATTTGAGATGTTTAATGAAACGATTTGGGAAAACCTGTATGTCACATCTTCCTTTTTAAGCTAACAACTTAAACAGGACTGCCAACAAAAAACTCGGTTCATGTATTTTAGTTAATGAGTTGTGTGCTAAGACAGCATAGCTTTAAAAATAGGATACTGTACTTTCTCATGAAAGGCTGCCATTTATTGGAATTTTAGTGGAATCTGCATACAGCGTCGGAGCCTCTCTCCCTGAATAATATCAAGCTAAAACAACCAAAAGTGAACACCAGATGCTGAGACATCGATAAAAATATCTCAACTAGACCTTATGAATATTCAAATATATGTAGAAATTTCAGGAGCATAGAATAGTTGGTACAATAATCAACTGTGCATTCCAAGTATAGAATATTTAATTACAATAAAAAAATCTTCTTTATCATCCTGTTAAATCTCTCCCATTTCACACTTCCATAATCTTTGTTGAATCGACGCTTTTGTGGAAAGGCCGATTTTTCGAGTATAAAAATTTTAAAAAAAAGTTCCTTTATTCGATGCAGTATGTCATAAGCACGTGGTGTGTGAATTATTTCATTAAATCGCGCACATCAGATAAAGGTTGGTAGACAGGTTAAAGAAGAAATAATGAAATTCTTGTCGGTTTATAAAGCAAACAAGTGACTGCTTACATCAAAAGATGAAGTACATCCTTAAGGATAGCGCCTTTGATCAGTTTCTCTGGTGTAGTGACCTGCACAGCAACAGTAACAAACAACACTATGAATAGAAATTACCAAGCTCGATTAACATCGTAGCAAGTACTCGCAAACTGAAGGCGACTTTGCCAGTCTTGTAGGAAGACTAAATCATTCTCAGAACTTCAGGAATAGATATTTGGGTAAGGTTCTTAAGTGGGAGGATGTACTTCATCTTTTGATGTAAGTAGTCACTTGTTTGCTTTAGGAGACCAATTGATATATGAAATTCATCTAGTACCTATTCGTTGGTGGAATTCACATTAAAATAATAATGGATGGCAGTATATCTAAACCATCAAAAGTAACTTAATTGACCCAACAAGCTGGTTTTGTCTAAAGGTGTCGATGAGATGCAAACTCGACTTATGTTATTGCAGATACTGTCAGGAAATGGAATTAAATATTGAATTAAAACCTTTTTCTCATATTCTTTTGGCTGTCTAACTTTTCGTCTTGATTTCCTTTCGATTAATTTTCAAAATTACCGGTCAATAGCAATGGAGAAATTTAAATCATGTGAGCCGACATTTTTACTTCACATATCAAAATTGTTACTGTAAGGTAAAAGTCACGTGGTTCCGTTGACGTTTTATTATTATTCGTGTTTACTGTTTCTTGCCAAGTTAGTTATTCTCTTTCTGAAACAGCCATCAATCAGTGCCAAGGGCATAGTTTTTTCCGACGCTAGATCTCGCACTGCCCCAAGATAATTCAACTCTTGTGGGAAATGTCTGGCTACGCCAACGAAGTTTCTTTCGCATGTCATGCAGTACATCGAAGTGTTAGCTACTATCGTAAGAACTGGACTGAAAGAGTGATGCTTTCAAGAGAACATCACACAGGCGTGCTAGAGTATAAGCGTGCACATCCACACACAGCGGCGCACTCAAGATTTAATCTTGCGGGAGCCGAGTTGTGCAGCCGTGATTCCCGAGAGCTATAGGGTATTCCCACCTTATGTGACTGCTAATTCATAAGTAGTATAGAAACAGAAGACGCGACACAACCTAAATAAAAAAATGAATTTTAATTAGGAAAAGATTTTTGTAAAATTTTCTAGTGTTTTTTCCTTGCCACCCTTTCCCCCCACCCCATGGGTGTGCTACTGCGCGCGCGCACACAGACTTTATTTGAATTTTTTTTAATATTTCATTAATAACAAGAGTATCATAGAAAAGGCTCCGAAAGATAGTGAAATAATATTCCATGCAGCTGAATATATAGAGATTTGGTACATCTCAAGTACTCTCAGAATAACTAAAATGACATTTAGCATGATAATCAAATAATAAAAGTGTAGTTTTTGCCCAAATGAGCATTTTGCTCTGAACAAAGTTTGGAAAACGAAACGCACAAAAACAATTCTGATTAGACCTTTGTTGAGCCTTATATTTGAGCTTTTCGCTGATACAAGTGAACAGAGGAACCAACGGTTTAAATAGGACACCTTTATCGTGAAAATACGGTTGGCTACTATGTTTTCAGTGAGTATTAAACTATTGCTGTGTCGAATGGTGGACACAGACGTGTGCATTTGTTCAGAACAGAACTCCATCAGAAGTGGAGTATTTACTGTCAAGGTTTTTTTTTTAAATATTTTATGTTATGTGTTTCCCACATTCACCTAAGGTTATTAGTAAACCAATAGTACATTTGTACCGTGAGTGGACTTCTTTTCCCCATTCTTTGTCAATTTTTACATATTTTAAAGTTTTCCCTCTATGTAAATAAAATTAATAAACCAAAATATTACTTTTTATAAGTTTTTATTCTCCTTTTCTAAAATAAGAAGGAAAATACCGATTCTTACAATATTTCGAGGGGATGATATAATTTTGAAAAGAAAAGCAACTGAAAATCAGATATGTCGGAGATGACTGGACAACTGCTCATAAAATTCGACGTTTGGATAAACAAAATTACTGTTGGAAAAATCAATATTTACATAAAAATTAGCATTTCCTCCTCCCCCTTTCTTTAGCATTTTTATGAATTAATCTCACACGAATGGAAAATGTGGTCAATACTTATGCAGCAATCGTAAATAATTGTTGTCATTCTATTGAAATCCACTGCCACAACACTAGTTCATTTTCAATTTCATCTTTTGTGATCATATCAACAATGAAAATTTTTATCATGTGACTGGAATCCAACAATATTTTCAGTTAATGTTCTTTACGGTGTTTACTGGTGCTTAATGCACAGCGTAGTGAATTGAAATATTTTAATACTGCAACAATAAAATCTCTGAACTTCACTTCAAATAATGATTCTCATCCGACAGTATAAATATCTGCTACTAATTGATTGTTCAGATGTTTATAACTTTGAATCGATTTGAATCTAATGAAATATTGGTATTTGCTTTAGACAACGCACATGTTAGGTATAAATAAATACTTCAGAAGCGTGAAAGAGATTCTTTAATAGTTATCACGTTAAACAAAACATACCTTCAACATACGTTGTTGTTTTTTTTTACTCTAAGCCATGCATGATGGATTCTATTGAGAACTATAACGCCTGTGCATGACAAAGCAACTAATGCACTTCAAGGAAGAGGTAGTTTATGAATATTTCATTAATTTGTTTCCTTTCAGTTTATAGCCATCCAACTATTAAGTTCTGTACGCTTATTTTGCTGCTTTCTTCTGCTCACAGTTTGTGTGCGCATCTATTCTCATTGTGATCTCGATAGATACAACGTATTAAGTCAAGAATACAAAGGAACATGTCAATACTTTCTTAAGCCAACAAAGAATAAACTATTTAAAGTACGTGACGCTTTATGTTGGGTAGTCTAATGACATTTACCGCCTTGAGATATGTTTACTTTCTTAGCACCTGTCAAATCCACACAGCTAACAGAGATGTATGGTCCCGCAACTACACGGCAACTTAAACCATTTCTTTTTCACACTTGCAATGGAGGTGCGGCCGATTTTTACTCCAGAACAGAGGATGAGAAAAACTCCACACATCTAAACACCGACGATTTCTTCTCAAAAGTTCGTGTCTTGTCTGCCATTGTGCGCACTTAAAGGCATACACAGAAGCAAAAGACTTTCAGTGGATGCAACATATGTTTGGGACAGTTAAGGTCAACTTAGTTCTTCAGAGTTCGTCGCCCTTTCATTGGGTTTCCCGATGAAATGGTAGCGGTTTGTTTCTTGAAATTACGCAAATTTTATAGAAAAGCATATGTAGAATTACCAATAATTTTATGCAGTTGATTTATTTTTTTTTTTAATTTGTTATTCTTGCATATATGAATTGGTTGTTAAAGATCACAGGCCAAGTGTAAGGCACTGGATATCGATAAAAATATCTTAGCTCAATTTTCTTCAAATAAAACACAACTCCTAATTAATCAGATCCTTTTGTAAAAATATCAATGGATATGTCTGTTTAGACAAATCTCTTGAGAGGGAAAGCAAATGAATAATTAATGAAAGTTGGTGAGTTATTTGAACACTGACCATTTTAGACTGTATTTTCATAATTGCGTCATGAATTGCAAACATAACGAGAACTCATTCAGATGTGGATAATTTTAAATAACCTCTTAATCAAGTGTTTATTTTATTCAATTTGTTGACAGCAAATCAACATTCAATAACTCATTTGCTAGACTTTTTCTTCGAAGTAGCTGCTTCCTCTCTTCTGTTCAGGTCGCCAGTAAGGAGGATTACAGTTCCATTAGAATTAAAGCCCAAGAACACAAGGTGGATTATGTTTTCGGCTTTCATTTGTGCGCTGTCTTTTAAGGATGCACAATGAAAATACCTCTACAGTTATATTTTAAGTCGGAAACATAATTAATGATCGAGTATGTTTGCGTAGCAAAAAATAATCCGCTTCATATCTTTCATCACCGTTTTTAAATTCTTTCCCCAACTGTTCTTGGGATGAACTTATTCACTGTGTCTTCGCGTATATTATTTTTCTCCCTCTGGTAGATTGCTTTCTTCGGGGATGGAAGTAATGAAATCCATCCTTGGGGGATGGATTTCACTACTTCTCTTGAGACGGACTACTATTTATTCATATAATTCTAACCTACTTAATTTTTTTTAAATACTTCAGGCTTAAAAAAAACTACGTGCACTAAGAAAACATGCTTGCCTAGTTGGCCGAGTGGTTTAATGCCTTCCAACCAGCACGTGCGTTTAAATTCCACCATTGGGCATGAATGTTTGCGATTGTCATTTAAACAATTCCCAAACTGGACACTCACTAGCAGCATGAACAGAGTATGAACTTCTACCAAACGTATGCCGAGGGAATTGATATTATTATTCAATTATGTGATGGTATAAACGATGGTAAAGTTCTTAATTTAACGAATGTTTAGATTAATACCGTCAGTGTATTAGAAGGTTAACCGAACATCACGATAACAATTATCGTGATGTTCGGTAAATAACTCTTTAGCATTTGTGCAATTACTTATTCTTTCAAAATTTAATTAGGAATTGCTCATAAACGGTGTATTTTCATTGATGTCATGTTAGTGTGGACCGGCAAAAAGAATGGGGAAATTAAATTAAACACTTATTTTCATTAGATAAATTAAAGGTAATCTTGAGAAATCAGTTATATGATTAAAATGATATCCTATTTTCAGATATCTTTAATAGATTAAAGAAAAACTCTTCTTTATTGCAGAGTAATTATGTAGTCGCCTCATTAATAGATCTTCTGCAAAGTACTTAAAGAGGCGACTACATAATTAGGATATAAATGATATTCCATGCAAATCAGTTAGCATTTTGCATTTGCTCGCGAAGTGGTTATCCCATTATAATGATTTCCGAATTCTCTGGAAATATGAGATGAGTGATTAGGCTATTCACGGAGAAACGAGATAATTTCCAGATATGATTAAGCGTTAATGTTTAGCACTAGACATGCGTAGAGATAACGTTGGTTATCTCTAAGCATGATGGTACGAATTGCGTTGATGCTGACATTGCGAAGTTTTTTGTGTCTAATCAAGATTACATTCTGTAATTGAGAGTTTTATGCAATAATATGTAAATTGTGACTCCCACCCACAAATGTTTTGCGTAAACCCATAGTACATTAATGCTGTGGGAGGAGGCTAAATTGATTACGAAGACCGACGTAAAACTCAGATTCTAATCAAAGTAAACACTTATTTTCATTAGATAAATTAAAGGTAATCTGAGAAATCAGTTACATGATTAAAATGATACCTTATTTTCAGATATCTTTAATAGATTAAAGAAAAACTCTTCTTTATTGCAGAGTAGCTAATTAGAATAGCGTACAAAGAGATATTAACTTCTGTTTCGAAAATCTGAAATCAATCCAAATATTAAGTGACTGCAAAATGAGGTGAATGCAAGGTTTACCAATGGGGGATCTGTCACGTTTCCATTAGTAATAGCAAATTCGAAAACTTATTCTTACTTTGATTTGAAATGGTTATTTTGGTATTTTAGACATTAATTGAAAAACATCTTTAATAATATCAGATGAGGATATCACCAACAGTTCAATGATAAAAAAAAAAAAAACCTCATGAAAGCAATCCGAATATCAGCAACCTCTGTTGCAAAGGTAGGATGCTGAATCGAAATATTACCGACCAATGAGCGTTTCATAATGATGATTTTCTTCTGTATTTGTTTTCATGCATTGTATATAAGTTTACAATTTGCATCAAAAATATTACCTAATTAATTAGCTGTTTTTGGACGTTTCTTACGTCCTCAAAGAAATTTAAAATCCAATTATATTCTTCATCAACTGAAGCTTTATTCCGGGCTAAGGTAAACGTTATTTGAAATGACAGACCGGTAAGAGATGCTGATATTGCAAAAACTATTATTATTACCGGCTACATGATGAAGTCCTCAGACTCATCGAGAGAGTCCCTAAGCATCATGCCAACCACTATCCAACATTTGCGCAATATTTATCATACTTTGCTTTGAACTCATTCATAGTCACGGCATCCACAACAGACTCTGCAACCTATTCCACTCATTCACAACTCGCCACGCACAAAATTTAGTTCTAACACCCTTGCTAACTGCACTCTTACTCAGTTTCCAAGAATGGGGTCCGTAGTTCCACCAACACACCTGTTCAGAAAAATTTCCTCTGAATTAATCTTGTAAAAACCCTGAAGTAATTTGTGTGTCTCAACCATATCACCCCTTTTCTGCCTATCAACCAATATCAGTAACCCCCAAATCTTCAACCGGTTCATTTCATAGACCTGCAACCATCTCGGTCACTCGCCTCTGAATCCTCTCTACCTTCTCCTCATCACCAAGAAACCCTGACGCCCATATCTGTGCGCACTAGTCAAGATAGGGTCTTACGAATGCTTGATAAAGAGAAACAATAACCTGCTTGTCTTTGCTTATCAAAAGTATTCTTCAGTAGCTAAGTAATCCCGTGAGCTGCTTTAGCCACTTTTTTATGTTCCTCCTAAACTTGAACTCCCTGTCCACTAACATTCCCAGATCTCTGGCTTAGTCAATTTCCTGGAGTACAGTTCCATTAATATGGTATACAGCTGGTAATCTTTTCACCCCAAATGCATAACCTTATACTTTGCCACATTAAACTAATATCCATTCTCCTTTGTCCAGTCTTCCAATCTATCCAAATCATCCTGCAAAATCTTAACATCTGTATTAACTATTGCTCTACTCAATTTTGCATCAACGGCAAAGAACTGAACAGTCCCTCGTAGATCTTTCCTTCCCTATATCATTAATGTATAAATTATATAGCAGCAGCCGAAGAACAGTCCTGTGGCACGCCACCAGTCGCAAGCCTTCTTCTGGACTGTAAACTACTCTCTGATATCTCTCCCTCAACCATTCTCTTATCCACCTCTCCGCGCCTATATCTATCCCATGTGCTGCAGTTTATTGACAAGAATGTACTCATATGCATTATCAGTATTAAATTCGATGTATGTATTTCACCAATGAGAGGATATTTTTGTAACTTGGCTCCCACCCATGAAAGGCTTTCTGTAAACCTATAGTACGTTAGTACAGTGAGTGGGCTGAGGATTTTTTTTTTCATTTTTATTAATTTTCTATGTTTTTCATGCTACTATAATAATACGAATATAATCCTACTCTGTGGTTAGAATCCATGTGACTTTTGTTCTTCGGCAAATGTGCTAACGTTTCCAAGGACAGGGAAATCATTACAGGATATTTACTCACATCTCTCAGTATGGTATGATTTTGTCCACAAGATGTGACTTTGTTTTAACAAGTTGGAACAGGATTATTAATTTATTCGGTCACAGGCGGTTTCTTTTTTTTTTCCTGCGCATTTATTTCTGATTTACAGGTTTAAAAATTATAGACTATTATTTTTATGTGATTCCCATTCATAAGATGTTCTCAACCGCTAACGTATTAATAGTGCAATGTAAATAATAGGAACTTCTGCTAGAGATCAAAGGAGTAAGCTTTTCCAGCCTCCAATCAGCAAGGTGATTATCTCCCACTGGGAGATGAAAGGCATCTTCCACTGAGACCATAATTTTCATGTATTACTTTTGGATTTTTCTTGTATATTTATAATAATTTATTATCTTATAATAAATATACTAGACTTGGTATTGCACGAATACATATTTAATTCGTGAAGGGAAGAGAGGTGGTTGATTCTAATAAGTGTATTGTCATTAGCGTGTATCCCTTAAAGAACGGTCACTGCACAAATCTATTAATAAAAAATACTAGATTATATTAATGGAGTACCTTGAAAACAAGTCTTCACCTCCGGATTGCTGTAAATTAGGTACGACATAATCGAAGCATGATGTCACATTCGTATCGAAAAGAAAATTTCTATATAGAGAGACAGCAAGCTTTGATTGTTGGGCCAAAATACATCCGGGTTCTAACTGCTGTGTAATAATTTTCTCCCTACTGGGATTTCGAAATATTTCCTTTTCACTCTAGAAATCACCACGTTATACCACTGACAAATGTTCCTAGCATATTCAATACTGTTTCGTCTGCACACATCGATGTGCTCCATAGATAGTTATCTGAGGTGCTGATATAATGATAAAAACGTATACATATTTGTATTTGCTAAAATAAAAAAGACAAAGTCTTCATTTCGGCGATGCAAAATTATAAAAGTAAAATGAATAATCGATCCAGCATTATTTCAAAGCCAAATGTAGAAACTATGAAAGTAAAAATAAGTTGACCAGAGAGCTTACCGGAATACACTCACCGGCATTCACGAGTAGCCTAGTGCGGATCACTCAGAAAACATAGGCGCCGCCCAAGTGTCTATGTATTTGCTTTCTATTAGTCCATTTTGATAAGGTTTCACTGGTCTGACAGCTGTTTCGAACTGGTTGGTTCTCCTCAGAGACCAGGTAGAAACCTTTCTTAGTTCAGTACTAAGAGACCTTAGTACTGAACGAGAGCAAAAAAACTCGTTCAGTACTAAGGAACTTGAAATGTCGGAGAGGTGTATTTTTTGTAAGTGAACTCTCTCGGTCGGTGCGTAAAAATGTTTACTAAAATAAAGAGCCAGAAGACTTCAGTTCGGCGATGCAAAATTACATAAGTGAAGTGGATATTCTCTAAGGAGAATCAACCTATTCGAAATAGCTGTCAGGTCAGTGAAACCTTTATCAAAATGGACTAATAGAAAGCAAATACATAGACGCTTGGGCCGCGCCTATGTTTTCTAAGTGGTTACCGCTAAGGCAACTCTTGAATGCCGATGAGTGTATTCCCGTAAGCTCTCTGGTACATATTTGTATGAATTGGAAAAATCCTTTGAATGTGCTTTCTCGGCATTGCGCGAAACGCTTGCATGTATATACTTGTTAGCCATTGCAAATATGAAGATAAAGTAGTTCCGCTCTTTCACCCCTTTAAAATATAACCATGATCCTTATACTCGCCGCGTGGTTCGCTCTTTCGCTATATTTCACCGACCTTCCACAAGCTTCTTCTCTCGATCAACTCGCATTCGGTGTGTTGAGAGAAGTCATGCGCAGTGCATCTCGTAATTTGTGCTTATAGTATAGCATGCTGCTTATATTTGTGATTATAGCAATGTATGGTGCATTATTTACGTTTTTCGCCGGCCGAAATGTATTTGCTAGCCAAATAAAAGCTAGGGTCCACTTTTCGTAGGTGCTCTGGTGAATAAGTGGGGGACGTCTGTATTTGCTTTGAATGTGCCAATTATCGGCATTCACATCTGTCGGCTGTTTGATTTCCTCAGAAACTTTCTGAAGAAATTACATACATCTTTTGATTACTTGTATGCAGAAAATATTTGAATTCCGCATATTGATTTAACATGGGTGCCTTTCTAAATTTGCTGGCATCGTGTCCCCACTAATTCTATACACTTAATGCATGCATGCGTTATTCGGGCAATATGCAATATACTGCAGTAGGTAATGCATTTCGCAACATCCGTATTTTCAAACTGTGTGCAGTTGTAAAATAAAGGGTGTGCATGACACTTCAAAGAAACTTTCAGACAACAGTTAGTACTGTCAATGATTTATTATTGACATTCCGCTGTCGTATTTTCACCAAACAGATCTTCTGATTATAGTTTAATGCGTAAATCAAAATGCAGTAACCAGTAACTTGTCTTAATTTGCATTATGTAACCTGTACGTACTTCAACGGCAGAACAAACAATACAAGATTTAACTGAATTTTAATAAATATTTGGTCGTGGCATCCTGTGTTTGATTTATAAAATTTATTTTCAATGGGCGTTTCTGTTTTCTGTAAAGGAGTATACCTGTTAGTACGTCGATTTTAATTATAGCAAAAAATAAATGTGGAAATAAGGTACATTAATAACGCATAACCTGTGCTTAAATATTTGTCCTCCTCTTTAAATATTAACCTTTTTTTTATTATTTTAAGATAATGAATATATAAAGTTGGTGTGATCAATAAAGTCAGCAGATCTCTGCAATATGAGAAACTTAATTTTTCTTTTTTTTTTTTAAATTACAAATGTAGGTATTGTGTACTATAACCGGGAAAATATATAAATACTGCACGCTAAGTTGCATGGGCTGCAGCTATAAATAATTATTTAATCACGTAACCTGTACGTAATCAGAAATAGCTACCATTTTATCAACTACTTTTCTTGTGCGCTATATTTCAGGCAATATTTCTTATATTATAAGTTTCATTCACATTTGTGAGGCCTTCGAAGTCAAATGAATGCATACCGAAATGTATGTTAGTCTGCATAAAGTTCAATCAGAACTCTTATTTTTTTACTTCCTCCTCATCCCAACTTTTTTTACGGAAAGCAAAGATCACGAGTTAGCGTTTTCAAACTCACATGTGTAATGATATGAAATGAACTAAAATAGATGTAACATTAATATTTTTGCTGTTTCATAATTGTTCCATTTATGGATTCAGTAATTAAGCTGACGCAATAACTCTTTGAATAGAAAGATGTTCCAAGTATCCATGAAGGTTGTTGCATAATCAGCTTTAATATTACCTTGGAGATATTCAAAGCAGTTGATAAGCGTGCGGAAACATTTTTCCTCTATTTTTACCATTCAGCATTTTTTTAAATCTGATAAGATGATAAAAACTGTATTCAATGAGATGTTTATTATATAATTAGTGCATTAATGTTCAACTTGAAAGAAACCTAATTTTTTTTTTTTTGGTTGATTTTTTTCGAAGATATTGTTATGAATGTTGACGATAGACAGTACACTGCTACCGGATGGTTAAAGTTTTAACACACAGGAATATCTATTAATGCTTTCAGTTATAGTTTCAGCGAAACACTGCTTTTAAAGTAAAGTCGGTCTAAGGTTTGACTGATAATGAAGTACAACATGAATGCTTACAACTTTGGAGGGAGCTCGGGTGAACACTGTCGATGTATCAGAAGTTCTTATGAATTCCTCTCACAAAGTTATAAGCTTATCGGTATATTATTACCGTAGATGGAGTTAGATAATCCGGAATCGCCTGCTTTGGAGACGAGAATATAATATTTACATCAATTGCTTGAACCCTCCGACTTGAAATTTTCTTAAACAGCCATGCTCACAACGGGATTCAGATGGTTGGTTATGAGTACCTGAACTGCCCCACCTACTAGGTCTGAAATATAAAGACATTAAGCGTCCCTGAGCTGGAATTCAAGTAGAGTGAACTGTGATAAAGTGAGATTATTATTTAGTTTGATTACATTATATTTTAAGGTACGTCATCGATGAATTAAATACGTTTCGTTACCTGCCATCAGCAACGGTCAAATGGGATTTGTTCAGGATGACGTTGGATGGATAGGGGATGAGAAGAGAGCTTTCTGTTACTGTAGCATTGCTAGAAAAGTGAGAGGAGTAAAAAGCCATGAATGTTAAACACTCGGTAGGCGACCTGAGAGGAAACTGGATACTCCATCACAAAATGCGTTAAAGACCATGGAATGAAAATATTTCAGTCACACTCGATTATTGTAACTACCCAAAAGCAATCAGGCTAATCCGAATCGTTTTATCCCCATTTTTTTCTCGATATGCATGACATATATGTAAACATTCGTGGTATGTATGCTGACAATCACTGACTAGACAAGGAACCACCAGGTATAGTTTCGTAATAACAGGAGATTGCTATAAATGGACATCATTATTTCTGAGATGTTCTTTTTGAGACGACCTAGATATGGTTTAATTTCTAAGATGGCATATGCCACTAAACAGGAAAACTTAAAAAACACAGCGTTTGAGAGGAGGGAGAGCGTAATTTCGAGTGCATTTGTTTTGATGACAATTTTTTATAAATGTCCCCAAATAATCTCTGGGGTTTGCATTCTTCATTTTGCATACCGAACTAAATTAAAAGAAATTTAAAACTGATCACGTAAGACTGGCAGATTAGTATTGGGGAATCAAGGGACGAGCGAAGTGCTTAGGAACTAACGGGAAAGAACGACATTCTTCTTATCCGTGGAAATTTGAAGAGACCATTTTGGCGATGATTTTGGCCATCCCAAGAGACCATTTTGGCGATGTTGCAGGAGAAGTAAGCAGATGAGGAGAATCTGCCACATAACAGTGTTGGCATGAAAGGAGCACTCCCCATACAAGACATTTATTAAACTAGTTTTGGGGACTTAACGTTGAAATATTCATAATATATTATATCAAAATTCTGAAGATCTTCATGAATAGACCCAGCTTTTACTTTAAAAGCAAATCGCAAAGAATAAAAATAAATTTGCTGTCACAAAAAGCTTTCTCAGATGAAAGCAGGATCTCAAATGAAATAAATGGATGTTTTTGACGACTATGTTAGCATAGTTCTTTGCTTACATATAACAACCATTTCAAAAATAACTGTTTCTTTATAGTTTTGTGTAAACAGCCATTTTTCGATGATTGAGACAGTATGATTGGTTTCAAGGGACATCATAGTAAGTCGTCAGTGGATATCTTCTACAAGAAAAGTTTCGCCAGGTAAAATAGGGTGCACTGTAATTAACAATTTCATCTCATTTTATTGATGTGCTTATTTAAAATAATTTTACGAAATGAATGGGGTAACTACAAATATTCATTCGCTACAATTAGATAAGACCTGTTTTTATTGCATTTTTCTTTTGTCCAGAAAAATGAACAGCATTCAGCTACATATCCAACCCGCTAGTGTTTCTCTGTTAGTTTAGAAGATATCAATCTTAAAATAAAAACAGAATTCTCCCCGTCTTTTATTTAAAACATTGTTAAGCAAGGAGAGCTTAACACGATGAAAAGTAGTAAAACTCTGTCATATTATTTCGTGAGATTTGTTGCGCAGAAATTCACCATTCACCTGTCATCACGTATACGATGAAGAAATTATTTCAAGCACGTTATAAAGAAACGAGTAAGCCTGTCAGAGTATGCATTGTGCAAAAGCAAAGAATGCCCTGTGTATTGGATGAAATAAAAATACTGCTGAAAAGAAAGAGAATTAGGGGAGAAGAATTTTTTTAAAAAAAGCTTCATCGATCGGGAAAAAGAGGAGGCAGCGAGGGAACAGGCCTTCAAATTAGTGATAAGTAGCTTTTTATCATCACGTGGCTTCCCCAAGTTCAGATTATAATCATTTCTTTCTTCTATTCTTCTGCATGCATATACAGTATATTCCTTTGGTAGAAGAATGACAAAATAATAAAATTCTTTATATATATATATATATATATATATAATGGGAAGCTATATTAAAACAATATTCACATTCACGGACAAGTAGCAGCTGAGTGATCCAGCACTGTTCCAGATACTGTTTCCAATCGGTAGAATACTTAGGTTTATTATTTCTTAGAGCCTTTCTGCGCTACTTGTGAAAAGTGCCCTCACCCCAAGAGACTTATCATTGCTATCCTTCCTGAATAGAACTTATTTTTAAAGGGTAGAGACCGTTTATTATGTTCTTTTTTATTTATTCTGATTGTAATTTTTGTTCTTCTTGAAAGCACTTTCTTGAAAATATTTGCCCTCAAGTTTTTCCCTTTAGCAATATTTATGTCAGCTAAGCAGAGTGTCGCTTAAATTCAAAGTATTTTTTCCTACTAGTCTCTAAATTTTGTGAAAGGGATCTCGTGATAGACAAAACTGAATAAAAACAAAAGACAGCAACGAAGTACTCAAATGAGCTTTACTACGAGATCAGTTTTGTGTCAAAACGACACTTCTCTATCCACTGCCTCATTAGGAGTTAAGGCAAACTTTGTTGTTACACTCAACTGCTTAATTGGTATACTGTTCATAAAAAGACGTTCGTCTTATATACAAAGATTCAAAAACACATCTACAGAAAATAACTAAAAAGAATAGGCAATGAAATGTTTTGTTTAAATTAGCGAAACTTTCTTTCGAAATAATCCCAGACTCCTAGAAGTTCGTTAGTCCTTATGGGTTTCAAAATCCTCAAAGTGAACGTATCCTGCAGTGAGAGACATCCTTGAATTCTGCTGATTTTCTTAAAGTAAGCGATTCGTATACACAGTTCTTCAACCGCTGCAGTACTCCTTAAGGCAAAAGAATTGTTTAATCCTCATTAACGAGAGCACCCATTCTTGTTCTTCGTATTGTCGTCGCAGCCTTTAATGAAGCGTAACTTCGGTATCGAATTTAAGTTTCCGCAGAACGAGCATAAAAAAAGACTTCAGTCGGTTCGTTTCTTTTAATAATGATACAAGTGGTTAAGACTATTCATCAACTCCGAGATTTCTGTTTGCAAAAGGTCAATAGAGGCAGTAAGATACTAACATTTGTTTTGTGATAAAACTTTCTTAGAACTTGATGTAATCTTGTCACTGGTTTAGAATACGCCCTAAGAGAGTTAACTCAATTCTTGTAAAAAGAGAAGTCTGATACAAAGAATTCCTCATCATGTGGGGTGAAATGCCATCTGCATTATTAACTGACCTGTAAAAGATTCCTTTGTACAAAAGGATTCCAAGTTCTAGAACAATATCATACCATTACAAAAAGCTATTTTTTTTTCTCAGAAAAAACCATTCTGTAGGTAGTTCCACATTAAGATAAATACACCATACAAAAGGAACTAAATCAAAAGTCTCAATTTCGAAGACTGTTGGAATCTGTTTATCATTTTCATGAGGTTTTGTTTAAATTACATTTCATTTTATGTTGCACAGATTTAATTTCGGAGACATATCTGTCTGATATCAACTGATTACCAATTAATAGTAAGTGTTTTTCGCACTTGTATTTATCTTACTCAATTACGCCATACAAAGAGAATAAAGTTAAAAGCGATAGATGAAGAAGACACAATTTCATTTGCAGATAGCTACATCTTAATTCAGTTGTGAACTTGTCCATTTTCGTAAGCTAAATAAACTTTGTACGTAAAATTATACACACTGAAAAGAAGCCTGAGATAATTAAGCATTTCAAGTGAAAAACGTTATGACTTTAAATTATTTTTAGGTATAAGATTCCAGTGTCTTCCCGAAAGATTTCGGCTGATCTATGAAATGATTTCGGTTTTAATTATTTATTTATATCTTTTCAATTTATATTAAACCAAATACACGAATCTATTGCCTCTCTAGTTATCCTTTAAATTTAGCGCCTCCACAGAGTACGAAGAAATAAGTGGTCATCAACACCTTCATTTATACTTCATAATCAACTGCACCACTAGAACGGAAACTTCTTTAGAAGAGTCTTTTGCGAGCAAATTAATAAGCGATCTCCCTGATTTTCGAGAGGGATGATGTCCTCTGAGTACTAGTCATACACATTTACGGCTTCTTTCCTTAAATGGATTTAAGGTTTCCCATCTTTAAAATCTATGACATACGTTGCAACTTTTAAGTTCAATTATTTTTAAAATCAACCGATAACTTTTCAACCGGTATCCATTGGCATCTTATAATATTATTCCCGACGTTGTGGCGAAATAATGAAAATATCTATCATACCATATTTGTTCTGATAATGCCATTCGAATTGCAATGACAAAAGCAAGGCATTATAAGCCCAGCCACTGAATGATAGAGTTAGTTGAAGAATTAGTCATTAACTCACATCGGGATTACTTTGGTCTGCAGAGAGGAAAAGTTTTTTTATTCTTTAATTTTTTTTATTGGAAGAAATCTTTGACAACTTCATTAAGATTATTATTAAAGTGCTACAATGTTTATCGCAAAATTTGACTTTAACTCATACATACAAAATTCGATTTAAGTAATAAAGGTGCCCAGCAGTATTACAAAAGTGATTGTGTGTGTGTGCGCGTGAACACTGCAAGCGAATCTCTTCCTGAATATCGCTTGTTTGCATTTTTTTAAAATATATTTTAGATATTAAGTAACACGAATGGAAAGATGCATGTGGAAAAGTTATATTCGCGAGCATGGAATACACACGTACATAAAGTTCACTCAGCCGACAATCGAATTAAACTCAAGGAGAGGAATAACTTGAGATGTACTAGAATATAAAAATGGAATCTTCCTTTTAGTAAAGAAGTAAAATGGAAGTGTTGGCGCCTTATTCTCCTCGAGTATTGCTGTTCGAGACAACAGCAACTGACTGACTAATGAATCACATCCCCTCTCCAACAGAAACTGCTGTATAGACCAATCAAAACCATATGTTGCCGGTGGAACATATGGTTTTGCTTGACACCATCCCCGTCGTTAACGTGTTAAAACTAAGAAATATATAGTGAATGTGTTTCAGACATTATGGAATTCGGTTGAAGGGAATTAGCATTTCAACTCAACTGTTGAAATGCTAATTTGTCTTTCGTTTGCGCGATCTTCTGTTAATACCGCACCAATCATAAGCAGTTCTTCGCTACTGTACGTATCTCAAGTCTTGTAAATAACTGGTAATTTTTGCTTGAAATAATGAGAAAGAAGATATTAAGTGTTATGCTATTTGGGTGCATCGTCATTTGACGATGCACACAAAGAAACTGTTCTCGATGCCAAAAGTAGTGATAGCGAGTAGGATCTTCTTGGTAAGTCGCACCATTTTCAGTTTTTTTCTGAAAACATTAGTTTCCGAAAATTCCCGCACGTATCTCGCAACACAATTTTTTAGCTTTAATTTTTGGGGAAAAAAAAGTTAGAGTTATATTTGAGTAAATACGGTTTAGCTTTCAAATTCTTACGTATGGATCATTGGTTAAAGATTGGATTTATAAAACCCCCAAAAGAGAACAATATAGCAAATACAAGTAGCTGTAAGCAACAAGGTAACGTTGATATTGCATCTCGATCAAATGAAATTGATGAGTGTGTCGTCTGACATCTCTAGAGAACCAAAATTTAAAAACAAATCATATTTTTTGTTTACATGAACATATAAATTCAAATAAAATAGATATTTAATTTTAATTAATATTTTAAATTAATTTATTAATTATTTAAATTATTTATTTTTAATTAATTAGGGGTGCTTGGTAACAATGAAAATTTAAGAAGGGGTACGCGGATATCTGAAGTTTTGGAAACACTGCTCTATGGTAACGCACACACTGGTGGGAGGTAACAGGAAATACATAATTCCACCACCAAACTCTGAAGAACGTAATTACATCGGAAACTTTCTACCTTCCAGCGTTTACTGTCCCGAATTCTGGAAATATTGCGAATTTATTTATTTAACAGGTCCGTTTATCTCTGAACATAGTATGGCAATAACGGTTATTCCCAGTGGAGTGGTGTATACACGTAAAGCTGCAAAGTAATTCTGTTGTTCTAATTAAAATAAACTGCACTGCACTAACCATAATTCATGATGAAATTATTTTAACTTATTATTATTAAGAGAAACATCCAGAGAGTGAGGGACTCATCGAGGGAGGATATACTATTCGCACCAGCTATCATACTTATTCTTGAATTCATTCACTCTACTTGTACACACAACATCCAGTAATCCATTCTAATCATACACCACCCTATGAGAGATAAATCTAGCCCTCATCCCCTTCTTGACAGCATTAATTTTCAACTTCCATAGCTGTCCTCTCCCCACCCTCCATAAATTGAAAAATTCCATCAATTGAAATCCTGTATGACCCTTTCAGAAGTTTGTAAGTCTCAATCATATCACCCTTCTTTCTCCTGTTTTCTAGTATCTGCAGTCTACAAATTCTCAATCTGTCTTCATAATCAGTATTCCACAATCCTGATAATCCTGATTTTAACACTCTCCTTTGTACTCTCTCTCCAGTATATCAGAATCACGATGTAAACAAGGAGACCAAACTTGCGCACAATAGTCCAAGTGAGGTCTTATCAAGGCCTTGTAAAGAGGAAAAATGACTTCGTATCTTTACCTATCAAGGTTCCTTCTTTCAGCATTGCCATTATTCTCTGAGTTGTGTTTGTAATTTTTGCTATATTACCCATGAACTTCAACTTCCTGTCTACTAAATTTCCAAGATCGCTAGCGTGATCAATTTCTTCTAGCATAATCCGGCCAAGCCAATGTAATACGACTTTGGATATCTAATCAATATAAATGTAAGGTCCTGCACCAAAGTGCGGGACCTTACATTTATTAACATTGAAATGACAGCCATTTTCCCATGCCCACAATTCCATCCTATTCAGATCATTTTGCAAGTACTGCATATCAGCAGCTCTCCTGATTACCCTACCTATCACTGCATCATCAGCATATAACTGTATGTCGCCTGTCAAATCCTTCCCAACGTCATTAATGTACAGATTGAATAACAGTGGACCAAGGATTGATCCTTGAGGCACAGCACTGGTTACCTTGAATCTTGGTGATTCACACTCCCCATATACGACTTCTTGATATCTGTCAGTCAGCCATCCTCTTATCCATGCCAGTAGTTTATAATCCAATCCCATATTCTCCAATTTTTACAACAGTGTTCTTCTATACTGTATTCTGTCAAAAGCTTTAGCAAAATCCAAAAGCATCGTGGTGTATCCATTCCACTTGTCAAACTCAGTGGTGACATTACATAGAATGTGAGCGAGTTGAAAAAACATGAACTTTCCTTAATAAACCCAAGTTGTTCGTTGCATAGTAGAGATTCTCTGTCAAAATATTTCTGAATGCGAGCCCTAACCAACTTTTGAAGGATGTATCCCTCGAACTACTGCCATATTAGGATGGCTACGTGTAGCTGTGCCCAGTCTTGCCGTGATAACGGTCCGTTCTGTGTTTTTTTTTTTTTTTAAATTCTGAGTCGTCGTGTTTTGTACAGAATTTTCAGGTTGCTGTTTCTGTTTAAGGTTAATTTCGTAATAAGTGACAAAGGGATGCCTTTATTGTTCGTGAAGTGTCAAATATACATTTGTTTTTTATGGCACCTTAGACGGTTTACAATTTTCTTATTTATGGGTAGTTTTAAATCTCCCTGCTTAAAGGAGTCACGTGATTATTTCTGTGAAACTCTCCTTTATAACAAATGTACACCCAGTTCTAATTATTATTCGTCAGTATGTACGAAATATTGTAATCTAAGGATATGATAATGGCGGATATCTCCTCAATAAATTGAGAATTGAAGGGTGAAATCAGCAGCTGCTAGTTTTGTAAATTGTAACAGATTGAAAAGTAAATTTTAATGTAAATTTAAGGTAATTTACTTGAAAAGTAAATTTCAAGTAAATTTCATTGATTTTCAATGTGTAAAGAATCAAAACCACCATTAATTACTATGGTTCTCAATGGTAATTAATGGTGGTTTTGATTCTCATGGTAATTACCAGTATGAAGTAATTACCAATTCATACTGTACTGGGTATTAAATGCAGTACATTGAGATCCAGTACATTGCTAATTTCTGGAGAGAAAAACGGATCTTCTAATTTTGGTGCATAATGTGATTCAGTCAATAAGTAATCTAATTAACGTTTCTCTTCAAGTACTTTTACCAAGTATTAAGTTATATATTAATCATAATAGTATTCAGTAATAGTTCTCTTGTGCGCATTTAAACGAGAAGGCCATGACGTCAATTTTCTTGTACCTTAAACCGGAAAAAAACTTAATTTTGTGGTCAGTTACTGACATCTGAAGTGCACAAAGCCAATTTATGCTATATTTGGATACGCATTTCATTTCTTCTGTTCTCTGGGCTAAGACACAAATTACGTCTTTAAAATATCATGAAGATATGTTAACGTATCTTAAAACTGTTCTTATTGTTTTAATAATCTTATCGGCAAACTATTCTTAGGCCTAATTTGACACAATTACCACTAATTCATCAGAATTAATAAACTGAGTGGCGCAGAAGTGTGAGTGGGTCCTGCTTTCCATTTCATCTATACACATAAGAGGATTTTGAATTCAGATAATTAGGAACAAATTAAGTATTGGCTTGTAAAATTTAGGTTTACTGAGTTGGTAAATTAACTGAACCTTGTTAATAATGTTTAGTTTCTCTAAACAGTTTCGTTTCCTGACAAATGCAGCATTACTCCTGAATCTTGGTCAATTGTCATCAAGCATGGTCCTAAAACTATTCTGCTTGACACCATAGTGCATTTTTGTTCAGATATAATGTTATTTAGTTCTTCCATGTCTTGATGAATAGGGTAATGCGTATATTCCATGTACGGTTTTGCCATTAGGCCTTTATTAAAGCGGGAGAGGTGGGGGGGAGTAAATCAGCTCCGTCCCACGTGAGGGATATATCTGTCGTCGTTAAATTAAATTAGACCGGAGAACTACTCACTGCTTTATTAATATTCATGCGCTTGATTTGACGTAATCGAATAAAGTAGAGAGAGAAATCAGGCAGAAACTAATGAGATAATAAAAGTAGAGAAGCACAAGTAAATAAAGCAGAACGTATAACAACTTTGAAGGACACAAATTAGAGATGTTTTTTATCATCATCTAGACCGGTGTTTCTCAAACTTCACACATTCGCGTACCCCTTCTTAAATTTTCATTATTACCAAGTACCCCCTTATCATGATAATAATATTAATAAATAAATAAAATATATTTCGTTGCAAATGTCTATTTTATTTGAATTTAGATGTACATGTAAACAAAAAATATGATTTATTTTTAATAGAACAAACTTTATAAAGATACTATAAAGTTTTACTTACTTGAAATAATTTATCATCAATGTGAGGAGTGGAATTGCTTATGATGAGATAAAATTTCAGCAAAATTTGGCTCTATAGTTGTTAATCTCAGATGCGGTTCGACATCTATAATGCGATTCCTCTTCTTCGTCTTAATATCTACAAGGGCCGAAAATTCAACTTCGCACAGATATGAACGTGGAAATAGAAAAATGAACCTTAGAGCTTTATCTGTTAATCCAGGAAATTCATTCTGTATTTGTAGCCATAATGAAGATAACGTATTCTCGCTGTATTTATTTTTTAAGAAACCATCAGAAGCTAGTTCTAAAAGTTGTTCTTCTATTGACGTAGACCCTTTGGCCTAGATTTGTTGATATTGAAAAGGTATCTTATCCACCTCAATATTAATGTCCAATTCACGGAAATACTTTTCTGGATTCATTTGTAAGTTTTGTAAATGCTGCATGATAGTAATTTTCACATCATCATCAATTTGTTCATTTGAACTTGCGAGTAATTCATGAAGAGATGGAAACGCGTCAAATTCTGCATTACCAACCCGCTTTTGCCATAACCAAGATAACGCCATTTTATCTTGGACATTTCATGTCCAAGATAAAATGGCGTTCATTTTATCTTGGACATGAAATATAGAAATTTCCTTGCCTTGTAAAGATAAATTAAGACTATTTAATACAGTAGATATATCTGCCAGGTATGCTAATTGACTGAGCCATTTCCAATTATGTAAATGCTTTTTCAATTCAAACTTTTCATCAAGAAAAACTTGTAGTTCATTCCGAAGTTCAAATAAACGAGTAAAGACTTTTCCACGAGAAAGCCAACGAACATCGGTATGGAAAAGAAGTTGTGTATAGTTGCTTCCCATTTCTTTGCAAAGTTGAGAGACAAGTCTGGCATTTAGAGGACGGCCTTTAATATAATTTATGATTTTTACAGCTTCATCAAGAACTTTTCTTAGGTCTGTAGACATCATATGTGTAGCCAAAGCCTCCCTGTGTATGCAGCAGTGTATCGACTTTGCATCTGGTGCAACAGCTTGAATCCTTGAAACAAGCCCTTTTTTAGATCCGACCATGGATTTCGTTCCGTCCGCGCTTATTCCAACACAACTTTTCCAATCAAGCTTGTTTTCATACATAAAGATATTTATACTGTTGAATATTTCTTCTCCTGTTGTATGTTCTGGCAAAGGTTGGCTATATGAAAGTTCGTCATGAAGTTTTCTATTTTTTTCGTACCTAACGAACACTTGGAAGATTTGCAAAATTTGTAATGTCGGTGGATTCATCTATCTGCAACATAATAACGACTCTTACGTATATCGGATAACAATGTTTGTTTTATATTTTCAGCCATTTCAGTGATTCTTCGATGAACGGTACTATTTGAAAGGCAAATTCGATCAAAAGATCTTTTTGCATTATCTGCGATCATAATTTCTGTTATTATTTTTGCTGCATGCTTGACCAAAGTTTCACCAATTGTTTCCGCTGCACCACTTTTTTGCTGTTAATAGCGACACACGATATGAAGCTTCTAAAGCCTTCATATTTTCATCTCCTGACAATCGACATCACTTTTTGATATTCTTTTAAATATTTTAGTTTATTTTGAAAAAAATAGACAGGTTTGTCCTTTCATCATTATGTTTCGATTCAAAATGGCGATTTAAATTACATGATTTCATGCTTTCATTTTTTAAAGTTTCACCGCAAATTACACATAATGGAATAGGTTCCTCTTCATTTCCCGTCCATTAAAATCCACATTTCAAGTAATTTATATCGTGCTTACGAGGTTTTCTCATCTTCTTCCTAGTTGGTTCTTTAGAGATGTCAGACGACACACCCTTATCAATTTCACTTGATCCAGATACAATATCAACATTTTCTTGTTGCTAACAGCTACTTGTATCGGCTATGTACCTCTCTTTTGTGCATTTTAAAAATCATAACCAGTGATCCATACTTATGGATAACCAGTGATCCATACTTAAGAATTTGAAAGCTAAAAAATTACCGTATTTAACGAACAGTCCTTCAACAAATGGCTAGTGAACGCAGAGCTGGAAACAGACAGCAATGGTAGTCCAGTAGAGATAAAGCAGCAAAGCCAACGAACATCGGTATGGAAAAGAAGTTGTGTATAGTTGCTTCCCATTTCTTTGCAAAGTTGAGAGACAAGTCTGGCATTTAGAGGACGGCCTTTAATATAATTTATGATTTTTACAGCTTCATCAAGAACTTTTCTTAGGTCTGTAGACATCATATGTGTAGCCAAAGCCTCCCTGTGTATTCATATGATTGGTGCGGTATTAACAAAAGATAGAACTACTAAATGACAAAGGCAAGCCGACAGTTGAGTTGAAATGCTAATTCTCTTCAACCGGCTTTATATAATATCTGAAACACATTCACTATATATTTCTTAGTTTTAACACGTTCACTCAAACCAAACCATATGTTGCCGGTGCAACATATGGTTTTGCTTGAGTCTAATATAGCGTTTTATGTGGGAGGGGACCTGCGATTCATTAGTTAGTGCCGTTTTTATCCCAGTTGTTTCTAATTACACTGTTTGTTGAGAAACATATTACACAGCCTGCAGATGTCTCTGTACCTTATTCAGTGATACAATAGGAACGTTTTACGATCTCGAACTTCACGGATACATTAAACTTTATTCCATGTGTTAATGATGCATAGCTGAAAATTGCCACGGATCCCTTGAAGACATTTCACGTACCCCAGGGCGGGGTACGCATACCACACTTTGAGAAACACGGATCTAGATAAATGTGCAAAAGAAAAGTTAGTAGAATATCACTTAAACAAGATATGAAGATATTCACTATTTGCTCTTTCTCCTTAAACTTACTTTGAAGTAAACTGGCATTCTGAAATGTCTGATTTCAGTATTTCTTAATTCAGAAAATAGCGCAAGAAACGCTTTTAGGGAAAAGAGCCTCATCTCTACACAATGTAATATTTATTTACATGATAACGAAAGGGAGGAGAGAGCAGGGTTATGCTGCATTTTTGGCTACATAATTCTGCATTTATAAACATTTGACAATTATCTGTATATTTAAGCTCATACAAATCTCTTATATAAGAAATGTGGACAAGATATTGAAGAACTAAGAGATTGGCTATAATGTGGAAGACTGCAATACCGATTTTCTTTTTTCTTGAATAGCCATAAAGGCTTGTGTTGATGACTTTATGGCGGTGTTTCTCAACGTGGACAATTTGAATATTTTGGGTGACAATTAGAAAATGTACATGTACATATTTATATTATACTTTTTCAGAATTTGGCTGACTATTATGCTAGAGGGGGCATCAAAATCTTTGAGACGTTGAGGTGGGGCATGATCCAAAAAAGGTTGAGAAACACTGTCTTATGGTATTGCTAGAATTTAAGAGTTAAGTTACGTTTTCAACGTTTAAAGCAATGTTAATCAAATAGCCATTTTTAAATCTACTGTAGCCAACTTGCTGCTAATATTTAGCTGATGTTTTTTATTTGTTTTTAATATGAGAATTGTTTTACTGAATTGATTTATTTTTTCGTTAAAGTAGTATAGCAATTAAGGAATAACTGGGCGAAATCGGAACTACACGATCTTCAGAGATTGCGAAGAAAAAGAAAGACTAATTTGTGAAAGGTTCCGTTCTTCAGCTTGGTAATTTAATTGAAATTAACATCTCGGATTCGACAGGAGCATTTAGAAGATCAAATTTTGCCCTAATAACTCTTTTGTAATATGAGAAATCAGCGCCTCGCTACGGTACCCTACTTCCCTATGGAGATTTTCTGAAGAAAATCAACTCATATTATGGTTGGAAGGGCACCACTTATAAATATTAAATAACAGCGCAGCCTCCGCCATTTTTAATTTAAATCCGATGTAGTCTTCATTTGAGAGGAAGGAGAATTTTTAAAACAGTTTTAATTTTTCATAATTTATAGTTTTTTATAACTGTCACAAATGACGATAGACACGTTTTAACTAGAATTCTTACTTTAAAACGTAGGCCCTGTCGCAACCGGCTATGAGTATTTTTTGGAAACAGATCTGACGTGTTGTAGCTTAGCTAAATAATACTCATAGCCTGTTTTTCTACGCAATGTTAAATGATAGCCAAGTTAGCTCGATGAACATGTGATTTCTTCGTATAGAATTCTGATCAATTTTCGTTACCTTTCACGAGTTTTTTGTGCGCAGTGGATCATCATTTCACAATAACTAATAATTTAGTGAGACGAACGATTTTTAAGAGAAAGTTATAAAGTATGTCAAATTTTAATTCATTGCTATTATTAATACTACTAAAGTATATTTATTTCCCAGAGTAGTTACGTTTGAATTTTTCATTAAAAAAACAAGCCGTATTATTTAGAATTTCAAACTGATTTAACATAGATCAAATAGATCATTTACATATTTATAATTTATTTCGCATTTGATAATTTTAAATCAGCCAACGACGACTTAATTCACAGGAGTAACCATGTTCTTACGAATCGTTAGGGTTTTCAGCAAATAATGAGCGCAATGAATTAAAATTTGAAATATAATTTATTTTATATTTTTTATAAATTTATTGTAAATGAATTTTATAATAGAAATAATCATATTAATCCAAAAAAATATGTGATATTGCTAATAATATTGAGTCTCTTCTCTGCTTCAACGTTAAGACTTGAGCATCTAAGTCAGTCTCGTTTCGAAATGATTTCATTCAACTGGCTTTTCGAATGTAATTTCACACTTTCTGTATTAAGCACCTTACAGCATTTCTTTTAATCCTGGCGCATATAATTTTAACATTTTGTATTATTTATTGGAGGTCTAAAATGGCTTTATGAAGTTACATTTAGGAACTGTCAAAAATATATAAAAGTACCAAAATACAAATAAAACAAATTATAACAAAAAATGCAATTGTCTGTCCAGGGTACTATGTATTATATGTTTACACCTTTGCCTAAGTGAGAGACAAAAAAAAAAAATTCATCAAAATCCATATTAGAGTGAATGAATTTTTACATATAACAGTAGAGAGGGATAAAGTTGCACTTAAGAGTTTGAGACATGTTTACAGAACATCCGCTAGCAAGAGCCTTTCGGAAACCGTTCACCTGGAGTCCTCTCCTCAACCTTATCGTTAGTGGGATTGCAATATGCTACTTTACAGAGTAGTTGAAAACAAAGTTTGTCATCCGGGTACATTTTTTCAGTGTATCGCAGAAATAGCAATGTGAACAGTTAAGATTATTTGATGATATTTCATTGACAAAGTAATCAAAGAAAATAACTGAGTAACCTGAAGTGAGAGCTAAAAAACAAAACAAAAAAAAACATTTATTCTTGGTATGTAATGTAGTATGTAACTCTGGTGTATTTACGAAGATAACTACATGGGTGAAATATCAGCTTACATTTAAAAATATTGTTCAAAAATAACTACCTCACATGAAGCTGCAGTCTTGCTACCAGCTGGATTTTTGCCAAAGGACAATTTTGTAAGCCAAACAACCAAAGAAAGTAGAGGTATCGAATGCGCGACAGTGACAGATAGTGATTGACGCACGTTCCCGATATCGAATCACATAATGATGATAAATATTAGACGGGCCTGCTTGATATACGCGGCTTGAAGAATTGCGTTTAGCGCAGTTTGGATAGAGCTTCCTTGCATGTTTTACCATTGTGTTGGGCGATGTATGGCTAGATGGAGAGTAAAGTTCGACCCAAGTGGGAAAATTAAGGGGTGCGATTTTCTTTAGAAATATCTCCATATATACCTGAGGAAATACGAGCCAATAAGTTGGGGTGAAAACTTAATGACCTCTTCAGTTTTATGGAAAGATCAGGGTGTTCTTGGTTTAAAATAACACTACAAACTGAATTATACCAACTGCTTTTTTTTTCTTTTTTCTTTTTTGAAGAATTTCTGGTAGCCATTGTCTTTTGTTATGTTTTCTTTACTACAGTATATGAGTGCGAGATTTTCGTAACTTCCACCTCTTGAAGAAAACTATAAAAAATTTTAGTCATTAGGTATTTGTACTTTATACAGTACATGACCGCATTTGAATTCTTTGTAAGCCAACTAATATTTGTCTATGTCCATTGTTATTATAATCATAATATAATATAAGTAGGGGCCCTGGCGCCTACGGCGCCCCCCCACCCCGAGTTCCGGACTGGTAGGCCGGTTCTCCTTGAATTCTGATGACTCGAATTTTGAAGACTCGAAACGTGGCACAAAAACGTAACATAAAGAGGCTTATCATTTTATTTATTTATATATATATATATATATATAGGGTAGATTAGGAATTATACTAATTCTACTCTTTTCTTTCCCCAAAAACGCCAATTAAAACGAGTCTATAACCTAAAATACTCTTTCACATTCGAACTCGCCTTTCTTCCTCTTCTCTCATTTCATTCTCTGTTCTGCAGTTCTTGCGAACAATCTTCGTGTTTATTTCAGGAATATTCCAGTCGCTGAACTACGTCGCAGATGTAGTTCAAACGCAAATCAGTCTCTCCAACCTTGAATCCAACAAGATACTGAAATTCCCTTTATTTAAGAGGATGTTTTAATGAAACTGGGCATAATTTGCTGCACACATTCGATAAGTTAGCTGCGAAACTCTACGCTTTAAGTACTTCAATGATTAGCGCTGTAGTTCTGTATTTTAGATGCCATTTGTTTATTCACCGAGCTCATGGTATGAGCGCTTCATACCAGAAATTATTCACGGAACATTTAACGTAAGTTTTATTTATTTAATGTCATATTTGGATATCTTTAAGTATTTTAGTCAAGTAAATACTCGTATTAAGTAAATCTGCGTTAGGTAATGCTTCTTGCATACCGAAGAATGAGAAGTACGATGGGTTTCAGTAATGTCGAACTTCTCAGCAGTTAATACGAAATGAGAAAAGCGAGTGGACCATAGCGTTATGAAAGAAATTACTTCAGAATATTAAATCAGTTCTGTGAGGCGGATTACATTTTTTTTCTTTTCTCTTCTTGAACACACACCTCTGAGCCAAAGTTAAGTCGATGATTGTCAGAATGAATCCATGCGCTAAAAAAGTAATTTAAAATACAACAGCGACTTTGGCTTTTAAGTTCATAAACGTTGCACTATAAATCGATAAGAGAAAAAAATAGTAGAGCGTGCTTTCTCTGAGTGAATAATCTGGAAATATAAGCTCTGCAAATTTTCCTAGATTATCTTAGCTAAGAGACACGATTGACTGAGTTTGAAGATGAGAGGGAAACTGTAATAGCCTAGGATAGAAGTAATGATAAGGAAAATGGAATTCTCCATTATACACTAACAAGCCGTTTAAATGAAGACCGTCTAGCACAACGATGAATATCTTCATGTAGGCTGAACAATACGAAGAAAAAATGTAGCTTATTTCTCACGATGATTAAAATAAAGCAGTGATCATCAGGTTTTTTTTTCAGAAACTAATTGGATTATCTTTTCCTCTTTAGTATCTACACTTAACACCTTTTTTTCTACCCTGTGCAAACTTTACAGCCGTCTTAAACGGTGCATTGAACAAATAAAAATATATTGATTATTGATATGGCATAACAGCAACAAATAGCTATTCGTTAGAAGTAGGGTGCTGATGTAGAAAGAATAGAACAAAGTTTGCGTGCGATAGTTGAGAAAAAGAAAGAGTGAACGGAACGCAGTTATCTACATTGATTCCAGGAGCTATACAAAATCAGCGATGTTTAGTGAAAATAACAAAGTCATCATTTTGATGCATAATGCCCCCTTCCCTCCCTCCGATAGAAATTCTTGGTTGCTATCGATTGGCTTCGAAGGATAATCCTGTGAAGGTTATTAGCTCGACACATAAGATAAAATATTGAACATGATCAGAATATTCGAAGTAGTGATAATACCAGAGTGAAATGGTATGTTATCAGGGTGAATATTCTGGTGTAATCGTGTTAGATTTTCTGATGACTGTCATCTTTCGGACGGGTCTCCGTAACTTTTTTGGTTGGAATCCCGTCTATGACGCAAAGAACCTTTAGTAGGGCTTTTCATCCATAGGTGAATTAGGCGGATTCAAACAGATGCCGAACATATCTTATCCTAAAAAAAAAACAGAAACTCGGGGTTTTCGTTCTTCAAAACATGCAAACTCCAGTAAACGCAGAAATCTACAGACAGAATACTATTGAACAAGGAAGACAACGGTAAACCGCCTTGCCCTAGTAAAATAATATTGGTACCCCACCAACCATTAGGTTGAGGAAAAAGACACACACACAGATTGTGGTTACATTTTAATGTTTTTCTGTTTCGTAGACTAATTGTTCTCATGTTGATTGAGAATGTTCTCCTCATCCAGCCATAGACTGAATTAGTTAATAAGCACTACTGCAGAATATTATTAATAATAATTATGAGTTTATCGATTGCAAAATTTTAATGATTTCTAATAATATCCGATGATGAGATTAATTAAAGGTGATTCATGTGTAGTTAGCACTGCAGAACATGTTGGTATTGCTTGCTACGTGTACTTTTTATATAAAAGAAATAAAAAGTATTACGAAAGAAAAGAAAGGGATAGAATTAGGTTTCTGTTGCGATTAGCAGAGGCTGAACCACATGTTAATCTCGTGGACCAGAAAGATTAGGCATTCGCTGACTCACCTACTACTATTTTTTTTCCCCTCCTACCATCACCGAGTTTGTCGTCTTGAGCTAATTTTCTCCCACGTGTTCTGAAGAAAAAAAAGCAATTGTCAGTGGCCGTTAGATCTAGTTATTACAGAGAAACACTATTCCTACATTAAGCAGTCGTGTTGTTTCTTCCCTAGATCGACTACTTTTCTTGCTGGATGATTGATGTGTACATTTTGCCAATCAACACATTTTTTCCGTTCTGTAAATGAACTTCGCTAGAGCAGCAGCACAATTCTGTATCTCCATACAAATCTCTTATTGAGAATTCTGCAAAAATGCTGCAGCCATTGGCTTATGTTGACTATGACGGCTATTCAAGTTTACTTATTTAGATCGTACCTCGTTTCTGTTTACTGGATAAATTATGTGTAAATAAATATACGAAGATTTTTTTCTCGACCGAATATATTATCTGTGAAGTTTCTTAATAATAAAAAGATAATACTTGATTCGTAATTGCATTTCTATTTCCCTCCTAATAATAACGTTACAGTAAAGGAGGTTTACTTTACTTAAGGAGTAATTATGGTCCACACAATATTAAAGTTATTGCTGTTTCAGAAATTTCCTATACATTATCATGATCTGAGACTAAAAGGATTACGAACAATCAATATGTAATTCTTATTTACAACATTCATTTTTTATTGCAGGTGAGTTACGCGGATTCAAATTACTGACAGATGGTAATTAATTTGTAACATTCATTTATATTGACAGATATGTAGAGAATATGTGGTGCCTTCTATAGTCGACTGTTTTGCTGCATCCACCCCAGAGTACTTCCTCATCGTTGTGGACAAAAAAAAACAGTGCTTTAACTATCGTTGAGAGGGATAGAACATGAATTCGTTTACAGAAAGGCTAAGCGAATTGTGCTATTATCGTGTTTCACACACCTTTTCTTTAAACATGATAAATGAATCTCTTCTACGAAAAGAAATCCTTCTTATTTCTCTCCCACCTCCTAAAGTGTCAGAAGATAAATGGAGATTAATGATCAGTTGTGTGCAGAGAAATAAAGCTTGGACTGTCAACAAAATGTTCCACTCTCGTGACTGCAAAGGGATAATTTTCTTCAACCGAATACAAAGCATCCCCCGTAGGGTTGTGTGTTTCTTGCAAAACAGCAGCTAATGACAAGCACTTGTCAATGCGGGAAGGTTAAAGAGCGGTAATTAATTCGCAACATTTGACGACTTGCGGTGGGCCAAGTTTATTTGCTTCTTTTGTCATTTAGTTAAGTTTGGATGATTTAAAAGGATTGAAAAGGGAAGATAAAAAGAAATTCCACACCATATCGCTCTAGTAATTGACAGCTCGGTCTTTCATTACTTGTAGGAGAAAATTGAATTAATTCTGGTTATTGAAGCACTTTTCGGTTGTCATCTTTCTTGACGAATATTAATAACGGAGCCGTGAACCAATCGCTACAAACGCGATTCTTGAATTTTAATCATAGCAAGTGTTAGTAATAATAAAACCAGAGGCTTTCATACCCTGTCATGACAAGAAGATAAACGCATTTTAATCTGAATATTTCTACTTCGGTTTTCTTTGTATTTCGATACGTTATTAATATCAATAAGTGATTATTCTCTTTGTACCGCTGTTTTTCTTGAAGCTCTGAACGGTGCTTCCTAAGACTCGGATAATTATATATTATCGTTGCTTTTGTAAATAAGCACACTGATGATTGGATTTCAATTACATTTCTTTCATGTCTTCTGTTTTGATTTCGGTAAACGGATTTATAATTTGTCATTTTCTCGCATACTTTTAGATTTCTTATCTAAATTACAGCCGCGAATAACATATGAACTGTTATTTTCGGAACCTCCTTTGAATAATCGTAAGTTGTGTTGGATTGCGATAAGTATAAAAATAACGATTTTGGTTTGAAAGAAATTTGGCAGATTATTTATATTATTCACGTGAAAATTATTATTGGATAAGAGCGGGCTGAATTTCTGATATAATTTTTCTGTATGCTTGCTTTGAAAGCATGTAGAATATTTTTAATTAACTGGATATTTAATATAATTAACTAATTGAAAGAAACCTGGTTCATATGAAGTGCATAATTGGATCGCCGGCCTAGCATGCCAGCCCTCCGACCAACACATTGTGGTTTCGATTAAGTCATGGCAAGTTGGTTTGCTTGAATGCTTTTAGGTGGGAGATGAATCCCGTCACCCGGTGTGAGACTACAGCCCTGCTTATTGGAGGACTGAAGTGGCTTTAAGATTTCATGTGTGATCTTCTCAATATGGTTTCGAGATTATCCATCCTTAGTCAACCTGCGACACTAATGTTAATTTACTATATAAGTTTTAGAGTACAGTGAATACGTCTATTGAAAACCAAATATACAAAATTAAATTGCAGTTTGAAAAAAGCAGGCGGTACAGTACAAAAATAGTTCGTTTTCTTTGAAACGCAATCAAGAATTTATCGCTATCAGATGGCGACTTATGACTGGACAGCTTTTTAAATCAATCCATTATTCATAGGTGACCTGCTTTACGACAGACGGCGGAAACATTCCGAACGAAATGTTTGACAATGCATTGATAGCGAGTGAAGCTGGATAGTCATTCATTTGTCACGCCGATACCCTTGCCGACAAGGTTCGCACTGCACATAAGACCTGGAAAACGACAGAGGGTGAAAAATGACGAAGAGCGGACGCTGTCTGGACCTGATTTATTTACCAAGTGGCGAATGAAATCTGATATTTAAAGTCTGAAAGTAGATAGTTTGCAACTGGAGAACGTACACTTCTAGGGAAAAGTCAAGGTGACACAAAGCACTCTTAGCGAGGTGGTAGGTAACAAACCGGATCGTCCATCTGTTGAATAAGTCACGATACAAGTAATAAAGTATTCAAATACTCTGTCATAGTACCACTGGTAGAACCCTGTTCACAGGGTTCTACCAGTTCACAGGGGAGCATCCATTCTTTCCATTTCTTCATATCCAGCAACATCTAATCCTAAATGAGAACATAATCATCATTAAATAACCGTAGAACTCAATGAGGAAAATATTTAATTTTATTTTTCAAGGAATGTCATTAAATTTAGTCTGCTTAAGTAGTGTAAATGTTTGAGTTGCATTTATAGAGCGCATAAATGAAAGTAATTCCATGGAATGAATAAATTTTGCTTGTGGCGTTCAACGCCTAAGAGCTTAATCGTTTTTGGCATAATTATAATCAACCATCCAAAACAATCTGTTTATAACCTGCCGTAGTTGCTGCAGACCGAGATTAATTTATGCATTCGTTACTATACAACAAATGCTACTGTAACTATTTCAATGTTTATAATGATGACACAATAATTGGACAATTTAAGCATAAATGAACGTTACTGCTGACTTTCAATTATATGATACCGCATATTTTGCTTTCGCTTGGCATAATTCAGAAAAAATTGTTCAATTAATATCTTGCTAATTAAAATATTTCTTCAAGATTCGTCTGTTCGAAGTTGCTTTGTCATAGTGTTAAACGGGTTGATAAATGCACTTCTAAAAGAACCCTGATCACTTTATACTGTTGCGAAATGGAATTGCACTGCTAGTAAAGCACAAGATTGAACATATTGGACTATGAAGAATTTCTCGAGCAAGACACTATTTAGTTAAAGGTATTTAAAACCCATCTAGTCGAAAGAATTTTGGAAGTTAATCTGTATCTGATATAAAACGCATTTAGGAAAATAGGTTGGAAAATGTTGTGACTGAGTCGGTTCCACCAGTACGACATCAGTCCAGTCGGTTTTGCAATCGAAGTAGTTTTAGTAATAGAAATGTTGATTTTTAACAAAAGTTTTATTTATGCTTGTTATGACAGTTAAAAGTTCGTTCTTAAACTGGTTATTCTAGCTCTGAGGGGAGAATAACTGAAAGTTTTCTCGTAAAACTTTCAGTTGAACTAAAGAATTTATCCACAGGGAAAACATTGAAATCCACTGAAAGAAAATATTCACCTTTTCTACAGTTGCAAGGCTGTATTGATAATCATGCTTCGTATTGATTAGGTCACAAAAGGGTCACATGTGCTTAGCAGAAATATGGTCGCAATGAGAAATGGGCTATATCAATTGAATATGCTACATATCGTCCTGGTTAACTACATTAATCCGTTTTGTCGTCGTTTTCTTTATTTCGGAAGCTGGCAGCTGTAAAATTTCGATACCCTGCTTCATTCCGAGTAAACATGATTAGATAGAGTAAGGCACAAGAAATGACGTGTAGCATGTTCGTTGCCTTCTTTTAATTAGATCTTCGTGTCGGCCATAATTCCATCAAGATCTCTTTGCTTCGAACAAGATTCAGATGTAATGCGAAGTTCGTATAATCCCTTCTTCAAGCTTGTTTGCCAATTTTACTACTATAGCAATAAACCATTTATAAAAAGTGTGGTTCAGTTTCGTTTTATTTTCGCTGAAAATTATCCAGAATCCCACCCTTGATGTTATTCTGTTGTTCTTGTAGGTAGTTTTACGATGTCTAGTACAGATGCGTGATTGTTCATATGCCAGTTATCCCGAGAGAATGAAGAGTACATGCTAATGCCAACCAATTCTGAAGACAGGAAATTTATGCTTCCTGACTAACAAGTTATCTCTGAATGTCTTCTTCTCTGAATGTCTTCTTCACAAAACGTTTGAGCCCTCGTATCCTCTTAAAAGGTAATTTGCCTGAATTTCGTTAGGCTGTATAATCACAAAAATGTTAGACTAAGAATTCTTCTTTAGCCGTTGAGCATGTTCAAAGTAAACGTCGTACTTGCTGTGTAGGTCATTATTCTTGAGAAATAAGACGCTTATTTCTCAAGAGCCACCTTCATTTTGCATCTCCGTTCTTGATTTTTCTATTAATCGTTTAGGCTTTATTTATATTTTTTTCTTATTTGTTCAACCCTCCCCCAACTTTGCATGAATACAGCATAATGGCACACTTCCAGAGTGTCCTATGACCACGCAAGTATTTTGGGAGTTATTGCATCGGCTTTCAAAATGTTTGTTCGCGAAAATCTCAAGAAATCCCTCAGAGTTTACTTTTTTGATGAGATCAGTCTGAACACGAGAAAACCTATCATAACACAAGAAGTGGACTGTATTTATATGTTTAGTAATACTATCACCCTACTGATTGAATTAAACATATCTCACAGAGAGAATGGGATATTGATAAGTTTCAATATGTTTTAAACCAACAGCAAATAGACGCGAGAAGAGGCATTTGAATTTTTTTTAATGAAATCCCTCTCTTAAATTTTCTTTATGGCCAAAAATAAACGAAGTTCTTTTCTTCTTGCCATACAACGATATGAGAAATATTATCATATTTGTGTTATTTTAGACTTTCGTATTATACCGAATTAATTAAGATGAGAAACGTTTTACTTTGTTATATTCCCTTTCTCCTGTGTTATCTTATTCCGAAAGTTAGTTAACATAAATAAATTTAAAGTAAATAATATTCACTTCAAAGTATATGAAAATCTATATTTGTCAAGGAAGCATAACACTGCATCCAGTGGCGTGTTTGGGTATTTCTCGGCCCGCAGAAAGTGGCGCCCCTCATGACCTACCCATAGGCTGGTTATGATCCCAACCTCCATTGTCTGAAGTTGCCGTTGAATCCCACTTGCTTCACATCTCGTAACTTTCTTCTGGTTGGTGTCATTTTCAATTTCGGACAAAGTGGAAATTATTTCCGTCCATTCCTCATGAAGACTCCAACAGGCATCATCACGAGCTGACCAACGAGTAGGCGAAGGACGTTTGATTACTTGGCAGAAGTTTCCAGGTTCTTTCTTAGAACACTCAGTCAATGTGTTGAAGATATGAAAAATACGTACAGTTTCTGAATGACATCAAAAAATGCGGAAGAGTACGGACAGAATTCGGCAGCGCAAGTACCAAGTAGAGACAGAGAATGTCCAGAGCACGGTGTGAATTCTGCCAATGAATTTATTTCAAGAATTCTTGCTTGCAGTCCTGCGTACTTGCCTGACATGTTACTAGCATTATCATATGCCTGCCCTCTGCAATTTGCTACATCAATTCCAAGCTCGTTTAGTGAAGTCAATACCGCCTCTTGTAACTCTTCAGATTGGTGACTTACGTTAGAAAAATATTAGGAATGAAGGGCAAGAAACGCTCCACAGGAGTTCCATGTTCTTTAACATATCGTACAATGAAGGACAGCTGATCAACATGAGACAAGTCTGGTGTTGAGTCAACACTTATGGAACAGTAGTTAGCTATTTCAAGTTCTTTCGCAATAAATCCTGATTACTTTCTCGCCCATTATTTTAATAAATTCCTCATACGTGGCAAAGGAAAGATAGGGAACGAAACCTTTCCCTTTTTTCCTGTTTTTTGCAATGTGCTCAGCAAGAAAGGGATCAAATTCACTACTCCCTATTGCCTTTGTGTCAAGTTACCGACAACAATACAGTAGCTTTCCGTGCATGTGTCTGTATAGTTATGCAGAATCCGATTACATGTCAATATGATTGCAGAATAAACTTACAATGAGTAAAAGAAAAATATTTCTCTACTTGTGAGTAGATGCTGCATATAAGGAACATATTATTATTGCAAAAATGAGAGCCTGGAAATTTTCGCCGCTCCTCAAAATTTGCCGCTCTAGGCCCCGGGCCTATACCTAAATACGCCACTGACTACATCACGTACATTTCTGTCAACAAACGAATCTTCTTTATTTACAGACATTTTTAATTGTTAATTTAAATTGAAAATATTGGCGTCGCCTCATGTTTCGATAGGTGTCCGTTGACTGAATGATATTGTAAATCTCCTGTTTAGAGCACTCATCTTGGACGTGAGTAAGCAATGAATACTGCGTCGTAAGACGGCGCTTATTACCTAAGATAAAAATACGCATTTCTTTGAACTGAATTGATACTCGGAAATTCGTGCTCGCTGCCCTTCTAGAGCATTTCGGTTTTCGAATCAGGTGCTCAAGTTTACGGAGCAAAGCCCAGTAGTGTTTCCACGGCCTATTGGGTAAAAACATCATGAATGGTGGTCAGTCACTGTCATTCATTGTGTTGAGAATGCCAATCTCACTAGACTCGCATGAATCTAGTGCGGCTCTAACAAATCAAAACAGAAAGGATCAAGAGTACTTTATCAAATCAACACTTCATTGTTAATGCGTGCTTTTAACGTACTTGGACAAATTAGGAAACCCAGTGGGATATGCCACTGAAGTGGATCAAATCTCCACAAGTAATTCGGTGACTTTGAATGAGTTTAATTATTGGAGAAAGTTTCTTAATGGTGACACAACTATTTGTATGTACGTAAAAAGGGATCTACCAAGAAAGGCTGTTTATTGCTAGAGCCATTTCCGTGATCAGTGGTGCAAATTACTTAAGCATTTCCCCCTTAATTTGTCCTATATGTTGAAAAAAATCACTTGACTTTAGTCGACCAATACAACATTCCAGTTATGATAATGTTTTAATGTTAATAGCTGTTGCTTGCTCTGCATACTTCTACACAAATTGTTTGCACTCTGCAGACGTGCCATCATTTAACTTAGAAAAATCAAAGTAATACATGTTTTTTTCATTAACGTCTTTTTTGTTTAACAGCGAATCTCATTAATTGTGGTAGCCGAATTTCTTTCCTAGTAAAAATACAGTTTTGTTACCCTGAGAATAAAAACTCAGAAAAGGAAAAATTATAATTACTTGGCTCGTGCTTGGTTGCTTAGAAAAATAGACAATTAAAGCAAACGCTGTAGAAGCTAAGGAATTTTTTCCAATCCGAAATTAATTTTGAACTCAAGTTTCTGGTTTTTTAATGTTGAAACAGTAAGTTTTTTCAACCTGATACGGTAATGAACAACGAAGGGAAGATTTTTTCAGTCTTCCCTTAAGCAGGCGCAGGTAGGAGTATGCGGTGAACATCATTGAAAACCAAAATGAAGATTTATAGAAAGTGAAGGAAGATTTAACTTTAAATTGTAATGCTGTTGACTCATGATGTGGTTTGTTAAAAGGGGAACTAAATCTCAGTGATTGGCACATGTGTTCTATACCAAGAGTGGTCAGTGTGACGTGCCATCAATAAATTGTGAATTTTCTGTCTGTAGTATGGGATGTGGTTGGATCGGAAAGGTTAACATGCCGTTTGAACGTAACACATTTATGTCATGAATAGATGGTTTTGTAACGTCTCCATTGTGAATTAAGAAAACCCAAGGTCCCCCCCCCCCCATATACACACCTTAACGGAGGGTATGTGGGGGGGGGGGACCTAGCTTCGAATTCCAGTATGGACTTTTATCTGTCTTTTCTACCGAGACAGCCAACTTCAAACTAGGGTGGAAGTCCCACAAGAAACTTCAGTGTCTGAGGGCACAGAAATTCCAAATCAGAAAATGCATCATCGGTAATTCTCAACTTAATCAAATTACCTTCTGTGAATGGTGAATTATCCCGTACAATTAGCACAGATTAAATAATTTAGTGATTTAACCACAAACAGAAGTTTGTTACCATCTTCATGCCATACAATATCAGAAGACATGGAGATATTCCAAACCGAATATATGATCCCCCCCCCGGGAATATACCAGTTGGTGTGTTTGTTTGGAGAGGGGAGGAAAGAAAGTGTGACGTGTGTGGGAAGAGAAGTATCCCTGTGGGGGGAGTGGTGGAATGAGGAGGGGATGTTTTTTGTATCCCTTACTTTCGAGGTGATTCTCTGTCACTGGCGGGTGAGCCTATTTTTGTGAGATGGTGGCGTGGATTTCTACATGTACGAGGGTGGTCTGAAAAGTTCTCGGCCTAACAAAGAAAAACGAATGCATAATTTCAAAATAATTTTTCTTTTTAAATATAATCTCCCTTAAGACTAAGACATTTATTCCAGCGCAATTATCCCTGTAGTGGTTCTCAGTAAGATCTGAAATACCCCTCTACAGTTGCAATCACCTCTTGATTCGAAGAAAAACGCTGAGCAGCGAGGAAGAGTTTTAGTTCTGGAAGTCAGAGGCAGCCAAATCTGGGGAACAGGGTGGATGATCCAACAATTCATAGTGCAGATCCCTTAATTTTCCCATTGCCAAAACGTTTACCTTTGTGAGCAGGTGCATTTCCCTGATGGAAGATGGTTTTTTTCTTCTTCTGCAAACCGGGTCTTTATTCAAATTTTTTTTGTCCAGTCTGGTTAAAATATCGGAATAATATTCCCTGTTATTGTTTTACCCTTTACAAGATAATTAATAAACAAAATGCCTTTAGCATCGATGGAACCGACTTTGTCTTCTTTGTCGCTGAACAACCAGCTTTTGTCCACATGCTGCATACCTGTTTCACAAAAAACCTCCTTAATAAGTACTACAGTGACTGACTAGTAAGAAACAGATTGCAAAGTACAATTAGAAATAACATTTGCATATTTTGTGAATACCTCTTCCTTTCTTTTCTGCCAGCCGAACTCTCACTTTCTTGTATAACTGAGTAATAGAAGGATGGTGTATTACCTACACTGTATCGTCTAAACTGAGCTGATCGGAGATTTCTGAAATTGACCCAAGAGTAATAAATTACGTCACTTCTCATACGTAGATACAGTGTAATAAATGTCGTTTCGATTGTGTGGATATCTGTGTAGAATGTAATTTATTACCCTATCGCCTTACATGGTAGACGCTCTCTCTCTATCTTTGGATCAGCTTGTCACAAATGACGTAGCTTTGCCTACGTGTTTCAACAAGCAAAACCTCTCCAGCGTGGGGAGTAAACATTCTTCCAAACTATTAATATAGATTGTTTGTTTTTCTTTATACTTAACAAGGATTATTGATATGAGTATATACTATTACTGGTACATATCGGGTATTACTCACGAATAAGTAATATTTCTTTTATGCAGTCTTTGTTTGTTAATTAATATTTTATTTTATTGTTTTAATGTAGCTTAAAAGCATCAGGTACTGTTTTTACCTATTAAATAACTTAAATCTTGTAAAGTTCTTTCTTGGGGAAAACATCATTCCACAAATCCGTAATTTTCAAAATTGTTTTAGTCATCATATATAAATTTGAAAAACCTCAGATAATGTTAACACCTCTTCTCGAAATTTCTTAAATCTATCTGCTTCTGGGTTACTTATCATAATATGAATGTGGTAAATATTCTGAGATGGTTTTTGAGCAGAAAACTTCATTTCATTTTTAGATAACAGCCTCATTATTATTCCTCTGAAAATTTCCCCTTTTAATGCCATTAGTAAAGAATAGTTTTTCTCTATTTGATAAAAAAAATAATAAAATATATCAAAATGCTTACAGCTCCTTGTCATCAATGTCCTAACATGTATCCTCAATGGGCTTACAGGAACACAATGATAGTACCAATGAAAAGGTTGCAGTATTTTTTTTTCATGCAGATAGTACTGCATGAAAAAGATTCCTGGCAACCGTTTTTCTTCCAGATAATCTATTATCTCTCAAAAGGCCGATGGTATCAAATTTTATATTTCTCTTTTTCTAAAGGTACTTTGTACTCTTTCAATCCATGTAGTTGCAATCAACACATAGTTGCTGTTTTTGTATGTTTTTCTAAAATTTCAGCTTAACCAAGTTTTTAGTCCTCATTCATGGTTTTGTGTGTTCATTTATTTGTACATTCTGATAAGTAAAAAGAATCGTGATTTTTTTTTCCCAAAAAAAAAAAGTCAATATTTTTGAGTAATAGGTTAATACATAATGGAATGGATTTTTTTCACTGTAAACATTTCAATGTAACTATTTTTCTTGTGTTTCGGAATATAGAATTGAAATTTAACAAACAGATATTTTGTTAACGCATTCAATTTTAAACATTTCAGGTAGCTTTAGTTTTCTGAATGGAGACTGAATAAAAAATTTCACTTGTTTTTCAAACTCAGAATCTAAAATTTACGAGAGACATGAACGATGCTTATTCTTGTAGTTTCAATTAATATATCCTGGTGTGATTTTATATAAATTAAATTTCCATTTTTGCATGCAAGTTCTAGATGATCAACAGGTATCTCATCACCGACTGCTCATAATAACCTGACAGGTAATATGCCGGCTTCTTGGCCTTAGTTGCTCCAGCGGTAATTCTAATGAATATTCAAATTAAGTCATTATCTAATCCTCATGAACAGTGTATAATTCTCTGAAAAGTATTTAAGGCATCCAATAGCGAGTTTTCACTACTGTATGTTATTCTAACATTACAAATTATATTTGCTAACTTACAGCGTCGATTGTTTGAGAAAATTTCTATTTCTCTGGCTTTTCTCATGTTTCTGATTATTGAGTGGATTATATATAATTTTGATCGTGTTCACTCAGGTAGCATTTGAAAAAATCCTCGAGTCATTAATGATGATTTACGCAGCTTCTATTATCCTTATACATCAATATAGCTATTTGAATGTACTGTTGCACCTTGTCAATTCATCATTAAATTCAATACGCTCTGAGACTTAACACCGTAGATATTTTTAAAATCCACAGATGTTAATGTAATGAATAACGAATACTTTATTGACTGCTAATCTTAGAAAACGTAGCAAGCCTCTTAAAAGATGACATGAAATTGATGTTTTGGAGGATTTGGAAGCTAACGAATCGTCCAATCTACAAAAATAAAGACACGTGCAAATACTGTACATTAAAAATGCAGTTCGCTATCGGGTTGTATCGTGAGATAATTTAATTGCTAGCGCACTCGTTTAACCAATCATTGCCATGCTTTACTAGAATAAGCAGCTTATGCGAAATGCTGTCATTGAAAATTGCAATCTGGCTGCGAAACATCAGTATGGCTCTTTAATTCAGTGGAAGGAATCATCCGATTTAATTAGTCTATCAGTACTTTGATAGGAAATTGAAAACAAACAGATTTTTTTTGCTTGTGCTGTTTCTTTCCACTCACACCTTCATACTCTCACCTAGAGAAACTTGCAGTCGTTCTGAGTGGAAGTTTCAGAAAGAACAAAAATTGCCAGCACTGTTCATCCGTTTAGAGAAGGGGGGGGGGGATATACACCACATGCGAAATGGCTGAAAGATTACTCGGTCAAGAGTTTAATGATTGGGTCCTAGTTCACTGAGCTAAAAGGATTAACATCTTCCAGTGAGTTATGTTTTATCGGGTTTTTTTTAGTTAAATTAGGTCGTGATGGATCACCTTCTAATGAAATTTTAATCCATTCTTCGAAAGTTAAGTAAGCAGATTTCAAAGTGTTGTTAAGCATTCCTGAATTGACTCTGCAAATATATAAGCAAAATGCCGCCAATAAATCTCAGGTTTTCATTTGTATTCTTTGATTGAAGTAATTCACTAAAGCAGGTTTGAAGCATTACTTGAGGTTTTTTGTTTCAATCAGTTTTGTGACAGTCTTCATCGCATTTCATATATTTTTATAAAAACTCTGTTTCTTGGTGATATAATTTCGTTTTCTTAATTTAACTTCATTGTGTACTTTCTACCTCTCCTTTAGTTTTCAACATTAGCCACTTTTTAAGTGGCTAATGTTGAAAACACTGCTGATTTTCGTCATCTTGAAGACGCTTTTCTTTTCTGATTTTCATTTTTTGTTTGATGCTCGATTTATGTCAGAATTCCTGTTTGAAATAATTAGAATCTGTGTTGCGTAGGTACCACTGCAATCACAAATTGATATTCTGTGATCATATTCTTAGATTAGATAGTGTGAGTAACTTTAGGAGATTTCTAGTATGAAACAATTCCTGTAATGATGCTGAAACACTTTAAATGACACTATGTATAAATAACTCAAGTGCAATGTATTAAATTATTCATGATGCTGTATTATTTGAGATGCTTAAAGATTGGTAATTGGTTCTTTCGGGAATATCTGACATGTAAACATTAAAAACTCTACATATTCATTAACGATAACAGTCAAATCATTCATCTGACGAACGATTCTCTTTTAGCTATTGATATATGACTGCGAAAAAGGCATCCAAAAATAAATAAGCATCAATTTGATTCGAAGAATATTCCATCTACTCGGTGGAATATTCTTCGAACAGTATGGGTTTACTAAGGGAAGGTTTCTCACATCATTGCAGAATGTGAGCAAGTTGCTCACATTCTGTAATAATGTTACCATTGAACTAGACAAGGGGGATTGGATACACCGTGTTACTTTTGGATTTTTCTAAGACTATTGACACAATAAAGCATGAAAAACGGTTGCATAAATTGAAGAATGTGGGATGGAATTATAAAATATTGACGTGTATAAGATGGCTGATTGATAGATATCAAGAAGTGATATATGGGAGATATGAATCTGCATGGCCTTTCTATTAATGTAGAGAAGTCCTGCTCTTTAGCTCTTGTCTACTCTGGTCGTGACAAGAAGCTTAAGGTCGAGACTACAGAGTTTTCTCTGCACGGGAGGCCGTTGCATGCTTTGACCATCCTGGAAGAGTAGAGATACCTCAGTATCATGGACAGAAGACCTTCCCTTTGGGGTGAAGGTCTTCTGTTCCTTTTATCCTAGAAGCTGGGATCGCTTCTTTGAGGAAAGCTCCTCTCAAGCTCCAGCAAAGACTGTTTCTTCTTTCCTACTATCTCCTACCTCGCTTTTACCGCAAGTTGGTGCTTGGTAGGACATACATCTCGGTACTGTCCCGAATGAACAGGGCTATCTGTTCAGCTGTGAGATTGTGGCTCCGACTGCCGCCTGATACCCCTACTGCATATTTCTACGCGAGCGTGAAGGACTGTGGCTCGGGGTTTCCATCACTTAGATGGCTGATCCACGCCTGCGGCTGTCCAGAATCGCGAAGTTATAATTATCTTCTTCTCCTATTTGTAGAGAGGCTTTCTATAGCCCATTAATACAAGAAAACTTTAGGCAAATCCCTTTAGGCGGGCTAAAGGATGCTTCCATTATCAAGGTACCTTAATTGAGTCAGAACCCACAGAACACAAGAGATGGGCATCTCTGCTGCACTGTTCTGTAGATGGTGCTCCTTTAAAAGAGACATATCTGGTGCCTCCCCAGCATGATGGGGTAAGGGATGGCACCAAGACTCCTCCCTGGGTTCGAGTATATTGATCTTATCAGGACGAGGATCAATGCCCTGCCCACTCGAGCCCGCACAGCTCGATGGGGTAGTGACGACTCAATTTGTAGGGCTGGCTGCCACTACAGTGAGACATTGTCTCATATAGCTCAGTGTTGCTTCCGCACCCATGGGGTCCGCGTGCGGAGGCATGACGCCGTGGTCTCCATTCTGAACAACCGCTTTAAGAACAAAGGTTGGGAGACCGCAGTGAAACCACATTATAGGACCTCCGCAGGTTTTCGTAAGCCAGAATTAGATTTTAAAAGAGATGATGTTTGGGTAGTTGATGCCCAGATGGTGGGAACAAGACGCCCACTAGCCTATAGCCATAACAATAAGGTAAACTATTATAAGAATAATCAAGATCTAGTTAGTAAGATACCGGAGGAGCATGGGGCAACTCCGAGGTTTACCAGCGCCACCAACTCTTTACATGGTGTATGGAGCGCAGATAGCTATAAGGACTTGAAACAGCTTGGGCTTACGCAGAAGGATACAAAAGTTCTTTCCTTGAGGGCTCTACAGGGCACACTGGTGGCATGGCGTTGCCACCAGAGAATGACTACAATGATAATTAGAATAGGCATAGGGTAAAACACTTTTAGAGGCTTAGGCCTATATCAAGTCTGGACGTGATGTAAGGGTAGTACCCCATAACCAGTACAAAGATTAATAAAAATAAAATAAAATAAAAAATAACCGGCAGTATACCACAAGGATCAGGCTTTGTTTCATAATTATTCAGTCTGCATATTAATTATGTTAGGAAGGATTTGACATGTGACATACATGTATTGCTGATGCAAAGATAGGTAGTGTAATTTGGAGTGTTACTGATATGCAGTACTTGCCGAATGATTTGAATAGGCTGGAATTGTAGGCATGTGAAAATGGCTGTCATTTCAGTGTTGATAAATGTAAGGTCATGCACTTTGGAGTAATTAGATATCCAATATCGTATTATATTGGTAGGATTAAGCTCGAAGAAGCTGATCGGGCTAGGGATCTTGGAGTTTTAGTAGACAGGATGTTGAAGTTTAAGGGCCATATAGGAAAGAAAGTTTCATTTACGATGGAGAAAGAACAATATCATTTGATTGAAAAACCTTGGTCCAGATATCAAAGACACGAAGAACATTCTTTAGGTGTTCTCAACGAAATGTGCTAGCCAGCCGCAGAATACGATGGATGTGGGTTATTTTTCTACTCCAGTTTTTCCCACCGCAAAACATTGCGATTTCCGAATGTGTATTGATCATATATCACCTCTTGCATTTAGCTGTGTGTGTTAATTCCTTAAATTCTTCTAACAGGCAAGTATAATCGGTCTTGGCCTCTTTGTTTCCAAATCACGCTCTCTGTCATTGCGTACGTCGTCAAATATTAGGAATATTCTTGTGCTCAGCAAGTGATACACGCAGTCCTATTCTAGAGAACTATTGTAGCGGATACTTTACACCAGCATTTGTCCAAGCACTACACTGTATAAATATGAATGTCTAACACAGAAGTTCAGCAGTATGGCTTAAATTTACTTTTAAGTTTACTTTCATTCGTGTCATATTTCTTGCTGTGCTAATGACAACAAAGACACATACTTAGATGTACTTACGTCACAGAATATTCTTTTTCCATAGCAAAATGACTTTATTTTTTACCTTGATCATTTATTTTTGTTTTTTCGATCCAATTTAGCTAAGGAATCGAAATCCAATCACAAGCACTGTCTTAATCTTTCTACGCTATTTACTTCTAAGACATTTTCTCCTTTATTGCCGATGCACAGCATAACCAGCAAAAGGCCTTGATTTTTTACACTAGATGTAAGTTTTATTTTCAAGTTTTGTCTGTGTTTAAACAATCTTAATTTTCAATCAGACGGATGCTCATAAAGTCGTTATAAATGGCAATATTTAGGTATATATTTTGTAAACAAATTCAAGTCACCATTTGAAGCTTTTAAAAATACGTTTAGTATTAAGAGGTATTAGTTTCTCATAAGATGATTTTATTGCACACTACAGATGAAAAAATAAGGAGGTTGTGAGTCATTTATTCTCAGCCATACAGAAATATGCTATACACTGATGATAGGAAAATTATTTTATATATAACACCAAATTATACTTTCAGTAACGTCATCCACAGTCGAAATCTTTCCACGTTAATCCTGTCTGTAGTCGAACTCTCAGATAGCACCGCGTAGATGCTAAAATACGTCGAAACTAGAAACTCTTGGACGTAGTATTGTATACCTATAGCGATTCACGATTGGGAAGATAGAACCGCTGTATTAACAGTGAACTATTTTTTTTTTCGAAAAGAAAGAGAAATTCAGAGCCCGCTAACTGTAAGCTGTCAGCTTTAGGGTGAAAGATTGGACTTAAACGCATCCTCTGAGAAATCGAACATTATTTCGCAAATACTTATTTAGAAGATGTAACTGTAGGCAATAAAACTGCTAATGCAAATAACATCGCACTCAAGCTAATGAATAATTATATAAATGAATAAAAAATACTAATCACAGTCAAATTTATTATGCAAATGCAAGATTTGCCGCACACTGCACATATGTGCTATAGGTTTAAAAAATTGTGTACGGATTAATATAAAAATATTAACTGACTTAATTATTATTTAGAAATATTAGAAAGCAACTAGTTATTAGTTGCTTTCTATTATTAATATTAGAAAGCAACTAGTTCGCAGTTTTCCAAAAAAAAAAAATAATAATAATAATAATGCTTTGCTGGATTATAGGAATAAGAACGTTTTTATTTAGTTGATGAAACTAGGTTTAGAAGATTAATCGAATGGGGGAAAAAATGAGTTGGGAATAGAAGATTTCAGTACCATTATCTAGAATAAATGCTTTTGGGCAACAGACACACTCGAGAAAGCAATTATTGAACCTGATATGTGAATAACTATTGATTATATGCAAATTCGCAACAAACACGGAACCAGATAGTGTTTTGTGTGTATTGATAAAGGAATAGGTGCACAAAGGAAACGTTAGACCATAAAAATAAATGTTGCAGTCAACCGGTTGTTAATATGTAAAATACTCATTTGCACGCGGTAGTGAACTGTAAATTAATTTCAGTGTTAGTTTTCGGCTTATCACTAAGTGTAATGAAACGTATCGTGTTGCGCTGCATGCGTGTGGAAAAGGAGAATTGGAGTAAATAAGTTGAAATTTCCTTAAGGCCCATTTCAAAGACGCATTACTTTTCACAGTAATGGGTCATTCACAGAATTTCTCTAGTTTGTTGTCTCGGTAAAAAACAATTTACGAAAGCCATTTCTGCTTTCCTTAAAATCAATTTCTTTAAGTAGCTCTTTAAATGTGCGGTTTCGAAATTTTTACTTCGCTTATGATGGACGAGAATTCGAATGACGACTTGCAAATGTTTAAAGCAAATGAAATCTGAACCACTTCCTTCAGAATGGTTCGCATCACGACAAAGAAAAAGGCCAAAAATAAATTGTCATTATTACTGGGAAATAAAATACTTCAAAGATCAAAATCTTAAATAGGGTTCCTTTTCTGGGTTGGATGATATAATTCCGTTAATATCTTAATATAGTCGAACACTTAATTTTGTTACAACAACAGACTTAATATTAACTATTGACTGATGAGATCACTCAACCATAACGAAACAGAACGTGAAATACCGAGTTTATTGATGACAGTTTTAGGACTGTAAATATTCATTAGGATGAAATGTTACGTTCAGGCAAGTTTGTCCACATCAGGGACTGAAATTGTCGAAATTATCCTCTCGTATTACATCACGTGTATCATCACTCACATTGACAACCGTTGTGGTAGATTACTGCTTAAACACAGGAACTTATTCTCCAGCGTACACATTTTATAGAATAATATTAATGATTGTTGAAACCAATCAGACTGCATTATCACAAAGTATTTGCGACTAAGGATTGTTATCTGTAAATTAACTACTGATATGATAATCTTGAAACTAACTTCCTTATTAATGCTATTATTTTCTGTTGAAAATAATACTTAATTATAATACATTAAGCTGAAACCTCACAAGAAATGTAGCCAAATAAGTCCATTGCAAAACTCTATTCTAAGAAATTTTCTCCTTTATTAGATTAAGAAAGGTTTTAAGCTGTGAACTTCATGACAAGGTGTAGATAAGAAGCTCTGGCACACATTATTGAATTATGATAACCTATATATATTAATTATGGAAGTAAATATTTCTGAATGCAACATACCATGATTTATTATATAATCACAACTTTGTTTAGTTGATGTACTCAGTGTAGTTTATTTTACTTTTTTCATTCGTTATATTTTTGACTGCAGTAATAATATCCTTCATTGCTTCTTTTGTTTACTGCGTCTAAAATAATTATTAAAATTCTGAATCATTGAGGTTGAGTCCATCAGTTCCTTACAGTACATTTTGCATTGATATTTCTGCAATCATAATGGTTATAAATGGCACAAAATTACATTAAATTACATTATTTATCACTCGAATCCGAAAACTCTAGAGCTTTTTGGTCTCTCACCAAAAGATGCGAAAGTACGATAAACACAAAAGTGTGTATGATTTATAAAAGCATTCCTCATTAATATGCATTCAAGTGTTTAAAGAGACCAAAATACCAAACCCCCAGAACATTCATGAAGAAAGGTTTGAATGTAACTGCCTTAACAACGCAGTTACATTCAAGCTACTAGAAGCAACTTAGCGTTTTTGTGACCACGCCACATCTTATATCTTTGCAAGTTTTCGCTTTCCCCACCCGTAGTGCACGAGACCATTAAGACCGCATGCAATGCATGTTGGAGCATACACTTATTAATTTTATGACGTATTTCAGATGGCGCTATGCTGTTACTCGGTATGCTATTTCCGGAATTAGATGACTTGGGCAAAATAAACGTTTCTGAACGCTGAGTTCGAAATTAAAATCAAGCACGCAAGTAATAAAATACTGTGAACTATACTAGTGATTGTGACATTATTATAAGGCCTAATTTACTTTGTGGTTATCTCTAAGCTGTTTTATGACCTTCCCGGACACAATAGGTCCTACATAACGAAGCCAAAGTTCCTTCATTCACTTTAGTGACAGGAGTTTAAAGCGTGAAAAAACCTTGAACTACTTTATTTATTGTCAACAGAATGGCTCCTAAGTAATATGCTATAAAAGATTCATCCTGACCTTTAGATGTAGGTCTTAATAGAGTTGATTGAGTAAGTTCATTTTCGTGCACAATTAAAGCGGCATTTTCTCACCCCTTATTCGACTGAGCAGTAAGCAAAGCGATGACGAACGCAGTGGAAAAGAGCCACAAAAAAAGACGATCGTTGCATATAGACATTGAGTGATAACCGATCTTTTTGAAACAAGTATCATACAAAAATTCCAACATTCTTTTGTGTCTGAGTGCCCCTGAACTTAAAGCACCGTAAAGAAAACTGTTCAGGCAGTATGCTGTTTGTAGAGCTTTTCACTTGAGACATTCTCGGGAGTAATGGTTTAAGTTGCCATTTTCAATTATGGTAAATTGACAGAAGAGCGGATAGGAGTAGAAATATTATTTTTAAATGCTTATAACTGAAAAGAGACATCTTTTAATATCTATGAATTGAAAAAGAAAAGTCATTTTTCTCGGCAAACTTTACATGACAACAGAAATGTTAATCGGATGCGTGGAATTGTTAACCCTATAAATATTGTGTTATTGTTGATCTCATCTGACTTTCTGTTAATATTTCTACTAAATTTCCAATACCACACGTTAGATCTAATATAATTTTAAGAATATGATGTGAAATTATTTTATCCAAATTTCATTAAAACTGCAACACCCTAATATTTTCTTACGTGCCGTATACGCCGCCATAGACGAATGCATAAAAACGTACGAAACAATGGGAATGGTGCAGGCGAAATACTTTCTTAATCTTCAGAATGCACCTTGGAATATGCTTTATAAGCGCAAAGATGGAAACCGATCTGTAAAGCGGATGGAGGCTTATAAACGTTACGAAGATGAATCAAGTTAACTTCTGAGGTTATATTTATTACATATATTTATTAACACACTAAATAAGTAGTGCAAATGTATTTAGAACAATACAAATAATAATAGATTAGTAAAATACTACATATGTTATAAATATAATGCAAAAGGTTGCAAAACGACTATTTACTCCATGAACTCAAAATAGGCATACGCTCATCAATTTTCATTCTCATATTTCGGAGTAAGCTTTATTTATGATGAGGGTTATTTTATTGTGACGTCACTATTACGTAATGCTTTATCTCGGAATGTATTTCTCTGATATTGGATGCACGGAGATGAGACCGGAAATGTAATTTTTTTTTCTATTTGTTTTAGTATTACTGTCAGAAAAACAAGTGCATCACTAAAATATTATTTTGGATTTAAATGTACACAATATAAAAATGAATGCATGGGAGAAAAAGAAAATTACATCACAAAAAATTTAGAGATGAGGAATACTATGGTGGTCTTAGAATTGTTATTGGAACTCTTTAATTTCAGAAAGGAAATTACACTGAAGTAGCAATATAAGTGAGAGAGAGAATATGATTAAAATGCAAATATTATACAAGTGATAAGACAAAGATTAATTCATAATAAAAGAAGTAGAATAAAATATGAAAAAAATAATAGAAAAGTAGTATACTGTAACCAACGGCCGTAGTTATAATTGGTACTGAAAATAAAATGCACACACTTTGTATGAAATCATTCAAGACTATATTTAACTGTTTATCACATGACATGCATTTCAGTCAGACACAGGAGGGATTTCAGAATCTGTGGCACATCAATTTCCCTGTAAGATATAGGATTACGAGAGAGAGAAGCACTGTTAATGTTTTTGAATAGCTGGTAGAGTAGGTGAAATCATGAAATATTTCGGATTGACCCTACCTCTTGAGATAAAGAAAGTAGAATGAAGTATAAGATAAAGGTATGTTTCTTGGATTAGAAGGTGAACTCTAAATCTGCTGATTTTCATGAAAATGAGGGATGCTGATTCACTTGGAATAACGCTCAAAGAAATCTGTAGAAAAGGTAAATAACTGAAATAGACTTTATGTGAGATAATTCCTGTGATTTTGCAATGTGACATGCATGCCCAAACACATAATACGCAGAATGCTACATCAAACAAATAACTCTTATTAAAAGCTTATATGTTGTAAGTTGAAAATACAAATCATATTACTTTGTAACTCCCTCGATATGTTTTAATGTCCATGTTGCAAATATTCTTTCATTTGACAGTTTACTATAGTCGCTTGTAGCTAAATATTCAAATTATTTGTGAAATATTTTATTTGTCCTCAAACTACCAGTAGGGTTAGTTCTGGCCACAGCACAAACCATGTTTTACAACACACACGAAGAAAATTAACATGTCATTTCTTACAAACCTTTTGTTTAATCTGGCACACAATTTACGAGTAGAATATGCTTTTGGCTGTATTTTTTAAGGTAAATCCTATCCGCATAAGGTGGTTAACTTATCTTACATTAGTACCGTGGGAGGGTATTCCTAAAATAAATTCTGTAACCTTTCCAATATCAGTGGACCTATTTCCAGGGACAAATGCATCGAAATTATATATTTCAGCACCTCTTTCCAGCCTGGAAAGAAATAAGCAAAATGCGATACTGGTGTTGGAACGTACATCCTAGTTTCGAATCCGCCATTTTGTTGTAACGTACTCTTATTAATAAAATCTATTAATTGCAAATTGATCACTAATACAAATATAGAGAAATTTATATTTATACTGCGCCACCCTATATTTAGATTAGTCTATATAAAATAGTAGAATCAATTTTCAATTAAATTAGCAGTCTCCTTACTCATTCAGGTCGAATTCAATATTTTTCACTTGAGGCTCCCGCTAGATTCGAATTATTTATGAACGGTGCAATAAAAAAGAATCAGGCAAACACAGTATTGAAATTAATAAAACAAAACATTTAATATAAGGTTATATGATAAATACATGAATTCCACTTCTAAAATGAGACATTACAATTAAGTTAGTACATCGGGTCTAATCATTTATATTAATTCAGTCTTCAAAATCTTCACATACAAGTTTCACAGTTTTCTCAATTACAAGATTCCTTACTCAGATTAATACAACAGAATTTCTTGTTTAATTAGTTTGCTCATATTTCTCAGTTATACTCCACACTTAACTCTCAGCTGGCATTTATCATATCAGTAAACACGGCAGATATTATTTCAAGGCAAATTATTTTTAACTTCTAACTTCGGCGATATGCCACAGTAAATGTTAGAATGAGCAAAATAGAACTATCATTCAAGTCTTCATACACAGAAACAAATAAAATATGACTGTCCTTACCGGAATTAATCTTCAGCACGTCAGATTTAATGTGAACACATCTTCAAATTATATTTATTACACCTAGGGAACACATTTAAAAAGAATTCTTCAAGGTCATAACTAGATTATTATTTGTCGCGCTTCACAATTCTAGACGGCAACCATAGGGCAGATTGACATCCTTGTTTACTACTTCACAACAAATTAAGCTCCGTACAATTCTTCCTAAAAGCAATATAGAAACAAGTAGTAATTCTAAGCTAACTGGATCTATTCTGAATCCTTCATTAACCTTCCTGTCCTTTAATTATCCAAATACGGCACCAAATTCCTATTAATGCCACTGCTGACTTTACTTTCAGCTATCTATAAGTTTTCACTTCGTCTTAGTACACTTTTAAATACTACTCTCTTGAATTCCTGCCCTTCAGTCCTTTTTATTTACTTTCACCCCTTGCTTATATCCTTCCTTTTTCCCGCTTCCAAAAACTCTCCCCTCTTTACTCTTATATTATCACTCATATATTTTTCTTCTCTTCTCGTTATCGAAGCTCACGGTCTACCCACGCGCGTTCCATTTTTTTTTTCTCTCCATGGCAACGAACAAAACATAAACATTCGCGTTAATGTTACATAAGGCTATACTTTTACATTGGGTAATGAAAAACATTAATAAAATAGTACAGTTACTTAATTTTCTCTTTCATTTCATTTACAATTAATAATAATAAAATATATGTTACAGTATATATATAAGGTACATTAAATTATATACATATATATCATTTCTCATAATATTATTGAAGGAATAAAGTAAATAAAATAAATGATATTTATCACTGGGTCCTTCCAATAGTAAATTATACATTAAAATTATTTAATTAAATAATAGCTGATGAAATTCAGGAATAATACATGAAAAATAATTCTTAAGCAAGGGATTAACAAATAATTTTTAAACAAGTCATGGTCATGCTTAATATATGATAGGTTATGTTAAATGTGAATGAAGAACAAAATATACATAATAATTTCATTCACAGTTTAACACTAGAAAATACCCACGGGAAGATATCTTATGTGGTTCAGTTTTAATTTGAAGACGTTCATATGTAACACATATGAACGTAATGCATGAAATTATATTAATAAATCTGTACAGCCTGCATAATTTTCAACATAAATAGAACGCATCTTATGTGCTGTAACTGGACAGATTTCTCTCTAAATAGACAGGTTCGGTAGCATTTTTAATGCTACCGAACTTGTTCGTGTTAATAGTTTTAATAGAAAATCTTTGAGAGCAATTTTACAACAGCATTTTGACAACCGCAAAATGATTATCTTCGTATTTGTTTGTGTTCATTAATTCATTTCTGAATTAACTCGAATTACATCCTTTATTTTGCATATACGTCCACAAAAGAAGTACAGTCTATTTGCAAATGAAACCCACTACACAAAATTCCTTTTGTGTAGTGGGTTTGGTTTATAAACTTGATGGCGCAACCCATAATAGAAATATTTTCGTTGTGCTCATTTCTTAAAAATAAATAAAATAATTACAATAATTATCTAAAATATCTTGATGAATTTGAGTTTCCTGAAAGAACTATGCAAAAGAATTCTGTTTACTAAGATTAATCATAAAATTAATACGTGTATGTCGATTAATATAATGTGGAGACTACATGGTTTACAATTTAAAAATGCGTCATTAATATCTGGGTTTATTTTCGGGTGCAGTGTTTCCCCTAATCGTGGTCTTAATAATTTAAATTCAAACGTGTTATTAAATCAATATAACCAGAATGGTAATTGCAGAATTACTCTTAAAATAACATACTCCTATATATATTTTTGACTGTTTAATTGAATGGCATCATTCACGAATAAATCAGGCAGAGAGACCTCAGGAAAAATACATGCATCAACATCACGTGACCAAATTTATCATTTTAACCGTCACTTCGCGCGTCTTCCTTCAAGGAGACATGTTCCACAGTTTCGAAAACACTTTTGCATAAACATTTTCTGCTCAGTGAACTGGATGAGGATGTCGCCATGAGAATGTGTGGGGGGGGGGGAGGGGGGATTTTTCTTTAGAGAAGCAGAGATGCGACACATCGACAGACTCGCTGAAATTTTATTAATGAGTGTCTCTTTCATTCAATTTCCGATGTTTCATAAAATAAACACTTATTTCCATTTACAACTGAATAGCTCACTTGTAAATAATGAAAGCTCAGCACTCGTGTGCATAGCGAAGCGATCGGTACGCTTTCTTCTTTTGGTCAAAGGAATCGGCCACACGATTCCTTTGATCGTCCTGTAAGAGAGAAAAGAGTCAGCGGATCATCGTTAAATCTATGACCGGCGTGAATTAATACAGTGCATAACGATTTGTTGGGGGACGGGTGATGTCTGCATCCAGTATGAATAATAAGGAGCAGGGTGAAATCGCCCATTGCATTTACGCTCCAGATGACCGTAATGGAACGTGAAGACACACGCGGAGGCAGTGCTCGAATCGATGCTCTCGACAAGCTTGGTAATCGAGTTACTAACGCGAAGATTGCTTGACTTTAGATGTTATTTTTGCTTTGAATATTTCCTTACAGATGTGCGCCTTGCCGGAAACTGGTATTTCGGATAATATTTCTTAACTGTATTCGTATTACAAACTCCTTTAGACTTCACCTTCATTAATTTTTTAATTTAAAATTAAGCCGTAGAAAACCACATTTTAAGAATTATAAAATTAATTTTGACCTTTTCTTTGCCTGAAAAGCAAACATAAAAATGCAACTTTTTTGATGAGGACTGCTTCTTTCTTACATATTTTGAATAAAAATATCTTTGTTGTTCTCCTGATATCGATTTAAAATCATCGTTGTATGTATGAAAAGTTCATTTTCTATTTTTGTTCACCGAAAGTTTTGAAAGAAATATACTGATTATTAACCATTTTTGTCTGTTTCCTTAACTGTTAGTCCGTTAAAATTGACAGTTTCTGCAATTTTAGTACGCAATTTTTTATTCGAATGTTTTTACACGAGACTGTGGTAAAGCAATGGCGCATTTAGTTCCATGGGTGAACTAAACGCAGATAATATTGAATTTACACACAGAGAATAAATTTAAAACTTTTTAAAGAAACTTCAGACTTTCAGTAAGTGTCAGTCTCACATCAGACGATGAAAATTATGTTTGCTGACACACCATTCAAGTATGCTGGGAAAAGAACTGAATTCTATCTCAAACTTATATGCTTTGCTAACAAATTTAAGTACACTTTTATAATCAAAAGAGGATTTGTGAATAAGGCATAAAGTACTGAAATCTAGATTTAATATTTTACTCAACACAATGTCTTTAGTTCATTAAATAAAGAATATTTGTTTCATGATACGAAGAGAAAACTGTCGCAAGGATCTTATTAGTGTGGATGTCCAAGCAAATTGGTGCTTCTTTGACTACTGTATACGAATAACTGAATAGATGATCGTTTATTACTTGTAATTCTCATCAAGCAAATGAAAACTAGCCACACGATAAGCAACAATGTAATATAGTGATGACGTAATGTTTAGATTATTTAACACGAAATGTTAACAAAACAATTAATGAATGTGAAGAATGAAAGAAAATGCTAAATTTATTATATAAATAAGCCGCTATAACAGCAACATAAAAGGGAAAAAAGAACTCACTGATTATATTCAACTACGGTAGTGTCAAGTAACAAATCGAAAGAGCAAAAGCGATGATATCCAACATGGGAATAGAATGTCACGCATTAGACTACTAAAAAGAAACAAGCACATAGCAGCACCACGATAAAATACTTATAAATTAATTTTATTTATAATTATTACGAAATAAACATAATTGGCAAAATATGACGTTCTTCTGATTTAACTTGAAATGACGATTATTTCACAGTAATTAAATCAAATAGCTCTGAGGAATTGTTTTGGTAAATTTTGATGAATGGTTATTCAAATATCTTGAAAAATCCGTACTCAGTTAGGTGAAAGCTCTCAATAAGATTTTTATTATTGTTTGACTAAGATGAAGTATCTAAATATTCTACAGTCTTTGAGCTGCAGTAAAGAGAAGTTTACAAATATTAAATTTTAAAAAAAATGATAGTGTCTATATTATCTATTCTTCCAAATAATATCCATGTTTTTATAGCCTTTTATATTTCTTTTGTGTTACTTATATAGCCATCTAAAATAATTAAAAACGATCAAACGTATAAATAAGAACACGAATAGAAAACTAGGCTGGATAATTTTAATCTTGTTGCAGTGTAAAACAAGTCGTGTGTAATTTGTTAGCAGTTTCTTTGCTCGTTGTGTTATGTAATAACTTTGCTGAAGTTTATTTACGGAATATTTCAGAGAATAATGATACCCCTATCAGTACACTTCAGTTGCTTGAGTGAGATTTGCCCCTAATTTAATTTTATTCACAAATATTACGAAGTTCAAGATGATATGCATGAATAAAAAGAAGTGTTACGATTTCTGTAATAGAATTAATTTCATTATACCTACTATAGACAAAAGTAAAGGAGGTAATGCATGTGTTGATTTTCATTTTATTTTTACGAATGCCTGCAGGAGGGGATTATATATCTCACTGAATCGTAGTAGCATTAGTCGATCTAAATGTAGGAGGTTCTCATTGCAGCTGATGCATACAAGTGCAGCCGGGTGCAACTGATGACTCGTCCACGCTTCTCCCTTAAAAGGAAATTTCAACCGAATTGCGAGTAGAGTAAAAATATGTCATCAACAAGTAGTCATATCGAAGTTGCATTACCACGAATTTTAATGTTTATACAAATAAGTGGAATACGGTTTTCCACTAGTAAACGAATGTATATGTCAATTCATAGGAAATCAATAACAGATTCGTTTACATAAATACATTCAGAAGTGGGGAAGAAAATTAAAAACAGTCGTTCATTAAAATACGGGATTTAATTCCCTTATCTCTTCCCTCAATGATCATATTTTCTGACTGAGAGAATACTTACTTCATTTTGAAGTATATGTAAATATAGAGTATAGAGATGTTAATAGACCAAAATTAGTCTCTTGTTCGTTCCTATTCCCTTCCTTCGAAAGAATCAGCAGTCGATAATAGTGATGTTCCAAGAGGATAGAAAACAATATTTTTATATTCATAGTCTGAAATCACGAGAGTAGTATAGCGGCCACTAGTGACCAGATCAAGATCAAGATAAGATAAGGAATCGTGACGTGATTGGTTGATGACGTCATTGTGGGCGTGGCTTCATGGGTGTGTAATGTTTGGAATTTTTCTGTGGGCAAGTGTGTCACTGGCTTCTGTTGTTGTGTTTTGGTTCGCGTATGGGATTATGGGTGATGATAGATAAGGATTCGTGTTGTGATTGGTGGTGCACTAGTGACCAGATGAAGATCAAGATAAGATAAGGAATGGTGAGGTGGGTGTGTGTTGTTTTCAGATGTAGAAAAGTGACGTCATTTGTTATTTGTAAATAAATGTCGTCATTTGTTATTTGTAAATAAGTGACGTTGTTGTTTTGAATGGAAAAGGGAGATATATTGGAGATAAGGATTCGTGTTGTGATTGGTGGTGCACTAGTGACCAGATCAAGATCAAGATAAGATAAGGAATCGTGACGTGAATGTTTGTTGTTATGAGATGTAGATAAGTGACGTCATTTGTTAGTTGTAAATAAGTGACGTTATTGTTTTGAATGGAAAGGGAAATATTAGTGTATAAGTAATCATGTTGTCATTGGTGGACACTTCTGACAGGAATCGTGACGTGAATTTTTGTTGTTAGTTGTAAATAAGTGACGTTATTGTTTTGAATGGGAAGGATGATTTTAGTGGTTAATTAATCGTCTCGTGATTGGTGGGACACATCTGACAAGATCAAGATAACATTAGGATTCGTGACGTGAATGTTTGTTGTTATTGAGTTTGGAATGATAATTTAATTTAACTATATTCTATGTCACACAAACATACAGTTTTTTTTTTTTTCTTCTCTAGATGGTTGTACTAATTTTCCAATACATTTTGGGTATTTCTTTCCTGTTAAAGTGTGGGAATTCTTAGAGAAAGTCGTGATGGCTCTCGTGTTTCGATCTTTTCTGAATAATTAATTATATACTTAAAGTACCTGTCCTTAAACACACACACATACACATTAGACATAAAAAATCGCTAATGTGTCCATGTTGATACTCTAATATATAACCTATGATTATTCTTATGGAAAAAAAAAACTATTCAGTATTAGAATTACGCTTACCAAACAACATGCGATCAGTTATGTTTAAGTTAAAAAAGTACTTACAGCTTTCCAGATGACTCTTCGAAATTCGATTATTCCAAAATAGTTCAATTTTATATCCACAACACAACACAAACACAAAAACCACAAAGAATGAAATTTCTGTAAATACTGTAACCTGAACTAGTTACTTCGTCCTTTAGATTACGGAGCGTAGATGGTGAGGTTTCGTCATTGCAATATCCCCCAGCGAGCGCTTTTCTTCAAAGGGGATGACATGAGTCACGTCCGTAAATTGGGAATTTATTTTCCAACACTGAATATTTCTCATTAAGTCTTTTACAGTAGGTTTTCTGAATATTCCAATTGTTGATTAACATGTATTCACAGAACACAAACACAAATCTGAAAAGAACATTTCACTTTTTCATTATAGCTTACTGTGGCTAACATATATTCACACCACAAAACACACAAAACATAGGAGTTGATAGATATTTCTGTAAATAACCAGAAAAGCTAGTGGACTACTTAATTTACTTTAGTATCCGTTTGGTTCTCTGTATTAATCTTTCCCACGGGTGTCCTTCCTCGGTAGGAAGCTCTATGCGGTGTTTTGTTTAGGGTAAGTGTTATTTCCGGTTTCGAATTCCGATTGCTGTTAGAGTATGGAATTCAGACAAGTGAAATTATTATTTTTTTTTTTTCAAATTGATTGGTTATTTTCTGTATTTTACTTTTGCAGGTCATATTCTAACAGAATAACTGAGCAGAATTAATAAATATATATAAAGTATATGAGACTTAGTTGAATATTTAATTTAGATTACTATCCGAATGGTTCGTTCTCTGTTTAATTCCTTCCCACAGTTGCTCATGCTATGTTTCCTAAGCATGGTAGGAAAGTCTATGCGCCTTTTTGTTTAGGGTAAGTGTAATTTCCTGTTTCGAATTCCGAGTGCTGTTAAGGTATGGAATTCTGACAAGTGAAATTTTTTTTTTTTTTTTTTCAAATTGAATGGCTATTTTCTGTATTTTAAAATTCAGTTAACTACATATTATAACCAGAATAACTGAGTAAAATAAATAAATTGTGTGTGAATTACATTCCCACACTGTTAATTTTCATTTAGCTAGTTTGTAGATAACTGAGTGACTCATTTCCGGTCAGCCAGTCATCGTTCTTTTCATAGCCGTATATAGCGCTTACTTCAAAGGTAAAATATTTCCAGGGTAGTGTATTAGTCAAGCTTTCATGTGAGTAATGTTTACAATAGTGTTAGGTAGCAAAGATTTGTAAATGACCTCATGTGATCTTTGAGACCTAACTTGTTCGCATCACTTCCTATCCTACACATATTGCACTCAAGCTTAATGTTGTGACTAAGAGTTTTCGAGGTGTTACTCTACTGATGGGTAGCAAAGGTTCGTAATTTGACCTTGTCTGATCGATGAGAACTAAATTATTCATTGTCACATGTTGTGATTATTGGTTTTCCATTGGTTCTGATTTTTCCCACACTGTTAGTTTTCATTCATTAACTTTGTTTCTAGATAACGAACAAATAAGACTTTTACTTCAATGAATCAAAAAAAAAAAATTCTCTGGTTACTTTGTGGCATGAAATTTCACAAGGAAAAAAAAAAAAAAAAAAATGTTATCTTCTTTCTTAAATTTGTATAACACATCTACGACACCCAAGTTGTTCATTTAATTTACACATTTTATTGAATGAAATATTATTTACAAATTGTATTTACTGAATCTAACAATACAGAAAATAAATAAATTGAAAAATACATCAAAGGTTCTTCCATGGTTGTGGAATTACCATCGTATGGTTTTGACAATGTGATTCTCATCTGAAAGTTAATTTTCATTTGGTGGTTGTTTGTTGGGAATTTATTACTGTAGTAGTAAAATTAAGGGTTGCATATTTATATTTTCGAATCCAATACGTATACTTCAGAGAATTATTAAAAGCACAGAATCTTTCGTTATGTTTCCAAAAGCATTTAAAAGTACACATTATGTTTTCACGTTTTGGGCATCCAATTTCATTTAAATCAAGAACAGGCCTCCCTATTAACTTCGTTAATGTTTTTGATTTTTCTCTTCCTTTGGCAAGTAATATATGATATTTGCATGTTGATTCTATCATCCAATCTCTTAGTTTGTCCAAAGCTAGTGAACCAATTTCCCACTTCAGCTGATGGTTATATTTTATTAACCAAGAATTCTGTTTTTTAACTCTTTCAGGTAATTCTTTCCAACTACAAGGTGATTTTGTCACTGCATATCTTACACTAAATCCATCAGAAATACAAATTTCTTTAGGAAATAAATTTGAACTGCTATTCAACAAAAATTGTACATCAATTATCCCAATGATAAGTGAAAATTCGTATTTTTCACCCACTGTCGATTTTTCATAATCGTTTTCCTTCATTCTTCTTCTTCGATTACTTCATATGGCACCACAAATAAATAGTTATTTATTATTATTTCACTGATTATTAGCTCTGATCGTATACTTTATGGTAACTTTCGTTTACAAAATTCTAAACAATTAGAACTTTTCACAAAGAAACTTTCAATGAATTTGTGGCTCACCCATTATTTTTGCATTACCAAACACAAATCAGCAGCTGCAGTGGATGAACGATTACCTTAAGTCCAAACTCACTCGACTCTCTGGTATTTCCTTATAGTACTGTTTACACTTACCATCCCCTACCCTGACCGTTCCTTCAAAATGAACCTTTGCGCAGATGACTCAACGACATGTTTTCACATGCTGTTGGATATACTGTTGGTGTGTTTTTATCTTATTTTGTGTAGGGAAAGGTAAAATTTTGTATGTGTGTTATCTGTAGAGTACTAACATTTTCTCTATGCCAAACTTTAAAGAAGTGTTAAAGTCACGTTTTGTTGGTTTAATTAGATGCTTCTCTCTTTCTCTCTCTGTAAAATAACCAAATTCTGACAGTTCGGATTTTCGATTATGTGAACGATTTGTTTTCAGATAACTCAAATAATGTCAATAGATAGCATTAGACAATTTCTAAAATAATCAATACATGGATTTTCGTTTTCAACACTTTTTTTTTCCTGTCCTGGCATTAATTTCACAGTTGTGATTTTTTTTAAAATAATTAAACAGAATTGCATTAAGATATAAAGTTGTGGATTTAAATATCAAGATCTAATCAGAATAACTGAGTAAAAATTCACAGTGGAAAAACACAACAACAAAAACACACATCTTTGTTCATTTAAGTTTACAAATGCACATTTTATTTTGCTGAAATACTATTTACAAGTATATTCACTGAGAAAAATTCGAAACATGTAATTACCTAAAAATATTTCACAATATTTAGTTTAGACTCTTAACATTTTCCAAAGAGTTCAATGAATAAAATTTTTGTTACTCACTGTTTCTTGGTTACATTACATCAAAATAGCTGGTCACGCAAAAGAATTTTTAAATCAGATACCATGGTAACCACACTTCCATACGTTTGATATTGTGTCAGTCTGGAAATGACACCATGCCTCGCTAAACATTCTGTGTATTCTTTTGTCAGCAAATATACACAAACAGTTTTTGTAAAATGTTCGTAAATGTCCCAAAATAAAGAATCTTTATCGAATTGGATAAAATCTTGAAAATCTAATTTTACCATTGATGAATTTAAATGTTGAGCGATAATTTTTCCCATTAATCTGACAGATGGTAATTCAGTTTCCAAAAATAGTAAATGATTATCAATGTCGTACATTTTTGTTGAAAATCTCTCAGCTTCTTCACAACTAATAGAAAAAACTTTACTTCCATCAGCTCCTGTATCATCAAGTATTAGTTCCCCATCTTGGCATTTCAGAATATAACAATCACCGAGGTCCATTTCGTAGTCAACTCTTCTTTGCAAGTAGCCGAGGATATCAGACCACTTCCTGCATAATTTTTCCCAAGTGGTCCGGGATAAATACATCACAATGTACGTGTCTTCTAAAATAATAATCGGTTTCCATCCTTTTAGAGCTAGGTGAAGAGTTTTGTCTCGTGCTATTTTCCTGAAGAAAGAAAATTTCAATGACTTTTGTGGCTCACCCATTATTTTACTTTACTTTACTTTACTTTCCTGGATACCAATCACCACAACACAATACGATAACTTCACAGGATGAACGAATTGTCTTAACTGCAAAGACACTTGACTCGTTTATTTTTCCTTATAGTACTGTTTACCTGACCCTTAACCCTGACCGTTCCTTCCAAAATGAAACTTTTGCGCAGATGATTCACGGACATGTTTCTACATGGTGTTGGATAAACCATGACGACAATGACGGATGTGTGTCACCCTGGGAAAATTCCAAGATATCTTATCTCAAAAACATCACCCACAATTCCATAGCCAAACAAAACATGACAACAATGTCGTTATGTGTTTGGATATTTCTGGGGAACATATGTCTCTCATACTGTGATATCACAGAGGGTGACAGATGGCTTCCCTGCAATGCTTCCCCAACCTAACCCCATCACCCTAGTCTCACACTATCCCCTCTCCTCCAGAAGATGTCTGCTCAGCCTAGTGGAGATGAGTGAGCTCATCGTTTGCGGATATCTTTTAGTGATGTCACCTCCAATTGATACTGATAACTTTTTTTGGGGAAAAAAAAAAATTTAAAAAACTGGTTTTTTATGATAACTTATTAGGGAAAAAACGCGTTTTTTATGAAAACTTTTTTGGAAAAAAAATAAAAAAACTGTATGTTTGTGTGACATAGAATATAGTTAAATTAAATTATCATTCCAAACTCAATAACAACAAACATTCATGTCACGAATCCTAATGTTATCTTGATCTTGTCAGATGTGTCCCACCAATCACGAGACGATTACTTAACCACTAAAATCATCCTTCCCATTCAAAACAATAACATCACTTATTTACAACTAACAACAAAAATTCACGTCACGATTCCTGTCAGAAGTGTCCACCAATGACAACATGATTACTTATACACTAATATTTCCCTTTCCATTCAAAACAATAACGTCACTTATTTACAACTAACAAATGACGTCACTTATCTACATCTCATAACAACAAACATTCACGTCACGATTCCTTATCTTATCTTGATCTTGATCTGGTCACTAGTGCACCACCAATCACAACACGAATCCTTATCTCCAATATATCTCCCTTTTCCATTCAAAACAACAACGTCACTTATTTACAAATAACAAATGACGACATTTATTTACAAATAACAAATGACGTCACTTTTCTACATCTGAAAACAACACACACCCACCTCACCATTCCTTATCTTATCTTGATCTTCATCTGGTCACTAGTGCACCACCAATCACAACACGAATCCTTATCTATCATCACCCATAATCCCATACGCGAACCAAAACACAACAACAGAAGCCAGTGACACACTTGCCCACAGAAAAATTCCAAACATTACACACCCATGAAGCCACGCCCACAATGACGTCATCAACCAATCACGTCACGATTCCTTATCTTATCTTGATCTTGATCTGGTCACTAGTGGCCGCTATACTACTACTCACGAGAAATCAGGCGTAGAATGAAATAGCATCAGTTGTTGCTGTTGGACTCCGAACGCGAAGTGGCTGGATGTGCCGTTTTAATGATTGCAACTCATGGAAATAGAATGCGTGGTCTTCTCTTACTATTGATTAAAAAAAAAAAAAAAAAAAAAAAGCAGCGGAAGTGGCCTGCTGAAAGAACATCAAGCATTGCCGAAACGAAAGCCGTTGAAGGTCAACGTTAACCTACTGTGACGACAGAACCGAATAAGAAATCATAGCTAGTAGAGAAAAACTCCGATTCCAGACAGTTATTTAGACAATTTTTCAAGGCACATGAAGGAGGACATGAAAGTCCAGGGTATTTCAAAAAGAATGAATGGTAATTGGGTATGATATGGTATAATATATTTTAATATATTATACTAGGGGGTATAATATATTAAATAAAATAAAATATTGATATACTTTATTTTATTGCTTCATTAAATGTTAAGGAAAATGAATAACGGGTTAGTAATCTTTAGTGGTTTTTGCAAGTTCCAGCACTTTTGCGCACTGCAGTTTGAAAAAGGCTACCCCCCCCCCCCGAGTTCCGGACTGGTAGGCCGGTTCTCCTTGAATTCTGATGACTCGAATTTTGAAGACTCCTCGACACTCCGGGTAGTCCCTGAGTTTCAAAACGTTTCAAAAAACGTGAGATAAAAAGGCTAATCGTTTTATATATGTAGGGTAGATTATAATGTAATAATAGAATAATGTAAAATATATTATAATATAATATATTTTATTATGATATAATAAAATATGGTACAATATGGCACATGGTACAAGTCGTATTCATTTGTGGTTCGTGGTTGCAGAGATATACAATTTTCAAATCGGGACATTCTTTTTGAAACACCCTGTATTTTAAAGTTGACTACCAAGGCAATTGGCGGTTAGCTTAAAGGTAATTATATATCGAACATTTCATTATATTCATACTGACATTTGGGTGGGAATCAATCCGAGAATTAAACAGTATATATTTTAAGCAGTGTACCTACATTAATCATTGTGTTTGGCAAGTGTAGCACTCAAAGTATTGAAAATTGAAGACATCTGAGATGATGTCACACTTAAAAAAAAATAGACGGAAAAGCTTTAAACTGAACGTTGTACAAATAAATTTGCATCTGGAGGCTTTGAAAAGCTGAACATTATAATGTAATTAAAAAGGCCTCTTTTTTTTTCTGAATCCTGAAAGAGAGTTGATGTACAATATGAAGTCGAAAATGATAAGGTACACATTAGTTCGGGTGCTCTGAAAAGAGAAATGTATACATTGACACTTTCCGTCACAAGGCGCCAAAGGAGGGCATTAGCGACTTTATGAAACCATTTAACAACAGTTTTTTTCTAGCAAAAGATTGGTAAATGATGTTAGCCTCTAGCAAAACTCCATGTGATGCCATTAGCCTGAAATTCAGCGGTTATACAAAGATTGAGTGTTTTTTATTAATGGGCTACTGGATTCACTCCATTATTGATTTACTTGGAAAAAACCTCCCTAAATTTAAGTAAAGATATCAAATTTCTCAACGGATACATGATAAAGAAATCTTTATTCTACTACTTTCGTCTCGGCTGGTGTCTTTTTCCCTAAGATCCTGTTAGAAGTATTTTGTTTCGAATGGGATTAACACATTGAGTATTTAACTATATTAATTGCTTTAGTAATACAAAAGTCAAACCGCTAGAAAAAAGTGTTTTCAGACTAGTAAATCAAGATTATGTGACTAAAAAGTGAAAGAACAGAATCGATCTTAGTTGCGCTAATGTAAAAGTATTTATTCCTTCCTTTTAGACATTATTTTGATCTATTCTTAGGCGTCGTACTAATTTTTCTAGGTACAAACATTTCAGTGATGGAGAGAGAAACAGAGCGAGGATGGATGAATTATATTATCCCCCGCCCCTCCCCCCCATAAAAAGCGTTTGAAGAAACTACTGTTACACGAGGGATAAAGGATATAGAAATTACATCGCGAAAAGAAAGGATCGCAACATTGAAGTAAATAAGTAGCCTTTTTCAAACTGCAGTGCGCAAAAGTGCTGGAACTTGCAAAAACCACTAAAGATTACTAACCCGTTATTCATTTTCCTTAACATTTAATGAAGCAATAAAATAAAGTATATCAATTGATATGCATATAAATGTATATTATATAATAGCTGGCAAAAGATGAATAAATAAATCTGATTTGACATTAAGGTAAACGGACTTGATTTAAAGAATGGTGCTCAGAGAGACACGTGCATCATCTTAGCAAACAGTGAAATTAAAAGTGATTGCAGACTATTTTCTGTTTATCGTCATTAGTATTCCATCATTACGATAGATAAGCTAAAGACAAAAATTAACTTATACATTATCTGATATTTAAAACTAACGCACAGTTCATCTACAGAGAGGGTTTGATTGACCTTCATGCTGCAGTGGGAGTCGAACTCGCAGCTTTCGATAAAACGGAGTAAACCATACTACTTCATTGGGTTCCTAGAACGTGATACGAAAAGTAATAACGTCCTACTCCAAACGAGGCAAATTCTCTTAAAGGTGTGAACATAACAGTCATTCAGTCATTCACTGAATTTTCCAGCAACTTGGAAGTTTCAAAGAGGACTGTGAATTATACTGGTTTTCCATACATTAAGGAACAAAGATAAAAATCACGATAACTCAAAAAACCATACGATGAATATTTATACAATTCGATAAAAAGCAGTATGATGTGAGATGATTTGAAAAACACCCAAAAATTATAAATAAATAGTTTAATTCAATAATAAATGAGTATAAGAAGACAATGGTCAAAAACAAGAGGTCAGAATGAGATTGCCAGAATGCCGCAAGAAGGAATGTTGTCACCTCTCACAGAAATTCAGTGCTTAACGATGGTTTATACTGTTTATAATGGTGTCCAGGGATTCAATTGGTAATAATAACCATTGCTCGTGCAAAACTCTCCTTAAGTCCCTCAAAGTTTGGGGAAGGAGGTTGAGAGCAGCGGTAGAGCATCACAGGCATTCTCAATAGGATTAAAGTAAGGAGACCTGGCCGGCCAGTTCACATGTACGATAGTCTCTTGAAGAAATTGGTTCACGAGGACGAGCATTATATATCGTCTTGTAGGATAAATGTCTTCCTTATCACGTCCTCATGGCGAAGAACATGTGGATCCAGGACTTCGTCTCTATAAGTTGCAGCATTCGTGGTTCTGTTAGGAAGCACAAACAGGTCAATGCGTCCGCCCAACGATGTCTCACTACCTCCGCCATAAGTTCCGCTTTCACGGATATTAGAGGGGATGATAACGTCTCCCTAGTCCCTCGCTTTTACGAGCAAATCTGGACTTGTCTTTAAACAATACCGATTCCCATTGGTTTTGGATCCATTTCAAACTTTCGCTCTTGTTGCGTGGGAATAGGGGCAAGCAGATTACTGGCAGCCTAGGATAAAGACGACTTTCGTGAAGCCTTCTGCGAACTGTGGAAGCAGATACCAATGTTCCTGTAATTGACGTGAGGTCAGATCGTAGCTGATTCGGGATATCACTTCCGTTTCGGCAAGCAGATAATCTTAGATATCAGTCACTCACTTCGGTTATATCCCGTGGCTTTCCCTCATTGCATCTCCTGGATGCTGTTTTTTTTTACTTGGAATTGGTTCTACTGTCTGCGAATTGAACCACCGAATGACTTTACAACAATGTTGCCAACTCCAACTGACTTTGGTGGATCTCTAGTCTTACGATGACTCATTGGTTAAATGCTGTCTTGCAACTATATCCAAAAATTCTGCTATCGCGAAATGGCTTGTTCTCCCTCCAGATATGAAATGGAAAACCACTCGCTAACATTCGCTTTTATGCTGTAGCTCATTTGCATATATCTGTCAGCGATATATGCAATGATAACATGATGCCATTGTAACTTTGTTTTGTATTTCCATTAATTAACAAAAATATTTTAAATGAAATTTTATTTTATAAAACCAAAAAAGCTAAATATTTCCAATATAACAGGTTTGTAACACAAATTGTTTTTATTCATTTTATGGCTATTTAGCCTATTTTTGTTTAGCCTCTTTTTATAATGTCATTGGCTTTTTACTCAGTTCTACGGCATTACTACATAGATAAAGATATGAAGAATATAAGAGGGAAGATTCGGACATACCTTTAGGATGTTGCTGGCTGTCGTCGTATTCAGCGGTGGGTGAGTTTTGGGCGAGGGTGATTTGCTCGATCAAATTCATCATTATTTGAAAAATAATGATGAATTTGTGCAAACGCAAACGAAATAGCCGATGCACGCCGTTGGCAACTTTTCTCGGCTGAAAGGAAATAGGCGCAAGATTGTCAAGCGTCTATATTCGGTTGTATTTATATGTGAAACCAAAATTCAAAATCAATTTTGGTGCAATAAACAAAAGACGTGTCACAGACGTCTTCATATGTTAAGGAGTTAATATTAAGTAGATTTCTACTCACACCGACGTCTTAATTGTGAATTCGAGGTGAAAGATCGAGCAAACGAGAATGTTTTGACAAGTGCCTAAAACTGCACAAACGCTTTCGCTATCCGACGTTAGGTTGACCTTGGACGATGGCATAAAGCCAAGAGATATCAAATAGTTGGTTCTCTGGGATTGTTTCTTTAACATTGTGTTGAACCCTACACTGATATTGATTACAGAGTAAATCTAAATTTTCTAGCCATATACAGTAAACAAAACACACAGACATTCTTCATTCAAACTTGGATTCACGAAGATATCACAGATGATATGTACGCGTCTTTGAAGCACAGTCGTCAGGTCGTTCGACCTAAGACTTCACTTAGAAACACTTGAGTTTGAGTCTCGTCTAGAGTGAAGTACCTTAAGGACTTTAAAACTGATGAGTTAAACCATCGCATACGGAGATGGTCTTCTGGAAAGGTTTCTCCTCCAGAAAAAATAAGTCGGCTGAAGAACACACGTAATACATGTGTTCAGATATAATATGCCTAAAGAAACATACTTGACAATAATATCACGTCTATCGTTCATTCCTGTCGAAATTATTTCCAGCATGCCATTCTTTGAGAAAAATTCCGTTGACCACGAAAACTGTGTGTATTGCATGACGGAGGGTTTTCATAATAATTGTATTAGCGTACTAGCGCCATCTCCATGTATGCAATTAAAACTTACTGTCGTCCTTTCCATTTTGCTGGATGCGTCAGACTTTGATATTGCTGATGCGTTTGAAAGGAATCTGACTTTCCAAGAATCGGCGATGATGCTTGCATTTCGTTTCTTTTGTAAGAACTACAAACCACGATTCACGTATGTAATTTTTCGTCTTTCTCCACTCTGGGGAGTGATATTCTAGGTATGCTAGATCATCCTCTTAAATCCCTTATTTCAATCTATTAATTCAGTAGAGAACAATTTTTAACCCTTGATTCTGTTTCATTTCTTCTGACTTTATTTTTTCTGCAAACCTCTTATAGTGTATAATTTGCTAGCGCTGCTTTCTTTCATTCCACCGATTCTGTGTAGTTCTCCATAGAGAAATTATGGCATACACTTTAAATTGAATATTACTGTAACACTGAAAAAGAGAGCCAAAAGGCTTCACTTCGGCGATGCAATAAATTTTGAATAATTTTGCATCGCCGAAGTGAAGCCTTTTGGCTCTCTTTTTCAATAATTCTTGGTGCCTTTTGTGATGTGACACCTTTTTTAGCAACTCGTATGGTGAAGTATAAGTTCTGCGTCACTTCAACCTGAGTATTTACGGGTCTGGCTCCCACTGACGAGACCTCAAAAAAGATCGAAACCGGTCTGGGTAGTGACCCCCTATAATGTATAACATCATGCATATCCGCTAGATGTGTTCTACATTATGGAAAATACTAAGGACAGTGATCGGATCTTACTCCACCTTTACTGCGAGTTGCCCCTGTCATGAAAGGTTTGCTTACGCATGGATCCGCCGAAACTTTTATACTTTCTATATTCACCTTTGAAATAATGTTGGATTCAATATCCACTTAATTTGAATAATTACCGTAACACATTTGCCGGATAGGTTGGCTGAATTTGATAGAGATTAGAATCCCATGGCAATATGAATATTTATGTCTTCATGCGGTGCGAGATCCATAATCGAATTATACTGAAAAGTTCCACATTGCTTCTATAGAAAATATTCCGATTATTTAATCTTAGACCACCCATAGGTTTGCATCTTTTAGTAAAAGGGACTCGCATAAAACTGAGTTAACGATCGTTTTTCCTTCACCTCATTAAGCCAACATGAAATGATCCTTGAAAACCTTGGCTAATGACATCAAAATTGTTGAAAAAAGAATAGCAAGTGTTCATATGATTGCTTTAATACATTTTGATGTACACTTCATGACCTACGTGACAAGATAATGCATATTTTCATTTATCGACTTCATTGCGAATCTCCTAATAAAGTGAAATAAATGCACTCCATTTGTTTCCAGGCGAAAATTGCCATCAGAATTTTCATTCAGTGTAAGTGATTTGAATTTCTTCTGCTAGGCTGTGATCAAGAGCTGACTTGAATGCATCCTGCAGGAAGGAGCTGCCCCATGGAAATCGCAGAGATTTCCATGGGGCAGTCTTACTAGTGTCTTATTAGCAATAAAGAATTTCTACGCAAAAAGCAAAGTATATTTTTGAATAGAAACCTTACCATGTTATTCTTTTATTTCCCGTAATGACTCCATTGACCTTTTCTGTAAACACTGACAAAAGAATGAGTCCAGTTCTTGTAATTCGTGTTTCCCCCACAGACGTCACTGTAACCTAAAGATAGATGAAAGCAGAATCATGTCAGTTTGCTCTAACATTCCGCCACAGTGAATAAAACATGAGCCTCTTCATCTGTCTAAGAGATGACTCTTTCTTTGCTTGCCCACGAGTCTCTTGGAAATGAATATATTCTGCAAGGATGCCAACTGAAAATCTTGAAAGGAAACACACCTAATCTTTGAATTATGCTGAGCATCGCCAGCATTGCATTCCAGAGCCTCTTAAAAGTATGCATTTACAATGAAACAATGCTTGTGGAAATAGTCAATTATGCCTGCACTGATCGCAGCATGATAAAGATTTAATATAACTCCTTTACAGCAAGCGGCTTCCTAAATATACGTTGGAAAATTCATGTTCTATGAATGAATCAAAAGTGTATCCAGGTCTCTACTAAGGATGAATAAAAAATGGGTCGGATGATGAATAGATTTTTCTTGTAAGCATTAAATGCACAATATTGGCAAATGAGTACAGAAAATGAATAACTTTTTTATGTGTCCTATCCATGAAAAGTTGTAAACGTATAATAGATTTGCACCTTGAGCGGACTAAGGATTTATTATTATTTGAAATGTTTATTTTTACACAGACCGGAAACCCTGATCTAGAGACTAAACGTGAAACTTTTTCAAGACACCTTTTTTGACCTTCAGTAAGCTGGGAAATGAAATTTATCTACCACCTGAAGACAATCGCATCCATCCATCATGCCAATGGTGGGATTTGAACCCGCAGTGGGTTGGTCGGAGCCACTCGGCCAACCAGTGGGATAATAAGTTGCAGTATATAAGTGTGTCGCAAAATATATTCCCTTTTTTATCATATTAGCATTGTCTAATGATATTTTAGAAATTGTTAGAATTATTACTTATCAGCAACTTATTATTTAAAAGTAATAAGTTGCTTTGTGTAGCAACTTACTGTTGGCGGGATATCCAAAGTTCATAACATATTCAATCTTTCATAGTTTTAACAGTGAACATCCTAAATTGTTGAAAGAAAATCTCGGTGGTGGAAAGTGTGTGCTCGTAAGACTGAAACGTTAAAACAATGCGAGTTCAAGGTGAATGTAACTTCGGATTACTAGCAATAGGTAATAATTTGAAACACTGTAAAATAACTTTTCCCATAAAGAAAGGAAACGTTTTCACATATTTTACTGGCGTCTGGTATTAATGACTGACTATTCATGAATAAATTTAATATAAATACCCATATTCTGTTTGTTATTGATAATGCTTCCACCTCTGAGTTCACTTATTAATGATTGAGTTCTTTGTTATACCTCGTAAACTACATTACGTATTAGTAATGTTGCCAAAGGGCTTTTTTCTCTTTCCTTAAACATTGGCCTTATTTCATTTGATCACTCTTAACATTTTTTTTTTTGCGACATCAATGAGTTGACATTTAGATGTTTAGTGTGTTGAGGAAAACCCATTATTTTTTATTACTTCTCACAGTTTCGCATGCTAAACACAGTCAAAATCTTTCGAGTAGTTTATGAAACACCTTTCCATGGAGAGAGTCTAAATTCGTTATACTTTTCCATGATCTAAGGCAAACGAGCTAATCTCTAGTACCTTTCCTTAAACTTGCTTGTTTCTCAGGTATCTCTGCCTCGACTTTGGCCTCAGTCCTATTTAGAATGATTTTGAATAAAATCTTGCTTTCATGAGAGTAACATAGTTGACGGTCTGTATCTCAAGAGCTGTTCGATCACCGCCAGATTGTGATGGCCGCTCCGTTCGCTATTAAAAAAGAAGCCAGTTGGAATGCAATGTGATCTTTCTAAGGAAGTGATTTTCCATTTTATGCAGTTTACATAACGAGAACCGACCTTTAGGCTTACCGACGGTCAAGTTTGTATCCATATCATTTTACTAAGGGGAGGTAAAGCTATGTTTGAATCCCTCTTTTTTTGCGACTCCCTTTGTATAATATTACGTGACAAATCCACACTTTATCGATTTTGGATTATAACACGAAATTTCATGGACAGCCATAGAGGAAATTTTCGCCTTTTTCTTTCTGTGTTGATATTTTTAATCGATAAGGGATATAAATTTGGGAAAGAAACGTGGGCTTCTGTAATAGTATTTTTGATCATTTTCAAAATGTAAGGCTAAAAGTCTAAATAAGGCTACTTAATCTTTTCATACAATTTAAATTCGCACTGAGATAGGACGTGCAGATATAGTTCGCCCACCGTTTGTAGGTCTTTGCTTGGCGTCTTGCCAAGAATAGTTGATTCATGTTGAAGGGGAGAAAGAAATGAAGGACGTACGAATTGGTCGCCAACACGCAAAATCACGTGCTTTATAAGTAAAATTTTCCAACTGTTATACAAGCAGCATAGTTAACTACAATAATCATAAAAGAGAAGTTAATTTTCCGACCGGTAATAATAAGCAACTCATCCCACAATACGGACTGATTATCCTATTATCGGAATGGATTCTCCTTTTTCTGGCATGCGCAGAAGTGTCGAAGGATCTCTAATCGGTGGGCGAACAATAGTTTTCATGGTTATTATTAAAATTATCTGATTCCATATATGGAAAGAAAGAATTATTTCTTCAAAAATAGATTGAAAACCTTTTATTTTTTAATAAATGATTGATTGAAGGACGTGAATAATTCCAGGGAATGTGCTGGTGTGATATGAATATTATAATAACTATTTAATATTTTGTTTTTCTCTTGTATTTCTCATCCACTCGTGATGAGCAAATTGAAAACGAATAAGTAAATTTTTAAGTAATGGGGGATGGGGAGGGGTTAAAGAAGACAATAGAAGGAGGGATCCCGGTTTCGTAAATTTGTTTGGTTTGGACAGAAAATTTTAAAATAAGCACCTTTATTCCCATTTTTTTTAAAGTACAGATAAAAAATAAATATTCTGCGGTGAATAATTTTCTTGTATTTAAGTTCTTACATTCCCAAAGCATTTTCGTTTATCAGATTTCAAGAATGCCATTTGCTTTCTTGTTTTTGCAAAAATCAACTAGATTATATACGTGGACAATGAGGCAGTATTAAGCAAATTCTTTATATATAGCTACCAAGGATAGTAGCTCTCCTGTTGTTTTAGAATATTAAAAATTGGCATAAAAATACATTTTAAGATTGACAATTGAATGGATCTTCTACTGTTTTTATACACTTTGCGATTAAATACGGAAAATGAGGGTAAAAAAATGGTGACAATCTTGCTGACGGTGGGTTATAAATTTGTAGGCCACTCCCTCCCAAGTGTGTGTGTGCGCGCGCGCGCGCGCGAATGAGCTGGATTAGATAATCAGTAAATTTTGCTATAGAGACTAAACAATATCTTTCCAAGTCATATAAAGACTTACATAAAATAAATAAAAATAAAAAAAAAACAGGCCTAGAGTTTCTTGATAAATGCTGAAGGAGAACTCGACCAAATACCCAATAAATATAACTGGAAACTCTTCCCGTTTCGTCCTTGGGAATTTCTTTTCCCAGCAGAAATTGTGACTACAGTTGTGACCAGATTGTCATATTTCATTGCGATAAATTGATGCAGAATAATTGTGGGCAGCATTTGACCAGACACGTTGTGTAGTGGTTTTCAATCGTTAATATTTCTGTTAGATAAGCAGGGATGATCATTCTATTCTAGAGTCTTATCTTGAACGAGTCTCTCTTTAGAAATGGTATATCTGTTTCTTTTTTTGTACCGTCTTAGGTGTTTCATGGTTGTTATAACTTGAAAAACTCTTCCGTAGCAAAGCGAAAGAACACTGATACATGCGCCTTTCGATTGGAAAAGATCTGCGTTTAATTCTCGTCACGACGCGAGAATCTTTGGATATGGACTTGTTCAAAGGAAGGAGAGTTAAAATATTATATGGATATCAGGTGTTTTCATTCCTAGAAGGGTTTTCTTCTGTAAAACGTCCTAAAATACGCAAAATAACAGCGTATGTAATTCCTGGTGGGGATTTGTAGTATTATTTAATACTTCTCAGGGACATCTCTTCCATCAGTTGAGCACATTGTAGCGTGTGGTTTCTCAACGTTTTTAAAAAATAAATAAATAAAAGACGAAAAATAGTGTTGTATCCTTCATAAACATAGGAAAAATTGTCTCCTTGACATCTTTTCGTAATAAATTGATTCAAATTTCAAACAAGTTAAACAAGATATTAACTCCAGCATCAAACCACTAATAATTTTTTTAAATAAAATCGTTCTTCACATTTTTGCATTAAAAACATTACTTGGTTCAGTTATTCTTAATACTTTTGAGTAACAAAAGTCACTTTGGTGAAGAAAAAGGTGACCATTTTACATATTTCAGATACAAAATTGCAATATGTGTCTAGCGCGTTAGCAAACGAACATCACCACATCACCTATATGTTAAAGATGCCAAGTCATTTATTCTTTTTCCCAAGTAAGCAAGTGTGCAGGCGCAAACTTGATTTACTTGTCTATTTGCTTACTTGGGAAAAATGATTGAAACCAAGTTTAAAAAATTACTTGATATCTTTAACATATATGTATAATTATTTTTATATGCAGGATAGGTTGTGCGTTCCGTGGTGTTTCACCGCATGCTAGACACCAGCGGGTATTTTTTTATTTGTAGTCTAATTTACATAGTGGTTGCCGCGAATTAAAATTTAAATTTTACTTTGGGTGATTGTGCAATATCAACTTCTTTTAACGACTGATTTATGAGAAATTTAATCATTTAATTTCAGTGAGTTTATCCATTTGCAGACACTGAATAATGCAGTCTTAAAGTAAATGTAAAAAGTAAATGTTAAAGTAAAATTGTATCTGCGCAGCATGTTATGGATAGTACTTTTGATAAAGCATTTGTTGAAGTTTCACGAAACAGTGGTCTGGGACGTAATTAATAATAGCAAATGAAGCATTCGCACCAAAAGGGCTTTCTCACTGAATTTTACTAGAGCAGTTGTTTCTTTTCAACAAAAACAGATCAGAAAAATTTCCACTTTTTGTTAGGCGTTAAAAAAAATTCTTGTATTGAAGTTTTCGCTCTTAAGAGAACGGTAGTGACATTATTTCTTAAGTTCAAATTGAGTAACTTCATTAGGAAATTAATTTTCGCAGCTGCGATAGGCTGATTTTCATTAGATTATGGAAAATTGGGTCTGTTGATAATCACCTTAATGAAGTCTTAATTTTTATGCTGCATGTTAATTTTTGCGAATAAGTGCGTTAAATTATTAAATAGTTTCCGAAGAAAGGCCTCGTTGGGTGTTTACCCTTGAACTTATCACTGCATCTAAGTAAAAACTTGTCTAATTAAATAGACGGAATTTAAGTATCGGAGACACTAATCAATCTTAGTTAGCTGTAAATTTGTGTTACTTACAGGAACGAGGAGTGATTGCCAGCTTAGCAGCAAATGAATCTACGCACACATTGCTTGTCTTTCTTTTAATATTTATTTATATATATATATATATTATAAAAATATATCAGAAATATATGCTATCCTGGCTGGTCGAGTGGTTAACATGTCCGCTCTCCAGTAAAGAGGCCCTCGGGCTCGAATCCCTCCGTTGGCATGGATGTTTGTGATTGTCTGTGGAAATACCAGTGGTGGTGGGCGGCGGTAGATGGCGTTGGTGTAGTTGCGGTCAGTTGGTGGATTGTGAGTGGTGAAGCAGAGTTGTAGAGTAGATGCCCTCCCTCGAAGAGTCTTTGGACTCTCTGGGGATGACAAATAATAATATATTTTTAAAGGTTTCGCACTCAACTAATTTAAATCCACGTACTGCAAATCATTGAGAATACTAATGGAACAGCTGGCAATAGTACCGTAACAAGGGCAATTAGAAACCGGAGCACGAAAAGGAGGAGAGTGCTTCTGCTCCTATTTAAAAATAAATAAATAAATAAAATAAATTCCATTAAATGAAAGAATTAACATCCCGGAAAGTAGATGCAATAGTATAGTGATGTATTTTAGCTAATTATATACACAATATATTTCTTTATTAAATTCAATCATTTTTATATAATATAATTTGATGTTGATTAATTTCTAGCCTTTCTTGATTCAGGCATTAACATTTTACGCCCTAGTTCCGCCAATTAACATTTTACTCCCCCTCCCCAATGTTATTTTTACTCCCAAGACACAACTTCCATTTCGTTACTGCCTTGAAATTACATGTTCTCTTCCTGCATCTTTCTACTCTTTTAACCTTCGCTAATAATTAGAGTGGTCAAACAAAAAGAAGAATCAGTTTTTCTTTATTCCGTTTCTTGTTATTCTCCATCATCAGACACCGATCATGCTGGAATAAATAAGAAAATATTTTAAGAAATATTAATAAATATTAATAGAAATATAAATAATAGAAAATAAAAAATATTTTTTGATCTCACTCCTGCTGAAGAAAATAAGAGAATTCAAGGCTGTGTTACGTAACGAAGTTTGAAACCAAAACAAAAAATCCAGAAACGACATTGTGAATATAGAGCTACCTTTATCCTTATACTCAAGAATGACTTCTTGTTTGCCATAAGGAGGAATTTCACGGTTTCATGATCATCATCCGATATTTACAAGAAACTTTGTCAAAAGAATTAAGTACCTAACCAACCATCTGTAGTAGGATAGATAATTGCCTAAGAAGTGTAAATGCAATGCACATGAAACAGCTCGGTGTTCTGAGTGATAATTATAGCTACAAGAGAAAGGCAGAGGTGGTGCAGCAGTGACTTTGAATTTCGGACTGATGAGAGAGCGATTTCGAAAATATTTTCTTCTTTATGAAGTGAGCTAGTTGATAGAAACAGTAAAGGACGAAATCAGTATATAATTTTAGAACATAAGAAAACACCAGAATTAATGAAACACACTTCATTGGTATTACTGTTTTCCGATTTTCAACAAATATCAACTCTTTGATGGGAATTTTCAAGTCAAAATGACTGCTGTTGTGCAGCACAGCTGACCGATGTAAGGTGAGAAATACAAAAGGAAAGAATCTAATGTCCTGATTAAATATGTTTCTGTTGAAGGCTTTTTTTATATAATCAACCAGCACATGAGATTCTAAAGACCGATAACACAATCCTGCAGTGTCGTGTTTGGTAAATATTCGAAATACTTTTTTCATTATTACAAGGAGAGAAATCACGAGATAAACTCTATTTATCAACCTCCCCTTTCCTATCTGATCGGAATAAGTTCAGGCTGTTAGTTACTTTTAACACTTGAGACGTATTTTTCACAATGACATTAACATAAACTTAGCTCTTAAAAGGAGCTGAAATGTTTGAACGACGTTTTATGTGCATCGATTTTTGTATAGATTAATGTCCCAACATTTAATATATACGAAGAATTGTGTTATCGCCTTGAATTATCCAATAAAATGGCTCGCAGCAATAAAAAAAAGTAAATACCTGTGTCAGGTGAAAAAAGAGCGATAGTATTACAGTTTTCAGGATTAGAAACCTGTGTTACTTTTGCTTTCCCTATCGTTATTAACGTATGATGATAAACGGCCAGGATGTCCACGCGGTCATTATGCACCATCTTATGAAACATATATTACTATTCTCTCTCTGCAAATTGCATGTGTTCTGTTGGATGCTTTACCTGGTTGCTGGGACGACAACTATAGCAAGAATGGAAGAGAAGAAATCAGTGTTAAGTGCATAGACATATCTCAACATGTGCTCGAGACCAACTTTATTTCATGGCCTTTTCTGTGGTTCAAATAGCTGGGTGTCTGACGTGATGATAAACCTGCACAAAGTCATAAAAGTGCGGCAAATTTTGGAGGGTTGGACGATACGGCTGAATTAAGCCGAGCCAAACTGCCTACCCGATGATTTTTATTGTTTCTAAATCAACTTGTCTTGCAAACATTTCTCTTTCGAAGCTGCTGCTGCTCCGTTCTCCCTGTAAAAGATCTTGAAGCAGAACACCGAAACGTATCTCGTTGTGCGCCGTTCAGAATGGTTTAAGAGGTTCCGTTCTGACGTTTTAAAGTAAGTATTCTGCAGAGACAATCGCTAGGCAAAAACTGTCAGTGAAATAAATGGATTCTTACTTGCGATATGAAAAAGTAGATTCACTTGGTTCAGAACTCCGCTTATCCACGGCTACTCCAACAGTAAATGGGACGAGGAGTCCATTTGTCAGCCAACATTCAGTAGTGTTTCGGTGAAACAAGATCAAGTGACAGCCGTTTATTGGTTCGGTTCATTTAAGAGCTTAGTAGCAAAGTAAAAAAACTATAAAATATGGAATCTTGTAATAAGTTGCGTGAGGGAAACACACTGAATATTAAACATCGTCGTAATTACCATCGTCAGTGTTTATTTGTAATAGCCATCGGCATTATATACCAAACAAAGAGGACATTTTTATATTGTGAAAGCGATTATGAATTAATATTTGCATCAGTGTTTCGATAGATCATTTATTTAAGAAAATTATGAAAAAACAAACTTGTTAGTTTTCTGGATAACTGACCAATTATAAGGAATGTGCCATGTTATGTTCGAATTATTTCTTTTAATATGAACCTTCTGTGCACTTCTTTCAACTACACTCACACCACACAATGCAGTTTTATATCACATATTATTATTATTATTATTATTATTCCTGATACCTCCAAGGAGTCCGAAGACTCATCGCGGGAGGACATCTTCAACTGTCTCTACACCTTACCTCCCTCTACTACGAATCAACGCCATCTACCGCCCACCTCCAACACCACCACAACTAGTAATTTTTGTCTGTAAATTGCGTGTGTTCTATTATTGATAAAAGTCAAATAATCCTTGTTACAAAACATCTGAGTGTCAGAAATAACGACAACATGAAAAGATGTCTTCTCAGAGTTGAACTGTTCGGTAATACAAATCAACTTTCGCTCTGATGTTTTCTATACACAGAAACTTAAGTGGCATCCGCCAATGTGAATGAGTCTTTTATAATCTTGTTACAATTGCTTTCAGTTCTTTGCCTGCAGTTTTACAGCCATCTGTCACTTGGGAAGAAGAACGTAATCCTGCGTGACATTTTTAAAGCGAAGTGATTTATACTTCAAAATCTGAAAAGGATGGAACATAAAAACACGTAGCCTTTACAAATGCTGTAATCCTATAGCCCACTGGTATCATAGGCAGATTATGAGCTAAATAACCTGTGAACCAGGATCTAGAGAGCGAACAAGGTCTCTCTCAATATACTTCAGGCCTCCAATAAGCGGGACAATTACCTTGCACACCAAACAAAGAAATTAACATTAACAAATATCCATCCATTTCAAAGTCGCAGCTTGAAAGTTGCATCCATTCATCCGGTATTTTACAGTTTGCTCATTAAGCCTAATTTGTAAAGGAAAATTACATAGAATAATTATTGAGGTGAATCATAAATATTTGGTATGTATGTATTAATTAATAGCACAATGGGAATTACGTGACCCTTCAGATAAATTCAAGGTGTTAAATTTTATCCACATTTTAAAATTTACTTACTGAGTAAGTACCTACTTAATAAATATATTGTATATATTAATAAATATAAATTGTATAAAATAAAAATAATAAATTGTATACACCTTAATAAATAGTATAGATTATGGAGATCTATAATCGATAGATCCACTGAGGATAAAGAAAAATTGTGTACTGCGTTTAGGAAGAAGCTACTAAACTGATGGGAATTCACCGAATCTTGGCAAAGAAAATTGCTGTCCAAATAATCAAAAAATTCTGAACGCTTTCGTAACATAATAAAACCTACACAAAACTGAAATATTTGCAAACGAAGGAAAGAGCAAGAACATTGCGTTTTTTTTGTTTTTTTTTTTAAGTTCCGTTTGTCTTCTGGAAGTTTATTCTTTTAAGAAAATTCAACGTTCTTTCAAATTAACAAGTACATTGTTATCATAGATATAAACTGTAATAAGAAACTACAAATGCATGCAACATTATTGGGGATTGGGTGTGTGGGTTGTTTGTCTGTAGCTATGTGTATTCTATGGTCGATTTGTCTGTGTGTGAGGGGGAAAAACCCCCTCACTACCTCAGTCCGAGATCGGCTAACTCGGTACTAAGAGAAAAAAACCTAGGAAGAAATTCTCAGTGGGATTTGAACCTAGATCCTTTCGCTTAGCAAGCGCGCGCCACTGACACGACGCTACCGAGGCACGCTCCGTAACTTGCTTATTGTGGTATTTATAGTCATGCATGATATGTACTCTTACACTGAAATAATGTTATTCTTTATTATTAGGTGTCGCTTCATTAACGCTGGGAACATCAAATACTGAAACGTCTGCTATACTAATATTGGTCGTTTGGGGAAATAATTACAGCTGTTACTCGTTACGAAAGTTTAAGTGCAAAATAATAATAATAACTGCTTCGTTTGCAAAGTTCTACAGGGATAACAAATATTTAGAATTAATCAGAATGACTGACGTCATACTGAAATAATACTAATAGGTATCCTTCACCGCGTTTTGCGAAATATTATCTTGATTGGATAAGATATTATATCGGAGTACAGTGTTTAGTGTTAGCACTAATTGAATTCTATAAATGCACGAAGACAAATCATATAGAAAAAAAATGGCGAGATGCTCCGTAAATGTTTCCAAAAAATAAGACCCATCCACATCAGCCAGCAATTTAATTGTAGAGAAAAAAGACATCTGAAATTCTTAATAAAATGTTTTTTTCGAAACACCATGCTATGCTTATTAGTATACTTTCTTAATAAAGATAACGAACTGTTCAGTTGGTATATTTTTAACTGACCGTTGCAAGTTTTAAGCGAAATATCTTACTATGAAGATAAATCCCCGCCGTTAGAATTGTATTGTCATTCTGATAGAATGACAAAACTTGTTTTAATTAAAAATGTAATTGGATTTCATGACCTAAGCTTTATATTAAACCTGCCTTTTAACTAAAAAAATCTAAAAAATTCGAAATACTTAAGAAATTGTAATTTTATAATGTGTCTTCCACAGATGAAAGATAGTAAATCTATAGTACATCAGTACTATAGATTTACAATGGTCAAACTTGCAACGGTCAGTTAAAAATATACCAACTGAACAGTTCGTTATCTTTATACTGCTAATTTGGAATAGGCCTAAGTTCGATTCTCGTCGCGACGGGAGGAATCTTTATCTGGTCGATTTCAATCGAAGGTGAGTTAGCCGATCTCATATGGAGATAGTAGGGTTTTTTCTCCCGGAAACTCGGGTTTTTCATCCCGCATACATACAAATCGGCCCTTCAGAACACACGCAATTTACAGACAAAAAAATTACTAGTTGGAGGTGGGCGGTAGATGGCGTTGATGGAGATGATTCGTAGTAGAGGTTAGGTGTAGAGACAGTTGTAGATGTCCTCCCGCGATGAGTCTTTGGACTCCTTGGAGGTATCAAGAATAATAATTATAATTATAATCAGCATATTTGGCATACTCTACAGCAGGGGTCGGCAGCCTTTTCAGACTCGTGGGCCACATTCAACTTTTATTTTTAATAATCGTGCCGCAAGCCTTTAATTAATAGAAAATAGTGAGTGAAAAATATACTTAAGTTATCAATTTTTATTATATCAATCATGAAAAGCACAGAAATATTTATAGCACCAGATATGAAACTCAATGAAAAATTATCACGTAAAAACAAAGTAATATAGTTTATGCATCACAATATGTGTGTCTCCCTGCTTAATGCGACTTTTGTGATTATTTTTCCTTAACTAAATTATCTAGATCCACTTGATAACCTAAGGTGAAAATTCGAATCGAAGCATGCAAATGTTCATCAGCCAGTCAAGAAGAAAAATTTCTTTTTTTTTCTAAAACTCATGGTAGAAAATGCTTATTCGCATATGTATGTGCTTCCAAATGCGACTATCATCTTCTTTGCGAAAATGATTAAGCCTTCAAATTTTTTTGTAAGCATCGATAAAATGTTTGGATATTTTCTAACGAAAATGCGTTCTTTAATGTTTCATTGTGTTGTAATTCCAAAACTTTCGTCTATCATCGGTTTGGTACATCATCAATGTCGACATTAAAAGGGTGCAAAAATAATCGCATTTTGATGCAATTTTTATGAAAAACCACAAATCTTATTGAAAATTCCGTTTGTAAATCTTCAATAATACCAACAAACGTTTCCTTTTGTATTTGCCATCCAACTATAGATGCAGATTTTCTTCCATCGTATGTTTCTTCAACAGACATAGTTTGCCTTCAAAAGGTTTTATGTCAGAAAACAGTTGTTAGTAATTAACCTTGGCTCTGCAAGGTCAAATTTAGTTCATTATGGTAGTTGTAATGTCTACCATAAATGCAAGAGACAAAATCCATTTTTTATCCGATAGTTGTGGGACAGTATTTTCGCGTTCCGTCATAAAAATGTCAATTTCTTCACGTAAATTAAAAACTCTTTTTAGCACAGCACCTTTACTTAACCATCCAACAGGTGGGTAGTAGATAACGTCCTCTTGAATGTCCATAACGTCTTTTCCTGGCCACATGCCATGTAAGTATGGTCAATATTTTATGGGCCGCCAAAAATGCAAGTTTGGGTCGCATTAGGGACTGTTGCCGACCCCCGCTCTACAGTATCAGAAACGGCGGAGAAATTGACTGTATTTATTCATTGATATTATGCTCTTGGCACCTTTTTTTTTTCTGTTCTGTTATTATTTCATTTTCTAAAAATAACAGAATGGACAGTTCAGAAATTCAGATATAAAAGTTCATTGTATATTTAAAACCGTTAGCTACATTAATTGTAGAATAATAGAAATGCAAATTCTCTGTGTTTTGATGGAAGAGATTGTTTGCATATTTCATCAGAATGAAATATTTCAAAATGATGCAATGGATAAATAAACATATTCCAGAAATAAAATTCTACTTTTATGTTTATTATTTATAAAAGAGCAATCATACTTTTCAAAGTATGATTTTACGCGTAGACTTTGGCATTTAATGAAATTTAAATACAAGCTGTACACATTGGAGCGAACATCGCTTATTGTTGAAATGCTACTGTAATAGGCTTTCAAGAATTAGTTTACAAATGATGTTTAGTACGTAAATTAATGAAAGAGAAAATCAATACAATACGGTGTTTATTTTTTTCTGAATAAGTTGACATTTTTCATCTTAGCTGCCAAAGCTCTTACAGTATCAAAACTACATCACTATACAGTTTTAGATTTTGTTATGTTTAAAATACCTTTAATATTATGAAATTTATGTCGGAATCAGACGCCTCTTGAGTTTTTTACTCTCTCTCTCTCTCTCTAAGAAGTTAAATGCGAAGCATTTTTGTATTTCCCTTATTGTTGGAAAAGACAACGCAAGGAAACTTTGTCTTGAAATATAAGAAATATTCTCATGAGAGTTAAATGATTTTTTTTCCTAGATAAGTTAAGCTCATAATTTACCAAAATGGATTAGTAAAGGAATTACCGAAGTGATCCTCTGATTAGTTATCTATTTTTATTCGTCATCATGATTGATGCACTTTATCTGAAATGAAACAAAAAATGGACTCAGCGGGATTTGCTGACTACAGCATATCTGGCTAGTGACTCAAAAACAGATCACAAGTGGAAAAAAAGGATGGTGCGGAGAGATTTGTGTAACATTAAAAAGAGGAAACACAAAAGGGAGACTGGCTGGCAGACTGCCAAGAATAGTGAATTCATGCTGTAGAGGAGAAAGAAATAAAGGATGTACGAATTGGTCCCCCAACATTCGAAATCACGTGCTTTATAGGGGAAATTTTCCAATTGTTATATAAGCAAAACAGTTACCACTTCAAAAACTACAATGATCATAAAATTACCCTATTATCGGAATGGGTTCTCTTCTCCTTATTTTGACATGCGCAGAAGTGTCGAAGGGTCTCGTATTTGTGGGCGTACTATATCAGCAGTAGACAAATCTAGTATGGAGAATGTGTTGATAATCAGATCTTATAACCAGTGCGGATTGAATGTTAGTAAAATAGAGCTGAATAAAGTACATTTGCAGGGGTATAGTTAATTATCTATTAACCAAATCGTGTCCCATGGAATAGAAACTAAATTTTATACTTCCATTGAAGAATCATAACTTTCAATTCTTGATTTCGTTTAAAAAAAAAATAAAATTAAACTACGTCTTGAGTGGATTTGCGATAAATGACATTCTCTCATTAGAGAAACGTACCTTTACCTCAATCCTTTCTTTATCTTCCTCCTCCGGCACTAATAGTTTCAAAATCGAATGAATGTTTTCTGTTAAAAATTCAATTCTCTTTTCTTCCAAACAAACCGGTTGTCACAGAAAAGCGCCAACCAACACTCTTCAGTAAAACGGTTGGCTTTTACCCTTTCTGTGCATAATAATTAATCTTCATATGTAAATGCACCGTTTGAGATTTCCGTAAATAAGAGGTCATTCAAAACTTGAAATGTCTGTTTTACCGGATGAAAATTTAATTCTTTTAGTTTGACTAGTCTTTTATTTAGAGATCTAATTACAATCGACAAAGACTTCAGCTGCTGTCATAGTGATTTATAAAGGACACAAAATTACATTATGGAGGTAACAGAAATTTGATCACTCGAATCCGAAAATTCGAGAAATTTTTTGATCTCACCAGTGGCGGCTCGTGGCTTGAAATCGTGGTCTTAATAGAGTTGAAGTAAATGTAATCACATGTTCATTTTCATGCACAATCAACAGCCATTTTCCCACCCCTTATTTGACTCAACGGAAAGAAAAGCGAGGGTGGATGTAGTAGCTCCTCCTTGCAGATAGAGTCAAGGTCTACGAGACCATTACGTGAATGCGCTTTTAGAGTAAAGAGCCGATCTTTGTGTCTAGACATTGAATGATAACCGATCTTTTTGAGACAAGCATCGCACAAAAATTCCAACATTCCTCTGTGTTTGAGCCTCTGAACTAAAGCACCGTAAAGAAAAATGTTCAAGCGGTGTGCTGTTTGCAGAGCTTTTCACTTGAGACATTCACGGGCGTAATGATTTAAGTTGCCATTTTCAAGAATGGTTCATTAATAGAACGACAGATCGGAGTAGAAATGTTATTGTTAAATGCTTATAATTGATAAGAATCATTTTTTTTATCTGTGAATTCTGAAAAAGCATCTTTGAATTAGAAATTATTAATTCTCGAATCATGAGTCCATGATATTCATGTATACGTGTCCAGTTCATTTTCATTCATTTTTCTATGGAAACATATTCCCATATTTTTAAATATAGATGAAAAATAAATATTCTTCCTGTATTGAAGCTCTTACATACCATCATGAAAGAAAGCATTTTCAAGAATGCCATCTGCTTTCTTCTGGTTATTTTTTTTTCCTTCAAAAATTCCAATAGGTTATACGTAGACAATGAGGTGGTATTGAGCAAATTATTTACATCAAGTTCCGAAGAACAGCGGCTTTTATTATTTTAGAATATTAAAAAATAACATAAAAAAGAAAATTTGAGATTGACAGTTGAGTGAGTCTTCTGTTATTTTCATACACTTTATTAAATTACACGGAAACCAAAGGGGAAAAAAAAAACTGACTATCTCGTTGAATGAATAAATCTGTAGACCACACTTCCACGCGCGCCTTAAGGATTAGGAAACCATTCTGGCCAGTCCTTCTGGCCGAGCAGTAATGGTCATTCTGTTCTAGAGTCTCTCTTCAAAAATGGCATGCCTGTTTCCTTTTTTGTACCATCTTAGGTGTTCATGGAAGTTATACTTGAAACAACCCTTCCGTAACACAGCGGAAGAACACTGATACATGCGCCCATCGATGGGAAAAGATCTGCATTTAATTCTCGTCCTGACGAGAGAAACTTTGTATATGGACTTGTTCAAAGGAAGGCGAGTTAATTCTTATAGGTGATATCAGACGTTTTCATTCCTATAAACGTCCTAAAACACAAAAAATAACAGCTTATGTAGTTTCCCGTGGAGGCTGTAGGATTATTCATTACTTCTCAGGGTCATTCATTAGTATATAGTGAAGACTGTGGTTTCTCATCGTTTTCTAAAAAAAGGAAAAAAAGCGAGAAATAGTATTGTATCCTTCATAAACATAGAAAAAAAATGGTTTCCTACACATCTTTCGTAATAATTTTATTTAAATTTCAAACAAGTAGAAAAAACCCTTAACTTCAGCATCAAAGAACCCGTATATTTTTTCTTTAAAAAGTTCTTGGTATTTTACCAAACACATTAACTGTTTCATAAGGTCTTGAACTCTGGGCAGTGCAAAAGGACGGAGTGCAATAAAGGTCAATTTCACGAAGGAAAAAAAATGTGTGTGTGCTCGCGCTTTTATTTATTTCAGTTACAAAATTGCAACATGTGTCATCACGTTTGCAAACGAACAGCATCTATTAGCTTCGTCATATCTGACCATCCATTTCTTTAACCTTTTCAAGCTATACGCGTTAATCTATTGGGGGTGTTCTTAGCCCAAGAAACTGAAAAACAGTACTGTGTGTGTCTGTTCTTTTAACATCGGAATAAAGTTGTCCTTATAAATGAATTGCCGAATATATATATACCCACAAATTTGTATTTGTGGAATACTCTTCTATTTCTTAAACAGGCCATCCATTGATAAAATCAACAGAGACTGTATTGGGTAGAAATGTCGGTGTTAAGTCAGTCCATTGCTGCTTCATTATTGTCTCAAATAAAGGCTTCACACGTCGACATTTTTATTCAAAGGAAACACTTTCCGATTATAATGCCATAACACGAAACATTTCCGATATTAATTAAAGAGTTATTATTTACAGTTTTGAAGAGATTCTGACATCGTTAAAAACCGATAAGGAAGTAGTCCACTGTCGAACTACGATTCAAATGTTTCTTTTAACATCGAAATAATGTTGCCCTTATAAGTGAATTGCCGAATTAATCTTTAGGAATACCATTAGAACTCATCGTACCATCAGTAATTTTTGTATGCAAGATGGGTTGCACGTTCTTGTGTTTCTCGGCCTGCTGCGAATTCCCCCAAATGAAATTTCACTTTCGGTAATTGCGCAATGTCAGCTTCGTTTAAGGACTGATTGTGAGAAGTTTATTTAATTAAGTCACTTTATGTATTTACAAACATTGAGAAATTGAGTCTCGATTAAATTATATATACTTGCATTAACAAGGTATCTGCCGGCGTGTGTTGTTGATAGTATTTTTAATAAAACATTTGTTGAAGTTTTAAGGAACAGTGGACTTGGAATTGATAATTGCAAATGAAACATTCGCACCAAAAGGATTTTCTCATTGAATATCACTAGAAAAGTTAACTTTTGTGGAGCATCCGTTTCTTTTCAACAAAAAGAAATCGAAAAAAATCCCCTCCCTTTTTTTTTTTTTTCGGCGTAAAATAAAATTCTTGTATTCAACGTTTCGCTCTTAAGGTAGTGACATTATTTCTTAAATTTAAATGAGGTAACTTCATTAGGAAATAAATTCTAGTAACTGTGATAGGCTGCTTTTAATTGGATCTATTGATAATCACCTTAAAAGTCTTGATTTTCATGTTGCAAGTTAATTTTCGCGATTAAGCAGCTTAAATTATTAAATATTTTCCTAATAAAGGACTCGTTGGGTATTGACCCTTGTACTTATCATTGCATCTAAGTAAAAAAACTTGTCTAATTAAATGGACGGAATTTAAGTATCGTAGACACTGATCAATCTTAGTTAGCTCAGAATCTGTGTTACTTACAGGAACGTGGAAGTGGGATTTCCAGCTTAGCAGAAGATGGATTTCTACTCGCGCTTTGATTGCCTTGCTTTCCAAGAAGAAGGCGAGGCAGTTTTCGTGATATATTTTAAAGGTTTCGTACTCAGCTCCTTTCAATCCACATATTGCAAACCACCATTGAGAATACTAATCGAACACTTAGGAACAGTACCCGTAACAAGGGCAATTAAAGTCCGGGGGGAGTGGAAATGCTTCTGCTCCTTCCCGGCTCCATTAATATACATAATGAAGAACTGGGAAAGTGAATGCAAGCGTAGTTTTAACTAATTATATTTAATTAAATTTAGTTTATGACATAACTTATGTTGTTGATTCATATTTAGTCTTTTTTCTTTCAAACGACCATCTCGTTAAGCCTATTTAACATTTTATTCACCCACCCCCTTTTATTTTTACGCCCAAGACACACGACCCACACGACATTACTTCCCTGGAATTCAAAAGAGGAATGAGAAACTTCATTCTTCTTTTTGACTATTCCGTTAATATTCACTAATAATGAAAGGTAGAGTAGCCAATACAAAAAGAATGAATTCTTCTTTATTATTCCGTCTCTTGTTTTTCTCTATCATCAGACACTATTCATGCTAAAATATAAAGTAATTTGAGATCCAATAACCCCCTCACCCTTGTTTTTTTTTTAATTCAGAAGCGTTTTGTAGAATATTAGTGATAATTTTGTAATAGTAGAATCACCATAATGTCATAACTAATATATAAGAACTGCACAGAACTCATAAGCTTGCAATTTTTTTTTTATTATCTCACTACTTGTGAAGAAAATAAGCGAATTCCAAATTATATAGGAATGTAAGAAATTGTGTTATTTAGATTAGCCGTGAAGAATTAGTTTCCGAGCTGTGCCTTTTTCTCTTTATTACCAAAAATTTTCCAGTTTTGTCCTAAAATGATTTCTTAATAATCAAAGACAGTAGATTGGAGGTTGTATTTCGCTCCAGGCTACAAATCCATCAATTCGTGTGAGTTGAAACCAAAAAATCCAGAAACTGCTGTGAATATAGAGCTACCGTCATCCTCATATCCAAGGATGACTTGTTTTCCATAAGAGGAATTTCACAGCTGTTTCGCGATCATCATCATTTCGATATTTACAAGGAACGTTGTAAATATCGAAATGAATTAAGTGCTAAATCATCTGTAGGCGGATAGAAGATGTAAATACACATCAAGCAGCTCATTGTTCCCAGTTAATAATTAAAACTTGAGGAAAAAAGCAAAACCTGTGGTGTAGCAATGACTTTAAATTTTGGATTGATTGATTAAACTTCAGAGAGCAATTTCGAAAATATTTTCGTTATTTATGAAGTGCGCTAGTTGATATAAAGAGTAAAGGACGAAGTCGGAATATAATTTTAAAGCATAAGAGCACACCAGAATCAATGCAACACACTTCATTGTTCATCGGTATTATTGTTTTCCGATTTGCAACAAATATCAACTCTTTGACGAGAATATTCAAGCCAAAATGACTACTTTTGTGCAGCACAGCTGACCGATGTAAGGTGAGAAATACAAAACAAAAGAATCTGTCTGATTAAAATGTTTTTGATGAAGGATTTTTTTTTATATGTATATATAATCAACCCAACACACGACATGTCTAAAGAACCAATAACACAATCCTGCAGTATCGTATTGGGTAAATATTCGAAATACTGTACTTGGTGTTTTTTTTATTATTACAAGGGGAGTGATCAGGAGATAAATATAGTTTATCAACCCCCCCCCCCTCTTCCCATCTAATCCAAACATACAATGACGAGTTCTTAATCTGACTAGTTTCGGTATCTTAGTTACTTCTAACACTTCAAACATATTTTCCACAATTATAATTAACATAAACGGAATTCTCAAAAGAAGCTGAATGGTTTGAGCGATGTTTTATGTGCATTGAACACTTTGTGCCGATTAATGTCCCAGCATTTAATATATACGAAGAATTGTGTCATCGTCTTGAATTATCCAGTAAATGGCTAGCAGCAATAAAAAAAAAAGAAGTAAATACCTTAAGCAAAAATGGCCAAAACAGATCTTAAATCTTCGGTAAGGCAAATTTTGTAAACATGGAGTACATCAATGTGTCAAGTAACTTTTACCTTACCTATTAATCTTATGAAACCTATATTTTACTATTGTCCGTAAATTGCATGTGTCTGCTGCTTACGGGACGACAACCTCGACTAGCCGGGAGGGAAAACCCTGCTATCGCCGTTCGAGGTCCGCTAACTAGCCTTGGTTGAAAAATCCTGAAAAAGGGTGTTTGCTTTCTAGACGGGATGCGAACCCTGGTCTTTCCAACAAATGGGCTTCTTGTATACTGATTAATATACGAAGACTCCTTTGGCTTAAGTCATCAACTTTGAAGGCTCATCTTTTATCAACCCCAACTTTAAATCACTGACTAGAACGAAGACAGCAGGCCAGTAATGACTACTGCCAAATAGTCGACACATATTCTGCAAGCAACCCTTAGTAGTCTGAGTAACGCAGCTTGACTAGCCAATTTTATTTGCAAGTAAATTCAGTGCATTGTGAAGGGATAGTAGGCTTAAATTACATTTCGCGACTGCGATAGTAAGAATAGATAAAGGGAAATTAGTGTTAAGTGGATGCATCTCAGTGTGTGTGTGTGTTTATTTATTGAACACTGTTGTGAAGGCAATTGCACAAATCGTGTTCGTCAAGGATAACTTTTCATTTTACTACCACAAAGCATTAGTGTATCGAAATTACACTTAACACTCAGACGTTAGTGGCGAGTGTTCATTCTGAAAAGATGATGCTGTAGTGTACATGCGTATATGAGTGAGTGAGGTGATATGATTGAGGAGTTTTACCACAACAGGGTACCCATTAATTTGCTGCAAACCGCGTAACGATGACTTAAAAATGTAATTTTTAAAATACATTTTTTTGCCGACCTGGTTGGCTGAGTGGTTAGCGTAGCCGCTCTCCAGCCAAAAGGCTGCGGATTCGAATCCCGCCGTGGGCATGGATGTCTATGAAAATACTAGTGGTGGCGTTCGGCGGCAGATAGCATTTGTGTAGATGATGGAGGTAGTTGTGGAGAATAGGTACCCTCCCACGATGAGTCTTTGGACTCCCTGGAGGTGTTACGGAATAATAATAATTATTATTATTATTCCATCTTCTCTGTATTCCTTGATGGGGTCCAAACCATTTCTTTCATAAACCACTAGTTCTATTTCAGTACATTTGATTGCATTTCTACAAAAACATGAGACACAAAATAGATCTTACACTTGGGAAGCGGTTGGTTCTGCTATAGGAACTGGAATCTTCCTATTGCTCAGTTATCGGACATACTAATTTAAAATCGAAAAGGCCTGCATACGATCTGATGGATCGTTTCGACTTCCTTTTGCTTTATGAGTGAATTTCCGCTTGATGGATTACAGATAGCACTCCTCAGAGAGGAGGTTCTTGGACTGTTTGGAAAGGTTTTTGTACGCTGGTGATTAAGTGGAAAGTGATTCAGAATAGGGGGAAATCACTTTGTTTGTAGGAGTGCATCACTGATTTATTTATGAAGTATTAGTGGAGATAGCCACTGGTCATCTTGAATGCCGCCTTCGGATTCCCCCCCCCCTCAATAACGATAGAGTGAATCATTTATTGATTTTTGACACTTTACTATATATATTTATTCCATAAATAATTTTTCTTAACGACCATGTGCTCAATACCTGTCTTGTTGATGCAAAAAAGTGAATAATCCAACGGGTGTTGATGCGCAGTAGGGAAAAAAGAAAAAAAAAAACGGGGAAAGAATGTACTAGAATGTAAAAGCGAATCGTATTTTACGTGTTATGCAGTCCCTGAACGGTAGAAATTTTACTTGGAATCAGGCAGGGTGTTCAACCCGTCGATCGCGGTGCGATTTTTGATCGATCTCTTGTGTATTCCTTCTTACTTACAAATTTAATTAAAACTGAAAACACAGTATTTTAAAAAAAAAAAAAAAATCAACTAACGCCTTTTTTATTCCCGTATATACGGGAGTAGGCGAGGCCATTTAGCCCTATCTAACTTTTGGAGACTGAGTGGGCAGTTCAATCTCCACTGGTACCCAATCAGAGACAGATGGCCCAAGGCTATCACTAATTAAGCGGTACGCAGTGAAGAGAGACGGCTCAAATGTGCCGCCATCTCGTGGTCCCTAACCCTAATACAATATATTTTTAATGTCTGAAATAATGTGGGTTCTACGGTCGATTTTCTTGAGTTTACAGGACGAAAAACCCGAGTTTCCGGGAGGAAAAACCTGCTTGCCCGTGCCAGAGATCGACTAACTCGGGAACCGGTCGAAAAAAGGCTTAGAAAAATTTCCTCTAGTCGTCGACTAGACTCGAAACCAAGTCTTCCTTCGTGCGGCAAGCGCGGCGGTGTGCAAACGCCACATCCGCTGAACTACACAGGCTCTTCACAGTATTTTATGTATCATTATTTTGTATTATTTTTAATTCGCTTTAAGTGTATTGCTAATGTTTATTTATTTTTCGTTAAAATTGTCAAATCAGTAATTTTCTTATAAGTCCCCGTAAATGAATAAATTTGGATCTGTGGAGGTCAAACTGCGAGCAGAGTGAATACGATTATGAGCAAAGTGTAAAAACTCGATTGTAGCTTAAATATTAAATATTCCAAAGCACATTGTCTCGGTTTTTTACTTAGGTTAAGTCCCATGTGAATATTGTAAAAAATAAACTTGGTTTGTCTCGGTATAGTTTGTATTAGATGTTTTTGTAAATAACTCTTTTGAAGCTAACTGTATTTGCTGCTTTAATAAGAATATGTTAGTGTTAAAAACAAAGGCAATGTTTTTGTCGCCGAAGCTGTACATGGCGGCATTAGAAAGATTGTTATTGAAACTTGTATGTATGAGAAAGGCTTGCGGGCTCTAAGTTTAAACATCTCCGAAGTCAGTCAGAAAGAATTCAAACAACTTTCCAATGGCCGGCAACTTACAATCAAAAGAAAGCGGAGGAGAACAAAAGGCGTGCCGAACTTGAAACTTACGATGGAAGACTCATACCGATTCTTTGGGAGTTCCCAAACTTCATGCGAGGTCTCAGAGGAGGCCTAATAAAAAGGGACTGAAGCAAGCAGAAGGGGTCCCAGTTCTTCCAGAATTACTGTCAGAGAGGAGGCAGCCCGGTCCAGAGTCGCCGTCAAAGAGACTGCCCGGATCTACGTTGCTTGAGAGAGGAGTTTCCCGCTTCCAAAAAGGGGTTTCTCGGTTCGAAACGTCGCTAGAGAGAAAGACTACTTCTAGGCCGCAGACAAGGTTTCAAATTGCCGAAAGGAAGAGTTCCAATTGCCGGAGAAAAGATTCCAGGCCAGGTTGATGTCAGACATTCACCAGTGTGTTGCGTTTTTATTACAGTTTGATGAATCAAACGACTTCGCTGATATTGCTGTTAATGGTATTTATTTGCATGGTATTTCAAGATTATTCAAGTAAAGAACTTTTGAAAATTATTCCATTATTGGGAAGGACTAGGGGAGAAGACTTTTTTCGGCATTTGATGAATTTGTGAAACAACACAAACTTACGCTTTTTAAACTTGTGTCCATTACTACTGATGGTGCTCCTGCAATGATAGGTAATAAATCAGGCTTCATTTCATTATGTAAAAACGATGACAAATATCCAGATAGATTTTTTTAACATACCATTGTATTATTAACCAACAAGTACTGTGTAGTAAAAAAAAAATTAAACACAAAAGATGTTTTGGATATTACATTTAAAATTGTAAATTCTTTTCGAGGAAAAGCCCTGCAACGGCGGTTATTTAAATTACAGGCAGATGATGATAAGGAACTTCTGTTGTACAATAATGATCGCTGGCTCAGCAGAAGTCAATTTTTAGAAAGATTTCTTGTATTAATTAACATATAAAACTTTTTCTTGATGAAAAAGGAGATATTTATCCACAATTGGGTGATAAAATATGGTTGTTACACTTAGTAGATTTCTGTACGAAATTAAGCAATTTAAATTTAGAGTTACAAGGTAGAGATAAAAATTTAATTGACATGTTAAGTTCAATAAAAAGTTTCCAACAATACTTACTTTTATTAAAGAAAAATATAAATGACCGCGAATTTAAACATCTCCCATATTTATTAAAAAGTTTTGAACAAAATCAAGAAATGCTGCGCTATGATTTAAAAGAATTTATTCGTGAAATAGAATTAGTTGAGGGAGAAATAAATTCAAGATTTAAAGATTTTAATAAAACTGAAATGATTGTATCTTTTATCAATAATCCATTTCAAGAAAACTTGAACATCACAGAAATTTCAAATAAAATTAGTGGGTGTTTGATATAAACCAAGCTGAAGTAGAACTTGAGATAATAAACATTCAGAATAGTTTATATTTAAAATCAATAAACAAGGAACTCATTTGGAAGTATGCACATGAAAAATCCCCAATATTAACTGATATTGCGCGAAAAATTCCGTCGTGTTTCGGATCGACATACTTGTCAGAATCCGCTTTTTCAAATATGACCGCCATAAAAAATCAATTAAGAAACCAAATTACAAATGATCATTTGGATGATTGTCTGCGATTGGCCACTTCTTCATATCAACCTGAGTATGAAAGTATTGCGAGGTCCAAACAATGCCAATTTTCACATTAACTTTTTTTTTTTTAATCAACCAGCATTTCCTGTCACTTGTGAGTTTGTAATCAATCTGTTTTTTCTAACTTTGTTTTCCAAAATAGAGAAATAAATATTTTATTCCAATATATATATATTTTTTTTTCTTGTATTAAAATAATTAAAAGTGATAAGTAAAGTTTTTAGTTGTGTATTTTTTTAGTTGTTTATTTGTGCGTAATCAGATATCAGGTTGGGGGAACGTAATCTATATAAGAGAGTGCATCGCTGAATAACTTTTTATAGAAAAGTAGCTCGCGTAGTAAAAAAGGTTGAACACCACTGTTTACGGTATAACGGATGACCTATTGATCAAGGCACTGATGCGCCGACAGGTTGGAACCGATAGAGTAAGTCAATAGCAGAGCGTCATACATGAATACATCAGCTGGCGGCCTCGCAACGATGAGTTCACCTCGCGTTGCACGCACGAGTAGTAATTTGCCTTGCTTCTCCTCTCTGTTACATATGAGAACACTTCCACAACACTACAACTTAGTCTGTTCTTGTTGTTCTGACATTTGCTGGAATTTGAATGGGGAGAAGTTTCTTTTGCATTACAAATGTTAAGTTTGTAATGCAAATGTTAATTCATTGCGTAATGAAGGCCAAAAATTTAGCTTGTATATTACGGAATCAATTGCATCTTAATTATTAGCGCCTCCGTAGCGCAACTGGAAGAACGACGGTACGTTGCGCCCTTCGATTAGAAAAGGCCTAAGTTCGAGTCTCTTCATGACGGGAGGAATCTTTATATGGACTTTTTCAATCGAAGGTGAGTTAGCCGATCTCATACGGAGGTAGCAGGGTTTTTTCTCCCGGAAATTCGGGTTTTTCATCCCGCATACAGACAAATCGGCCCTTCAGAACACACTCAATTTACAGGAAAAAAAAAAAAACTAGTGGTGGTTGTGGACAGTAGATGGCGTTGATGTAAGTGATTGGTAGTAGAGGTGCTGTGTTAGTAGTGGAGACGGAGAGTTGTACAGTAGGTGTCCTCCCGCGATGAGTCTTCGGACTCCTTCGAAGTGTCACGAATAATAATAATAATTATCAATGCTGGCCTTTTCGTCTTTGGATCTTCTTCTTCTACGGTATTTTATTTATTTACTTATTTTAAGTTTCGACAATCATTCGAAGATGTATTAGAAAAGAGCGTTTAAATTTAAAAACTGATTTTCTTTAAGAAATGGTAGCATAAAGCACCAAATTAATTCACTTCAGATGTACAAATTAATGAGGAATTCTATCCACAATTCCGCGCAGCTGTTTTAATGACTAGCCAAATATACGTTGAACAGAAGGCCAGTAGAATACCTTTTTTTTTTTTTTTTAATGGCCTGAAAAAGTGAGCAGTTGCAAAAGTAAGAATTAACAAACCCGAAATGTCGTATTTGTATACTATTATAGATTTTAGCTATCTATAATCGATAGATCCACTACTTCACAGGTGTTAAATTTTATGCCCATTATATTTAATTTTAATGGAGATAAATAATGAAGCTAATATGAAAACCGTTGTTAGAAAATAGTAAAATTTCCGGTGTTTTTAAAGGCACTTACTGAAGATTAAAAAAAGTCGGGTATTGTATTTAGGAAGAAGCTACTAAAACTGATGTGAATTCACCGGATGTTGATCTGGTTTCGTTAGGACGAACCTCTCACTAGGTTTGCCTTCGTTGTACGAAGAAGATTGTTGCCCAGTTGACGTTTACTGTTGTAATTTCACCATAAATCGGAAGCATTAATTTTAAGTAAGGTAAAGAGTGCAAAGCAAATTATACAAAAAAAAAAAAATAGGGTTTTGAATATTCGAAAATTTCGGAACTCTTTCGTAACTTAACAAATCGTAAATCCACGCCTAAATTATAAAACGAAATAATAATGTGTATAAGTTAAGGGATATTACATCCCATGTAGTTTCTTAGCCGAATAAGAAACTCAAAGAGTTTCATGCCGAATATAGTAAAAACTATATATAAAGTTCGGCGATTCCAAGCGTAAGCAAATACCTGGATACTGCAGCACTGATCCCAAAGGGTAGTGCAAGCTGGGGCAACTCGTGGTAGAGGTGGAGCGAGCTCCGATCACTATTCTTGATATTTGCCCATAATGTGAACTTAGCTCCTAGGAACTGTATTTTTGTTCACATTATGAGAGAAGGTCACTACCCAGACCGGTTTCGACCTTTATTGAGGTCTCATCAGTGAGTAGCCAGACCTAGTTAATATCAAGTTTGTAGCGAACAGAACTTGTACCCCTACTACGAGTTTTGCCGTGAGGTGCTCTAATGAAGCCTTTGGCTCTTCACATATCTAATAATAATGTGTATTTCTTGACACACCTAGACAAAATTCAGATATTTCCAAATGAGGGCAAGGACATCTCGTGTTTTGATATTTCTTGCTATGAGTGAAGTTTAGTTTGTTTTCTGGAAGTTAATTTTTATTAAGAAAATTCAGCTCTTGTTCGAATGAATAGCATTCAGTTATCATAGATGTCAACTGTAATAACTACAAATATAAAATACAACATTATTGGGAATTTTGTGAGTGTTTGTCTGTACCTATGTGTGTTCTAAGGTCAATTTGTCTGTGTGAGGGGGGGGGGGGGACCCTCACTACCTCGGTCCGAGATTGACTAACTCGATACTAACAGAAAATAAACCTACGAATAAAGTCTCGGTGGGATTTTAACCTAGAGTCTGTCGTTTGGCAAGTGTGCGCCATTGACACGACGCTACTGAGGCACGCTCCGTAATTTGCTTCTTGTGCTATTAATAGTAATGTAGTGTGTGTGCTCCTACATCATTCCGTTTTGCAAAAACAAAATCCTGCAAAGGAGGAAACTACTACAGAGATAACAAAAATATTTAATCAGAATCGCTGATGTCGAACTGAAATAATAATAATAGGAATCCTTAACCTCATTTTGTTTAATCTTGAAGAAATTATTGCAGAGTGATCGATGCTGTTAGTACTAATTGAATCGTCATCCAAATATAATCAACTTAATGAACGCAAAGAGCATGTAGTGCTTCCCGCATATAAAAAAATGACAAAAACCATGTTAAATATTTCCGAAAAATAAAACACATACAATCAGCATTGAATTGTACAGATAAAAAAGTCACCTGAAATTCGTAGTGAAACATCATGCTGTGCTTATTAGTATAGTTTGTTAATAAAGATAATGAACTGTTCAGTTAGCATCTCTCTCATTAACTGTAGCAAGTTTTAAGTGAAAATGTATTACTATTATATTACATGAAGATAAGCAATTCTAGCTGTTAGAATAACAATGCTATCCAGAATGCTTAGGGAGTGGGATTGAGTGGTTTTAATACTCTTAGCTGATAGAATGACAATACAAGGCTTTTTAATTAAAAATAAATTAATAACGTAATTGATTTCATGGCTTAAGCCACAAATCATACCTTGATTTGTAATTGAGAAAATCTAAAAAACTTCATAAAATTACCATTTCTTATGCGTCTTCCAGCCATCGAAGTTTGTAAACTTGCATATAGTACACCAATACCGTGGAACTCCCTTTTCTATTTTGATATCATTTCTTATGTTTCTAAAAGTAGCAGAATAGACAATTCAGAAATTCAGATATAAAAGTTCATTGTATATTTAAAACCGATAGCTGTATAAATTATAGAATAATGGAAACGCAAATTCCCTGCATTTTAATGGAAGAGTTTGTTTGCATATTTCAATAGAATGGAATATCTCAAAATGATGCAATGAACAAATATGTTTATTTGTTCATTGCATCATTTTGCAATGTTAGTAACTTCTCATAACTTCTCCTTTCTTCGTAGAACAAATTACTCGTTTTAAAGTATAATTACGCTTTCACGCATTAACTTTATTATTATTATAAAAACCTCCATGGATTCAAAGACTCATCGTGGGAGCTCCACTGTTATACACACAGTTTATCATACCGCGCCTTATATATACTCACTGTCTCTGCACTCACGCAAAAAAAACCTGCTCCTCAGTCCCTTGTTCACATCCTCCTTAGACAGCTTCTAGAGATGACCTCTTGTTCTCCTGCTATCTTCATCCATTCTGTGCAAAACCTCTCCGACATTAATCTGGTAATAACCTCTTAACAGCTTATGTGTCTCGGTCATATCCCCCCCTTCCCTCCTCCTATCTCTCTCTATCTATCCCAATGGCTTTAACAGGCCTTTAAGGCCTACAACCTTCCAAGCATGCTTGAATTTCGTAATCAAAGTACGAGGATAGGATGGTCACCCATATGCCTCTAAGTATTCATGTGTGTTCACGGGGCCGGTTTGCCTGCTTGGGGGATGAAAAACCCCAGAAAAAACAATGCTATCCACGCCCAACTATCTTGGCTATGGCTGACGAAGATCCTTTAACTCCTCACGTTGGCGACGGAAATCGAACCTAGCACACTCCTTCCCCAGCCATATGGTTGCGAAGCACAAAGCCACTAGGCTAACAGCGCAAACTTCAATCCACCAATTTCTGCAAATTGTATTTTGTCAATCTGTCTTCATACTCTACATTCCAGAGACCAGAAACCACCTTAGTCAATCGCCTCTGAACTTTTTCCAACGTATTTTCATCTTTTTGAAAACCAGGTGACCCGATCTGTGCACAGTAATCCATATGTGGCCTGATCAAAGCCTTATACAAATGAATCATAACATCCTTACTTCTACAAGTCAATGTCCTCCGCACATTCTCATTATCCTCTGTGTTGTCGTCACAATTTTCATTTCCTCTACCTCTTCCAAGATATTTCCACCGATTGTGTACTTTACATCCCATCTCTGCTTCCCAAATTTCAAAACCTTACATTTTGAAACATTGAATTGATATCCACACTCATTTACTCATCACCCAGTGTATTCAAGTCCTCTTGCAAAGCTACAGCATTTGCTCTACTCCTGATAGCTCTCCCCAACTTTGCATCATCTGCAAACAACTGCATATCACCATTCACACCTCTCCAAATAACATTTACATACAAATTAACAGCAACGGACCCAAAACAGACCCTTGAAGTACACCACTAGTAACTTTCCTCTTCTGGGATATCGCTCCTCCATAGACAGCTCGCTAATAAATATCAGACAGTCAATCTACAATCCAGCGAACTAATCTACTGTTCAGTCCCATTCGTTCCAATTTAATTACCAGCTTGTCATGTGGAAATTTATCAAACGCCTTTGCAAAATCTAAATATACCATTGTATACGCAACACCCTTATCCAACGCATTTGTCACTTTATTACTATAAAAAGTAAGCAGATTGATCAAGCACGCTCTTCCTTTAGTAAATCCATGCTGGCCGCCAAAGAGTATTTTTCTGTTGTCAACCCAATTCTGAATCTTAGTACTAACTTAATTCTCTAATACCTTAACCACAAATCCAGACACACAGACTAGTCTATAATTCAAAGCCTTACTCTTATCACCTCCCTTATGAGTTGGAACAATTTGACCCTCTTTCCACTCTTTTGGAACTTCACCCAGTGAGAGCCTCATGTTAAAAAGATATGCAAAAGCTGTTGTTAGGCACATTCCCTCAAAACATGTGGTGAAATAGCATCAAGTCCCACAGCCTTATTTACATCAAGTCTATTCAATTCCTCATATACTTCCTGTTCACTTACTAACAGTTTCTCCTCCTTCTTTCCCACCGCTTTCAAGTTCTGCATGACGCCACATTCACAAGAATGAAATGCCTTTATAAATTGCTCACTAAATATCTCAACTATATCCTCCGCAGCGGTTATCATTCCTCCGTTTTCACTAATCAATCCCATCCTACCGTAATCATTCTTTCTTCTGCTGGCCACATATCGAAAAAACTCCTTAGGATTTTTTTTTGGCCGTTTTAGCTAACTGCTGCTCGTACTGCACTTTTGCTACCTTTATCAAGCTAATCACCTTCCTCGCCTACCATTTGTGCTTCTGCAGCTGGTTGTTATAAATAATCATTTTGTGTTTCTTCCATAATATCTTCTTCTAGATTGCATACCTTTTATCTCTTGATTCATCCATTTTACACCCACTCTATTTACCCTCTTGACCCTTGGAATACACTCTGATATTGCCTCCACCAAATAGTTCTTGAGTATGGCTCAAGCAGCATTGATATCCTTTCCATCCAGTTCCTCTTTCCAATTTATTATCGCAAGCTGTTTCCTGAGCTTTTCGTAATTACCAGTCTTATAATTCCACATATATTCCTTTCTAACAGACGTCCTCGAATGACTGGTCACCCTGCAAGTGATCAATTCGTGGTCACTCTCACCAACTGGTGGAAGATTTGACACCTCATTTATAATAACATCATCTGATGAGATGATCAAATGCAATACTCTTGATCCTCGTGTACCCTCCGTTGCGTGCTGCCTAAGGTAATTGTCTTTCAAAAAAATACTAAAAACTTTTGTTTTTACTAAAGTTTTTCGCTAAAAACGTTTGTTTTTAGTGAAATTTATATACAAGCGGTGCACATTAGTTGAAAGGCTACCGTAATAGGCTTTCAAGACTAGTTATTACTTTACAGATGATGTTCAGCGCGTAAATCAATGCAATACGGTGTTGTATTTTCCTGAGCAAGTTGACATTTTTCGCCTTAGTTTTCAGCGCTCTGAGACTATTAAAACCACTCAATTAATTGCTTTTTTTAATTTTTTTGCATTTTGTTATGTTATGTTTAAAATATGGTTAACATATATTATGAAATTTATGTGTCACAGTCAGGGGCCTCAGTTTTTTTCCTTTCTCAAAACTCAAATACGCAGCTTTTTTTTTTTTAATTTATACGTTTCACTTCTTAAAAGAAACAAAGAAAGGAATGTTTATCTTAAAATATTCTCCTGAGAATATTTATAACTGAAATCGTCTTTTCAGATTTACCAAAATGGATTAGCAAAGGATTGTTACAGCATCAGACTGGATGGTTCGGAGGATCAATTCGGTATCTATATTTATTCGTTATCGTGATTGATGCACTTCATCAGAAATGAAAAAAAAAAATGGGTTCAGTGGGAGTTGCTGACTCCCACTGATTGGGGAGTATCTCACTCCTCCCCCCCCCCCAAAAAAAAATGGTGGAAGGGGAGTGAGACAGAGAGATTTGTGTAACATTAAAAAGTGGAAGCACAAGAGACTATCAGCAATGGAGACTGTTGTTAATCAGATCATGTAACCAAAGCGAACTCAATGTTAGTAAATTAGAGCTGAACACAGTACATTTGTAACGGTGTAGTTAATTGTCGACGGCTTGGTTAGCGTATCCGCTGTCTAGCCAAAAAGCTGTGGGTTCGAATCCTGCCGTGAACATTGATGTCTTTCATTGTCTTTCACCTTCATACAAGTGTATAAACACTCTCCCAAGATGTAATGGGTTACCATGGGAGAGGTAGACCCAATCCTCCCTCAATAGGAGAGGCGTTTACCCAATAGTGGGGGAAAAAAGTTAACTCCTTTTATACGTTCATTAAATACATTAAATTCCCAAGAGTCTAGCTATTAATGAAATATTGAAATGTCCAGGAGCATTAGTGATCTGCTTTAAGTGATTAAATATCGTACAGTGTTCAGAAAGGCACTGTATCCAACACACAAGCTGTTTTATTTATTATAAGCTCTGTAATTTACATGGTCAGATTTGGAGACAACGAAATAAATTCAATATATTAATCTAACCTATACATATAAAATGATAAGCCTTTATATGTCACGTCTGTATGCCACATTTTTTGAAAATCAGGGGCTACTCTGAGTGTCGAGTCTTCAGAATTCAAGGAGAACCGGCCTACCAGTCCGGAACACGGGGGGAGGCCTACACCCCCCCCCAGTACTGTTATAATACATTAAATTCCTTAGCCAACTTATGATTAAATTAAAGTAGACATTTGGATGTTTATAATATTAATGACATCTGAACACGTTTTCAGGATCAGTCATTGGACTGATCGTTAGACGAACATTTGCAATTGAAAAATTTTGTTAGGTACAGATGGTGGGTGTGTGGAATAGACTGTCCATTGTTCAACCACAAGCGAATGTGGCCTCCAAGGAGTTATGTAATGATATTAATAAAAATATACGGAGCATTTGCATAATACAGTGGAAACATGCCCATCGGTGAGTTTATCGGACCAGTTAATAATTTAACTAGTTAACTCTCGTCATACAGATAAACCTAAAAGAATAACTCATGAAATTAAGCAACATTCACCTAATAGTCTTAGTTGTTTCGGCAGTAATTTCAACCAGCATACACCAAACGTCAGGGCCATACTTACACATTTCCCGAAGTGAGCGGTCCTCAAAGCGCTAGAATGCTCTGAACCTTTAAATTGATCCTAATTTTGCAGGATACCCAGCTAGAACCTCGTGGGCCTATGCATAAGTACGGCCCTGCCGAACATTTCCGTTATCCGAGGAGATGTAGATGGTTTTCTTTTCAAATGGTAAGCAATAACCGACTGTCTTAACTAATGAATGAATCAAGATCATTTCCAGCTTTCGTATCCAACACTTTCCATAATCATTCAAGAAGAGCAACTTCCTGTTTGTGTTCAGAAGTAATTTACGAAATCAATACGAGTCACATAGAGTAGCGCAATCTGTTTGCTCTTAAGTAACATTTCTAACTCAAGTATAGCTTTCATCATCATCACGAACCATAGGCACACTGCCCGACGCCTCCTTCACATTTTTTTTTTGTCCAGTGTCGCAGTTTCTGTACACCCATTCCATACCAGTCCTTTATGTTGTCCATCCATTCTCTGTATGGTCTACCTCTTCTGTTTACACCATCCATAATACCAAACATGAATATCTTTATCTTCCGGTCCTCGCTCATTCTGCAGATTTATCCAAATAATTGCAGTTTCCATTGTATAATCTTCTACATTAGATTCTCATTCGGTTGTATCTTCCGATAGAGCTCTTCATTTGTGATTATCTGTACCAATCCTGTTCTTTCAAATGCCAAAGAATTTTGGCATTTAAATAAACCAGGACTCTTGTGTTTTAACCGTCCTATTGCTTTTTCTACCTCTCCTCTGAAAATGTCCATGTTACTATATTACTTGATGTTGAGATCAATTTGGCTAAGAGCCATGTTATCTGCTTTATTTCTTCAATCAGTTTTCCTTTATATAGCTCACTACAGTATCTTGTCCACTGCTGTACAATTTTATCTTTATTCGTCAATACTTTGCCTTTTTCATCTTTAATTGTGATGTTTTGGTTGCCACCGAGGTTATGATGTAGTGGATCGATTATTGCAGCAACACTCCAAGTAAGACACAAATATTTTTCATTTGGCTATTTTAAATACACGCTCAACTTTGCTAACAGAAATGTGATTCTCATTGAGTTGTTTATCATATTTTAAAAGCTTATACGCAATGCAAAAAGTGATATTATCTTACATTTAATGTGACAAATGATGTTTCTTCTACACTAATGCCTCGACATCTGCTAATATGAGCAATGTCTACGGGAAGTGCTCTAAAAAATCAGAAGGAACGAAAACAAAATTCGCACTATTCACTTAAGTCATTTCTATATATTTGAATTTATAACAGGAATTTTATTACTGTAAAGCGGAATAGATTCCTTTAATTAAAGGTTAAAAGAGAAATTCCAAGATCCCATTCGTGGCTGCCATAAAACTGTCATCTCGATAATCTCCTAAATTGATGGTTTGTTAATGTTATTCCTCTCATTAAAGAAGAGAGACTATGTTTGTTCCTAAAATAATTTGAAAACATAGTCAGTTCTCTTTAGTCTAAGTTATATTGGAGAGTGACTGTTCTGAGATTAGCGATAGCATGGCTCTTAGCCAAATCTATATAGAAATTAAAAAAAAAATATATATATAAGAACGTTAAAAACTGAAAACAGTTCCTTCCAGCTTTTTCCTAAATCAGTGTTTCTCAAAGCGTGGTAGGCGTACCCGGGGGTACGCGGCAGTTTTCGGCTATGCATCATTAACGTGCATGAAATCATTATTAAGAAAAAAATAATTATTTTAAACGTGTATATTTCTTCATAAATTATATATTTTGTATGAATTTTCGTAATCAAATTGCGAGTCATTATCGTCACGAAGTTCACGTCCTGGCAATAGTAACTCGCTCCCTACGGTAAACAACACGCCCTCCCCTACAGCGTCACTATACCTGAAGATGCAAAAAAAAACAAGTAGTTTTATTGTATCACTGAAGGAAGTAAGAGACATTTGCAGTCTGTGTAATATATTTCTCAACAAATAGTGCAATTAGAGACAACTGGGATAAAAACGGTGTCAAGCAAAACCACATGTTGCCGGTGCAACATATGGTTTTGCTTGATACTACTCCCGTCGTGAACGTGTTAAAACTAAGAAATATATAATGAATGTGTTTAAGATATTATGGAATTCAATTGAAGAGCATTAGCATTTCAACTCAACTGTTGTCTTGTCTTTGGTTCTCGCGATCTTTTGTTAATACCGCACCAATCATATGCACTTCTTCATAGCTGCTCTATCTCTACTGGCACACCATTGCTGTCTGTTTCGCGCTCTGCTTTTACTTTCCTTTAGTCATTTGTGAAGGATTGTTCATTACGTATCTCAAGTCTTGTAAATTACTAGTAATATTTGCTTGAAATAATGGGAAAGAAGATGAAGATATTTGGGTAGATGATTTTGACGATGCATACAAGGAAACTGTTCTCGATGCCAAAAGTAGCGATAGCGAATAGGAGCCTCTTGGTAAGTTACACCATTTTCAGTTTTTTTCTGAAAACTTTAGTTTCCGAAAATCTCCGCATATATCTCGCACCACGATTTTTTAGCTTTAATTTTGTGAAAAAGTGCCAGTTATACTGGAATACGGTAATTTTTTTAGCTTTCAAATTCTTAAGTATGGATCATTGGTTAAAGATTGGATTTCTAAAACAAAAGAGAGCAATATAGCAAATGAAGACAAAAATAAATATTTCTATATTCACTTTTCCTCGAAAAAATCCAAACCATCTGTCTGGCCAGCAAAGGTTGGTCGATTGGTAGAGCCTCTGCTACTAATGGCTCACGCAAAAAGTTAAGCAAGTTAGAAGAGGTAACTCGTTCGATGCTGTTGGCACACTCTCCCTCGATGAGCCTTTGTACTCCCTGGAGGTCTCACATAATATTTTGTATGATTTCGTGTTCAGTTGATAGTCAAATGGCATTTTAGGAATAAGATGAAAAATCTTCGTATGATATGAATTACTTGAAATGTGGATTTTCATGGACGGGAAATGAAGAGGAACCTATTCCAAATTTTGTTCTATTAAAAACACATTTTTTGTTTACATGTGAACATATAAATTCAAATAAAATAGACATTTACAATGAAATATACTTCTTATCAAAATAATGGAGTACTTGGTAATAATGAAAATTTAAGAAGGGGTACGCGGATATCTGAAATTTCAGAAACACTGTCCTAAATGATAGCTTACCTGTGTTTTGTTGTTGTAATCTAATCAGTGTTTCGCTTATTAGGAGGTGATTCGTTTTCCCGAGTTTGAAATTGCAATAAATAAAAACTCAAAAGAGCCGTCTGGTTCTGAATTTCCACTAACTTTTGTTACAGCGGGAATACGACGACCACTTATTCGGACAAAAGTAGTCTGCACTGATTGATTAAAAAAATAATAAATAAATAAAAGAAAAAAGCTTTGAAAAAGTGAATTTTATTTTTCTTCCAGTAAATCAAATAAACGGTTAAGTTAAGGGGATAATAAATCCCTCATTATTTTAAAGCCAGATACGAAACTCCGGAGATCGAAATCTTAAGAGTTTCATGCCGAAGAACTATCAGCGAGTCCAAGTGTAAGTCATCACTTGGGTAGTACAACACCAGGGCTACTTGGAGCAAGCTCTGTCACTATCCTTAATATTTTCTCATAAGGTAAAACGCAGCTCCTAGGAGATGTATTGCTATTTCACGTTATGAGGAGAGGTCACTACCCAGACCGGTTTCGACCTTTATTGAGGTCTCATCAGTGAGCAGGTAGACCTAGAATACCAAGGTTTAAGTGAACCGAACTTACATATACCCGTACTAACGAATTGCCAGACCGGTGTACCCATATATTATTATTACTACGATGAAGAGCCAAGAGGCTATTTTTCCGGCTGCGTAAATTAAGTTAAGGGGATAATAAATCCCTCATTATTTTAAAGCCGGATACGAAACTCGAAATCTAAGAGTTTCATGCAAGAACTATCGGCGAGTCCAAGCGTAAGTCATCACTTGGGTATTTTCGTATCCGGCTTTAAAATAATGAGGGATTTATTATCCCCTTAACTTAATTTACGCCGCCGGAAAAATAGCCTCTTGGCTCTTTATCACAAATAAACGGTTATTTGATAAAATCTTAATTTTATCTTTGTTCACCAGTTTCCTTAACTACTTCCATTTAGGCACGTGACTTCCCGGTTAGATTCTCAAAGCGGTTGACATTATAAAATGACAGACTTCAATGAAGGCAAAAATAAATATTTCTATATTCACTTTTCCTCGAAAAAATCCAAACCATCTGTCTGGCCAACAAAGGTTGGTCGATTGGTAAAGCCTCTGCTACTAATGGCTCAAGCAAAAAGTTAAGCAAGTTCGAGCGCGGTTAGTAGTTAGAAGAGGTTAATCGTTCGACGCTGTTGGCACACTCTCCCTCGATGAGTCTTTATACTCCCTGGAGGTCTCACATAATATTTTGTATGATCTCGTGTTCAGTTGATAGTCAATGGCATTTTAGATGACGTCATCATTAGACATTAGATAAACGTGCATTTACGCTGTTTTTTTGCATATCACTTCGTGTCAAAAAAAAATGGCAGCTATGAATTGACTCAGTTGATCTACCAGAGGGGGGGGGGGGGATATCCAGTTCTGAAATAAGAATGCCAGATGTGTGTGCTAATATGCAGGTGCTGCCATCTATTGTAAAGTGTACACAAAGTCGTATAAAATTACGCCAGAAATCTTTTTTTTTTTGCATCGATTAAATTGTAAGGATATTCTGATAATGAAGATAATTATTTGCTCATACAGCAAGTGAAATGTATTTGAATTGCACGTATTAATATCACTATGATGGAAACGAAGCTCGTGTAGTGTCATGATTGATAGGGATTTTCGAACTAAATCATCTTAGTATAAATTCTCATAATAGTACTGCGTGACATTTATAACCCAAAAAGAAAATAGCTTAATTCTTAGATTTCTGTTGTACTAATAAAACGATTTATGATGTGGAGCGATACTACGTGTTATTTATCAACTTAATTAAGGATGAACGTTGCAGATGTTGAAACCATAATACATAAGGCGTAGCAAGGAGAGGTGTAAACAGTCTGTAATCACTTAATGCGTTTCGTCATTAAGTGCAGAAGATATTTAATCTTAAAGAACACATTTGAGATTCTAAGAATGAGTTTAAGTACTGTTTGATGGCTTCCGAAATCGAGATCGTTTCCAATCACAGTAATGGAAATTCTTGCTTCCACGTTGTGACTACTAACAAAAGTCGCTTAGTTATTTCGCTCGGAATATTCACATTTCTAGCATCACTCTCATCCTATTAACCTTAACGGAACAGAGATTCTAGCAAGTAAATGGAAAATTAGCTGCCCTGACTACAGCAACGAAAGAAATGATAAGGCCTTATAATGAATAGCCTTAACTCGGTTGAATTGGCTTCAATTCTGCATCGCACGGAAGAGTGAAGGCAACAAATGGAGTTCTGTTAAATTATCAGAAGTTTTTAATTTTCCAAAAATAAACTCGCTTCATGCTTACAAGTTCCCTCGCTATCCAGTAAAGATTAGTTTACATTTCTCTCGCTTCCCGAGTCAGAATACTATTTTAAATTGACCGCTATTTGTACGACTTTGGCGTGATTCAAATTCAGTTCATTATATTTTGTGCCCGGGTGGGGGGGAATCTCATTTGTATCACCCATACTGCAGAAAATGGTAGCTCGCCGATACTGGCACGGAAATCAACATTACGTGAGCCAAAGCTTAGTTTTTCAGTTGGTTTATTAGCATCATGGAATGAATAATGGAAAATATAGAAAACGAAAATAGGAAAGAGAACAAGAAAGCGGTCTAGATAACAACATAGGGTAGGAGTGTGCAGATGAAAAAAATTTTACTTAAAAAAAAAAAAAAAAACTTGACGGATTTATGCGCATTACGTTTAAGTGATTCGAAATCTGAATTTTCTATTGACCATGCTAAAGAACACAAACAGATATTCTGAATAATTAACTCCTGCTTCATCTCACTCGCGGTTACTTTCTTCCAACGTTTCAACCAAGTAAAGTCATTTTGTTATTCTCCAACAATTTAATTTAGAATGTGTGATTATATCCTGAAGCTTACTATATATACGAGGCATAAATGCCGGACATGTTTTTCATATTCAAACCGCCAGACGAATCCGATTGACACATTCGATCAAGAAAGAGTGTGAATGCATTGAAAAGTTTCAAGAAGACAGAAGTGACGATATATATATGCAATGATCTCCTTAGCAACAATTCACAGGATCGACAAAAATGAATGAGGTAAGGATTCGTTTTGATAAGGCGATTATTGGCCAGAAAGTTAAATTTGGCAAAAGAAACAGTAACTCTCATTTTGGTAGAAAACTTGAACAAAAGAATCACTACTTCACAGGTATTATCGGTCACTGTTCGTGACACTTAAAAGTACGTTATTAAAAAAAAAAAAAAACTTCATCTCTAAACAAGACATAACATAAGGTGTCTGGAAGGGACAAGTTTTATTTGTTAAGGGCATTCACAAGCAAGTAATGGAGTCGTTTATAATTCTCTTCAAACTTTACCACTTGCTTGGAATTTCTCTTGATTCACTGATTCTGTGAATCAGTGAATTACTACTTTGTCAATACTATTAACCTGAAGTGCGTGATCTTTTCAAGACGGATATTTTAAAGGGAACGAAGTGAATTCTCCATGCTTGCTATGCAAGCTCATTACTTGAGAAGGAAAAAAAAAATCAGCTAACGCCTTTTTATTCCCGTATACGGGGAGTAGGTGAGGCCATTTAGCCCTATCTAACTTTTTTGGAGACTGAGTGGGCAGTTCAATCTCCACTGGTACCCAATCAGAGACAGATGGCCCAAGGCTATCACTAATTAAGCGGTACGCAGTGAAGAGAGACGGCTCAAATGTGCCGCCATCTCGTGGTCCCTAACACAATATATTTAATGTCTGAAATAATGTGGGTTCTACGGTCGATTTTCTTGAGTTTACAGGAGGAAAAACCTGCTTGCCCGTGCTAGAGATCGACTAACTCGGGAACCGGTCGAAAAAAGGCTTAGAAAAATTTCCTCTAGTCGCCGACTAGACTCGAAACCAAATCTTCCTTCGTGCGGCCAAGCGCGGCAGTGTGCAAACGCCACATCCGCTGAGCTACACAGGCACCTATTTTTTCTTTTAAAAAATCAGCTAACACCTTTTTATTCCCGTATACGGGGAGTAGCGAGGCCATTTAGCCCTATCTAACTTTTTTGGAGACTGAGTGGGCTGTTCAATCTCCACTGAAGTAATATTTATTTGTTAATAAATGCGTGCATTTATAAGCATTCCATTTAGGCTTTTATTTTTGTAGACAGAAGACGTCTTAAGCTTGCTTGGCAGTAATTGAGCTTTGCGTCGTGTATCGAAGGCCAATGCTTGCTCGGTTGTGGGGGCTTCCAGGTCTTCACTGCAGCACTGTGATTTCATGCGCGCGCATAGCCATTTCCGCTCCCTTCACGTCGTGTTAAACACATGCCATACGCAGTCAAAGTAGCTCTAGCCAGTGAGTTTCAGCCAGTCTTTACAAATGTGCTTGTTGCTTGGGAAAATTAAGTTACAACCAACTTTTTATGACGATGTTATTGACCAGTTCATAAAGCAGAACCGTAGGGTAGAATTTGTATTCAAGTAGCTAAATTGAAAAAGATAGAATATCATTTGTAAAATAAATGTTGTATTTGTATGATTAAATGTACATAAATTTCTAAATATATAGTTTAAATGATCAGTAATTCATTATTCCGCTAATCAGACTTCAATCACATCTCTTCGTCCCTGAATGATAACAAGAGCAATCGCGAATTTCAAGGCCAGCATTCGCCAGATTATATCGCATAACTAAATGCATGCTTGTTGTTCGAGTATTATCATTACAGAAGTGCAGTTCACTGTTATCCTACTGTGATATCCAAGATAATATAAACATTTCCCGTTCTTGAACCAAAGGTAATTCAATAATGAGTGAACTCCAACCCACTTATTAATACTGAATACTTAGGTTATGAAATGACCGGGTGATTTTGGAATTTGATCCACATTTCTATTTTCCCGATTTGAGGTCCAATGAAAGGTAATAAGCACAGATAAGGAACGAGAAAAACAGCTCGGCCAAAGTTAAAAAGGCTAATGAGCTGTTATCGTTGAATTTCTCATTATTGAAGTATTATTTGTGTTGCTCGTTTCATCTTGGAACAGTGTGTCTTAAGGCAGCTGGAGGATTTTTTGTTGTTCATAGTAACAACAAAATCGAGTTTGTTGTTACTATGAATAACAAACTCCGTAAAATCGAGTTTGTTATAATGAGTTTCAAGTTTATTGGCGCCTAATTAACAGAGTATCACTGCATTTATTAGTATTATAGTATTCTTATTAAATTAATATAAATGGCAAATATTCATATTGAAGTACCCAAATTTTTATAACTGACACTCATCACTTCGTCTTTCTCCATAAGCTTCTTTACTTTCTTGTGGATTTTTACCCTCTACGTCTTTATAGTGTGAATATTCTGGCTGCTACCTCCAGAATCAAGCAGACGGCAAATCCAACCAAAGTTTTACATTTGTGTTTCGATATTAATAATAATGTAGTGAAATGAAATGCTGCGTCACATTTTCTTGAGACCGTGACGAAACCTCGACTGTACAATTCACACAGCTTGCAATTATTTTAATCACCCACGTAAAGCAGAAAAATTCCAACTAACTTCGAAGTGCTGAGACTAGATCGAAATGGAACCAACCAAATAATCCCGATTCTCTGGATACTGTTGGAGACGGATTACTTCGCTTTAATTCAACGAAATTTCTGCTCTAAAAAGACTGCTACTCGTTCGTTCCCAATTTCCGTTAAGTAAAACGAAATGTTGGACGTCATTTTGTTTCTTAAGATTTGTCAAAAATGTCTCTCCAACAACTCCCTGCGAGTGTGAGGCAAACACCTGTCCTATTTCTGTTTTCTGCAGTCACAAAACGGCTCCATCCATCTTAAGTAAAAAAGCGAAACAATGTCGCACAATTTGTTGTTCCAACCTAATACTGTATTTTTCGATAAATAACGCGCGCGTTATCTATACAAACAAGTCTAAATTCATTAAAAATTAACATGCGTATTATACATTTGAGAGGTAAATCAAATGTAATAACAAAATTAAGGTAGAAGTATTAATTAATATTTATTGAACATCATACTATTCAAATCCAAAAAAATCTTCACCAGACTCAATATTGAAAGAATCAATTGCGTTAAATATTTCGTTTGGAATTTCTTGAGCTTTATAATCACTGTCACCACTGCATTCCCTAGTGCTTTAATGAAACTATTTCTGACACAGTTTTCACTTACAGCAGCCCAACTTTCGACAATCCACGTAACTATATCTTTATATGACGTTCTTTTCATCTGCCCTGTTTTGTTATATTTGGATGCCATTCATCATTCAGTCTTCCCACTTAGCCATCAAGTTGTCTTTGAATGGTTTATTTACTGCAAGATTGAAAAATGCCATTTTTCTCTTTCGCCACACATTCTCCAATCAGAATCGCAATTCTTTTCGATTCCTGCAACACACAGACAATAGATGTTCTCATACCTTTAGCTCTTTCACTAACCACTGCTACTAGCAACACACGTGCTTTTAAAGAATTCCTCCGTCCCCTGTCTGTACTTCCTACCTCTACCGCTAGTTGGCGCATGCGCGTTATCTATACAGCAAAAGGAGTGATGAAAATGTTGGGGATGCGCGTTATCTATCAAAAAAATACGGTACTTCATTGGTCAATTAGCGAAAATGCCTTTTCTAATCAATTTAAGAAACAACTCCACTTCAAAGCTTTGCAATTTGAACTTTCACTGTAATTCACTAAAAGTGTTTGCGGAATATTCCGACGAGATGGATTTACATGAAAGATACATTTGTATCCTCAAATCAAAAGCTTTTTTTTTTTTTGCATCCTCAGATTATTTATGGACCGTTTATAGTAAAAATTCATCCAAATATCTTTTGGGTCGATGCGAAACACCGATGTGACGGCAGGTGGCGTATTAGTTAATGTCGGATAATTTTCAGTTCTCGTGTTTACATTATTAGTTTGTGCAGAAGTTCAATTATATTGATGGTATATGTGTGATCAGACATTCCTAGGATAAATTAAGTCATTAATGTGGTACTGTAACGCTCAACTCTATGAAAGTTAACCTCTGCAAGTGGTTTTAAAAAATTGCCTATCCAATCTGCTATTGTTCAACGGTCGCCATGGGCTAGTATACCTAGAACAAATAGGCTTAACGTTAAGCACTAAACTCTAACATAATAGGAATCCGATGCAAAGTTTGTGAAGAGGCATGTATTGATATTACATCTATTATGAAGTATGCAGATAAGTGCAAAAGTAGTTATCATTTTTATTGTGCTTGTCTCAGCGAAAGCCAATTTAAAAAGTTTTTCCAAAGACAGGAAACAAAATTGGAAATGCGCTTCTTGCATATTCGACGAACAACAAAGACCGGCAACTTCTCCCAGGGGTGATTACTCTTGCATTCCAGAGATTAGCAACGCAGACTATGTGTATAATGGATTTAATGGGATTAATAAAAGACATCAACGACTTAGGAAGTTCGACTGAATATACCTCGAACAAAATAGATCATTTTCTGGGTATCATTGCTGGTCCAACACAATAAGTTAAGGAACAAAGAACTATGAACTAGAATATGGAGCTGAAAATAATTCATGAAACTGTGGATGACTTGAATCAACAGGCAATTAGCTCAAACCTAGAAATTATCGGTGTTCCTCATGAGCCACGTGAAAATGTGCATGTAAAATCAAAATCAGCTATAATGAAGATGATATTGAGGTTATACATCGTGTTCCTAATGGGCAGAAAAACAGACCAATGCCGATCATTATAAAAATTAAAAGATCAGAGACAAATGGCTGGACGGAAACAAAGGTAGTATAGACTAAGTTGTATATACTACTTTAATATAGACTAAGTACAACTGATATATGTGACAGTTTTAAGGATAGTAAAATATATTTAAACGAGCACTTGACTGGAAACCTAAAACACCTACTATTTATTGCCCAGAAATGTAAATAAGTCAACTACAAATATTTCTGGGTCAAACAGGGCAAACTTTTCATGAAAAGAGACGACACATCTAAAATATGGAGAATAAGATGCGAAGAAGACTTATCTAAACAGTGAGAGTAATAACAAATTACGAACAACAGTGACAGATGAGAATAATAACTGTGATAACTTTTCATAAATGTGTAATTATCATGATTCAGTAGAATTAAGAAACTTTTTATCCTCAGCCACTGTGAGTACCTTGAAAATTTTGCATATAAATATAACAAGTATTCGAGTTAAAAATTATTATCAACGTAGAAATTATAACAAATCTGGAGGAGTTATTATCTCTATCCGAAAGTCCATATCTCTTAATAACATTACTTACATAAAAATGAAAACAGCTGAACATGTCAATTTATATTTAGAATATTATAATATATATATACAGTAAAATCCCCGTTTTTACCTTCCTGCAGTTTACGTTTTCCTGCCATTTACGTCATTTTCTGTTGGTCTCGTCTTAAGACCTATTCTCACGATGTATTGTTTTCTCGCCATTAACTTGACGTGGACATTATTTCCCGTGAATTGCGTTTTTTTTTTTTTTCTCGGTAGCAATACCGATTTTCGAATTGATTTCAGCGGAAATCTGCGCATTTTTGTTCTCAGGTGGCGTTGCTTTCAGCTGTAGTTTCGTTTCCGCCATCACGGTGATTTGCGCGCATGCAGCAGTACTGTAGTGATGAGCGATACCGTGATTTTTCAATCACAGTACGAATTGATATTGCAGAATTTCTGCAACGTAATTTAGCGTGTGAAAGTTGCTTTGCGGTGGTGGATTATCCATCAATAGAAAAAAGACAGAAAATTTATTTCGGTAGAAGAAAAGATGGCAATTCTGCGACGTGTAAATTGGCATGCCGGAACACGTGTGCATTTAGCATAAGATCTTGGACTCTCCGTATCCACTTTGAACACTCTAGTGAAAAACAGGTCAAGCATTGAACTCAATGCAAAGCAATCTGACGTTAAGTCAAAAAAAAAAAAAATCAGCAATTAAAGATTTTTTTAATAGATAAATGTAAGTACATTACAAAATTTAATAACTGAAAATAAATGAATTTACAATCTAGTATATAGACTCACATACTAGCAGTAAGTCATCTTTTAGCCTTTTTTTAATGTTTTTTTTTTACATTTCCTGCTATTTGCACTTTTTTCCATCAAGTCCCCTGTAAAGTGTAAATAAAGGGTTTTACTGTATAAAGGGCGAATTGTTACACAGAGTCCAACTTTATACAATAATTCGAGTGTAGTCTAGATTAGATCAGAAGTGACAATGTTCTCATAATTGGGGATATGAATATTGACTTGCTGAGGAATAGCGGATCCTCTCAAGATTATCTAGATTTACTTGCCACATTAATATCTTTACATTAATATATTGTTCGCATGAATGCGAACAATATATTAATGTCCCCACGAGAGAATTCAATGGGTAGAACGTGTCTATATCATGTATTCTGGAGAACATTAAGTGGAAACAAAATCCAAGCAGCAGTTTTGTGCCAACCTCTCGCGGATCACTTTCAAATCGGTATTAAAGTGCATTTGCAAGTACAGCACAAAGATAGTGGCAAAATAATGACGGAAACAAATATTGATACCTCGTATCATAAATTTATTGCAATATTGAACAATAAAATACAAGACTCGATTTAAGTTAAAATCATAGACAAAATGAAAGAAACCAAGCCCTGGATTACACAGGAAATCAGACACTGCATAAAAATTAGAGATAAAGTGTATAAAAAGTTTAAAAAATACCAGCACAATCAATATTATGAACACAGTTTCAAGTACTAGAGGAATCTGATACATCATAAATTAAAAGAAAGTTAAAACAAGTACTATACTACAGAAATGAATTCCTAAAATGCCAAGGAAATCTCAGAAAACAATGGAAGTTTGTGAATAAATTAATCGGTAAAGATACACACAAACAAAAGATATCAATAGGAATAGAGAAAATTGAGACAGAGGATTAACTGAAGAATTCAATAACCATTTTGGCAAAGTCTGTGAAAGCATTCTGAAAAATGCTAAACCCATCCCTCAGAATTGCACTTCAAGAGATTTGATAACTCCATATATCGTTTTCCCCACTTGTGAAAACGAAATCAAAAATGTTATAGCTAGCCTAAAAACAACCAAAACTTCAGGATACGATGGTATTAATACAAACATTGTGAAAGAATGCCAAATGTACATTTTTAACTTATCACTGATGACAGGCACTTTTCCATCAGATTTTAAGAAAGCTGTACTTGTACCTATTTACAAAAAAGCGAAACAAAAATAACTTGGAAAAATTACAGACCGATCTCCCTTCTATTGGTCTTTTCGAAAATATTAGAGAAATTGGTAAAAAATTAGACTCGTGAAATTTTTGGACAAAAATAACTTCTTTTCAAAGAATCAATTTGGATTCAGGCAAAAGTTTAGCACAAAACATGTTTTACTGAACTTCACACAGTTTATACCTCCCTTGACGAACATTAGCAGTATTTCGAGATACACACAAAGCTTTTGACTCTGTATCACATGAAATTTTAATTAAAAAATTAGAAGTCATAGAAATACGAGGTACTGCCCTAAACTGGTTCAAAAATTACTTAAATGCCAGATCACAAATTGTAAAAATAAACAACAGCTACAGCAGCTCCAAAACAGTAGACTGCGGTGTACCACAAGGATCTGTCTTGGGACCAATTTTATTTAATATTTATATCAATGACTTCTGCAATCTTAAACTAAACAGTAAAATAAATACTTTTGCAGATAATACAGTATTAATTTTCTCTGCAGACACAGCCGAATAAATGAAAACCATCGTGAATGATGATCTTTTGAAAGTAACAAATTGGTTCCAGTCAAACAAACTCAGTCTGAATGTCTCAAAAACTAATTATTATTTGACACCTCCAGAGTTTCCAAAGACTCGTAAATTTTAACTTGCGAAATACAACTGGCCAAATGAACTTCACTGCACAATTAATTTTGCATGATTGGAATTGCAGGACAAATTCAAATTGCAACTGCGAGAAAATAGAAAAAGTCAGCGTAATAATTTACTTGGGATTAAAAATTGATAGTAATTTAAGCTGGAAACTGCATATTACCATGTCGTAAATAAAGTAAGGATTATGTTCAACAGACTTTACTAGCTAAAAAGATTGTTAAATTTAAATATGCTAAAAATATTATATTTTGGCTGGATTTAAAGCACAGTACAATATGGAGTATTAAGTTGGGGAAGAATCTATCGCACTACTCTGAAACATTTAGTCTCGACTCAGAATAAAGTAATTAAAATATTAACTAGAAACAAAATAAGGATACTGCAATGTGTAATAAATACACCATACTACCCCTTAGATATTTATAAGTCTATATGGTACTATTATTCATAAAAAACGACAACAAATACGTAAATATCAAACAAGATACTTTCCTTAGTAGACATAAGGACGAGCCTAAAATATTTTGTTCCAAAAACAAATAAGCAATACACAAACATTATACTTATTTAGCGCCAAAAGTATTCAACACACTACCTTTAACAATAAGAAATGAAACTAACCCAAACAAATACAAAACTCTAATCAAAGAGTATTTATTTTCCCACAGAAATGAGGAAGCTCTGTTCAAAATAATTGTATAAATTATTGGTTTTTAGCTTATTTGTATTCAAAGATCCAGTCTTATGTGTAAAACGAAAAATTTAAATGCTATTTAACTGCTTTGTTTTATTTTGTTCCTAATTAATTGTTATGCAACTTTCTCTGTATGATAAAATTTTATCAGCGATTTTATTATGTAATTATATTATAATAATATGAATGTGTATATAATGAAAATGCTTTACATAAATTTTTGTAACTTTATGCATATCGTAACCTGGATGAGCTGTTGCTCTTAGGTTACACATATGATTGTTCAACATTTTGTACTATTATAGGAAGCTTACAAATAAACATGATATCTTGAAAAAAAAAAAAAAAAAAAAGGGGGGGGGGGAATCGGTATCCCCCCCTCACCTTTCTTCAGCCTCGAAATCGGACATCTCCTTTATCAATTTTGGGAAGCCTTACGAAAATCCGACCGATATCACTCTATAAACTAGATGCACTATACATATATCACTTTTCAAATCATCCCCGTCGTCAGGACAATGATGAACGGCCGTAGTTTAACGGTCACCGAAAAGCCTAAAGAAATCTTTTACTCGCATTCTTCGCCGATTTAACACGGGACGTCAACAAACTTAAAAACGAAACCGGCGTTCAATATGACGATGACCTCGCTCTTAACTGGTTGGCCATTTCGAGAAAAAATAGCTACACAACAGATTTTTTATTTTTTTGCCGCAATTTGTCAGTTTTATCGCGCGTAGGAGACGTCTTGTCAACGTTTTTCGGTGTGGCTAAGAATCCCATTACTCATATTCACGGTTTTTTAATTTCTGGTCGTCAAGTACGCTTGCCGTTCAATCTTCATTTTGACATCAAGCCTGGCGATTTTCTACACCTCTGGGTAGACTGAGACTGAAATGCTGTAGGTTTTTGTCTACCGTGTCAGGATGTGGTCTCGAAAATACTTGACTCTTCAGAAAAGCTGATGCTAAAGGAAAAAGGCCGAAGATGTTCGAACAAAATTATTTGAAAATTGCATGACAGCTAAAAAGGTCTATCTACGTTTAATACCTTGCTATTTTGAAAATTTCTTAAAACCATCTCAGCCGTCAGTGAATCCAGCTTAATTTGATTCTTACATCAAACTATCACTCATTACGTGTATAAAATTTCATTTCCTTCCTGTCATGGGATATTTTCTCCTTCCAATCTATCTCCGAAGTTGAAGTCTTCCATAATAATTATACATAAAAATATAACGGAAAAACTCACGTAGAAAAATTATTTAATGGTATAATTTTCGCCCGTGTGTCACAGGCATCTTGAGGATGCCTGTGACACACGGGCGAAAATTATACCATTAAATAATTTTTCTACGTGAGTTTTTCCGTTATATTTTTTTTTTTATGTATAGTTATGTCTACTCACGGGTTACCTCTTTTAAAACTTCCATAATAATAACTCGACTTGCACTAATCTGCTGATGCATATCTTTCACGTCATCCCTGACCGATAGCAGCAACCAAGTCTATATTTTGTCCTATTAGCCTCAATCTCGCACCAGATTGAGGTTTGATGGATGTACAAATCTTTACATCCATCAAATTCCTACTCTTGTTGGCTGAAATTCATCAGCAGTACCCCCCCCCCGCTTTACTGTCTACTCTATCCTCCATAAAAATACCAAATCAAATTCAATCCCTGGGACTTCATCTGCTGTTAACTAAGTCTGACTAATACCTATTACGTGTGGCGAAGATTCACTAGCCAATGACCAAAACTCTACTTCTGGTATTAGTGTGTGTGTGTGTGTGTGTGTATATATATATATATATATATATATATATATAGCAACTACAGCATGCTTTTCGTCGCATCCACCCTAATTTCTTTAGTTTTCCTTTGTTTCCTGAGAGTGAAAGCGCAAAGCTCTCTATTTCCACTCCTAACTCATCAGCATTGTACAAATCTTTACATCCATCAAACTTCGCCCAACCTTTATTGATTCATTAGCTATCGTCGCCCTCCATAATATAATAGAGTTTACCTCTATTATATCATGTCAATAGACTTCATCCCTCTCGCTCTTCTTGTTTATAACTTCCACGTCTTCTGTGGAAGAGTTATGCAATACTTCTCAAGTGACTGGTTCTAGCCAAAACAATTATTTCACCATCTCTTGCTGCATTCTGACAGCATTACTAATATTATTAATTTTCGAACCAGGGAAACATTTTGTAGAGCTTTAGTTTAGTCCCCCCCCCCTAATCGCAATAAAAAATAAAAATAAAAAACTGCTTACGCTCTCTCGTTTATTCTTACAATTTTCTTTTTTGGCTTCGGACCTCCCCCCCCCCTTTCTTTTCTTGTTCTCAGTTCGACTAATCTCTTGCTGTTTCTGCAGCCTTTCACCCTCGCGCTTTGTCGTGTGAAGGACTACATGCAAACGAGCTATTTCTTTATTCAGATCTTCGACGTTAACACAGTGGCGTAGCTAGAGCTGTTGCCGCCCCTCTCAATAACCAAAAATACTACAAAAAGTCAAAACGGCGTATAGGGAAATAAATTAAAACACTGTTTTAATTTGAAGTAAAACTTTAATTCCAACATTCTGAAATGTTATTTTTCTTGCTTTTCTGTTAGCAAAATCGTCGATGATATTGGCGAAGTCTATTTCATAGTAATGTAGGTAATTCTTAATCAAATTTTATTTACAAAAATCTCACAACTATCAACACTTACAGCAATATTACTATATTTGGAACTGAGTTCTCCAGACTGTATTTTTGAATTAACTGCAAAAGTTCAAAAACATTCAAAGCGCCACCTGAGGCGGACTCCCCCCCCCCCCACACACACACAACTTTCAATCCTGTCTTTACAATTTATTTCACCGTCGTTTAACTGGAACTCCATTCAATCCAATACCTTCGGATGAGGTTTTCAGTACTAACTCCTGCTACTTCCTCTCGCTTGCGACAACACTCACAGTCCTGGCTCAAAACATCTACACACACACACACACACACCCTCATGTCAAATCCCTTGCACAACGATGCCGCCATGAATACATTTATCTATCGTACACAGTATAAATATATCAAAATTAAATAAACTGGCATACACCTGAATACTACAATCGTTGATTATGGAAATATTAAATCGATGTCAGTTCACGATCACGCGCCGCCTAGCGTCAAAAAAACCCACTAGTACACTAAAAAAAAGTTAGATAAAGAATAACAACTATCTTACTTTTATTGTTAACTATTTCCAGGCGACTCATTTTTCTGCTAAAGGAACCAATAAGGACTAGTTTCTAATTTAAAAAGTCAATGTAGCAGTCCAGAACGTTGAATCTCTCTATATTTAGATATCAGGAACTTAAAGGTATCAATCTATTCTTGCAAAAGGAATTTAGGGTAGGTATTTTTTTTCTTCTTCAGGACTCAATTACAGATCTGTTTTTCACATCTTTAATGACTTAAGAATCTTTCTGCATTTGATTCACTGTTAAATTTACTTTTTTTTTCTTCCTTTTTGACTATTCAGCATTTACTTCTAATAGTTTATCAACACTTGAGGACAATATCCAAACAGTCACCTGGACAAAGAATCATTCCTCCATTGTTTTGGGTAGTGACGCTTAGAATCTGGAAAAATCAACTTCATACACTGGTTTCCATAAATTAAGGAAAGAGAGAAAAATCATAACTTAAAAACTGATAGGATGAATTTTTATGCAATTTGGTAGAAAGCGGTATATGAGATGTAAAGAAAACATACACAAAAATTGTGAATGTAAGTTAAGTAACATGAAGACAACGGTCAAAATGAATTTATCAGACTGCCTTGATAAGGTCACATCTTCACAACAAACTTCCATACTGTTTATCACCAAACGAGCTGGATCCCATTTTCCTGCAAAGATCTCTTTTAAGTCCCTCAAAGTTTTGGAGAAACACATCCACATTGATGATCCCACACATGTTCGATAGGACAAATCTGGCAGTCCATACATACAACCAGGGTCGCCAAGAGAAATTTTCGGGCCCCACTTAAAAAAGTGCATCACTTTGTTTAATAAAAAAAAAGTCATTTAAAAAAGTGTACAATAAATTCAAAATTCGATTCATTACATACCATACAAACATTAACTAAAAAGAGAATTTAAAATTTTTATTGCCTCATTCACTTCCTCACTTTATGGTTAGCGAAATCTTTAATCACCTCGTCATAATCAATTTTCATTGCCAGGTCATGTTGATAACAAAGCTAAGCCGTTTAATCTTTCCTGGAGCATTAATGATCTACAGAAGCTTTTTATTGCTGAAAGTTTACTAAACGCTCTTTCACCTTCGGTTTTGTGCAAAAAATTCTGATTGAAATACATATTTCGGGAAAAACACCGTGAAGTCGAAATTTATAAATAGTATTTAATAAATCTAGTCCTGGTATAACATCTTTAAACATGGCATTATAAATTGTTTTTATGTGACACTCACGGCAAGCTAAAGAGCGTAGCCGTCTGTCTAAAACAAAACACAGTATCATTCTCGATATGCCGTCATCCTTTATCATTGTTGTATTATTACGAGAATTAAAACCATGCATTATAAACACAGTTATGTGACATGTCGGGCCCGTGACAAAAGTCTCAGATGTCACCCCCTCTCGGCAGCCATGCATAACAACAGTCTCTTTAAGATAATTGTCCATGAGCATTGTTGTCTTGTAAGATAAATGTCTGCTGTATACGAGTGAACATAAAGATCTAGAACTCTGTCTCCATAAGTTGCAACATTCGTGGTTCCATTAGGAAGTCCACCCAAGACCATCACAAGTGTCACGTTCATGGATGCCTGCAAATCTTAGTGGGGACACTCAGTATGAAAATTCGGTAATTCTCCGTTCCATTTCCATTGATGGATACTATGAAAGATCTACTCCAATTATGTTGAATTCAACTCTCTGAATTACGCAGTGTAGACATCTAGAATCTGTATCTTCAGTTTTCATATCGCCTTTATCATATCTGACTCCTTTTACAGTACTCTTTCATAAATGATGTAATTGTCTCTAAAGTTTGAAGAACAGTGTGGGAGTGTGCATCATTATTAAATATGAGATTCCATATTTGTTTGTTATGAAGAATAGGCCAGAAAAGTTAAGATTGTATTGAAAGTTGTAGAATAAATTTTCTGAATGCAGATGATACATTTGCGTGTGAAGTGGATTTTGAGCAACAGTGCTTTAATCCAATGTAATGGTAACAGAGATAAGTTCATTAGAAGACGATTCAAGAGCACTTGCATAAAATGAACTGGTTGTTTGAATTAAGTAATTGCTCAGTTGGATAAAGGAACGATCTAGATCAGCGTTTCTCAACCTTTCTAAGCCCAAGGACCAGTAAAATGCCTAAAACAATTCTAAGGACCACTAAGTTATGTATTTTTTTTTTAAATGTATGTGGGATTACCAACAATTACATATACATATTGAAACATAATTAAGTTGGAAGTAAACGATTAAAAGTGTATCATCACTGAACAAAGTTTTAATTTTTATTAAACGAAAGTATCAGTTTCCGAGGCAAATGAATGAGTATAACAGAGCCATCCCGCTGATACCCCATTCATCTGCCCACAGCAAATTTTATATTTTATCCCCATTCATCTGCCTACACTCATTAAGCTCACCCCACAACATTTTTAGCGCCGTTGGTACCATGGGCAAATGAGTGGGGAATGGCAGCACCAACTCGCTGAACCCGCAGCAACTTTTATATGCTATCTCCATTCATCTGCCCATGCTCATGAAGCGAGCCTCACTTTTATCTTCACGCACTCTGATTCTACCTGCCCTGCAACATGTTCAATTCGCTAATTGCGTTGAGACAAAGGAAAAATGTTGTTCTTATCTTACTCCATTCATCATAATACTGAATACGAACTGGACATCCATGCAATCCATTCCTTGTTTTGTCCAACCATCCCCCATAACTTTCACTCAGAGCATCCCAAAACCATTAATGCCCCCCCCCCATCCTTGTTTTCCATGACTAGCAAAAAAAAAAAAATTAAGAGATTCTGTTATGTGAGGTCCTTCCCGATCACACGATGTCAGTCGCAAAATGCCATCCACGTGGTCGGACGCATTTTCCAGCCAGCGACCGTATGCCGTATATACTGTACGCATGTGATTTGTACTAATCGTGTTATGATGGCGATTTTATTTATATCCGTCCTGTGTGCTGCTTATATTCGTTGCATTGTGATGCGTTTCTGTACAATCCATGACCGTGCGGATGTTGTTGTCTGCATGCAACGGATTGGTGTGCTCGGCCCATATTCCAGCAAGCGATCTTACGAGATACGGAATTTCGCTAAATGGGATGCGGGCAGCTGCAGTCACTTTCCGTAACTTTCGTTTCATCCCCGATTTTGGAAATGGATTAATTCCAAAACTAGTAACGAGAATAATCAGAAACTGTAGCCCAAATAAATAAATAATGTTATATTTATGTTACTACTTACTTTTAATGAGATGGTTCAGCTTCTCGGCCTTTGAAGAGTTGCAGGATATCTGGCTCAATATTGATAAACTTCAGTCGAAGATCGGCACACACTAAAGACGATTTCTGTATTTTGTTTTTATCTAGAGCGAGGAAAATCCTTTCTCACAAAAATAGGTTGTAGAAAACTGCATAATGACGATTTTCTGTACTGCTTCAGATAATTCGGGAAATTCACTTCTCACTGAAGGTAAGATCCAGAATCGAGCCAAACCAAAATCACGGAATTGCATTTTAAGCCTACTGTCACTTGAAAGCTCAATTAACTGTTTTTTTTTTTTTTTTTTTCCGATAACGAAAGGTCGTTCTCGTGGCTATAAGCCTGAAATAGAACACATAGAAATTTCTTATGAAAGTATGTTTCAGAGTTTTGAGGCGGTCGCAAAGCCTTTCCAGGAACTCAGAATCAACAAAAACATCATTTTCCACTAAAAACGTTTCCAATGTTGGAAAGGTGCAAATTATCTGACTTTTAAATAACTAATGCACAACACAATTTTTTTTTTTTTTTTCCTCGAATATTTTGTCGTAGGCATCAAGAACAGTTAAAGAATTTCCTTGAAGGGAGAGATTTAGTTAATTTAATTTCAAAAAAATGTCTGAAAGATAGGATAGTGTTGATAACCATGCTCCATCAACAAGGAGTGATCAAAATTAGAATTGCGTTCACTTACAATGAAACCTAATGCCTTAATTGAAATAACTTTGTGAGTAAGTTGCCGCTGGAAATCAAGCGAATTTCATAATGAAGCAAAAGTCGTATATATATATTTACTGCCCATTTCATTGCAGAATACTGAAAATAACTTATTTAGCAGTCGAGCCTTAATAAAATTAACTAGCTTTACAGCGTTATATAGCACACTTTTAAATTCTGGTGGCATTCCTTTGGAGGCCAACCTTTCCCTATGTATGAAACAATATACCAGATTCATATCCGGAGCCACTTCCTTGACCACAGAAACAACCCTCAACTATGCCTGCCTGTAAGGGTGCGAGCTGCATCCAAACAGAAGCCCATGCATTTTTCCCACTGGATCCCTTTGTGGACTATGTAATTATTGAGAGTGTGAAATTGTTCGGGATGACAAAGTTTTACAAAACATATCATTGTGAATGTTGTTATCATGTGCATATCTTGCATAGCATAAGGGCTCTTCTTAACTCTTTCGATTAACTGAGATTCTACATCACCTGCTATATTAATTCTGCGACTGACAGTGTCATTTGGAAGAGGAATAAAATCAACATCTTTTAGTAACTTGTTGCCAAACATAGTTTTTACCACATCTTTTATAGCTGGACGTAGCATTCCTGTTTTCGCTATGTGCAAACGTAAGAGATAGGATGCTTCCAGTGCCTTGCTATTAATCGAACCCATGGCCGAAACTATATCTTTCCCATGATTTAATGCCCCTAAGCATCGCTGAAAAAATTCAATTGGCTTATTTTTCACATCACAATGTTCGGTTTGTAAATGTCGGAGTTTCGTAGGTTTTATGCACTCGGTCAACACTTCCTAACACAAAATGTAGATTGTGAAGAAGGGTTGAGTGTGTGAACTGCAGATACCATCAAGGAGCATTATGATGGTGGCCTATGAACTTAATAGGATGCTTTGGGACACCCGATGATGAAATTTTTCATTACATGAATTGTAAGGTTAGGGCATCCATTTTAGTTAAGAAAGGGGTGAGTGCTGAATTTTTCTCTCACAGAGCAGTAAGTGAAATGAAAAGTTTTCCTGCTAAACTGATGAAGGCATCTACTGTGAATGAGATTAAGATGAGAGGTAACAGCTGGTGTAGGTGATGTGAGTCAGTCCCTGAACGTACCTCAATAAGTTCTTTTCAGGAAGTGAACGAGAAAATTCTTGTATTCTCAACTGTGACTGAGAATACATTTTTTAAAAAATTCAGATTAGTTTATGTAAATATTATTACTATCCAAACCTTTCAGATAGGCATGCAAGTCAGAACAGTGTTAAAGTTTCAAGAAACAGATAATCAAGTTAACTGCAATATCTTGGCTTGATTCCAAAGAACTCTGGGGTCAACAAAAGAGGAAGCAAGTTTATTGGATTCAATATGACATAGTCCATACTACTGAAATTAGAATTGTCTGTCCAAAATAATCCCACCTTCAAACTAGTTTGAAGATGGGACATAGATTATGATTATAAAGAGCATGTGCTGTTTATCCTTTATGATAAGTTGTGGGAACTTTTTATACTGGTTTTGAGGGATGATATCCATCAACAATCATGATGATTTTTATTCTTCCAACAGAAAGGAAACTGAGTGAGCTTGGCATATAGTTCTTATCTATCAGTATGGGACATATTATTCAATTTTCAGTTTTTGAAAATCTCTACAATACAACATGTTCCTATTGAATGTGAATCCAACGAGAATCTTCCCTTTCTGCATACTTCAATAATCCCCACTTCTACAAGGAGTATTCAATTTTCTGTTATGTACCCTCAAGAGATGTTCAGACTCCTATGGCAGTACTGCATAATTAACTTTAATTTGAAGGAAAATTGTGGATAAATTATTACATTATTATTTGTCAGCACTCTGATAGTCATATCAAACATTTCATGCTTCTAAGGCACTTCTGATTGAACCAATCCACCTGATCTTGGTTCTTTTTCTTGGCATCAAACCCCTGTTTTGTTGACTTTTCCTCTCTCATTCTGTTTAACAGATTCAGCATCACTGCAGCAAAGTCTTTCTGTTATTCTGAATGGGCCCGGGGACATTCACAAAATAAGTGGTCATATACCATAGACTAGCCATACATTCTTGAATGCAAACAATGTCAAGTTCATCTATTTTTAATATATGATTCTGCCATCTGTTCAGGCCTCTAAAATCATACCTGTGGATTCTAATTACTCATCCAACTCTCAGATCCGTAAGTTACCCATGCTAATTTCTCTCACATTCCATATGAATTTATTCAACTGGTTCTCCACCATACCAGCTTTGCTATTTTATTGCAATCTTCACTAAAAACTGTGCCTAAATAGCTTAACTTATTTATATTGGTTCTCTATATTCCTCCTATTTTCAGGCCAAATTTGTTGCAGCTATTATTCAATTTAGTTAGAGAACACTGGATGTGTTTACAAGTACATCATCATCTGCATAAGGCTAAGTTTGATATCTCCAATTTTAGTATTTCATAATGCAATTCTTATAGATGAAGAACAAGAGTGGAGATAATGTGCATGCTAACTTACAACTATGTATTGTTCAGTAAACCCGTATAATTGTAGTATTTTAAAAAAGCTTTTCTATGGGCACCTTTTCCAGATCCTGGTCATATATTATGATAGATATTCTGACATAACTGCCTACAAAGGACACTTCTCGAAGGAACTGTTGAGGGAAAGAGAGGAAGACTGGACCTATCTCTCAGATGAGGAATGCAGCAGAGTGGTGCAGAATAGGACATGGTGAAGACACCTGACAGGACAGGAATGTATTATTACAAATTCAGCTGTGACCAACACAGGCTACATGACATGTTCCAACTGTTGTCAACCAATCTTCTCTTCCTGATGATGTGCTTGTAACAAGGAAGAAATAAGTATTAATAAAAATTATTCTCTACATGTGTTAACTAATGTTCCTTTAAAACACCCAGTTATTCTGCATATTAATTTATGAAAAAAAATATTCATAGTATCTTCATTAAAGAAGTAATTGTTAGTATTAACAGCAAGATGACTGAACACATTCACATCTCTGAAGTGTGTTTGCACTTAACAGGTTCTTATAAATGTTAATTGCATGCTGGACAAAATTGAAATCTTGTTGGAAGTTTATATTTTCCACTTGGTTAGACTGTAATAAATTTAGTTTAATCCTTTATCCAAGTGTAAGCAAACAAAGTTTGTGCCTGAAGTATCTTCGGGATAAAGGATTAAACTAAATTTATTAAAACTGAAATCTGTTTTTCCAACCAAAAGCACTACAGTGGTACTCCATTCTAGTAATGTCTGTTGTAAAATGGTTTCATTGTACTGTAATCCTCCATGAAAAATCAACTTCACATTTCAAATAATAAACTGTTTATTTCAATAACATTTTTATAAGTAGAGAAATAGATTCTTAACCAGCTACAACACATTATAATCAGTGTAAGGCAATATATATTAACATCTGCAAAATTTTTTATATATTTCAACGCAAAATATACTTAAAGTTCAAGAGTGGAATGATTAAGGGTTTAAATTGACAGCAAAAAGAGCTGCATAAGTAAACAGCACGTACTGCTAACAAGCAATTATAAGTTTTATGTTTACATTGAGGTATATATTGTCAGCTCTGCTAGAAAGACTAGACACTAAATAAGAATTATTACAAAACTTTCAACAGTAGAAATTTAGGTACAAAGAGCAGTACATAAACATTCCAGATATAAATAAGTTCTGTTCCAGACAGAAAATTATTCTATAAAATTAACTATTATACATGCTAAGAGTCATCCATATGACATTACATACAAAGGAATAGGCAAATTTAACCAAGCACACTTTTTTGGGTCTTTGGGCTGTAACAGACCAGCAGCAATGACAATATCAGGCATTAAGGGAGAAAGAGAGAAACCACCAAGAGTAAAAGACTGATCGTCTTGTCATAGAAATGGATTACCTGCATTATTTCGTGGCACACTTGATGGCACTCCTGATGTTCCACTTCCATTCTTGTAAAAAAAAAAAAGTGCAAAGTTTAAACATATATTTTGAAATTCTAATATCATAATGGCAAGCAAAGACCATATCAGCTTATCATCAGATGGTAATTAAATCAATTGTTATTTCTGAAAAACATAAAAACAAATACATAGTGATGTAATAAATTCTGTGCTTGAACTTCTTGTCCAAAGCCAGATGAGATTGAAAATATAAACAACTGAAGAAAAAGAGACTAATAAAGACTTTAAGGCTGGAACAGGTCTAAAATCCTTAGATATCACCATTGTCATCCATTTTAACATGGTTGACATGTTAAAATCTGCCGAACAAAATTGTTAAACCAGTATCTTCAGGAACGTTATACAGACAAAGTTGTTACAAACCGTCCATGCAGTTAGCCTAGTGGCTGTGCACTTCGCAACCAGAGTGTCCTAGATTCAATTCCTGTCAGTGAAGTGAGGAGCTAAAGGATCTTCCTCAGCCATAGCCGATCTTGGGCATGGATAGTAGGGTTTTTCATCCTGCAAAGCAGGCCTTGAGAACTCAACACTACAGACATAGGGCTGACCACCTTATCCTGTGAACAGTTTGAGGTCGAATGATTAATAAACTCTCGACACCGCAAGTTAAAAGAGGGAAAGGAAGATGAGAGTTGTTACAAATTAACCATACAATGAAATATTATTACAAAAAAAAAAACTTGAAACAAGTCATTAACTCAGCATTTCTTTTCCCTTTTTGGTTTCACAAAAACAAATGATGCTATTCAGTATATATGGAGAAAGCTTATAAAAGGGTAAAGACCAGGATAGTTCAATTGCATGTAACAAAACCACACAAGAAAGAACTTTAGTTATTGACTAAGTAGTTGCATTGTGATATGCATTCACTGTGTAGAATTAGGGAGACAAAATAATGAGATATCATTATTACTCAAGGTAATACTGCTGTTTTTCCTTAACCAAACAGCTTATTAAAAAAAAATTAAACAACACATACCAATATGATACGATCTATAATCCAAATGCCACATTGAAGTAATTATTTTTTTTAGTCAGTCAACAGAAACCATTAAAAATGCCCCATCATGCACATGCTACTAAAATCTATGGCCTTCCAAAAAAAAAGAAAAAAAAAAAAAGATACAAAATAACATGCCCCTAACAGCCCAAATTATCATCATCATCAAATTCCTGCCATAAACAGGAAAAATACATAGCTGTCAAAGACAAGAGCCACAGAATCAGCATTAGACATCACAGCAGTAGAACTGCGAGACTTACCCAGTAGAAAATATTAAAGAATGGCATCAGTGATCACAGACCTATTTTCACAACCATTAATTTGCAGCTAGACCAAAAACCACAGACAAAAAGATCTTGGAACTTCAGAAAGCAAATTGGACTAAATACACACAACTACAGAAGGCTGCAAAAAATTCAATTCCCAGAGGTCTCAGGAAAAACAACTGGGTTCCATTTTGCAAAGATCACAATATCAGTGCTATGATCACTGAACAGTTACAACAAAATAATACAAAAGACAACAGAATTAACTCAGAAATTTCATCTTCTATGTTTTAACTGCAAACAAAAAAGTGGCAATAGACTAGACCCAAGAAAAGACTCAAAACACTAGAACATCATCAGATTATTAAACAACTCAACACTTCCAGATACTGATCACTCTTCAAACACAGTCTCCTCGTGAACCAATACAACAGCAACAAACAAACAAATAGCAAATTTACTAGTCAAACATTACTTTAATGCAAGCTGCAATACAAAGAAGACAAAAGGTTTCAGGAAAATTGCAAAACATCTGCTAATACAATCCAGAACCTATCCTCCTGAAGACATCTTTACACAGGACTTCAGGATGACAGAATTAGAAACAGTAATTAGTCAAACTGACCCTGAATCACCCAGGATTCATCTTATCTTTAGACATATGATTAAAAACATGGGAGAAATAGCCAAAAAAACTGCCTTCTGAAGATATTTAATACTTCCTGGAATACAGGTAAACTGCCAAAAATCTGAAAAACATTAGTCATTATATCCTTACTAAAACCTAACAAAAATCCTATGCCTGTAAAAGCTATAGACCAATAGCTTTGACTAGTACGCTCTATAAACTAAACGAAAGAATAACACATACTAGACTTATAAATTGGCTCTTAGAAAATAACAAGATCAACTTCTACCAAATTGCATACAGGTCTCAACACAGTACAGAAGATCAATTATTTTATCTTTGCCAATCAGTCATAGATGGCTTTCAAGAAAAATCACCAAAGAAGATAACAGCAATATTCTTGGATCTCACAGCTGTCTACGATCGCATCTGGAGACCAAAGTTAATAAAAATTGCATACGATACTGGAATGAGGGGAAATGCATCGAACATGGACTGGAGTCCCACAAGGTTCTGTTTTAAGCCCACTTCTATTTCTCATCTATATGAACAATATCCATCCTCACATAATAAATGACACAAAAATAGCATGCTATGCAGATGATATAGCAATCTGGCACACAAGCAGTAATCTTTAACAATCTGAAAAAGTCCTAAATAATTCAATAAAAGGCTTAGAAAGATGGGCAAAAGAACTTAAACTACAGATAAAGCCAGAAAAAAATAGACACAATTACAACCCTCAAATCAAAATATATAATACCAAAATAGAAAAAACGGTCTCCAAAATACTTAGGCCTAACTCTAGACACTGAACTGAGATTTACAACTCTATCTAATAAAGCTCTTAAAAAGCTTAATATAATCAAAAGGCTTTGTGGAACAAAGTGGGGTGCAAAACTGAAGACACTCAAAGCTACATATGCAGCACTCATATGACTAGGAAGCCCATACGTTCCGGGACAGTCCCCGTTTTATTACTTCTGTCCGGGCGTCCTGATATGTTTAGTTCACGATGCTGAATGTCCCGGATTTTTTAGAATATAAAAATATTAACATTTCTAATAAGAATAAGTACAAGTCGTAATATTTCTTGGTGCTTTTAAAAATGTATGTTTACAAAACAAAGAGCGGAGACATTTATTTTGTAGTTCGGTGAATTACCAGACTGTTAGAATTTTGGGAAAATAATTTAGTTCCATACATTTCATTCAGGCTGAGAAAAGAATGTCAGAATGAGGGAGACAGTCGCCCAACTGTATGTTTAACTAATCACAACCACAGCATCTGTTTCATTCGTCTGGCCGGCCATAAATTTTTAGCAATCTTTTGTCTCAAGCTTAGTTCGCATAGCATATGATATCCAACGGTCCGAAATGTTTCTCATTGGTTGACATATTTTTAAATATTAATGCGCCACGATAGTTCATTTTCTTTCAACCAATGAGAAACATTTCGGACCATCGGATATCGTATGCTATGCGAACTAAGCTTCACAAGTCAGGCGCTAAATTGTTTTCAAATCGCTACAGGGTATGTGATATAACCTAATTTTAAACTGTTCATTTTGTATTCTCATATTAATTGTGAATATTGTATTTTTTAAATTAATTAACTTATACCATTTGTTATAATATTTGTTGGGAACAAATTTTTTCATTGATGAATTCGTTATGGACAAATGAAAGGAATCACTTGCAACTGGACACGGTTAAATCTACCATGCTTGTTAAAACCCATTACAGAAACATGTCATGTTCAGAGTTTTTCGATATAGTATCTAAGAATCAACAACTCTTGCACAAAATCCATTCCTCAACCAAATATAATAATGATTCTGCAAGTAGCAGTAAAATGGGACAGCCAACGACCAGCTATAATGTACAAGAAGAGACAGAATAAGGAAGAGAGGAGGTATATATTAAAAATTAATTATAAATTTGTTTTAATTTATAATTAATTTTTAAATTAAATCATTTTATTTTTCATATAATTTCAGATATTATGCATCTATACAATACGCATAAGGCTTGTGTTGTTTATATTTTATTGTATTTACATTGTAGTTCCCATTTTATATCTTTATTCTATGTCTTTATATTTCATATACTTATTGTTTGATTTAAGTGTTACGTGTTTAAGTATTGTTATTAGAATTCTATTTATTTGACGTATGTATAAACATTCATGTTATCTACATTAATAAATCAAATTCAAATTAATATTTAATTTTTTTATTTTAAAATACATAAAGTTAACGAATAAAATTTATTTCTCTTAACCCTTAATTCTAGAAAATTTATCGTTTCCCGGTTTTTGTTTTCAAAAAAATGGGATCCCTACATACGACCCACTATGGAATATGCCTCATCAATCAGGGCTCTAGCTTCTACTAGCTCAAAAGAAAAACTTCACAGAGTACAATGAAGAGCAGTCTCATCCACAAATAATTTAAAAGCTCAACAAGAGTGTGGGCTTCACATACCAGATGACAGAAGAAAACTCTCCACAGTTAAATTCACTAACAGGATCACATCTCACTCAGGACTTTCAATGCCTGGACAAGAAAATCTAAACTAAGGAGATCATCTACATTACAATATGATCAAGAAAATAGATAGGTGAAATAAGCAAAGAGCCATTCTTTTCCACTATTCTACCAAAAAACACAATAATAAACTTAAATCTCCTCAAACCTTGTTCAAAAAAAAGGATTCATATCAAGAAAATAAAAGAAAAGGACCTGACACTATACATCACTTAAATAATCCAAACCATGTCATTGCCTACACTAATGGATCATCCGATGAAGCTCAGGGGTTTTTCTAACTCTACCTGGAGGGGAGGAAATGCAAATCAAAACCACAACTGGTAAAATAGCTTCAAACTTTACTTGTGAATTAACAAGCAAAGTTTGAAGCTATTATGAAGCTAGTAATAAACATTACAGAAGAAATAACCATCTACAGCGACTCAAAATCTGCACTTCAGGCATTAAAAAATGGAAAAATAAAATTCACACAGGAAATTCATGAACAACTAACAACTTTAAATTTGAAAAATAAGAACTGTAAACTGCAGTGGACACCAGCCTATGTAAATATTGAAGACAATGAAAGAGCAAACAGACTAGCCAAAGAAGCAAGATACTTACCTCAAAAATTACACCCACTATCAATTAACTGATGCTAACTCTGTTGCCAAAATAAGATTGGTAAAACAAATTATCAAGAAGAAGAATGAAATCAGTGAAAATAGAGAAATAACCACAATCATCACCATACTAAGGACGGAACATTTTAAAGGCATGAAAAATTCAGCCAGGTGGTACTATGAAACATGCAAAAACTGTCCAGGAGTTGAACTAACACCTGTCCATATTTATTCTTGTCTAGCAATTACTGCTGCTCTACAGAAAATTGATAATAACCCTAGAGAAAAGATCTACTCCACCAAAGATTGCCAAAGCAGTTCTACAGATCCACGGTCATATCTAGAAGCTCTTCAATGGACTCGACATCTTCCCAAGTCTACATAATCTGATAGACCAGGACAAATACATACTCATACCACCATCCATCACAAAAGTAGGATAGTTATAAAACTTTAAAAATTTGCTCAGACAAGAAATCTCTGAAAAATGTTTACAAAAATGGCTATAGCAAAAAAAGAAAACATTACAATAAAACCATAGCCATTCCTTATATTTGTGGAATGTTGGAAAAAGTGCAAAATACTGGATTTAAATCACCCACAAATTTAAAAAAGTACACTCAGCTCCTCTAAAGGTTCTTCTCCTGACCACATAGATCTGGTATACACCTATATAAATATTGAAGGAGGAACCAGATATGTAATCACAAAACAAGAACACATCAAATTCCTTTGTTATGGAAAATCGAACCTTCCTGATCATGCATTTCAAATGCAATGAAGAAGCCGGTGAGATGCTAACCCGATTCGATCTCTACAAGAATGCTGGTTTAAAATTCTCAGGGATTTCAGCATCTCTTCAACTTATGTAACATCTAAAAAAACCAAAATTTTCAATTATATATAAGAATAAAGAAATACTGAATGAGCAGTCTCCAAACCATAAACAGTTCTTAAAAATAAAAGGACTATAGGAAACTAAACCTTAACAAGGAGCAAATGATATACAATATATATTTAATTTGCTAGAATCAATCACTGACCAAGCAGTTATGTTGAAACTAATTGTATTCTAATTGAAGTAACTACTCTAACTCAGTTATAGAATTATGGACCTAAAGAAGTGAAGTTATCAACATCAGCAACCTCAAGGGAATTAAGTCATACATCACTCACCACTTCAACAGGCAACCATTCCATTCACTCACTGTTCTATGAGAGAAAAACCTAACTTTTACCCTTTTCTTCACTGCCACGAATGTCCCCAACCCCAATTCTTTTGCCACCTTAAATATCACAAAAAATTTCATCGACCAATATCCTATATTACACTATCAGAAGTTTATAAGCCTCATCCTATTATCCAGTGTCTGCAACCCACATAATATGTGCTTATAACATGAATTCCATAATCCCAATATCGTTGTAACCCTTCCATACGGCTTCTTTCTCTCCTCAGAACCTACAGACCAATTCTGAGCACATCAGTTTAGATGTGGCCAGATCAAAGACTCTTAAAGAGATAACATGACCTCCTTATTCAGTGTTCATTTCAGATATCCTCCCAGTTACATCTGAAATCTTTGTTATGTGACCTTTAAACTCCTTAGCTACCATTACTCAGACTCTTAGCCTCAATGCTTCCGTGCAAGCATAATCCTATCACTATGTCACTGGAAAGCACTTCACACCAAATTGCTTAAGCCTACACTTCTTAATGTTAAATTAAAGCCCATTATCATTTACCAACTGCCAGCCTATTCAAATCATTCCAAAAGTGAATATTAGGAGCATCCTTGATTGTTGAACCTATTTCTGCATTGTTAGAAATTGAACACTTACTGTCAGATGCTTTCCAGCATCATTAATTAATGTACAGATAAAATCTTTAATCCTTATAGTACACTACTGATCACTTTAAATATGGCAGATTCACACACCTTCTGATACCTGTCCATCAGCCACCTATTTATCCAAGTCAGCGAGTTATATTCCAGTCCCATATATTTTCTAGTTCATGCAACAGCTTTTCATGTGGTATCCAGTCAACTATCTGGCAAAGTCCAATGGTATCATAGTGTATCCATTCTCTGTATTCAACTCAGCCATGAACTCCACAGATACTGATAGGTCAGTAGCCCATGCCTATATAACAGGAATTATTCATTTCATTTTTATGAGATTTTTCGAACTCAAATTATACAAACATGTCAATGGCCTAACCAGTTTGGCTGAACATTCCTTTAGCACAACTCGTAATATTCCATCTATCACTATTGCTGAATTCTTACCAAGGTTATGTAAGAACTCTAGAACATTCTTCTCATGCAGTGGCTGCTTCTGACACAAGTGTACAAAACTTATTCTTACACATTCCTTTTTTTTTTTTTTCAGCATAATGATAAAATTCTTTCAGACTACCTTTAATCTGAACAATACTCTTAACTTTTACATATTTCATTATTCCTCTAATTCTTATTCTCACTATATTTATTCCACATCACCTTATCATGGATCTCTTGCTTAATAAGGCTACACACCCATTTCACAACTACCTTATTTGTCCTTCAAACTCTAGGAACACATTCTGATACTGCATCATTCAAACATCTTTTCAAAGCTATCCATGCACTGATATCATGAGACCAAACCTGGTATTCTCCTGAATTTGTCATAATTTTCAGTTTAGTTCAGCATGTAACCTTTTTTTAACTGCTTCCAATGTCAGTATGGCAATATTTCCACCATCATCAAAACAGTTACATCCTTTCATGAAACATTAAGTTTCTTATTTCACATGCTTCTGAAAAAAATTTGTCTCACAACAGCTCAATAAATTCAAATTCTCCTTCATTCTCATGAGTTTTCTCTGCTATACAATTAATGTTTGGATAATTTAAGTTACCCATTTAATGGTGATTTAAATTAATAGTTGCATTTCATCACCTACAGCAATGTCCCTACCATATATTTCATCCTGCTAGCCTGCACTTCTAACCAAACTTGTTACTACATAAAACATCATTGTTCTTATTATGGATTTAAATTTTTTGATATCATTAGTATATGTTGCTTCTGTCCTTAATGAAAATAAAGTACTTTTATACTCTATTCCAGTTACATTTGATTCTGAGAGTCTGGTTTTCATCAATACTAGTAATCTTAGGCCACAATACATTCACCAAAGAAACAAACTCAACCCCTTTGTTCCTGAAGACCCTGGCATTTGTGTACAACTCATAAGTTACCAACTGGCTTTTTCTTATACTTACATCCACAGTGTGCAGCCCAGTTGTACAACTTTTCCCTCCTCATATACACTCAGAAAATCTAAACATTTCCACTCCTTTGTCAGATACATAACCATGCTCAATGACATTCATATCACTATCATGTTTGCATACCATAGCTGAACTTAGTCATACATTTTTGTCATTCCACACATCATGATCTACTATCCCTGATTCTGTGCATTAGGTCTTATCCCCAATGAGTAATTTTCGCCCTATGCCAAATCCATTCAAGATCAAGTCATCCCACTGACAAGTCTATTCTACACATTCAAAACATCACACCCTGTGTGCATCAAATAAGAATCAATAGTTCTATCTGCATATCATATTATTCAGTCACCCTCTAGACAATTTGGCAGTATAGATAGTGGCTGAATTTTGTAAGAAGCCTCCTGATGCATCACCATCATGTTCTATCTGGAAACCACTTTCCAACAGGGAGAGATTATGAATTTCAACAATATGTTCACAGCACACCCTTGAAGTGTATCTCTCATAATGCATGTGGGAGGAAGAAGACAGACACCTGCGCTGGAGACCAAAGGACATCAACCAATTCAAGCCTCCATAAACAAGATGGTAGTATGTTTCATTGGACAATAAAGGTTATCATCTACCACCTAATAATAATAAATTTAGTTTAATCGTTTATCCAAGTGTAAGCACACAAAGTTTGCACCTGAAAATATCTTCAGGACTGGGATAGGGTAGTACAACTCCGGGAAACTCGTAGCAAAGTGAACCAAGCTAACATCACTCCTATCTCAGTATCTAGACTATAAATTGGTTAGACTATAAATTTATTATAGTCTAACCAAATGAAAAATAAACTTTCAACATCTTTCTCTAAATCCAGAGTAATTTAATAAAAAGGTGGCACACCATTTGGCAACTCCTATAGGTAAAGATGAACCTCGCTATTGCTTCTGCCTGGTATCTCCACCTCTGGACCTGGCTCCCACTGACGAGACCTCAATAAAGGTTGAAACTAGTTTGAGTAGTGGCCTTTCCCTTAATGCATAACATTATACATGTCTGTAAGGAGATGTATTTTGCATTATGGGAGATACTGAGACAGGAGTGATAGTATCTTGCTCCACCTTTGCTACGAGTTGCCTGGTGTTGTACTACCTTACCCCAGTCCTAAAGATATTTTCAGGTGCAAACTTTGTTTGCGCACACTTGGATAAAGGATTAAACTAAATTTATTATAGTCTAACTAAGTGAAAAATAAACTTTCAACATCTACCACCTAGTAAGACTGAACTGTGACAGCCCACAGAGCAAAACAATTTAAAAGGAAGATGAAGACATGCTACCAACCAACATTATATCTTGAAAGACAATTATACCAGTGATACAATTACAAAAACCATTATATAAATTACTTTTTGGCACAGGTTCTTCTTAATTCATTACACAATAAGATGTATTCAAAATATAAGTAAATCTTTTATACTTTTTTTTTAATTTCCCAAATAGAGCAAGTAAGTGGCGCTTTTTTGTGGAAATTAATTGGTAGGCATCCTTTTCTATCTCTATAATCATTAAAAGGATTAGGACAATTTCTAACCAGCATGCACAGATTAAATTGACTTAAGAATGCAACCCACAACTACTACCATATTGTGTTCCTACAGTATGATTATGGGAATATCATGTAGCTATATGGCTGATTTTTCAGAAATGAAAGGTTAAACACAAGCATTTCTTATGCAGAAAAATGCCCTATTTACCTGCATGCAAGGAATGACTAAATGAATCAATTCTGAAAACTATTCCTCTAGTTGCTAAGCCATCAGATTAAGCTATTTCACTTCAACCCAAAAAGTTTCTGTAATAGCTATTTCACAAACAAAAGAATAGTCATTATACATCACCAGAAAAAACTGCAGGACTTTCATCAATTAACAGCAGAAAATTCATCACTAGTAAACTACAAAAAGAATGTTACTTCACTTCACATTTCATTTTCTATTTATCATAAGAATGCAGAAATCACTTATACAACACCAAAAATGTAACAAAAATCATTAAAAGAATAAATGCAAAATAACTATGACTATTTTTTGGCTTAAAATTAATAATCCCTCTCCCATTTTTTAAAACCATGTGAAAAATAAGTAACAAGATGCTGTCCATATTCATCATTTGTGAAATTTTTAAGATGTTTAGAGCATCAGTATTTCTGAAGTGAAAAGTTGAAGTTTTTTTTCCCTAAAACAATACTTAGACAAATGGTCAGATAATTTAAATTATACATGTTTTGGTCATAAAGTATTACAAAATGAAGATTTATTGTTACATAGACCATATATTTACAACGTACTTAAGCTCTTACAAATTGCCTACCGGTTTCGCTAGTAACTGACCAGCTTTCTCAAGGCTTGCATAGTACAAAAAAGAGGTAAATGCAAAAAAGGTTTCAAAATACAAAGAACCGTTAGTACCTGTTAGGTAGCTAGGGTGACACGTTCGCGTGACATAACTGAGTTATGTCACGCGAACGTGTCACCCTAGCTACCTAACAGGTACTAACGGTTCTTTGTATTTTGAAACCTTTTTTGCATTTACCTCTTTTTTGTACTATGCAAGCCTTGAGAAAGCTGGTCAGTTACTAGCGAAACCGGTAGGCAATTTGTAAGAGCTTAAGTACGTTGTAAATATATGGTCTATGTAACAATAAATCTTCATTTTGAAATGGTCATATATTGTATCAGTAACTGTACTTCTTACTGTGATCCTTGCATGTAATTATTCACTGTTAAACCTGCTTCATTAAATGATGAACACTCTACTAAACTATGCAAATAATTCTGATTGGTTGAAAATTAATGCAGCAAGCTTCAAAGGAAATGGAAGAAAAAAAAAATTAACATTAACGGAACACTGTGCCCTTCAATTGGAAAATGACTGAGTTCGATTCTCGTTGTGATGACAGGAATCTTTATATATATGGTTTTTTCAATTGAAGGTGAGTTAGTAGATCTCATATGAAAGTAGCAAGGCTTCCCCCCCCCCCCCGGAAACTCAGGTTTTTCATCCCCCATACAGAGAAATCAGCCATGAGGAAACATGCAATTTACAACTAAAAATACTAGTGGTGGTGGGAATTGTGCATAGATGATGGTAGTGACATTATGTGGTTGGTGGAGACAGTGAGTTGTAGAGTTCTCCTGTGTCTTTTTTAATATCCTATCTGAAAGACAGGATATGGATGTCAGATCCCATCGATGGGATCCAATGCCCTGTTTGCAGAGAAGTATGATCTGTAGACATCTGAAAAGAGGCGGGGGGGGGGATTTCTGGTAGTCATGCAATGCTATGGCTCCTGCTTTGACAAGAAGGCTGGTCCTGGATGGTCTGGTCAAGATCAATCAGCTTGCCTGCAAGAGTCAATGGTGTTGCAGTAAGTAAGGCTCCTGCCCCGAGGTCAGAGAACAAGGCTCCCAAGAGTTGTTGCAGTTTTGATTTAGAATCCAGGATAACCCTGGCATTCCACTTTCAAGTACAATTATTGCTTGCTGGATAGCAGTCATTCATGTGAAGCTCTGTGGTGGGGATATCAGGCACAAAACAAATAATCTCTTGAGAATGAATCCTTCATCTACAAATTTTCTAAAGATCCCAACCAAGTACAGATATCGTGCAGAAATAAGAAACAAGACATATGATACACAAATCAATGTATCAGAATTTTTCATTATTCATGCAAAAGGTGAAAAGCCAATGGGGAAAATGTCATCCTTCTTTATTCAAAAGCATTTTGAAATGACAAAATCTTCCAAAATAGTTAAAAAAAACTACATTCTGGTAATGTTCTTGTTGGAATATCATGTCAGCAACACTAAGAAAAACTACCGAGAGCAACATCCATGGTGATGGAGAAAACAGTTATAACTCATAAAACAACTATTCTGGAAGTGTGATATCAGAATGGGATCTTCTTGGTGTTCCAAATGAAGAGAGATATTCAGAGCTTAAAAATAAAAAAGTAACAGGCATTAGATGCATCACAATAGAGTGCTGGCCTTAGACCCAGCCCATGCATATCACAAATACACACAAGAAAAAAAAAATAAGATAGATAACAGATAATTGGTAATTAATTTACGGAATTCACAACGCATATGAAGTATATTAATTAAAGATACTTTAATGAATCACTTCTATATTTCGGCAATGTCACATTGCCATCTTCGGGAACATAAAGATATGGTATGTGCACTAAGGAACTAACAAAGCAAATGAGGAAGAAAGTATTAAACTAATTCTGTTCCTAAAGTCCTAATGGTGCCCTCTTGCGGGCTAATTTGGTAGTCTTGGCCGTTGGGCTGAAGTTCTCATAATGAAAGTCTCCCAAATTTGGGGCAGTTTCATGCACCCAAATTTGTTGAGGTTAGGAACGTTTTTTAGAGCTGCTGAAGATTCTTTGAACAATCTTTCGTATTTAAACTTGTTGCGATGGATTATTTTTGTTTTCTTCCAACGAATTTTATGGTGGGTATCTAAGGCATGGTCTGCCAACCCAGAGCGGCTGTACTGGTGAAACCGGATGTAGTCTTGGTGTTCTGAAATCCTGATATTTGTTGTTCTGCCTGTTTGGCCAAAGTAGGACAATTTGCAGCTGCAAGGGACCTGGTATACACCAGGTAGGTCTAGGTGAAGTGGTTGGTCTTTGGTAGAGCGGATAAGGGATGCCAACTTTTTATATGGTCTGTAACAGGAAGTAAAGTCATATTTTTTGAGGATATTAGTTATTTTTTCAGAGGTGCCCTGGATGTAGGGGATAGTGATAGACTTGGTGTAGTCTTTATTGTGGAGGGGGATTGTGGTTATTAGGTTTTAGTATTTTTTGGATTTTCTTGGGGTTATAGCCATTGGCTAAGAAAGTGTTGAGGATGTGGTTTAGTTCAATAGTCAGGGCCTTGTCATCTGAGCAGATTAATTTTGCCCTGTTATATATAATAAATTTAGTTTAATCCTTTATCCAAGTGTGAGCAAACAAAGTTTGCGCCTGAAAGTATCTTCAGGACTGGGTTAAGGTGGTACACACCAGGGCAACTCGTTGCAAAGGTGGAGCAAGCTACCAACACTCCTATCCTAGTATCTCCTTCAGGCGCAAACTTTGTTTGCTCACACTTGGATAAAGGATTAAACTAAATTTATTATACTCTAACCAAGTGGAAAATAAACTTTCAGCCCTGTTATATAGTATTTTTATCACCCCATATTGTTGTGAGGGGGGGGGGATTGCTGGTGAATGTATCTGCCAGTGTGGGTGGGTTTTCTGTAAACAGAGAAAACCAAAGATCCATCAAGCTGGCGGGTGATTGAAGTGTCTAGGAAGGGGAGGGTGTTGTTTTCCTCTTTTTCTAAGGTGAACTGGATTCTGGGATGTTGGTTGTTTAAGTGTGTTAGGAAGGAGTGGAGTGTGTCTGAGCCATGTGGCCAAATAGCAAACACATCATCCACATAACGAAGCCAAATAGTGGGTTTTTGTGGGGCGGAGTTTAAGGCTTTCTCTTCAAATGTCTCCATAAAGAAATTGGCCAAGGGTGGGGAAAGTGGTGAACCCATGGCTGTCCCCTCTATCTGTTTGTAGAACTTTCCTTGCCAAACGAAATAGCCTGAGTTCATTGTGAACTGAAATAGGGCTGAGATATCGGGAGGAAACTTGGCTTGGATGAGCTCAAGGGTTTCTTTGAGTGGGACATTAGTGAATAGGGAGGAGACGTCAAAACTGACCATTATGTCAGTGTGTTGGAGTGTGAGGTTTTCTATACTGGCTTTAAAGTGGGCTGAGTTTTTTATGTGTGATGGTGTGTTGCCAGTGTAGTGTGTGAGCGTTTTGGCTAAATGTTTGGCTAATTTATATGTGGGGGAATCAATGCCATCCACTATGGGACGCAATGGCACATTTTGTTTATGTATTTTTGGGAGTCCATATAATCGGGGGGGTCTAGAGTTATAAGGTTTAAGTTTGTTGGTGACTTCCACAGGCCAAGAAGTGACCTTCTTAAGGAGTCTGTGGATAGTTCTAATCTGCGAGTTGGTCGGATTATATTCAATGGGGAGGTAAGTAGTACGGTCTCGTATTAAAGAATTTAGCTTACCTTTGTAGTCTTTTTTGATTGAGTACCACAGTGGCGCTTCCCTTATCAGCTTTGGTGATTACTATTTTTTTGTTGTTTTTTAATTCTTGTAGGGCTGTATATTCGTTTTTGGAGGTTTGGCTTTAGTGAGAACACCGACTACATCCAGTCTCACGTTGTTGGCGATATGGTTAGGCAGGTTGCAAATTCCACACTCTATTTGGATCATGATTTCTTCAGCAGGTATCCTTTTTGGAGCTAGGGCGAAATTGTGACCACGTGAAAGTGCGGTGAGTGCTTCAGGCTTTAAAACTGCCGACGAGAGGTTGACTACTGTGTTAAGTGGTGGCTGGGGTACAGAAGTAGAAGTCTTTGTCAGGTTTTCATATTTCTTCACGTGCCGACTACGAACTTTTTCGAATTCCTTTCTTGCCGATGTGCATGAGATGTCATGAAGAATAGACCATAGATCAAGGCCGAGTGTGTTAGAAAGCTCTTCCTCTAGCGCCCGTAAGGTTTTTTTTTCGTCGGCAAGGAGAACGCGCGTCGCGGTAATTTGTTCTCTTAACAGGGCGAAGCTAGTGCGGTTATAAATGCGTAGACCTAACCTAACCATATCGCCAACAACGTGAGACTGGATGTAGTCGGTGTTCTCACTAAAGCCAAACCTCCAAAATCCAACTTATCCAAAAACGAAAGACTACCAAATTAGCCCGCAAGAGGGCACCATTAGGACTTTAGGAACAGAATTAGTTTAATACTTTCTTCCTCATTTGCTTTGTTAGTTCCTTAGTGCACATACCATATCTTTATGTTCCCGAAGATGGCAATGTGACATTGCCGAAATATAGAAGTGATTCATTAAAGTATCTTTAATTAATATACTTCATATGCGTTGTGAATTCCGTAAATTAATTACCAGTTATGTCTAACCAACGTATAAGTCTTACTACTAGATAACAGATAAAAAATGAAATATTCAATCTTATGGAATAAATATATAATAATTTATGTATGTCTGTTTTATTACTCATCCAAACATTGATGGTCCATCAACAGAACATCCAGCATTGTACAATAATAATTAAATTCAGTCATCTTTGATAATTGCAGACTTTCAGTAAATAAAAATCATAGCTTTACAACATTTTTCAATTTTTGTCATTATGAAGGTATAATTATCAAGGTAGGAGGATAGAGCTTATTTTATTTAATGGTATTAGGGCCCCATTTGTACTCTTACCCTGGGTACCACAAATGTGAGGTGAGGGCCCATCCATCTAGATTACAACGGAAAAACATCCGTTATCTTTGATACACACAATTCTCCAACAACCGCAAAAGCAGGATATATCAATAGTTCTGTTAGAAACTACAAAGATGCTTTAAATATCAGAAATATAGGCAATTTAGTTATGTTCAATTTGGCCATCATGACAACCCCCTGTGGTAGTAAAGAAGTAAAGAACATGATAAATTGTGCTCTGCAAAGAAACACAAAAGTGTCACTTGTCCTGAAATCCTTATATGTTGAGAAGTCACTTACGAAAATATCAAAAGCAACTTAAATACATGTGTATTTCATCATCTGATAATTTCAATATACCTGAACTTTATGATTGTGATGCTCTCTCTATGGAGCATGTTAGTTGCTCAACCAAGTACATAAATAACTCCTAAAATGATGCTATTTAATGAGAACCTACTTGTCAAGAAAATTATAGCAAGGGTATCACTGAAGAAAAACCATCACACAACCTCATGGAAAATAAGACTTCTGTATCCAGTGAAAGTAAAATAAATTCAACAAATGATCCTGACACAAAATGATGCATTAAACATTCTTCTAAAAGAAGAGATAGACACAAAACATCCATAATTCCCAAAATCTAGTGAAAAATATAAGCCAGAAAAGGTAGGTCCTCAGTCTGTTCAAAATTGGATAAGTCTATAAAGCCACAGAATAGAAAATTCTTACTTCTTACAGTTGAATATTATCATGGATACTAACAAAATTTTAATGGTATGAAGGTGGATCCTGATACAGTGCCGTTCGGTCTGCAGGAAACGTATTTAAAACCCAGTTAGGACCCCCACCTTAAAAGCCTTTCACTATTATTCATGAGGACAGAAATACAGCCATCTGCTTAGATCTTGGTCTAGGCAGATAGTACCTTCGAAGAACAAATGGCAACACATGAAAATAATGGAGACCTGACAAATAACAGAAACTGTTGGCATGAAGTCAGTAAAAATGTGAGCTTCACTGTGTAGTATTATCATAGCATCCTCTTTACCTCCTGAGGACCCATAGCAGGAAATGACAAGAATGACAAAAAAAGATGGAAAAATATCAAATCCAATCACTTTTATTAATGAAAGCCAGCATACAATCATTATTTTATATGACAAGATATATGAGATCTCAGTAATACTCAATAATTATAAGAGAAGATCTTCTTTCAAATAAAGATGTCAAATAAAAAATTTACCGCTTGTCACATTCCATCCCATTCTAAAAGCAGATATCAGTTTAATAAAAAAATGTCCGGTGATGGACACATTACAAAACTAGCTATTTAGTATATATTACAGATTAATATTCCTAGAGCAAAAGTATTTCTTAAAGTCTATATGATATGCCTACATTTACTCTACAGCTCACTCAATAATGACATTTCCTGTGGCTGGAAAACCTGGGTTCAAATTGCAACTAGAATATTAAGAACCTTTTAAGGGCATTTCAGCCAAAGATGAGTTATGATCTCATACAGAGGTGGCATCCCCCCCCCCCCCACCAACCTAGAAACTCATGTTTATATTGTAAGACAGAAATTGGCCAGAATATACATGCAACTGACAGACAGTGAAGATTAGGATTCTTGTGTAGAGGCTTAAGTGCTGTGAGGACATTATGTTGGAGGTTTAATGGATTTTTTAACAACACTCAGAAAGAATTAAATTAGAATTTAATACTCCTATATTTCGTCCTAGTCACTAGGACATCTACGGGGATTACAAAAACAATTAATGTAACATGCACACAAAAACTTACAATACTAAGCCCAACCACGTGGGTGACACTAAAGTCCTATCTAGGTGGAGCGCCCTCTAAGGGCGGTAGTAGGTGACCTGGAATGTAAAGTGGGAACTCTGGTAATGAGTGTTTCCCAAATCTTCGGAAGCTTAATGCAACCATATTTGTTAAGATTTGGTTGGTTTCTGAGAGCTGCTGCTGCTTCTAAGAAAAGTCTCTCTTTCTTGAATTTGCTGTGGTGGAGCATGTTGGTTTTCTTCCATGATACTCTGTGGGTGGTGTCCAAAACATGGTCAGCCAAGCCTGAATGGCCATAGTTGTGTTTAACGATGTATGACTTGTGTTCCTCCAGGCGGATGGATGCTGATCTGCCTGTCTGTCCAAAGTACGCAAGCTTACAGGAGCAGGGTACTTTGTAAACTCCTGGCAGTGAGAGAGGGGGGAGCTGATCTTTCGTAGAACGGATAAGGGTAGCAAGTTTGCGGTAGGGCTTATATGCTGTGTGTAGGTTATACTTTTTTAGTATCTTAGCTATTTTTTCCGAAGTGCCTCGGATGTAGGGTATGGTGATGGCATTTTTAAATTCTTGTTGACGAGAGGGACGGGGAATGGGGGAGGAATTGATTATATTTTTGATACTGTGTTCACTGTAGCCATTCGAGAGGAAAGTTCTGTGTATGTGGTTAAGCTCAGTAGTGAGGGCGGTTCACAACAATATGGCAGCATTAAAACCCTTACCAAGAGAGCCCACAAAGATTGTGGGCTCTCTTGGTAAGGGTTTTAATGATGCCATATTGTTGTGAGGGATGGTGGTGGGAGAGTTTGTGAATGTATCTGCCTGTGTGTGTGGGTTTTCTGTATACAGTGAAGGCAAATGTATCATTGGGCAGGCGCGTGACTAAGGTGTCTAGGAAGGGTAAACAATTGTTCTTTTCCTTTTCCATTGTAAACTGGATTCTTGGATGTAGGCTATTGAGATGAACGAGGAAAGAGTCTAACGTGTCTGGGCCATGAGGCCAAATGGAGAACACATCATCTACATATCTTAGCCAGATAGAAGGTTTGAGTGGGGCTGAGTCTATGGCTCATTTTTCGAAATCTTCCATATAGAAATTGGCAAGGGGGGGTGAGAGGGGGGAACCCATGGCGGTTCCTTCTATCTGCTTGTAGATTTTGTTATTCCAAGAGAAATACCCAGAGTTGATGGCAAAGGAAAAGAGATCTAAGATGTCAGAGGGGAAAACGTTTTCTAAGAGAGATAAAGTGTCAGTTAAGGGAATATTGGTAAACAAAGAGGAGATATCAAAGTTTACCAATATGTCTGTATTGTTCAAGGTTAAATTTTCTGCGAGGGCTTTAAAGTGGGTCGAGTTTTTTAAATAGGAAGCTGAATTTCCGGTGAGGGGGGACAGAGAGTTGGCCAGCTGTTTGGACAGTCTGTAACAAGGTGCATTGGTGGCATCTACTATAGGTCTGAGTAGGGAATTGGGTTTGTGGATTTTTGGTAAACCGTATATTCGGGGGGGATGGGAACTTCCGCACAGAGAGAATTTCAAAAAATAAAAAACAAACATGTCAAGAAATACAGCAACTTGGTTAAAGACAAACCACAACCACAAATTCAACCGCTCCGGACAGTAATTAACCTCTCTTCCAAAAGACTCAACGAGGATGCCATCAGCGCCCTTGGCCTCAGCCGTAATTTTGCCGTCGTCCCGAAAGAAGTGCCGGTGCTCGATGTAATGGTTGACGTCGAACGGGGGATCGGTCGCTTACCGTCGAAGGTAGCCAACAACATCAGACTCGACGTAGCCAACATCCTCGCTCACTCTTTGCCTCCAAAAAGTAACTTATCTCATGCCCAATGCATGGCTCTCCAGAAACTACACAAAGAAAAAAGTATCGTCATCACCAGAGCGGATAAGGGTAATACCACAGTTGTTCTTAATACCAGTGAATACAATCGTAAAATGAACACTATCCTCCGCGATCGCGCTACCTACATCCCGCTAGAACACGACCCCACAAAAACACAAGTTAAGAAATTAAAAATCTTACTTAAAAAAGTAACCTCCTGGCCCCCTGACGTCACGAAAAAACTTAAACCTTTCCGCTCCCGTCCCCCCCGAATATATGGTTTACCAAAAATCCACAAACCCAATTCCCCACTCAGACCTATAGTAGATGCCACCAATGCACCTTGTTACAGACTGTCCAAACAGCTGGCCAACTCTCTGTCCCCCCTCACCAGAAATTCAGCTTCCTATATAAAAAACTCGACCCACTTTAAAGCCCTCGCAGAAAATTTAACCTTGAACAATACAGACATATTGGTAAGCTTTGATATCTCCTCTTTGTTTACCAATATTCCCTTAACTGACACTTTATCTCTCTTAGAAAACGTTTTCCCCTCTGACATCTTAGATCTCTTTTCCTTTGCCATCAACTCTGGGTATTTCTCTTGGAATAACAAAATCTACAAGCAGATAGAAGGAACCGCCATGGGTTCCCCCCTCTCACCCCCCCTTGCGAATTTCTATATGGAAGATTTCGAAAAACGAGCCATAGACTCAGCCCCACTCAAACCTTCTATCTGGCTAAGATATGTAGATGATGTGTTCTCCATTTGGCCTCATGGCCCAGACACGTTAGACTCCTTCCTCGTTCATCTCAATAGCCTACATCCAAGAATCCAGTTTACTATGGAAAAGGAAAAGAACAATTGTTTACCCTTCCTAGACACCTTAGTCACGCGCCTGCCCAATGATACATTTGCCTTCACTGTATACAGAAAACCCACACACACAGGCAGATACATTCACAAACTCTCCCACCACCATCCCTCACAACAATATGGCATCATTAAAACCCTTACCAAGAGAGCCCACAATCTTTGTGGGCTCTCTTGGTAAGGGTTTTAATGCTGCCATATTGTTGTGAACCGCCCTCACTACTGAGCTTAACCACATACACAGAACTTTCCTCTCGAATGGCTACAGTGAACACAGTATCAAAAATATAATCAATTCCTCCCCCATTCCCCGTCCCTCTCGTCAACAAGAATTTAAAAATGCCATCACCATACCCTACATCCGAGGCACTTCGGAAAAAATAGCTAAGATACTAAAAAAGTATAACCTACACACAGCATATAAGCCCTACCGCAAACTTGCTACCCTTATCCGTTCTACGAAAGATCAGCTCCCCCCTCTCTCACTGCCAGGAGTTTATAAAGTACCCTGTTCCTGTAAGCTTGCGTACTTTGGACAGACAGGCAGATCAGCATCCATCCGCCTGGAGGAACACAAGTCGTACATCGTTAAACACAACTATGGCCATTCAGGCTTGGCTGACCATGTTTTGGACACCACCCACAGAGTATCATGGAAGAAAACCACCATGCTCCACAACAGCAAATTCAAGAAAGAGAGACTTTTCTTAGAAGCAGCAGCAGCTCTCAGAAACCAACCAAATCTTAACAAATACGGTTGCATTAAGCTTCCGAAGATTTGGGAAACACTCATCACCAGAGGTCCCACCTTACATTCCAGGCCACCTACTACCGCCCTTAGAGGGCGCTCCACCTAGATAGGACTTTAGTGTCACCCACGTGGTTGGGCTTAGTGTTGTTAGTTTTTGTGTGCATGTTACATTAATTGTTTTTGTAATCCCCGTAGATGTCCTAGTGACTAGGACGAAATATAGGAGTATTAAATTCTAATTTAATTCTTTCTGAGTGTTGTAAAAAAATCCATTAAACTTCCAACATAATAGTGAAGATTAGGCTTAACCACACTCTCAGAGTATTATGTAGATTTCTATCAAGATAAGTTTAAAGATGAGTTCAATACATGGCTTGATGGGCTTTATATGTGCAACAGTGTGTACCTACTGCAATAAGTCTTTGAATCCAGGGAGGTCTGGTGTTAATAATAATAAATACTCCTTCCCACTGTCAAAAAGGATAAAATAATTTTCAGTTTTTAAAACAATACACAGTATCGAAATATATGCTGCTGAGAGCCCATGTGACTAATTGCCTCATTAATTCAGTCTGTGCATCTGACTGCCTGTGTGCTTCTTGGTCTCAACTCATCGTTAGTCATTAAAAATGCACTTTGATACCTAGTCACAGACTCCATGTAGGAGTCTGTAACTAGGGATCAACACATTTCCCTCACTTTTTATGACTAGTCAATGTGTGATTCAAAGGCCACATTCACCTTATATGATGTAGTCATGCTGAGAATGTCAATATTTGTAATGGTTCAGGACTATTTATTTAAAATTAGTAACTGTTCAAAAATTAGTTCATGAATTTCTCAGATGTGCAAGTACACACCTAGAACACCTTGAATATATACCCCACCTTTAAACAAAGCAATTACTGAATAAGAAAATAATAATTTTCATTCTAAATCACATACCTATGGAATCAACTGATAATTTGTCACTGTCTTGGAAAATTAACTACATTCCTACCAGTGGTAAAATTTCTGTTTTTTTTTTTCACAAATTTTTGAAACTACTAAAATTAAAATTACATTTATTCAACTCCATATGTCACACATAAAATTAAATGCAAAAGAATAATTTGCTCAATTACTAGCAGTAGACCACAATACTCATCATCCTCTCTCATCAGTGAACCCAACAAACTATATAATTTACATAATCTCTCTCTCTCTTAGCAAAATCAGTAATAAGTATGCACATATCAAGTGATATATATATTTTTGAAACATTAAATGACTATATATATACAAGCATCAATGTTTACAATTTTATTCATAAACTTTCATAAATATGAATTTTGCACTCACAACAAAAGGATTGGCACCAGAAAAATTGGTAGATTGAGTCTGACACCAAGGATTGAAATGTTCTATCCTTGGTGGGTCTAATACTTGACCATTCTGTATTCCAGTGGGCCATGAAGAAACTGTTCCACTGGTTATCCCCCATGGTGAAGAATTTAAGCCATTCTGTAAGGTAAGTGAGCTAACATCACCATTAGGTAACACTGTGGACGTGGTAAATGGCGAGGTTGTTAATGGCTTTGCAAACTGTGGAAAATTTGATAATGAAGTTGGTGGCTGTGTAGTAGGCTGGAATGGATTGGCAGAAGAAATTACACTGGTCTGGCTCCAAGTAGAAGTGGTATTAAACGGATTGGAGGAGTCTGTAAAGATTAAAGTTTCTGATTAGGTTCTCATAAATGAATTTTTCCCCCTCCTAATTAATTCTGTAAGGTATATCAATTATTTCCCTATTATACTTGTAGATAACACAATGTGAAAAGTTAAATATAAAAATTACTAGCAGTACAATATTAACATTAACTATCATTAGTAAACATGACTGAATTTAATACAGTAATCTATCACTTATTTAACAACGACCTTTCAATTAACCAACCCTACATGTCAACTGACTTTTGATACTGCAAGTGTATTTCCATTATCTGATCGTTCAATTATCAGTACGACAAACTGCCTTCCCAACGTGGTTGGAAAATAGCTAATTCATTGTATAGAGAATTTAACTAATGCTTTGCAAATTAATTTTCTTTCATATTTATTAAGAACATTACAAAGAACTGATATGAATATATCAAGTTTTATTTGTATTCAAACATAAACATCTGTGGCTTAACCATTCCAACTAACTTCAAGATGAATATATGAATAGACTGAGATGTTTAACAAATTTCTTACATATTAAATGATTATATAATACCAAAACGTTTCACCAATATTATTTGGCAATCTCAAATCATAAATATATTCCATACAATGCAAGTAACAAACAGAACACTAAAGAAGCAAAGAAATGGAAGATGATCATGTATGCCCAAGGATAAAACCTTAAGCAGTGTACTATAAAATTTACTCATAAAACACAACATTTTTGTGTTAATTTCTTGAACTGACTCACGTTCTTCAGATACTTAAAGTGTTAATTTTCTCTGTGTTACACCACAAATGTGTAGCTAACTCAAAGATTTTTCCACCTAATGAGATAGTCTTCTGGGATAGGGTGGTTTGCTAAATGATTTATGTAGAAAAAAAAAAATTGTGCACACATATATATATATATATGTACACACACACACACACACACACATATATATATATATATATATATATGTGCACAATGCCATAACGTCCAATCATACAATTTGGAGTATGGTAAACTACACTGGCATGAATTCTGTACCCCCCCCCCCACCTCCAATGATAGAAGAGAATGTTATGATTATTAATCTAGGAAAATATGATCTAGGGAGAGTAAACATTTTATAGATGTCGTCGTAAAGTCTGTTTATTAAGTTTTTCAGAAATGTGACTTAAATCAAGCGATGTGATGTCGTATTCTTGGAAATAATCCTGCCAAGACTAGAACATTCAGACCCATTGTATTCATCACTACCAATAATACATTTTTTACCTGGGTGAAAATGATTTATTAAGCTTGTAGATAAACATGTTGCTTGGCCAGTTTATCTGTTTTTGAAAGGAAACTCCTTATTATTTCAAACACAGGCCAGTTAACTTTGTCTTGTTTTGCTTGCTTGAAAAGGGACCTCAGTTCAATTCCATATAGGAACTATAACACCCATTATAAGCCATAGGAAAACAGCATCCACAAACCACTTGATTGAGACTTATGGATCATATTAACACTACAAATGCAATGACGATAAATTTTATACAGGACTCACAAAGCTCACATCCTTATAGATGTGTATAATACTATACATTATGGGAAGTCATTTATATATATGACCTCTGCATTAATTCAAGCTTGGTATCTCTTCTAGGTCTGGATCCCTCTAATGAGACCTAAATAAAGGGTCTAGGTAGTGGTCCTTCCCATAATGCACAGCATATACACACCTATAAAGATATGTGCCTTGCATTATGGGATACTAATGCAATTAATGTAAAGTTATTAGCTTTGATATACATGTAGCCTAGTCATGAAGAAACTTCGCATGCAAACTTTGTTTGCTTACACTTGGATAATGAATTAAACAAGAATATAATTTCCTGGCATTTTTAAATTTACCTATAACCAAGTGAAAAAAACTTTCTACAACTTGCTCTAATCCAGAGTGTTTTAATAATAAGGTGCTACACCTTTTCTCATATGCAGAAGTCATAACTTCTGCATTGCTTCAACCTTGGTATCTCTTCTGGGTCTGGCTCCCACTGATGAGATCTCAATAAATGATGAAACCAGTCTAGATAGTGGCCTTTTCATAATGTATACAGCATTATACGGCAATCAATCTGAAGTCATTAGCTTCTATATACAAGTAACTTAGCCAAGAAGAAAGTACACATGCAAAGTTTGTTTGCTTACACTTGGATAAAGGATTAAACAAAAATTTCCTGGCATTTTAAATTTATCTCTATTTGTTTGCATAAATCTTATCCAAAATACAGAGGAATAAATTTTCTGTAATTCTGACAATTTTATTTCCTTTTTAGAGATGGGTACTTTTGCAGATTTTTATATCTAATAATACTGGAGTCCTGATGGAAAACAGATTAATTTGGATGAAAATTGTTGATAGGAGGTTAGTAATGTAAACTTTCATGTAGTGCTATCATAATACCCTGTACATCCCCTGAGGATACATGTCATATATCAAAAACTATACAAGCTTTACTCTGATCATCTAGAATTCAATCTTTAACTAGTTCTTAATTACACAGCACAGCCACTGTAAAACGTTTATACTTCATATTTGATCATTTCTAGTTGAATATTATCTAACTTCCAACTACCTTTTCACATTTTAGGTTTCTGATAACTTTTCAACCTCAGATATTGACATACATTCCTAATACATTAATTGTAAATATTTTCTATCACCATTGTCATTTCTCATTTCATTTAATAATCTTTCAAAGTAATTACTCCAGACCACTCTACAAAAAAAACATGTAGCCCTTTTAATCTACACCCAAAAAAATGCATCAGTCCTTAAGACTGATGCATTTTTTTTGCATCATAATCATACGAACAGTTGTAATCCCTTAATTTCATACCATTTGTGATTTATTATACTATAGCCAAAAAATTGAAATACAGCTAAAGATGAGTCGTTCGAAACTTCAGGCTGCATAAATCAGGTTTAAGTAACCAAGGCACATAAGAAGTACTATCATATTAAATGGAAAAGCACTATGTTTCCTTGAAATAGTTCAAGCATATAAATGTTTCTGATTTATTGATAACTTAAACATCAGATATTCTGGAAATCATAGCTATCCATCCTATATATAATATGGTAATGTAAAGCAACTGACTAACTAAAATTCAATGCAACATCCAAGGCTAGGAGATGGAATCCTTTCAAGTGACAAATTGTCAGAATTATATGTAACAACATTCATGCAATGAAAATATTACACTAATTGCAGCTGCTTAGGATCAGGATTCCCCACACTTTTTGGCATGGACAAGCTATTGCTCATGCCAATGTTTGTTCTGAACTAGAACACTGTAATAAGTCCGTGTCACTCTTCTCTTGGATGAGCTTACTGTCTTTCCAAAAAAATCTCGCATTCAGGGCTGATACCACATTGTGTTCAACTGGACAAGTGTGATTCACCATAATGGATTTAGCTATGGCATTTACTTATCCTCTTCTCAGTGGAAAAGCCTGTTTGGCCAAAACAAGAGATGTGACATTTATATGCAATCTGATAAATATCAAGTACAGAAACAAAGTTATTTTTAACAGTAGATAAATAAAAACCTATAAGTATGTTCAAGATAACAATATGGTAGAAAGCTGGAACTTAAAAGAAGCTTCTAGTAGCATGCCCAGAAATATACAATTTCTCTATATATTTCGGATATGTGCATAAACTAAGTAACTTTCATTTCTAAATATATTTCTAGATAAGTGCAGAAACTAAATATTTTTGAATATGAAATCCATAAATAACCTGAAAACTTTTTTCAGTTATTTTTTGATTTTAATGGTGCAATCTACACATACAGAAATTTACCATTTAAATGATCTTCGAAACAATGACCCTTCAGTTAACTGACCACTGCATATCCGCTGACTTCTCTGAAGATTATAATAGTACTTAAATTAACTGACCCTTCAATTATCCAAACTCACCATTCTGATAACTGAAGGGTCAGATAAATGGTAGATTACTGTATTTACTATGAAGATTTCAAGTAAGTGACATTAATTTAAGAAAATGTAACATTTCAAAGTTCTAGTTCTAGTCTACCTTTCTTGTTTTGTGTACTATAAAAAGTATAGTTCTTACCATTCATTTGCATTTCGCTGTCAATGCACAATGTCTCACAATTTCCTTTGTTCTGTTTTCTGTGATTTCATTATATTTCTTGCAGTTTTTTTTATTATTATTATTTCCACTATTTCATTTATTTTGTTTTTTGCAATTCCTTTTGTTATTTCTCATAATTTCTGTTCTTTTATTTTCAGTTATTTATTTCTTGTGACTTCTTTTGTTCCACTTCTGGCAATTTCCTTGGTTAGGTTATTCTTAATTTCTTCTATGGTATTTCAGGTGATTTTTTTTTTTGTTTCATAGCAATCAAGTTTAATGGTCATCCTAAATTCACTATAGTGAACCTTGCTATAATAAACTAAGGAAACAAAAAAGACAAAAACTGGTGAGATCTTTCTGAGCAATAAATACAAAATGTTATATTCAGGCAATGACAATCAAGGAAAAGAAGGAGCAGCCATAGTAGTATTCAACACTAAACATGAGGCTAATCTTCTTGAATAGCAGGAAGTCTCAAGTGGAGTGATGTGATCAGAATGGGGAACTGGACAATAAGACCAATTTGTCCCTATGGTCCCACAGAAGGTTCTACTAAGGTAGAAGTGGAGGAATTTTTTGATGGTTTAGAGAAAGCAACTGACACAATGAAAAAGGAAAAATTGATCCTTGTTGGGGATCTAAATAGCAGAGTAGGAAATGATTGTGAGACATACAAAAATATTTTCCAACATAAAAATGTGCGCAAATTCACATGGACAGAAGAGGCAAGGAATAAGAAAAGACTCATTGACTAAGTTATTGTTGATAGTGATGTTTTCTCCCTGGTTCAGGATACCAGAGTGTACAGAGAATTTGAAATTGGAAGTGATCACTATTTCATCTTGAGCAGCATAAAATTGAATTTTATCCTGAAAAGAATAACATGTAAGGAAGTTTTAAAGCAAATAAAAGTTGAGCAGCTCTCGGAAGTGAACTGTAGATTAAAATACACAAAGATTATTGAAGAAAAAATGAAAGAGTTTGAGAACAGGAACCAAACCATGGACATTCAGTGACAAGCCTTGAAGAAAACAATGATTGATTCAGCCAGTGTGGTGAGGTTGTCAGCAAGGATAGAAAATTCAGAACTAAATGGTGGACACAGGAAGTTAAAGAGGCAGTGAAGGAAAAGAAGAAAGCATATCAAAAGTTCCTGGCAAATAAGTCAGCTTGTGTGCTTAGCAAATACACAGACAAACGTACGAAAGCTAAACACTGTGTAAAACTAGCTAAACAAAAGTCATGGGAGGACTTTGGCAAGAACATAGAAAATAAATATCAAGAAGGTGGCAAAATATTGTAGAGTTCGTTTAAGAAGCTTAGAAATGGAGGAAAGACTGCTGTAAAAGGAGTTTGATAAAGGTGACATGAAAAAGATATCGTTGAAGTAATTACTTCGAAAAATTGCTAAATGAAACAAGCAGTGATAGCACAGTGGTAAAAAACATTCAACAGGCATAGTCAGGAATATATATATATACACTTGAAGTAGAAAAGGCAGCAAGAGTAGATGATATTCGACCAGAAATGCTGAAGTATGGTGGTATAAAAGTCTTACAGTGGCTGCACTGCATAGTTCAGGAGGCCTGGACAGAGGGACGAATTCCTGATGATTGGAGTAGAGCTCTTATTGTACCCATATATAAAAAGGGAAATAAAACTGAATGTGAGAATTACAGAGGTATTCCCTATTGAGTGTTCCTGGTAAGATTTATGCTAGTATACTTGAGAAACGGTTGAGAAGAATTGTGGAAGAAAAGCTTGGGGAAGAACAAGCTGGATTCAGGCCAATTAGAGGCTGTCAGGATCAGATCTTCACTTTACATTTCATTTTTTCAAATAGATGAGAAATCATGGGAATATAACAAAGATCTGTATTTAAGTTTTGTAGATCTGGAAAAGGCATATGACAAGGTGCCAAGAGAGAAGCTATTCAATATGCTACAGTTATATGGTGCCAATAGGGCATTATATAACTTACAATTCTTTATTTGAATTGTAAGTCAGCAGTTAGAATTGAAGGAAGTACAGGAAGATAGTTTAATGTTAAATCTGGTGCGAGACAAGGATGTACATTATCCCCTCTGTGATTCATTATCTATATGGATCACATTACGAAGGAAAGTGGTATTAAACATGATATCAAAATTGGAGATGTTAATGTCAGCTCTTTGCTTTATGCGGACGATGTTATACTTCTAAATGAATCTGCTACAAGTCTGCAAGATTCTTTGACTAAATTGAATAACTGTTGTAATAGATATGGTATGAAGGTCAGCAATAAAAAGACAAAGACAATGAAAATAGGCAGAATCGTTGAAAATGTCAACTGTGTTGTGAACAGAGAATCTGTGGAACAAGTAAAACATTTCAGCTACTTAGGCACGATTTTTACTGAAGATGGTAAATTAAATATGGAAATAGACAACAGAATCAATAAAGCTGGTATTGTAGGAAGTCAATTGAATAAATTCATATGGAATAAGAGAGAAATTAGTCGGAACATTAAATAAGCTGTATACCAGTTTTAACTTATGGATCTGAGAGCTGGGTCAGAAGTAAAACGCTTGGCCAAAGACTAGAGACCGCAGATATGAGAGTCCTGAGAAAGATTAGCGGCGTGAACAGATGGCATCAATGGCAATATCATATTTAAAACCAGGATATTAGGAAAGAATTTGATATTGTCAGCATCCAGGAATGTGTTAGCAGAGCTAATCTCAGGTGGTATGGTCACTTAAACAGAATGAGAGAGGAAAGATTAGAAAACAAGCATTCTCTGCCAGGTTGGCAGGAAAACAACCCAGAGGAAGACCAAGATATAGGTGGATTGATACGATATAAAGTGTCCTAGACGATAGAAATATAAGATCTAATAATGCTTAAGTCTTGAAAAGTAACAGACTAATTTGGAGGAAAATTGTAGATAGGAAGTTAGTAATGATGTAAATTTTTCATATAGTACTATCATATGCTGTACACCCCTTGAGGGTACATAGCAGGAATATGATGATGACTGGTCCCTATGTGTTCACTATAACAATCACCTACTTGACATCAAGCGATGACACACACACAAGTTGTGAAGCAAACAACTCAAACAAGCATGAATTTTGCAGAAAATTTTAAGGCATGTATTACATTTCATTTTACCTTTCTTCAGTAGTCAATCAATCTGAGCAATGAGAGAATATCGGCTTTTGCCAAAAAGTCTATTTCCCCAGGCATATGGTTGCAAAGCGCATAGACACTGGGCTAACCACACGGACAATAATGATATATTTTAAAAACGGTTTAATACATGTAAAGGAAATTAGAATTTATTTACAACTTCTATATAGTTTGCTCAGTATAAGTATTTCAGGGTGATAGCAAAGTAATTGGCTACAATATTCAAAATATTAACATAAGAAAGAGTTAAACTGCATGAGTCATACTTTCACAAGTCTCAGCCACAGCTGAGAGAGCAGGAGACAATCAGCATCATCCTAATCGCAATCAAACAGACAGCATGCCTATATCTCCAAGTTTTGGGAAGTAACAGTTATAAATTGTTTATTATTTTTATTTTTCATTAATTAATTGTTTTGTTACAAAACCATACCTAACCTGGTTCCTTGAAACTTTAACAGTGCTGTCTCCTGTTCATTCAGCTGCATCTGAGCCACAAGAGAGAGACACTCATGCTGGTCAATCATTCTTTAATATTTGAATGCCATAACCAATTCTTTTGCTCTCTCTCTCCCCAAATGGCACTCATGTTACAGAGAGTAAAACATATAGGTTGTAAACAAATTCCAATTTTCTTTATATGTATTCAACTGTTTGTTTTGTTTTTTTGATATATCATCAAGAGTAATGCTATGTATGGCATTTATTAAGAAAATGCACAGAGACATGCAATAATCATGACACACATGATATGCTAATTTAAAATATTTTTTAAAATAACGAAGTAGTTAAAACAATCCCTTTGGTTGAAAAGACCTGGGTTGAATTCCCGTCAGTGACGTGAGGAACCTTTATCTGGTCTCTTTAGACAAAAGGTGAGTTTAGCCCATCTCATACAGAGGTAGGGTGTTATTTCACCCATAAACTCAGATTTTTCGTTCCCAGAACAGCAAACTGGCCCTGTGAACACATGCATTTACAAATATGGTGCACACCAGGAGGCATAGGGCTAACCACCTTATCGAGTAAAGTTGTGGTTACAAGAATACATACCTTGACACTGCAATAGGTAGAAGAGGAGAGGATTAAGAAAGAAAGTTAAAGCAATTCACTGGTTTAAAGTTATTTTAAACCGTTACTATTAATAACACTCACCACTGATTATCTATGCGCAACTGACAACAGGAATGTTATGAACTATGTGATCTGACATTACATTCCTAGCCTAGAGTATTAGTTTTGTATGCTATTACAATTACTACCCAACACAACATTAGTTCTGTTATGTCAGAAAGAAAGAACATATCTTGACACAGAAACAGTAATTTTAAATTACTGTCATGTTTTGGGACTTAATGCATCTAAAATCAAATCATAGCATCGATAAATTAGGTAATCCTTAATTTATTATTATTACGGGCAACACCAGTGAGTCCTTAGACTCATCGAGGGAGGCTCCAAATCATGTTCATCACAACTATTCGACATTCATACAGTATCTATCATACCTCGCCTTAAACTCATTCACTGTCATAGCATCCACCAGAGACTCTGGCAGCCTATTCCACTCGTTCACCAATCTAAAAGTAAAGAACCCAGCTCTAACACCCTTACTAACCACACTTTTGCCCAGCTTCCATGGATGTCCTCCCACAACCAGCCCTGTTCTCAAAAATATCTTCTGAATTAATTTTATAGAAACCCTTCAGTAATTTGAATGTCTCAATCATATCTCCCCTCCTCCACCTATCAACCAATTTTTGCAACCCACAAATCCTCAACCTGTTCTCATAAGGTTCATTCCACAGACCTGCCACCATCTTGGTCACTCGCCTCTGGATCCTCTCAACCTCCTCCCCATCAAGAAGAAACCTAGGTGACCAAATCTGGGCACAGTAGTCGAGATGGGGTCTTATCAAGGCTCGATACAGAGGAACAATAACCTGCTTGTCAACGTATTCTTCAGCAACCAAGTGATTTGATGAGCTGATTTGGCCACTTTTGCAATATGCCCCCTAAACTTCAACTCCTAAATCTCGTGCCTCATCAATTTCCTGGAGTACAGTTCCACCAATGTAGTAAACTGCTGCTAATCTTTTCACCCCAAAATGTATAACCTTATATTTTGCCACATTAAATTGACATCCATTCTCCTTAGCCCAGACCTCCAAATCATCCTGCAAAATTTTGACATCATCTGTATTCACTATTGCCCTACCAAACTTTGCATCATCTGCCAACAAATGAACTGTTCCTCTCAGATCCTTTCCTATATCGTTAATGAACAAATTGAAAAGTAGTGGTCCAAGAACAGACCCTTGTGGCACACCACTAGTCACAGGCCGTCTTGTGGACTCCACTCCTGAATAAACCACTCTCTGGTATCTCTCCATCAACCACCCTCCTATCCATCCCCATATGCTGTATTTTACTGATTAGAGTTCCATGTGGTATCGTATCAAAGGCCTTGGCAAAGTCCAGTAGAATCACTGAAAACCCACTACCCCTATCCAGTTCAGCCGTCGCTGTGTTATAATATGTGAGCAAGTTACTAAGGCATGACCTACCCTTCACAAAACCATGCTGTCCCCGATACAGCAGTGCTTCCCAAACTTCTGGATGTCAGGGCCCCCTTTGCAAAAATTAAAATATTTCACGCCCCCCCCCCCCCCTCGAAAAAAATCGTAATAGAGAGATATATTATTATAATATTTATTGTATTTATATTCAATACAAAACATACACAGCGAATATTGCAAAAATCAAATGCATATATTACATTTTTTGCCTCTTACCGTTTGGTTCTGAAGACGATGCAGGCTGTTCTGGTAAAATATGAAATACTGTCCTTTTTTTTGAGTCTATTTCTGCTTCTTCTGATTGTTCGCGGGATTTTTAAAAAAATTTTTTTTATCAGCCACTTATCCATCTTAGGGTTAAATTTTTTAACGTAGAACAGATCAAATAATATCACCACTTACCGATACTGGCACGCCACAGACTGATAACATGAAATTAGTGAATATTACCTGAATAAGGGAATCCCCGGACCAGGAACATTTTTCTCTTTTGTGACTTTTCTCCCTTTACGGTAATTAAGCCTAACGCGAAACAGATAGCAAAGGCAGGTTATTAAAACGTTCATATGATTGGTGCGGTACTAACAAAAGATCGCCCAACCGAATTCCATATGTGAAACTGCCATAACATTCATTATATATATATATATATTACTTAGTTTTAACACTAACAATGAATGTTATATATATATATATATTCATTATATATATATATATACAGCAATAAAATTCAACCGAACGTGTTAAAATTCGTAAAAGTGTTAAAACTAAGTAATATATATATATATATATATTACTTAGTTTTAACACTTTTACGAATTTTAACACGTTCGGTTGAATTTTATTGCTGCCTTGGAAAATCGAACTCACATACATCTAATTAATAACAATAGTTTTTTAGTTAGATACCGTGTTTGCCCATGCAACATATGGTTTTGTTTCAGTTTATACAGCATAGTTTCTGTATGAGAGGACGTGATTCATTAATTAGTGTGTTTTTATCCCCGTTGTCTCTAATTGCACTATTTGTTGAGAAATATATTACAGACTCCTCATACCTTATTCACTGGCATAATAAAAGTACTTGTTTTTATTGCCTCTGCAGTATAGTGGCTGGTAGGGAGGGCATGTTGTTTACCACTGCAAGCAAGTTACTATCTCCCCACATGAACTTGTTTAAGCTTTTTTTTCATGTGTGAAGTATATGCGAAACTTTAATTGGTAACAGAAAACTAGCTTGGATGACAGTGATAATATAAAACGAGTTTTGATATGTATATAAAGTCGATATCAACAGTCCCTGATTGATGAAAGGGACAGGAAGATTTGGACCTTCCCTGGAGAGCTTTCGAAGTAAATACAATTAACCACTGCTTTGAAATGAAATATATGAATAAGCAATATTTACTAATATTCATTAAGCACCGAAATACGCAGCACCAATGTGTGAATTTTTCCATTAAAATATAAAAAATAACAAAAAAAAGAAATAATAAATAATAAAAGTTAAAATACGTTTCTTTTAAAATAAAAAAAAATCTACTTGGTCTTAAAACATTTTAAATTTGTTTTCATTATTTCACGGCCCCCCTCAACAAAACCTATGGCCCCCCAAGGGGGCCACGGCCCACAGTTTGGGAAGCGCTGCGATACAGTATCCCATTTTCATCTACCCAATCTTGTATTTTCCTCTTGATTATTTTCTCCAAGACCTTGATAACGATTCCTGTTATGCTGATTGTCCGGTAATTTTCAACAGCAGCCTTGGAACCACCTTTATGCAGCGGAACTATTTTCCCCTCTTTCCACCCCCTTGGGACTGACCCAGACCCGAGGCTCAAATTAAACAAAATGGTCAAGAGCACTGACAATTCTTTAGCCGCATCACGTACGATACGAGCTGGTATACCATCCAATCCCACAGATGTATTGACATTGAGGTTCTGCAATAGACTATTTACCTCTACTTCATTTTCATCACAATTCCAGTATAAGCTGTTGGTTCTTCCATTCCTGCAATGTCACCACCTGGATGATATACTCTTGCAAAGTGCTCGCTCAGTAATTCCACTATATTGACTGATTCGGTTACCTCCCTACCCTCAGCATTTTTTAAAATCATTCTGCCATGAACATTTTTCCTTTTACTTGCAGCATATTGAAAAAACTGTTCGGGATTCTCTTTAGCCTGCATGGCCAATTTTCTTTCGTAATCCGCTTTTGCTTTTCTTACCACCCTTGTTACCTTCCTGGCCTGAGCTTTATACTGTTCCTGTACCTGCTGGTCACCTTTCTCCTTAAATTCCCACAATTGTTTCTTTTTTTGCAGCTCAAGCTTAATAGTGTTATTCATCCATTTAACGCCTACTTGATTTATTATTCGGACTCTTGGTATACAGTCAACCATTGCCTCCTGCAAACACTTCTTAACCACCTCCCATGCACTATCAACATCCAGCCCTTGCAGTTTTACATGCCATGGCACTGAGCCAAGCACACTCCTAAGCTTGTCATACTTACCAGCCCAGTAATTCCACATGTACCCTGTCTTAATTGTAAAAAATTCAACTCCTTTAGCCACCTCCCAAGTCATAACCTTATGATCACTCTCACCAATTGGTGGTAACATGGTCATGTTTGTTACAGCCACATTTGCCGATGCAATTACTAGGTCAAGCGCTCTCTGCCACCTAGTATTTTCCACTACATGCTGTCGCAGATAGTTGTCTCTTAATAACTGCATAAAATCCAATTCCTTCCTCCCATGTGCCCTCTCCTCCTTCCAGTCAATATTACCATAATTGAAATCACCCATAATAATTACCCTCCTTCCACTCATTTCTTCTATTTGCCTATGCATACTATCCCCACCATCTATTCCATCACCTGGTCTATAGCAGCACCCAATTGTATATTTTGTTCTGCTAAACTATCTCACACCAAATAGCCTCAAATGTGCTCTCTCTATCCTGCAGTTCAACTTCTATACTCCTTGGCTGCAACTCATCAGCTATCATCACTAACACTTTTCCCCACTTTTTATTCTCCCTGTCACTCCTGAACACGCTATACCCGTCGCATTCAATCCCACTAGCTTTATCATCTTTTGTCAGCCATGTTTCACTAATACCAACAACCTGTGGCCTGGAAGTGCCAACCAAGGCTAAAAACTCTTCCTTCTTGTTCCTAATACTCCTGGCATCGGTGTACATGAATTGCAGAAGCCCAATAGTCCCATCCCTACTTTGATGCCTTATACTAACTATCCCATTCTGATTTGTTGTCCTTCGTACTTGCTCAGGCATATTATACTCGTTCATACGCTCAACTGCCTCCCTAAAGTCTGCATATCTACCCTCCCCCCTTAATAAATCTAGTTTCCCTGAGTCTGTACATCCACTTCCACTTCATTCATCAACACTTTTTCAAGCCTCCATACACCAAATCCATTCAAATGTAACCCATCCATCTTCTTATATAAATCCTTTTGCCCATTGAACTCACTCCACACATCCACAAATTCCACACCACTCTCCATGCATAACCCACGCATAGAGTCATTGGCAATTATGGCCCTCCTTCTAAACACTTCACTGTCATACCGCGGCAAAATACTCACCATCCTAACTCTCTCACTCTCTCTTTTGCTACCTCAAGTAATTCCCTCACATCCTCTATCATTTCCATTTCGTCTTCTTTCAAATCATTTGTTCCTGCCACGACTATCATCTCTTTCACCCTCTGTTTTTGCACTCAAATAGATTCGCTGACGTCCTTTATGTTTGCACCTGGTTGGTACGATTTCACCAAACTCTCAACTATCACACCTCTTAATAGCAAATCTCCATACAGCACTTGCTCTTTCATTTTATTTACGTTTATGAACATTCTCATATTTTTCATAACACACTTTCGCCGTTTATTAGTCGGTACGTTCAGTACACATTTTTCCATACATTCCAGTTGCTGCTTTGCTCTGTATATCGCTCTGCTCAACCGTGCGATTTCACTACTTGCATCTATCTCACCATTTTCATTATCATTTAAATCATCCATTCGTTCTGTATTTCTACCTTCATTTACAATTTCAACGACGCTCTCACACCTATCTGGTACCACCTCGTAATTCCTTATCACATCACTATTTTCTATATTCTGACTTTCTTTAATGATATCACACTCGCTACCCGAACACACTTTAGATCCTCATTCTCCTTACACTTTCTGCACATATTAACTCCGCTATCACCATCTAACCAGACTCCCACCGCTCTTCGCAAAGCATACATCTCACAGACAGCACATTGCATAAACTCTTTTATATCAAAATTCTTAAACAAACATGGCGACCTGGCCGCCATTTTTTTTTATCATCGGTGCCATATGGATGCTATCTTATCTTAAAAATAATAATTAAAATAACAGGAAACACACAAAAATCGCACAGACACACCAAGAAATGAAAAGCAAACAATACTATGTAAAATTGCCAATGATAACATAAAATACTACTAATCTTTTCAGGAGCTCTCGAAAAGCCGACGATCATATCAGTGCGACACCTATCGACACACGATAGGAGTCGCACTGATATTTATGTAGTTCTTTTGCTACTATATACATATGTTATGTCACTCTCTATATGTCACTATGCGCATGTGTGCAGGACATCACCAAAAATCTCAATTTTTTTTTATTCCTTCCCTCCTCTTTTACCTTGCGGTGTCGAGGGTGTTTTTCCCTGCATTTAATCACTACTGTATTGAGGATAAGGTGGTTAGACCTATGCATCTCAGTGTATCCTATGTCTGTAGATGTGTGTTCATAGGCTGGTTTACCTGTTCTGAGGGGATGAAAAACCTAAGTTTCCAGGTGGGAAAAACCCTACCTCCATATGAGACTGGTTAACTCACCTTTAGTCAAAAGACACCAAATAAAGGTTCCTCGCGTCACTGACGGGAATTGAACCCAGGTCTTTCCGACCAAAGGGCTTAGTCCATACTGACTGAGCCACCTGAAATCTGCGAGTTCAAAATTCATTGATGATTTTAACATTAACTTTAAAAAAAAAAAAAAAGATGAGTAAATGTCAGTTCAATACACTTCTGATGTTATTGTTTCCACATTTACATAATTTACTAGAGGTTTAATTTGCACCCTTATTAAACATGTCAATAAAACCGGTAAAGGAAAATCACAATGATGAGGATATGCTGACACCTAAAAATGCGTCAACAAAAAAATGCTGACAGAGGTTTGTTGTTATAAATTTGGATACAAAGTTAAAAATGATACAAAAACTTGATTCCGGTTCTAAGATTGTTGATGTTTCACATGAATTTAAATTAAGTCAACAATAAGAACAAAATTAAAGAAGCAGGTGAAAATGTTACTCCCTTCTTAGCAAAGAAAATTGTCCATTCTCAGAATAAACCTATCTGAGATTTGGAAAAATTATTAATTGCATGGATCAAAGATTTAAATCAAAAACTGATACTTGTCAAAACACAAAAAATAATGAATAAGGCTCTCAGTCTGTAAAAAATAGAAAAAAAGAAGAAGAAATAAAAAGAAGTGAAAAAAAATGACATCTCCAATTTAATGTGGAAATTCGCTTGACACAGATTTTTTGGAACACATTCCCCATATAAAACAGGGATTACCTGTATATAAACTACCAAAAAGTCTAGCAAAGCCCAACAGCATCAAAGCTATGTTAAAGGAAATTTGTTGTTGTAAAACTATTCTTTGGCTTCTGTGAGTTTACAATATCAAGAATCAACTGTATTTTTCAATTCAAAAGTTGAGGAATTAAAGTGATATTTGGCATCAAGCACATTTTTCAATAAAATGAAAAAGCACAAATTACCTGATATTCCATAGGCAGGTGAAGTGAAAACAGATTGTCCTCCAAATACAGAAGCACTTGATCCTGACCACAAGGATGGAATGGTAGTAGTAGTAGTAGATAATGGTTGATGAAGCTGGCAATCTAAGTCAGCAAGAGCTGCATACCTGTCTGGTGGAGGCGGAGCTGCTTTCTTATGAGGATGACCAACTGATGATGTAAATGATAAAGGAGATGATGATGATTGTGTTGTTGTTGGTGGTGGTGTTGATACTGCAAAAATTGGAGCAGTGGATGTTTGGACTAAGTGACTAACTGTTGTCCTAGTTGGGAGTGCAGCTACTGGTTGAGTATTGGAGGCTACAAAGAGGGAAGTTTATGTTTCATTTCAATTAATGATAAGGCTTGTTTCATACATTTTATAAATAAAATCTATGATTCCATTACCATTTGTACAAGAATGGTAATGATGATGTTCCCATTTCTTTGATTTAATTACTTGGCCAAGACTTTGACGTTATTATAATTCTGAAGTCAAAAAGAATTAGGATAACACCACAGTAATAAGATCAATAACAACAGGTGATATTTATATTCAGTAAAATCAACAAAAAAAAAAAAAAAAAGAGTTAACTGAACATGAACTAAGATAAGAGCATAAGAATAAAGTTATGTTATATGTAAGTCTATCAAATACAATGTAACTGGGAATATTAAGTTGATGAATCTAAAACCATCTATAAAACAAAATAAGGAAAACAGTTTAAAAAAAACAACAACATTGGTGTGGCTAGAAATATAATTTGGCTTTGAACTTGAGATTCATTTCCAACTATTTATTTAAATAAATCACTATTTACACATGATCTTAAACCTGTCAATGTTTAAAATGTCACCCTTTCTTCATGTCAGCAGTTGCTTTTAATTAAATTTGGGGGGGGGGAATCAAGGGAAAACTGCTGTAATCTGGATAAGTTAGTAAATGAGAAGGCAATTAATGTGCTTGATGTGATAATAAGGAAGTTTTTTTTTCTTAATATAGCTCTCACCCATGAAAGTTTTTTCCATAAATGTATAGTACATTTGCACTTTAAGGATCTTTTTATTAATATATTTTTATTTAATTTTATTTATGCTTATTTAATTTTTGTTTCAAGTTTTTTTTTTCACTTGGCTATACTATAAATTAAAAATGCCAAGAAATCATATTCTTGGTTTAATCCTTTATCCAAGTGTTAGCAAACAATGTTTGCACATGAAGTATCTATGATTGGGCTACTTTTATATAGAAGAATGACTTCACATCAATTGCCTTAGTATTCCATAATGGAAAGCACACACACCTTTTAAGATGTGTATAATGCATTATGGAAAAGGCCCCTACCCAGACTGAATAAAGGATTAAACCAAGAATATAATTTCATGTCATCTTTAATTTACAGTACAGCCAAGTGAAAAAACTTTCAATATCTATATCTAATACAGAGTATTTTAATAATAAAGTTTGATACCCTTTGACTACGTGTATATCAGAAATATATGATTTCTGCATTACTTAAACCTTTGTGTCTATTCTGGGTCTGGCTCCAACTGATGAGACCTCAATAATGGTCAAAACAGGTTATAACACTATGAATTATGGAAGGGTCACTACTCAGACCTGTGTGTGCTTTGGGATACTAAGGCAATTGATGCAAAGTCATTGGCATCAAGTAGCCCAGTCACGAAGATACTTTGCACACAAACTTTTATTTGCTTACACTTTGATAAAGGATTAAATAAGAATATAATTTCTTGGCATCTTTAATTTACTCATTTCTATTTTATGTAACAATTCATGTTCAATGCCAAATTTATTCTGCTATGGATGTGAAACCTGGATATTTATGGCAAGAGTGGAGGATCTGATTTCTACTTCTGAAAGGAAAAGCCTCAAAACAAATATTTGGACAAGTGAATGATAATGGCCTCTAGAAAATCGGATACGACCATCGGTTATATCAACTTTATAAAGAGCCCACAATATCTAGTGTAATCAAGTTCCAAAAATTGCAGTGGCCAGGACATGTTTATTGCATGGAAAATGACTATTCTTATTAATACAATCTATAGTAAAATTATTGGTGAGAGACAAAGGAAAACCTAGAACAAGATGGGCAGACACCATCAGTCAAGACAGCAACATCGATATCAAAACTGGAAAAGCAAAGCTTTTTACAGACAGGATTGGAGGCAACAAATCCAGGAGACCAAGGCTCAATTTGGACTGTCGAGCCATAAGAAAAGAAATAAAATAAAAAAAAATAAAGAACCATTCAGATCTCTCCTATATTAAAACTAAGGTAGGACCAACATACCCTCAATCTGTCCTCATACACAATTTCATAGGCCAGGACTTCACTTAGTTAACAGCTGCTGGATCAATTCAAATGTCTTCTCAACCCAGGTGACTATATTCAAGCACAGAACTCAAAGAAATGGTCTTATCAAATATCATAAAGTGGCAGAATAACTTCCTTATGCCTCAAGTTAGTGTTTTCTTCAACAGTGTGGTTATCCAATGTGATGACTTAGCTATATGGTCCACTAAACTTTAACTCTTCATTAATTTGCAGGAAATGCCCATTAATTAATGTAATATTATAATGTACAATGTCCTCTGTTCAAAATGCATAACCTTACACTCGGCAACACTGAACAGGCAAGAATTCTGCATTCCTCTCTCTAACTCAGCATCAGAAAACAAGTGCATCAAATGCACATGCTTGTTCTTTTGATTAGTATTCTGAACTGAAATGGACAGGTGGATATCTTTTCAAATGAATATATTTAGATGAAGTTCATTGTTCAGAGTGAATCACTTCAAATGATGGATCAACGACTTTCCCAAGTCGGGCATAAAGTATGGTTCTAGAGCAGATTTCCTGAATTATTTAATCATTAATTCACTATTACAATTAGATGTGATATACGTTTTACAAACTTTTAACAGTTCTTATCTATCCACAGTAAGTTACTAATTTACAGGCTCGAGTACAGAATAGACAGTTCATACATTACAAGAAGCGTCAAAAGATGGAATTTATCCTTAGAAGAAAAATAACAGTTAATATACTGATATGTAGTTTAAAAGTGGAATGAAAATTGTATTTAGCAATATGGTTTGTTAACTTTCCAGACGTACCCAGATTTTTGGGTCACTTCAAGGTTTAAGATACACAATGTAGCTTTACTGTTTGTAGAGAACCAGGTGAGCTTCTAATCAAATGTTGATCCTCACCTGTCCATATCACTCTGTAACTAGATATCCATGTTATTTAACTAAGATACGGTTATATATACATAATGATACCACAATCAAATACCATACCAGCCTAAGGCATCCTATTATACAATGTCCCTACTATTTTCATCAAAACCAAGGCAAAGTGAAAAGTTAGCTACTAAAAGAACTCAAATTCAATGCAGCTGAAGACAGGGAAGAAACATTTATGGAGAAATGGTAGAGCTAGCAGAAGAATTACAGAAATACCACAAACTGAGACTAAGAAGATAAAAACAGTAGAAATTCATCTAAATAATAAATTTATAAAGATGATATTTTCAAATGCTAGAGCATCGGTTCCCAACCAGTGGTACGTGCTGGGCCGTTCAGGGGTACACGAAAAATAATCAGTAATGGTGGAAAAACAAGTAAAGTAAACAAAATGCAAAACGATAGTTATGGAACAATAAATATTAAGTTTCAATCACAGCTATTTTAAAAACAAGGGGTACAATTTATAGAAATGGGTTTAAAAAGGGTACACAAGTGGGAAAAGGATGGGAACCACTGTGCTAGAATCAAGGAAAGGATCTATAACATATGATACAAACTATGAAGATAACCTAATAAAAATGTTAAAATTGCAAGATTTCTACACAGGATATAGGACTAGTCATTACTAACACCATGTTTCATCATAAAGAGGAACACAAATTTGCACAAGAGAGAGAATATAGAGATTAAAAAGTGTCACATATTTTGTTATTGATAATAGTGATGTATTTCAGACTGATGTTCAACATCATAAAAAAAACTCCCATTGAAAAGAAAAATGCACACTAAAGACCTAAAATAGAATCAGAGTTGAACAGATCTCAAAATGTGAACTATATGCTCAAATTTATAACTGGTAGAAAATGAGATTCTGAAAACATTAATAAACTTTTAAGATGAGTGGCAAAATTTGGAGAACCTATTATTATTATTATTCCTGACACCTCCAAGGAGTGCAAAGACTCATCGCAGGAGAACACCTACAACTGTCTCAACCACTACACCGAACCTCTACTACGAATCAACGCCATCAACCACCTACTTCCACCACAACTGGTATTCTATGTCTGTAAATTGAGTATGTTCTGAAGGGCCGATTTGCCTGTATGCGGGATGAAAAACCCTGCTACCTCCATCTGAGATCGGCTAACTCACCTTCGACTGAAAATCGTCCAGATAAAGATTCCTCCCGTCACGACGAGAATCGAACTTAGGCTTATTCCAATCGAACGGTGCAATGTACCGTCATTCTTCCAACTGAGCTACAGAGGCAATTCTATTGATCAACGCAGAATAGTTGATCAATAGAATTGATCAACTTCCTTTGCCCAATATGGAGTATTTATTTATAAATAAATACTCCATATTGGGTAAAGGAATTTAAGAAGGCAACTCAATAAAATAAAAAATTTATACATTTCTGAAAATTATGGAGACAACTACGGTGTTTGAATAAAAACTTTAGTTTAATATAACTAAAATCTACATTCGACGTTTCGACCTTTATGTCAAGGTCATCTTCTGGAGCATACAACTATGCACAGAAAACAAGCTACACTGCAATCAAACTGGTTTGTTAAAGATACTGACCAACCGCTACAACCATTGTTGGCCTGACCTCTGGTGGAAAAAAAAAAGAAAAAAATTATACATCTACGCTAGAGTCCTATTATTAGTGTTATCTGTTGGTTGTAGAAATACATTGGGTGCAACAACAAGTATCTATCTATATACATCATTGATTAACATCATGATTATATTTGTACATTCCAGCCATTTGGTATAGAATGGTTTCTAATACTAGCTGTAGATTGGCTAGAGCCCTGACTTATGCTGGATCTTATATATTAGGTAGGCTGAATGTGTGCCATCCAGATCCTTGGAATTTTCATACCATCTTTGCTGTTGATATTTGGGTGGTTTACTAGGATTTCGCAGGCTTCCTTAAATTTCCTTTCATACCAGGTTTTTGTGTGGTGTAAAGAGCGAGTGCTTTTCCAGTTGATTTGGTGTAAGGTGTTGAGTGCGTGGTCTGAGAGGCCTGCTTCCCCATAATGGTTATATTTAATGTGTCCCATGTGTTCTTTCTTGAGTATAGGGATTGTCCTGTTTCACCAATGTACGTAAGTTACAGGTGAAGCGGATGCAATAGACTCCAGGATGTGCTAATGAGAGGAGAGGGTCCTTAGAGGAGTTGAATATGGTTTTAAGTTTAGTGGGTGGTTTAAAGGTGGCATTAAGGTTATAATGTTGTAGGATTCTGTTGATTTTTTTGCCTGATAACCCTTTAATTTATGGGATGAGTATGATTTTACTGTAATCAAGATTCGTTTTTGTTGTTGTTTTATGGAGTATTTGATTAATAGTATTTTTGTTACCATTATTTATGAATGTGTCACTGATGATTTTTAGTTCTTGTTTCAGGGCTTGTTGGTTAGAGCATATTGTTGTAGCTCTGTTTTTAAGGGTGTTAATGAATCCATATTTTTCTGATGGGTGGTGGTATAAATTAGCATGTATGTATTGGCCAGTGTGTGTGTCAGTTTTCAGTAGACCGTGAAGGATAGACTGCCTGAAGGAAGACGTGACTAGTGTGTCTAGGAATGGGAGCGAATTTTGATTTTCGATTTCGATGGTAAATTGTATGCGTTCGTGTTGTTTGTTCAGGTGGCTAAGGAATGTGTATAGAGTTTGTCACCCGTGCAGCCAGATCGCGAACACGTCATCAACGTATCTAAGCCAGACTGTCGGTCTCAGCATGGCGGAATCAAGAGCCCTTTGCTCAAAGGTTTCCATGTAGAAGTTAGCGATGGGGGGTAGTGGTGAGCTCATGGCTGTACCTTCTTTTTGTAGGTAAAATTTGTTTTGCCACACGAAGTAACCGAATTGTAGTATGTGGGCAAAGAGGGCAGTAATCTCGGGCGGAAATTTGTTCTGTAGTAGGAGAATTGTGTCATTGATGGGGACATTAGGGAATAGTGGTGAGCCCATGGATGTAGCTTCTTTTTGTAGGTAAAATTTGTTTTGCCACATGAAGTAACTGGACTGTAGTACGTGGGCAAAGAGGGCCGTAATGTCAGGTGGAAATTTGTTCTGTAGTAGGGGAATTGTGTCACTGATGGGGACATTAGTGAAAGGGCAGAAACATCGAAACTGACTAATAAGTCGTCTTTGTTGAGTGTTATGTTTTTAATTTTGTTTATAAAGTATTGTGTGTTTTTTTTTATGTAGGAGGGGGAATAACCTACCAACTCCTTGAATGTTGCCGCTAATTTCTTGGATAAGTGGTAATTGGGACTGTCCATTCCTTCCACGATTGGTCGAAGAGGCACATTTTGTTCGTGTATTTTCAGGACCCCATATATTCTGGGAGGCGGGCATAGTAGGGTTTGAGTTTTTTTAACTGTGTCTGGTGGCCAAGAAGTGACGGACTCGAGTAGTTTCTCTGTTTTATCCTTTATCCTTTTTGTTGGGTTATAATTTACCACTTTATATCTGTTGTTATTGGCTACTAGTTGATTCATCTGAAGTACGTATGTTGACCTGTCAAGGACGACAGTGACACTGCTTTTATCGGATTTCATTATTATTATGTTTTGTTTGGCTTTTAGTGACTTAATTGCTGCTAGTTCTTTTTTTGTGAGATTGTTCTGTATGGTTTTCTTAGTGTTCAGGACATTACTAGTTTCTAATTGTATTTTATTGGATATATTGTTAGGTAGGGACTTGATGCCTCTTTCTATGTGGTAGATAAAATCCAATTTGTTTACCTCTTTGGGTGCTATTGCGTAATTAAGTCCTTTATTCAGTAGCATAAGTTTGACGTTGTTCAGGGTGTGGCTTGATAGGTTGATCACATGGTTCTTGCTTGCCGGTGGTTGGTTGCTCCTTGTCTCCCTTGTTTGTTGTTGGTGTTTATCGGGGAGGAGGTCTTCTGATTGGATGGAATCCTGTGATTGACTGCCATATTTTGCTGTTCTTTCAAACTGTGGAATTTGCTCGAGTTTTTTTTTATTCTTTTCCAGGGTATATTTGGCCAAATAATAACGAAATCGGATAAAGGCAGTGCCACTGTCTACCTTGACAGGTCAACATACATACTCCAGATGAATCAACTAGTAGCCAATAACAACATATAAAGTGGTAAATTATAACCCATCAAAAAGGATGAAGGATAAAACAGAGAAACTACTCCAGTCCGTCACTTCCTGGCCACCAGACACGGTTAAAAAACTCAAACCCCAATACGCCCGTCCTCCCCCCAGAATATATGGGGTCCCGAAAATACACAAACAAAATGTGCCCCTTCGACCAATCGTGGAAGGAATAGACAGTCCCAATTAGCACTTAGCCAAGAAATTAGTAGCAACACTCAAGAAGTTCATAGGTCACCCCCCCCCTCCTACATAAAAAACACACAACACTTTGAAAATTTATTTTTTCACTTGGTTAGAGTATAATAAAATTAGTTTAATCCTTTATCCAAGTGTGAGCAAACAAAGTTTGCGCCTGAAGTATCTTCAGGACTAGGGTAAAGTGATACAACACCAGGGCAACTCGTTGTAAAGGTGGAGAAAGCTACCAACACTCCTAACTCAGTATCTCCTATAATGCAAAACACATCTCCTTGCGGATATGTCTAATGTTATGCATTAAAGGAAGGGCCACTACCCAGACTAGTTTCGACCTTTATTGAGGTAGAATGGGAGTTCATGTCTCTCATCATTGGCCTTTGGAGAATAAAGCATGCTGAGGATCAGCAGACAGTAAAAGAGGAGTATGATATAAGATAGAGTAGGATAGTAGGAGGTAAAAAGAGGCCTCAGTCAACCTGTTTAGCCTTATTGGCTAATTGGTCTGTAACATATACTCTCAATTTACCTGTTCAGAAAAGGTTAAACATAGACTTGTCTATAGTTCTCATATTATTTTATCTAAAGTAATGATTTACTCCAGTATTAATGGAGGTTCTTTTTATGTTACTAGATATATCCTTATTTTTATTCCAGGTAAATATATATATATATATATATATATATATATATATATTTTTTTTTTTTTTTTTTTTTTTAAATAGGATGTAAATAATAGGACCTGTTTAAATATTTATTTTAAATCTAAAATAACGGGACTTAAGGTCCGGTAAGTAGGAATGAATAGGAACTTACTGAGGAACTTGTATACCTGGTACCACTGGGACTTAGAATGGGGAAGAGACTGGCCCGGGAGATGCCGCTCACGAGGAGCGGCACCGCCTCGCAGTAAGCCTTCGCCGCCCGGGTTCTCAGCTCTCCCCCCCCTTGTTTGGAGTAAAGAAACCGTGCCAGCGAAAGCTTTGTGGCTAGGGGAAACAGAGTGGTTATTCTTTTTCCTGGGGTGGGGGGATGGTGGGTTTTTTTTGGGTTCTAAAGAGATATACAGGGCTTGATGCGTCCCTGTATAAGAAAGCATATTATCGGTGGTTTGCAGTATTGATTCACAAATTTAAAGTCTCCTAGTAAGTGCCTTTCTTGTGCAAGAAATTTGTGTAAGTAGAAAAAGAAACCTTTTCTTATTCTTGCATACATTAAATTTGCGTCTCGTACCTGGGATTTTTTCCGTACTTTCCAGATGTGATATTTTAGTACATTGATTAGGAAGATAGTGAACTTTTGGGTTTTTTGGACTGGTGGCGGGAATTGTAGTCGTACTATCTCTTCTACTGTCAGCATGGGGATTCCCAATGCTGTGCTGAGTCTCCGCCAGATGCGTTGGGCTGGTGGGCAAAAATAGAAGAAGTGGTCCACCGTTTCCACGTCCCGGCAGACATCGCAGAATGGGTCGCACGGGTTAGGTACATACCGGGATTTCATCTGTTTCACCGGGAGCCGCCCGTAGGCTATTCTCCAGGCTAGATCCCGATGAAAAGGCTGTCCCCAGCTATTTTTGATGTTTCTGAAGAGAATTTCATTATTTGTACTAAGATTGGGTGTATCACGCCTGGAAAGTTGGAAGAAATCCCAGTATACTGCTTTGGGTTTGTGTGTGAGGATTGCTATTCCTCTGTCTCTGAGTGTTGTGATCGATTTCACTACTGTACGGTACCACTTGGGCACCCCCCTTGCGCGGGGTCCAGCATAGTCCGTGATCCCAAAGAGGGGGAGGAAAAGTCCTATAAAATATCTAATTAGTAGGCCAGAAATGTGGTTGGAGTTTAAGGCCTTCCGTACGGTTTTGAACGTGTTTGCTTGTAGCAAGCTTCTGTGATCGGGCAGAGCATAACCCCCTTCTTCCTGTTTGAGTTGTAGATATTCTTTCTTTACTTCGCGTTTTCTCCCATTCCAGAAGAAATCCAGGAGTTCTTTTGATAATTTATTTTCTTGTGCCAGTGTGATGCCTGTGATATTGACAGTGTGCATCAGCATTGGGGTGACGATTGTTTTTATTACTGTCGCTCTGCCATAAAAGGAGAAGAAGGTTGGTTTGAACAGCCTTATCCTTTCCCTGCTTGTCTCCTGCAATTTTTGGATTGGTAGTGCTAGGGTGTCTGAAAAGGGCACGCCTAGTATAGTTAGAGGCTGTGCCTGTAGCGTTAAACCGTAGGGAAGTCCAGTGCTATGGAAATTTCCGAAACTTTTGATTTTGGTTTTTTGTGCGTTAACGCGAAGACCACTGACTATGCTGAATTTTTGCAGTGTGTGCAGATAGATATAGATGGACTCAGAGTCTCTGAGTGTAGCCACTACATCGTCTGCATATGCCACTATTTTGCATTGTCTGGAGCCTTGGGGCAGTGGAATACCGTTAATTGCGGGGGTGTTATCAATTCTTTTGATTAGGGGTTCTAATACTAGGGAGAAGAGGAGGGGGCTTAGCGGGCAGCCTTGCCTAACCCCTCTCTTTATGCGGATTGGTTCTGTTAGAAACCCATTAATAGATAGTTGGGTCGTGGCTTCCGCATACATGTTTTTAATTGTACGCCGAAGTCTCGGGCCCACGCCTGTTTTTAGTAGGATGTTCTGCAAGTACCTGTGGTTGACGCTGTCAAACGCTTTCTCCAGGTCGGTGGAGAGAAGTGCCAGGGGGTATTTTTTCTCTTTGGCCAGTTTGATCAAGTCTCTTAACAAAAAGAGATTGAATTCCATAGATCTACCAGGGATCCCATAGACCTGTGAGCTTGTTATTATTTTTTCGATACCACCCTTAAGGCGCGTGCAGATAATTTTTGCAAAAATCTTGTAGCCTACGTTGGTTAGGGAGATTGGACGCCAGTTATTCGACAAAGTCCGATCTCGGTCTTTCTTGGGGATAAAGATGGTGTGGCTCTTAACGAATTCCTCGGGGATGTTTCCCGAAGTGAGGAATTCGTTAAAGATGTTTATTAACGCTGCCAATGCAAATTCCCAGATAGATCTATAGAATTCTATCCCCAGTCCGTCTGGCCCTGGGGTCTTCTTTGTTTTCATCATTCTGTACGTGGCCTTTAATTCGGCTGCAGTTATCGGCCTGTCCTGCAGGGCACTAAGATGATCGGGAAAACGTGTTGCGTCCCACTCACTGAAGTCATCCGTGCCCTGCCGGTCAGAGAAGATACCGATATACTGCTGATGAAAGTACGGTGGCCGTACCATCCGACTTGCTGCAGTTTACGCCCCGAACAATCCATACCACAGAAGTGGTTTCTTCTCTGCCCTTGAAAACTATCTCCTGGGAGCAGAACACCTAATAGTTGCAGGAGACTGGAACTGTGTGGAAGACACACGTCTAGACAAAATAGGCGGGAACGCAAACAACGGAACTGGCGGCATTGCCGCTTTAAATCGATGCTGTATAAATTTTGACCTCGTCGATATCTGGAGGCGGAATAACCCCGCCAAAGTAGAAACTACGTGGGGCCGCGGCCAGATATCGACAAGACTAGACAGGGTGTACGTGTCCCAAAACCTGGAACAATATGTTCAGAGGATACGTCACACCGCAGTGCATAACTTGACAACCGACCACAAGATGGTCATACTAAAAATCACGCCCCCAGAGGTGATGGAAACAGCCAGAGGTCCTTGGAGGCTCCCTCCTACCTTCCCCAGTCTTTTCAGCGACCAGCTACAGAACCTCTGTGACGGATGGACAAACACCAACTGGGACTGGGAAAACTGGCTGACCTTCAAGAGGCAGGCTAGGGAACTGTTCCAAAAATGTGGACGCGAAAGGGCCTACCAAAAACGCAAACGGCTGAGGGATCTCTACAGGGAACTCGGCTGGTACCGGACAAACGAACGGAGCGGAGTTCCCTGCAGAGATCTCATCAGACAAGTAGAAATAGAACTGCAGCAAGAGCGGCAGAGTAGAGTCGAGGACCTCGACTTTCGAACGAGACTCTATCTCAGACATTTGGAAACACCTTCCGCCGCATTCTACAACCAACAACGGGTGGCGGCTAATGATGAGAAAGCGATTCACCAGATCGAGGAGAAGGGCCAGATTTTACGCTCAACCCACGAAATACTCGGTCACTTTCATCAGCAGTATATCGGTATCTTCTCTGACCGGCAGGGCACGGATGACTTCAGTGAGTGGGACGCAACACGTTTTCCCGATCATCTTAGTGCCCTACAGGACAGGCCGATAACTGCAGCCGAATTAAAGGCCACGTACAGAATGATGAAAACAAAGAAGACCCCAGGGCCAGATGGACTGGGGATAGAATTCTATAGATCTATCTGGGAATTTGCATTGGCAGCGTTAATAAACATCTTTAACGAATTCCTCACTTCGGGAAACATCCCCGAGGAATTCGTTAAGAGCCACACCATCTTTATCCCCAAGAAAGACCGAGATCGGACTTTGTCGAATAACTGGCGTCCAATCTCCCTAACCAACGTAGACTACAAGATTTTTGCAAAAATTATCTGCACGCGCCTTAAGGGTGGTATCGAAAAAATAATAACAAGCTCACAGGTCTATGGGATCCCTGGTAGATCTATGGAATTCAATCTCTTTTTGTTAAGAGACTTGATCAAACTGGCCAAAGAGAAAAAATACCCCCTGGCACTTCTCTCCACCGACCTGGAGAAAGCGTTTGACAGCGTCAACCACAGGTACTTGCAGAACATCCTACTAAAAACAGGCATGGGCCCGAGACTTCGGCGTACAATTAAAAACATGTATGCGGAAGCCACAACCCAACTATCTATTAATGGGTTTCTAACAGAACCAATCCGCATAAAGAGAGGGGTTAGGCAAGGCTGCCCGCTAAGCCCCCTCCTCTTCTCCCTAGTACTAGAACCCCTAATCAAAAGAATTGATAACACCCCCGCAATTAACGGTATTCCACTTCCCCAAGGCTCCAGACAATGCAAAATAGTGGCATATGCAGACGATGTAGTGGCTACACTCAGAGACTCTGAGTCCATCTATATCTATCTGCACACGCTGCAAAAATTCAGCATAGTCAGTGGTCTTCGCATTAACGCACAAAAAACCCAAATCAAAAGTTTCGGAAATTTAAATAGCACTGGACTTCCCTACGGTTTAACGCTACAGACACAGCCTCTAACTATACTAGGCGTGCCCTTTTCAGACACCCTAGCACTACCAATCCAAAAATTGCAGGAGACAAGCAGGGAAAGGATAAGGCTGTTCAAACCAACCTTCTTCTCCTTTTATGGCAGAGCGACAGTAATAAAAACAATCGTCACCCCAATGCTGATGCACACTGTCAATATCACAGGCATCACACTGGCACAAGAAAATAAATTATCAAAAGAACTCCTGGATTTCTTCTGGAATGGGAGAAAACGCGAAGTAAAGAAAGAATATCTACAACTCAAACAGGAAGAAGGGGGTTATGCTCTGCCCGATCACAGAAGCTTGCTACAAGCAAACACGTTCAAAACCGTACGGAAGGCCTTAAACTCCAACCACATTTCTGGCCTACTAATTAGATATTTTATAGGACTTTTCCTCCCCCTCTTTGGGATCACGGACTATGCTGGACCCCGCGCAAGGGGGGTGCCCAAGTGGTACCGTACAGTAGTGAAATCGATCACAACACTCAGAGACAGAGGAATAGCAATCCTCACACACAAACCCAAAGCAGTATACTGGGATTTCTTCCAACTTTCCAGGCGTGATACACCCAATCTTAGTACAAATAATGAAATTCTCTTCAGAAACATCAAAAATAGCTGGGGACAGCCTTTTCATCGGGATCTAGCCTGGAGAATAGCCTACGGGCGGCTCCCGGTGAAACAGGTGAAATCCCGGTATGTACCTAACCCTTGCGACCCATTCTGCGATGTCTGCCGGGACGTGGAAACGGTGGACCACTTCTTTTATTTTTGCCCACCAGCCCAACGCATCTGGCGGAGACTCAGCACAGCATTGGGAATCCCCATGCTGACAGTAGAAGAGGTAGTACGACTACAATTCCCGCCACCAGTCCAAAAAACCCAAAAGTTCACTATCTTCCTAATCAATGTACTAAAATATCACATCTGGAAAGTACGGAAAAAATCCCAGGTACGAGACGCAAATTTAATGTATGCAAGAATAAGAAAAGGTTTCTTTTTCTACTTACACAAATTTCTTGCACAAGAAAGGCACTTACTAGGAGACTTTAAACTTGTGAATCAATACTGCAAACCACCGATAATATGCTTTCTTATACAGGGACGCATCAAGCCCTGTATATCTCTTTAGAACCCAAAAAAAAAAAACCCACCATCCCCCCCACCCCAGAAAAAAGAATAACCACTCTGTTTCCCCTAGCCACAAAGCTTTCGCTGGCACGGTCTCTTTACTCCAAACAAGGGGGGGAGAGCTGAGAACCCGGGCGGCGAAGGCTTACTGCGAGGCGGTGCTGCTCCTCGTGAGCGGCATCTCCCGGGCCAGTCTCTTCCCCATTCTAAGTCCCAGTGGTACCAGGTATACGAGTTCCTCAGTAAGTTCCTATTCATTCCTACTTACCGGACCTTAAGTCCCGTTATTTTAGATTTAAAATAAATATTTAAACAAGTCCTATTATTTATATCCTGTTAAAAAAAAAATAAAAAATAAATAAAAAAAAAAAAAAAAATATATATATATATATATATATACCTGGAATAAAAATAAGGATATTATATTTAGTAACATAAAAAGAACTTCCATTAATACTGGAGTAAACCATTACTTTAGATAAAATAATATGAGAACTAGAGACAAAAGTCTATGTTTAACCTTTTCTGAACAGGTAAATTGAGATTACATGTTACAGACCAATTAGCCAATAAGGCTAAACAGGTTGACTGAGGCCTCTTTTTACCTCCTACTATCCTACTCTATCTTATATCATACTCCTCTTTTACTGTCTGCTGATCCTCAGCATGCTTTATTCTCCAAAGGCCAATGATGAGAGACATGAACTCCAATTCTACCTCAATAAAGGTCGAAACTAGTCTGGATAGTGGCCCTTCCTTTAATGCATAACATTAGACATATCCGCAAGGAGATGTGTTTTGCATTATAGGAGATACTGAGTTAGGAGTGTTGGTAGCTTTCTCCACCTTTACAACGAGTTGCCCTGGTGTTGTATCACTTTACCCTAGTCCTGAAGATACTTCAGGCGCAAACTTTGTTTGCTCACACTTGGATAAAGGATTAAACTAATTTTATTATACTCTAACCAAGTGAAAAAATAAATTTTCAACATCTGTCTCTAAATCCAGAGTAATTTAAAAAAAAAAAAAAAAGGGTGGCACACCATTTGGCAACTCCTATAGGTAGAGATGACCTGCTAATGCTTCTGCCTGGTATTTCCACTAGGGCCTGGCTCCCACTGAAGAGACCTCAATAAAGGTCGAAACTAGTCTGGGTAGTGGCCCTTCCTTTAATGCATAACATTAGACATATCCGCAAGGAGATGTGTTTTGCATTATAGGAGATACTGAGTTAGGAGTGTTGGTAGCTTTCTCCACCTTTACAACGAGTTGCCCTGGTGTTGTATCACTTTACCCTAGTCCTGAAGATACTTCAGGCGCAAACTTTGTTTGCTCACACTTGGATAAAACACAACACTTTATAAACAAAATTAAAAACATAACACTCGATAAAGACGACTTGTTAGTCAGTTTCGATGTTTCTGCCCTTTCACTAATGTCCCCATCAATGACACAATTCTCCTACTACAGAATAAATTTCCACCTGACATTACGGCCCTCTTTGCCCATGTACTACAGGTACTACAGTCTGGTTACTTCGTGTGGCAAAACAAATTTTACCTACAAAAGAAGGTACAGCCATGAGCTCACCACTATCCCCCCCAATCGCTAACTTCTACATGGAAACCTTTGAGCAAAGGGCTCTTGATTCCGCGACCAACAGTCTGGCTTAGATACGTTGACGATGTGTTCATGATCTTGCTGCATGGGCGACAAACGCTAAACACATTCCTTAGTCACCTGAACAAACAACACGAACGCATACAATTTCCCATCGAAATAGAAAATCAAAATTTGCATCCGTTCCTAGACAAACTAGTCACACGTCTTCCTTCAGGCAGTCTATCCTTCACGGTCTATCAAAAACCGACACACACACTGGCCAATACATACATGCTAATTCATACCACCACCCATTACAAAAATATGGAGTCATTAACACCCTTAAAAACAGAGCTTTGACCAACAAGCCCTGAAACAAGAACTAAAAATCATCAGCGACACCTTCATAAATAATGGCTATAACAAAAATACTATTAATAAAATATTCCATAAAACAACAACAAAAACGAATCTAGATTACAGTAAAATCATACTCATCCCATAAATTAAAGGGTTATCAGACAAAAAAATCAACAGAATCCTACAACATTATAACCTCAATGCCACCTTTAAACCACCCACTAAACTTAAAACCATATTCAACTCCTCTAAGGATCCTCTCCTCCCATTAGCACATCCTGGAGTCTATTGCATCCGCTGCACCTGTAACTTACCGTACATTGGTGAAACAGGACAGACAATCCCTATATGCAAGAAAGAACACATGAGACACATTAAATATAACCATTATGGGGAAGCAGGTCTCTCAGACCACGCGCTCAACACCTTACACCAAATCAACTGGAAAAGCACCCGCTCTTTACACCACACAAAAACCTGGTATGAACAAAAATTTAAGGAAGCCTGCGAAATCCTGATAAACCACCCAAATATCAACAACAAAGATGGTATGAAAATTCCAAGGATCTGGGTGGCACACATTCAGCTTACCTAATATATAAGATCCAGCATAAGTCAGGGCTCTAGCCAATCTACAGCTAGTATTAGAAACCATTCCATACCAACTAGCTGGAATGTACAAGTATAATCATGATTTTAATATATGTATATAGATAGATACTTGTTGTTGCACCCAATGTATTTCTACAACCAACAGATAACATTAATAATAGGACTCTAGCGTTGATGTATAATTTTTTTTTTTTTTTTCACCAGAGGTCAGGCCAACAATTGTTGTAGCGGTTGGTCAGTATCTTTAACAAACCAGTTTGATTGCATGGTAGCTTGTTTTCTGTGTATAGTTGTATGCTCCAGAAGATGACCTTGACATAAAGGTCGAAACGTCGAATGTAGATTTTAGTTATATTAAACTAAAGTTTTTATTCAAACACGGTAGTTGTCTCCATAATTTTCAAAAATGCATTCAGATCACAGTGTAAGCTTAAAAGAAAAAAAAAATTATACATTATACAGAAACCAGAAGGAAAACTGAATTACACATAAAAGTAAATAAACAGACGTTGTGAACATACTACAGAAGATACATATATCATGAAGGTGGCAAAATGTTTTGGAGGCTATTAAGAAGTTTAGAAATGGAGGAAAGAATATCAATTACTAAAGGAACCAAAGATCATAAAACTGTTATAAATAAGGATATATACCAGATGCTGAGAGCAATTTTTTCACAACTGAATTCCAACCAGCAATGATTGCAAATCTATTGCGCATTTTGTACCATGAGTGGATCAATGATTGATAATCCATCTTCCCTACTCTACAGACCAGACAGAACTTTTTCCAAGTCACTTAAGGTACCCAAAAGCTGAGCAGCGGTCTTAAACAAGAGAATAAAAATCAAGATATTTCTACCAAAATGCAATATTGCAATAGGCAATGCATATCACCCAGATAACACAGATATAAACACAGAACTACTTAAGCAACTAAGTCAAGCAATTTCATCAGATACAAAGATCCTTTTACAAAATCTAAATGCCAAAAGCCCAACTTGCAGCTCCCTATAACTGGATTGGAAAGGAGCACAAATAGGACATAACTGATGATCTAAACCTTGAGATCATAAACAAGCAAAATACATATCGATCACAGAATCAGCATTAGACATCACAACAGTAGATTATGAAACTGCAAATCTTACCCAGTAGAAAATACTGAAGAATGCTATCAGTGATCACAGATGCATTATCACAGCCATTAATCTGCAGTTAGACCAAAAACCACAGAAAAAGAGATCTTGGAAGAACTTCAGAAAAGCAAATTGGCCTAAATACACACAACTATTAGAAACATATTGCATTGGCACACCCACTAGTAAAGAACTTGATCAGGAACTACTAGAATTAACTAATAACATACAGAGAGCTGCAAAAAATTCAATTCCCAGAGGACTCAGGAAAAACAGTTCGGTTCCATTTCGGAAAGATCATAATATCAAGGCTTTGATCACCAAAAGAGATATTAGCAACGAACAGTTAAAATAATACAGAAGGAAACAGAAAGCAGCTAATAGAATTAACTCAAAAAACTGAAGATGAAATTTCAAATTGCAAACAACAAAAGTAGGAATTATTCTGCAATAGACTAGATCCAAGAAAAGACTCACAACACTGGAATATCATCAAATTATTAAATAACACAAAGCTTCCAGATACTGTTCACTCTTCAAACAACAATCTCCTCAGGAATTAATACAGCAGCAACAAACAAACAGATGGCAAATATACTAGCCAAACATTACTCTAAAGTAAGTAAACTGAATACAACAAAGAAGACAAAAGGTTTCAGGAAAATTGCAAAACATCTGCTAACACAATCCAGAACCTATCTTCCTGAAGACATCTTTACACAGGACTTCAGGATGACAAAACTGGAAACAGTAATTAGTCAAACTGACCCTGACAAATCACCCAGGATTGATCTTATCTTTAGACATATGATTAAAAACATGGGAGAAATAGCCAAAAAACTGCCTTCTGAAGATATTTAACACTTCCTGGAATACAGGTAAACTGCCAAAAATCTGAAAAACACTAGTCATTATATCCTTACTAAAACCTAACAAAAATCCTAGTGACTGTAGAAGCTACAGACCAATAGCTTTGACTAGTACTCTCTATAAACTAAATGAAAGAATGATACACACCAGACTTATAAATTGGCTCTTAGAAAATAACAAGATCAACTTCTACCAAACTGCATACAGGTCTCAGCACAGTACAGAAGATAAATTATTTTATCTTTGCCAATCAGTCATAGATGACACACAAACAAAGTAACATACTTTGTTTGTGTGGTCTGAAGATGCTGGATAGAATACCAGTGAAATATTAGCAATTTAAGTCAATAAATAGTTATTTTCTTATCAATCTGTGTTCGCATCTATACCGTTAAAATCCAGCCAACATGTGCGACAAACACATAAGCCTTTCCACACGATTGCCTATACTGATGGATCATCAGATGAAGCATTCAACCAAGAAGGTTCAGGGGTTTTTCTAACTCTACTGAAGGCAAGGAAATGCAAATCAAAACCACAGCTGGCAAATAGCTTCAAACTTCACTTGTGAATTAACAGCCATACAAGCAGCTCTCAAGTTCTATCTCTCTAATCCAGTAATACATTACAGATGGAATAACCATCTAGTCACTCAAAATGTGCACTTGAAGCATTAAAAAATGAAAATATAAAACTCACACAGGAAATTCATGAACAATTAACAACTTTAAATTTGAAAAATAAGAACTGTACACTGCAGTGGATACAAGCCTAGGTAAATATTGAATGCAATGAGAGAGCAGACAGACTAGCCAAAGAAGCAAGATACTTACCACAAAAATTACACCCACTATTACTAAATGATGCTAACTGTTGCAAAAATAACATTGGTAAATAAACTATCAAGAAGAATGAAATCAGCAAAATTAATGAAAATAGAGAAATAGCCACAATCATCACCAGACTAAGGATGGAACAGTTTAAAGACATGAAAATTCATCTGGATAGTGCTAGAAGCTATGAAATATGCAAGAACTGTCCAGGAGTCGAACTAACACCTGCCCATATCTATTCTTTCCAGCAATTAGAGCTGCTGTACAGAAAATTGACAATAACCTTTCAGAAAAGCTCTACTCCATCAAAGTTAAACAGATTGTCAAAGCAGGCCCACGATAATATCTAGAAGTTCTTCAACGGACTCAACAACATTAAACAGAGATCTTTTATCCCTAACTTTTTAGGAATACTGGTTGAGAGCTAGTCTCTACCCTTTGCTCTCACTGATACCTCAGCCAAAGCTATCAAAGATTTCATGGGAATCAGGTGAGTTAGAGTATATGGAAGAAAAAGTCCACCATTACATGACCATAAACCCTAATATACGTTTACACATACACACATTACTAATTAAAACCTGAGTTTCCAGGTTGTTTACCTGTGCCAAAGATCAACTAACTATGGAATTCTTAAAGAGAGCCTTCCAGAAATCTAGTGATATGAAGGCAAACTTCAAGATAAGAAATAACACAAATAATGTGGGGGGGGGGGGGGGTGCTTAAGGGTTAAAGCTATATAACCGAGAGAAGACATCCACATAGCCTTTAAAGGAATGCGGAAAATCACATTCTCATGTTCCACCCTATTAGATATCTAACTGGATACTGAATGAACAAGGATGGCTGGCAATTTGGGATTTAGCAGACCAAATTGTATTCTTATTGGATTAAATCACAAGTAAAATTATAGCACAATATGACAAAATTTCATGACAACCGATGCATCGCCCAAATAAACAAGGTTCCCCATTTTTTTTGACAGGAAACTAGGGAGAACAGTGAAAAGTCGGCTACTGGAACAAATCCTGAAACGTATCCCAAATGCACATCACCAAAGTTCAAGATCGGTATTATCACCATAAGAAGCCTGAATGGCAAAGAAATGGAATTGGCCAAGGAATTGGATAAGTGCCACATACATAATAGGGGTGACTGAAACAAAAGACAAAAACTGGTGAGATCTTTCTGAGCAATATATATAAAATATTATATTCCAGCAATAACAATCAGGGAAGAGAAGGAATAGCTATAGTATTCAACACTAAATATGATGCTGATCTTCTTGAATGGCAAGCAATATCAAGTAGAGTGATGTGAGCAACTATCAGAATGGGTAACTGGACAATGATACTCATTTGCGCCTATGGACCCACAGAAGGTTCTACTAAAATAGACGTGGAGGAATTTTTTTAGGCTTACAAGAAAGGAACTGACACATTGAAAAAGGAAAAGTTGGTCCTTGTTGGAGATCTAAATAGTAGAGTGGAAAATGATTGTCAGACATACAAAAATACTTTAGGAAAATTTGGAGAAAAGAGCACTGCTAATAATAATGGCAAATATCTGTTGGATTTCTGAACAGGACATGGACTAGTTATTACCAACACAATCTTCCAACATAAGAATGGGCACAAATTCACATAGAAAGAAGATGCAAGGAATAAGAAAGGTCTCATTGACTATGTTATTATTGATAGTGATGTTTTCTCACTGGTGCACTACAGTGTACAGAGGATTTGAAATTGGAAGTGATCACCATTTAGTCTTGAGCATGATAAAATTGAATTTCATATTGAAAGATGAACATGTAAGAAAGTTTTAAAGCGAATAAAAGTTGAGCAACTCTCAGATGTTAACTGCAGACTAAAATACACAAACATTATTCAAGAAAAAATGAAAGAGTTTGAGAACAGGAACCAAACCTTGGGGATTCAGTGGCAAACCTTGAAAAAAACACTGATTTATTCAGCCAGAGAGGCATGTAGTGAGAATGTCTGCAAGGATAAAAAAATCAGAACTCCATGGTGGACACAGGAAGTGAAGGAAAAGAAGAAAGCATATCAATTCCTGGCAAATAAGTCAGCTTGTGCTCTTAGAGAATACAGAGACAAATGTAAGAAAGCCAAATACTGTGTAAAACTAGCTAAACAAAAGTCATGGGAGGAATATTCTGGAGGTATATTTTGAAGAAGCTTAGGAATGCAGGAAAGAGTGCTGTAAAAGGAGTTAGAGATGATAAAGGTGATATGAAAATGGGAGAAAAAGATATCCTTGAAGCATGGAGTAATTACTTCAAAAATTTTCTAAATGAAACAAGCAGTGATAGCACAGTGGTAAAAAAACATTCAACAGGCATACAGTCAGGAATACATATCCATACTTGAAGTAGAAAAAGCCATCAAAGGCTTGAAATGTGGAAAGGCAGCAGGAATAGATGATATTCAACCAGAAATGCTCAGTATGGGCCATAAAAGTCTTACAGTGGCTCCAGTGCATAGTTTAGAAAGACTGGTCAGTGAGAAGAATTCCAGATGATTGGAGTAGAGCTCTGATAGTACCCATCTATAAAAAGGGAAATAAAACAGAATGTGACAATTACAGAAATATTTTCTTACTGAGTGTTCCTGGAGATTTATGCAAGTATACTTGAGAAACGGTTGAGAAGGATTGCGAAGGGAAGTTTGTGAAGAACAAGCTGATTCAGGCCAAAATAGAAGCTGTCATTAAAGGATTTTCATTTAATGACAAAGAGTTGAGAAATCATGGTAATATAACAAAGATATGTCTGGAAAAGGATATTATGACAAGGTGCCAAGAGAAAAGCTATTCAAAGCACTACAGTTATATCAAGCAATAATTAGTCTTTATTTGAGATGTAAGGCAGCAGTTAGAATTGAAGTAAGTACAGGAAGATGGTTTAATGTTAAATCTGGTGTCAGACAAGAATGTACATCATCCTCTCAGTTATTATCTACATGGATGAGATTATGAAGGAAAGTGGTATTAAACCTGATATCAAAATTGGAGATGTTAATCTCAGTTCTTTACTTTATGCAGATGATGTTATACTTTTAAATAAATCTGTTACAAGTCTGAAAAATTCCCTGACTAAATTGAATAACTGCTGTAATAGGATTTGGTATGAAGTTCAGCAATAACAACACAAAGACAATGAAAATAGGCAGAAACATTGAAAATATCAACTGCATCGTGAATAGAGAACCTAGTAAAACATTTCAGCTACTTAGGCACAATTTTTAGTGAAGATAACAAATTAAATATGGAAATAGACAATAGAATCAACAAAGGCAGTATCGGCAGAAAGTCAATTGGATAAATTTACATGGAATAAGAGAGAAATTAGTCAAAACACTAAATTAGCCATATACAAGATAGTTTATGTATACAAGATAGCCAGGTTCATAAGTTAACTTCACAGGTAACTTATGGATATGAGAGCTGGGTTAGAAATAAAACAATTAACCGAAGACATGCAGATATGAGAGTCCTGAGAAAGATTAGGGGTGTGAACAGATAGCATCAATGGCAATATCATATTAAAAACGAGGATAATAGTCAAGAACTTGACACTGTTAGCATCCAGGAATGTGTTAGCAGAGCTAATCTCAGGTGGTATGGTCAGTTAAACAGAATGAGAGAGGAAAGATTAGTAAAACAAGTGTTCTCTGCCAGGTTGGCAGGAAAAAGACCGTTACATGAGGGTCAAGAATTTGTTCGTGATGAACTTGTTTATGACAATGATCCCACAGGAGACTCTGCTAATGATAAAATGAGGAATTCTTTTGAGTCATTAGCAAGGGAGGGAAGTTGACATCTTGAGAAAGGAAAATCTGTTTTTTGGTAAAGAAAAATCAGCAAAGCAAGAAACATACCCAACAATTTTGGAGAAATCTCTTTAAAAAAAAAAAGCACAGGGGAGGGGGAGGGCACTTATAATTGCACCTATGAGATTACCACTAATTATATGGATTAGTCATTAGTTAATGACAATTAAAAATGTGCATAAATTCAAACAGGACGGAGTATGGCATGCACATACAAACAGAATAATAGAAACTTAATTCATTATGTTACTGTTGAAAACTAAGTCTTCAGACTAGAGAAAGATACAAAAGCAGATAATATGAAACAGATAGTAATCACGATTTAGTTTTTTTAACTGGATAAAAGTAAGTATTGCACTGAAAATAAAATATATAAAACTTTTAAAAAGATTCCATGTCAACAACTTTCAAAGTGAATTGTAAACTCAAATATGCAAATACAGTGAACTTTGTATTATCCAAACCTCGTATTAATCAAGCATGTAATATAACTAAATTACACATTTCAGAGTTACCTAGTTCAGAATTTTGCCACCAGATACGAAATGTTCCTCATTTTGGTAGTGATTTGTTTGTTCTGTTTAAAGGACAAACTGATTACTGTAACCTTTTATTTCTTTGTTTTTAATTTATTTGTTTATTTTTAGATTATTTGTTTTTAATTTCTACCCCATATAGAAGTCTTTCAATTATAGCACAATTCAATAAGGTTTAAAGGCATAAATGAAGAACAATGTGAAATATTTTTAATTCTGTTTACTTTAGCAGTACCCACATTATTATCAAGTAACCAAAAAAAGTTTGTGCAGTTTTCAGTAGAACTGACTGCAATGACTTGTTTTATTTTGGAGTGGTTTGCAGAGCACAATTTTTTATGTGCATCATAACACAGATACATATCAATTGGTGCACTCTAACTTAGTGTGTACTCTTTTTCTGTGACTTTGAACCCTTTCAAAATATCAGGTGAACCTGGTGTAATTTGGGCTTGTTTATTTTACGAATTTAAACTCTGTTTGAAGGCTCTGGAAGCATCCCATAAGGTAAGTGTGACATTTGGAAAAGATGCAGTAGCAGAACATACTGCGCAGAAATGGTTTAAAAATTTTGTTTCTGGTAATGAATCACTTGAAGATATACCACTTTCAGGAAGATCCACCATTACTGATAATGAAGAATTTTTGTTGAAAATAATTCAAGATTGGCACGACAAGGATGTGAGTGGTGAAACAATTCGTTTACACTTGCATCAACTGAGAAAATAATGGAAGCTAACCAAATGGGTTCCACATGCATTATAAGATGACAATAAACTTCAAAGGCTATCAATGTGTTCTTCACTTCTTTCATGTCATAAAAACAAGCCACTTTTGTATTACTTGCTCATTGGGATGAAAAATGGATCTCATACTCTATCAAGAAGTGAACTTATCATTGGTTGTCACCAAATGATCCAGTACTGCACACTTAAAAGGCACTGCTTCATCCCCAGAAGACTATGCTTTGTTTGTTTTGTGGACTGGAGCCAGTATTGTCCACTATAGGTTTCTCACTGCAGGCCAAACAATTACAGCCAAGATCTACTTGATGCAACTCGAGCATGTGCAGGATACATTACTTCAGAAACAGCCAGGACTAGTTAACTGACAGAAAGAACTACTCTTACAGGACAACAACACAAAAACCTCATACTGCAAAACTTACCAGTGAGAAGATTTGTGCTTTAGGATCGGAATACTCCCTCATCCTCCATATTCTCCTGATATTTCTCCAAGCAATTATCATCTTTCTTTTTGCCACTAGACAATCACATGCAGAATAGACAGTTCCACAATAAAGCAGAGCTTGAAGTGGAGAGCGCTAGGTTTATTACTTCTAAAGACATTTTTTTTTTTTATAAAAGCAAATTTACAAACTTGTATTTCATTGGAAAAGAGTTGTGTATTGTGAAGGTGTTTATTTTAATGAATAAATCATTTTATTAAAATTTCTGCAGTTGTTTAATTTTTATTATGAAACCTCAAACTAACTTTTTTGGTTACCTAAAACATGGTAATGAAATATGGGCAATAAACAAACAAGATAGCCAAATAATTAAAATTAGTGAAATTAGATTCATGAGAACTGCAAGTATAAATTATTAGACCAAAAAGCAATGAAGATATTTTTAAAGAATTGAAATAAAATCAATAGAAGAAAAACTAAACTAGATTAAACATGTAAACTGAATGGACAACACTCAATATCCTAAACAATTAATAAAATAAAAACCAAATGGGAAGAAACAGCAGGGTAGACCTCAAAAGAGACTACTTGATAAAAAATGAGACCAGAAGGGATTATAAGGTCAGGTCTTTATGTGATGTTATGATGATGTTAAATGTAATAGTATGTTGTGTTTAGTATGATATAGTTTTGGTTTGAAAATAAAATTAGCTTATGTTCCATTTTCAAACACTCCACTTTGTGGATAAATCATACTATTCTAAAACAGTCTTGAAATGTAACCAGTGATGATGTGAGTTATTTACATCCACTGAAAATGAGTACTGAGAAAGTTTCAGTTGTGCATTACATTTTGGGTGCATGAGCATTGCTTATTCTCCTATTTATTTTTTAAGATTTTGATAAAATTTCAAACTTCTCCTGATGCTAAAAAAAAATCTGCAATGCATCCATGTGTTTACCTATAATTTTTGAATTTTTCTGTATCACATTAATTTAATACCACAAAATTTTTTAATCTGCACTTTTTTCCAGTCCACTTTCTAGATGTATCTCTTAACTTTCAAACCATTTTTGTTTTCTTTCACTTATTTACTAGCAATGGCTACAAAAACTTATTCAGATAGAATTAATATATTCTTGAATACATAGGAAAAGTGAATAATACACCATCATCAAATTCCTGACATGTACCCTCAAGGAGTGTACAGGATATGACTACTACTACACGAAAAATTTACATCATTACTAACTTCCTATCTACAATTTTCCTCAAAATCGATCTGTTACCTGTCAAGACTCCAACATTCTCAGATCTTATATTTCTGTCTTCTAAGGCACTTTTTACTATATCAATCCACCTATATCTTGGTCTTCCTCTGGGTCTTTTTCCTGCCAACCTGACAGAGAACACTTATTTTGCTAATCTTTCCTCTCCCATTCTGTTTAAGTGACCATCCGACCTGAGATTACCTCTGCTAACACATTCCTAGCTGCTAACAATGTCAAGTTCTTTCCTAATATCCTCATTTTTAATGATATTGCCATTGATGCCATCTGCTCACACCCCTAATCTTTCTCAGGACGTTCATATGTGTGGTCTCTAGTTCTTTTTTCAAGTGTTTTAACTTCTAACCCAGCTCTCAGATCTCCCAAGTTAAAATTTGGTTTGAACACAGTCTTGTACATGACTAATTTAGTGTTTTGACTAATTTCTCTCTTATTCCATATAAATTTATCCAATTGACTTTTTACCAATACTGGCTTTGTTGATTCCGTTGTCTATTTCTATATTTAATTTACCATCTTCACTAAAAATTGTGCCTAAGTAGCTGAAATGTTTTACTTTTCACTACTTAGGAGAACCTATAGAACAAGTAAAACTACTAAATGTTTTACTTTTACTTGTTCTATAGGTTCTCCATTCACGATGCAGTTGATATTTTCAATGTTTCTGCTTATTTTCATTCTCTTTGTGTTGTTATTGCTGACTTTCATACCAAATCCTATTACAACAGTAATTCAATTTAGTCAGAGAATATTGTAGACTTATAGGAGATTTATTTAGAAGTATAACATCATCCACATAATGCAAAGAGCTGACATTAACATCCCCAATTTTGTAGACTTGTAGCAGATTTATTTAGAAGTATAACATCATCCGCACAATGCAAAGAGCTGACATTAACATCCCCAATTTTGGATATCGGGTTTAATACCACTTTGCTTCATAATGTGATCCATATAAATAATGAACAGCAGGGATGATGTACATCTTTGTCTGATAGCATATTTAACATTAATTAGCAATATGAATAGCTTCTCTCTCGGCACCAGATCTACAAAACAACCCTTTAACTGATGATTTTATATTCTACTGGCATTGTCCCTTGTGCTGAATTAATTTTGCAAAAAATTTATAAATAAAATCAATTAAAATTCTTACTGAAGTAAGAAGTCCAGACAGCATCATACATTTTTGATATACACTTGTTCACTCACAAAAATGGCAATAATGGTATTTTATAAAATTTGCATAATCAAGGGTGTCCACTTGATTATGCAAATTACACGCATTAATTTATGTAGAAATTAATCAAAATATATAAAGAGCACTATTATTTACAACACAGTTATTACTAAGCCTAACGAGTGCCAGGGTATGAAAATCCTAAAAATGTAGCATGGTATTATATTTTTCAAAACAGAGCTGTACACAGAGTCCAATGTCACATTTGGTACACATATACCGGCTCTCCCGACGCTTCTTCTGCTCTGTTTGTTATATCTGGAACAGATATAACAAACTTCAGCTGCATTCTTCTTCTTCTTCTCGGTAGATGGTACAAGAGAAGGGAAATGCCTTTCTTTGAGATGCAGTGGTTGATCTCCTGGTGATGGATGTCCTTTCAACCTCCCTGTTGTTCTGGGGATATTGTATTTTTGAATTATTTCCCTGATAAGCATGAGTTGGTAGTCTGCTAAGTCTGCAAATTTTACATTATAGAGACAGTGGGAGTTTAGAGTATGGAACATATCCAGAAGGTGTAAAAACAGTTTATTGTAATAGCTAGAAAAATGTAAAGTTCTTGAGGGGATGGTGTTTTTCCACTGCTTTAGTCATGAAGATGGCATAGATGGTTTATTATTTGTGGTGAAGGTATGAAACTTGTTCATTTCGTCAGCTTTTGTTGTCATTAGTTCTATGCAAAAAATTGTTCAAAAATATCTAAAGTTGAAGAATCATCTGTGATATTAAATGTGATTATTCCTGAATCACTGCTATCAAATTCGTGTGCACTTGGAGTAAATGCATCATCATGCCACTTGAACAATACATCTTCGGTACGCATTCGCTTATGCACGTTTGTATCGAGACTTTTGTCACTCTCTTGCTCGCTTGTAACACTTACATAACCAGGATCTTCTTCATCTGAAGTACACAATTCACTTAACTCGGACAATTCTTCTCCCTACTCATTTGTTGTTAACAATTCATTAATTTGATCATCAGTAAGATAACGTAGATATTTACTAGTAGATGCCATATTGTTGGCATCCCTGAAATCCCTGCAGTCATGTGGTTTATGCATCATGCTGCATTTGATTAGTTGTACCACTTCAAATTTTTCTCTTTAGATGAAGGAACCTACCCGTGAAGTTTGGATATCTTATGATGATTCTTTCCATACTAAAAAAATGTCTGAATATGGGAGGAGCGCCAACCATACATATATGGGCTCAGCAAAGCAGACGTATATTTCCGAGCTAATAATACGTTCTCAGCAGTTAAAGGGTTAAATACAGATCTTTATTATATTCTCATGATTTCTCACCTATTTGTTGTGTACACATATATCAATTCACATTTGCTTTGTACTATTTGTCAATCTTCACACATTTTTTTTTTTTTTTTCAAAATAAAACTGCATTGCATTACTAACACAACACTTTTTTTATTTTTATTACCTTTATTGTGCACTGTTTTCAACATTTTCTCATAAAAAAATGAGAGGGAGAAAAACCTACATTTCGGTGAGCAGTTTAATAAGCTGGGTAAAGTTTGATGTGTTGTTGAGTTATATATATATATATATAAAACTGAATATTCTCAATATATATATATTGAGAATATTCAATATATATATATATATTGAATTGAAGGGTGTGCAGCACACATCTATGAAACAGCAGTATCACCAATATTATATTTTTGCATTTATTCCTGTTAAATGCTCCTTTTAATGAAGAGGGCTGTACCTCCTCCTCTTGCGTAAGTTCTGTCTGTGCGGTACGTGGTGTAGTTGTTGATTCTTGTCTTGTCACATGGGCGCAGGTGTATTTCAATTACGACTCCCCTAATTGTTTCCTGGCTTTGCATGATTCCTCAAATTAAGCACAATATACTAATGCTTCATGAAGAGGATACTTTTCGACATGTAAACATTGCATCATATTTGTATTAATAGCCCAAGTGTGTGGTCACAAACTCGTACAACTTTCAGTCCTTTGAACAGACATGCTGATGGTGAAGCCTTCCAGTTGTTTTAAACCTCCCAGAAGATGAGGAAATTGTGAGTTCTGAGACTAGAAATCAGTGGCTGTGATTAGTTATTGAGTCCAATTGAACATTGTCATGAACTGCTGTTTTTGTTTTCTAACTTTCATGTGTTTTATGTGCATGAAGTGAAAACCGACATGATATGACACTGAAATAGACAACTAATTTTCTATAAATAATTTAACTTTTTTGCCTATATTTACAATTGGAAACGGTGTTTGACAACCTATTCAATCTCTCATTTTCTGCAAGAGTTTTTGCAGATTGTATGATCAATTAGTCGGAGGTTGGAACTCGTGTATAAATAAATAAATAAAATGAGTTATTTCAGCCTTTCTTTGGTTCAAATCCAGAAAAATAATAATTTCCCAAGCGATTACTTTTTCCAATTTCTGTGAGTATTATATGGCTGTATTTAAAAATCATAAATTTCAAATTATCTGTGTCACTCTAGTATTTCCCAATGATAATCTAATCTCACCATGAAGCGCAAACTCTTTGTGTTTCTCACATAAACAGCCTGCATGAAGCATGGCTATTGTTCATTGGACCTTTATGCTTTCCATATTTAAAATTAAATTAATTCATAAATTAAAATATTCAAATTTATCCTATAATTAATTACATTAGACCAATTAAGATGAGCGCTGATGCGCTATGCACTCTTAAAACTTTCATACATCAATAAAATGCAATCACACAGTCAAATTCACACGAATTTTATAGTGCAGGTTTGAGGTGTATATATACATACACACATATAAAAAAAAATATACATATATATATATATATTGTTTGTTTGTTTCAATTATGTGTTGCAATTTTTACCTGTAATTTTCAGTTTTTTAGATGCTTCAATTTTTATTACTATTCTCTTCCTTTAATGAATACCTGATGAAGGCTGTTATAAAGCAAAACTAGTTGTATTATTCTCATAAAAAACTTCATAAGTTACCTTGGTTTTTAAGTCATTAAATCTATATTTTTTAAAAATGTATCACAACAACCGAGTAGAAGTCCATAATTACATACATATATATAGACACTTTAAAGAATAAATTTTAAATGACTTTAAACCGAGATAAAATATTAAATTTTAATGATACAACTGGTTTCAGCCTTCTTCAGGTATCCACTAAAGGTAGAACACAGTAATAAAAAATTGAAGTTAAAAAAACTGAGAATTACGGGCAAAAATGCAATGCATAATTGACACAAAAATGTATTTTTCAAGTCGTTCTATCTAACGTGCTATTGTTTGTTGCATGCGTGCTTGCAGGTTCTCGTGAGCGCCAGTATTGAACAATTGCAGTATGGCTATCAGGAATGTTATAACTCAAATTGCTGTTCAAATGTTCAGGATTAAGGAGGATTTCTCTGGACTCCACGATTTTCCTTTCAAACTCATCACTACAGCAAAAAATGTTTTCTGATTTATCCCAGCAAACTGAGTGACTGCGTAGATCATCATGAGGGTTATAAGAGAAAAGAACATGACTGAATAGCGCAGATGCATGTTATCTTTTATAGGAGATCTCTCTCTTATGCTCCTCAATACGCAGTTCAACAAATTTGTTAGTCTGTCCAAAATAAGGAATAATACAGTTGCACCATAACTTGTAAACACCTGGATATTTCAGGTTATGATGAATAAGTGAAAAACTAGTGTAAAACGTCCTGATGTTGTATTTTTTAAGGACTTTAGCCAATTTATTGGAGACTGAACTAATGTACTGAGATGCTACCTTTAAAATCAGTAGTTTCTGTAGTACGCTGCCTAGGAGGATCCAGAAGATATTTCTTAATTGTTTTTTCAGAATATCCATTTTGTTTAAAAATATGAGAAAGTTGTTCAATTTCTTTTTGGAGTTCATCTGGTTCATTTAAAAGAAATCATGCTCTGTGTCCTAAGGTAGAAATAGTTCCGAGCTTTTGTAGTGGAAAGTGATGAGATTGACAGTGCAGATATCTGTTAGTATGAGTTGGTTTTCGGTATATAGAGATTTTAAATCTATCAGAGCATCGTGTAAGAATTACATCCAGGAAAGGAAGGCAGTTATTTTGTTCTAGTTCGGCAGTGAATTTTATATTAGGATGCTGGTTGTTAAGATGTTGATGAAAATCCATGAGAGATGTGTGTCCATGACTCCATATAATGAAAATGTCGTCAACATAACGTCTACAAAGTTTCGGCTTAAATGAGAAGGACGATATGGCTTTTGTTTCAAAATCTTCCAGGAAAATGTTTGCTAGAACTGGGGATAAAGGGTTGCCCATTGCTAGGCCTTGGTTTTGTTTGTAAATGGAGTCCCTATATCTGAAGTAGCCAGATTGAACAATGCTTTAATAAAGCAAATATCTTTTTAGACAATTTGTCCTTAAGTAATGTTAATACCTCCTCAGTAGGGATGTTAGTAAATAATGAGATAATGTCAAAACTTGCTACGATATCATTTTCACTGATTGAAATATTTTTGATATGAGAAACGAAGTCTGTGGTGTTTTTGATGAACGAAGAAGATTTATTGGAGAAACACTTGAGGTATTCTGCAAGATGTTTCGAAAGCTTATAAGTAGGACCATCAATTCCTTCCACAATTGGGCGAAGAGGGGTGTTTTCTTTGTGTATCTTCGGAACTCCATAAATGCGTGGAATAAGAGGGTGAAGAGAACGTAAAGAAAGGCGTATATTGTGAGGAAGTTCAAATGTAGTCTTTAACAGATTGTTTGTGCGGTTTTGTAGTTCACTTATTGGATCTCCTGAAGAATTGAATATGTAATGTTGTCTTCAATATATATATATATAATATTAAAAACATGTCTATATTAATGTCATAAACACATCAATTCACACTTCACGCATGTAAAACAGATGAATCTCGGAAAACAGTAACTCATGGCAACGTTCAATGGGATTTCTTTGCAGAATAACCAATCAATCATTGAGACTTCTGGGTGTTATTATCGGCGCACACCCTGCCTCACCTGCTGGGCCATTTAAAACCAATGGAAGAATTTGACACATTGTGCCATCAGCATGTCTAATTAAAGGGCTTAAAGGAGTCAGTATTTTTGACCACACACCCAGGCTATTAACGCAAATGTGACGCAATGTTTATACATCAAAAGGTGTCCCCTTCAAGAAGCATTAATATATTGTGTTTAATTTTAGGAATCATGCAAAGCCAGGAATCAATTAGGGGAGTCTTTAACAAAAATATAATATCAATGATATTACTATTCCATGGGTATGCATTGCACACCTAGAATACTTGCCCCCTGATACATACACAGTATATCAAATGAATATTACTAAGCGTTGCCTGTTTTTAGCACATAAAATATTACAATAAAAACATTTAACTGCACTGTTTTGGAAATGTGCTTTTCTCTTTTAATGCTCCTTGTACATCATGCAGTATTTCTTAGAGTACAGTTTGGCTCACTGAATTTTTCTTTTCACAATGATATATTCTCCTTGTATAAAACAGCCTGAAAGTATAGTCTCTTCTACACTCAAACTTCTAATTCACTTTCTATCTACAACTATCTTGGTATTAAGTAAACAATGCACATAACACTTCACTTGTATTAGCTAATAAGTGTGAAGGAATTTTATTTAATGTGTCTGTGGCCATGGTGATATCCTGCAGTTTCCTTGTTAGGTCGTAGTGCTAGTACCTACACATTTAAATCATTTCCTTATATCACAGTTTTTGTGTTTGATCACCATCAGCTAATGCCTTTTATTCCTTTATAGGGAGTAATCGAAGCCTTTATACCCTATCTAGCTTTTGGAGACTGAGTGGGCAGTTCAATCTCTACCGGTTGCCAATCAGAGATAGCTGGCCCATGTCTATCACTAATTATAGCAGCCACCGATGAAGAGGCTGGCAAACAAGTGCTGCCATCTCTTGGTACCTAATCCTAACAAGAGATGTCACTGTCTGAAATAATGTGGGTACTACGGTCAATTTTCTTGAGTTTATGGGATGAAAAACCTGCTTGCCCGTGTCAGAGATCGACCAACTCGGGAACTGGTTGAAGAAAGGCTTAGAAAAAGTTCCTCCAGTCGCCGACTAGACTTGAACTTAAGTCAAACTTCAAGCGACCAGGCACAGAGGACGGCAAGTGCCACTTCCACTGAGCTACACAGGTTTTTGTGTTTGTAGAAACGTAATTCTCTAATATACAATTATTTCTTAAATCAACCTAGTTTTAATCAAAAAAATAGTAATTTCTGAGAAATTCTTCATCAAAAATGAAATTTTGTTACCCTGCAGTATTTTGCAGTGAGGTAAGATATAAACTTGTTCAATGTTAATATATGGCATTTTTAAAACAGTTACAATTTTTAAACTGTCATCCACATTTGAGCTCACAGTGGGTCAAATTGAGTAAAAATCTCTGCTGTGTTCTCTATTGTTAAGAATGGCTGAATGGGGGAGATTAAAAAGATAGACTTACTATTAACTCTGTCATAGCAGGATCTCTCAGATGTTTGCTACTGAAAGCAAAATATGCATATTTTCATGCAATATAACTCTAGTTTTCACTACTGATATTAGATATATATTAAACTGTATACCATACATTTTTATATTTATAGTTTGTTGATAATAGCAGGCTAAAATAAGAGAACCTTCCATACCAGAATGTAATTTTTTCATTTAACACACACATAAAAAAAGGAGGTGGGGGGATCAATAGATATATACAAAATTATAATAATACAATACATGCAGCACTATATTTATATAATCACATAAATATTGTATTTCATGGAAAAAGTAATCTCAGATTTTTTCCCCCTCACCACACCTAGCTGAAAGTGCAGTTTTCATTCACAATGAATTTTGTTCCATTGTGAACAAAAGATAATTATGAAATTATTACTCTTTGGCTCAAATTAATCACTAGAATGCCTCTTAAAAAATAGCAAATCTTAAATGTTTTGAATTTAATGCATGGCACTTGCTCATTGTTTTCACAATGGTAAGAAGAAAAAAAAATCTGTGAAAATTTGAAACAATTTAGAGTACATTTATGGTACAGATTTTAATTTCGCTCGCAATAAAATTATGTAATTTGCTTATTTTATATGAATATTCTACATTCCAATGGATAAAATAGCAAAAATATATTTCAACTCTATTATTTCTGCAATAACTTAAGGTTATATTGACTTCAATAGGCACTTTGCATCCATGTAATTATGGACGCATATACATGTCAAAGCCAGTATGGTGGTAATTAGCCATTTTTAATTTTTTTTTTCCTTCAAACTAATCAACTTCAGTTAAAGAGTAAATAACAAAATGAAATTATTATTCAAACACAGTAATACAAAGTTTACAAAATAATTTTAATTACTAGTTTTGCTGATGTTATTTTAGGTGTTGCTTTCTTGCAGTCGAGGTACTTCTTCCTGTAATAAATTTAGTTTAATCCTTTATCCAAGTGTGAGCAAACAAAGTTTGTGCCTGAAAGTATCTTCAGGACTCACTTTGTTTGCTCACACTTGGATAAAGGATTAAACTAAATTTATTATAGTCTAACCAAGTGAATAATAAACTTTCAACATCTTTCTCTAAATCCAGAGTAATTTAATAAAGAGGTGGCACACCATTTGGCAACTCCTATTGGTAGAGATGACCTTGCTAATGCTTCTGCCTGGTATCTCCACTTTGGCCTGGCTCCCACTGAAGAGACCTCATTAAAGGTCAAAACTAGTCTGGGTAGTGGCCCTTCCCTTAATGCATAACATTATACATATCCGCAAGGAGATGTGTTTTGCATTATGGGAGATACTGAGATACGAGTGATGTTAACTTCCTCCACCTTTGTAACGAGTTGCCTGGTGTTGTACTACCTTACCCCAGTCCTGAAGATACTTTCAGGTGCAAGCTTTGTTTGCTCACACTTGGATAAAGGATTAAAAACTAAATTTATTATAGTCTAACCAAGTGAAAAACAAACTTTCAACTTCTTCCTGTAGTCAATCTATGACCAACAAAATAAACACTGTTTCTGGTTCCTTGGTGTGCAGTTTATTGTATTCATCCATCAGGGCCATGCCTCTTTCTGCGATGTCAATGACAACTCGCATGCACTAAACACTGAATGGTCTTTTTAACTGACTTTGACTTGTCTTCATCCAGTCAGCTGCATCCTTGCTCAGGAAATCAGTGGGAAGTCTGGTGATAGAAAAGACTGCAGTGTGTGTGATGTCTCAGTCTTCTAGCTGTATAGAAATGATGATGGCTGGGTCTACTATAGCAAGTGTAGCTCGTTTCATTGGACTGTCTTCTACAGACTTCTTCGGAGCTTTGAAAATGTTTCACTTCATCTCAAAAGAAACTTGTCATCAAAAATAGCAAATGCAATCAATTCCTCAGAAAAGTACTAGAGGTGTCCTAGAAATGCTTAAAATAAGCATTTGTGATCGCTTCATTTACTTCCTTCTACAGGTAAATGTCTTTCAGTAACTGTAGGTACTAGAGGCAAACAGAGTAGATAGAGCTTGGAATCAGGCTTTAACTGCAGCTTAAACAGTGAATGTGCAGACATTCAAGATTCCTTCCTGCTCCTTTTTCACATCCAAATTCTTTGTCATGTTCTTTCTCTTTCCAAGATTTATGCCATTCTTCTCTAAGTACTCCTTCAACTTTGTCCATGACATGCTTTTCAACTTAATAGGTATTCTTGCCTTTTTTGCAGGTGGTCAAAAAAATATCTGGGCTACCTCCCTTGTTGTTTGTTTGCCTTATTATAATGAAAAAACAATGCCATCACTTTTTTGGAGGGGGGGGGGGGGAGTCTGCATGGAGCAACGTGACTGACATCTGTCCATGCAGCTCTCTGACATGCTTGTTATTTTTATAATGTAACTGAAGGTTTTTAACAACACTGTTATGTTTACACGAATACATAGAAAAACAGTTTGGAAATTCAAGAGCAGACTTGTGAAAACATGTTCCAGTTTAGATATGCAAGTTGTTGTTCACTTATTGTGCTATTTCAATATGCAAACTGATACGATGTTGCAACCCCTAAACATTCAATAAATTTGTTTAAATTTTTAATGAATTTTTTACTTATTATATAAAACAAAATGAAAGGGTGTCCCATAGAAAACACTAAACTTTGAAAATAAAGAGAACCATATCGATCACATATGTCCAAGTTTTAAAAAGATCACTTTTAATGTCAGTCTTCAGTTATGGTAACAGCAGAGGTATAATGTTTAATGGTCGTTATTTGCTCAGGGCTGTATTAAAAAATATTTCATATATATATACTCAAGCAATTCATTTTTAATTGTTCCGACTACAAAGCACGATTCTTATATTTACAAGTTAAAAAAAATGTCTTTAAATACTGAATTCTCTAAAATTTGGTATTTTCACCTTCAGGCAGGTTTTACCTTTCAGAAAATATTATTGAGAGATCTCCAGGGAGTCAGAGATTCATATGACAGGAAGCCACATACTACATGCACCAGCTATCATAATTAAACACATCATAAAAAATTTCCTTGCAGCAATTGTGCTTTTTTTTTTTTTGCTTCAATTTTTTAACTCATTATATTTCTAATTCATTTTTAAAAGACATTGGGTTTTCAAAATTTTAAGCAATATTACTCAAAAATTTTAAGACCAATATTCAATGAAATTCAAACAAGCATTGACAGTTGATCTGTAAATGTTAGATCTACCACCTGCCTTGAAAGCAGGCAGTAGGGAAGATCTTTGTTTGCTAGCTTGGTTGGCTGAGTCGATAGTGGATCCACCCTCAAACCAACAAACAGCGGCTTCAAATTCCACTGTGGGCATGGGTGCTTGTGATTGTCTTTAGGTGAGAAATGAATTTCAGCATCCAGTATGAGACCACTGTCCCACTTATTGGGGGCGTGAAAGGGCTTGAAAAAGTTCCATGTTTGGTCTCTAGAGCAGATTTTCAGAACCAGGTAAATATATATATGTATATAATTGATAAAAATAAAAATAAACCTTAACCCACTCATCATACAAATGTAGTATAGGTTGATAAAAACCTTTCATAGGTGACAGCCACATAAAAAGAAGCATTTCATTACCCTCTAAGTTTCCTTTATCTGTATTATGAATTCTGATGAATAATAGTATCCACAATTTTGCAATCTGCATAAACAAGAAATGGGATTCTTATGAATGATTATTTCAACTAACAATGAAATAGGTAAGGTAATCCAGTCTGTGCATAAAAGTTTATATTTAAAAGTGAACTAACATCTCATTTCCACAAATGTATCTGCACTAACTGATAAACATTGATACACTTTTAAATACTGGAGAAATGGATTCCTCCTATTCAGTTTCCTCCACCAGCAAAGCATGTCACATTTCCAGAAATATGATATATAAAATGTTTCTCTTCATACAGAGACTAACTGAAAATCTTAAAGAACTTGCAAAATATGGTACTATACTACAGCAGACTTGGAGCTGAGTAGATAACATACATGCTTTCCAACCAACAGGGATGTAGGTCCAGATCCCACCACAGAAAAATGGATGTTTATGTTTGTGGTTAGGTAGGAGACAAATTTTGTTGCCTACTGTGAGAATACCACCACATTTATTGCATGCTTGAAAAAGTTCTCTTTGATCTCTAGACTTTACAGATTATGTATCTCTAGATTTACCAATTATGTGAAAAACAGATTCAAAAATATTAAAATAAAAGTAAACAATATAAAAAAATTACCCACCCATAGTACTAATGTATTACCAGTTTATAACCTTTCGTGGGTACGAATTGTTTTAAAAAATAAATGTCATCATCTGTTCATTGGACATCTACAGATGCCGTATGGTTACTGAGTGATGTGCCACACCAGTCCTAGCCATGTATCCTGCTGTATGCTTTTCTGAAAGGGTTCAATTCTTTGAAGATCAATTACTCCACGCACACATATCCATCTCACTGAAGGTACATACTGTCAACTTACAGTGGATCATCATCATTATTTCCTAATAAGTACTCTCAAAGGGTGCTCGGGCTACTATGACTGCACCACATGATTAAGTTTGCATTATTAGCAATCTCTGATCAACAAGTTTCCTTCAAATTAGTCTATTACTTGTCAGCACTCCAATATTGTCATATCTAAGATTTTGTTCTTCTTCTAAGGCACTTCTAACTGAATCAATCCACCTACACCCTGGTCTTTCTCTGCATCTTGGCATCAAAACACCTCTTTAGCTAACCTTTCCTCTTCCATTCTGTTTAACTAACCATACCACCTTAGATTTAGCCCTGCTCACATATTCTTGAATGCAAACAATATCAAGTTCATTCTTGATGTCGTCATTTGTAACATGATTCTTTTCTTGTAGCTTCTCAACATGGCACTGTTCCAAGATGACTCCAGAGTATCTCATAACACCAGCCTTATAGTTTATGTTCAACTCCACATGTCTGGCAACTTCCCAGAACAAGACTGCATGGTCATGCTCCCCAATTGGAGGTAGAGTGTCTTCCTTGGTTATAGATACCAATAATCCCATCTGTTCATTCATTCCCCTAATTTTTCTCATAACTCTCATATCTGTCTCTAATCTTTAATCAAGTGCTTTACTTCTAACCCAACTCTCAGATCCATAACTTAAAACTGGTTTGAACACTGTCTTTGTTGCTAGTTTAGCATTCAGGCTAATTTCTCTCTTATTCCATATACATTTAATCAACTGGTTCTCCACCATACCAGCTTTGCTTATTTTGCTGTCTATTTCCAGATTTAACCTGTGCCTAAATAGTTGAATATTTTACTTGTTCTATAGTCTCTCCATTCAGAATGAGGCTTAAATTTTTATGTAACTGCCTATTTTCATAGTCTTCGTCTTTTTATTGCCGATTTTCATGCCAAATTTCTTGCAGCTATTATTCAATTTAGTTAGACATTTTACACAACATTTACAATTCACATGTACATCGAAATAGACCACTATGTGGTTTTAGGTTTGCTTTATTGGCCAATACTATGTTGTTTTATTATTATTATTATTTCTTTGTTTTACTCACTGGTAACTTTGTGTTATCTGATTAAGTTTCAGATGGTGGAGATGGTTTTGTGCTTATGATGGAAAAAATGGAGCACCTCAAGATGTTTCTGTTTTTCAATCAAGCATAAAGCTTATGGAGTGATTATGATTATCATTCAGCTACATTGTGATGTATCATTTCATAATTAACTTACTTTCAAAATTAGACTATTTTAAATTAGATGTAATTTATTGGCCAATACTATGTTTTTTTGTTTGTTTTACTCACCGGTAACTTTTATGTGTTATCTGATTTTTAATTTTCAGATGGTGCTGTGGATATTTCATGGAAATTGTTGATTATGCATTTTTAATTTTCTCGTAATAAATAAATTTGTTTGCCTTTGTCTATATAAAAAAATCATTTATATTTATTTATTTATAACATAAGATGATAAGAGGTGTATTTAAGTGACGAAAGCATGTTTTCCAGGTGCGAAGATAAAGGATGTTAGTGACACTAAGTATGCAGAAGAATGGAACAAATGAGTTGATTGCATTGGCTGGCACAAATGATTTAAAAGGTGAGAAATATGCAATGAGGGAAAATATGAAAGAGTTGTTAGTGAAAAGCAAAAAAGAAGAGCAAGAAAGTAAAGATGTGAGTCTGCTGTCTCAGTATAATAGGACAGAACTAAGAATGGACTTCATGGCCAATGAGAAGATTGTGCGGGAGGAATTGTGTGCAGTTTATTGGTGTATGGAGTGAATTTGATGGATGAAAGGATTTATATATGCCTGACAGACTATATTTAAATGATTATGGAGTAAGATGTTTGGAGAAAGTGTTGTTTCATGAGAGTGTAGTAGTGCAAAAGCAGGAAAACTAGAGATATTAGGGAGGATGAAATCAAGCGTGTGTCTCACCATCCCTGTCATAAATGAAGATGGATTGGTATAGTAATGATTACGAAATGTCAAACAAGATTTCACATGTCTCCAATTTAAATGGGTCGGTAATAACACAGGTGTAACTATGGTACAAAGGGATGTTGAAATACATGTACATGAATGCAAGAAGTATCAGGAATAAGGGTGAGGAGTTTTGGGCATTGGTAAGCTCGACTTGGCCAAAAATGATATGCATCGCTGAGTCTTGGTTGACTGAAAATGATATAGTTACAGGGATAGAATATAAACAGCATTGTATTTTCAGGTAGGATAAAAGAAACAGGACAGGAGATGGGATATTGCTGATGATAGCTGCAGAATTACAACCAACAACGTTAGACGTTAAAGAGGATATTATGTCTGAGGGAGTGGTTCATTTGAGGCTGTCTGGTGTGAGATAGAGGCAAACAGGACAAAATACATTGTTGAATGCCACTTTAGACCAGGGAATCCACAAGAAGATATAGATGCCATGTATCAGTGGATTAGCATGAGTGTAGGCCAAACAATTATTATGGGAGACTAACTATGAGAACATTGATTAGAGGGAGGAAAGTGGCATAGCAAGATGGAAGTGGAATTCACACAGTTGTTAAGGGATAATTACATGAAATAACATGTTATAGAAGAGACATTGGGGTTTGAGGGTGTTGGATCTGATAATGGCATCAGAAGATAATTCCATAACCAAGGAAGACTCTACCCCCAACTGGGGTGAGTGACCATGCAGACTTGTTCTGGGAAGTTGCCAAATGTGGAGTTCTCTGTCAAGAAGAGGTTTATGTTCAACTATAAGGCTGGTGTTATGAGAGACTCAGGAGTCATCTTGGAACAGTGCCATGATTTGAGAAGCTACAAGAAAAGAATATCAGTAGTACATGGTGAGTGGTCAGAGATTGCTTGAGAGTCGAAGTATCAGACTGCATACCCAAGGTTAGGAGGATAAATCAAGTTGGAATTAAGTGGATGAGTAGGGAGGAAATATATAAAAAAAAGTGATCAGCATACACATGAGCAGTGCAAAGTGCAAGCAAGAAGGGTGAGTAGTACAGTAACTGAAAGAAAATTAGCCAAACAGGACAAAGTAAACCCAGGAGTTTTTTTATTAATGTAGCAAGAAGAAAAATTATAAACAATGCTCATGCTAGGAAGGTGACAACCAAAAGAAATAGTTAAGTTGCTGAGTGATCACTTTGCAAAGGTGTATCATTCAGGTGGTGATTTTACAGTTGCTGGTGTTACACAGATGCATACCAACATTGAGATAGATGAACAGGAGGTGTTCAGCATATTAAAAACTATGAATGTAAATACAGCAGTGGGATTGGATGGCATATCAGCCCATGTACTATATGAATGTGTAAGAGAATTGGCATTGCCGCTAATGAAGTTGTTCAATCTAAGTTTCATCTCTGGGAGAGTTCCAAGGGAGTGGAAAGAGAGTACCATTGCATAAAGGTGACTCCAAGACAGAGGTAACAAACTACAGGACAATTAATAAATCAGGAGTGGTTGTTTAAGTATTGGAAAAGTTGGTGAAAGGTAAAACACAACAATTGGTGGATAGGGATGTGATAGTGGGCAGCATGGCTTTGTAAAGAGTAGGCTGACTTAGTAACTTATTCACATTTTATAATGAATGTGACAGCAGAATTCGATAAAGGTAATGGCTAGACCATGATACCGCAAGGATTTAACAGAATACCAAATGAAAAACTATTACAAAAACTGGAGGGAATGGGGGTATGAAGCTAGTAGCATGGTTTAGGTGTGTGTGTGGGAGGGGGGATGACAGACACCAGAGAGTAGTATATGGTGGTGTGAAGTCTAGGAGAATGATAGTGACTAGTCAAATACCTCAGAGTTTGGTACTAGAGTTACTACTTTTTAATTTGTATATCAATGACATAGGGAAAGATTTAAGAGAAGATATTCAGTTGTTTGCTGATGATGCAAAACTGGAGAAAGCAATAGTTGATAAAAATGATGTAGATATCCTGCAGGATGATTTAAATAAATTGGCATTGTGAGCAAAGGATAATGACTTTCGATTTAATGTTGCAAAATGTACAGTTATGCACCTCAGGTTGAAAAGGCTGCATATGGCATCATATTGATGATACTGGTTTGTAGGAAATTGATGAGGCTAGAGACTTGAGGATAATGGTGGACAAAGAGTTGAATCAGAGGGAATGTTGCAAAAGTTGGTAAAATAGTTGAACAAATTACTTGGATGCATGGAAAGGCTTATGTGTTTGTTCACAGTACATGTTATTTATTTTTAGAGTACTGATGACAACACAGAATGATAAGAAAATATTTATTAACTTATTTGCTGATAAGGCAGGTCTAGCAGACCATGCTTTGCATACCACTTCACACAGAATCTACTGGAAGAAAGCAAAAGTGCAACAGAGAAGTCATAAGTCAGAGAGAGAGATTATTCCTAAAATCAATAGAAGCTTTAAAACATACTCCAAACCTTTACGAGTGGTTTAAGTGATTTCAAAGTGGTCGTGAGACGTTTGGGGATGACGAAAAGTCGGGACATCCAAAAACTGGACTAAGCAAAGTTAACATCCAAAAAGTACGTGATTTCATCAAAGGAAACCAGAAATCGTCCATGAGATTGATTGAAGATGAATTGGAGATTCCAAAATCAACTGTGCACAACATTTTGACCAAGAATTTGGGCCTTCATAAATTGAATTCGCAATTTGTTCCCCCAAAAATATATCGAATTGAACACTGCAAGGACCTCATTAAAACCGCTTGAATAAGGACTCAAGCTTCCTTCAAACGATCGTTACTGGTGACGAAACGTGGTGTTTCGAGTATGAGCTTGAAACAAAGCGCCAGAGTGCTGAGTGGAGACCACCAGAAGAGGGGTATCCGAAAAAAAGTCGCTTGGAGAAGTCAAAAGTAAAGACAATGCCGATTTGTTTCTACAATTCCATCCACAAAGAATTCATTCCACCGGGCCAAATTTAATGGTGAGTTTTATCTCGAAGTTTTGAAGCGATTGATAGCAAGAATTCGTCGCGTAAGGCATGAATATAGTGATGCAGGCAGCTGGTCACTTTTGCAAGATAATGCACCATCTCATCGTTCGAACATTGTGAGACAGTTTTTGAGCAAAAACCAACACACAAGTTTGTGTGTTGGATCACACAAACTTGTGTGTTGTTTAGCACCTTGTGACTTATTTCTCTTCCCCCGACTTCATTTGCCAATGAAAGGAAAACGATATGACACCACTGAAAATGTTCAAGTGGTAGTAACCATGACCCTCAACAGTATCCCAAAAAGCGATATAAAAAACTCATATAACAAATTAATTGACCGTGCCAAATGCTGTATCGAAGCTGAGGGAGAGTATACTGATTGAAATAAATGATTTGAATAATCATAATTGGCCTATATTTTAATTTCTATCAAAAGTTAGGTTTCTTTTTGGACAGAGAGTGTAATTATGTAAACACTAACATATCACTGGTGTGCCAAAGGTCTCAACAACTGCGTATATGTGGAACTGATATTTAAAAAATATTGTGATTTTTAGAACTGCAAATTTTTACTCTTGTTAATACAGCCTTTGTTACTTATGTTTTTGTATTACGAAGTAGAATTAAATTTCAACATTTTGTAATGGCAACATAGCCCTTAACACATGGGATAAATTAGGAAGAGGTTACTTGCACATATCAGATAAAAAGTGAAACGTTTGACTGCTCTCATCCATGGCAAGCTCTGACTTGCCGTTCACAAGGTTATGAAGAATCTGGAAATAATCTAAATCTACAGGTCTGTATTATTATATACAATAAGTAGTGGTAAGCACGACTGTCAATGATACTGTGGTGAATGCATGAACTGAACATCTTTAGGTTCATGTATCACGCACACTGAAAGTTTCCTGCTCTTAATGTGGGATGATAACTAAACGACTCAAAGTCAGAATCACATCTTGTCACTGCAACGATACCACTTGTGCCTTACATTGAAAGGCAGTGCTAGCTGGAATTGCTTTCATACTGTTACTTGTGATCACTCTGGTGATGAGGCTACTAGAACAGAAGCATCAAGGCAGAAGTTGAGACTATGCAGCCACCAAACTGCAATCTATTGAGTCAGAGGATGAGTCAATTATTGCTGTATTACATAATTATTATTTTTATAGTTTACAATTTCTAATCACAGTGCCGAAACTAAGATAATGAATGTAAAGAAAAAGATTTACTTTCCATATTTACCAATGTACCACATCAGCAGTAAATTGATTATTTATCAATGTACCACTGATAGACACCCTTGTTTTGATGAAGTCTAAATTTCCCTCTGATATCTCTGAATTATTCAAATTTACGTATGAGGAGGAAAAATTTTACAAACATTTACCATACATGGGGAGGAAAAATCTACAAACAGATTAGTGGTACTGTTATGGGTTCCCCCCCCTCTCACCCACTTTAGCAAACTTGGAACATTCTGAAAACAAAGTACTTACAACAGCCACATACAAGCCACTAGTGTGTGTGTGTTTGCCATTTGGCCCCATGGACAAGACACTTTGGATGCATTTGTCACCTATCTAAACAGCCAACATCCCAAAATCCACTTCACAGTGGAAAAAGAATCAAATAACTGTTTACCATTTCTTGACACATTAGTCACCTGCCTTTCAGATGGATCACTATCTTTTTCCCATTTACAGAAAGCCAACACACACATACAGACACACAGGAAGATACCTACATAAACAATCACATTATCGTCCAGTTCAACAGTATGGCATTTTATGGCACGTTAGAACAAATGGTCAGAGCCATTTGTTCTAACGATACAGCTCTTTCCACAGAACTCGAATATCTGCACCACATTCTTGGCCAACAGCTACAATCCCTACAAAATAGATAAAGTACTCCATAGCCCCATTACCCCTCCCTCCCCTAATACACAAGAACACAACATTACAATTTCTATTCCCAATCAGAAAAGATAGCCAAAGTACTGATGAAACATGGTCTTCGCACATTCAAACCTCATGTTAAACTAGCAACTCTGATCCACTCACCTAAGGATAAACTTCACCCTGTAGCACACCCTGGAGTGTATGAAGTTCCCTGTGACTGTGACTTGGCTTATTATGGGCAAACAGGAAGATCAGTTAACATCCACCAAGAAGTACATAAAAAATATATTCGCTACTATTACTATGGATGGCAAGTCAGGACTAGCACATCACACGTTGGATACCCCTTCACACAGGATTAGATGGAAGAAAACGAATGTGATATTTAGAAGCCATTATAGATCTGAAAGATTATATTTTGAGTCAACCATGGATTTGAAGAATTCTCCTAACCTAAACAAATGTGGATGCATTAATTTGCCAAAAATTTGGTAGACTGTTATTGTAAGAACAATTTCAACATAACTGTAATGGTGTTTTTTTTTTTTTTTTTTTTTTTACAACATTAGAGGGCGCCAAAATAGGACTTTAGATCTTTTGTCCATTACAATTGTTTCACTTACTCGCTGTCATGTATACTAGCTGTGTCATGCTCTGATGACGCTGATTTGAAATTCAGTGAAATATAAGTAGTTAATAAAACATCTTTTGATAAAATTGTTTAATGTTGTTAATACTTTTATTTATTATATATATATATAATATATATTTATATAATATAATATATAATTTATATTATATAATAAATATATATATATATATATATATATATATATATAGAAAGTTTTTTACCTTGGGTATATATTATGTTAAAGATACCAAGTAATTTTATAAGCTAGGTTTTTTAATCCTTTTTCCCAAGTAAGCAAACGGACAAGTAAGTCAAGTTTGCGGCTGCACATAGTGCAACACTAGGCAACTCAAGGTAAAGGTGGAGCAAGCTCTGATCACTTTCCTTAGAATTTTCCCCTAATGCAAAGCACATTTCCTTGCGGAAATGTATGATGCCATGTATTAAGGTAATGGTCACTACCCATACCAGTTTCGACATTTATTGAGGTCTCGTCAGTGGGAGCCAGACCTAAAAAATGCCAAGGGTGAAGTAATACAGAGCTTATAAATATTTTACCTAAACAAGTTGCCATAAGGTGCTTTGACCTCATTAAATAAAAATCTCAGGATGAGAGTAACATGTAGAAAGTTTTTTTATCTTGGGTATATATTTACCAACAAAAACAAGGCCTGGCAATGGGCAATCCTTTGTCCCCAGTGCTAGCTAACATCTTCCTTGAAGATTTTGAAAAGAAAGCCATATCTTCCTTCTCATTTAAACCAAAAGTTTGGAAAAGATACGTTGATGATATATTCATTATTTGGAATCACGGGCACACATCTCTCACAGATTTTCTTCGTCATCTAAACATCCAACATCCTAATATAAAATTTACTGCTGATCTAGAAAATAATAACTCCTTACCTTTCTTGGATGTTATGCTTACACGATGCTCTGAAAGATTAAAAATCTCTATGTACAGAAAACCTACGCATACCAATAGATATCTGCATAATCTTTCTCATCATTTTCCACCACAAAAACTTGGAACTATATCTACCTTAGGACACAGAGCACGTTCTCTCTTAAATGAACAAGATGAACTACAAAAAGAAATGAATCACCTCACTCTTACTTTTAAACAAAATGGATACTCTGAAAAAACAATTTAAGAAATTTCTTCTGGATCCTCCTAGGCAGTGCACAACAGAGACTATTAATTTTAAAGGTAGCATCTCCATTCCATACATTAGCACAGTCTCCAAAAAAATAGCTAAAGTCCTTAAAAAATATAATATCAGGACCTTCTTCACCACACTTCCTAAAATCCGTTCTCTAATCAGCCATCCAAAACCTACTCATCACAACCTTAAGTACCCTGGAGTATATAAATTGTGGTGCGATTGCAATATCCCATACTTTGGACAAACAAACAAATCTATTGAACAACGGATAGAAGAGCATAAGAGAGACATCTCTTATAAAAGATCTCATGCAACCGCGTTATCCAGTCATGTTCTTTTTTCAAATAATCCTAATGATGACCAACAAAGCCACTTCGTTTGCTGGAATAGATCAGAAAATATCTTTCGCTGTGATGATGAGTTTGAGAGGAAAATTGTAGAATCAAGGGAAATCCTGCTGAACCTGGTCCACTTAAACAACAATTTAAGTTATAACATCCCAGATAGCCATGCGGCAGTTATTCAATATTGGCGTTCACGTGAACCTGCACGCACAATTGCAATAAACAATGGCACGCCAGTTGGAACAACTTGAAAAAATACATTTTTATGTATCGATTATGTGAGGCAATTTGTACCTGTAATTTCCAGTTTGTTTAGATAATTCAATTTATTAGTATTCCTTTATAAATACCTGAAGAAGGCTGCTATATGCCGAAACTAGTAGTATTTATCATTAAATCTATATTTTTTTCAAATGTACAACAACCGAGTAAAAGCTGACCACCACACACACACACACATATATATATTATTAAGGTATAAAGAATTTATTCATGAATTTGTTAATTCATGGAGTCTACTGGTGGAAGATCAACAAAAATAATTAAAGCTATACACACTGTTAAGTTAATTTATATCAGTATCATTCAACAAAGTTTTATGAGCATGACTACAGAAATTCTGAAGAATGGAATTAAATACTCACTTGTATTTCCAAATACATTGCTGAAGTCAGCAAAAGCATTACTTGCTGTACTAACACCTGAAAGAGTATACACTTTAAATTAAAGACTTTAAAGTTAAATTTTTTGTCATTATCAATATCCTGATTTGTACAGGATACTATGATAGTACTACACGATTAAATTTATATTATTATTACAAATTAGTCTATCATTTATCAGCACTCCAATACTGTACAGACCTTACATTTCCGTCTTCTAGGGCACTTCTATATCAATTCACCTAGCTCGTCTTTCTATCGGTCTTTTTTCCTACTATCTTGGCATCAAACACCAGCTTTCCATTCCATTGTGTCAGAGTGACCATAGTAACTTAGATTAGTGCTGTTCACATATTATTGAATGCAGACAATATCAAGTTCCTTCCTAATATCCTCATTTGTAATATGATTCTGCCATTCATATCTATTCACCCATTAATTATTCTCAGAACTCTCATATCTGTGAGCACAAGTCTGATCAACTGCTTTATTTCTAACCCAGCTATCAAATGCATAAGTTAAAGGTGGGTTGAATACTGTCTTGTATAGCTACATAAGTAGCTATACAAGACATTCCATATGAATTAATTCAGCTGACTCTCCACCACCAAAGTGTTGCTCATTCTATTGTCTATTTTCATATTTAATTTGTCATGTTCACTAAAAATTTTGTCTCAAATAGTTGATATATTTCAATTGTTATATAGGTTCTCTAATGAGAAGACAGCTGAAGTTGTCAATGTTCCTGCCTATTTTCATAACCAGGAACATGGAAATCTTCAAATGCAATTTTTTTTTTTTTAAACAAAAAAATTCGACAATGGCAAGTATTTCTCAGATTAAATCATGGTCATTAATTTTGTCAAATGATCAAGCACTTGCTGGTGTGGCTGGATGAATGGTTAGGGTAACCACTCTCCAACCAACAGGCTGAGGTTTCAAATCCTGCCATGGGCATGAATGTTTGTGATTGTCTTTAAGTCGTAGATGAATTTCATTGGAGGGTTATAGTGGCTGGAAAAAAGTTCCATGTTTGGTCTGTGATCAAGAATTAAAAAATATATATATACAAAAAATATAAAAATATTTAAAAAAATCCTTAGTCTATCCATGGTACTGATGTACTATAGGTTTACAACCTTTCACAGATATGAGTTGCACACACACACAAAAAAAACTCGAATCTGAGTCCTGCAGTATATTGCAAGATATAAAATGAAATAAGCTTGGCAGCATATTTCATTTTTTTTTTAACAATTTATTTTTATAACACAATTTTTTTTTCTAAATAAAAACAAATAATTATTTGAAGCTTCAGTATCATTAACTGTCTTCTTATTTCAGTTAATTCAACTTTTATTTCAACTTCTGCTAACAGTTGCACTCACACAAATTAACAAATACATATTGCAGTGACAACAAAGGACAAATCAAGTGAGGTTCAGGTTAAGCAAAATATCAATGTCAGCTGTCATCTTGATCTTGACCACATCATACTTATTCAAGAATAATCTACAAAGAGAAGTTACTAAGAAATTAACTGCACTTCAATACAAAGAAGTCACTCAACCTAACCTTAACACAAGTTAATTGTGCTATACAAAAATTCTCATGGAAAAAAAAATATATATATTCAAACTTATCTTTTATCAGAAACCCTTGATTCTACTGCCACACACCAATTATTTTTAATTTCACAATGCGACAATAATGGTGAATGTCCCTCTCTTCCTTGCACAAAGATCAATTTGTACTACAATGTAGTACTAATATAAACTTAGGATGACAGGATTCATCATGTAAAGGGACTGTGAGCAGAACAATTTTGTTTTAAATACCAAAAACTAAGATATCTACTGAGGCTGGGTAAAATGCCTCAAAAAAGACTGAATTGTATAGCACTGTTAAGCTCTCTTTCTCTCATCCCCCAACCCCTTATAATTACATTATAAATGTCTTGCATTTTCCTGCAATGGCAGTGGGCTTCCAATCATATGTGAGAACCATTCATAAAACAAATTACATGACAGAATGCTTAAAGGTAAGCATTACTTCAAGTGAAAAGCATTAATTTGCCTACAAAATAACTAACAGTCAAATAAAGTTAAATCATTTGGGTACATTCAAAAATTCATTACAGTTAACTGCAGTTACTAGCAGACAAGATACATGTCTAATATAGTTTGTATGATGTCTGCTAATAAATGCAGTTACTAAACAACTGTTTTATGACAGTGACGGATGTGAAAGACTGTTTACTGCTCATGTTTAGAATTAAAGCCAAAGCAACTAAGGCTATGAAGCCAGTGCATTATGACTTGAACTTTGTTAGTTCTTCAGGGGAGTTTGTCTGCTTTGCTGGAGGAGATATGAAAGGAGGTCCCCAACCTCAGAAGGGAGCATAACTCTTCATCTAATGTTTGCAATGATCAACTGATAAAAACTGGACTACTCGAAGAAATAGTATACAGCCAGTCCTTGACATAGGACATACACGACTTAAGACCACTCATACTTACCATGGCCATTCCATGCCCGCTTATACTTATCATGGCTATTCCATTCAATGAATACCACAACCTGTGGACCAGGGTGTTATGGACTAATTATCTGCTTGAAAGTGGATCCAGGACTACAGTGGACCTAGACCTCTCTGAGAAGGAAATTCAGAAACATTCATCTTTATAGGAAAACTCACTAGCCAACTGATCATGACCAAGCCATTCACATCTGCTTATCTTGAAAAATGAGGGACCCAAGTAGTAAATGACCAAAATCCTATTTCTGATATTCATGGTTTATGCCAGGGATCATGAACCACGAATATCAGAAAAAGAAGTGAATATCACCATATCATCATGGATTCCAGTGATGATGGTGGAAGCCAAATAAAGTGAAAAAGGCAACCAGCAAGAGAATGGATAAAAGAGAGATACCAATGTCATTGGAAAATCCACTTTCCATTGTATAAAAGTGCCATATGTTGAGGGACAAAGCTGGATAAACAGGAGCTGATTATAATTAGTGAGTACATGAGTAATATCCTTATACTGAAAGAAATTTAATTGCATTTAATTATTTTTAAATGCAATTAAATTTTTCTCGAGATCTCTAAAATCTGATCACATGGCTATCATAAGAAAAAAAAAAAAAAACTCCCAACAACTATCTCTAATCCAGAGTATTTTAATAATAAGATGTGAACCTTTTGGCAACTCATATATGGAAATATGACTTCTGCATTACTTCAACCTTGATATCATCTCTGGGACTGGCTCCCACTGATGAGATCTCAATAAAGGTCGAAACTGGTCTGGGTAGTGATCCTTCCCATAATGCATCCTTCCCATTATACATACTCATAAGGATTATTTGTTTTGCATTATGGGATACTAAGGCAAGTGATGTGAAGTTATAAGCTTCTATATATGAATTTCCCCAGTTCTGAAAATAGTTCAGGTGAAAACTTTATTGCTTACGCTTGAATAAAGGTTTAAACCATCATCATGAAATTACTGTCATGTACCCTTAAGGGGTGTATAGGATATGACAGTACTACATGAAAAATTTACATCATTACTAACATCCTATCTACAATTTTCCTCCAAATCAGTCTGTTACTTGTCAAGACTCCAACATTATCAGATCTTATATTTCTATCGTCTAAGGCACTTTATACTGTATCAATCCACCTATATCTTGATCTTCCTCTGGGTTGTTTTCCATGCAAACCTGGCAGAGAACACTTGTTTTGCTAATCTTTCCTCGCCCATTCTGTTTAAGTGACCATACCACCTGAGATTAGCTCTGCTAATACATTCCTAGATGCTGACAATGTCGAGTTCTTTCCTAATATCCTCGTTTTTAATATGACATTGCCATTGATACCATCTGTTCACGCCTCTAATCTTTCACAGGACTCTCATATCTGCAGTCTCTAGTCTTTGGTCAAGTGTTTTACTTCTGACCCAGCTCTCAGACCCATAAGTTAAAACTGGTTTGAACACTGTCTTGTATACACTGTTTTGTCTTGAACACTGTCTTGTCCTTCACTGCCTCTTTAACTTCCTGTGTCTACCATGGAGTTCTGATTTTTCTATCCTTGCAGACAACCCTCACCACATGTCTCTCTGGCTGAATCGATCAGGATTTTCTTCAAGGCTTGCCACTGAATCTCCAAGCTTTGGTTCCTGTTCTCAAACTTTTTCATTTTTTCTTCAATAATCGTTGTGTATTTTAGTCTACAGTTCATATCTGAGAGCTTCTCAACTTTTAGGTTTAAACCAAGTATATAATTTCTTGGTATCTTTAATTTAGTGTTCCGACTAATTTCTCTCTTATTCCATATGAATTTATTCAATTGACTTCCTACCATACCAGCTTTGTTGATTCTGTTGTCTATTTCCATATTTAATTTACCATCTTCAGTAAAAATTGTGCCTAAGTAGCTGAAATGTTTTACTTGTTCCACAGGTTCTCCGTTCACAACACGGTTGACATTTTCAACAATTCTACCCATTTTCATTGTCTTTGTCTTTTTAATGCTGACCTTCATACCATGTCTATTACAACAGTTATTCAATTTAATCAGAGAATCTTGCAGATTTGCAGCAGATTTATTTAGAAGTATAACATCGTCCGCATAAAGCAAAGAGCTGACATTAACATCTCCAATTTTGATATCATGTTTAATACCAGTTTCCTTCATAATGTGATCCATATAGATAATGAATAACAGAAGGGATAATGTACATCCTTGTCTCACACCAGATTTAACATTAAACTATCTTCCGGTACTTCCTTCAATTCTAACTGCTGACTTACAACTCAAATAAAGACTAAGTATTGCTTGATATAATGCCCAATTGGCACCATATAACTGTAGCATATTGAATAGCTTCTCTCTTGGCACCTTGTCATATGCCTTTTCTAGATCTACAAAACTTAAATAAAGATCTGATCCTGACAGCCTCTATTTGGCATCAATCCAGCTTGTTCTTCTGCAATTCTTCTCAACCGTTCTTTAAGTATACTTGCATAAATCTTACCAGGAACACTCAGTAAGGAAATATCTCTGTAATTCTCATATTCAGTTTTTTTTTTATTTCCCTTTTTATATATGCATACAATAAGAGCTCTACTCCAATCATCAGGAATTCGTCCCTCTGTCCAGGACTCCTGAACTATGCAGTGCAGCCACTGTAAGACTTTTATACCATCATACATCAGCATTTCTGGTCGAATATCATCTATTCCCGCTGCCTTTCCACATTTCAAGCCTTTGATGGCTTTTTCTACTTCAAGTATGGATATGTATTCCTGACTGTATGCCTGTTGAATGTTTTTTTACCACTGTGCTATCACTGCTTGTTTCATTTAGAAAATTTTTGAAGTAATTACTCCATACTTCAAGGATATCTTTTACTCCTATTTTCATGTCATCTTTACAATCTCTAACTCATTTTACAGCACTCTTTTCTCCATTTCTAAGCTTCTTCAACAACCTCCAGAATACTTTGCTATCTTCTTGATATTTATTTTCTATGTTCTTGCCAAAGTCCTCCCATGACTTTTGTTTAGCTAGGTCTACAAAGTGTTTAGCTTTCATACATTTGTCTCTGTATTCTCTAAGAGAACAAGCTGACTTATTTGCCAGGAATTTTTGATATGCTTTCTTCTTGTCCTTCACTGCCTCTTTAACTTCCTGTGTCTACCATGGAGTTCTGATTTTTCTATTCTTGCAGACAACCCTTACCACATGTCTCTCTGGCTGAATCGATCAGGATTTTCTTCAAGGCTTGCCACTCAATCTCCAAGCTTTGGTTCCTGTTCTCAAACTTTTTCATTTTTTCTTCAATAATCTTTGTGTATTTTAGTCTACAGTTCATATCTGAGAGCTTCTCAACTTTTAGGTTTAAACCAATAATTTCTTGGTATCTTTAATTTATAGAAAAAAGATTAAATTTCTTCTTAGCAATATCTCTGCTTTTAAATAAGTACACCATTATCCCACCAAAAGGATCAACAAAAAAACATGCTTCTGGATAAGGTTACTACCATCTAGTCTTCAGCCATCACAATCATCCTTTTCACTTCTGTTATCTGTCTAAAACATACAGATCAGGCTATCTGTGACAGCAAACTTATGCTTTAGCCTTAATTTCTAATATACTGTATGCTAATACTTCCTTCATCAAGAATTCTCTTAACCTGTGAAGAAAAGAGTGAGGCTGCCCAACATGGCTACCCATTTCACCATATGCCTATATAAGTTATCTTCAAATAACATAAATTTGTTTACACACTGGTAATATTTCATGTTATAGTCTTGTTATATACAAGAAACTATCATTAAAGCAAGCTTATAGGAAGAACAATACGAATAATTTGTAATAAAAGGTTTCTTATGTTTTCTTCTTTCCATTAGAATACCATAGATGCTATGGGAATAGTGCCAATACCTTTTTCTGATAGTCTGTTATAGTGAGAGTACATTATAATAGTATTTGCAATAACAAGAGATGGCTGTCTATAAAATGCATGATAATAGCATCATTTCGGTTTCTCCATTCTCACCATTTACTGCATATTGAGTTGATAAAATAGTCATCAGGACTCACTTTTGTGCAACAATTTCAGTTATCTCAGTAATTGCTCAGTCATGGATTATCATACTTTTATGTTCCATGTAAACCATAAAATCATAATTGTTACAAATGTTTTAAAGCTGGGTCTCACATAAAATCACATGGAACATATTTTATGTTCCATGTGAAACATAAAACCATTGTTGTTACAAAAGTTTAAAAGCTGGGTCTCACAGTTATGAAATGCTGGGTTCCTTATTTCCTATCTCAATGGAATTCTCTTCCAAAATTAAGTTGGTCATATCTTAAAAGTGAAGAAATGCTTTCCCTTTCTACATACACTGACTAGAAATTCATCTTTTCTATCCAGAGAAAACCTATTCATATCAACAAACATTTCTATTCCAATTCCCATCAGGAACTTCAGTCACAAAGAGACATTTATTTTCCCCTTAGAAAGTGCTAAAAAAATAAAACTGCAAATCTTTTTGCAATTTTAACATGTTCGCTGCCACGCTGCTCGGGCATAGTTTGTTACTGCACCACAAGCGCTTTCACTTCTACAAGGTCAGTACAAGTTATCTCATAGGTGGCTTATCAGACAGAATTTTGTTTCATATGCCAACTTGTATCACCCCCCTCCCCAATCAATGTCTTGCATGTGCTGATGACTGTGTAACTTGAGTTCAGAGTCAGTGACGTTCAGCATTCAGTGCAGTAAGGTTTATTTATTATCAACCTTACTGCATTTATTATAATATACATTTATTATTATTATTAAACTAAATTTATTATAGTCTAACCAAGTGCAAAATAAACTTCCAATATGCATGAGCGATAAATGAAATGAATTATTTGGTTCCGATTCCAAAGATGATTATAATCCTACAGACGACTCTAGCGATGACTCGGATGATGATATATCATTATATAAATATATGTATATGTTGAAAAAACTTAAAAAAATTGTTTTATTTGCATTAATAAATACACACTTTATGCAACAATACCTCTTATAATATACCATACTTTTATTGAAATTATTTTCCTTCTACCAAGCCCCAGACGTGCTCTCCCCTTTATTCACAAGCCAAGGGTCCAAATTAACATGCTTATACTACGGGTTAACTCGTGCTTGGCATAGGAGGTCAGTAATTGACATACGAGTATATTCGTAGTTGGCATGTGAGGATCATATATCAACTATAAGTATACTCGTAGTTGGTAGCGAACGTGTTAAAAAGTCAATAACAGAAATACTATTAAAAAAAAAAAAAACTATTTACATTTTCTCTAATAAACAGAGTGACTTGACTACTTTTCCATATAATATGTTAAAAATAAATACTGTTAAAATTTTCTGTTTTTTGAATGAAATAGGATGATATGTATCTTGCTATCAACGGCATTGCCTATAAAGCTATGTACGGCAAACAGATATATCCCTTGAGTACACTATATATATCTGTAAACTGTATACGTGGAGGGGACAGTCCTTGCACCATGAAAAGAAGTGTTACCATAGGATGCCATATCAGTGGCCTATCCATTTCCTGGCAATGGCAAAACACAAAATTATCCGTGGTAACATTATCAGCTGGACACAAATGCAAGGCTGCCACCTAAGAGCTAAAAGACCAATACAGCAGACACTTGGGATAGCATATACCCAGAGAAATAGTTTGTTATAGTGCAAGGTTTGCTATAGTGAATTTGGGGGGAGAAGAAAAATAACAACAACAAAAAAGGGATATTTCCCCATTTCATTCTCACTGAAACAAAAGAAACAATGGGGAAAAAGAGCAAAAGAAAGTGAAAGAAATACAAAGGGAAATGATCAGAAACAGAACACAAAGGACTGGCATGAACCAAACTATTAAAATTGCAAATGCCAACAATAATGAGACACATAGGAAAGAACTATAAGATTATAAAATTGAAAATGCAGAATTATTGTTTAGATTTTGGAATGTTACATTAGCTTAAATTAATGTCACTTGCCTGAAGCCATCAGAATGAACTAAATAAGTGAAGACTGTACCATTAAAATCAACACTGAAATAAATTCTACATCAAGTTTTTTTGCTTAAATGATAAGGAATTTTTCAAACACAAAATGAGCTGTTATCTGCACAAAACTTCAAATTAAAGAAATACTGCATGTTGTGACATATTTCTTTAATTTACAGTTCTAAGAGTATCAATTTATGCCAGCTCCATCATTTGGTCTCTGTCCATTTAGGAAACTAACCTATTCACAACAGTTGTTCATGACTTATTTTTAACGGTATTAACAATACCAAAGAATTTTATGAAAAGATGTTTTATTAACTGCTTATATTTCGGTGAATTTCAAATCAGCATCATCAAAGCACAACATAGCTAGTAAAAGCAACTGGTGTGTTTTACTAGCTATGTTGTGCTGACTGACATTCATCACCTGTATCCTCTACCTCTTTATAAATTATGAAGATGTAGGGGGGAGGGGGAATAAAAGCTCACTTTGTGTTTGAAAGATTCCTATCAATAAGATAAAAAAAAAAAAAATTTTGATTTCAATTTTTTCTAAAATCTAAATGTTGGATTTTATAATGAACTAAATATGAACTGTCTGTACATACTTAGTTCATTATGAAGACTTCAGGTAAGTGACATTAATTTAAAATAATGTAATCTTTAAAATCTAAACAATTCTGCATTTTCATTTTTATAATTTCACGATCTTATTTCTCATGTCTCCCATTATAGTTTGCATTTGCATTTTTTTGTTGCTGTTTCATGTTCTTTATGTTTATTTCCTGCAAATCTGCAATTTTCTTTGTTCTGTTTCTCTGAAATATTTCCTTCATTCTATTTTTTGCAATCTATTTCCCACAGTATTTCCAGTATTCTATTTCATACCATTTCCTCTGTAATGATTGCAACATCATATGCTAAGAAATTCAGTTAGCTAAAGTTTTGAGCTTTTACTGTTGGTAATAGTGAGCTTAATTTGGCACTTTTATGGGACTTTAGGCCATTTTCCCATAGTTTGATTATAGCATATCATTATGTGAAATCACTTATGAATTTAACTTTCTAACACAGCTGAGTTTCAGTGTTGAATGAGCTTTTGTCTTCACTTCTGCTTCTAATTTTTTTTGAACCTAGTCTATTTGAAGCTGTGTATTTCAGGCTAGTCAAACATACTCAAAAGCATTATTAAAGTCAAACATACGAGTTGTGGGTAGAGTTCGTGTTGTTCAAATAGTGCAAGCCAAGGCAACTCCAATTCTTATAAGCCTGCTAGTAAATTTTTGAAACTTCACTTTCCTTCTATATTTGCCTATAAAATATAGATGGATACATAATATATTCCATTTCAATATAATAAAACTATTTAATTTCATAGAGAACACTGTATTTAAAAATAATACAGCATAAAAATCAGAAAAAAGAATATTGCACTTATTTCTTCAAATAAAAATATTAATGGAACTTATTTTAAATTGTGAAATATAGAAAATAGTTAGAATAACTGAAGTTAAAATAGAGAGCTGGGTTAGAAATAAAACACTTGACCAAAGACTAGAGATAAGAGTCCTAAGAAAGATTAGGGGTGCAAACAGATAGCATCAATGGAAATATCATATGAAAAACAATAATAATAGGAAAGAACTTGACATTGTTAGCATCCCTGAATGTGTTAGCAGAGATAATCTCAGGTGGTATGGTCACTTAAACATAATGGGAGAGGAAAGAATAGCAAAACAAGTTCGATGACAGGAAAACGACCTAGAGGAAGACCAAAATATAGGTGGATTGATACAGTAAAAAGTGCCTTAGAAGATAGAAAAATAAGATCTGATAAAGTTGGCATCTTGACAGATTGATTGGGAAGAAAATTGTTGATAGGATGTTAGTAAGGATGCAAGTTCTTCATATAGTACTATCATAATATTCTTTATATTCCTTTGAAGGTAGATTTCAGGAATTTGATGGTGATGAGAGAATTAATTATCGATTTAATAATCAGAATGAATTTGCAATAACTTATGATGTAGGAAAATGAATTTTTCAGCATTTTTTGGAATAGCATATGTCCAGTTTCTTCATAAATATATATAATTGATGAAAAAAAACTCTTTCAGGGAATAAGCTGGTAGCTAGTGCCAAAAGAAATTATCCAATAAATTGTACTGCAGAATGAGTGGGGTTGGAGTTTTAATATCAATAAGTGCAAGGTGTTGCATTTTGGAGTGTAGAAATATACGGCTGTGTACTATATCGATGGTGCCATACTGCAGGAAGTGGATGACATTAGAGATTTGGGAGTGATGGTTGACAGCAGACTGAAGTTTAGAGAGCATATTATATAAGGCACTGGTCAGACCACACTTAGACTACTGTGCTCAGACCTGGTCACCTGGTTTTCAATGTGATGTGGAGACATTGGAGAGAGTCAATATCAGGAGTTTGGAATGCTGGCTATGGAGAGGAGTTGAAGAGATGTGGATTGCAGAGTTTAGTGGATAGGAGGAAGAGAGGTGATATGATAGAGATGTTTAAGTTAGTGAAAGGTTTTATCAGATTAATCCAGAGGGGATTATAAAAAAGAGTAGAAGGTGAGAGGGGAAGAACCAGAGATCATTCCTGGAAGTTATGTAAAAGTGTGGTGAAGAAGTAGACTTTTTACATGGAGAATTGCCAGTGAATGGAATGCATTACCAGAATGACTGTGCAAGATAAGAGGAGACTTTTCCCAATGGGTTGTATTTGTAATGATGCATGTAATAGGAATTTTTCTGCTTCAACCAGCCAAATATCTGAAAAATATGCCAAATCGGCTGAATAACAAAGCAAAACTGAATATTTGGTGGTTCTCTAGAAATATTAAAGATAATCCAAAAAGATAAAGAATATGCTAACCAAATATAATAAAGGACTATCCTTTCTTTCATGCTTACACGGTGATCAGAATACATTACGAAAAATTATGGATACAACAGTGTTAGAGTAAAACTTTAGTTTAATATAAACCAAAATATGTACCATCAGATCTGGTCAACTTTCACTTTCAAGTTTGTGAAAGATGTGATAAATTCTCAAAGTATAATAAGAAATGAGTACAAATTATCAGGATCTGGTTGATTCTTTCATGCCACTAAGGTTCATAACTCAATTTCATTACCTCATACATCGATCTAAAAATCAAGAAGTGGAAGAATTCATAATAACTAATTAATAATGGAATCGCTTATATTAATTACGTTTTATTTGTTCTATAATCGTATTGAAAATAGCTATGAAACATAGCTGAAAATTCTACAAACAAAAAGATTGAAATTAATGTAAGTGATACCGTTATTAGCTAGTTATAATAGATCAAACATTGTTGTTGTACTTGTGTCATGCTCATTTTGCAGTGTTATTTTCATTAAATTCACACGTCTAATATAAGTTACTATTATTCTGGTAAAAATTCACTGATGAATATATCTGCTAAGCTATTTCTTATCTCTACCATGCATTAAGATATTCATTTCATAGTAAATTTCATGTAATATTTAAATACACTCACAATTTTTCCTCTTCCTACACTTCTATGCATAATTCAAGTTCTGTCAGCTACCCTACTTAAAGGCTTACCTGATGATTTAGGCGTTGCAAATGGATCTTCACTGAAATCAGAAAACATGTCAAACTGTGATTTTGGCTGTAGTTCTGAATTTACTGTTCCAGTAGTACAAGAAACCCATGATGAAGTTTTTGAAGTCTAAATATTGAAAATAATAATTATCCCATGGGTAACTTTATATAAAAGGTCCATGTAATCAACTATTAATTAAAATTAATTAAATTAATGGGCTAAGAAAATTATTCAATACCAAACCATGTGTCTAATGGATATAAAACATAACTTTATAAATCAATCAAGCACAATTATGTCTAATGATCAGGTCAGCCTAAACCACTCCAAATTTGTTTACACCAACGTAATATTTTGCTCTCATTTCTCACTGTTGCTCAGATTTCACTATCAGAGGTATATATTATTTTCCTGCCTAAGCAGCTGTTGATAAAAGTCATTGTCAACTTGTATTACTAGCATATTCTTCTATCATATTACAGTGTACTTTGTCATCTAATAGTATTATCTGCCATCTTACAGAGCCTAAAACATGCATTCATTACCCTTAAGATTTGAATGCTTGCATTCTAATAGCAAATGAAGTGCTTTGCTTACAAATTCAAAATCCTGTCCTTTATTCTCAAATTCAAACTGCTTACTCTTGAATTTGTTCACTCAGCATGTCTTATAATATAAACCAGCCTTTTCCACAACTAGTTTTTCACTGAAAGTAACCTTCAAGTTATCCTTGGCAATTAAAAGCAGTCATATATTTTATTTATTATTTTTCTATGCCATTCTCACCCATAGAAGGATGGAAACTAAAACATGTCAAGAACTAACAGATTTCTCCCCCACATACACAAACAAACCATTTCAATCCCAAATACAGTATACAAAACCCAGATATTAAGATTTGAAAGCCTGCAGTCTAATTAGAACTGGAGGAGAAATAATTTGGAAAGGGTACTGTTGCAGCATGAATGAACAGGGCTACATGTTTTATCAATTTTAACCATGCTACCGGCCAGGACATATATACGTCCAAATAAACATGGATGCGAAGTGCATATTAAAATTGTAATAGCATTGATATTACATCGAAACATATGATGGATACACAGTGTATGAGGATGCGTATTTGATCCATAATGGCCGGTAAGGTGGTTAAAAGATAATGACACACCCATACAGGGGTAAAAAAAGAGAAAAAAAACTAAAACCAGACAATAAGGAACCAAATGAATGAGTAATTTTTCATGTATAATAAAGGTCACCACACATGAAAAGTTATAAATCTGTAAAACATTTGTATTAGTCACAGTGGTAGGATAAGAGTTAGATAATCTGAATAACTGCTCTTTTTTTCAAGACAGTTCAAGCCTCCATCAATCATCATCTATCACCTAAACAAATTTTTGTGACAGATGAATTTCATGTCCATAATCAGCAGCAAACATCCATGGTCAGCAGTTAGATTCAAACCCACAGCCTGATAGTTGGAAAGGAGCTAGTCATTACTATACATGATCTACTTGGCTAACGAAGTCAGTATTAATCATTAATAAATTACTTTAATGAAAAAAAAAAAAAATATATATATATATATACACACAGCAATACCTTGATTATCGCGGTTATTGTTGTCACGAAAAATACCACAATAATCGAATCCGCGATAATCAGGATAAATAATGAGTGTAAAATGGGTGATCAATGCCAAGGATTTTTCAAATTATTAATTAAATTTTATATATCAAGTAAAAAAGAAATGTGTTAAATGTGCTAAGTAAAAAATGAAGGTTCATTAAGAAAAACAAGATTATTCTTTAATCCTTATTATATATAAGTACATACAGTACATACAATTATTCTTTCTTGGATAAAATTGGTGTAGTGTTGTCTGGTGGAATTTTTTCTTTCTTTTTTCTTTGTATAAAACTCAGTAGCAACGGATGGAATTTTCAATTTCCTGACGAACTTTCAGTGATTGCTCAAGATTAGGATCGGCGTTCAAGATTTTTTCTTTAAAATTTTCAGCAATTCTAAACATTTTGCCCATTTCTTTGAGGGTAAATTCCTTCAGTGGCAAGTCAATTTGTTCGTCATTATCATCAATTTGAGCATCGTAAACACGTTCTCTCTCGAGGTTAATTAGGTCTTTATCATCCAGCTCCTTATCATGTGACTGAAGCAAGTCCTGAACATCACCTTTTTCAATTTCTTTTAGTCCTAGATCGAAGCCCTAGAGTCTGCAGTGTGGTCTAAAATATGGCGAACCGTTGATTCATTTACACCATACTCTCTTGCAATTTTGGCTTTGGTTATGCCTGCTTCATAATTATTTATCATATGCAACTTATCTTCTAAGTTGATCACTCTATGTTTCTTCTTGATAGCTGTAGACTTGAAATCATCTTTGTTTCTTTTAGCATTCATTGTAGGGGTAAATAACAAGAGAAATAAATATCCACATGTACTTCAGGCAAGGGCAGATAGTTACTGGTAAGTGGTGAGAAGGCACCATCGGATAAAAACAAGCGATACCTGAAGAGTGGCGACTCGAACTGGTTGCATATGTAGTGTGCTACATCTCGCAGCCGCGATAATTCGAATTTTGAGCGCAATAATTGAAATTTTGGTATCAAATTATAAACCGTGATAAATCGAGAATCGCGATAATCGAGATATTCCTGTGTACACATATATATATACACACACACACACACATATATATATATATATACACACATACAGTAGTACCTTGACTTACGAACTTAATTTGTTCCTGACCATGGTTTGCATCTCAAAAAGTATGTATCTCAAAACCCAATTTTCCATTATATCTTATGGGCAATCAATTAATCCCTTCCCAGATTCAAAAATTTAAAAAAAAATCCAAAAAATAAAAAAACTATTCTCAACTGAATGAAGAAAATGCAAAGAAATGGAGAAGGAGTGAGAAGGAGCATTTTTAAACTATAAATATGCATTTTGTATATCATTACATATTAATTTTTATTTATGAAATCTTTGGTTTTACATGATTAGTATGAAAATCATCTTCCATTAAATTGTAAAAAACGATCAATTTTCTTGTGGCTGGTTTTGTGGTTCAGAAGTTTTCGATTTGTTGTCATCAGCTGCTTCCTTTTGTCTCTTAGGTGAGGGAGGTTTAAAAAAACCTATCCAATGTTGACTGAATTTGTCATTGAAGATATTGGTTGCTCTAGAAACAACATCCTTGATTTGGATGCCACTTGTTAACCAATTCCTGCAATTCGCCTCAGTGCTGCAAGATTTTTTTTACATCACTTGTTGGAATTGCCCCCTTTTTTGTTGCTGTCTTCGTCCTCTGAAGACATCTGCTTTTCCTCCTCATCCTTTTCTTTTTTCCTGTAGCTCTTCAGTGGTCAGCTCAACGTTGTGCTCCTCTACGTCTGCTTCATCAACTTCCAAATGTATGATATCCCAGGGAGACAACTGTATTTATAATGTCAATTTCGCTTTCAGGTCCTTCCAATGCAGTTCCTCGGACACAGTCGGGCCATAACTTTATCCAGGCTGATTTTAGACTTTTCACAGAAACATCTTTCCATGTCTGACTAATAAGATGCAAACAATAAAGAATATTGCAGTGATTCTTCCAGAATTCCCTAAGGGTTAATTCTGTGTCGGCGATAACTTCGAAACATCTTTGGGAAAGAGCTTTGATATAAAGCTTTTCGAAGTTGGAAATAGCATATGGATCCATTGGTTGTAGGATGGTGTGGTATTAGGAGGCAAGAACTTAATTTTGATGAAATTAAACTCTTCCTCCAACTGCGGTGGATGTGTTGGAGCATTGTCCATTATAAGAACTTTCTCACGTAGACCCTTTTCTTGTAAATACCATTTCACTGTGATGTTCTAAGGATGCAAGTTTCCTAAATTTGGGACAGTCTCATGCATCCAAATTTGTTGAGATTTGGGAAGTTTTTTTTAGAGCTGAGGCTGATTCCAGGACCAATCTTTCATATTTATATTTGCTGTGGTGTAGTAAAGTAGCCTTTCTTCTAACGTACTTTGTGGTCAGTATCTAGTGCATAATCCGCAAGTCCTGAGGGGCTTGTATTGGTGAAACCAGATGTAGTTTTTTGTGTTCGGATACCCTGATATTACCTACCCTGCCTGTTTGGCCATAGTAGGACAGTTTACAACTGCAAGGAACTATATTCCAGGTAGGTCTAGGGGAAGTGGCTGGTCTTTGGTGGAGCAGGTAAGGGATGCCAATTTCTTATGTGGTCTGTAACTAGTAGTCAGGTCATATTTTTTTTAGGATTTCTGTAAGCTTTTCAGATGTGCCCCAGATATAAGGAATGGTGATAGATTTAGTGTAATCTCTGTTAAGGAGGGGGGGGGGAGTTATAGCCAATGGCTACAATGCTTTTTTTAGGGTTCGGAAAAAACCTGAGTTATAGCAAACCAGTACTAAACAGGGTCTTACTGTATATCCTAAAAGAAAAAGAACAAGTTATTACATTTGATGAAACAATTGGTTAAAGGGTTTTAAGATATGTTCTTTCTTGTGGTTATATCAGTTACTTTAATATCATTTTTGTTCTAGGTGTTTATCAAAACTTTTCGGACCCCCCCCCCCCCCACATATATCATTAAGTATTTTCTTTGAGTGTATAACAGTTCTTTGTTACTGGAAAAGAGTCACTAAAAATACAAATTAAACATAGTAGAGCTACATTAATAGCTATCAGCTCAGAGTTCTTAGAAGTGCAACTTTTTTTTGTTGTTGTTTTTTTAATGCGAATTACAAACCCTTATCATCACGGATGGGATAAGAATTGGATGAATGAATGAGTTATCTTTTATTTAACTTATATAGTTACAATACTTTGTAACAACATTAGCAAACTCGTATGGATCACAGAAATAAAGGGAACAGTTTTTTAAGTGAATTTCTTTTAGCATAGCATCATAATCAATGGGATTTAGTAGGGACTTTTCAGTAGTTATAGTGAGTGAGAGTTATAGTGGTGTTTGCTATAGTAAGAATCAACAGTAAATGAAAAGTCTAACTAAATACAAAAAAACCAACATACTTTTTTCAAATTTTCAGTTCAGAAAATATGTGGTATTGCCTGTTTATAATGTAGAAAGAAAATGCTTTATGTAAAGCAAATTTTCTAAGAGGTAGGCACGTGCATGAACACCCCTCCCCACCTCAGAAAGACTAAAGACCGAATTATTTGAACAGGAAGAACCACCCTTGTAAGTAATAATATATATATATATATATATATATATATATATATCACGGTTGAATATTCCGGGTGTGCTAGGTGTGTGGTGCCTACACAGAATAGCAATATCACTGATTTTTTTTTTTTCATTTATTCCCTTTAAAGACATCAAATTCCTGACGTGTGTCCTCAAGGAGTGTACAGGATATGACAATACCACATGAAAAACTTACATCACCACTAACTTCCTATCTACAATTTTCCTCCAAATCAATCTGTTACCTATAAAGACTCCAACAATATCAGAGCTTTACAGCACTTTCTACTGTATCTATCAATCCACATATATCTTGGTCTTCCTCTGGATCTTTTTTTTGCCAATCTGGCAGAGAACACTTGTTTTGCTAATCTTTCCTCTTCCATTCTGTTTAAGTGACCATACCACCTGAGATTACCTCTGCTAACTTAAAGACTTCCCTAACTCTTTCCTTGCTTCACAGGATTCCTAAAATTAAACACAATATACTAATGCTTCACGAAGACGATACTTTTCGATGCATATACATCGCATCACATTCTTGTTAATAGTCAGGGTGTGCAGTCACAAATACACACACTTTTGAGCCCTATGAACAGACGTACAGATGGCACAGTGGGTAAAATTCTTAGCATTCCAGTGGTTTTAAACTACCAGGTGAGGCAGAGCGAGTGCTAAAACAATAGCACCTAGTGGCTGTGATTGGTTATTGTGTCTGACACATACATGCAGCATAGTCTGAGGAGTAGTAGTGTTTTTCCATTAAGTGTGTTGTTTGAATTGTCTCTAAATGCACTAACTGTCCTAAATATAGTACACAGATGTTAAATGTCTGTTTACTGTGTTTAGTGATAAAGTGACTTGTTTTTCTTGCTTGTGCGGTAGAGCATTGTTGAGGCTGGAAAGCTTTTTTTTAACGATATTGGGACATTGTTATTCTAGTCTTTGGTAAAAATAGACATAGTAAAAATTTATCTATTCCTGAATAAAAATGAATACTTCTGTGGAATACTTCTCTGTATTATAAAAAGTTATTGATCTACAACAAAATACTAGCATATGTGAAAAATCTATTAATGATAAGACAGAAGAGCTGCTGACACTGGGGGGGGGGGACTAATGAATGTAGGATTCCCGAAATTGTGGATAATTCCAATAATGATAACATATTATTATTATTGGAATTATCCACAAATCCCATTATTGTGTAAAATGTATACTGAGTCTCAGTAAAAAGAAAATTCTTAGAAAATGAAGCGAAATATACATAACATGCAAAACAGATTTTACAAGATGATTTGCTGCTCAATCAAACTACGTGTATTCCTGCATGCCTAAATGAATCACCTGATCAACATTATCAGTTCACTGGATCAGCCCATCCCTATAGTGGCTGTTTATTATTGGTTAGTTATTTATACTTTGCAAACAAATCCTTTCCTTCACCTCATACATTTTTTTTTTCATTATACCATCATAAATTTACTTATTCATGTTATTTTATAGGATTGCATGCTATTTGCTCTACCTAACAACTTAAAGTACATACATATTACAAATGTTAATTATTAATAATTTTTTTGCCATTAATGAAAATATTTCTACTCACACTTATTCTTCCCTTTACATTTCCCATTTTATAAGACACTGTCCCCCACAACTTATAAATGATGGTTCACATATTTACACCTTTGAGTAATTAAAATATATCAACCAAATAGAACATTCTCATTTATTATTGTTTTTTATACATCTTAAATACATTGTCCCCCACTGTATGCAGATTTGGTTACAATTAATTAATAATTCACAAAGTTATCCTACAATGAATTACACTGGACCAATTAAGATGAGCACTCTGATGCGCTGTTAAAACTTTCATACATCAATACAAATACAACCATATGGTCAAATTGACGTGAATTTTGTAGTGCAAGTTGCATAAGCCACACGACAGCACACCCAACCATATGGAAATATGATCTCTGCATTACTTCAACCTTGGTATCACTCCTGGGTCTGGCTCCCACTGATGAGACCTCAGTAAAGGTGTTTGAAACTAGTCTAAGTTGTAGCTCTTCCCATAATGCATAGCATTATACATGTCTGTAAGGATATGTGAGCTGCATACCAAAGCATTTGATGCGAGGTCATTAGCCTCCATGTATAATTAGCCCAGTCATGAAGCAACTTCACGTGCAAACTTTGTTTGCTTACGCTTGGATAAAGGATGAAACCAAGAATATAATTTCTTGCAATATTTAATTGATAGTATAAACAAGTGAAAAAAACCTTCAACGTTCTTCTCATTCCATGCATGCTTCTTACACGTCATACTTCTGGTTTTTGTTCCAGTCTTGAAATGGTAAAAATGAGCTGCCATTACACACTGTTATGGTGCCTTACTTGAAAATAGTAAATCTTGCCACCTCAAGTAAAACAAGTAAGTTTTTCATTTCATGAACCCTAAATTAGTTAATGCATTAATTTAGTTCAATATTAACCTTACATGTGTATCCAGCACCTATGATATACATAATAAATAATCATTTTAAAAAAAAAAGTGTTTTTCTCACTATGTAATTTCGTTAACAAAATAATTTTTTAATTATAAATACAAAAGTTAAAACTGGCGCACAATTTAATTAAGTACTGTAGCATATCTTGAAGACCAAAATGGAAAATTATTTAGCAAACAAGAAATCACAGAAGTAAAAAAAAATTTATATGAATCTGTATAAAAGTGAAGATAGAAAGTGAACTTTCAGAATCAACAGAAAAAAAAAAAAAAATTATGACAATACGCTGATATACCTCCATTAGAAATCTTTGAAACTGAAAAATCACTTGAGAAGAATTGCAGAAGAACAAGCTGGATTGATACCAAATAGAGGCTGTCAAAATCAGATCTTCACTTTACGACAAATAGTTGAGAAATCATTGGAATATAATAAAGATCTGTATTTAAGTTTTGTCGATTTGGAAAAGGCATATGACAAGGTGCCAAGAAAGAAGCTATTGAATACACTACAGTTATATAGTGTCAATGAGACATTATATCAAGCAATACTTAGTCTTTATTTGAGTTGTAAATCAGCAGTTAGAATTGAAGGAAGTACAGGAAGATGGTTTAATGTTAAATCTGGTGTGAGACAAGGATGTACATTATCCCCTCTGTTTTTCATTATCTATATAGATCACATTATGAAGGAAAGTGGTATTAAACATGATATCAAAATTGGAGATGTTAATGTCAGCTCTTTGCTTTATGTGGATGATGTCATGCTTCTAAATAAATCCGCTACAAGTCTGCAAGATTCTCTGACTAAATTGAATGACTGTTGTAATAGATATGGTATGAAGGTCAGCAATAAAAAGACAAAGACAATGAAAATAAGCAGAATCAGTGAAAATGTCAACTGTGTTGTGAATGGAGAACCTATGGAACAAGTAAAACATTTCAGCTATTTAGGCACGATTTTTACTGAAGATGGTAAATTAAATATAGAAATAGACAACAGAATCAGCAAAGCTGGTATGGTGTGGAGTCAATTGAATAAATTCATATGGAATAAGAGAGAAATTAGTCGGAACACTAAATTAGCTGTATACAAGACAGTGTTCAAACCAGTTCTAACTTATGGATATGAGAGCTGGGTCAGAAGTAAAACACTTGACCAAAGACTAGAGACCACAGATATGAGAGTCCTGAGAAAGATTATAGGCGCGAACAGATGGCATCAATGGCAATATCATATTAAAAACGAGGATATTAGGAAAGAACTTGACATTGTCAGCATCCAGGAATGCGTTAGCAGAGCTAATCTCAGGTGGTATGGTCACTTAAACAGAATGGGAGAGGAAAGATTAACAAAACAAGTGTTCTCTGCCAGGTTTGCATGGAAAACAACCCAGAGGAAGATCAAGATATAAGTGGATTGATACAGTACAAAGTGCCTTAGACGATAGAAATATAAGATCTGATAATGTTGGAGTCTTGACAAGTAACAGACTGATTTGGAGGAAAATTGTAGATAGGAAGTTAGTAGTGATGTAATTTTTTTCAATTGCATGTAGTAATATCATATTCTGTACACCCCTTGAGGGTATATGGCAGGAATTTGATGATGATGATGAGTATTGGAAAAAAATGTTTAATTAAAGTAATTAAAGATTAATCTTTAGTACATACTTTATATTGCGTTGTGGTGTCTTTTTCTTTTTCCAAAGTTTCTTTTTGAACTTTTTCTGTGAAATTCTTTTCCCCAGGTCATCTCTGCACATCCAGCAATAGTCTGCCATCATGTTGACATTCCACCTGCCCTGATACCTTCCGTCCATCTCCTTGATGTCTTGGTGGAATTGCTCTCCTTGCTCTTTGCTAATAGTTTCCAGATTCTCAGGAAAGTAGTCTGAATGAAACTTAAGAAAGTGTGCACTTTCAAGCTCATGGAGAATCCCAAATCCTTGAATTTCTGTAGCATGTCTTCCACAATCATTTTATAGTTGGGATCCTTGTGATTTCCTAAAAATTTGGTCACCACCTCTTTCAACGCTTTCTGCACTTCTTTTTCAACAGTTGCCATCTTTTCTTCAAACAGTTTATCCCTCATAAGTTTCCATATCCGGACCGATACCTTCTTTCAATTTTGCTGTAGATAATCCCAGAAATTTTGCACAGATGTATTTAAAACACTCTCCTTCTTTCGACAAAGTCTTGACAAATTGCTTCATCAATCCTAGCTTTATGTGAAGCGGGGGTAAAAGGATTTTTTCAGGCACCCAAAATTTCGTGTAACACATTTTTACTTCCATGTTCTAATTTGACTCTTTCTGACCATTCCTTCTTGATCCAATGTTGCTTGCTTTCGATCTCGGCTGTCCCACTTGTACAAAAAGCACAGGTATTTGGTGTATCATCTTTGTTGTCCCAAAATCAAAAGCCATTACAAACACCACTTAAAACACAGTTAAATGAATTTTAATGAATGACATCAACACTATTACACGACAATGCGTAAAAACATTAAAAAAAAGCAAACACATTAAATTAAATATTCACACTAACTTAGAAAATATGCCACCTTTCAGAAATATGATAACCTTAGTAGTCAACGAATAAAGTTCAACTAAAGAATCACACAAGAAAGTGTTAGTGTCTGTAACAACAGGAAAGTCATCTGTTATCACAGCGAATCAGATTCAAAGTAGCCATCTGCACCTTTATCTGCATTTCTCCCTCCCTCTCCTATCTTAAAATGAGATAGTTTTGTGGAAATTTCTTTATTTACCATAAAAAGGCACTTCAAAAAAGCACTTATACAACTAATTAGCTGTAAATAAAGGAGAATGAAAATAAATACCAATGTGCTGAATTTAAATCCAAATACTACTAATAAAAATGATAAATTAGAAACTGAGTAAAATTGGTTAATGATGGAATTTTTTTACTCTTTTTTCCTGAACTCAGCACTTAAAAATAAGAATCAATTATTACTTCTCAGACAACTTCCCTAAAACAAGAAATGAAAATTTTCTTCAATAAAGGCATCAAAAAAGGAGAAGCATTCAAATATGGAATAATGCAACCATTATTTTACTGCAAAAAAAAATAAGTAAATTAAAACTAAAAAAACTACAGATCCAATAGTTTGTTATCTCACATTTATAAACTTTTCACTAGAATTATAACCAATAGATTAGAAACAAGACTTGATTCGATACAACCCTCTAAACATGTTGGTTTCAGAAAGAACTTCAGTGCAATAGATCATATTCAATCAATAAGCTGCTTATTGAAAAATGCAATAAATCCAACCTTTCTCTTCACATGGCCTTGACAGATTTTAAAGAAGCTTTTGACTACATGAAAACATCATCAATAATAGAATCTCTTAGGGATTATGGCACTGAAAAACAATTCATTGACATAATAAAATATATTTACGGAAATGCTACATTAAATATCATTCTTAATGAAAGCAAAAAATTTCACATAAATCAAGGAGACACCATTTTTCCCAAACTCTTCACAATAGAACATGAGTAATTTAGAATGGTCCAATAAAGGAGTCAATATTAATGTAATGAAATTAAGTAACCTAAGATTTGCTGATGATATTATTATTGAAAACAATATGAAAGATTTAAAAGAAATGATAGAATATCTAACAACTAAATCAATAGAAATTGGATTAGACATTAATTCTGAAAAAAAATCAAAAAGGATACGATGAAAGACAACGTTATTAAGATAAACAATAAAGAAATTGAAATAGTAGATGAGTATGTATAAAACGAGCATGGAAGAAATGAAAAGAAGAATAGGAATGGGATAGTCAGCTTTTGGAAAACTGAAGAGATTTTTAAATAACAAAGTCAAATCTGAGAACAGAGCAAGACTGTTCCAGTAATGTGTATTGTCTGTTATGACATATGGAGCAGAAACATGACCAATCAAAAAAGTAAATAATAGATAAAATGCAAAAACAGAAAGAAGAATGGAAAGATGTCTGCTAAACAAAAGACTCAGAGATAAAATCAAAAATGAAGAAATAACAAAGTTAAAAAACAAAATTTTTAGATATTGGAGAAAACATGCTTCGAAAGAAATGGAAGGGACACATTACAAGACTCAGGGACAATAGATGGACAAGTTATACTGGAGTGGTGGCCATATGAAGGTAAAAGTTAGCTGAAAGATCTGAAAGAAGATGGTCAGAAGATATAAGAAAAACAACTAAAACTCTTTACACCAAAAAGCTCAAAACAGAAACAGATGGAAAGAACTGGGAGACACCTATAGCCAGAAGTGGCTATAAAAAAAGTTAAAAGAACAAGAGTGTAGTATATCTAGGTGCCCAATTCTAATGTATTATTCTAAGCTTACTTTCACAGTTCACAACATGAATTAACTTAGTGCAATTAAATACTTGAACATTTTACATAATGTTAAAAAAAAATCTTATTTGAAAAATGTAAAGAAATGTAAAAAAAAAAATGTTCCCTTTGTTTCTGACAAAAAATTTTATATACCTTTTACCAGAATTCACTAAAATGAATGAAAGAAATTAGAAAAGCAGTGGCATGTTACAAACAAAAATCCTGAAGTTCAAGTATCTGCTTTCAGTAAGGTGGGTGTCTTATAGAGTGGGAGCAGCACTGACTGCACTTGTTGACAACTACTCTGCCGTGCTAATGCATTTGGAGGAAATAGTCAACAAAAAATGGAATGATGCTACAATATCAAAAGGCTTGTTAAAGAAAATGAAGTCATACTGCTATGCAAGAATGCCTTAAAAGAAATGAGAGTAGCTCCACAACCTTCTGAGAGAAAATTTTTAGATTACATAAATAGTGTAGATGTATATAATGGTTTTCAGATAATGTGTGAATAGAGCTATTCGAATGTTGAACGAAAATTGCTAAACAGATGAAGGAATAATATATTTGAACAATATATTAAAACAGATTTAGTGAAAATGAATCAGAAAATGCCAAAGTGGTCTCACAGTATTTGATACATTTACCTGATCTAGAAGATTTTGGGAAAGAAGAAATTAAGATTTTGGATATACATTTCAGGAAATATTTTGATGATAATGAAGAAACAAGTTTCAACAAATTTAGTGGAAGTGCAGTATGACTTCAAAGTTTTAGGGAAGCATTTAAACATACAAGACCTTTTTGAAAGAACAATGAATAATGACAGGTTACCATTTCTCTCAAAACTGCCTGAAATTATAGCCATTATACCAGCAAGTAGGTCATCATGTGAAGGAGGTTTAAATCAAATGAACTGATAAAAGGGAAGTTGATATCATCAATGAATCCCTCCACCCTGCATGACTTATTGATGATACATATGCATTACCCTTCTCTGCAAGGTTTTGCTCCAAAAAAGTCAGTGGCATTTTGCAACCAAGAAAAGATACACTGGGTGCTTATGAAGTGATTATGTAAATGAGCTATGTTGTGGCATACATTTTCAACCCACATTAAAATAAAGGATATTTCAGTATAATCACGTGTAATGTAGTAAGAAATAAAGAATGTATCACTTTTGTCAGTGAGCACACCATTTTTTTAAATATCACCTATAACAATATTTATATGAACTAGATCAATACCTTGTGTGACTAAACTTTTTTTTGCAGCTAGTAAATTTCAGTTGTATTTCTGGAGCTCTATGTCTACATATACATAAACTTGAAATCAGTTCAAATTGCATTTGAGATTTTCCATATCATTAAGATAATTCACAAGTGCTAATTTTATAGAAACTCTAGAAAAAGTTTAAGTAATATCCTGAAGTTCCTATAGACTTTGCAAAAATGCACCCATCCAATGTTGAAGGGACATACATACATATAATAGAATGTTCCAGCAGTCAGCATAACACACACCAAAAACTCCCTGGCATGAACATGTTAAATAATGTTCCAATTTTATTTCTGTAAGATATATAAATGTAAACATTTAGCTATACATATACAAGGATGGTCTGAAAAGTTCTCAGCCTAACAATGAAAAAACAAATATATTATTTCAAAATTATTTTGATTTTTCAACATAATCTCCCTTAAGACTAATACATTTATTCCAGTGATACTCCAGTGACATTATCCCGTCCCTGTAGTAGTTCTCAGTAAGACCTGCAAAATACCTTTACTTCGAATCACCTCTTGATTCAAAGAAAAATGCCGACCAGCGAGGAAGAGTTTTAGTTTTGGGAAGAGATAGAAGTCAGAGGGAGCCATCTGGGATTCCAAGAATTCATAGTGTAGATTCCTAATTTTCCCATTGCCAAAAGTGTTTTTGCAATGGGAAAATTGTGGGCAGGTGTATTGTCCTGATGAAAGATGATTTTTTTCTTCTGCAAACCTGGTCTTTTCTCAAGAATTTTTCATCTATTCTGGTTATGAGATAGGAATGATATTTCCCATTATTGTTTTGTCCTTTACAAGATAATTAATAAACAAAATGCCTTTAGCATCCCACGCCACTGATGTCATGACCTTTCCTGCTGGACAACCAGCTTCTGTCCACTGTTTAGACTGCTGTTTGGATTCTGGTGGGGAATGGTGAATCCAAGTCTCATCCATAGTAATAAATCGACATACAAAATCAGTTTTATTCTTGTTAAAACACTCCAAGCACTGTTCAGAAATTTTCATGCGAGTATGTTTTTGATCTGCTGTGACCAAGCATGCCACCCATCTTGCACAAAGCTTTTTCATATGCAATTCTTCATGCAAAATATATCCTACACGTTCTTTTGAGATGCCTATAATCTCAGCAATTTCATGCAATAGGACTCACTGGTCATCCAATACCATATCGTTCACTTGATCAATGATTTCTGATATACTTTTTGGATGTCCTTCACGTGGATCATCTTCAAGGCTGGTATGGCCATGTTTAAACTTAACTTAGATAGAACTAAAACAGCCTCGCCTACTCCCCAAATGGGAATTAAAAGGTGTTAGCTAAAAAAAAAAAAAAAAAAGAAACTGTTGTTAGTTATCGATTCCAAGGAAATCGTAATATTAGCTAACATAAGTTAAGCAGATGCCAGAGAACCTCACAAACATGTGTTTATGAATTGTTTTTCACGATGGCTATGCTGCTAATTATATATTTGGTTTTATCCTCTATCCAAGGGTAAGCAAATAAAGTTTGTGCCTGAAGTACTTTCAGGACTGAGGCAACTCATGGTAAAGGTGGACTAAACTCTCATCACTTGTCTTAGTATCTCCCATAATGCAGAGCACATCTCCTTGCGGACATGTATAATACTATGCATTAAGGGAGGGGCCACTACCCAGACCGGTTTTGACCTTTATTGAGGTCTCATCAGTGGGAGCCAGACCCAGAGGTGGTGATACTAAGGTAGAAGTAATGGAGAAGTCATATTTACTTATACGAGTTGCCAAAGGGTGTCACACCCTATTATTAAAATTCTCTGGATTAAAGATAAGTTTATGGAAGTTTTTTCGCTTGGCTATGCTACTAATTATATATTTGGTTTTATCTTTTATCCAAGTGTAAACTGTCATAGAGTGTAAAACTTCTATAAACGTATCTCTAATCCAGAAAATTTTAATAATAGGGTGTGACATCCTTTGGCAACTCGTATAGGTAAATATGACTTCTCCACTAACACTAAGGTGCCAGTCCCAGAGGTGGTGACACTAAGGTGTCACCACCTCTGGGACTGGCTCCCACTGATGAGACCTCAATAATGGTCGAAACCAATCTGGGTAGTGATCCTTCCCTTAATGCATAGCATTATACATGTCCGCAAGGAGATGTGCTTTGCATTATGAGATACTAAGGCAAGAAATGACAACTTATACCACTTTTACAATGAGTTGCCCCAGTCCTGAAAGTACTTTAGTATGATAGCAAACTTTGTTTGCTTAAACTTGGATAAAGGATAAAACCAAATATATAATTAGCTCAAGAACATGTGGTTTGGTGATTAAAAAAAAAAAAAAAATTTCCAGCTACCTTGTGATCCAAACCTGACACTCAGATGTTTTTTTTTCTCCCTGTTGGATTATGTAAAAAAAATAAACTATATATATATATATATATATATATATATATATATATATATATATATATATATATATATATATATATCAAAAATGATTTCATTCTAGAAGTTAAAACAAAATTAGACATACTATGACTAGCTACTCCAGAAGTGTCAGAATGTACATGATGCAAGCTGAGATGCAATTTATATGTATCATGAACTAACACTTGTGTCCAAAAGCTAAGGACGAACTACATTTGTACCTGTATATGAAAACATTTTCATGGACTACAGCCAAATGTGGACATAAATTTATTGCCAGCATGCTAATAAATTATATTACACAAAACATGTAATGTGCAGTACAAATGCAATACGTTTTTGGCAAAAATTATCAATTTCTTAAGGATGTAGTTAAGGAATTAATGTATAGTGCTTACAGAACTCTATGCGGAGAGACATTTCAATATGGAAGATGTCTACCACAAACTGCAATGCAGCTCTCACAATGTTATACCATGCTAAGCACCAAGTGATTCAGGAGGTTTTGAGGTAAACTGGTCTACTCTTTCTGAGCAAGAATAAGGCCTTGTTTATTTTCTGGAGGGGGAATTTCAGGCAACAATGCATCTCCCAATTGTTCCCAAACGTGTTCTATGTGGTTGAGATCTGGGGAGCGTTTTGGCCACTTGATTCGATTAATGTCCTTACTCTAAAAAAGTATCTCCACTGCTTGTGTACGATATAGTGTGACATTATCATACATAAAATAAAATACATTTTTTGCCTATAGCACCATGGAACAATCGAACACGGCATTGAAGAACTTTGTTGTAATATTTCTCCAGCACTTGTAGTTTGGTGCATCCATTAAGCAGAATGCCTCCGCACACCATGACCTGTATCTATCGCTTTCAACAACATTTTTGCAATGGTAAGCCATACTACTTTCACACTAGATCAAGTGTCGTCTAGAATCAGAGAAAAGACTAAAACTACTCTCATCTGTAAAAATTACATTAGCCCACTAGTGTCTTGTCCAATTTTTTTGGATACAACACCACTGAAATGCTGCTCTATGATGAGCTGTGGTTAAAGGGACACTACATTTTGTGAGAGTTTGTTGAGATATCTGCATACCTGTGCTTGAATGGAGCCAACTTGCAAGCTGACCTGCCATGGTACGTCGATTACATTATGCTGTAATAATCAAAAATCTGTCTTCGTGTTTCTGGTGCAGTAAGGTCAACCTCTTAGCAAATGACCGGAACACATTTCATTGGTTTAAAACACTACCCGGAACCTGGATACAATGCTATGCAAGATTCCAAACTCTCTGGCAATATTGGTAATTCTGCTGCCTTCAAGCTTTTCAATAATCCTACCCATGTGAAATCATCTAAATGATGTCTTTGCGACATTACAAGGCATCTAAGTTTGCAACTTTATTCCTTCACAAAAAATAGTTTCCTTTAAACACAATTTGCTTAGAGAGGACTTTTGCATGTTATCCTGATAAGTGCTATCATGTTACCCCTTTGCACGCAATTTAAAAAATTTAATGTGCACCCGCTTTATGTCTGCACAGTCAGCCGAGTGGCTATGCGCTTCGTAACCTTATGCCTGGGAAAGGAGTGTCCTGTGATCGATTCCCATTGCTGATGGGAGGAGCTTAGGATCTTTTTCAGACATAGCCTTTTTATCCAGTTTATCTGGGGTTTATCCTCCCGCAAGCAGGCAAATCGGCCCTGTGAACACACACCTCTACAGACATAAGATACCTCCAGGAATGAGGAGTAATAACCAACTTATTCCATAGAATTTGGATTCCAAATGCCTACATGGTAAAAAGTGTAGGTCTATGCGTGAGCGTAAATTAGGATAGGACCCGCTTTATACTCAAAATCTCTGTTATACACACTGCCACAAGCTGATTCGTTTGAATTTGCAGTTGTAATCTTCAGAAATAGTGTTTGTCCTTAGGTTTTTGTACACCAGTGTACATGTGAAGCTTATGCTGAACTTATTCATGCCACACAAAATACTTTATACTTCAAGCACAATATTTGTGACCTATATATCTTAATTTTTGTTCGTCAACATATACCTAGATTTAAAATACTGGATTCTTTTTTTTTTTTTTTTTTTTTTTTTGTGGAAACCTTATGTTTATCATTAGTGAGCTGGCATAACAATCAACTTTACAGCTTACACATAACAATGCATCTTCTATGACCTATTTGGCTTGAATCAGCAACTTGCATTTCATTCATTCTTTCTCATTCACTTACGTAATCATTCCTATTCCTTTTCCCATTTCAAACAACACATCCAAATCCACTACATTTAGGATCATCCACACATACTACTATACACATTTTCCTGTTACTTTAAACCACTAACTTTATAATAATTACATGACTGTATAATCATAAAATTGTTATAAGAGAAAGAGAATGAAAATTGCATAAGCTATTTACCTGAATATTCTGTACATTTGATTTATTTTGTACACTTGACTGAATTTTATTGTCATGAGCATTAGAAACAGCTGCTGTTTGTTGTAAGTTTTTCACTGCAACTTCAGGACAAACATACCACTTTTTATCTTCATACTTCTGAATCATAAATTCTCTCACTTTTTGTGCATTCTGAATATCAGATTCTGGTCCCAGCTGAGAATCATATTTACCTAACCATATACGCTGACAGTACTGGAAGGGAACGAAACCTTGTAATTTTATTTTTATACTAACAAGAACATTCAAATAGAATGTTTGGTATTATAAATATTTAAGAAAAAATATGCATGTCAAACAACATATTTCACTTAATATTCTGTTGATGTTTGAATATACGAGGAGTTTCTGAAAAGTAATGTAACACTTTTTTTCCTCAACGGAAGGTGAAATTACACATCAAGAAATATAGGAACATGCACTACTTCTCCACAAAGTTTTCAAATTTATTGATGCACTTGTCCCAATGATAGATCAGTTTATCAACACCAGTATTGAAGAGGTCCATATGCACCAAAGCGACACCGCTTGTCAGGAATTCTGGTCATTTGAGTCAAATGTTGGCTTTCAGTTTGTCCAAAGTTGTACAGTAAAATTCTGCAATGACTGTTAATCCATTTGGCAAGAAGTCCACCAACAGAATGCCTTGGTGATCCCTGAACACTGGGCCTGTCTGAAAAAAACTGTCCCCACTTTTCAGACAGTGGGGACAATTTTGAATTTTTTGCACACAGGAGATTGTGAATGTTTCCAGGTCATGAATCTTTGTTTGCTCTCTGGGGTAAAGTGACGAACATGAACCCATGTTTCACCTCCTGTGACTAAACAAGCAAGAAAATCCTCATCTTCGTCACTGTATCGCAACAGGTTCTAAAGACATCTCCATGCATGTTGACTTATGTTCCTCTGACAATTGTCGGGGTACCCAGCAGGAGCACACCTTTCAAAGTGGTAAAGTGATGAACCTGAATCCATGTTTCGTCTCCTGTGACAAAACAAGCAAGAAAATCCTCACCTTCGTCACTGTATCGCAACAGATTCTAAAGACATCTCCATGCATGTTGGCTTATGCTCCTCTGACAATTGTCAGGGTACCCAGCAGAAGCACACCTTTCAAAAGCCAAGGATCATGAACAATGTTGTAAACAGTCAAGTTCACCATTTGTAGAGTTTCACTTGCTGGTCTAATGCGCTTAATGTTGTCTTCTATCTTGCTCAATGTCAATCTTCAATGCCATCATGGCCTACTTTAAATTCATTGCACCAAAAACACACCTGCTTCTCTGACATCACCATTTTGCCATACACAGCAACCAGTTCACAATGAATGTCACTTGGTGAAGCCTCCTTTGCTTACAAAAAATTTCACAGACACCATTTTTGGATCACACTCACACAGTAGCTACCATCTTGCAACTGGAAATAGCTGTGTAGCAACCGTAATGCCACACTGCAATGCAGTTCTTTTTTAATATTATTAACAGGTCTATCAGTCTACCATGTTTTATCACATTCCCTTTCACCATTATTAAGGGAAAAAAAATGTTACCTTACTTTTTCAGAAATTCCTCTTAATACTATAAGAATATTTTTATATTTCTTTTGAATAATTATTAATAGTTGCTACATTAATTCTGTTATTAATATCATTCATAAAAAATTTATATCTTTCACACAAAATTTTTTTGAACTGTCTGCTTATTAAGTAAATTACATAGTTACTTAAAAATATCATTGTCATTTTCATTCCATAGTTTCAATGAAAAAAAAATTTCTTACCCTATATTTCTTATAATATTCAAACTAGAATATTATAAGAAATATAGTATTAGGAATATTAAAAATCTTATAATATTCCAGTCAGCTAATTACTTTACAGTTACCTTTATATGCTTTATATAAATCCTACACTCAAAATTTGTAGATTCTACACAATACACAGTGGTATTGTGTAGGCAAGAGTGAAGAGAAAGAAAACCTAGTGAATTTTTTTAAGAGCTGGAGGTTGTCATCATTGAGAACACATGAAACACTATTGCAGAAAACAGAGACAGTTGAAATGTAAGAGGAAAAAAGAGAAACATTCAATGAGTCTGAAGTTGACTGTGATTGGATGTTGGGCAGCTGCTATTTGAGTTTTAACAAACTCATTGGAAAATGTAGAAATAATGGATGCTAGTTCAGTGGAGCAATGTCAATGAGATATCTGTAGAAGAAATATAAAGCTATGACATACCTTATGTGATATATAGCAGTTAAAGTTAATCAATGAGAGAGGAATCACTGATCAGCATGGCAACAAGGATTTATAAGGTAGTCCTTGAGGCACCGTCCCAACCATTCAGAACAATATTTTAAAGTTGGAAGGATTTGAAATTTATACAGAGTTAATATTCTTGAACACAAAAACGGTTGTCAAGTTTTACAGAGTTGAGAAAGCAACTCAGGTAATGTCTTTGTAACAGAAAAAGACTAGAGGTAAATGTCAGTCCAAGAAAATATATATGATCATATCAGGTGCTTGGTTTATTAATGGAAGGTGCAATGAGATTGTTTTCACACAAAAAAGAGCAGGATTATGTTTTGATAGCAATAAAGGTGGCTAGGTTATCCTCACCAAATCTAAGAATTGTATGAACATATTTAAGGCATTGGTTATAGAAGTTCTTGAAGTATGGGAATATTTGAACATTGCAAGGGTAGTCAGATGAGAAGGAAGAGGAATGGATGGCACTATTGTCTGAGAAACTATGGATATATCAGACCTGATCAAATGTCAAGAGTAATAGCATAGGTTTCTTTAAATCTTTCCACTGCAGATGTCCAGAAAAGGTGATATAAGCTATGATATCTGCAGCATGCAGCATATCTAAGTGGCAGAATCCATAGTTATTAACTAATGTTTCCAAATAGTGAAGAATTCTAGTCACTGTTGATGACTTTCTTTGTTATTTTGCAGAGGAAGGTAATAAGTTAACAGTTCAATCATCTCCCTTTGTTTTGAATGTTCTGAGCACAGACATGCTTCCATGTATTGAGATGTCAAATGAGTCCATAGATGAATACTCAGCAGGCATCATGTTCTAGAGCACAACTTTTGAGTACAATCAGGATGAGAGGTCTTTTTTTTTTTTTTTGCTATCTATGTTCTGATGTTTTTCTGTCAAAAGCCTGCAGGTGGTGTAAAATCTCTCATGATAAGTGATTTCGTAACTTATCATGTTCAGTTTTACATGTTTTTTAATTTGGGAGAATGCACTCAGAAAATTGTTAAATTCTGACTGAAATTATACTTTCTGTAATATTATTGTATTCAGCCTTTGTTAAAAATAATGTGGCACATGATGTCATCAAGTAAGTCTAATAAGTAATGTTAAGTAAGTAAGTCTAATGCTAAAACTAGTGAACATTTCTGAGAATTGTCATAAGTGGAAAATTCCAAAGACCCGTAAAGAATGACGTCATCATATCCAGAGGTCAGTATGTGACCACAATTACTTTATTATTATTATTATTAGTCATCTCCAGAAAATCCAAAGATTCATGAAGGGAGGGCATCGACTCTACAGCTCTGCTTCCACCACTCACAATCCACCAATTGACTGTAACTACACCAATGCCATCTACTGCCAACCGCCACCACTAGTATTTTCACAGACAATCACAAACAACCATGCCCACGGCAGGATTCGAACCCACAGCCTCTTGACTGGAAAGCAGACATGCTAACCACTCAGCCAGCCAGGCTGGGATCATTACCATGGATAAAGAGCTCCAAAGACACACAAAGAATGACATCACCATGTCCAAAAGTAAATATGTGACCAAATTCGAGAGATATGTGCATGCGCACAAAGGGAAGTCCAGACCTATATAAGGCAGCTTGGCAGAAAGGAATTTTATCTTAGGATTTCCTATTTCTTCTCTTACCTGAGATTACCGTCACGCAAGAGTTCGTTGTCAGGAATTGAAGGAGAAGTGCCGTTTGTCATCTACCTGGATTGTAACCACGTGAGGAATGTGTTGTCATGGAGGGAAAGAACTGTACATCACCGCCACGTTAAAGATCAAACAAGGAAGGGTATAATTGACTACTCAAAAAAGAAGAAATTTAGCAGGAAAACAGGAATGAGTCAGCAAGCAGAAAGAGAGACAAGAAGAGGACTTACATGTGAATGAGGATTAATGTGAAAGATCAAGATTGTATGTCAAGAAGTTGTCTATATGAGATATTGCATAGTAATGGTAAATTAGGCTTAACCAAGGTATGTCTTATAATCAAATAATGTTATGCTAAATTGTAAATAAGCTTAGAACTAAGATTAGATTAGAGAGAACTGAGAGTTGTAATGACTTTGTGTATGTATGTAAATCGCTGTGTAAATACTTCCTTTTGACTTAATTAAATGGTTTGTAAACAATGTACTGAACTGATTCTGTCAATGCACTATCTTAAAAAAATTATTCGAACCTACATAAGATAGAAGTTATTATGATTTGCATTTAAGCCACGACTAGTTTAAAGTAAGAATAATATAAGCAGGTAATACAAACGACATCTACTTTGTCTTTGGTTTAAGATCTTATACTTTCACATTCTATATATAGTCTAACTGGTGCAGTCGTTAAACAAAAAAAAAGAAAGCTATGATGGCAGTTCATAGCTTTAGGCAATTCAACCATTAATGATAGTTAAGAAAAAAAGAAAGAAAAGACAAAGCAGGGTAGTGGAAGTATGTAGTATAACAAAAGGCACAGCCTACAAGAATACTGAACGTATAACCAGTTTTTACAGTGACACCTTTTCCTCATTCAGGCAGGAGTTGGAGAAGAATGATACCAGAAGGGTCAGTGTCGCCTTGTGTTGTTGCAGCAGTGCCATTTTGGTGAGAAAGAGGTGAAAGCATAAATTAACAAAAGTTTTGCCTAAAATGGCTTTCAGAAGGAACTGGACAGTACAAATACCGTTTGTATAGAAGGCATATGTTCTGCATTTCAATCTTCTGCAAAGTTGGGTTGAAATTTTGATAGTTGTTTTGCAATTGTTGTGTGTTTCAGTTTAACCTATGAATCAGACTAGTGTTCTTCAGTCACATCACTTGCAGTCTCTTGGACTTCTCTGACTGCTGTTGTTAAGTCAGCACTAAACTCTAACATAACGGCAGTCTCTGTAAAGTTTGGGAAGAGACATGTATTGACGTTGCATCTGTTATGAAGTGTGCAGATAAATGCAAAAGTAGTTATCATTTTTATTGTGCTAGTCTCAGCAAAAGTCAATTTAAAAAGCTCTCCAAAGACAAGAAACAAAACTGAAAATGCACTTCATGCAAATTCGGCGAACAACAAAGACCTGATCAATGTTCCAACTCTTTGTTCCACAAAAGATGCCATTCCACTACTACAGAAATCTAATACACCATAAATTAAAAGAAAATAAAAATGAATACTACAGAAATGAATTTCTAGAATTTGAAGGAAACCCCAAAATAATCGAAGTTTATGAATAAATTAATCGGCAAAGATACAAACAAACAAACAAACCCTCCTCATACTTAAAGATATCGAATAGGAATAGAGAAAATGGAGACAGAGGATTACCTGAAGAATTCAATAATCACTTTGCCATGGTCAGTGAAAGCATTCTGAAAAATGCTAAAACCACCCTTCAGAATTGCAACTCCAAGAGAATTGATAACTTCATAAGTCTTTTCCCTACTTGTGAAAAAGAAATCAAAAGTGTTATAGCTAGCCTAAAAACAACCAAAACTTCATGATAAGATAATATTAACACTAGCATTGTGAAAGAATGCCAAATGTACATTATGGAACCCCTAATGTATATTTTTAACTTATCACTGAATGACAGACACGTTTCCATCAGATTTTAAGACGGCTATAGTTGTACCTATTTACAAAAAGGGAAACAAAAATGACTTGAAAAATTATAGACTGATCTCTCTTCTACCAGTCTTTTTGAAAATATTAGAGAAATTGGTAAAAATTAGACTCATGAAATTTTTGGACAAAAACAACTTTGTTTCAAAAGAATCTATTTTAAAATCAATTTGGTGTACCACAATCTGTCTTAGGACCAATTTTATTTAATATTTATATCAATGCCTTCTGCAATCTTACACTAAACAGTAAAATAAAGACTTCTGTAGATGATACAGTACTAATTTTCTCTATGGACACAGCCAAACAAATACATACCATAGTAAATGCTGATCTTTAAAAAGTAACAAATTGGTTCCAGTCAAATATACTCAGTTGGAATGTCTCAAAAACTAAACATGTAAATTTTAATTTACAAAATACAACAGGCAAAATGAACTCCACTGCACAATTAATTTTGCATGATTGGAATTGCAGGACAAATTCAAATTGCAACTAAGGAAATAGAAAAAGTCAATGTAATAACTTACTTGGGATTAAAAATTGATAATATTTTAAGCTGGAAACTGCATATTACCGATGTCGTAAATAAAGTAATGATTCTGTTAAACGGACTTTGCTACCTAAATAGATTCTTAAATTTAAATATGCTAAAAATACTATATTCTGCCTGAATTCAAAGCACACTACAATATGGTATTTTAAATTGGGGAGGAATCTAGAACACTATGCTGAAACCTTTAGTTTAGACTCAGAATAAAATAATTCAAATCTTAACTAGAAAGAAATACAAGAATACTGCAATGTGTAATAAATACACCATTCTAAATATATCATACCTTAGGTATTTATATGCCTATAGGGTACTGCTACTCATAAAAAATAACAATGAATATGTAAATATCAAACAAGATGCTTTCCTTAGTAGGCATAAGGGCCTAAAATATATATACCGTATTTTCCCGTGTATAAGATGCACCCAAGAAATTTAATACAATTTTCTGGAAAAAACCTAAACTTTAAAGTATGATTTAAAAAAAAATGGATAAAATAATATGTAATTTTTAATAGTAAACTGACCTTTCAGAAACCTGCAAAACCCATGTCACTGTAATCTGACTCTTCTCTATCATCATTAATTTCTTCTCTTTGTTCTTCCTCTTGTTCTTCATCATCATCTTCATATAAGAAATGATCTTCACTTCCATCAAGGGTGTTGCTAATTCCACATTTTAAGACAGATTTAACAATAGTTTGTTCATTCATTTTCAACCAAGATGTCTTAACCCACTCGCACACTTGAAAGACCTGATGGCCATTTCAGGGCACCCTTTGGGTGTTAGCTGATGTACACCGGCATTCATCATCCACTTGTTCCACTCCTCCCTCATAAAGACTTTAAAGGGTTTGTTTAAAGATACATCAAGTGGCTGCAGTTGTGATGTAAGTCCTCCTGGTATGACAGCCAATTCAGTATTGCCCTCTTGGAATTTTTGTTTGATTGAATCCTGCAGATGAGCCTGGAACTGATCAAATACAAGAAGAGCTTTCTTCTTTAGTAGTGTGCCATGCCTTCTTTTCCATACTTTATCTATCCACACTTTCATGCCACTTTCATCCATCCAACCTTATTCATGCACATGTACAATCAGTCCTGATGGTATTTTTTCTGTAGGCAGAGTCTTCCGCTTAAAAATTATCATTGGCTGCAGCTTCGTACCATCAGCACAACATGCAAGAACTACAGTGTAGTGTGTTTTTTCATGTCCACTGGTTTTGATTGTAATGCTTTTCTCACCTTTCTCAGCTACAGTTCTGTTTGAGGGAACATCAAAGGTAAGGGGCATTTCATCCATATTGGCTATCTGTCCCATTTCAAAATTGTAATTTTTTTGATGTTGAATCGCATATTTATGAAAAGAAATAATTTTGTCTTCATATTCTTTTGGCATTTTTTTGACTGATTTTTGTTTTTCTACACATACAAAGTCCACTGCGTTTCATGAAATGGTAACACCATGACGCACCACCTTTAAAATCTTCAATATTATGCTCACAGGCTACTTTGACTGCATGTGTACGAATCATTTTTGTTGAAATGGCAATGCCATTTTGTTGATTTTCTTGCACCCATTTCAAAACTTCGGTCTCTAGTTCTGGTCACTTCGCAATTTTTCCACATTCCGCATGCTTTTCATTACGCAAATTGTACAAAATCTCTTTCTGACCATGACCTGTTTTTTTCCATCACTAAAATCTACGGGGAAATATCAAACTGAACACAAAATATCTCAACACATCAACTCAATACTGATAAACATCGGTAACTGATTACTCGGATAAGATATTATGAAACTTAAATAGGGACTCCCTGTTCTTAGTCAATGACGTGCTAGAAGTCATGTGAAGGTCACGCATCAATTTGATTGCGCCATTAACTGCCTACAAAGATCTTGAAACATAAAAGGGAGTACGTATGACTTTGAAAAGAAGAAACAATCTTAACCCTCATTATATAAGATGCACCCCATTTTTAAGATGAATTTTTAAGGTAAAAAAGTGCGTCTTATACACCAGAAAATACGGTACTTCCTAAACCAAATAAAGAATCAATACACAAACATTATACTTATTTAGCACCAAAAATCAACACAGTACCCTTTAACAATAAGAAATGAAACTAACCCAAACAAATACAAAACTCAAATGAAAGAATATTTATTTTCACACAGAAATGAGGAAGCTCTGTTCAAAATAACATAAATGACTGGTTTTTGAATACTGGCATTAAAAAGATACTGTTTCAGGTATAAAATGAAAAAAATTAAATGCTATTTAACTGCTTTGTTTAATTTTGTTCCTAATTAATATTATGCAACTTTCTCTGTACATATTAGCATGTTTCCTGTGATTTTATTATGTTATTATATTATAATAAAATATAATATGTATATTATATGAATGTACATATGTGTATATAATGATAATGCATTAGATAATTTTTTGTAACTTTATGCATATCATAACCTGGACGAGCTGTTGCTCTTAGGCTACACACATATGATTGTCAAAATTTTGTATGAGAATATGAAGCTTACAATAAAAATATCTATCTTAAATCTTAACAAAAAAAAAGTCATGGTTTAGATAATAGGAAAGAATTTTGAATAGACTGGGAACCTTCATTCCAATGATGATAATTTCAGTAATTGCGTATTTAGGCTTAGGTGCTAGTTTATACTCATAATTAAATTTAATGAAACAAACATAGACCAGAGAAATAATTAAATAGGTTTAATCATTCCAATATTTGTCTCTCTCACAGAGAAAACTTCAGGAATATATTATCAAAACTGTAATAACACACACAACAATAAGTGGAAGAAATTAGACCATTCTTAGTCTATAGTCCTGTGAGGAGCACCCTCTACAGGTGCTGTTGGCCAGCCTTAGCTGTTAGGCAGGAGACTTAAAAATTAAAGTTTCCCAAATCTGGGATGTTTAGTACCACCATATTTATTTAGATGAGACTGGTTTTTTTAAATCTGCTGCTGATTCTCAAGTGTTTTTCAAGTTCGTATTTGTTGTAATGAAGGATAATAGTTTTTTCTTCTTCATCTGATTCTGTGTAAGGTATCCACAAGATATGGTCAGTTAGACCTGTCTGACCATAGTTGTGGCTGCAGATGTATTTCTTGTGATCACCGAGGCAGATCTCCCAGTTTTTGATCATAATATGATAAATTATAAGAACAAGGAACCTTGTAAAAATCTGAAAGAGAATTGTTAGGAGAGCAGAGAAGTGAGGCCAACTTCAAATGAAGTCTGAAATCAGTGCAGACATTACATTTCTTTAAAGTTCTGGCTATTTTTTTAGGTGTCTCAGATATAGTGAACAGTAATAGTATTACTGTAGTCTGTATTATTATTATTATTCAGGCCTCCATGGAGTCAAAACATCGTAGGAGGTCCCCCCCCCTAAGAAACACGAAGTCTATCATACCACTCCTTAACTCATTGACCGTTCTCGCTCTCACCACTCCATCAGGCAATGCATTCCATGGTTCAACCACCCTCCATGCAAAGAAACCACTCCTCACCCTCTTGCTCACAGTTTCCTTTCATAACTTCCAGGGATGGCCTCTTGTCATCACTTCTTCCTGCTGTTCAACCAAGCGAAAGAATGTTGAGAGGGATGTTAGGAGATGGAATGAAGAACTAATTTGCTGATTTTTTTGGCATCATAACCACTGGATAGGATGATCTGGAGAATAAAAGGGAGTTCAGGTGTAAGGGAAGCCTGGATAGAACAGTGGTTGGAGGCTCTGCTGACAAGGGTTTTAATGACATCACATTGTTAATGGGGGGGGGGGAGTTTATGTATTTATCAACATGTGCAGGTTAGATTTTCTGTAAACGGAGAAAGAAAGGGTGCTGTTAGGCAAATATGTGATTCGAGTATCTAGAAAAGGAAGGCTATTGTTTTCTTTCTTTTTCTATAGTCAACTGGATTCTGGGATGCTAGCTATTGAGGTGGAGGAGAAAAGAATAATGTGGCTGAGCCATGTGGCCAAACAAATAGCACATCATCAATACGTTTTGAGAATGGAGGTATTGAAAACTTGTTTTTCAAAATGTGCCATACAGAAATTGGCCAGAGAAGGGGAGAACCCATGGATGTACCTTCTGTTTATATAACGTGTCCTTCCAACAGCAGTAACCACCTACGGATAGCAAAATTAAGGATATCAATAATGATGGGGAGGAGGTGCATTTTTCAGTAAATGTAAAGTGTCAGAGAGGGGATATTTGTAAATAAAGAGATGACATCAAAGCTCACCATTATATCATCGTTTAAAACTGAAGTTTGGATTAAAGATTTGAAATGGGGAATATTTTTATAAAAGATGAAGTGTAGCCAATAAGTGGAATTAAAGATTTAGCTAACTGTTTGGCTCATTTAAAAGGGAAAGAGAGAGAGAGAGAGAGAGAGAGAGAGAGAGAGAGAGAGAGTCAGTAGTATCTATGGGATGGAAAAAGTAATTAGGTTAATGGATTTTGGGTAATCCATATAGAGGGGGGGGGGTAGACTAAAAGGTTTGAGAGTTTAAAAACTTCAAGAGAGCAAGATGTGACATTTTTTAGAAACTTTTTGATGTTTGATGCCTTGAAAGACTTTCCAGAATCAGCAGCAGATTTAAAATACCCAACCCTATCTAAATAAATATCATTGTGTTAAACTTCAAAATTTGGGAAAGTTTAATTCTTAGGCCTCCTACCCAACAGCATCCCTCATACATAGGACTTTAGGCTGAAAATGGTCTAATTTCAATATTATATTCTTGAAGGCAAGTGGGTTTTTCCTCCCGGAAACTCGGGTTTTTTGTCCCGTAAACTCAAGAAAATCGACCGTAGAACACACATTATTTCAGACATTAAATATATTGTGTTAGGGTTAGGGACCACGAGATGGCGGCACATTTGAGCCATCCCATTCACTGTGTACTGCTTAATTAGTGATAGCTTTGGGCAATCTATCTCTGATTGGTACCAGTGAAGATTGAACTGCCCACTCAGTCTCCAAAAGTTAGATAAGGCTAAATGGCCCGCCTACTCCCGTATACGGGAATAAAAAGGCGTTAGCTTTAGCTGATATTCTTGAAGGCATCTCTTCAACAGAGACAAAATATCAGAACAATTAAATCTGTTGTTTAAATATTTCTCTGTGATGTATTTATTCTAAATTGAATTTCAGTAACTCATTTCAAGCAAATGTTTAGATTAGGAGGGTGAAAACAATCTGATCTCAGAGATCATCCCATTTGCAAAAAGATATGAGGTTAAGAATGGCTGAGTGAAGACTATTCTGTTGAAAATGAAATTTGTACAACACTGTTCCACTTCTAAATATACTGATATCATCAATATCCTTATCGATATTGGAATATCTCCAATACTCCAATAATTAAGACCCTTAGACACAAGTATATGATTCCAAGTCCTGTTATATGATACCAGAAAATATTTTAACAATTCTAAAGTAAATAGCATATTGATGAATATGTTAATCAAAGACAATTTTCATACCAAGTATCAAATTCTATCAATTAATGGATGGATATTACAAGTTCAATAACGTGTGATAATTTGTACTTATTCTAGTTAGATGAAGGTTAAGTCCTTCAACTTACTGGAAACAATATGTGTATGAGTTTGCTTGGATGTGCATTGATAAAAATAATATACTGCTGTCTTCATTGCTTTCTATTACAAGCACATCTCCAGGTGGCAGATAGGGGAAAAACCCTAACTATCATCAGTTGAATATCAGGGCAGCTATGAATATAATGAATAAAGAGAAAAAATGGACCAGTAGTTTGGGGAGCAATGATCCCACATGAAACTACTGCTATTCACAGCAAGTTAGGGTGAATTATAGCCCCCAAGCTTCCATGACGAAGCTCTCATTCCTTGAGGCATGACTGTTACTACCTATGGCAGCAGGCAGTTAAACATGAAGGCAGAGGATGCTTAGTATCCCTCTGCCTTCATGTTTATACTTGTTTAAACATGAAGGTAACCAGATCACACTGCCATAGTAGAACTCTCAGCAGTGAAGCCTAGCTAACCAAATTAATCGAAGAGTTCAAGTGACTAAAATGGGAAATTCTTGAATTGTGTGAAAGATGTAATGGTGAAGAAATTCTTCAGTTAAAAAAAAAGCATGCTGTACTATACAGGCCAAGATAAGGGAAGAATCAGTGGAGTTGGATTTGTGATAAACAAAAAATTGAGGAACATAATAAAATCTGACAGCATGTCTGATCAAATAGCATTTTCTAGATCTCAAAAAGATATACTATAAGGCATGTTGATAAAGAAACTAAAGACTTCTAACATGATGTAACACAACTTTACAACAAAGGAAAACATTTTGACAATGTCATGCAAGACTTTAATATCAGAATTGGTACACAAGAATCATATAAACGCTCAATGGGAAATTTTGAATTTGGCACAAGAAATTATAGAGGAACAAAAGTAATAGAATTTGTGAAGGAAAAGAAAAGAAAAAAAAAAAGACATGGGAAAGTCCAAATGGAAGAGCCAGTGAAAGTGACTATCCTCAGCAACAGAAAAAACATCTTTCACAACTGTTGGTATCAACAATGGAAGTAACTATCATATGGTCACTTTCAATGTTGAAGGTTGACCATTATATGCAATAAGGTTCAAATAAATTGCCAAAAATAAAAAAAAGAAAATTAACAAAAGATTTAAAAATCTTAATATATATCACAATGCTGATCCATCACAAAGTAATGACATCATTACCCAAAATCTTTTGAAATGCTTACTCAAAATAGCTGTTACCACAGATCAGAAATGCTTATGAAGATATTTTCAATCAGAAAATTCAATCATAAACTCAACAAACAATTAAAGACAACTGCAGCCTCAAAAAAAGCCAAACAGCAATAAACAAATAGTTGCAATCAAACTATAAAATGAAAACTAGAGACAGAAATGCTATAGCCAAAAAAATAAATAAATAAATAAAAGAGCTGAAGAATTTAACGCAGTTAAAAGAAGCAAAAACCAGGGAGGTGAATTATAGTCCCCAAACTTCCATGATGAAATCTTCATACCTTAAGGGAAGTGGCCAACTTCATTCTATACGAGGGCCAATATATGATGAGTGGTAGCATCACGGGCCGCACACTTTTAGACAGAACTTAAATAAAAATAAACTCTGCATTTTTTCAAGGCAATAGTTATATGTATTGAATTACTATATTTGTTTTAAATCATTTTACTACTGAGAGCACAATATAAAATACTTGATTGATTTAAATATAAGTTGTTAAATTAAATTTAATTACAGAATTCTGGGTTTTTTTTCATGTAACACAACTTAACGAGAACACTGTGGGCGTTCATGTGCGGCAACAAGTTCATCAAAGTCGATTTTCAACGATGATGATGATATTCGTAACAAATCCTGAAGGTGGTCACAATCAGTCGGCTTCTTTGTGACGATTTAACTGCCTTCATAGCTGAGAAAGTGCATTCACATATGTATGTGCTTCCAAACATAGATGCAATTCTCAAGCTGAAATCACTCAATGCAGGATATTTTTCCCTTGGTACAAGTTTCAAAAAAGTCAATGCCTATCTCCACCCTTGACTGGAAAATGGGGTCACCTTGAAGGTCACACAACTCCAAATGAATAGTGTCATGCTGTTCTGAAATGTCGCATTTCATTGGATTGTTAAATAATATCAGTTGTGGCTGCATGTCACCGAAGTCAGAAAATCGCTTACTGAATTGCTCCAAAAGTTGGTCTAACATTGGCACAGAAAACTTTAAGTCAATGTCATGGCTCTCCTCTATCAACTCACTGCAAGAAGGGAAAAGTACCAAGTTTTGTCTGACTAGGATGTCAAAAACATCCTATTTTTTTGTCAAAAACCTTCAGTCGACTTATGAACCCATCTAGGTGTCCAACTAAATCTGAGATTGTTTGGTTACGTCCCTGTAACTTCACTTTGAGCTCATTCATGCTAACTGATGTCTGTTAGAAAGGCGAGTAAGCTGTTAAAATGAGGATCCCAGTTTTGTGATTAGTTCATTGTTTGTCTTCTCGTGTTCCTCTAAGAACTGTTTTATTTCCTTTCTCAAAGGGAAAAACCGTTTCAAACAGTTCCCTCTGCTTAGCCAACGTACTTCTGTGTACAACACTAAATCATATTCTGCCTCCATTTCTGTTAGAAAAGAAAGAAACTTTCAGTGTGTCAAGGCCCGATTTCCACCCTTAATTAGATTCACACATTTCATTACAGTTTTCATAACATCCTCTATCTCCAGAATTTTACCACACAGAGCCTCCTGATGTATAATGCAGTGCAACACAGGGTAATTGATTCCAGCCTTCCTTAGTAAGCCAACTAAGCCTGTTTTGAGTACCATGCATTGATTTGGCACCATCTCTCACAATAGCTGTGAGATTGTTGATGCCACCAGTACCATTTACAACCTTCATATCTGCATCATAAATGTCTTGACCTTTGGCTGTGTTATGCAATGACTCTAATGCTAGTAGCTCTTCATTAATAACAAAGTCTTTGGAAACAGTTCGAATGAAAATTAGAAGTTGAGCTGTATCTGTTATGTCAGTTGATTCATCCAGAGCCAATGAGAAGTAAGCTGAATCTGTAATAACAGTTTTTAATTTATTTAATATGTGAGAACCTATTTCCTCGACTCTTTTTGTTACGGTTTGTTTTGATAGTGAGACGCTTTCAAACTCACTAGCAATTTCATTTTCCCCAACATCAAGTACCATTTTCACAGAACAGTGTTTTACAAATTCCCCATCAGATAATTTTTTTGCTCTTGCTATCTCTGCGCTTACAACAAACGATGCCAAGAGTGGGCTTTTTTGTATTGATGTTGTTGTTTATTATTTTAACGGTATATTAGAACACAGAAATTAAGTAAATAATTAATTTATTAACTTATTGCTGATATTTCGCTGGTGTTATAACCAGCATCTTCAGAGCACAAAAACGCTGTTTGTCACAATATGCGAGACTATAACAACATGGTGTACTTAAACAAAATTGTAGCAGCAACACAAAGACTAGAGTCCTCATTTTGGCGCCCTCTATCTGAAAAAAAAAAAAAAAAAAAGAGCTATCATATATTACTAGAGTCCTAGAAAAGTGCTAGTTTTTTCTTAATATGACTGTCTCCCAGATCTTCGGCAAGTTAATACAGCCATATTTGTTGAGATTTGGAGTGTGTTTTAGGGCTTCTGTGGCCTCTAAGAACAATCTCTCTGATTTATACGGGTTTCTGTGTAGTACTTTTGTGTTTTTCCAGTTGATCCTGTGTGCAGGGGTATCCAGAGCATGGTCTGCTAGGCCCGACTTCCCGTAATGATAATTACGGGAAGTCGGGCTGAATTACTGAATACCCCTGCACACAGGATCATATCCAGAGCATGGTCTGCTAGGCCCGACTTCCCGTAATGATAATTACGGGAAGTCGGGCTGAATTACTGGATACCCCTGCACACAGGATCAACTGGAAAAACACAAAAGTACTACACAGAAACCCGTATAAATCAGAGAGATTGTTCTTAGAGGCGACAAAAGCCCTAAAACACACTCCAAATCTCAACAAATATGGCTGTATTAACTTGCCGAAGATCTGGGAGACAGTCATATTAAGAAAAAACTAGCACTTTTCTAGGACTCTAGTAATATATGATAGCTCTTTTTTTTTTTTTTTTTCAGATAGAGGGCGCCAAAATCAGGACTCTAGTCTTTGTGTTGCTGCTACAATTTTGTTTAAGTACACCCTGTTGTTATAGTCTCGCGTATTGTGACAAACAGTGTTTTTGTGCTCTGAAGATGCTGGTTATAACACCAGCGAAATATCAGCAATAAGTTAATAAATTAATTATTTACTTAGTTTCTGTGTTCTAATATACCGTTAAAATAATAAACAACATGTTCGATGAACACATAAGTCTGTCCACACGTGTACTGATGTTGGTTTAGTAAAAATACATTTCTGAGCACTAACCTTTCTTTTCAAATTACGTACAATTTTAGTACATACTTAACCAACGTATTCTTGGTATTCAGCGGCATGGTGCTGTATGTAGTGGCATTTGAGATTATATCCCTTGTGCACAGATAATACTTGCAAACACACAAGGCACTGTGGTTTGTTGTCATTATTGTTTAATAACGACATTTCTCCTGAAATGACCTGTTTTCTTCACAGATCTTAAGTTTCTTATTCATAGTACACAAAGGCTGAAGTAACTGACCAGGGGACACAAACTACAACAATAAAACTGTTAACTGTGAAACTGATTACTGTAACCATAGCAGAGCAAGTGACTTTCAATGATGCTTTACTCTGGAGCGCATAGAAATCTACCACTCCCACTACTACAACTCGCACAGAGAAGTAATAGATTTTATAAATTGAGTGATCTTTTTAAAGAAATTTTGATTCCGTGTTGAGAATGTAAATTGTTTCCGTAATCAGAAATAATGAAAATAACTAGTATATCAATCAGAAAATCTGTCGAAACTAATAGCTAAATTGATAATACATATAATTTAATATAGTTTTTATCTTGCACAGCAAAATGAACAGGCTTTCTAAGTGGCTATAGCACAATGGACCATAAAATAAATGTACAACAAACTACTGAACAATGCAATGAATACTAACCATGATTATGCAATCATATGTAAGGATCATTCAATCAGCAATATGCCAAAGCAACAGCAACAATTTATTTTAATGGCAGCATCTCAACCATGAAAATATACAGAAGCATAAAACAAGGTGAAAATTATTATTATTACCCTAAGACCCCATGGAATCAAAGACTCATCTAGGAGGTCCTTTTGTCATATACATCATACTACACCTTAAACAGTTTGCAAAATGTGCCGGGAGGCACATTTCGCCCTCTGTAGATAATGAGTGGGCTACAAAAATGTAAATAATACACCTAACTTTTAATAATTCTAATTTATTTTGTTTTAATAGAATAAATGCACATTATTATTGTTTAAAACTAGAAGTTATATGCAATGCCTCTAAGGTAATCAATTACATTACGATTTTGGAAACCTTAGACTATTGTTTTGATTCTAGCAGAAATTGCAGCATACTTCTTGTTTCTTTGATTGCCTGAATTACCAGCAATTAGTTGTGTAATTTCGAAATTGTGCAGCCCTTGTTGTTTCTTTAAAGAATCAATGAATCGGTAAATATTTGGGAATAAAGTAGCACAAGTTTCCTAAAATCCCCTGTGCCACCCCTCCATGGCGTTGTTGGTATGTTGTAGATCATTCAGTGTTCGTGTGTAAACATTCCACAATTCGATGGCAAAAATGGGTAATTGCTGGCCTCTCTGTTGTCTTCTTCCAATATATGTATTTCAAAGTAGTTTGCAATCAACATAGCTTCAATGGGGAGGTCATCAGCTTCAACTAAATGTTCAAATGCTTGAATAACGTTAGAAGGAGGAATAAATGCCAATGCCGAAATCATTCGGATCCAACGAGCAAATTCACGGTCTTGTTCATATCAGGCTTTTAAACCTTCATTCTGTACCTTTCGCCAAACGCTTTGGGAAAGATGAAAAAAATAACCAGTATTTACAATACCAGGAAATTCTTGTTAGAAGGCTTGCATGGCACTTTGTTCGAAATCTGTCATAAGTCGCTGGAGTTGGAGACCCGGTTGTAGATTTTTAACTTCTTGAAGCAACTTGACATACGTGGAACGAGTTATGTTTGGTAGAAGTGCGTAGACCACTGGAATAACTGCATTGAATTGAACCACACGAATTGTATAAAGCTGCTGGAAATGCGTGGGTACTGTGCTAAAAGTTAGATCACAAAACCACTCCTGGCTACGAGCTAATAACTGAAGATTGTTACTAGTGGAAAAAATACGCATGCGACCTGGGAGCAGTTCGTCCTGAGAATCATACATCAAAAACTGTTGTAGATTGCCACTGATAATAATTTCTTGATAATTTTGTGGAATTACTAGATCCTGGAGATTGCTCAGTAAAGCAGGAGTACCATTGTTGCATCGAACATGACGAATGGTTTGTTTAAGTGAATCCTTTTTAGGAAGTAATGCCATGACATTGGCATGAGCCTCTGCAATTACTGATGCAACAATTTGCTGTGGCTGTTCGTTCATGGTTGTTGCATGTTGCCGTATTTGACCAATCAATTGCAATGCTTCCGACCTTGCAGCTTGAGCTGCATGGTATGGTTATGTTTAATTACGACTTTCACAACTGGGCCTTCCAAACCCTCTGTCCAAACACATCCTTTTCAGGTGGAACATTTTTCACAAACCCAGATTCCATGTTGTTCATCTACAGTTCTCTTTGAAAACACGTAAATGTGGTTGTCATCATCTACCAATTTTCTTTTGCCTCTTATTGACGGAACACTTTTTGCCATTGTACACACAGGATTAATCAATCAAGATACAAAAATAATATGTAGATATTGCACTGCCTGTGACGCTCAACTTGTTCATGCGATGCACCGGTGATAATGAGGCACGAAAACAACAAATGCGCACTGGCCGCTGTTCCCTTCTCCCATGTCCATCACTAACTACGTGACTATCGCCCTCGTGGTCGGGTATGTATTCTTTCCATTGTGAAAGGATTAACAGTTCCAGTTAATACTTTCACAATGGAAAGAGAATCCTGAAGACATACAAAATGGGAGAAATCAGTGTAAAAGCTATGCGACAATTTGTAGATGAATGTAATTTTGAAAAATTGTTTGGAAAAGTAGAATTATCGGAAGTTCACTTCGAGTAATAGAGTTTAACTTTAAATCTCCACTAAAGGGGTTACCTACTCATTATCTACAGGGGGCCAAATTGTGCTGCGAGCGAAATGCTGGGGGCGACTTTTCCGGATCCCACCTTAAACACACTCAAATTCTCTGCAGACACCACCCTCTCAGGCAAGGCATTCACAACTCCATATGCAAAGAACCTGCTTCTCACTCCACTCCTTATACCGTTTCCAGAGATGATCTCTAGTTCTCCTCCAATCTCCCACCGTTTACTGTAAAATCTCTTCAACATTAATGTAAATTGCATCTTCTCAACCTTTCCTCATATACGACAATTCAGATATCAAAAACCACCTTAGTCATTCACCTCTGGACCCTTTCCAACATCTCTTCATCCTTTTGAAAAACAGGTGACCAAATCTGTGCATAGTAGTCCACGTGTGGCCAAATCAAAGCCTTATACAACGAAACAAGAATCTCCTTACTTCTATAAGTCAGTGTCCTCTGCATAAAAGATGATCAATGCTTGCCTAACAGAGTAAAATCATAATGATATTATCAATAACATTATAGCAATGAAAGGTGTAACATATAAGCATCGGACCTCCTATATCCTCAGAACTATTTACAGCATACTTTGAAGAAATATTGAAATTTCTTGATTGGGAAGGAAAAGGTCTTGAAGATCAACAGGAGATATTTGGCCAATAATGACTTGAAGATAACAATTCAACTTTACTTGAAGTCCACATCAACTACAGCCTTGTATCTATGAACTCAAAATAGATAGCAAAACAACTGGCTTAAAGATAAATCTAATGAAGAACCAAGTTATGTTCAAATAGCTACATGCAACCAGAAATAATAAAATTCAATGACAATGAAATTAACAAGTAAATCACTGCTTATACTTAGGATGATAGATATCAATGGATCAGAATAAGATGAAAGAAGTCAAAAGACAATTGCTGTAAGTCATTTAGGGCTTTCATATTAAATGCTAAACACATAGTAGACTGTCAGTGTTCCAAGAAGAATTGAACCTAGATGTCTGCAAAACCTCTCTTTAGTGCCTTATGTGAAAATGATGATTAAGAAGGCCATGCTTTAACAAGTGCCCTTCTGAGATGGTTGCCTCATCACTCAAGACAAGATCTGCTATAAAAAAAAATTTCACTTTCACAAAACAAAGCATGATATCTTTAACTTTTAAGAGTAGTTGGAATTACTATTCTCTAGTCATCTCTCTCTCTCTCTTCACACACACACACACACACGCCTTACTAGAAAACACTTCATTAAAAATAAAATTTTTCTTCTTTGTTGAAATATTCATTCATTTATATGTGAGTGCACATGCATAAAAGATACAAAAACATAAAAATTAAACTTACCTAGTGATGCTTTGAGGCACATGCTCACTCTGGGTAAGTCATGTAAGTCAAAAATAATTATTTTTTTTCCAAAAAATAAGACAATGTTATTGTGTCAGGGATCATATTTGCATATATTAACACACACACACACATACACACAGAGAGAGAGAGATTTACAGCTGAAGCAACTAAGGTTATGAGGCAAGAGTATTGTATTGTCTGTGAAGCTGGGTCATTCCAACCAAAGGATATTATTCACCAATACAGACTGAGCTGCAGAGGCTGAAGGGAAGAGGAGAAGTTTATATTAGAAATCAAGCAGTGTACTTGTATGTGCTAATTGACTTTTTTTTTGAAATCTCGGCACAATCTTGCATGCATAGAAACAAACAAACAAAAAAAAAATTATCATTGCTGATACGTTAGTGACCAAAAGTCATGGAAAAATACTATTTTAATTAGTTTGCTGAGATGGGTAGAAATGGGCTGGCAATGCTCAAAATATAGCCTTTCCAGCCATGTCAGCCTGATCTTCCACAAACTTGACTCTTGCAAGTACTTTATTATTATTCACTGATAGAACCCAGTTCACACCCTTACTTCCTTGTTTTCCCCCAATTCCCTATGTATTGAAAAATTTCTTGTATGTCAATCTTATAGAATCCCTTTAGATAAATTTCTATCATATTCCTTCTCCTCCACATGTCAGCTAAACGCTGAAACCCACACACCATCAATCTATCCTCACAGGGAACATTCCCAGACCTGTCACTCCCTTGATCACTTGTTTCTGAATACTCTCCACCACCTCCTGATCACCATGAAATGCAGGTGACCAAACTGTGCACAGCAGTCAACATGTGGCCGAATCACAGCATTATAAAGATGATAATAATCTCACTATCTGTGTTTATCAAGGTGTTATTCAACATCCAAGTAATCCTGTGAGCTTTTCTGCCAACTCTTGCAATATGTCCTCTGAATTTTAAATTTCTATTTACCATCACCTTCAGATCCCTAACTTCATCATTTTCTTGTGAACTAGTACTATCAATATGACACAAAGTATGTAATCTTTTCGGCCCAAAGTGCATTACTTTACATTTTACAACCATTGTCCTTTGCCCACACTGCTAATTTATTTAAATCATCCCGTAAGATATCTACATCACCTTTATCAACTGTTGCCATCCCTAGTTTTGCATCATCAACAAACAACTGAATGACTCCCCCCCACCTTCAAATCTTCCTCTATATCATCAATGCACAAATTAAATAGTAATGGTCCTAGTAGTACAAAACCATAGGAAACTCCACTAGTCACCCTCATTTGACTTGTTTCCACTACGCCATATACCACTCTCTGATATCTATCAGCCAACCCCTATCCATTCCCATTTGCTCCAACTTATGTAATAGTTTTCCATGCAGTACTCTGTTAAATGCCTCTGAAAAGTCCAGAAGGGGGATGTAGCCATGTATCATGGTGTGTAGCCATTTCCTTTATCCAATTCTGCTGTCGCCTCATTATAAAATGTGAAGAATAAATTACTGAGGTAGGACATACCTTTTACAAAGCCATGCCCCTATAGAGTATCATATTCCTAACCACCCATTCCTATATCTGGCTTTTAGCCAACTTTTCAGGAAAGGGTCGGAAATACTAATTGGTCTGTAATTTGCTACTTTTGTCTTGGAGCCACCTTCATGTAATGAAGGTGGCTCCCTCTTTCCACTCCCTCAGAACCTTGCCAGAGCTGACACTTAGATTAAACAACTTCGTTACAGGCATTACCAGTTCACTTGCACATTTTCGTAGCACACAAGCTGACACGTCCAGGCCCACTGTATTTGCATTGATATTTTCAATATACAGAGTACCTCCAGTTCATCTACTTCAATGCTCATATCAGTCTGTGTAACCTCAGTAACTGCAAAGTCACACCAGATGACATACCCTTGCAAAAGTGATCACTTAGTAACTGAACTATTTTTTCTTCTGCTTCTGCCACTTTCCACCGTTAGCACTGAGTAAACTTTTCTTTCCATAATCATTCTTTCTCGTACTTGCTACATAGTGAAAAAAACTCTTTTGGATTTACTTCAGCCTGCTTAGCTAATTTTCTCTCAAAATGTGATTCAGACTTCCTTACAATACTAATTCTCCTTCTGGTAGGTACTTTATATTGCTCCGAGCATGCTGATCACTTTGCTGTTTATATTCCTTTCACACTGCTTTCTTTTTTTGTAGCTTCTGCTTTATATTGCTAGTCATCCATCTTAATCTACCTCCTATCCTCCTGACCCTGGGTATGCACTCTGATACTGCCTTGCTCACACAATCCTTGACCTTCCCATGCATTTATTCTATGTAGTTTCTTAAACCATGGCAGTGCTCCAAGTTGCCTCCTAAGTTTGTAATAATCACCAGCTTTGTAGTTCTGCATAAACCCTTTCTTGACTGAAATTTCCACATGTTAAGCAATCTCCCAGGACATGACTGAATGTCACTTTCTCCAATAAGTATTGCTGGTTTATATCTTCTTTAGTTAGAGGAAATGACAGCTAGACCTCAAGGTGGCAGATGACTATTATTGCCTGATGAAACACCACCCTCCAGACTTATTAGACGCATGAAAGACTTGCTATACATAATAATGCATAACCAACGTATAAGCTTGTCAACGAGAATTGCTATACTTCGTCTCCAACATAGGATTTTTCGATTCTGTCCCTCACTCTTCTTCACTATCACACATACACTCTCAATGATAGCCTTGTTGGCTATGCTCAACACCTTGTGATTATTAACTAAGAAGCAACAATCCCCTCTACTGAAGAATAGAGCAGTGGTTGTCTCAGGTCAGCCACAAGATCATACCTAGAATCAAACCAATTGTGTATAACACTTCAGAAAGCTACCCAAGTAGATGGCAAATAATTCTGCTACTGCCTAATCTGCTGGGTTGTGTATGGAGGAAGACCAAGTATAGCAAGGATGCATGGAACTGTCAAAGACACAGTCTGGGCACTCCCCACATGAGAACATGTCCACACATTCTCCATCATTGCTACCCAGTCTACAAGTTTCCATCATTACACCAACCATGCAAAATAACATAAGTAATGTAGTTTAAAAATACTTTCCAGAATATCAAAATGGAAATTGCGAAAATTGCAAAATTTAAAAAAAAAAAAAAAAAGCAACAAAAATTCAACCAAAAAAGCAGCAAAATTTCATGCATAAAAATAAAAAACCTCCATAGTGACTTCAACATTCAACAAAGAAATGCAAAGTAATCCTCAATAAAAATTACACACACAGTATGCCTTCTCTGATCTGTCAGAATATGAGAATACTCAACAGCCTTGATAATAATAATTCCTTCATCCCAGATGGCATCTCTTCAATACTAATAACTTGCCATGCTCATCTAGCATCCATCCAACAACATTGAAGCAAGCTATGCAGTGAGTTTCATAATGGGAAAAAAAAAAAAAAGGAGATGGAGGAGATAAAAATCAGCAAACAAATTACTGTCCAATTGCTCTCACTTCAATATCCTGTACAGCACAGAAGGTCATTAGCAACTAACTTCTTCCACTACCAAGAGACCGATTGATATATCATTGATCATCAATATGGATTCCACTATTCTCATTCTACAACAGATCTCATGAATCTTATCACCTATGGATATAGGCCATGGAAAGTTTAGGATAAACTCATATGGTTGACCTTCATATTTCCAAGGCATCTGATTGAGTCTAGAACCACAGCCTTCTTACCAAGCTGCCATTTTATGGTGTCCCTCTATCCTATGTGGGCAGACCAGTTTCCTCTGGTCATTCACTGCATGTCATAGAATAGTTCTTTGTTTGATTTTTCCATAAATGCTGGAGTACCTCAGGGCACCATGCTTTCACCTATACTCTTCCTCCTATACAAAATCTCTGATTAGCATCTAATGTTATATTCATTGCTTTGCTGATATTCACTCCATTCCTTATCATCACTCACAAAATCTTGTACACAGATGACCCAAGCATCAAGAGCCAATGCCTTAAACACTGACCTTCTACTCATTCTCAAATGGAGTGAAGATAATTTAATAAATATCAATGCTATTAAATGGATAAAAAACCTATTTTATTATATAGCCAGTAAGTGAAACTCAAGATCGATAACTACGATCTATGTGTTTCAATGCCGAAAAACTATCGGCGAAGGCAATTCGAAGCAAAGGTGGAGCAAGCTCCCTCACTATTCTTGATATTCTCTCATAATGTAAGACACAGCTCCTAGGAGATGTAATACTGTCATTACATTATGAGAGGAGGTCACTACCCAGACCGGTTTCAACCTTTTTTGAGGTCTCATCAGTGAGTAGGTAGATGGAGGAGATGGAGGAGATAAAAATCAGCAAACAAATTACTGTCCAATTGCTCTCACTTCAATATCCTGTACAGCACAGAAGGTCATTAGCAACTAACTTCTTCCACTACCAAGAGACCGATTGATATATCATTGATCATCAATATTTTCAACCTCAAAAAAGGTTGAAACCGGTCTGGGTAGTGACCTCCCCTCATAATGTAATGACAGTATTACATCTCCTAGGAGCTGTGTCTTACATTATGAGAGAATATCAAGAATAGTGAGGGATCTTGCTCCACCTTTGCTTCGAATTGCCTTCGCCGATAGTTTTTCGGCATTGAAACACATAGATCGTAGTTATCGATCTTGAGTTTCACTTACTGGCTATATAATAAAATAGGATTTTTATCCATTTAATATCTATTCAATTGCCAGAAAACTAGCCTTTTGGCTTTTTATTTTAATTACAAAATACAAGCACACCTTTATGGCATTCGTATAGTGAAGGTATGTAAGTTCTTTTAACTAAGCTTTGATATTTTCCAGGTCTACCTACTCACTGATGAGACCTCAAAAAAGGTTGAAACCGGTCTGGGTAGTGACCTCCCCTCATAATGTAATGACAGTATTACATCTCCTAGGAGCTGTGTCTTACATTATGAGAGAATATCAAGAATATTGAGGGAGCTTGCTCCACCTTTGCTTCGAATTGCCTTCGCCGATAGTTTTTCGGCATTGAAACACATAGATCGTAGTTATCGATCTTGAGTTTCACTTACTGGCTATATAATAAAATAGGATTTTTATCCATTTAATATCTATTCAATTGCCAGAAAACTAGCCTTTTGGCTTTTTATTTTAATTACAAATATCAATGCTATCAAAACACAATCCTGTCTTATTTCCCAAAAGAAAAGCTATGCCTCATTTTCCCTTACTTCTGATAGCATTCCATTCCGCTCATCAACCAAGTTAAGTTCTCCCTTCTTGAGTTGACTTTCACATCTAGCTTATCCTGGCATAAACTCATCATATCCTCAGCCTCCAAAAAGATTAGCATTTTTTTGTTCTAAACATTACTTCTCTTCTACTACATTCTTAACATTTTACAAATTCCAAATCTGCAACACCTCAGAATATTGTTCTCCCATGTGGGATGGTATACCAAGCCCCCCCTCAGAATGCTGAATGTATCCAGAAGATAGCTATTTGCTTAATACATAGTCCTGTAATTGTGATTCCATCCAATCACATTTCTGTACACCCTCTCTTTCTGCATTTATGTCTTATAGATATTTCCATGGACGTTGTTCCACTGAACTGGTCACATCATTTCACCAATTTTTTCTTATTATGTATGAATGCAAGCAATCCATCTATGGATCAACTCAAAACTCACTGAACCGACTTATCATTCTATTCTTTCATTATATACATGTCTATTTTTGGAATGACCCCCCCCCCACATACAATTTTCCCAAATTCTTCAAGCAATGTATTAAGAGATTCTTTTCTTCTTTCTTCTCTCTAATCACTTGCAAAATGGCACTGTTGTGTTATAGGTCCCAGGACTATTTAACAGGAATTTCATTCTGGAATATTATGTAATATATATATATATATAATTTTTTTTTTTACATCATGCACAACACCAAAAAGAAGAAAACATATTACTATCATGAAGAAAGAGAGCAACATTATTTTTTATGATAAAAGACAAATGTTATTTAATTTGTAGTATTAGTGTTGCATTACCAAAGAAAGGAAACTTAGAATCTTGGAATTAAAAATTTTAAGTTACAATAAATAAACCAGTAAATGATTTTTTAAGTAAACAAAGTTGATTGCAGGTGGATATTTATTGGAGAAGTAGATCTCATGTAAAAATTAGTGCACATCACTGATACAGATTATAAGACTGTGATTAAAATTTTATTATGAATTAATGAAACTATTTAATGAATGGAATAAGTATAATAGTATTCTTTATTTTATACATTTCTGTTTCTCTTAAATATGATAAAATAATATTATATAACTAATATGACCATAAATCAAGTGCAAGGAAACAGCCATGGGCATTTTTATTACACTTAGCTACTTCAAGTCAGTTCACTTACAGAATGATCCCTATTATCAGGTGATTTGTTAGTTCAATGAATAAAATCAAACAGACGTTCATGCTGTAATATAGAGGGTGGACATAAAATAACTTTCCTTCTTTGGAGGCATCTGTAGCTAAACCAATAAACGGAATGAGACCAAATTTTATATAGAGTCTTTTGAAGGCTTGAGGAGATGATTTCCGTGAAAAAAAGATTTAGTACCAAAAGTCGCCGACAGGGGAAATTTTGGTGCTGGCAGAGCCAAAAACAAGCGGATGATTACATTAAAGGCAGATTAAATGGAATGATAACATTTCGATGGTGTAAGCAACAGCCGCGTCACTCATTCCAGCTGGATATGTGGTGCATTACAATGATAATGATAATAATAATAATAATAATTAAACTAAAACAACAACTTGCGAGAGACACAGAAATTAATGTACTGATTGAACTCACAGGAAAATGTTTTATTCATCAGAATCAGGGTCCCCTGGACCACATACATGATTTTCAATGTGCTGACCTTTCTTGTGTAAAACAAATTGAATCCGGTGTGCTACATGCTCTACAGCTGAGCATAAGGAGTCGGATTGGATGTTCATAACAGCCCGTTTTATGTTCTCTTTCAAGACATGCAAGTTGGGAACACCATCAACATATACAATGGATTTCAAATACCCCCACAGCCAAAAGTCACATGGAGTGATGTCTGGGGATCGCAGTGGCCATGCCATCGGAAAGAACTCACTGATAACTGATAACCTGACAATCATTCGAATAACTGCTTGAAAGTTCCCAATCCTTTTTTAAGTGAAACTGGTGGCGCTGCTGTCACATACGCAAAGTAAAATTTGCATAATCCTTTTTACCTGCGTTTACTGCAAATATTTGACTGCTTTCGGCTCCACCAGTGCCAAAATTTTCAGCGACTTTTGGTACTAAATTTTTTTTTTAGTGGAAATCATCTCCCCCCATGCCTTCAAAAGGCTCAATATAAAATTTGGTCTCATTCCATTTATTGGTTTTAGCTACAGATGCCTCCAAAGAAGGAAAGTTATTTTATGGCCACCCTGTATATATATATATAGTGAAGTAATTTCCATTTTTATTGTCAATCACATTTGATAACATATTCATAAGATAAAAATTATAGATGATTATTTCATTTTAATTTTTCTGATTTATAATTTTAATTTTTTTTCAATTTAGCTTCAAAATGAAAATAAATCAAGAAAATCAATCTGAAGTTTAGAAATACTAAGACATGTAAAAATGAAGAACCAGCTCATTGCAATTGTCCAAATTTCATGTAAGGGATCAAATACCAGTCGAACGATGCAGCATTTAAAATTAGCGATGTACCAAATATTTGGTTTTGATTCAGTATTCAGCTGGCTGAAGCAGAAATATTCCTGTTACATACATTATATAACAAATGCAACCACAACCAATTGAGAGAAGCTTTCTGGTATCTTGTGCAACTGAATCAAGTCTTTGCATTCGCTATGGGTATTTTCTTTAGTGTTTTTGTTTTAGTTTATCTTATGTAGTTTGAAAAGTTGTTTATATTATGAACTATTAAATTTTGTTGTAAAATATTGAAAAAAAAAGCACAATTTTAGTCGTAAATAAAAATATAAAAAATTTGTAAAAATTACAAAATTACAAAAAATTTGTAAATTTTATGATTTATGTGGATTCAAAATTTGAAAAATGTAAAATATGCAAACAAAATATTTGGGTGACAGGAAAATTGAAGTACAGGAAAACCTCACTTAATGTGATTAATCAATTTAGCAATCATTTTGCATTAAGCGAATACAATAAACAATAGGAATAATTATAATTCATCCATCAGTTAGCCTAAATTCGGAAAACAAATTACAGTATAAGCTGTATTAGAGCATAAAATCATCAAAGTTAATAAAAATCACCTGCTTAAATTTTTATTTAATGTCTAAACATTTGATTGAGCTACTTTTTTTTACAAAAAAAAATAAGTATAGATATTTGAATCATGCTCGACTTTTTCGTCTTGTGATGCAATTTGCGATAGCTAGCAATCGCTTTACTGAATTGAATATTTTTCAGCAGACTTCGAAGCTTCGTTCCAAATCAGGATCAACATCAAACAAAATTTCCTTAGCATACGCAATGTTATTGAAAACTAGCTCAAGTTCTTTTGCAGTTAGCTTCTTAGTCGTAACATTCTCTTCTTATTTGCACTACTTATCTTCTTCATATGCACGCTATTCTTCTAGTTGAAGGAGATCATTCTCGCTTAACTGTTCTAAATGGGAATTGAGCAAGTTTCTCACATCTACACTATCCAGTTCATTAAATCCAAATTCTTTTCCAATTGTGCTATTTCTTTAATAATGTTACATCTTGGATTTTGCATATAAACTAACATAGGCTTCAGTTTAAAGTTGCCTTCTGCATTACCTCCTAATAAAAGCATAAGATGATCGTTAGATAATTTGTATCCTGGTTGAGATGCTTCCGTTTCAGCTAGGGAAGTTTTTGTTGGCATATGCTTTCAAAAGAGACCAGTTTCATCGATGTTGAATATTTGCCGATCATCATAATCACCCTCCTGAATTATCCTTTGCAAGTCTTCAAGAAACTTGGCCACAGAATCTTTATCGCACTAGCAGATTCCCCAGTTATTCTTATGTTATGCAGCCCAGCTTTCACTTTCCTCTTGAAATTTGGTTTCTTTCAATGAGCCAAAAATATCGAGAGCTTTTGCCTGAACATTCCCTGTACTAAGAGGTATTATTTTTTTGGTTATAATGCTCGATCAAGAGTGATAGAAGACGTTCCATCTCGATCATTAAATGGCTTCTATTTCGAGTGATCTGCATGCATAAAAAAAGGAGTAGCAACTTTTCCTTGTTCTTTGTATTCTTTACTCTTATTTAATATAGTCCAAACTGTACGCACAATCATATTACTAGTACCACTTTCATGTCTCTGAATAACTTACAACTTTTCCGCTCACTGCAGTTGCCGACAAAAAATTTCGTATAACGTAAAAAAATCACGTTAACTGATTAATCACTCACTTAAAGCAGGAAATCATTTCATTACTTTTACTATTTGACAGTTTTATTATAAATAAGTTTTTTTTTTACCTTTGGAATAACGTATATTAGGGTTACCAAGTAATTTTATAAACTTGGTTATTTTAGTCCTAATCCCAAGTAAGCAAACAGTTAAGTTTGTGCCTGAACGTACTTCAAGTCTAAAGGTGATGCAACACACTAAGCAAACTTAACTGTTTGCTTACTTGGGATTAGAAGTAAAATAACCAAGTTTATAAAATTACTTGGTAACCCTAATATAGTTTTATTATATTTATGGAAGGCAAAAATTTTTTTGCCTTTTATCAAAGAAGAGCTTAAAAGTCCTCATTTTGGAGAAGTGAAATAATCCTTAATAATCCAAAATGGGAGAGGAGAGTATCACATAATAATAATAAAGATCCATGCATAAAGTTCCCTGAAGCTCCTTATTTGACGCTTTTCATATGCAACTTAAAAAGCTTCAAATTTTTGCTTCCAAACTTCAAAACTGTTTATTTTACAATGCCAAAAATGAAGACTTTTCAGCTCTTTTCTGACAATTACTCTTACACACACCAAACTGCAAGTCACTCATGAAAAATACAACTCTCTGACACAGGATTGTTTTGTTATCGAATGAGAGTTTGTCATTTTGTCACAATTAGGGATCACTTTGTTATCCCGGCAGCGTTTTAGGAACGTCAGACGATTTATTTGCCTCGATATCTTCAACTCGGCAACTCAATACGGCAAATTGAGGTTGAAGATATCGAGGCAAATAAATCGTCTAACGTTCCTAAAACGCTGCCGGGATAACAAAGGGATCCCTAATTGTGTCAAATTGAAGCACCGTTTTACTTCCGAGAAAGCTCTACGCATTTATAACCGCACTAGCTTCGCCCTGTTAAGAGAACAAATTACCGCGACGCGCGTTCTCCTTGCCGACGAAAACAAAACCTTACGGGTGCTAGAGGAAGAGCTTACGAATACACTCGGCGGTGATCTATGGTCGATACTTCATGACATCTCATGCGCATCGGTAAGAAAAGAATTCGAAAAAATACGTAGTCGGCACGTGAAAAAATACGAAAACCTGACAAAGAATTCTACTTCCTTACCACAGCCACCACTCAACACTGTAGTCAACCTCTCGTCAGCAGTTTTAAAGCCTGAAGCACTCACCGCACTTTCACGTGGTCACGATTTCGCTCTAGCTCCTAAACGGATACCTGCTGAAGAAATCATGATCCAAATAGAGCGTGGGATTCGCAACCTACCTAACCATATCGCCAACAACGTAAGACTGGATGTAGTCGGTGTTCTCACTAAAGCCAAACCTCCAAAAACCAACTTATTTAAAAACGAATATGCAGCCCTACAAGAATTGAAAAGCAACAAAAAAATAGTAATCACCAAAGCTGATAAGGGAAGCGCCACTGTGGTGCTCAATCAAAAAGACTACAAAGGTAAGTTAAATGCTTTAGTACTAGACCGTACTACTTACCTCCCCCATTGAATATAATCTGACCAGCTCTCAGATTAGAACTCTCCACAGACTCCTTAAGAAGGTCACTTCTTGGCCTGTGGAAGTCACCAACAAACTTAAACCTTATAACTCTAGACCCCCCCGATTATATGGACTCCCAAAAATACATAAACAAAATGTGCCATTGCGTCCCATAGTGGATGGCATTGATTCCCCATATAAATTAGCCAAACATTTAGCCAAAACGCTCACACACTACACTGGCAACACACCATCACACATAAAAAACTCAGCCCACTTTAAAGCCAGTATAGAAAACCTCACACTTCAACACATTGACATAATGGTCAGTTTTGACGTCTCCTCCCTATTCACTAATGTCCCACTCAAAGAAACCCTTGAGCTCATCCAAGCCAAGTTTCCTCCCGATATCTCAGCCCTATTTCAGTTCACAATGAACTCAGGCTATTTCGCTTGGCAAGGAAAGTTCTACAAACAGATAGAGGGGACAGCCATGGGTTCACCACTTTCCCCACCCTTGGCCAATTTCTTTATGGAGACATCTGAAGAGAAAGCCTTAAACTCCGCCCCACAAAAACCCACTATTTGGCTTCGTTATGTGGATGATGTGTTTGCTATTTGGCCACATGGCTCAGACACACTCCACTCCTTCCTAACACACTTAAACAACCAACACCCCAGAGTCCAGTTCACCTTAGAAAAAGAGGAAAACAACACCCTCCCCTTCCTAGACACTTCAATCACCCGCCAGCTTGATGGATCTTTGGTTTTCTATGTTTACAGAAAACCCACTCATACTGGCAGATACATTCACCAGCAATCCCACCCCCCCCTCACAACAATATGGGGTTATAAAAACACTATATAACAGGGCAAAATTAATCTGCTTAGATGACAAGGCCCTGACTACTGAACTAAACCACATCCTCAACACTTTCTTAGCCAATGGCTATAACCCCAAAAAAATCCAAAAAATACTAAAACCAGTAAACCACAACCCCCCTCCCCCCCTCCACAATAAAGATTACACCAAGTCTATCACCATCCCCTACATCCAGGGCACATCTGAGAAAATAACCAATATCCTCAAAAAATATGACCTTACTTCCTGTTACAAACCATATAAAAAGTTGGCATCCCTTATCCGCTCTACCAAAGACCAACCACTTCCCCTAGACCTACCTGGTGTATACCAGGTCCCTTGCAGCTGCAAATTGTCCTACTTTGGCCAAACAGGCAGAACAACAAATATCAGGATTTCAGAACACCAAGACTACATCCGGTTTCACCAGTACAGCCACTCTGGGCTGGCAGACCATGCCTTAGATACCCACCATAAAATTCGTTGGAAGAAAACAAAAATAATTCATCGCAGCAAGTTTTAAATACGAAAGATTATTCAAAGAATCTTCAGCAGCTCTAAAAAACGTTCCTAACCTCAACAAATTTGGGTGCATGAAACTACCCCAAATTTGGGAGACTTACATTATGAGAATTTCAGCCCAACTGCCAAGACTACCAAATTAGCCCACAAGAGGGCACCATTAGGACTTGAGGAACAATATTAGTTTCTTGCTTTCTTCTTCATTTGCTTTGTGTTAGTGCCTGCGTGCACATACCATATCTTTATGTTCCTGAAGATGGCAATGTGACTTTGCCGAAATATAGAAGTTATTCATTAAAGTTACCTTTAATTAATATACTTTATATGCGTTGTTAATTCCGTAAACTAATTACCAGTTATGTTTAACCAACGTATAAGCCTTGCAACTAGAATGCTGATGGAAATATGGAACCCACAAGTAGCTCAAAAGAGAATTAAGATTGATCAGTCAATTTTAAACTTTTGTGAAACAGGAAAATTAAATGAGATAATATCTAGATTGGCCACCAAAGATTAAATCTCAATTCAAATAATTTCCAATAGATATTTTATGTGTGAATCAATTTCAAAGCAGAATTATGTATTACCAAAGAACCAGTCAGATATCTTGAAGTATATTTTGTTCTGAACATATAATATAAATCAAATATTATTATTATTGCACTCTCCATGGAGTTGACACTCATTGTGGGAGGTTCATCATTCAACTGACAACATATTATATTGAATCTTAAAATCCGTAACACTCCTTGCAGTAACAACACATTCTTGTAATGTGTTCCATTTTCTGATAAATTCTCCATAAAAAATCTACTCCTCACACACTCTTACATAACTTCCAGGGATTACCTGGAAGTTATGTAAGAGTGTGTGAGGTTTTTCTCTACCTCTGGTTTTTCTCCTCTTTTTATAATCTCATCTGGATTAATTCAATAAAATTCTCTCGCTAACTGAAATTACCTAAGTAGCTAACCTTAGCTAGCGCTTTGTGAATATAACAGTTATTGTTTAATTAGCCTTGTACCTGTACTGATGATGCCCGTGATACTCAGGTGAAAATTCTACGAATAAAGAATAACTGACGTGAATTAATTCTGACTACAGAACTTCCTATAATCACCCGCTTTATACTTCCCCATATACCCATTTTTTGCAGTAACCTTTTGTTTTATCACTTCCCAAACAAGTACCTCATTATCATTCTTGCTGGCATGGTTGGCCGAGTGGTTAGCATATCCACTCTCCAGCCAAGAGGTTGCAGGTTCAAATCCCACCAAGGGCATGGATGTTTGCGATTGTCCTACTAACTGTTTACCATATGTACTGCTGTAACCTGTGTCCTGGCACAGTATGACCTTTGATGTCTTTGCTCCATCAAATAAAAAAAAAAAAAAAGATCACTCTCACCAACTGGCAACAGTTTCAACAGTTCATTAACAATTACATCTTATGAAGCTATCACTAAATTCAAAATATTAAAGCCTCTAGTTGCTTCAGTCACATGCTGCTTAAGATATTTATCTCTCAGAAATTCAACAAATTCACACTCCTTGTTCCCATACACTATCTCCTTCCATTCTATATTCCTAATTAAAGTCTCCCATCAAGATCACCTTTTTACATGCCCAGGATCTCTGCATTATAATCCTATAACAGCATCCTATCAGATATACTAGCTTGATTATTTCACCTTCACACCACACAAATTCAAAATCTGTGCATGGACTATCAACTTCCACACTTTGTGGACACAATTTCACTGCAATTATTAAATGTACTTCCCCTCCTCTTTTCACATTTCTATCCTTCCAGAAAATTATATATCCTTGTTTCTATTCCCAACATCACATCCTCCTCAGACAACCAAGTTTCACTTATTCCAATTATCTTTGTGCATACTGACTCAATCAATACAACAAACTCAGCTCTTGTTTTGAATACTCCTTACATTGGTGTACAAACATAACAATCCCTGTATCTTTGAGACCATTCTACCAGCACCAAAATTCTCTATTCTAGCTGCTATACTACAACTCTCTCTCTCTCTTCAGTCTGACCACTCCCATTTCCCTGATCCTGACTGATTTCTATTCCTACCTGTTCTCATCCACACCTTCATGCATTCCATCATTTTGTGCTGCGGCTTCAACCTCATATCCATCTTCCTCCTGTCATACAATCCATTTAGTTGTGCTATCCTGCTCTGGTAATTTACTACAAGTATACTCTGGTAATTTACTACATTAACTTCTTGACTCTGTGCTTCCTCAGAAAACAATAGCCTTTCGAAATGCCCAACACTAAACCTATTCAAATGCAATTCATCATCAACTTTAACCATTCCAACTTTCCTTTAAATTCACTCCATATTTGCAAATTTCCTCCTTTGCCTCACACAACTCAGCCATCTTACTATTCATTATCTCTGCTCCCCTCAATTCAATGTTGTCATATCTGGGCAACACGCCTACAACTTTTCTAACAACACTATTCTTCTTTATCTGTCACAATCACTTCCTCAAGTCTATCAACATTTTTTTTCCCAACTAAGTCATTTGTGCCCACAACTACCACTATTAATGCCCAGTCTTTCCTTTTCTACAACACATATGTTATTTGCTTCATTATTCTGCCAGGAAAACATGTTTTGTGCACTTTTCCAGCAATACTATTCTTTATCTTTCACAACAACTTCCTCAAGTCTCTATCAACATTTTTTTTCCCAACTAAGTCATTTGTGCCCACAACTACCACTAATTTTGATGCCCAGTCTTTCCTTTTCTACAACCATCAGTTATTTACTTCATTGTTCCACCAGCAAAGTATGTTGTGGAACAAGGAAGTAAATAACTGATGGCTGTAAATAACCAGCAAACTGTAAATAACAGGCAAAGCTAGAACTTCATACTAAAGCCTTTCATGCTGCTGACATGCATTTCTTTATGGATGCCATTTTCAGAAGTAGAAGCAGTACGAACAAACAAGTAGCAAAACACAATATAAACAACAAAAAATTCCAACAACACTACTGAAGGACACTTGTATCCAAATTGAAAAATATGCAGCACAATTTGCAATAAAAAGCCACACTATACTCTAATTAAAAACCCTTTTTTTTAGCACAGCTCAAATCTACTGCCACATTCACTCGCAACACTAGTTGTGTCAAATATCAGAAATTAATGTCAAAACTTAAAGATTAACAGAATCAGACCACATTTTGTTCACTCGCATGATGCAAATATTTTAAATTTAAGATTAGTTTGTATATATATATATATCAGGAAAAATGTTTGTTAATTGATATTCAAAATACTGTGGACTTCAGAAGGTAAGAACTTGGAATAATTTTTTAATAAACGTATTATGGCTCATCATTATCATCAAATTCCTGCCATGTACCCTCAAGGGGTATACAGGATATGATAGTACTACATGAAAAAAATTACATCATTACTAACTTCCTATCTACAATTTTCCTCCAAATCAGTCTGTTACTTGTCAAGACTCCAACATTATCAGATCTTATATTTCTATCGTCTAAGGCAGTGCTTCCCAAACTTCTGGATGTCGAGGCCCCCTTTGCAAAAATTAAAATATTTCACGGCCACCCTCAGAAAAAAATCATAATAGAAAGATATATTATTATAATATTTATTGTATTCATATTCAATACAAAACATACACAGAGAATATTGCAAAAATCAAATGCATATATTACATTTTTTGCCTCTTACTGTTTGGTTCTGAAGACGATGTGGGCTGTTCTGATAAAATATGAAATACTGTCTTTTTTTTTTTTTTTTTTTTGAGTCTGTTTCTGCTTCTTCTGATTGTTAACAGGAATTTTTTTTTATTTTTTATCAGCCACTTATCCATCTCAAGGTTAAATTTTTTAACGTAGAATAGATCAAATAATATCACCACTTACCGATACTGGCACATCACAGACTGATAACATGAAATTAGTGAATAAGGGAATCCCCGGACCAGGAACATTTTTCTCTTTTGTGACTTTTCTCCCTTTAAGGTAATTAAGGGCAGTATAACCTTAACACCCTAACAGAGTAAATGCTTTAGATCTGCCTGTCCAGAGGCTTTAGGTAGCAGCCCTACCACTGGACTTACCCAGCAACAGGTTAGTAACCTGCCCTGGGGAAATTCAAAATACTTTCAAGTTTCATGCAAAGATAAGCCGGATGGACTGTCGAGGAAAAGACCACAACCCAGGAAACGGTAAACAAAATTGGAAAAAGGAACACATAATGAAGATTGCAACATGGAATGTGAGAAGCATTACACACAAAGAAGAAGAACTTGATAAACAACTAAACCAAGCTAACATAAATATATGTATAGTAACAGAAACAAAGAAAAAACAAAAAGGTACAAAAGAAACAAACAACTATATACAAATCTACAGTGGAGTAAAATAAGAAGAAAGAGCAAAAGCAGGTATAATGATTATGGTACATAAATCCCTAAAGAACAATACTGTATATTACAACTATTTGAATGAAAGACTAATAGAAATTAGACTCAAGACATTAAGAGGCCACATAACAATAATTGGCGCATATGCACCAGAAGAGGGAAAAGAAGAAGACGGTAATATATTTTATAAAGAATTACAGAATGTCATAGATAAAACAAACAAAACTGACTATTTACTGCTAGCAGGAGACTTAAATGCCAGAATAGGAAACAAAAAATACAAAACAAACATAGTTAAATTTGGCGAAGATACATATAATCAAAATGGTCGCAGATTGCGCGATTTTGTCATTTATAATAATATGAGAATAATGAATTCAATGTTTAAACACAAGGAAATACATAAGTATACTTGGTCGGCTAGAGGATACAAATCAGTAATTGACTACGTTATCACAAATTTTAAATTAGCGAAGTTAATTTTAGATGTAAGAGCATATCGAGGCTTTGAATTAAACTCTGATCATTATATGGTATCAGCAAAAATTCGTTTTAAACCAAAGTGGCTAAAAACACATAGAATTGAAAATTCTTACCAGCCAAGCTACAAAATTTCTTCATTACAGGATCCTCAAGTTAGACTACAATATCAAAAATGCACAAACTTAAAAACAGAAACCACACATGAATCAAGTGACATAGAAGATGAATGGGAAAATTTGAAACAAATTCTCACAAAAGCAGCAACAGAAACCTTAGGAATAAAGCACAAATGGATTAGAAAAAGAGGACTATGAGACTGGAACAAAGAAATAGAAAATATAATAAAAACCAAAAAGGACAGTTACCAGAAATGGCTAAATTCAAAAACAATAGAAGCAGAAATAGAGTATAAAAGAAATAGTGCAATTGCAAAACGAGAAATAAGGAAAAACATAGAAAAAGATGGAACAATTTCGTAACAGAACTAGAAAAGGATTTATTTAAGCCACAACCCAAAACCTATAAAGTAATAAAATACATGAATAAAGAAATAAAAGAAAAGATAAAAATACAAACAATAGAATTTAGAAAAATGGGTGACCTATTTCCAAAATCTCTGGACAGATGAGAACAATGAATTAAAATTTTATAAGACAAAGAATGACCTAATAGAAAATATCACAATGTTAGAACTGAAAAATATAATAAAGAAGATGAAAAATAGGAAAACGCCAGGAGAAGACAATATAAATATAGAACTATTCAAAAATGCAGGTGAAAAATTTAATGAAAGATTTCTGAAATTTTTTAATATGGTTTGGATGTCCAGAAAAACCCCTAACTCTTGGAAAAAAGCACTGGTTATCCCAATCTATAAAAAAGGAAATAAAGACAATTGCAATAATTATAGGGGAATTAGCCTGCTGAATACATGATATAAAATATATGCAGGAATATTAAAAGAGAAACTAAGCAGCATTGTAGAAAACAATTTACTAGAAGAACAAAATGGTTTCTGAAAAGGCCGATCCTGCATAGATCCAATTTTTACTTGAAAATTATTAATAGAAAAGAGAAGAGAATTTCAAAAAGAAACACACGTGGCCTTTATTGATTATGAAAAAGCCTTTGACAAAATTAGTAGACAAAAATTGTTTAAAATATTAACCAATTTAAACATACCAAACCAACTTTTACAATCTATTCAAGAAATATATACAGGAAATAAAATAGCAGTTAAATTAGAACACACCTCAAAATGGAAAGATATATCAAGAGGAGTACGACAAGGATGTACCCTCTCACCTCTGCTTTTCAATATATATATATAAATGAAATATTAACAATCTGGAAACAGCATAACCCATTTGGTATACAAATGACCCCGCAAATGAAGATAGATACACTTGCAGATGATCAAATAGTATTAGCTACATCAGAAGATGACTTACAAAGATCATTAAAATCATTAAATGATATCTCAAAGCAATATAATATGACAATATCCAAAGAAAAAACAAAAATAATGGCATTCAAAGGAGAAAACCCAATAAGAAGTAAAATAGTTAGCTACATCAGAAGATGACTTACAAAGATCATTAAAATCATTAAATGATATCTCAAAGCAATATAATATGACAATATCCAAAGAAAAAACAAAAATAATGGCATTCAAAGGAGAAAACCCAATAAGAAGTAAAATAGTGATGGATAATAAAATACTAGAACAAGTAAACACTTTCAGATACTTGGGATGTGATGTATCATACGAAGAAGAAAAAGACAGACACTAAAATATCAAACTTTGTCAAAGTAAATGGCATAATAAATAATATATTTAAGCCATCCCTGGTACAAAAACACGCTAGAATCAGACTATATAATGTCTTGTCAAAACCAACTCTACTATATGGAAGCGAAATATGGACCATGAAAAGGAAAGATGAAAAACGAAATTCAAACAGAGAAATGAAGTTGCTCAGAAAAACAGCTGGATATACCAAGTGAGACCACAAAACAAATGAAGAAATCTTACGATCCCTGAAAATAAAACCAATTAATTACTACATAAGACAGTATAAACAAAAATGGCTAGAACATTTAAATCGAATGGACAACAACAGACCACCAAAAATATTATACATATACAAAATAAGTGGAAAAAGAAGAATCGGAAGACCAAGAAAGAGATGGCATGAGACCGGAACAGGCCACATAGCCTAAATTCCATGTTAGGAAGAAGAAGAAGGTAATTAAGCCTAACGCGAAACAGACAGCAAAGGCAGGTTATTAAAACATACATATGATTGGTGCGGTATTAACAAAAGATCATACAACCGAAAGATAAAAGCATAGTTGACAATTGAGTTGAAATGCTAACCCTCTTCAACCGAATTCCATGTGTGAAACTGCCATAACATTCGTTATATATATATATATTACTTAATTTTAACACGTTCAGTTGAATTTTATTGCTACCTTGGGAAATCGAACTCGCACACATCTAATTAATAACTGTGTTTGTCCATGCAACATATGGTTTTGTTTCAGTCTATACAGCATAGTTTCTGTATAAGGGGACATGTGATTCATTAATTAGTGTGTTTTTATCCCAGTTGTCTCTAATTGCACTATTTGTTGAGAAATTTCTTACACAGACTACTCATACCTTATTCACTGGCATAATAAAAGTACCTGTTTTTATTCCCTCTGCAGTATAGTGGCTGTTAGGGAGGGCGTGTTGTTTATCACTAGAAGGGAGTTACTATCTCCGCACATGAACTTGTTTAAGCTTTATTTCATGTGTGAAGTATGTGCGAAACTTCTATTGGTAAAAGAAAACTAGTTCGGATGACAGTGATAATATAAAACGAGTTTTGATATGTATATAAAGTCAATATCAACAGTCCCTGATTACGAACACGTGATGAAAGGGACAGGAAGATTTGGAGCTTCCCTGGAGAGCATTCGAAGTAAATACAATTAACCACTGCTTTGAAATGAAACATATGAATAAGCAATATTTACAAATATTCATTAAGCGCCAAAATACGCAGGAAGGAAAGTTTCTGAACCAACACCAATGTGTGAATTTTTCCATTAAAATATAAAAAATAACAAAAAACAAATAATAAATAATAAAAGTTAAATACGTTTCTTTTAAAATAAAAAAAAACTACTTAGTCTTAAAACATTTTAAATTTATTTCCATTATTTCATGGCCCCTAAGGGGACCGACGGCCACAGTTTGGGAAGCGCTGGTCTAAGGCACTTTGTACCGTATCAATCCCCCTATATCTTGGTCTTCCTCTGGGTCGTTTTGCTGCCAACCTGGCAGAGAACACTTGTTTTGCTAATATTTTTTTGTTTTGCCCATTCTGTTTAAGTGACCAAACCACCTGAGATTAGCTCTGCTAACCCATTCCTGGATGCTGACAATGTCAAGTTCTTTCCTAATATCCTCGTTTTTAATATGATATTGCCATTGATGGTTTCTGTTCGCGCCTATAATCTTTCTCAGGACTCTCATATCTGTGGTCTCTAGTCTTTGGTCAAGTGTTTTACTTCTGACCCAGCTCTCATATCCATAAGTTAAAACTGGAACACGGTCTTGTATACAGCTAATTTAGTGTTCCGACTAATTTCTCTCTTATACCATATGAATTTATTCAATTGACTGTCTACGATACCAGCTTTATTGATTTTGTTGTCTATTTTCATATTTAATTTACCATCTTCAATAAAACTCGTGCCTAAGTAGCCGAAATGTTTTACTTGTTCCACAGGTTCTCCATTCACAACACAGTTGACATTTGCAATGATTCTGCCTATTTTCATTGTCTTGGTATTTTTATTGCTGACCTTTATACCATATCTATTACAACAGGTATTCAATTTAGTCAGGGAATCTTGCAGACTTGTAGTGGATTCATTTAGAAGTATAACATCGTCTGCACAAAGCAAAGAGCTGACATTAACATCTCCAATTTTGATATCATTTTTAATACCACTTTCCTTCATAATGTGATCCATATAGATAATGAATAACAGAGGGTATAATGTACATCCTTGTCTCACACCAGATTTAACATTAAACTATCCTTCCTGTACTTCCTTCAATTCTAACTGCTGACTTACAACTCGAATTAAGACTAAGTACTGCTTGATATTATGCCCCATTTACACCACATAACTGTAGAGTATTGAATAGCTTCTCTCTCAGCACCTTGTCATATGCCTTTTACAAATTGACAAAACTTAAATACAGATCTTTGTTATATTCTCAGGCTTTCTCAACTATTTGTCGTAAAGTGAAGATCTGATCCTGACAGCCTCTACTTGGCCTGAATCCAGCTTGTTCTTCACCAAGCTTTTCTTCCACAATTCTTCTCAACCGTTTTTCAAGTATACTTGCATAGATCTTGCCAGGAACACTCAGTAGGGAAATACCACTGTAATTCTCACATTCAGTTTTATTTCCCTTTTTATGTATGGGTACTATGAGAGCTCTACTCCAATCATCGAGAATTTGTCCCTCTGTCCAGGCTTTCTGAACTATGCAGTGCAGCCATTGTAAGACTCTTATGCCACCGTACTTCAGCATTTCTGGTGGAATATCATCTACTCGTGCTGCCTTTCCACATTTCAAACCTTTGATGGCTTTTTCTACTTCAAGTATGGATATGTATTCCTGACTGCATGTCTGGTCAGTGTTTCTTTCCGCTGTGCTGTCATCACTGCTCGTTTCATTTAGCAGTTTTTCAAAGCAATGACTCCATACTTCAAGGATATCTTTTTCTCCCGTTTTCATGTCACCTTTATGAAACTCCTTTTACAGCACTCTTTCCTCCATTTCTAAGCTTCTTCAACAACCTCCAGAATATCTTACCACCTTCTTGATATTTATTTTCTATGTTCTTGCCAAAGTCCTCCCATGACTTCTGTTTAGCTAGTTTTAAACAGTGTTTAACACATTTATCTCTGATTCTCTAAGAGCACGAGTGACTTATTTGCCAGGAACTTTTGATATGCTTTCTTCTTTTCCTTCACTGCCTTTTTAACTTCCTGTGTCCACAACCACAGAGTTCTAATTTTTCTATCCTTGCAAACAACTTCACTACATGCCATTCTAGCTAAATCAATCAGGGCTTTCTTCAAGGCTTGCCAATGAATCTTCAAGGTTTGATTCCTGTTCTCAAACTCTTTCATTTTTTCTTCAATAATCTTTGTGTATTTTAGTCTACAGTTCACATCTGAGAGCTGCTCAACTTTTATTCGCTTTAAAACTTCCTTACATGTCATGTTATTCTTTTCAATATGAAATCCAATTTTATCCTGCTCAAGACTAAATAGTGATCACTTCCAATTTCAAATCGTCTGTACACTCTGGTGTCCTGCACCAGGGAGAAACCATCACTATCAACAATAACATAATCAATGAGACTTTTCTTATTCCTTGCCTCTTCTCTCCATGTGGATTTGTGCACATTTTTATGTTGGAACATGATGTTAGTAATAACCAGTCCATGTGCAGAGCAGAAATACAACAGGTATTTGCCATTATTATTAGCTTTGCTCTTTTCTCCAAATTTTCCCAATATATTTTTGTATGTCTCACATTCATTTCCTACTCTGCTCTTCAGATCCCCAACAAGGACCAACTTTTCCTTTTTCATTGTGTCAGCTGCTTCTTCTAAAGCATCAAAAAAATTCCTCCACTTCTACTTTAGTAGAACACTCTGTGGGACCATAGGCACAAATAAGTCTTATTGTCCAGTTCCCCATTCTCATATTTGCCTACATCACTCTACTTGAGACTGACTGCCATTCAAGAAGATTAGCCTCATATTTTGTGTTAAATACTATGGCTACTCCTTTTCCTCGATTGTCATTGCCTGAATATAACATTTTGTATTTATTGCTCAGAAAGATCTCAACAGTTTTGGTCTTTTTTGTTTCAGTCACACCTATTATGTCAATCTGGTACTTATCTAATTCCTCAGCTAGCTCCATTTCTTTGCCATTCATGCTTCTTATGTTGATAGTACCGATCTTTAACTCTGGTGATGTTGAGTTGGGGTGTGTTTTCAGATTTGTTCCAGTAGCTGACCTTTCGTTGTTCGCCCTGGTTCCCTGGCGAAAACAACGGGGTCTTTGTTTAACCAGGCGATGCCCCAGCCGACATGAAATTTTGTCATGTTGTATCATCATTTTTTATTTTGGTTTAACCAATAAGAATACAATTTGGTCGGCCAAATCCCAAATTGCCAGCCCATCCTCATTCGTTCAGTATCCAAGTAGATACCTAACAGGGTGCACCACGAGAAGGGGAGGATTGGACATTAGTTCAGAAGCCCTGGTCGGTTCTCTGCATTCCTTTAAAGGCTATGTGCAGGTCTCCTCTCAGTTATACAGCTTTGACCCTTAAGCACCCCTGTATTATGGCTATAATGACAAATGAAGTGATGATAATGCAGAAATTTGGACGTAAAAGGTCAGATGAAAATTTACTCTGCTTTAATCATGTCAGCTATAGCATGTTTTATAAAAAAAAATAAAACTAATACATAATAAATATATTTAAAAAACATATGAGTGAAATTATGAGTGAAAATGTGTAATCCCTAGGAATTCTTAGGACTTGGAAAAACAATGATTGAGTCCTAGAAACAGAAAAATAGCTGAGATTCAGAAACCCCAGTCACTAATCAACCTAATTGCTCTTTTCTGTACTGAGTGATGTATTTTCTGATAACTGAGTTGTCATCCTAAATGTCAGAACAGTACTCAATGGCTACAAGGATCTGTGATTTGTATTTGTGCAGAGTTAATGAAGAGGTAGAGTAAATCCTTGATTGAAAGAGAGAATCTAATTTTTGGATGCTGAGGAGTAGCAATTTTTATGCAAAACAATAGATGCTAGTATGCATTCTTTGCTAGCAAGAAAATTTGAATAATATGATACCACATCCATATGTCACTGCTAATAAAAGTGCCAGTATATTGCACAAGTGCATATGGTCCCGGAAAAAAAAAAAAAAAAAAAGCACTACTCAGGAGACAACATTTATAATATGCTTATGCCATGAGAGAGAGAATGTGAAGTAATCACAGGAAGAAAAATCTCATCTTGTCTATTGATCTGGGTACTGTGAAGGAAGACTAAGGGCTCTTTTTCGTGCAAGAAAACAGAATACTGACTTATTAAAATGGAAATTAACAAGGTAAAACTACAAAGAATGGTTAACAGATCAAAATATAGGATTATAGAAATTCATATCATGGAAGTTTTGGTGATGATTTGTATATTATAGAATTTGTCAAATAAAAAAATGGAGTGCAGTATATCATCATCAACAAAACTGTAAATGGATTTGCAGTTAATATATGCATATTACACAACCCAGTGGTGAAAGTCAGAAGACATGAGAGCTTTACTAATAGGCATCTGTGCCAAACCTGATCAAGTGCATTAGCAATATCAAGACCAAGCATTTGAGATTTCCCAAATTTTCCACAGCATTTAAGCAAAAGAGGATCACGCACAAGGCAGTCTCATGTTGATCAATGGTGACAGAATCAATACTGGCAATAATTTATTAAATGAGAGCTCAAGGAAGTGTAGAAATTAACTGTTTTCTCCATTACTTTAGAAAGAACTGAAAAAATTGGATGTAAAGACTGCTACACTTCTTAAAATGAAGTTGAATATGACTACATGATAGACACTCCTAGATAAGGCAACATCTATCTTCTATGCAAGAATTTGAAGTAAGAAGCTGGGAGAGGAGCTTTTTCTCTGGAGTAAGAGGTCAAAATAATGCATTTTGAAGATTTTTGCAACTTTCAGGTCATTTGTTTCTTTCATCAACTGTATTTGATATTTCAAATGTTAAAAATTTTGTTATGTTGAATAAAAACGACATCCAATATTTCAACCTGGAATCCAAATTACAGTAGGATGGATCAGGATCTGAATAATGATTCTTGTGGCAAAAAGAATAGTTAGCAAAAGTAAGAATTGTACAGCATTTAGCTGAGAAACAATGCTGCGACTCTGGACATAATGGAGGAGGTAGTTATGAAAGCAGAATTTTGGAACCAGGCGACATCAATCTCTGAGTTTTTCTGATTCTTCTCCCCTCTCCCAACAGCAAAAGATCGATGGAGGCATAAAGATATAAGGCCCATTTCAAAAATTCTGAAAATTCCAAGTATTTCTGCTTGGAAACTCAGGTTCTTTTATTTTGGAAAACAGGCAAATTGGCTGAAAAAACACGTGTGTTATGATCCATCGAGACGTTTCCGACTCTTTTTTCAGAACCTCCAAGTGCACTCCAGTTGCTTCTTTAACTCCATCCACCCATCTAATTCTTGGTCTTCCTCTTCTCCTGCTTCCATCAACTTTAGCAAGCATCATCATTTTCTCCAGACTGTCATTTGCTCGCATAATATGTCCGAAGTATGACAATTTTTGCTTGATGATCATAGCTTCAAGGGAGCAATCTGGCTTTATTCTGTCTATCACTGATTTATTGGTTTGCTTTGCAGTCCATAGTATTCTTAGTAAGCGTCTCCAAACCCATAATTCAAATGCATCTATCTTTCTTCTTTCACTTTTTCTCTGGGTCCAACTTTCACATCCATACAGCACCACAGGGAATACCATTGCTTTCATGATTCTGATTTTTGTTGTGAGGCTAATATCTTTATCTTTAAAGATCTTGCTTAAATTTGTCATTGCTTTTTTTCCGAGTAATAATCTTCTTCTAACTTCATCGGTACAATAACCATCTTTATCAATTCAGGATCCTAGGAGCACAAAATTGTTAACTGCTTCCATTTTCTCCCCATCTACTTCAAAATCGTTAAATTCACATGTTGCCATAACTTTTGTCTTTTTTGAGGTTAAGTTTAAGACCATATTTAGCACTTTCTTCTTTAACTTTCATAATAAGTTCCTTCAAATCTTCTTTGCATTCTGCTAGCAAAGTGGTATCATCTGAATACTTCAAATTATTAATATTTTTTCCACTAATTTTAATTCCAACTGAAGACTCCTCCAGTTCTGCCATTCTTAAAATGTATTCGCTGTACAAGTTAAACAGGTATGGAGATAAAATACATCCTTGTCGCACCCCTTTACCTATTGTGAAATACTCAGTTTCTCCAAGATCTGTTCGGACAGTAGCTTCGTGTTCATAATAAAGATTCCTCAGAAGGATAATGAAATGCTCTGGGACTCCCATTGTTCTTAACACATTCCACAGTTTCACATGATCTACAGAGTCAAAAGCTTTGCTATAGTGAAGGAAACAAAGGTAGACATTCTTGTGATATTCCTGTGCTCTTTCTATTATCCATCTCACATTGGCAATTTGATCTCTTGTTCCTCTGCCTTTTCAAAATCCTGCCTGTTCATCTGGCATTTCTCTCTTCATGAATGGTTCCAGTCTTTTCTGAATGATCTTAAGTAAGACTTTACTTGCATGAGAAATCAATGCTATAGTTTTGTAATTTTTGCACTCTCTTGCAATGCCTTTCTTCAATAACTGATTTTTTCCATTCATAATAAACTGCCCTCATAGCTTTCAGTTGCTTCAGCTGTAAATCCCAAAGAGGCAACTTGGATACAAAGTAAATTACTTAATAAGAAATTACATACTTATGAAGTGCAAGCAAGTGAAGTAACATCATGATAGGCTACTTGTATGTGAAGGCACGACTGTTAATCAAATTGCCTTATTATCTCATAATGTACAGCAGTTCCATTTCATAAGTGTATATCTGTGCATTATAGAAAGGATCATTACCTGGTTTCAATTAAGGTTTAATTACACATACAAGTAGGAAGATGGTCTTTTGAGTCAATGATGGACTGGCTGCTGTGTAGTATATAGCTTCTCCTAGCCAAGTCAACCACACCTTCCCATGGTAGCCTGTTTCCAAAATGGCACTATGGAAAGGCAAATATTGCCAACTTAAAAGCTCATCTTCCCTTTGATTTTCCCTTTCAGTAGTTTCCGATCATAGGTGGCTTTGTAGGCATTGCCCACAAAATATTCCTAGTGAGACTTTTACAGAGTAGTTCACCATTGCTTTCCCCAACCCCCCAATTTCATCCGGGCTCAGGCCGGCATATGGCTGAGACATATTCATGACTGTAGTCCATATGTGTTCATGGGGCCAGTTTGCCTGTTCTGGGGGACGAAAAACCAGAGTTTCTTGGTGAAAAAACCCCCTACGTCCATATGAGACTGACTAACTCACCTTTAATTGAAAGAGACCAGATAAAGGATCCTCATGTCACTGACGGGAATCGAACCCAGATCTTTCTGACCAAAGGGGTTCGTCTATACTGACTGAGCTACGGAGGCACCAGTTAAGGTTTAGTACCATAAATGGCACTATGGAAAGACCAATATTGCCAACTTAAAAACTCATCTTCCCTAGTTGGAGGAAATGCCAACTTAACTTCCTAGGTGGTAACTATCTGCAAGTGCCTGGTTATTAGAAGCATGAAGTAGCTATGCTTTGTCTCTAGAATAGGGTTTCCAGTTTCTTGCCCCCCTCCCTTTCTTCCTACATGCAGTGTGGGTGGTAGTGGCCTTACTGTACATACTCCCTATGCTATAATGATTTAGCTAGGGAGCCAGCACATCCTCCATCTGAATGTACAGCAGTAAAGCAGTTTCTGATGGCTGAACTGTCAGACCAAGCAGCCTCCTTCCAGGCTGTGTTTGGAGGGAGGGAGGGAGAGAAAGAGAATGAGTATAGCAACTAGCAGCAACACACTGTCGAGACAACGTTGACACAAGACAGCATAAAAAAATTATAGTGTCACTGCAGTCTAAAAAATCTCTTCCACAAAAACAGCTAACATCTCATAAAGTTGGTAAAATCAACTTCCAGAACCGAATTTACAAATATCAATGATTATGTAGTAACACTTACTGATAGACACCCACAACTGATACGTTATTCATCGCTGAACCTTAACTGGTATCTTCTGAGACTACATTTCAACTAAACCTTCAATACTACATCATGATGCCTTTCACAAGAAGAACAGGACTTGTGGATTTATCAAGTCTCATATACAAAATGTTATCAGGAAATTACGCTCAAGGAAATCTTCACTGAAAGCAGATCATATAAAGATATGATCTCCTTTGGATGAAGATTTCCTTCACTCGGTTGCTTCATTTGCTGCCTCTATTGCTCTCCTCTCCACATTTCCTTTTCTATATATTGTTGTTCTTCTAGTCAATCTCAGCCTTATATTCTATGGCACTACAACAGCATGCCAAAATGGGGTGATCTTCAGGGTTTTTAAGCTTTGTTTCTATGATTATTGCTTCTGCACTTCATTGCACTTACTCTAACAAATGAAATTATTTCTTCTGGGAAAAGGGCCTTAATTCTCCACTCCACTCAAAACCCTTGACCCTTACCAAGCCCTGATTCTACAACAAATATGTCAATGCAGTTTAGACAAAAATTCTGCATATGTCCAATGGGTCAAGGCAACAATTCCAGCTTCTCACTCAGCTAACACTACAGCCCCTAACAACTGTAGTGTAAGCTGGAAAAATTGTGAATTTGGTTGATGGGTTTATTATAGGTAGTGAGTTGATATTTTTTCGCAATTTTTGTCAAACGTTTCAGAGATGCCTTTAATATATTGTATAGGAATCCATGTGATTCTTCTTGTCTGGGTTGATTTGTAGGAGAGTGGTTAATTTTTTTTATTTTTTATTGTTATTGGATTATATCCATTTAATAAGGTTGTTTTCTTTGATAATTTCCAATTCTTGTTTTAGCAATTCTTCAGAAGAACAAATCTTGTGTACTGTAGATACTCAATGTTTTATGATGCCATATTTTTGAAATGGATCGTGAGGTGATGTATTATGGATATAACCTGAAAAAGTTGGTTTTCAGTAGACAGAAATGGAAATGGATCCATCTTGTTTATGCTGGATGTGTACATCAGGAAAGAAAATACAGTAATTCCCCCTTATCCACAGGGGATACATTCCAAGATACCCCCCAGTATATCTGAAACTGCAGATAGTACCAAACCCCATATATACTATGTTATTTCCTATACATATATACCCATGATAAAGTTTAATTTATAAATTAGGCGCAGTAAGAGATTAACAACAATAACTAATAATAAATTAAAACAATAATAACATTCAGTAATAAGTTATCTGAATGTGAATGGAATCTTAACAACCTCAGCATACGTTTTTTATTATTATTTAATGAAGTTGAGAACTTTCACCTTTTCACTTAAATTAAGAACTTCATGGCTTCTCTTTGGCATATCCAAATTGCCAACATCATTACTCGAGTTTTGGCCATTATTAAGTAAAATAAAGGTTAGTTGAACATGAGCACTGAGATACCACGACAGTAGATCTGATAACGAGAACTACTCAGAACATCACACAATTTAAAACTTATGAATTGTCTATTAATAAAAGAAAGAGCCACACTGCTTCATTTCATCAATGTAAAATTACATCAGCAAAGTAGATATTAGATTCAACATTATTTCAAAGCGGAATGTTTGTAGAAACTATGAAACTTTCGTAAGTTGACCTGAGAGCTTACGAGAATGCAATCCTTTGCATCCTCGAATTACCTTAGCTATTTAAGTCAAATAGTGCAAGCTAAGGCAACTCGGGGATGGCTAGGATTGTATTCTCGTAAACTCTCAGGTCAACTTATGAAATTTTCATGGTTTCTACAAACATTCGGCTTTGAAATAATGTTAACTCTAATGTCTACTTTCAGTGATGTAATTATAAATTATTTATTTCTGGAATTTTCCATTTAATATTTTTGGGACTGAGGATGACCATGAATAACTGAAGCCGTGGATAGCAAACCCATGGATAAAAAAAAAAAAGGGGGGGGGGGGGGAAGTATGGTACCTTTTGATGATTCTTTTTCTAGTGTAAACTTGATACGAGGATGCAAGGTGCTGATTTTTTTATTTTTATTTTTTTGTAGAAATGAGTACAGTTCTGGTTCTGTGTGACTCCAAACTGCCAAGACATCATCAACGTAGCATATCCGAATTGTTGGTTTTGGGTCAAGAGTGAAAATTCTATCTTCTACGTGTTCAAGAAAAAGTATTGATTAAGTTAAGTGATAAGGATGAGCCTACTGCTGTTCCTTCCTCTTGTTTTTATATTTTATCTTTTCATGTGAAGTAACTTGATGCGATTGCAAATTTGAATAATTCCACTATGTCCGGTGGAAATTTTTGGATTAACAATTCTATTGTCCCTTTATGAGGGATATTAGTGAAGAGAGAGAGAGACAATGGAGACAAAGCTTACTACATATCTGTATCTGCTAGTTTAATGTCTGTTATTCTTGTATGAAATTCTATTGATTTTTTTATCAAAGAAGCTGAGTGGCCAATAAGGGGACAGAGAAGGTAAAACAGAAATCTTGATATTTTATATGTGGAACTGCCTACAGAATCCACAATAGGTCTAAGTGTACAGTTACTTTTATGTAATTTTGATGAACCATATATTCTAGGTCTTGCATGATATTTTCAAGTCTTTTCATGGTTTCTTGATTTATGGATGTTGTCTCATCCAATAACTTGAGTTTTTTGAGCTGACTTTTGGTAGGATCATTATTAAGCTGGCAATATGTATTGTGATCACTAAGCAGTAAATTCATTTTCCAATCATATGATTTAGCATCTAAGAATACAACAGTGGTATTGCATTTGTCAGTTTTGGTGATAACTATGTCATTATTTCATTTTAAGAATAACCTCTACAGGCTTTCATAACTCATCTAGTATCTATCCAATAGCTTGGATGCAAACTTTTATCCAGCCTGTTCACAAAAAAGGGAGATAAGTTCTTTAAAATTCCAGTATAATGACCACACGACAAGAACCTTTATCAAAGAAACTTTAATAAACATACAATAGCTCAACTTGTTTTGTTTGATGACAGGTACATTTCATTAGAAGCGTGCTTATAAATGCAAACAGCTAGAAACGTGTAACATATATCAGTAAGCAATAAGAAATGATACAATAGATGAAAATTAAAATAAACAATAAATGTGTGCGTACTAGCTGGTATAAACATTAGATTTTTGATCGATGAAGACCAAATTTGGTGCAGGATTATGCACTTGTTCTTACTACATTGAGTGAGAGTGTATATCATTTCAAATGCTCCTTTTAAATTTTCTGACAAAACCAGTTATATTCAATATGACTTTTTCTTTTTTTAAACTAAAGTACCAGATGGCCTTCATTAGTTGTGTGAAAAGATAAGCCCAGATCCATGTTCTTTTCATCTTTAAAATGTTCTGACATGCAGATTTCTCCTGAATACCATTATTTGATCAATGTGAATGACACACAAAGTGGATCTTGTAACAGCTGGGTTTTTCAGCAAGGGTGAGGAGATTTTAAAGGCTGTAAAATCTGGAAATCTTGTATGTGGCACAACTTTGGAGAATCCAAGAAATTCTGTCATAACATTGAAATATAAAGTGGAATGACATTGCTTTTGAAGTCCTGATTATTTGTTCACGTCTCGGGCGATGTTTACAAAATCCTGGTGATCATCTTATACTATTACCCATTAAGAGAAAGCATATAGGTGAAGTAGCGAAGTTTTTTATTTCTCTTCTTTATGTTGTTGGAGAAGTATACTCCTGTACTTTAGACTTTTGGTTATCCCTACCTTCTGCAAGAAGTGTGAAGGAATCTACTAGTGGTGGATTTTCTTAGCAGAATATCAAGAAAATGTCCTGCTGTTTTGAAGTTCAAGAATAAATTCTATGCTTTGATGTATGCTGTTAAGATTATTATATTATTATTATGTGAAAACTCCAAGAAGTCATTGCAGGGAAAGGAGAGGGGTACTCCATGCCACAACACCATCTACAAAACTTAATGATGGGATGGTGCACCTTTAAAAGGTGCACCATCCCATCATTCTTCCAATTAGAACTATGGCAGTCCACTTCATTCAAGATAAATCTTGAATTCTTTCAGTTTTTTGTTTGAACCTGGACCAACAATGAAAATATTGTCAACATTTCATAGTTTTGATGATATCCTTTTAATGCTTTCTTTTCAAAGGATTCCATGAATAGATTAGACAGAACTGGAGATAGGAGAAGCTCACAGTAAAACTTTGAATCTGCTCCCAATAGATATACTTGAAATGAAAGAAAGTATTTTTTATACAGTGTATGAATAGGATGACAGTATGTAATGGGAAAAGATCTAAGTAGCTAGAGAGTGTTTTACAAATGTACCTAGGTACATTGGTAAAGAACATCTTTACATCCTAAAACTTTCAGCTATAAAAGTCAACAAACTATTGCCCTATTGCTCTCACTTCTGTACTCTCCAAAATAATGGAGAGAATAATTAACAGCAAACTGCTACAATACTTGGAGACTACTCACCAATTACTTAGTATCACCAATATGGATTCCATCATTCTCTCCATAGCGGATCTTCTAGTCACCCTTACTAACCTATGGATGCAAACCATGGAACTTTGGAGAAACCTAAGTGACACCTGAAATTTCCAAGGTATTTGATTGAGTTTGGTAATGTGGCCTTCTTACCAAGCTAAGATCTGATGATCATCCTCTTACCCTTTGTGAGTGGACTGCAAGCTTCCCTGACAGTTATTCATAGCAGGTCATGGTGGATGACTTCCTCTTCTCAGATTCTTTAATCAATGATGAAGTATTTCAGGGGTCTATTCATTCACTTACACTCTTCCTCCTATACATCAATGATATATCCACTAGAAGGCTATATAGTATGTAGTGTCTGAGGATAGCTCCTGACCAGATAAGTGATATTTTGAGTAAAAATTGATGAATTTGCATAGTATTTACATAGTATTGTTTACTTTTAGTATTTTAACGTGCCTGGGTGATTTTTGTGTGTTTTTTTTTGAGTATTTTAATAGTAAATTGATAGATCGATTATCTGTGCACATGGCTCCCATGAAGAGGAATACAAAGATGGCGTCCAGGTCGCCATATTTGTCTGAAAATCTTAACTTAAAAGATTTGATTCTGTGTACCGTTTAAAGAAATGTATGCATCAAGGAGAGCGGCTGGAGTCTGGTTAAACAACGATTGTGGAGTGAATGTGTGCAAAAAGTGTAAAGAATGTGAGGATTTAAAGAGTGTTTCAGGTTATGTGAGTGATAACATTGTCAAAAGTCAGAATCTAGATAACAGCGATATTAGCGGTATGAATGAGGATATTTGCAAGATAGTACCTGATAGCTGTGAGAGTGGCGTTGTAAGAGAGAATGAAGTTAAGCATACAGAATGATTGAATGAATCATCGGAAAATAAAAATGATGACACTGATGCAATGAGTGAAATAGCTCTATTACACAGAGCGATTTATGGAGTAAACCAACAACTGGAACATTGGCAAAAATCTTTAACAAGCGTACCGACTAATAATCGGCAAAAGTATGATAGATAAAATAAGGGTATGATAGTGAGTGTAAACAAAATGAAAGAGAGTGTGTTGTATGGAGATTCCCTAATGAGAGGTGTGTTAGTTGAGAGTTTAACAAAATCGTACCAACCCGGTGCGAAAGTAAAGAATGTAAGCGAGTCAATTAGAATGCAAAAACAGCAGGTGAATGAACTGATAGTGGTACAAATGATTTGAAAGGAAACAAAAAGGCTATGAGTGAGGATGTGAAGAAATTGCTTGAGGTAGCAAAAGAAAAGAGTGAGAGAGTTAGGATGGTGAGTCTGTTGCCACAGCATGACAGTGAAGAGCATAGAAGGAGGGCAATAATTGCTAATGACTTTATGCGTGAATTATGTTTGATGAGTGGTGTGGAATTTGTTGATGTGTGGAATGAGTTCGATTGGCGAAAGGATTTATATAAAATGGTTGGATTACATTTGAATGGATTTGGTGTGCGGAGACTAGAAAAGGTGTTGTCGAATGTGGTGCAAGCGAATGTACAGAACCAGAGAAACTCGAGTTAAGGAGGGGGGGGAAGTAGATATGCAGATTTTAGGGAGACATTTGAGTGTGTGAATGTGTGTTCCCAAGCGAGTAGGAAAGACCACAAATCAGAATGGGATAGTTAGTATAAGGCATCAAAATAGGGATGGGACAAATCGGCTTCTTCAGTTCATGTATACAAATTCCAGAAGTATTAGGAACAAGAAGGAAGAATTTTTGGCCTTGGTTGGCACTTCCAGACCACAGATTATTGGCATTAATGAAACATGGCTAACAGAAGATGACACAGCTAGTGGGATTGAATGTGAGGGGTACGGTGTGTTCAGGAGAGACAGGGAGAATAAAATGGGGGAGGTGTGTTATTGATGATAGCAGATGAACTACAGCCAAGGAGAATAGAAGTGGAACCACAGGATAGAGATAAGAGCACATTTGAGGCTATTTGGTGTGAGATTGAAACTAGCAGAACAAAATATACAGATGGATGCTGCTATAGACCAGGTGATGGAATAGATGGTGGAGATAGTATGCATAAGCAAATAGAAGAAATGAGTGGAAGGAGGGTAATTATTATGGGAGATTTCAACTATGGTAACATTGATTGGAAGGAGGAGAGGACACATGGGAAGAATGAATTGGATTTCATGCGGTTATTCAGGGATAACTATCTGTGACAGCATGTAATGGAAAATACTAGGGGGCAGAGAGTGCTTGACCTAGTAACTGCATCTGAGAAGTTGGCTATAACGAATATGACCACGTTGCTACCAATTGGTGAGAGCGATCATAGGGTCTTGACTTGGGAGGTGGCTAAAGGTGTGGAATTTACAATTAAGACAGGGTACATGTGGAATTATCAGGCTGGCAAGTATGACAAGCTTAGAAGATTGATTGGTACAGTGCCATGGCATGTAAAACTGCAAGGGCTAGAAGTCAACAGTGCATGGGAAGCAGTTAAGAAGCGTTTGCATGAAGCAATGGCTGACTGTATACCTAGTCTGAATAACAAATCAAGTAGGAGTTAAATGGATGAATAACACCATTAAGCTTGGGCTGCAAAAAAAGAAACAACTATGGAGGGAATTTAAGGAGAAAGGTGACCGGCAGGCTCATGAACAGTATAAAGCCCATCCCAGAAGGGTAACAAGTGTGGTAAGAAAAGCAAAAAAGGATTACGAAAGAACATTGGCCATGCAGGCTAAAGACAATCCTAAACAGTTTTTTTGATAAGTTGCAAGTAGAAGAAAAAATGTATATGGCAGAATGATTTAAAAGAATGCCGATGGTAGGGAGGTAACTGAATCAGCTGATATAGTTGAATTACTGAGCAAGCATTTTGCAAGAGTATATCATCCAAGTGGTGACACTGCAGAAATGAATGAACCAAAAGTTTATACTGGAATTGTGGTGAATGAGGTGGAGGTGAGTAGTCTATTACAAAACCTCAGTGTCAATACATCTGTGGGATTGGATGGTATACCAGCTCGTTTCGTACGTGAAGCAGCTAAAGAATTGTCAGTACCCTTGACCATTCTGTTTAATCTGAGTCTTGGGTCTGGGTCAGTCCCGAGGGGAAAATGGTTCAACTGCATAAAGGAGGTTCCAAGACTGCTGTTGTAAATTACTGGCCGATTAGCATATCAGGAATAGTTGTCAAGGTCTTGGAGAAACTAGTCAAGAGAAGAATACAGGATTGGATAGATAAAAATGGGATACTGTATGGGGGACAACATGATTTTGTGAAGGGTAGATCATGCCTCAGTAATTTGCTCACGTTTTATAACATAGTAACGACTGAACTGGATAAGGGTAATGGGTTTTCAGTGATTCTACTGGACTTTGCCAAGGCCTTTGATAGGATACCACATGGAACTGTAATCAGTAAACTGGAGCAGATGGGGATGGATATAGGGTTGGTGAGATGGATAGGAGGGTGATTGATGGAGAGATACCAGAGAGTGGTTTATTCAGGAGTGGAATCCAAAAGATGGTTTGTGACTAGTGGTGTGCCGCAGCGTTCTGTTCTTGGACCACTACTTTTCAATTTGTTCATTAACGATATAGGAAAGGATCTGAGAGGAAGTGTTCACTTGTTTGCTGATGATGCAAAGTTGGGTAGAGCAATTGTGAGTGCACAGGATGTCAAAATTTTGCAGGATGATTTGGATAGTTTGGAGGACTGGGCTAAGGAAAATGGATGTCAATTTAATGTGGCAAAGTGTAAGGTTATGCATTTTGGAGTGAAAAGATTAGCGGCAGTATATCACATTGGTGGAACCGTACTCCAGGAGATTGATGAGGCCAGGGATTTGGGAGTGTTGGTGGATAGGGAGTTGAAGTTTACGGGACACATTGCAAAAGTGGCTAAAACAGCTCATCAAATCACTTGGTTACTGAAAAATACTTTAACGAGCAGAAACAAACAAGTTATTGTTCCTCTATATCGAGCCCTGATAAGACCCCATCTGGACTACTGTGCCCAGATATGGGCGCAAGGGTTTCTTCTTGATGTGGAGGAGGTAGAGAAGATCCAGAGAAGAGTGACCAAGATGGTGGCAGGTCTGTGGAATGAACCTTATGAGAACAGATTGAAGATTTGTAGGTTGCAAAAATTGGTTGATAGGCGGAAAAGGGGTGATATGATTGAGACATTCAAATTATTGAGGAGTTTCTATAAGATTAATCCAGAAGATATTTTTGAGAATAGGGCTGGTGGTGGGAGGACTAGGTGCTATACATGGAAGCTGGGCAGAAATGTGGTTAACAGGGGTGTTAGAGCTAGGTTCTTTACTTGGAGAGTGGTAAATAAGTGGAATAAGCTGCCAGAGTCTGTTGTGGGTGCTATGACCATGAATGAATTTAAGGCGAGGTATGATAGATACTGTGTGAAAGACAAAATAGTTGTTCTTGACATGATGTTAGGGCCTCTCTCGATGAGTCTGTTGACTCCTTGGAGTTGCCCGTAATAATAATAATCTCTCCAACATCCAATCCTCTTTTCTGATGAAAGTATTGGGGGGAGGAAGAACAATTCTGTTGATTTTGGAAAGGGGAATGAATGCCATTATACTTGACAAAAAATTATACTCTTGTTTTTAATCCTTACCCAAGTGTAAGTAAACAGAGCTTTATATTTCTTTTCTTCCTTTATAAAACCCTGTAGTGCTCAGGTAATTCAGGCTTCTAGATCTTCTAGAACCAATGCCTTAAACTCCTTGACATTATCAAGTATAGTGGGGATAACTTGAGTTTTAATACCACAAAAATGCAATTTTGGTGGCATTAAAACTCAAAAAACCCAGAAGAATGACCATGCTTTGCAAATGACAATACTCTGCTTGCACCCAAGATTAATTTTTCTTTTCTTATGTTGATTTCACATCTAGCCTATCATGGCAAGAATATATCATGTGAATCTACAGTCTATTCAGCTTACAAAAAAAAGCTTGGTATTCTTTTTAGTTCTAAACACTTCTCTTCTGCTTAGCTCCTGACAAGAAAAATCTCGTAACTGTCCAACCTTAGAATACTGTTCTCACATTTGGAGTGGTGTACATAAATTGCCACAGAATGCTTTACTATAATCAGAAGAATACTATTCACTTAATGTCTCTCTCTCTCTCTCTCTTTTCCAACTCCCTCCAGTCAGTTCCCCCATAGATCTTCTGCTGTTGCCTTATGTCTTTTATATAATTATTTTCATGGATGCTGCTGCTCCACTGAAATGGCCACTACCATTCCTCCACTTTCCACTAATCATGTATGAAGATGAGCAGGTTAGCTACTAGTCCACACCCACAATTCAGTTCCCAACTTATCAAACTTCTCCTCCTTTATTTCATATACCCTGTTTTCTCGAAGAGTCTTCTCCATAATGTTTTTCCCAAGTTACTCAAGAAACATAACAAATTCATTTCTTTTCTCTAGCCAAATCCATGCATGCGCACAAGCACACACACACACACACACACAGCAAATATTCTCATAGATCTTTGGACTGCTCATGTGTAAGGCTAATATATGTATATATAAATCTGATAACCTTTTATTGCCTACAGGGAGTAAGAGAGGGCATTTCAGTCCTATCTAACTTTTTGGAGACTGAGGAGACAGTTCAATATCGACCTGTCAACAATCAGATAGCTGTCCCAAGACTACCATTAATTATAATCAGCCTCTGGTGAGGAGAAGCATTCAAGTCATGCCATCTCATGGTCCCTAAAACAGTATATTAATGCCGAAATAGTGTTAACTCTAAGGTCAATTCTCTTCAGTTTATAGGACAAAAAACCAGTTTCAGGAGAAAAAAAACCCACTTGTGTGTGCCAGAAATCAACTAATTTGGGAAGCAGTCTAAGAAAGTCTTAATAAAAGTTCCTCTAGGTGGCAACTACAACTGAACTTAGAACTGCCTTTCTTTGGATAGCCTAGTGCTATGGATGCAAACAGCATTTCCACAGGCCTTTATATACACTAGGTTCTGTAGCACTTGTGCCACTTCCAGGAACAGTCTTGCCAATTTAAACCAGAATTTGTTTACAAGCCAGAACACTTCTAAAGTATCTACCTTCCTAAGATAAATCAAGGATCGCCAGGACCCTCTGTCCTTCCTAGGTGCATTTACAGCATCCTCTGCCAGTGTGGAACTCAGTATTTTGGACAGACTGCCTTTGTCAGGAAAAAAAAATAGTAATAATAAAAACATACAACTGGAATGGGCAACTAAAAGCAGACTATCTCAATATGACTTAGAGAAAGAATACTTCATCTGATTAAAGAAAGACAGGCTACTTCACAAATCCTGGTTAAATTCAAGAAGACTGTTCCTGGAAGCAACACAAGTTCTACAGAACCCAGCTAACTGTAACAGAACTGATGGTACTGTCTTACAGTTCTTGGTGCACTGCGATATCTACTCATCAGCATTAATAGAAATCACTGTGAAGGGTCCCACTGTTGCCCTCCATTCACATAACTGCCCCCATTATCCAGATAATTTTGTGTCTTCACTACGTTTTGTTAAATTGCCTCCAATAATGCTAACCTGAGCTGGAGAAATATCTACTTATAAATTACCTAGTAAATTATTTCCATTCCATTTTCTATTCCAAAAACCTCAACATGAATAAAAGCAATAGGTATGGTGATTATGAAGTATTTGATCTTATGGAAAAGTATGAATAAGTACTTCCTTCCATCCCATATAGTCCCAAGACTTCAATAATCTCTTCAATAAATTAAAATAATCACTCTGTGGGACATGCTTCACTGCCATTAACAAGGTTCCTTCCGAAGTAACTTATCCAACACAAATATCCAAACACTGAGCAGCAGTGATAAAGCTTTATGACAATCATACTGAAAGCCTTAAAACATATTTTGATAAATGTCTGGCTAAACAACAGGAGCACAGTGTATAAAACTTTTGAAATTATCTGATTTTGATAGGAAATTCAATTCTCTTTCAATGGTTCAGAATTTTGAAATATGATACCAGTATATTGGCAAGTTTCACCTAGTAATACCGAGAAAGCATAAAGAAAAATTAAATTTTTATCATTGTTTTTCAGGGTTCATGCAATTTGCCCTTGCCCAGATAAAACGAACGTAAACATTTTCAATATCTCACCTCATTTCCTCGACTTTTAATGATTTCCATTTCTTCTCCTGTGAATTTGGCCATAGTAATTGATTTCACACGATGAGGTGGATTTAAGCCTCTCCTAAAAGAAAATTTAAGTGATATTTCATGTTACATAATACTTAAACTAGATATTCTTTTATGACTCCCACCCACAAAAGATTGTAAACTTTGAATACATTAATATCACAGGTGGACTAAGGATTTTTTTTGTTGATTTTTTTTTTTTTTAAATTATTATGAAACCATACTTAGGGACAAAACACGTTTTCAAGAGACTCCAGGCCTCCAAATAAGCAAAGCAGTGGTCTCATACCAGACAACAAATTCATCTTCCACCAAGGACACAAAAATCCATGCCCATGAAATCATGTGAATTGACAGTTTGCTGAGCAGCAGGCTGCATCTCCTTTTGTTTATGTCAACTCTTCCTTGAAAGAAATAACATTAGTGTGACATTATTACTAGCATCCTGCAGCATGGCCCTGTTCTCAGAAATTGAAATATAATGACCTTGGCAAGTACTGATGATACAAATATATATCTTCCATTGTTGGAGTAGGTGAAAGTTATCTGTTCCAACTATGAAAGATAGAACATGACTCATCACCAGGGAAGGACTGAAGTTGCTGTTGACATATTTGGTTCCCAGGACAAGATTCCTAGTTACTGGCCTTCTATTTTTGTATATGGTGTGGGTGAAAGCCTCATGGCTATTGTCAGTAAAATGGTTCTAGTAGCTAGCCACTTTATACATACACAACCAAATCCAATGGAAATAGATCAGAAGGGTTCCTGGTCAGCTAGCACATAATCCTGCTGATACTTTGCCAGATAGTGCCTAGAGGGAATCCAAGTAAAGCCGTATGCAGAATGGGTACTCTCTATGTGAGAAGTGTATACCTGCATAAATTTTGCCAATAATGCATGCCCTACTCTTCGCTAATCAACCATGCAAATCAACTTAAAAAATTACATAAACACTTGCAGTACCAAAAACTAACCCAAAGAATCAAAATAATAGCAAAAAATACTATCCAACCCCCCCACCACCACCACACTCCTAAAAAGATACATATCCATTACATTCATGGCTTAACACTAACATAAAGATATGCTCTAACCACAGACATCTAAATTTAATCTGATCTATTTCTGATTCAGCTTCACAATTGCTGACCATCTTAGCTTTTCAAAGTACACTCTGCAATGATTCCTTCTGCTACAGCAGTGGAATTCACACATTTGAACTATGACATTCCATGCTAGAGAATGGAAAATCTTTACTCCTTCTATATGTTTGGCTGCGGCTCAAAACTCAACTCTCGAAATTCTAATCACTTAGACCTAGTGTTTCTCAACCTGTGGTCCGCAACAATGGGACAGGTGGTCCGCAGACAGACTTAAATTAATTAAATAAATTTTTTTTTTAATTATCCAAACAAAACAAATTAAAATTGAATAAGTAAAAATTATTGAAATCAAATGGAGCCTTAAAAAAACCCAACAAATAGAGTCAGAATGTTCGAAGGCGGAAGCAATAAAACTATATTGTTTTTCATTTCATCCCTCTTTTATTATTCGTCATTCTGCCGTTAAATTTGTAGCTGCAGGACGAATAACAAGAGGGGTAAAGTGAAAAACAATATAGTTTTATTGCTTCCGTCTTCCCTTGCTGTTTTGTCAGATTTGAAGTGAACATGTGCATTTCAACCAATTGCTTGTTGTGTATTGATTTTTATTATTGAAGGTTTCCTTACCAAGGCTCAGTATATCTTCAGAAGTGCTAAGTGATACTTGAACAAAGTGTGTCACGAGTTAACCCCAGTATTTATATAATTTTTCGGAAACATTTTTTTAATAATGGAAAAGTGGCTAGCTAGGACGTTGAAAAGAAGAGCAAATCAAACAGGTAATGCTAACCCTAATTGTAATACAAGTGTTGTAACGGCCAGTAAATCTGATTCTATTAAAGTAGAAGAAACAAGCAGTTCAAAGAAAAAATACAGTAGGAAATATAACAGTTCATATTTGGAATTCGGGTTTACTTGGTGTGGAGATGAAAGTGAACAAAAACCTCAATGTGTTTTGTGTTATGAAGTGTTGTCAAACGAATGCATGAAACCTGCGAAACTCCGACGACGTTTAGAAACTAAACATTGTGATGTGAAAAATAAGCCAATTGAATTTTTTCAGCGACGCTTAGGGACATTAAATCACAGAAAAGATATAATTTCAGCCATGGGTTCCATTAATAACAAAGCACTGGAAGCATCCTATCTCTTAAGTTTGTGCATAGCAAAAACAGGGAGATCTCATTCTATCAGTGAAAATTTACTACTTCCAGCTATAAAAGATGTAGTAAAAACTATGTTTGGCAACAAGTTACTAAAAGATGCCGATTTGATTCCTCTTTCAAACGACACTGTCGGTCGCAAAATTAATGATATGGCAGGTGACATAGAATCTCAATTAATTGAAAGAGTTAAGAAGAGCCCTTATTATGCATTACAAATAGATGAGACTACTGATGTTACAAATGATGTGCAGTTAATATGCTATGTAAGACATGCGCATGATAACAACATTCATGATGGTATTCTGTTTTGTAGAACTTTGTCATCCCGAACAATTGGAGAAGAAATATTTCACAATCTCAATAATTACATAATACACAAAGAGATCCAGTGGGAAAAATGTATAGGCTTCTGTTCGGATGGAGCTCGTGCTCTTACAGGCAGGCATAGTGGGGTTGTTTCTAAGGTCAAAGAAGTAGCTATGGATATGAATTGGGTGCACTGTTTCATACATAGGGAAGTGTTAGCCTCCAAAGGAATGCCACCAGAATTTAAAACTGTGCTATACAACGCTGTCAAACTAGTTAATTTTATTAAAGCTCATCCGTTAAATAACAGGTTATTTTCAGTACTCTGCGATACTGAAATTCTCTGGCTTTCCAGGGGCAAAGTACTAACAAGGTTATTTCAATTAAGGCACGAAGTTTTATTATTTGTAAATGAACGTAATTCTAGTTTTGCATCACTCCTTGTTGACAAAGCATGGTTATTAACATTATCCTATCTTTCAGACATTTTTTCTAAATTGGCTTTTTACGATAATGAAATACTAGAGATACCGTTCTAATTTCTCAAAGTGTGAGATTATGTTGTTCTAAACTATATATAGTTTGAAACATAATGCAAAAAAGTTTCATTTTCCAAGCAAAAACAGTAATTTGTTAAGCGGTTGTGCATACTTGTTTATATTATCTGTATTTCTTTATTAAATCTTTATTCTCCGTTTCGTTTCCTAAATCAGTTCTACGTATAGTAGTAAAATGACATCGCAACGCAGTTTGTTTCTAATAGCATATGACATGCAGAGTACTCTACCACGATCAACTTAAACTGTTTGGAATTTTATTGATTATACAGATAACGTTGGAATAAATACTTTCGTGTGTGTGTGTGTGTGTGTGTAAAAAAATCAAAAATTACAGAAGACCTTCGCACTGGAGAAATATTCTAAAAACACCGATATTAAGTGAAAATGGTTTCGCAATATACGCAATTTCTTTATGCAACCTGTATAATTTCGTAACAATTACTAGGATCCTGTATAAATTAATGCAATTTAACTTTCGTTCCTCAAAAACTTCTTAAAGTTACATATTCTCCTTAGTTTACTTACAATATCCCACTACACGATGTACAAACAAACGATCCTGCTGTAATGTTGACATACGTAGGGCCACGTTGATGGCAATCAAAACAATATTTATTTGCTGCTAAGGCCACAAGTTCTCTTAACATTTTTAAATTCTTTTCATCTTGCGATCTCTCTTTCGCAGCCATTTTAACTTTCAACGACTAAGTCCTTCCGGAAAGCCGTTCAGGTTGATTTGTCTTACGGCGTCATTCGCAACTTACAAAACATGAAACACTACATTATGACTCTTATACGATGACGTCACACACAGAAAGGAAACTATTAAAGAAAATATCGCCACCATAATAAAATTTTGTTATCAAATCAAATCAAAAAGGCCTTCAAATTCGAATTTTTTTAAGTAACTATGCAAGCACACTCTCGTCCATTCTAAAGATGTTACTCGATAAATATTAATGATGATAAAGAAAGAATGTTCATGATTAATTTCTAACACTTCATATTTGAAATAATCAAGCAGATTTATTTATTTTATTTATGTAGCTCAAGCTTGTTAAACATGACTTTTAAATTTATTAGATTAGGAAAAGTAACCAAAGTACAGACTATTAATCAGATTATGTTGTTCTAAACTATATATAAACGATTGTTATTCAAAATTCTTTCTTCATTTATTGCATTATTGGAATTTAAGAAGAGAAATTTAGTGTAATAATAGGGCTGGAGGTTGATAGCATGGGAAGTGGTAAAGGAGCGTTTGAAGTAGGTAATGGCTGACTGTGTACCTAGAGTTCGGATAGTAAATCAAGTAGGGGTTAAATGAATGAATAACACCATTAAGCTTGAGCTGCAAAAAAAGAAAAAACTGTGGAGGGAATTTAAGGAGAAAGGGATCATGCCCCAGAAGGGTAACGAGTGTGGCAAGAAAAGCAAAAGAGGATTATGAAAGGAAATTAACCATGCAAACTAAAGAGAATCCCAAACAGTTTTATCGATATGCTGCAAGTAAAAGAAAAAATGTATACGGCAGAATGATTTTAAGGAATGCCGATGGTAGGGAGGTAACTGAATTAGTTGATATAGTGGAATTACTGAGAGAACACTTTGCAAGAGTATATTATGCAGGTGGTGTGATATTGAAGGAATGAAGGAACCAATAGCTTATACGGGAATTGAGGTGAATGGAATGGAGGTGAATAGTATATTACAAAACCTTAATGTGAATACATCTGTGGAATTGGAAGGTATACCAGCTCGGGTCTTACGTGAAGTGGCAAAAGAAATGTCAGTGCCATTCACCATTTTATTTAATTTGAGTCTCGGGTCTGGGTTAGTCTCGAGGGGGTAGAAAGAGGGAAATATAGTACCACTGCATAAAGGAGATACCAAAACTGCTATTGCAAATTATCGACCGATCAGCATATCAGTAGTCGTTGTCAAGGTTTTGGAGAAAGTAGTCAAGAGAAAAAATACAGGAATTAATAGATGAAAGTGGGATAGTGTATAGGAGACAGCATGGTTTTGTGAAGGTAGATCATGTCTCAGTAACTTGCTCACGTTTTATAACACAGTGACGGCTGAACTGGATAAGGGTAATGGGTTTACAGTGAAACTGCTGGACCTTGCTAAGACCTTTGGCAGGATACCACATTCAGTTCTAATCAGTAAACTGCAGCATATGGGGATGGATATAAGATTGGTTGATGGAGAGTTATCAAAGAGTAGTTTATTCAGGGTTAGAGCCTAAAAGACGGCCTGTGTCTAGTGGTGTACACTGCAATGTTCTGTTCTTGGACCACTACTATTTAATTTGTTCATTAACTATATTATTATTATTATTATTATTATTATTATTATTATTATTATTATTATTATTATTATTATTATTATTATTCCTGATACCTCGAAGAAGTCCGAAGACTCATCGCGGGAGGACTCTTACATCTGTCTCAACCACTACACTGAACATATACTAAGAATCACCTCCATCATCGCCATCTATCGCCCACCTCCACCACCACCACAACTAGTATTTTTGTCTATAAATTGTGTGTGTTCTGAAGGCCGATTTGTCTGTATGCAGGATGAAAAACCCTAGTTTCCAGGAGAAAAACCCTGCTTCCTCCGTATGAGATCAGATAACTCACCTTCGATTGAAATCGTCCAGATAAAGATTCCTTTCATCGCGACGAGAATCGAACTTAGGCCTATTCCAATCGAAGGGCGCAATATACCATCGTTCTTCCAATTGCGCTACAGAGGCGCTCATGATGATGATGCAACGCTGAGTAGAGCAAAATTGAATGCACATGATGTCAAAACTTTGCAGGATGCCTCGGATAGATTGGAGGACTGAGCTAAGGAGAATGGATGTCAGTTGAATGTGGCAAAGTATAAGGTTGTGCATTTTGGGGTGAAAAGATTAGCAGCAGTATACCATATTGCTGGAATAATACTCCAAGAAATTGACAAGGCCAGGAATTTGGGAGTGTTGGTGGATATGGAGTTGATGTTTAGGGTGCACATTGCAAAGATGGCTAAATCAGCTCATCAAATCACTTGGTCAATGAAGAATACCTTGAATAGCAGAGACAAGCAAGTTATTGTTCCTCTGTATCAAACCTTGATAAGATTCCATCTTGACTACTGTGCCCAGATCTGGGCACCAGGGTTTCTTCTTGATGGAGGGTAGAGAGGATCCAGAGGCGAGTGACCATGATGATAGCGGGTCAATGGAATGAACCTTATGAGAACAGGTTGAAGATTTGTGGGTTGCAGAAATTGGTTGATAGGCAGAAAAGGGGTGATATGATTGAGACATTCAAATTACTGAGGGATTTCTATAAGATTAATTCAGATGATATTTTTCACACCTGGTCTGGTGGTTGGAGGACTGGGGGAAATCCATGGAAACTGGCAAGAGTGTGGTTAGCAAAGGTGTCAGAACTAGGTTTTTATTGGAGAGTGGTGAATGAGTGGAATAGGTTGCCACAGTCTGTTGTGGGTGAAATGACTGTAAATGAGTTCAAGGCAATTTAGGGCTCCCTCAATGAGTCTAAGGACTCATTGGAGTTTCCCATAATAATAATAATAATAATAATTATTATTATTATTATTATTATTATTAATATTATTATTATTATTATTATTATTATTATTATTATTATTATTATTCCAATATGCAGACGATACAGCAATAATATCCATCCATAATAACGCAAGCATAGCTCAAACAATGCAACATGACATAAATCTGGTCACTGACTGGCTCACAAAAACTCCATACACCTAAACTCAGAAAAGACAAAATTAATGATATTCAGAAATCCACTGACTCCACCAGTTGATAAAAAATATATAACCATCCAACATCCACTTTCCAACATAAAAAACACACAGAACAGCAAAACCACTACAATCACTCAGGTTGAAACAATACGATACCTTGGAATTTCTTCGATGCAGATATGAACTGGAATAGCACATAAACCATCTACACAACAAACTCCGAACAATAAGTGGCAAGCTCTACAGGTTAAAAGACATAGTTCCCATATGCCTAAAAACACTAATATACAAAGCACTATGCCAAAGTATACTAAGATACGCTATAACAACGTATGCTTTCTGTGCACCCTACAAATTAAATAGATTAATGTCGCTATAGTACAAAATGATAAAACTGATCTTTTGGGAACAAAGAGAAAATAACGACCTTATATACATTGCAATGTCAGAACACAAAATATTGACAGCAAAACTTTTCTCAATCTAAGATTGAGAAAAGCGCGCGAATTTCTCAATCATAGATTTCGTAGCTTCCCGACACAGCAAAAAAAAAAAATAATAAATAAATAATAACTAACTGGTGTCATCCTCAGATAAACTTACATATAAGCTTCGAGGATGAAAGCAGAGAATTTAGTTTAATTTGGTTTACATGTGATACATCCAAGATGTATCACATGTAAACCAAAGTATGTAATGTATGTATTATATGTAAACAAATGCATGTAATGTAAGTATCATATGTAAACAAATGTAAGTAATGTATCATATGTAATCAAATATATGTAATGTATGTAATAAATGTAACAAAAGTATGCAATATAGAGTGATTATATCCGTTGATATTGCATATGTAGAGTATAAAATTGCAAAGAAATATCTGTAATAATCATCATTATGAATACTATAATAATATATGTTGTAAACAGTTATTGTTATTATTATTATTTTAAAAAAAACTTTATGTACGAGAAAGTATTTGTTATGCATAATTGTCTTCATATAATGTATGTAATTTATCTGATAAATATCTGAGAAATAATTTAAAAAAAAAAAAATCAGCTAACGCCTTTTTATTCCCGTATGCGGGGAGTAGGCGAAGCCATTTAGCCCTATCTAACTTTTGGAGACTGAGTGGGCAGTTCAATCTCCACTGGTACCAATCAGAGATAGATGGCCCAAGGCTATCACTAATTAAGCAGTACTCAGTAAAGAGAGACGGCTGAACTGTGCCGCCATCTCGCAGTCCCCAACCCTAACACAATATATTTAATGTCTGAAATAATGTGGGTTCTACGGTCAATTTTCTTGAGTTTACAGGACGAAAAACCCTAGTTTCCGGGAGGAAAAACCTGCTTGCCCGTGCCAGTGATCGACTAACTCGGGAACCGGTCGAAAAAAGGCTTAGAAAAATTTCCTCTAGTCGCCGACTAGACTTGAAACCAAGTCTTCCTTCGTGCGGCCAAGCGCCGTGGTATGTAAACGCCACGTCCACTGAGCTACACAGGCTCATTATTTGTTGTTAATTTTGTAATCGAAATGTAATAGATAAAATGTAAAAAAACTAATGAAAAAATTATTATCATTATTATTATTGCAAAAAACCCAATAAATAATAACCAACTGGTGTCATCCTCAGATAAGCTTACATATAAGCTCCGAGGATGAAAGCAGAGAAATTAGTTCTCATCCAAGATATATCATATGTAACCAAATGCATGTAATGTACGTATCAGATGTAAACTAATGTCTGTAATGTATGTATTATATGTAAACAAATGTAAGTAATGTATCATATGTAATCAAAAAATATATATAATAACTGTAACAAAAGTATGCAGTATAGAGTGATTATATCCATTGATATTGTATATATAGAGTGTAAAATTGCAAAGAAACATTTCTAATAATCATCGTTATGAATATTATATTTAAAACAAAATTTATGTACGAGAAAGTATTTGTTATGCATAATTGTGTTCATATGTATGTAATTTATCTGAGAAATAATATAAAGATAATAATAATAAATTATTATTATTTTTTAAAGTGTCATAAAGTAACTCTACTAGTCACGCTGAAGACAGTGACATATAATTTATCGAAAACGGCCAAGGGGAATCCAAAATCTGAGTGTGCTAAAAAAATTGAAGCGTACACCGCGGTTGCTAACGAGTATAGAACAAAGAAAATCGCCATCTTTGCAGCTATCCAAAAGAAGAAAGGTGAATCATGAAGTGCAACAAGTGTCAGAAGGAATTACCGTCCGACGGATGTTATATAACCTGCAGGAAATGCTATAGGAATCTTCACTTTACATGTTCGGGACTTTCAGAAACAACCCGGCAACGCAAATCCAATGCCAATCGAGAAGAATGGAAGTGCCTAAACTGTAGAGAGAACAGAGAAACGCCACCACTTACGACGCAACTGATTACGCCGGAGGCAGAATCGGACGATGAACTGAACAGACAAAAAAACACCGGTGAGTCTTATAATTTGAGTTCCATAAATTTATTACTAGAAAAAGGTTTAGAAAATATAAAAGCCAGCCTGGTAGATCTTGTCCAAGAACTATTTGATTAACAGAATAAATAAAGAAATAAAAAATTAGCGAATATGAAGAGTTTGTTCAATTTAATAATTCAAAAGTCGAAGAAGTCTTACAAACGGTAAAAGACATTAAAACCAGCATTAACGCATTAACTGACAGGCAGCATAAATTGATAAAAGACACATCGGAACTCCGTCAAGAATTTAATTCCCTGAAACTACAATACGAAGTTTTAAACCAACAACAACATAAAGAAGACTTTGTCATAAACGGTCTTCCAGAAACCGATCAAAAAAATCAGCTAACGCCTTTTTATTCCCGTATACGGGGAGTAGGCGAGGCCATTTAGCCCTATCTAACTTTTGGAGACTGAGTGGGCAGTTCAATCTCCACTGGTACCAATCAGAGATAGATGGCCCAAGGCTATCACTAATTAAGCGGTACTCAGTGAAGAGAGACGGCTCAAATGTGCCGCCATCTCGTGGTTCCTAACCCTAACACAATATATTTAATGTCTGAAATAATGTGGGTTCTACGGTCGATTTTCTTGAGTTTACAGGACCAAAAACCCTAGTTTCCGGGAGGAAAAACCTGCTTGCCCGTGCCAGAGATCGACTAACTCGGGAACCAGTAGAAAAAAGGCTTAGAAAAATTTCCTCTAGTCGCCGACTAGACTCGAAACCAAGTCTTCCTTCGTGCGGGCAAGCGCTGTGGTTGGCAAACGCCACATCCACTGAGCTACACAGGCTCGAGAAAGAAACCGAATCCACAGAAAATCTCCGAGACGTAGTTTTAAAGTTAGGCCATGCAATTGACATCCCCCTACAGCATAATGATATTCAGACCATAAATCGGTTTCACAGGAAGAACAGAAAACAAAGCTCGCCACGACCCGCACCAGTCGTAGTTCGTCTGACAAGCGAGGCTACAAGAGCCAATCTCATAAAAGCCAACAGACTGAAAAAACCAGTAGTCAAGGATTTAAATGCGTCGCAAGACAATACGCCAATCTTTCTATCTGAATATTTAACACCTTTCAATCAGAATCTTTTGTACCAAGCATGAAAAGAAAAAACAGAAAAAAAGTATCAATTTTTATGGATCAAAGACGGCTAAATATTCTTGAGAAAGTCACGGACTTCAAAGTCTATACAAATAAAAAGCACGGAAGTTATAGACAGGTTGCCAGAGTGAAACAAAAGACTCCAACTTAGTTCAATAAGAAGATTTCGAAGATTTCAAAGAGAAAATCACGACTTATAAACATTGCAATGTTAGAACACAAAATACTGACAGCAAAACATTTATGTCACTATGCAGCCTTGCTAAAACATTATTTCGATGCCAATTACAGGACAGTTAGAAATACATACCGTATAACAAGACCTCAGACTACTAATTATATCACATATAAATACAATAATCACTACGGAAAGGCCACACGAAACTTCTACATCCCAGACATGATAAACAAATTACCTTTTGAATACAGAAACCTTACAAACTACAATAGTCTGAAAAGAGCTCTAAGGCCATACTACGAACAAGAAACACGCACCCAAAATACCATACAAGCATAATGAAACACAATATATTCGTTCAGGCCTCCAATTCAGCGACGCATCAAGACATTCCAAGTTATTGTGTGGGTGTGGGTGTGGGTGCGTGCGTGAGTGCGTGCGCGAATTTCTCAATCATAGATTTCGTAGCTTCCCAACACAGCAAAAAAAAAAAAAAAAAAACAATACATAATAACCAACTGGTGTCATCCTCAGAGATAAGCTGCTTACATATAAGCTTCGAGGATGAAAGCAAAGAAATTAGTTCTCATCCAAGATGTATCATATGTAACCAAATGCATATAATGTACGTATCAGATGAAACCCAATGTATGTAATGTATGTATTATATGTAAACCAATGTACGTAATGTAAATATCACATGTAAAGAAATGTAAGTAATGTATCATATGTAAACAAATGTATGTAATGTATATAATAATTATAACAAATGTATGTAATGTATATAATAACTGTAACAAATGTATTCAATGTAAAAAAAAATTCTTTTAAATATAAATCATGAATTCACACCGTATGTTTGTGAGAATAAGGAAACATAATATCTAGACTGCATATGTGTAAATATACCGTTGAGGGCGCTGGTTCGTAATGGCGGTTGCCAAGTGTTTATATATGTGATCAGTGATTTAAATAGTTGTTATGAATAATTCGGAGTGTTGATTCAGATTTTTGATATAAGCGGAAAGCGAAGGTAATCAAGTAGCTGATGATTGTGTTGTTAATTAGTGATTGCGGTCTCGCGATAGTCCTTTAGTGTGTTATATTTTGTGTTTATACGCTATACGGAAATCCTTGAGATCCAGCTCAGGTAAGCATATAAGCATATATTTGAATATTTCAAACATGACCAGTTTAAGTCGCGATGACTTTATCCAGTCGTTGGATAAGAAGCTAGCGCTCGACCTCCTCAAAAAACTGTTGAAGAAATTTGAGGTAGAGTGGCCAGGGTTTCTAAACCTATATTCAGCGACAGACGACTCCACAGAAGGAGACAACTCAACATCAGGGGAAGAAGGGAAGATGAACCTGATAATCTCTGCTCCCACTCCAAAACATGATACAGAAACCCATGCACGGAAAAAACGTAAAACAGCGGAGACTCAGATAAACGAGGGGTGGAAGAAGATGCCTCCAACACTGACCTCCCCACGCCAAACAACGAAAAAGTTTCCCCCAATTGTTCTACGGGAAAAAGAACGTTAGACGGCCCTTAGGCCTATTATGCAAAACCACCAAATTGCCTATTCTTGGGCAAAAAACGTAGACGACGGAGTTAAAATCCAGCCTACCACAGTAAGCGACTACAGACTCCTCACAAAAACCATGGACGAGTCAAATATTAAATATCATACCTACTCACTGAAGTCGGAGAAAAACCTAAAAGTTGTACTCAGGGGAGTAACAGAAAACATCTGCACAGATGAAATTACTGAAGACCTCTGCCTCCACGATCTCCCACCTGTCAAAGTTAGCAGAATGCTACGGGCTGACAAGAGTCCAATGCCCCTAGTACTCGTTGAGATACCTAACACACACAAGAACATATACAACTTAACAAACGATCTGTGGCCTGAAAATCACAACAGAACCACTAAGAAAAAGAGCCTTGTCAGGCCAGTGCTACAGATGTCAGAAGTACGGACACACACAGAAACTCTGCAGAGCAGACTACAAATGCCTCAAATGGGCAAAACCACCCCACAGCAACCTGCTTAAAACCCTTGACCTCACCAGCCTAATGCGCGAACTGCGGGGGCTCCCACCTGGCAAACTACAGAGGCTGCATTCACTACCCTAAGAATAAAACAGACAACAAAAGGAAACAGATCTCTGAACCCTGCCCACAGGCACCTGAGTTGACTACTCCCCAGTTGCTTGACACACAACAAAAGACAACAAAATACCAGCTCTCACAAGTGGAAAATACCAACAGTCTGGAAAGCCACCGTCGAAGCAGGACATATGCCGAAGTAGCCCGCTCATCCAAATATATCCAGCAGGACCAAATTCTTCCAAACATGACAACAGTCATCACAGCCTCATTGGCAAACATGCTTCAAGACTTCAGTAAGTAAAACCTTTCACCAAACTCCACAAAAAGATTTCTAAAAGAAACTCAAACCATATTATCAATGCTTGTTAATGAATAAAACTAGATTAATGCCAGACTCACTACAGATCGCCGCTTGGAACGCCAATGGCCTAAAAAACAAGACTCTGGAACTTCAAGAATTCTCTCACAGATACAACCCTGACATCCTAATTAATGAAACTTATCTAAGACCTTCAGACAATCCAAAACTGAGAAGCTACACACTATACAGAAACGACCGACTGGACTACAGAGGTGGTGGTACAGCCATATTTATCAGGAACTGCATCAGGCACAATGGAATACTCACCCCCCCAACCTCCAACCTAGAACTCACCGGTGTCGAAGTCCACACAAATTCAACTTGAAGACTTAAAATCTACGGCGCCTACAACTCCCCTGCTAAGACCCTGCTATTTTCTGACTTGGATGCTGTACTAGGCACAAATGAATCCATCATCATCGCTGGGGACTTAAACTCCCAACATCCCTCCTGGAACAGCAGAACCACAAATAAAAATGGCCGTATCCTCTTCAGCTACACAGGATTAAACAACGCTGTCGTAACAGGATCCAGTGAACCAACCCACCACAGCCCAACTGGCACAGCCGACATCCTAGACATCGCCATTCTACACAACATCAAATACCAGCACAGCATTCAAGCACTGAACGAATTATCATCAGACCACAACCCAATCAGGGAACAAAGATCAGTCATCCCCCCCCCCCAAACCTTCATCATCTGGGAGAAACTCAAGAAAGTGCTACCAGAACACATTGGTCCAGTTCCCCATATAAAAGCCAAGGAAGAAATAGACACGGCAATAAAGAACCTCACCAATCAAATCAATAAAGCCATAACCACAGTATCCACGATTACCCACAAACAAAATCGTCTTAATAAGGGGAAAAAACAGACAAAGAAAAAGATATCACAACACTCGTGCTCCCCAGGACAAAACAGCCCTCAACAGATTAAACAAATCTGTCCGAGAAGTTCTTCAGAACCACAGGAACCAACAATGGGACAACAAGCTCACCTCCATCACCACAGCAGATCATTCTATATGGAAATTCCTAAACAACCTCAGGATCAAGCGCAAATCCCTCTCCCCTCTGCAAGCAGAACAGCATCTTGCATACACAGATGCTGACAAAGCCGAAGCCATAGCAAGAAACAGAGAAACAATGCAATCCTGCATATGATAACCTAAACATCAGCCACGTATACAAGATCCATCGGAAAGTCAGGTTCACAGTAAGTCGTCCCAATGTCAATCCAAGTCCTATAATGCCTACCTCACCTACCGAAATAATCGGCATCATCAACCATCTCAAGATCAAAAAAGCCCCAGGTCCGGATGGCATCACTAACCAAGTCATCAAGGTACTACCATGCAAAGCCATAGCACATCTGGCAATCATCATAAACTCCATCCTCAAATGGCAGCAGTTCCCCAAGTCATGGAAAATAGCTGACATCATCCCAATTCATAAACCAGGCAAAGACCCACACCTACCTGAAAATTACCATCCCATCAGCCTGCTATCCAATTTAGCGAAAATAGCTGAGAAAATGATCCTCATCAGACTCCAAGATCATGTCAACCAATTAAATATCATTCCAGAAGAACAATTCGGCTTCCGTCAAAATCACAGCACCACCCATCAAATCCATAGACTGGTAGAATACATCACCACAGGATTCAATTGGAATCAACACACTGGAGCTGTCTTCCTAGACATCTCAAAGGCCTTCGATAACATCTGGCAACCAAGGTCTCCTCTACAAACTTATCATCGCTAACCTTCCACTAAACATGATACACCTGATCAAATCATACCTCTCCAACAGGAGGATGCAAGTCAAGATCGATGAAACAGTCTCAACCCAACGGAAAATCCTCGCTGGAGTTCCTCAAGGATCACTGCTAGCCCCGATCCTGTTCAACATCTATATGGCAGACATCCCTCAAAATCCTCTCACATCCACCATCGCCCTTTATGCTGATGACATGGCTATTCTAGCCAGATCTCGTCAACCACTTCTCGTCACCAAAAAACTACAAGACACCATCCTGAATCTAGAAAAATGGTTTAAAGACTGGCGACTACAATTAAACCCCCAGAAAAGTACAACGATACTCTTCACAAGAAGACGAGCATCCCCCAAAGGAGACATCACCCTGTTCAACTCTAAAATTCCCTGGAAAACAAGCAAAATACCTAGGAATACTTCTCGATAAGCGATTATGCTTCAACAGCCACATCAAGAGCATATGCACCAAAGCTTCAAAAGTTATCACCCAGCTATACCTCTTGATCAACAGACACAGCAAACTAAGCTCAACAAACAAAATACTACTGTACAAGACAGTGATCCGTCCCACAGTCATATACTCCTCCCCAGCCTGGAGCCATACCTCCAAGACAAACATCCTCAAGCTACAAACACTACAGAACAAATGCCTGCGAATGATTCTGGACGCCCCATGGTTCATCAGGAACGCCCAGATCCACCGGGACATAAATATCCACTACTACGCTCCCTAGCAGAAAAATTCTTTATGAAGACATCTATCCATCCAAACCAACTGATACAACAAGCCGGAAACTATGACGGTAATGACTACTGGAAACATAAAAGACCGAAAGCCATCCTAACACCCAACGACGAATAACCACTTCTGCCCACTTAGGGCTAGCTAAAATAGCTCACAAATCTCTCCCATCACTGCTCCCGAAACAGACAACAGGGAATATGAAAAACGTCAAGCTTCACCCTCTGCGCCATATATGTCCTGCATAAATACCGTTGTATAATCACACCTTTTCAAACTTGAAAAAAAAAATAATAAACTACAACATGTAATATTATACAACTTATGTAACTCTGAACAATATAATTGTAAATTATTATTATGATTGTTATATAAAAAAAAACTCTTATCATCATTACCATTTAAATCTCATTATATGTAGCACAAAGTGCTGAACCTTGTAAAATAATATACTGAATAGATGATCATTGTACATATGTAAATATTTGAAAGAACAATAAAAATATATATTATTGAAAGCAGAGAAATTAGTTCTCATCCAAGATGTATCATATGTAACCAAATGCATGTAATGTACGTATCACATGTAAACCAATATATGCAATGTATGTATTATATGTAAACAAATGTATGTAATGTAAGTATCATATGTAAACAAATGTAAGTAATGTAAGTATCATATGTAAACAAATGTGAGTAATGTAAGTATCATATGTAAACAAATGTAAGTAATGTAAGTATCATATGTAAACAAATGTAAGTAATGTATCATATGTAGTCAAATGTATGCGATTTATGTAATAACTGTAACAAAAGTATGCAATATAGAGTGATCATATCCATTAATATTGTATATATAGAGTGTAAAATTGCAAAGAAACATCTGTAATAATCATCATCGTGAATATTATAATAATGTACATTGTAAACAGTTATTGTTATTATTATTATTATTATTTAAAAAACTTTATGTACGAGAAAGTATTTGTTATGCATAATTGTGTTCATATCATATATGTAATTTATCTGAGAAATAATAAAATGTTAAAAAAATGTTAAAAATTATTATTACTATTATTATTTTCGACAATTAAAAGCCTTTTAAAGTCCAAAAAAAAAATTATTCCATGCTATGATGCTATACTATGACCTCCTCATGGATGGTCTCCCAGAAATTGCTACTGAACATTTAAAAGACATGGTAATCCAACTAAGCCAGAAAACAGGCTCTCCAACAGAATCAAAAGATATCCAGTCGGTTATACATCGATTATCTCAAAAACGGAAAAGAAAAGGTTTTTCCCCGGCCTTCCCCGTTGTGATGCAACTCATTAACAGACCAACAAAAGTTAACCTCATAAAAGCTAATCGGAATAAAAAAAATCAGTAGTGAAGGATCTTACTTTGAATTCACGACAATACCCCAATATACTTGTCGAATACTCAACACCATATTATCAGAAACTATTCTACCATGCAAGTAAAGTTAAAACAGAAAAAAAATACCAGTTTATATGGATAAGAGACAGCAAAATATTCATTAAAAAGACACAAGATACAAAGGCAATCCAGATAAAATCCTCAACAGGCTTACATATTAAAAGGAACACTGATAATTCATAAAGAAGGGAACAACATACTAACCTACATGAACACAGACCACCAAGCAGATATAATCATCCCGGAACATGGTAGTTGCCACATTCTCAACTCGATACGATAACTGAAACAAGTGACTACCCCAGCTATCTCTTCTTTATATCAACATCAGGAGCATTCAAAAATACTGGCTGACCCTGTAAGCTTATCTGAAGGAAGATATAGACAACATAGATATTTTAGTAGTACAGAAGTATCCACAACAAATGAAAAGGCAACCATCTACCAAATACCAAACTTTCAACAACACAAAAGCTGCAAACAAACTAAACGAGGTGGTGGTATAATGCTATTTAGCAAACTTTAAATTAGAAGTAATAGAAATAAACTATAAATTAGAATTTTAAAAAATACATGCATCGAAGTTAAAAATATCACACGAGAGAACTCTGATATTAAACGCAATATAAAGACCACCAATTTAAGAACCACAAAATTTCTAGATGAAATAAACAGATGGCTTCTGTCACAGAAGAAGGTGCCTCAGAATAGATAATATTAGGTCACATAAATATAAACATTAGGAACACAAATAACAGCACAGCACAATACCTAGACCTCTTGTCAGCATATAACATAATCCTATCCATAGAGTCATGTACACTAGAAGAGATAGTCGAAAATACAATCACCTCATCCTGTATTGACCACATAAGTATACCGGCCCCTGCAAAGATCAGGGTCCAGTATACTTATGTGGTCAAATATGTGAAATATACAGCGGCCATCATAACGTGCAAACCAGCAGACCATTTTGTCATTGAATTACAGTTACATACTGAACCACAACTCTTAAAACTCACTGAGACTACAAAATAGCATAATAGCATCATAAACGAAAGTATAGTAAACAACGAAGTCAGAGAAGCAGACTGGATGCAGATAGCATCTTTTGACTCCACTGAAGCTGTATATGCTGTAGTCTTAAACTTTTATAATTTAAACTCTTTTAGTTTAATAAATTATATAATAAAGCATTAACAAAAAATAAAAATATGCTTCCAAACCAGATGGAATCCATGGATTACAGACAACATATTAATAGACATACAAAGAAATGATTCCCTTTGGAAACAACTTAAGAGATCAGCCAACAATACCGTTTTACAAGCTGAATACAAAGGAAAACGGAATCTCTTAATAACACAGATTAGAACTGCTAAAAGCAACCACATAGAAACAAATTAACAACAGCTCAGAACGACATAAAGGAAACTTGGCACCTGATCAATGAAATTCTGGACAGTACACACAAAACCACTGCCTCAGAAACAATAAAACACAACTTGGCTTGCGAGCTCAAATCTCTCAAACAGTTGGCAAACAACTTTATTCAGCACTTAGCGAACTCTGTCCAAAAACTGCAGGAAATATTCCCTTTTCGCAGAAATATCTCCACTAGGACCACGAACAGTCCAGTCAATATGGTTTCCCCACAGTAATAAAAGAACTGTCGCTTGCAATTCAACAAATTAACCTTAACAAAGGACCAGGAATGGACCGAATCAGACCAAAATACATCAAAAAACATTCAGCTAACCTATGTCCAGTTATACTAAAACTCAAATAAAATCTTCGAAACGGTGCACATACCTGAAACATTAAAGGTGCATTAATCACTCCAATACATAAATATAGAAACATTATAAGTAATTACAGATCCATCGTCATATTGTCTGTAATCAACCAAATCATAGAGAGCTGAGTGTATTGCAAACTCTCCACATACATTGAAAAATTCCAAATCATCCCCAAAACACAATATCGCTTTTAAGTAAATAAATAAATAAATAACGGAACAGAAACACCCCTGGAAGATTTCACAGACCTAATAAACGCTGCATTAGATAAAAGCACGGGCAAGCAGGTTTTTCCTCCCGGAAACTCGGGTTTTTCGTCCTGTAAACTCAAGAAAATCGACCGTAGAACCCACATTATTTCAGACATTAAATATATTGTGTTAGGGTTAGAGACCACGAGATGGCGGCACATTTGAGCCGTCTCTCTTCACTGCGTACCGCTTAATTAGTGATAGCCTTGGGCCATCTGTCTCTGATTGGGTACCAGTGGAGATTGAACTGCCCACTCAGTCTCCAAAAGTTAGATAGGGCTAAATGGCCTCGCCTACTCCCGTATATACGGGAATAAAAAGGCGTTAGCTGATTTTTTTTTTTTTTTTTTTTTTTCAGTGTTAGCCGTTTTTATTGGCCTAACAAAAGAGTTTGACATACTAACACACAAAACGTTGTTGAACAAACTAACACATGTGAATCGGAGTTCGTCTACTCCAGTGGTTCAAAGTATACATGAAAAACAGAAAATATATCACACATATAGGATCAATGCAGAGCAAAGAGATACCGGTAATCCGTGGAGTGCAAAAAGAAGCTGTTCTATCTCCCATTCTGTTCAACGTATATATACACACGGTATTAGCTACCTTTCCCTAAAAAGTAAAATCGTGCAATACATAGATGACATGGCCATAGTATCCATTCACAACAATACAAATATCGCTTACTCAAATATCCAACACGACATCAATCAAACTAACTGGCTAACTGAAAATGGCATATATATAATCCCTGAGAAAACAAAGTTAATGATATTCAAAAACCCCAATACCCTACAAATAGAAATTAATCTCTCTATCTGACATCCAACTTGCTATACACAAAAGGCTGATCCTAAAACCACAACCATCATAATGGCGAAAACAACACGTTATCGTTATCTTCGACTTCACTTTGATTCTGATCAAAGTTGGAATAGCCATACAAACTACCTGCACAACAAACTCAGGATAATAGCAAGCAAACTATATAGATTAAAAGACATTGCTCCGACACACATATAAATATACTAATGTATAAAGCATTATGCGAAAAGATTTTATGATACGCTATTACATTACACACATTCGGCGCAAACTTAACCAATTACAATTCTTGCAAAATAAAATGGTAAAACTGATATTCTGGGAACAAAGAGAACAGCCTACAGTTATACGGGCAGCAAGGACAGAACACAAAATATTTAAGGTGAATCACTTCTGCCACTACACAGTCATGCTAAAATCTTATTTCGGTCCAACTCTATAACAATACTACAGTCAACAAACTACATAACATAACATAACAAGCGCGTCCGTAGCGCAATTGGAAGAACGACGGTACACTGCGCCCTTCGATTGGAATAGGCCTAAGTTCGATTCTCGTCGCGACCGGAGGAATCTTTATCTGGTCGATTTCAATCGAAGGTGAGTTAGCCGATCTCATACGGAGGTAGCAGGGTTTTTTCTCCCGGAAACTCGGGTTTTTCATCCCGCATACAGACAAATTTCAGTCCAACTTAAATCGTGCTCAAGCAGAGGCAGTCCTTGGACTCATGTACTCGCTTCTGCACGCTAACTGGAAAATGATTTTTTCAAGTTAGCATGCAGAAGCGAGTACAAGGGTCCGAGGACTACCACTGTTTGAGCACGGTTTACATTTTTGCAAGGAGGGTTGGATTTGGATATGGCGTATTTGTGTCCATGTAATGGTGTTTGAGAAGGGTTTGTCATAGGTGTGCGTGCGCGCGTGCTTGTGTGTGTAAGAGAGAGAGAATAATTTCCCACTAATTTTCAGTCTTGTTATGATTGAACAACCAGTTTTATTTAATTTCATTGAATTTATTTTCATATATAAGTTTCCAAGCACATACATACAATGGTTAAATACAGTAGTTATAAACAAATATGTTAACTGTATAAACAGTTAAATCTTAACCTTAATTGATATTGAAACAAAGCCACGAAACCACCGCCATCTAATTATCATCCTCAGATAAGCTCTGCAGAAATTTCGAGGAAGAAAGCAGAAATGCCACACAAGCAAAAAAGAATGTACTCAGTAACTTGTATATTGCAGAGAAGTGTATCTGTATTAAATGCAAAATCTATAAAAATATATAAATATTGAAAAAAAAAACACAATATACAAAATGCAGAAAAATTATGCATATTAATATAAAATCATTCCATTATTATTATTCCTATTGAAATTTGAGTTGTATTACTACATTTTATTGTGAATTGTATGCCTATTCACGCCAGCCCATATGTAATTACGATAATTAAATATTTAAATAGTTTTAGAAAATGTATGATGCCTGGAGAAGGAGTATCTCAGGTTCGATTCCCGTCGAAGACGTAAGGCGCTTGAGGATCTTCCACAGGTATAGTCAAGTTAGCCGGCCTTGGGCGCGAGCAGTAGAATTTTTTCCACCAGTTTATCTGGCGTTTTTCATTCCACAAGCAGACAATCTGGCCCCGTGAACATACGCTTCTACAGCCAAAAATATATTCTCCCCAGCGGCAGACTAGGACAGACGGTTGGGAGTGGTACTAACAAGAAGTCGCATCTAGGTAACATGCGGATCCTGCATAGGAAGCGGGAATAACGCGTAGTGAAAAAAGAAGAATACGTGGATATTCTGTATGATAATAAATCTTATCATTGTCAAAAATTATTATTACTATTATTATTATTATTATTATTATTATTATTATTATTATTATTATTATCGGGCACCATGGAGGTGCCCGTACAAAACTCCAAAGTCTTCGTGGCTGAGGCATTACTTGTTAAAAGGAGTTTACCAGAGTGATAAAAAAATTTTCAAAGCACTTAAGAGATGAGAAGAATGAATATAAGAGGTCTTCTCTATAAACTATATACGAGGGTGCTTTGAAACGTTCTTGGCCTCGACCATAGATGGCAACACTATTGGCAAGATTTTTTTCTAAGTTGGTACATCTGTCATAATTCCATGTGAAATTGCAAGTCATTCTATGAAGTACTTTGTTTTATACAGCTGTCTGAAACAAAAGTGCGCTCTGCATCCCTTGAAAAGCATAAAATTGAGTGTCGTGCGGTTATAAAATTCTTTGTAAAAGAAGGTTTAACGCCAAATGAAATTGATTCGAAGTTCATAAAAGTTTTTAGGCACTCTCCTCCTTCGTTTTCGACAATTAAGAAATGGGCTGCCGAGTTTAACCGTGGACTTACCAACCTTGAAGATGATCCAGGTGAAGGATGTCCAAAAAGTGTAACAACGCCAGAAATCATTGATCAAGTGCGATATTGTATTGGATGATCGACGAGTCCAAGTTTGTGTAAATACTGAGACTGTGGGAATTTCAAAAGCATGTGTAGGATATATTTTGCATGAAGAGTTGCAAATGAAAAAGCTTTGTGCAAGATGGGTGCCCTCGGTTGCTCACAGCAGATCCAAAACTCACTCGTATGAAAATCTCTGAACAGTGATTCGAGCGTTTTAACAAGAATAAAAATGATTTTGTGTGTTTTTATTGCTATGGATGAGAAATGGATAGAAGTCGGTTGTTTAGCGCCAAAGAAGACAAAGTCGGTTCCATCAGCAGGAAAGTTCATGGCATCGGTGTCTTGGGATGCTAAAGGAATTTTGTTTATTAATTATCTTGAAAAGGGTAAAACAATTACCGGGATTATTATTAAAAACTGCTAACACAATTTTTTCCTTACAGGGAGAAAGAAAGGCTGTTTTAGCCATATCAAACGTTTTGTACAGTTAGGGGGGGGGCAGTTCAATCTCCACAGTCGCCCATTTACAAATTGCTTGCCCAAGACTTACAAAACAATATCATGCATCTAGTGAAGAGACGCGGCCGACAAATCTTCACTACCACACCAGAGATAATGAGCCGTCCGTAGTTAGACACATCTTTAGTCATAGAAAAGAGTGAGAGAGTTAGAATGATTAGTCTTTTGCCACGGTATGACAGTGAAATGTTTAAAAGGAGGGCTATAATTGCAAATGACTTTATGCGTGGGTTATGTATGACGAGTGATGTGGAATTTGTGGATGTGTGGAGTGAGTTTGATGGGCGAAAGGATCTATATAAGATGGATGGCTTGCATTTGAATGGTTACGGTGTAAGAAGACTTGAGAAAGTGTTGCTGAATGTAGTGGATGTGCAAATTCAGGGAAACTAGATTTGTTAGGGGGGGGGGTAGAGATACAGTCCTTATGGAGGCAGTTGAATGTAAGAATGAATATAATATGCCAGAGCAAATAAGGACAACAAATCTGAGTGGGATAGTTAATATAAGGCATCAAGGTAGGATTGGGGCTAATGGGGGTCTTAAATTCATGTACACTAATACTAGGGGTATTAGGAACAAGAAGGAAGAGTTTTTGGCCATGGTTGGCACTTCCAGACCACAGGTTATAGGTATTAGTGAAACATGGCTGACTGTAGATGATATAACTAGTGGTATTGAATGTGATGGGTATAGTGTGTTCAGGAATGACAGAGAGAATAAAACGGGAGGAGGAGTATTGTTGATGATAGCTGATGAACTCCAGCCAAGAAGAATAGAAGTTGAATTGCAGGATAGAGAAAAGAGCACATTTGAGGCCATTTGGTGTGAGATTGTGGCTAGCAGAAATAAATATACAATTGGGTGCTGCTATAGACCAGGTGATGAAAAAGATGGTGGTGACAGTATGCACAAGCAAATAGAAGAAATGGGTGGAAGGAGGGTGATTATTATGGGAGATTTCAACTATGGTCGCATTGATTGGAGTGAGGAGAGGACACACGGGAGGAAGAAACTGGATTTTATGTGGTTATTAAGGGATAACTATCTGCGACAGCATGTAATGGAAAATACTAGGGGTCAGAGAGTGCTTGACCTAGTAATTACATCTGAGGATTTGGCTGTAACAAATATGACCACATTGCCACCAATCGGTGAGAGTGATCATAGGGTCTTAACATGGGAGGTGGCTAAAGGTGTAGAATTTTCAATTAAGACAGGGTACATGTGGAATTATCGGGCTGGAAAGTATTACAAGCTTAGGAGTTTGATTGGTTCAGTGCCATGGCATGCATACAACTGCAAGGACTAGAAGTTGATAGTGCATGGGAGGTAGTTAAGAAGTGCTTGCATGAAGCAATGGCTGACAGTATACCTAGAGTCCGAATAATAAATCAAGTAGGGGCTAAATGGATGAATAACACCATTAAGCTTGAGTTGCAAAAAAAGAAACAACTATGGAGGGAATTTAAGGAGAAGGGTGACCGGCAGGCACATGAACGGTATAAAGCGCAGGCCAGAAGGGTGACGAGTGTGGTAAGAAAAGCAAAAAAGGATTACGAAAGAACATTGGCCATGCAAGCTAAAGAGAATCCTAAACAGTTTTTTAGATATGTAGCAAGTAAAAGGAAAAATGTACATGGCAGATTGATTTTAAAGAATGTCGATGGTAGGGAGGTAACTGAATCAGTTGAGATAGTTGAGTTACTGAGTGAGCACTTTGCAAAAGTATATCATCCAGGTGGTGACATTGCAGAAACCAATAAACCAGTAGATTATACGGGAATTGTGGTTAATGAAGTGGAGGTGAGTAGTCTATTGCATAACCTCAATGTCAATACATCTGTGGGATTGGATGGTATACCAGCTCGTGTTGAACGAGAAGCAGCTAAAGAATTGTCAGTACCCTTGACCATTTTGTTTAATTTGAGTCTCGGGTCTGGGTTAGTCCAGAGAGGGTGGAAAGAGGGGAAAATAGTTCCACTGCATAAAGGTGGTCCCAAGACTGCTGTTGTAAATTACCGACCGATTAGCATATCAGGAATCATTGTCAAGGTCTTAGAGAAAATAGTCAAGAGGAAAATACAAGATTGGATAGAAGAAAATGGGATACTGTATCGGGGACAGCATGGTTTTGTGAAGGGTAGGTCATGCCTCAGTAACTTGCTCACGTATTATAGCACAGTGAAGGGTGAACTGGATAAGGGTAATGGGTTTACAGTGATTCTACTGGACCTTGCCAAGGCATTTGACATGATTCCACATGGAATTCTAATCAGTAAATTGCAGCATATGACAATGGACATAGGGTTGGTGAGATGGATAGGAGGGTGGTTGACGGAGAGATATCAGAAAGTGGTTTACTCGGGAGTAGAGTCCACAAGACGGCCTGTGACTAGTGGTGTGCTACAAGGATCTGTTCTTGGACCACTGCTGTTTAATTTGTTCATAAATGATATAGGAAATGATCTGAGAGGAACAGTTCATTTGTTTGCGGATGATGCGAAGTTGGGTAGGGCAATAGTGAATGCAGATGACGTCAAAATTTTGCAGGATGATTTGGATAGATTGGAGGTCTGGGCTAAGGAGAATGGATGTCAGTTTAATGTGGCAAAATGTAAGGTTATGCATTTTGGGGTGAAAAGATTGGCGGCAGTTTACTGCGTTGGTGGAACCGTGCTCCAGGAAATTGATGAGGCACGAGATTTAAGAGTGTTGGTAGATAAGGAATTGGAATTTAGGGGACACATTGCAAAAGTGACCAAAACAGCTCATCAAATCACTTGGTTGCTGAAGAATACGTTGACAAGCAGAGACAAGCAGGTTATTGTTCCTCTGTATCGAGCCTTGATAAGACCCCATCTAGACTGCTGTGCTCAGATTTGGTCACCTAGGTTTCTTCTTGATGGGGAGGAGGTGGACAGGATCCAGAGGCGAGTGACCAAGATGATAGCAGGTCTGTGGAGTGAACCGTATGAGAACAGCTTGAGGATTTGTGGGTTGCAAAAATTGGTTGATAGGCAGAGGAGGGGAGATATGATTGAGACATTCAAATTACTGAAGGGTTTCTATAAAATTAATTCAGAAGATATTTTTGAGAACAGGGCTGGTTGTGGGAGGACTAGGGGACATCCATGGAAACTGGGCAAAAGTGTGGTTAGTAAAGGTGTTAGAGCTGGGTTCTTTACTTTTAGAGTAGTGAATGAGTGGAATGCGCTCCCTGAGTCTGTGGTGTATGCTGTGACAGTGAACGAGTTTAAGGCGAGGTATGATAGATATTGTATGAATGTCAAATAGTTGTGATGAATATGATTTGGGGCCTCCCTCGATGAGTCTAATGACTCCCTGGAGTTGCCCGTAATAATAGTAATAATATCAAACGTTTTAGCCATATCAAACGTTTTAGCCATATCAAACGTTTCGTACAGTTAGGGGGGGGCAGTTCAATCTCCACAGTCGCCCATTTACAAATTGCTTGCCCAAGACTTACAAAACAATATCATAACAATATCATGCATCCAGTGAAGAGACGCGGCCGACAAGTACCACCATCTCCAATCCGAATGGGCTGAGATAATGTGGGTTCTACTGACGATTTTCTGTGTTTACTGGACATTGTTATAAAATATGAGTAAATTGCTAAAACATGATCTTCCTTTAGTAAACCTGTTGCTAAAGTTGTTCCTTGCAGAGTATAGCATGTTTGTCTACCCATTTCTGTATGTGATTTCTTACCAACGTCTCTAAAATCTTCACTACCACACCAGAGATAATGAGCCGTCGGTAGTTAGACACATCAGTTTTTGCACCACCTTTGTGCAATGGAACTATCATACATTCCTTCCATTCCTGTGTTATCATTCCTGAGCTCAGATTTAACTTATACAAACATGTGAGAGGCGTAACCAATTCGGCTTAACATTCATTTAGCAAACGGTATGATATTCCATCTCTCCCTATAGACAAATTCTTATCCAGGTTATGTAATAGCTCTTCAACCTCATTTACATGTGCCTCTAACTATTCATCCAATGTAGCTGTAGCACTGTGCACCACGTTACATACACCTGTCTGATATATCTTAATAAAGTGAGTACTCATTGACTGAATAATCTCATTAGCTTCAGACACTCGAGTACCTTCTGCATTCAATAAAGTTATTCTTCCACATTCATTCTTTCTTTTGCTTTCGGCATAAAGATAAATTCTTTTGGATTGCTTTAGCGTTCATGACTAATTTCTTTTCATACTCCGATTTAGCTTTCCTCACAATATTTCTTACTTTTCTGGCCTCAGCTTTGTATATATGATAACTCAGTGGTGCACTCAGGATTTAATCTTGGGGGGGGGGAGCACTCAAGATTTAATATTGGGGGAGACTGAGTTGAGTAGACGATTTACGAATTCACACTACGCATTGCATACGAGCTATGACTGAGCATCTGTAGTGATCGCCAATACATGATACCCGTGTTCTCCTCTGGCCCTGCTTTGGCAAATGAAGTAGCACCCGAGCACTACTTCATTCGCTTTGCGTTCACAGCGGCCAGGATTCCCGAGTGCTATAGGGTATTCCCACCTTATGTGATCGCTAATTCATGAGTACCATAGAAATAGAAGACACAACATACATTTTTTTAAAAAATAATAATAATTTTAATTAGGAAAATATTTGTGGAAATTTTTCTAGTGCTTTTTCCTTTTTCTTTTGGGGACAAGGGCCCCTTGTCCCCCTCCCTGGGTGCGCCAATGTCATAACTCCTCTCACACTTAATCCCACGATATTCTTTCCACATCATCTTCTTGTGGATCTCTTGCTTAATAAGGTTGCACATCAATTTCACTCCCAACCTATTTATTCTTATCTATTGATATACTACGGATACATTTAGATACCACCTTATTTAAGCACTTTTTCAAAGATTCCCATGTATTTCAAAGATATCCATTACATTCGATTCCACTTACCATATCTGATTCTGATAACTAGGTTTCACTAATTCCAACAATCTTAGTGTACATCGTATTCAATAAAGCAACGAACTGAACCCCTTTGATTCTAATGCTTCTTGCATTAGAAACAAAGTGATTTCTTACCTTACTAGGTAGTAATAAATTACTACCTAGCCTATTCCTATAATTAGGTATGTTCTAGAATTTTCTCATTTCCCTCCCTAGACGTACTTAAAAGGTCCGAACCCAAAGCATATTTTTCCACCCTTTCACTACATACATGAATTTGTTAAAAGACATTGGTATCTTTAACACGTTTGCATACAATAGCTGAACTTTCACACATATTTCCCCATTCTTCCGTTAATGATCTAGTTTCCCTGACTCTCTGCATTAGGTCTCATACCAAGAAGTAATTTCTTCGGGCTTCTGATGCCAAATGAATTTAAGTGCAGGCCATCCTTCTTATACAAGTCTTTTCTGCAATCCAACACATCTCACACATCTCAAAACTCGCATCCATATCTTCTACATAGCTTTCGCGTGTAGAAGATGCGAGTATTACTCTCTGACATTTCTTTCTCGCTTCTTCCAACAGACCTTTCATATCTTCTCTCATAGTATATGTGTCATTACTTATATTATTAGTATCTAACAGACCAACATCACGTTTAATTTTCTTTTTTTGGTTTTCAATTATGTTTGTCATATTTTTAGTTTTCAGTCCCGGTAAACTAGAAGTGGTGACTCCCTCCGCAAGTGCACATTTTAAAATTGAGTCACCATACCATATCACCTCTTTTTTCTTAGATTTTAACTGACTTACCTTGTTGTTGTTAATATTTTGATTATCAAGTTCAGTACTTTCCTGCTTGTTCTTGTTCTAATCCTTTTTCTTATCCTGTCTAAGTTTAGTCAAACGTTTATATATATATATATTTTATTTATTTATTTTTTTTTATATTAAATAACGAAACCTGTGGTGCGATCATAATTAAAAGAAACACACGTATTAACCACAGTGAGAATTATTTAATTGTAAATATTTCATCCTAAGTATCTTAGGACATCATCATTATTGTTTTAAACTACTGTACTGATGATGTCCTAAAATGCTTAGGATGAAATATTTACAATTAAATAATTTTCACTGTGGTTAATACGTGTGTTTCTTTTAATACACACACACACACACACACACACACACACACACACACACACACACACACACACACACACACACACACATACATAAATATATATGTAGCTCAGTGGATGTGGCGTTTGCCAACCACCGCGCTTGGCCGCACGAAGGAAGACTTGGTTTCGAGTCTAGTCGGCGACTAGAGGAAATTTTTCTAAGCCTTTTTTCGACCGGTTCCCGAGTTAGTCGATCTCTGGCAAGCAGGTTTTTCCTCCCGGAAACTCGAGTTTTTCGTCCTGTAAACTCAAGAAAATCGACCGTAGAACCCACATTATTTCAGACATTAAATATATTGTGTTAGGGTAAGGGACCACGAGATGGCGGCACATTTGAGCCGTCTCTCTTCACTGCGTACCGCTTAATTAGTGATAGCCTTGGGCCATCTGTCTCTGATTGGGTACCAGTGGAGATTGAACTGCCCACTCAGTCTCCAAAAGTTAGATAGGGCTAAATGGCCTCGCCTACTCCCCGTATACGGGGAATAAAAAGGCGTTAGCTGATTTTTTTTTTTTTTTATAAATATATATACAATGGTGTTTGCACTGTACAGCGCTTGACCGCATGACAAAAGGCGTTCGAATCTAGTCGCCTACTAAAAGAACTTTTTCTAAGTCTTTTCTCGACCGGTTCCAGAGTTAGTCGATCTCTGATACGGGTTAGCGGGTTTTTCGTACCGTAAACTCAAAAAAATCGGCCGTCGAACCCACACTATTTTCAAACATTAAATATATTGTGTTAGGGTTAGGAACCACCAGATGGCGGCACTAACTAACCGCATTCTTCACTGCATGCCGATTAATTAGTGATAGCCTTGGGCCAGCTATCTCTGATTGGCTACCAGTGGAGATTGAACTGCCCACTCAGTCTCCAAAAGTTAGAAAGGGCTAAAAAAAAAACAAAAAAAACGCCTCGCCTACTCCCTATACGGGAACAAAAAGGCGTTAGCTGATTTTTTTTTTATTTTTGAATACATTAATTTATCAATTAATTGTAACCAAATCCGCTCACAGTGGTGGACAATGTGTTTGTTTTAAGATACTGTATATATTCTAATATACAGTATCTTAATAATGAAGGAGAATACTATATTTGGTTAGTAAATTCGAATTACTCAAAGGTGTAAACTTTGGCACAGGAGGACGTGGCCTACCTTCTTCAACTACAATATTGTTTCCCAAAGTAAATATGGGCCAAAAAAAGTTATAAAAAAGTTATCGAAAATTATATAATAAAATCCTGTCTATATTATATATAAAAACTTGCCTACCACGTCAGTTTACGCTTCACGCATGCAAAACAGTTGAACTCAGAATACAAAAACAACAACGCATGACAAATGACAATCTTCAATTGGATTGATTAACACAATAACCAATCACAGCATCTAGGTGCTATTGTCTCATAGCTCAACCAGCGTCACCTTCTGAGAGGTTTAAAACTAATGGTACGCTAAGTATTTGATTCTGCGCTATCTTGTCAAAGAGCTCAACGAAGTATGTATTTTGAACGCACACCCTGGTTGTTAACGCGAATGTGATGCATTGATTAAGCGTCCAAAATTGTCCTCTTCACGAAGCATTAGAATATTGTGTTTATATGTTTATGTTTATATATTGGTAAGCAGATTGACACAGTCTCTAGGCATGTTAAATATTATTTAATGACTGAATTCTGAGATAATAGGGAAACAAGTAAATTTAATATAACCTCACAATAGTTTCGTCAGAATGCCGACTGCGTCAGGTGTGATAATGTGAAAAGCAAATAAAAGACCGTAAAAAACATTGCACCATTACACAACAGAGCAGTAAAAACTGTTGTTATGTTTGAATTGGAGTCCGGGCTACAGTTGTATTGTTATGTACATGCAAGTGTATAACTTCACGTTTTCCAATACCAAAAATCAGAGCTATGTGAGTCTGGCAGACTGTAACTGAGATTGCTGTTCATATGGGAAGAGTCAAGGATTATTTCTTTTGATTCCAGATACGACTTTCTAATTCATCGTAACATTTGTGAATGCTGGATGTTAAATTCCAATCTATTTGATGTTGGCGGCCTTCATTATTGGAGTTAACTGAGAACAAGACATGGTTGGAGAAGGAACTGTCTCTGGTTGTATTGTATGAGATGTCACTCTGGTGTTCGTCGAGACGTAGAACGATGGTCTTTTCAGTTTGGTCGTGATATGGTTTCCCACATTCCATATAATTCTGTAGACACCTGAAAACTAAAGATGGTGATGATTTTCTTTGGGGTAGCTTGGAATTGACCAGTGTTTAGGTAGAGTGGAGAAATACGTTTTGATATTGAACGTCTTCAAAATTCGTGCCAGTTTAGGGGAGAGGGAACTGATGTAAGGTAAGGAGATGTAAGCTCTGGGGTTGGTAGAAGCCTCAACAGTGTTTTCATGACGGTCGTATAATAGTTATTAATACTTTTGTAAGAGTAACTATTATTTAAGAAGGTCCTTTTAAGACGTTTCAGTTCATTTTTGAGCTCTTCTTGCACGATGAGAAAGAGTGGATATGATGCCTAATTTGTTTGCTGGAAAGTGGTGAGAGGAAGCATGCAGGTATGTGGTTTTTCTGAAGATTGAGATTTTTATAGAATTAGACATCCTGGTAATCTTGATGTCTAGAAAGGGCAGAGAACCATTTTCTTCAACTTCGGCAGTAAACTTGATATTTGGATGAAAGTGGTACAAATGATTTAGAAAAGCGTGAAGGTTGTTTATGCCGTGCTCCCAAAGCAGGAAAATATCGTCTATATAACTGCGATATCTAGACGATAGTAGATTAGTAGAGAAATTCCGCTGTAATTCTTCCATTCAGTTTTATTCCCTTTTTTATAGATGGGTACTATGAGAACTCTACTCCAATCATTGGTAATTCGACATTGTGTCCAGGCCCTCTGAAGTATGCAGTATAGCGACTGCGTACTTCAGAGTTGCAGTACGTTGCGCCCTTCGATTGGAATAGGCCTAAGTTCGATTCTCGTCGCGACGGGAGGAATCTTTGTCTGGACGATTTCAATCGAAGGTGAGTTAGCCGATCTCATACGGAGGTAGCAGAGTTTTTTCTCCCGAAAACTCGGGTTTTTCATCCGCATACAGACAAATCGGCCCTTCAGAACACACGCACTTTACAGACAAAAAAATACTAGTTGTGGTAGTGGTGAAGGCGGGCGGTAGATGGCGTTGATGGAGATGATTCGTAGTAGAGGCTCGGTGTAGTGGTTGAGAGAGTTGTAGGTGTCCTCCCGCGATGAGTCTTCGGACTCCTTGAAGGTGTCATGAATAATAATAATAATAATAATAATAATACTTTTATATTTCTGTCCTTAAGCATTTCTGTTCGAAAATCATTAAATCCAGCTGCCTTTCCATATTTCATATTTTTGGTTACTTTTTCTAACTCAAGTATTGTTATGTACCCCACTTTGCTTGCTCTTGAAAATTTTCTAGTGTGGTTTCTGGCACTGATTGGTTCGTTTAATAGTCTTTCCAGTAATTACTCCAGACATCTTGGATATACTTATCTTCAGTTTTCATATCATCTTTATATTGAATTTTTTCAATATATCAATGAATATATTGAATAAAGAGCAGTGGAACTTTAGTATACTTCATTCTTTTCCGGGACTGCTTCTTTAACTTCTTTTTCCAATATGGTTTGTGTCTGTTCTTATTTTTCTATCCTTGCAGACAACTTCACCACATATCTCCTTGTCTGAATCAATCAATGTCTTCTTCGGAGTTTGCCACTGAGACGCCATGATTTGGTACTGTTTTCAATTTATTTCATTTCTACAATAATGTTTCTATAATCCTGTTTACAGTTTACTTGTAAAAGCTGATGAACTTTACAATGTGTGTGTGGTATATATATATATATATATATATATATATATATATATATATATATATATATATATATATATATATATATATATATATATATATGTGTGTGTGTGTGTGTGTGTGTGTGTGTGTGTGTGTGTGTGTGTGTGTTGATATCATCAAATTGATGATATCTGATAATATCATCAATCCACCATGATTTAGGTCGGCGTCGTTTTTCCTCTCGTGGAATCAAATCCACTACTTCTTTTGTCCATTGCTGATTCTGTCTTCGAGCAATATGCCCAGCCCATTGCCACTTCAGATGTTTCACTCTTCCTATGATGTCAGAGACTTTGGTTTGATTTGTTATCCATGTATTCCTTTTGTGATCCAATCTTGTGATAAAAAAGCATACTTTTTTCGATGCTAAATTGTGTTGTTCTTAATTTTTTATTTTCCTTTGCATTCACTGTCCATGTTTTACAGACATATGTCAGTATAGGAAGAATACACTGGTTAAAAACGTTTCTCTTTAAGCATAATGATAGTTGGCTCGGGGCTTCCAATGGCTACCGAGTGCGTCCCCTAGGTGGAAGATGGGGGACGTACTCAATATATTTAGAGCTGCCCTGACTATCATCCGTTGGATATCAGGGCAGCTCTAAATATATTGAATAAAGAGCAGTGAACCAGTAGTTTTGGGACTGGCGATCCCATGTGAAAATATTGCCATTCACTAACCCGTGCTTGGCCAGGGTGGGGAATTTATGGAATAACCTTCCAAGATGAATCCAACAGAAATAAAATGGCCCTCATTCCCTGGAGGCCGGATTGTTCTACCTATGGCAGCAGGCAGTTAAACATGAAGGCAGAGGGTGCTAAGAATCCCCTGGTAACCAGATCGTGCTGCCATTGTAAACTATAACTTGGAACATTAAACTACATGACTCTGAGCAGTGAAGCACGGCTAACTGAACAAATTGAAGAGCTAAAGAAAATAAAATGGGACATTCTTGGACTGTGCGAAGTCAGACGTAATGGGGAAGATACGCTCTTAACATCGTCCAAGTCTATGCACCAACAATAAGTCATACTGACGAAGAAATTGAAGCCGTCTATCATGATGTATCCCAACTCTACAATAAAGGAAAATATCATTTCAGAATTGTAATGGGAGACTTTAATAGTAGAATTGGTATTCAGCATTCAGATGAAAGCTCAATGGGAAATTTTGGTTATGGCATGAGTGATGACAGAGGAGCAAGGTTAATAGAATTTTCAGAAAAAGAAAACCTGTATATCATGAATTCCTTTTTCAAGAAAAAAACACAGAAAAAAAATAATGGGGAAGATACGCTCTTAACATCGTCCAAGTCTATGCACCAACAATAAGTCATACTGACGAAGAAATTGAAGCCGTCTATCATGATGTATCCCAACTCTACAATAAAGGAAAATATCATTTCAGAATTGTAATGGGAGACTTTAATAGTAGAATTGGTATTCAGCATTCAGATGAAAGCTCAATGGGAAATTTTGGTTATGGCATGAGTGATGACAGAGGAGCAAGGTTAATAGAATTTTCAGAAAAAGAAAACCTGTATATCATGAATTCCTTTTTCAAGAAAAAAACACATAGAAAGTGGACATGGAAAAGTCCAAATGGAAAAGCTAGTGAAATTGACTTTATCCTCAGCAATAAGAAAAACATCTTTCAAGACTACTCTGTTATAAACACCTTCAACGTTGGAAGTGACCATCATATGGTACACAGCAAAATCCAAATAAACTGTCAAAAAGAAAGAAGAAAAATATTTCGGAGATCATAGCAAAACAGAGATGTACAGAAACTCAATATTAAAAAAGATATATTTCAACACGAACTCTTATTATAGATGACAATGCTCATCTATCAGAAAGTAATGACATTATTTCCCAAAACCTTTTACAATGTTCACTTGAAATAGCTGGTACCACTGGACAGAAACAAGACAAACTCTCTGAAAAAACAAAACAGCTTATAAAGAAACGAAGAAATGAAATAATCAATTAACCTACAGAATAAAATTGAATACACTGAATTGTGCAAAACAATCAGAAAGCGTATCACAGAAGAAATAAGAAAATTCAATTGTAAATTCATACAGCAAACAATTGAAAACAACAGTGCAAAAAAAGCCACACTGCAATTGATGACAGCAAACAGATGGTTGCAGTCAAATCACAAGACAGGACCATCACCAGAGATAGATATGCTATAGCAAAAAGAATTGAAAAATTCTATTCAATATTATATCAGGATGATGAATTAAGTGAAGAACAAGACAACTACGATATAGCTGAAGTACCACAGATTCTACCAGAAGAAGTTATGCAGAGCATCCAAAGCTTCCAAAATGGGAAAGCTACAGGTGAATGGAGTTATAGCTGAACTTCTAAAAACAGGTGGAGAAATAATCTACAAAATCTTAGCAAAACTATTTACTTTATGCCTGAAGAAAAATGATGTACCAACAACATGGAAGAAGGCTACCCTAATTCTGGTACCTAAAAAGGTGAGATAGAAGACTTGACGAACTACCGACCTATCAGTGGTCTACAAAGTGTTTACAAAAGTCTTAGCTCTAGGGTTTGTGCGACTCTGGACCTAGCGTAACCAAAAGAACAGGCAGACTTTCGAAGGGGCTTTAGTACAATGGACTATATTCAAGTTGTACAGCAGATTATTGAACGGTGTAATGAATATCAATTATCACTATGTCTTGGTTTTATTGACTATGAGAAAACCTTTGATGCACTTAAAACTTGTGCAATACTTAAAGTATTACGAAACCAACAAGTGGAGTAGCTCTACATCAGAACCATAAAATCAGCATACACCAATGCCACAGCAGCAATTCATTTTAATGGAAACATCTCTACTGTGGGAATACAGAGAGAGGTATAAGACAGGGTGACACAATATCTCCAAAATATTCAAACTTCTTGATTGGGAAGGGAAAGGTCTGAAGATAGATGGAAATATTTACGCCATTTACGCTTTGCAGATGATACAGTTATCTTTACTTCAACTGCACATGAATTACACACTCATATCCATGAACTGCAAATTGCCAGCAGAACAGTAGGCCTAAAGATAAACCTAAAGAAGATCCAAGGTATGTTCAATAGTTATGTCCAAACATAAATAATTAAAATCAATAATGAGGAAATTAAACAAGTAGATCATTATATATATAATTAGGACAACAGATATCAATGGAACAAAATATCACGGATGATATTAAAAGGTGCACGATCTTGGGTGGAAAGCAATTGGAAAATAACATTCAATATATATATATATATATATACTTGGTTTTTAATCCTATTTCCCATGTGAGCAAACAGACAAGTAAGTCAAGTTTGTGCCTGCACGTAGTGCAAGTCTGAAGCAACTCATGGTAGTGCCACTCTAGGCAACTCGTGGTAAAGGTGTATTAGGCTCTGATCACTTTCCTTGGTATTTTTCCCCTTAATGTAAAGTACATCCCCTTGCGGAGATGTATGATGCCATCCATTAAAGGCAATGGTCGCTACCCATACCGATTTCGACCTTTATTGAGGTCTCGTCAGTGGGAGCCAGACCTGACAATGTTAAGGTTGAAGTAATGCAGAACTTATATGAATTTTACTTAAACAAGTTGCCACAAGGTGCTTTGACTTTATTAAATAAAATCTGAGGATGAGAGATGGATGTAGAAATTTTTTTAACTTTATATCATGTATTCAAGATACCAAGTAATTTTATATAAATAAACTTGGTGTTTAATCCTATTTCCCAAGTGAGCAAACAGAATACACTTTGGCGGCTAAAGCACCTACTATTATGGGAACAACTCGTTTTCTTTTACCAGATTCGTTCAACTTCGACTTGCAAATCGCGATACTTTGTAATTTTTTCATTTTCTTTGTCATCAATCCGACTATCTCCTGGTACTGATATTTCGATAAACTTAACACCTTTGTTTTCGCTTTTTTCAATCACTGTTATATCGGGTGTATTACATTCCAAGCTTCTGTCAGTCTGGATTTTGAAATCCCAGAGTATTTTAGCTTTTTCATTCTCAACCACTTTCTGGTGGACTTTATGCTTACAATAATATTTAGACACTTTAAACCCATACTTTTTACATAATATATATATATATATATATATATATATATATATATATATATATATATATATATATATATATATATTGAAGGTTTAACAATTTGGCTAACGAAGGAACAGCTTTGAATACGTTAACTACAACGTTTTAACGTTATATATGTATAGTGACTTTCCTGTGCTGTTCAGTTTTTATCTTCAATGTTTAATGTTTTTTTTTTTCTTTTATAAAAACACCTGAAGATGGCCGTAAAAACCGAAATTAGTCGTGTGTTACTATTAAACCTTTTTCCTTTTCTCTCGGGTTATATCATTCAATTCTTTTAATATATATATATATATATATATATATATATATATATATATATATATATATATATATATATATATATATATATATATATATATATATATATATATATATATATATATATATGTATGTATGTATGTGTTAAAGATACCAAGCTGTTTTAAACCTGGTTATCAAATTCACCTCTGAGCTAGAAGTTCTTTCATACAAATATATATATATAGTTTCAATGATGATTTCTTCAAGAATATTAATGATATTTTGATGGTTTGAATTCTCATAATAACTCATCCTTTTATATATCCTTTTTTACCTGATACAAACAATAAGTTATTTTCAAACAAAACAAAACATGAAAATCATTGAATAAAACACTATTTAATTTTAATGGATTTTTTATTTTATTTTAAATGCTTATTTAAAGTACACACATGTGTATCTTTCTTAAAGAAAATGTAGTGTGCCGCTAATAAAACGGAAATTCGAAAAGGTCCAAATACACCGCGCATATAGTCAGGGCCGCCCCTAGGAATTTTGCCGCCTCGTGCAGTTGCATATTTTTTCGCCCCTTCCCCCTTACTTTTCGTATAGTTTATGCGAAATTTGCCACCCTAAAAAATTTACTGCCCTGTAAATGCACATCTTGTACCGTCGGTAGAGCCGGCCCTGCATGTGGTTATTAGTTAAATTTTATTCGCCGTCAGTTTCTGATAGTAGCTGCATTCTTTTGTGTGATACTGGAATTAAATCACTTCCATCACTCTAAACACTTTGGCCGTCTTGTTCACACTGCAATGGCGAAATATTTTCTTCCGTAAAAGGAACTAAATTAGCACTAAATTTCAATAATTCTGAAAGTTGATTTTTTTTTTTTTTTTTTTTACCACGAACTATATAATTAATCGTTGATATCCTTGGCACGGGCTAGAGGGTTTTTTCTTCCCGTAAACTCAAGAAAATCGGCCGTCGAACCCACACTATTTTCGGATATTAAAAATATTTTGTTAGGGTTAGGGACCACGTGATGGCGGCACTAGCTTTCCGCCTTCTTCACTGCGTACCGATGAATCAGTGATAGCCCTGGGCCAGCTATCTCTCTGATTGGCTACCAGTGGAGATTGAACTGCCCACTCAGTCTCCAAAAGTTAGATAGGGTAAACGGCCCCGCCTACTCCCTATACGGGATCAACATAGCCGTTAGCTGATTTTTTTTTATCCTGTTTTGATTAGATCTTTGTATAATTCTTCATATCGCACCATAAATGACTTCAGTTGACGTTTAAACTGTTCAGCTCGTTTAGTGTTTGGATCGTGTTTAAGAAAATTACTTTGCAATTTACTAGCCATTCTTAGCCCATCTTTATTTAATCTTGCAGTGAGTGGAAACTCTTCATCATCATTATCGCTTTTTTCTTTTTCACACATTCTGGCCAAATAGCTTTCCAGCATGCATTTAAAGTTGATGGTTTCAATTCTCATAACGCCAACTTAGCAAGTTGGATGCAATCCAGAATAGAAAATTTCTTCCACACATCAATAACTGTCAGTAGATTATTGTTATTTAGTTTATCCAAAATGTATTGGAATGTTCTTATTTAGTAAGTTTTGAAAGGTTTCACACACACACACACACACACAGAAACGGAAAATGTAATCACTTGGGAAATTATTATTATTATATTTTTTATTTATCCGGAATGAATAAAAGAACGGCTGAAATAACTCGTTTTATTCATTTATACAAATTCCAACCTGATCGACAGCACTGTTTCCCATTGTAAACATATGAAAAAAAAAAGTTACGAGTTCATAGAAAACGATGTGTATCTCAATGGAAGTGGTGCTTGCATTCTCTTTGCTTGGTCGCTCGAAGTTAGACTTAGGTTCCAGTCTAATTGCCGACTCTAAACCTTTCTTCGCCATATTCCCGAGTTAGTCGATCTCTGGTACGGGCAAGCAGGTTTTTTCTCCCCGAAGTTCGTTTTTTTTTTTTTTAAAATCCTGTAAACTCAAGAAAATCGACCGTAGTATCACATTATTTCAAACAATAACATATCTTGTTAGGGTTAGGTACCAAGAGATGGCAGCACTTGTTTTCCAGCCTCTTCATCGGTGGCTGCCTATAATTAATGATAACATGGGCCAGCTATCTTTGATTGGCTACCGGTGGAGACTGAACTGCCCATTCAGTCTCCAAAAGCTAGATAGGGTATAAAGGCCTCGCCTACTCCCTATAAGGGAGTAAAAGGTGTTAGCTGATTTTTTTTTGATATATTATTTATATATATATTTATTAGCTATGTACTGAACACTTATCTACATTCGTATCCTAATCATGTCAGTTCACACTTGAAGCACACAAAACAGATGAAACTCAGAATACAAAAACAGCAACTCATGACAAATGACAACGTTCAGTTGGACTGATTTACACAGTAACCAATCACGGCCACTGATTTCTGGGTACTATTGTCTCAGCACACACCTCTGAAACCTGGTTTGACCTGCTATGCCATCTGTTCATAAGGCTCAAAGGTGTCTGTATTTCTCACTGCACATTCGGTCTATTATCGCGAATGTGATGCAATGTTTATGCGTCGAAAAGTGTCCTCATCATGATGAATTAGTACATTGTGTTTCATTTTAGTAATTATGCGAAGCCAGGAAACAATTAGGAATCTTTAACTAGAATAAATGCAAAAATATATCGGTGATATTGCTGTTCCGTGGGTGTGTGCACCGATGATTTGCACACCTGGAATCTACGAATAATAATAAGAAAAAAAAAAAAAATATATATATATATATATAATCAAGAACAGCTTTCTTCATCCAGTGCTGGATGAAGGCATCTCCATGCTTCTATTTTAGCAGGTCATGTGCATCTCTCCACCATAAATGTCCACAGCATCATCTTGTTATCTCATTATCCTACCTTACCACTGATCTAGCTGGTTTCAGATAACAATTTTTAGTGTTGTCCGTTCTGTTGTTCTTTTCGCGCATCTGGTGTTAGACATTCTCATCATATATCTTGGCCAGTGCCATTTGTTGGCTTTTATTAATAAGGCAATGTCATTACCTTTCTTTGCTTCCTTATCCAAATATTATTCTTTTCATCTAACAAGGTTATTCCCAAAATGTCTCTTTTCATGTTTTTTTTTTTGTGTTGTTTTCCGTTTCTTTAGCTGTTTTTTAGTCAGTTTTCAGGTTCCACTAACATAGATCATTGCTGGAAATACACACTGGTTGTAGAACTTTCTTTTTAGGCAGCTTGATAAATTACTTTAAAATAGTTCTGTATAATAATAATAATAATAAAAACTTTCCTTACTGCTGTTATTCTAGCTAAAATTTCATGATCGAGTTTATGGTTGTTTGTAATGATTTTTCCTAGATATTTGGATGAATTGACTATTTCTCTGTCTTAGATTTATTTCACTTTGTTTTTGTTCTGCAGTAGTTCCACTATGTATTATTTTTGAGTTATCCATAGTTATTTTTATGCCTATATCCCGACTTACTTCATTTAATGCAATAATTATGTATTTTAGTTCTTTTGATGGTGTAGCTATTAGAAATAAATCATAAGCGAATCATAGATACTTAAGTATTTTTCATCAATATTCATTCCTCTATTTTCCCAGTCTAATTTTCTCATAGTCTAATCAAGGACTGTAGCGAATAATTTTGGTGAGATCAAGTCTCCCTGTCTGACTCCTCTTTTTATTCCTATTTCTCTTTCTTTTCCATTTAAATTTATTACTAATGAATCTCCCAAATATATGAGTTAATATGTTAATATAAACATCTTCTATTCCTATATGTTTTTAAAGCTTCGATCATTTTACGCAGGTTATTGAGATGAAGGATTTTCATAATCTATGAAAACTAAAAAATTGGTATATTATAATTTTTTTTCCCCCCATTACTTAATTTAAGACTTGTAAATTATCTAAAGTTGAGAAAGATGTTCTGAAACTTGTTCTTTTGGTTGATGAAAATTTAATATGTTTATTCTGCTATCTATACTATTTGTAAACAGGCTTATGAAGGACTGGTAGAAGGGTTATAGGTCTATAATTGCTTATGACAATTTCATCACCTTTCTTATATAGAAGGTTGATTTTTTCAGTCTTCCACGTTTTAGGGATTCTTCCTGTGAGTTGGGTTTTTTGGCATTTAGCCATTGAACAGGAAAATTTGTCGAATACACGATAGTTCAGCCATGGTAGAACAGAGATTATGGGCACTATTAATAAAAGTTTTGATAGCACTATATTGTTGAGAGGGAAGATGATGTGAAAGTCTCTGTGTGTGTGTGTCTACCTCTGTTGGTATGTTTTCTGCAAACTGATTAAGAAAGGGTGCCATTGGGTAGACGAGTTGATTAGAGTATGTAGAAAAGGCAGGCTATTGTTTTTTTCTTTTTCTATAGTGAACTGGATTCTGGGATGTTATCGAATGAGATGGAGGAGGAAGAAGTCTAAAATGTCTGAGTCATCTGGCCAAATAGAGAACACATCATCAATGTATCTTAGCCAGATAGAAGATTTAAGAATAGCTGTATCAAGAGCATGTTTTTCAAAACGATCCACATAATTATTAATTATATGAAGAGCCAAAGGCTTCAATTCAGCGACGTGAATTTATTTAAGTTAAAGGATATTACATTCCATATTGTTTCATAGCCGAATATAGAAACTATATAAAGTTCGGCGAGTCCAAGCATAAGCAAATATCTGGATAGTGCAACACAACCCATTTGGCAGTGTAGCACTGAGGCAACTCATAGCAAGGGTGAAGCAATCCACTTAATTATTATGTGGACAACATAATAATTAGCTAGAGGGGGAGAGCCCATGTTGTGCCTTTAATGTATTTATGGGTAGTATCTTTACAGGTGAAGTAGCTAGAATGAATGGTAAAATAAAAACGTTTAATTATATCAAGGGGGATTTTTTTTTTTTTTTGGAAACAAAGTTTCAGAAAGAGGGATATTGGTAATAAAAGAGGTGACATCAATGCTTACCATGATATCGTTATTATCTAAAACTCAATTTTTAATAAAAGAATAATGCCTTTTTATTAATTATAAGGGGAGTTATTTGACTGTTTCAGGAAGCCAAGATGTGACATTTTAAAGAAGTATTTTTAATTTTTTATTTTGAGATTTAGTGAGATCATAATGCAGTGGCTTATAAGTCGTGCAGTCTCTGAGCAACACATTCATTTTCCGATCATCTTCACTGGCATTGATGACCACAGTAGAGTTATCCTTGTCGACTCTAGTAATTATTATGCTACTGTCTTTGTGTAATTTATGAAGAGAGGAATTGGCTGTTAGAGAGATTTCTTCTAGGTGGTGAAACTTGAGAAAGGATGCTTGCAATGCCAAATCTGATATTGTTGGCAATGGCAGGAAGAAAGTTGCGAATATCACGTTCTATATACAGCATGATGTCTACAATTCCAAAGAGATATTTTTTGGAATTGTAAACATCATGCAAAAAATAAAAGATGCGCCAGTCGCCATAAGTATGGTCAGTCAGGGCTTGCTGACCATGCCTTGGATATGCACAGAATCAAATTGGAATAACTACTATGCTTCACCACAAAAATGCAAATTTGACAGAAATTTTTAAGAATCAGCAGCAAATTTAAAAACTCAACCTAATCTTCTTAACAGATGTGGTTGCATTAAACTTCCCAAAATTTGGGAAACTTTAATTCTAAGGCCTCCCACACAACACAGCTAAAGATAGCCAACAGCACCCATAGCAGGTGACCCTCATAGGACTTTAGACTTTCAGTCTGTTCTTTTCTATTTATTGCTTTGTGCAAATTTGTGTATGTTTTTGCAATTTTAATATTGTTTCCTTGGCGATGTCTTACTGACTGAGATTAAACATAAGAGTTAAGTGTTATTTAATTATTATTTATATGTGCTTGTATTTATTCCATTAAAACTCAAAATGAGGCCTTCGTATATCACTTTTTGATATCTGATGGCAAGCGCTCTTATCTACGCTAATATTTTATCAAAAGTCTTAGCAAACACTAAAAATATCCTGGTATATCTATTTCCCTTGTTTAAATTCACAGTAACATTATTATAAAATGTAAATTGGTCACATTTTATAATCACAAATTTTTAAATTTCATTGCAAAATATATATACGTTCTTAATCAATAGATTTCAGTATATAAGCTCTTACAAACTTTTCCAAAATCTTCACAACTATTTCAGAGATACTGGTAGGTCGATAGTTCATTATATCAGACTCCACACCACCCTTCAGCGATGAGATTATCACACATCTTTCCACTTCCGTGAAAACTTCCCTGTTCTGTATCTCTCTTATTAAGTTCGTGCAATACCTCTAGTACCTCCTCCTCATACACTGAAGGTAGCAGTGATCTCGATGCATACATCAAGTTGGTAGATTTAAGCAAAATGGGAACTCATTAGATAAACAATCTCTCCTGTATCTGTCACACACACATGCAATCCACATTCAGCAAGCTTATTCTTTCATATTCACTCTTTCTTTTAATTGAAACATTACGATAGAATTATTTTCGATTGTCTTTTGTTGCAGAGCAAGTATTTTTTCATATCCAGACTTAGCTTTTTCGTACGATAGTTGGGATACTTCTGGCCTTCTCCTTATAATTTTCATAACTTACACCATTCTTATGCATACGCAATACCGTCGACAGGGTGTAGCATAGAGGCAGCCTGCCTCACGGCACCGCTTACTTAAGGGCCCTCGTTCGGCCAACAAGATATTTTACAACATCTGATTATATATATATATATATATATATATATGTAGAAATTTATCTCAATGTAACAACTGCCCTAAGGATATTGTTAACAAATCCTGTTAGCGTAAGAAGTACGGAAAGAAGCTTTTCCAAGCTTAAACTGATTAAAAATTATTTGAGAATAGCAATAACCTAAGAAAGATTGGTTGGTCCAGCAAGAGCTTCTAAACAGTTTTATTGTGTGATATCTTCATAGATATCTATATATATTATGTTGTATGTGAAGAAATGGTAGATAATTTATCTTTACTAATAATGTTAATAGTATATAAAGTCTCTTTTGGTAACTGAAAATTTCATTCGTACTCACTACTGCAGATCACATTAATTAGAAAACTACATGGATTATAATAAATACTTTAAATCATCATAACACTAAATACGGGTATAGACCATATTCGTCTGTTCTGGTCTCATTATCTATCCTGCCTTCTCTCCAATTGGCTTATATTTTAGTATTTGTTTAGGATGTCAGGTGTTGGCCATTCAGTTTACATGTTCAATCCATTTTTGTTTATAATTGTTTAGTTTTTTTCTATTGATTTTGTTTTTAGTTCTTTTAAAATGTCTTCATTCCTTTTTTGATCTAATAATGTGTATTTTGCAGAACCTACAAAAAAAAAACCTTTTTAAATGGCATAAATCGATAGATAATAATGCTGAAATAATGAAATTATGACTTAAATTTTTGCTAGCCTGCTTAGCCAAGTGTTTTGCATATGCTCTTCAGCCAACAAACTATGAGTTCAAATCCTGCTGTGGGCATGGATGTTTGTTAATGTCTTTAGGTCAGAGATGAATTCACTCAGTGTGAGACCACTTCTTTGCTCAGTGAATATACGGAAAGAAGCTTTTCCAAGCTTAAACTGATTAAAAATTATTTGAGAATAGCAATAACCCAAGAAAGATTGGTTGGTCCAGCAAGAGCTTCTAAACAGTTTTATTGTGTAATATCTTCATAGATATCTATATAAAAAAAAAAAAAAAAAAAAAAAAAAAAAAAAATCAGCTAACGCCTTCTTATTCCCGTATACGGGAGTAGGCGAGGCCATTTAGCCCAATCTAACTTTTGGAGACTGAGTGGGCAGTTCAATCTCCACTGGTACCCAATCAGAGAATGGCCCAAAGCTATCACTAATTAAGCGGTACGCAGTGAAGAGAGATGGCTCAAATGTGCTGCCATCTCGTGGTCCCTAACCTAACACAATATATTTAATGTCTGAAATAATGTGCGTTCTACGGTCGATTTTCCTGAGTTTACAGGACGAAAAACCCGAGTTTCCGGGAGGAAAAACCTGCTTGCCCGTGCCAGAGATCGACTAACTCGGGAACCGGTCGAAAAAAGGCTTAGAAAAATTTCCTCTAGTCACCGACTAGACTCGAAATGAAGTCTTCCTTCGTGCGGCCAAGTGCGATGGTGTGCAAACGCCACATCCACTGAGCTACACAGGCTCATTGTAATTATTTTGAATGAATGTTTCTGTTGTAATAAAAACAAAGTATCAATAGAAGATTTTCTTATATTTTGCCTTATATTCCATCAGGGACAGTATTTAATTGTTTGCCTCAGGGGAGCAAAAATGCTACTCAATCAGTATTGTGAAGAATTCGTATATCAAATGCAACAAACTATGAGTTCAAATCCTGCTGTGGGCATGGATGTTTGTTAATGTCTTTAGGTCAGAGATGAATTCACTCAGTGTGAGACCACTTCTTTGCTCAGTGAATATGTTCAATTTTTTGAGCAGGGTTTCCAGATTATGTAAAAAATACAAATAAAATTAAATAAAAACAATTAAAAAACATTAGCCACATAAAGAGTATAATGTACTATGGCTTAAACACACACACACATGGTTCGGAGAAAGGATAACAAATTGTATCAGTGAGGCACAGAGTTTTAAATTTCCCACTGAATCTTTATAAGGTGACGTGGATAGGATAAATTCATCTTCTTTATTTGTTTTGTATTGTTTCCAGATTAATATGATCTGGAAGCAATACAAAATAAATAAAGTAAATGAATATTTCATTTTCACTTTCATATGAAGTGACTACAATTCATATATCAAATGTAACCAAAAGACAAAACCATAACAAAACAAAAAAACTTAAAAATTTATTTACATCAGGAATATCAACAGACAACAAGTTTCATTCTAAGATTTTATATATATACATACATATATATATATATATATATATATATATATATATATATATATATATACACACACACACACACACACACATACACCAATTTCAAGATAAATATGTAATGTTTGCCATTTAATGATAAATATTACAGCGAATGAATAACTTTAATATGGCAAGCAAGAGAGATTTTCATTTTAAAGGTTCAGCAATTAAAAAAAGTTAACATTTATATATATGCTTATACATTGCATACTCTTAGAAACAACTACTGTGATACACTTTTAAATGTAACAAGTTCTAATAGGTTCTTTGTTTCTTCAGATAACCTTTCTTCATTTTCTGATAACCAGTTATCAAGGGATGAAAGCAACAACTCTTGTTTATATGGGAATAAGCATACGAGTGATGAAAATGCTGCTTCTTGGAGTTCAAAGAGAGCTTAAAAACAAAATAAAACGAAACATATTAATAATAATAATATACATCAGTGGAGTCATGTGGTCATTTCAGTTGGGTGTGCCTTATGCAACCCATGCTACAAGATTTACATCAGCTTGACTGTATGATTGCATTTTTATCAATGTATGAAAGTTTTAAGAGTGCATAGTGTATCAGTGCTCATCTTGGTCCAATGCAATTAATTGTAGCATATCTGTGTACAACGGGAAACAGTGTATTTGTTTAAAGATATATTAGAAAACAATAATAAATTCTATATTTGGTTAGTATATCTCAATTACTCAAAGGTGTAAATATAATAGTATAGTAAAACTGGAAGGGGAGGACGAGGCTTACCTCCTTCAACAACAATCATACAATCCGCAAAAGTTCTGGCAGAAATCAGGACATTCAGTAGATTGCCAACAATCTTCCCCATTGTAGATATGGGAAAGAAAGTTATAATTTATTTATAGAAAATTATATATTAAAAACCTAAAGATCATCTTATGCTCTTATTAGGAGGCAATGCAGAAAGTGACTTGAAACTCAAGCCTATGTTAGTTTATGGTGCGCAAAATCTAAGATCTAATATTTTGAAGAAATCATCACAATTCAAAACGAACTTGGATTTAATGAACTGGATAATAAAGATGTGAAAAACTTAATCACTTCCCATTCAGAACAGTTAAGCAAGCATGATATCCTTCAATTAGAAGAACAGTGTGCATATGAAGAAGATAAGGTGTGTGAACAAGAGAATGTTACGACTAAAAAGCTAACTGCAAAAGAACTTCAGCTAGTTTTCAATCACATTGAGCATGCTAAGGAAATTTTGTTTGATGCTGATCCTGATATGGAATGAAGCTTCAAAGTCTGCCAAAATCTTGATGAAGCATTTGCCAGCCATCACAAATTGCATGACAAGGTCAAGCAGGATGCAAACATCGTTACTTAATTTTTTTGTAAAAAAGGTAGCTCAATCAAATGTTTAGATATTAAATAAAAATTTAAGCAATTGATTTTTATTAACTTTGATAATTTTATCCTCTAATATAGCTTACACTGTAATTTTTTTTCCCAAATTTATTCTGATGGATGAATTAATATTATTCATATTGTTTATTTCATTCGCTTAACATGATTTCACTTAGCGTGCATTAATTGATGGATTAATTAATCGTGTTAAGCAAGGTTTGCCTGTACATTGGTTATACATGGCTTTAACTGTTGTAATAAATTTTGTATGGAAATTAAAAAGACAAAGACAATGAAAACGGACAGACACATCGAAAACATCAACTTTATCCTGAATGGTGAACGTAGAGAACAAAACATTTCAGATATTTACGCACAATATTTAGTGAAGATGAAAAATTAAATATGGAATAAGAAAGAATTCAGTCAAACTACTAAATGAGCTATATACAAGACAGTATTCAAATTAATTTTAACTTGTGGATCTGAGAACTGTATTAAAAATAAAACACTTGATCAAAGACTGGAGAGCTCTAATATGAGATTTCTGAGAAAGATTACTGAAGTGAACAGATGGAATCAATGGCAGTATCACATAAAAATGAGGATATCAGGAAGGAATTCATCATTGTTAGCATTTAGGAATGTGTTATAGTCTGACCACAGAAGCAAGAGCCATCGTTGGCAGACTGCCAAGAAGAGTCAATTCATGTTGAAGAGGAGAAAGAAATAAGGCGATGTATGAATTGGTCACCAACATGCGAAATCACATGATTTATACGTAAAATTTTCCAACTGTTATACAAGCAAACTAGTTACCACTTTAAAAACTACAATGATCATAAAAGAGAAGTTAATTTTTTGACATCATCTCACAATACAGATTGATTACCCTATTATTGGAATGGATTCTCCTTCTTTTGATGTCGAAGGGTCTTGCATCTGTGGACATACTATAGTAGTGATAGTAGTATGATCACTTAAACAGAATGGGCGAGGAGAGGAGAGATTAGCAAAACAAGTGTGTTCTGCCAGGTAGGCAGGAAAACGACCCAGATATAGGTGGACTGATACGGTAAAAAGTGCTTCGGAAGATAGAAATATAAGATCTGACAATGTTGGAGTCTTGACAGATAAGAGATTGATTTGGAGGAAAATTGTTGATTAGAATTTAGTAATGGTGTAACTTTTTCATGTAGTACCATCATAATAATCCTGTATCCCCCTGAGGGTATGGAAATAGATAACAGAATCAGGAATACATATCAGGAATTTGATGGTGATGATTATGAAAAAAATTAACATTATATGAGTACACTACACATCATCCTCTTGTTAACGATTCTACTGCAATCCTGATTAGGAAATTTAACACTCTTAATAATGTTTCTAATTGGGATGAGGAAACTAAGAATAAACTCGAGTATTACCACAGGCATCCTCCTCATTTATATGGACTACCAAAAGTCTCCACAAAATGAATATTCCATTATGTACTCTAGTGGTTCTCCATGTTACAAAATTGCGAAACACCTTCCCAAATTGCTTTCAGCATTCAGAGGAAAATCCTCTTCATTTGTTAAAAATAGTTCTCATTTTAAAGAAAAGATATCACAGCTTTATCTTTGTCCAGGTGATCTTCTCTTTTGCCTAAGTAATGTGTTGTCCTTATGCACATGTAACTTCCTCAAGCAAGATTTTCTGGCAGATATTATCAGCCTATTTGCCTTCGTCATTCATTCTGGCTACTTCACGTTTCAAAACAAACTTTACCAACAAATTGAGGGCACAGCAATGGATAGTCTTCTTTCTTCCACACTAGCTGACTACTTCATGGAAAGATCTGAACAACATATACTGAATAGCATCCTTATGGTATAGATATGTTCATAATGTTTTTGCAGTTTCGCATGGATCCTGTACAGACTTACAAGAGTTTATCAATAATGCCAACAACCTCCACCATCCTATCCAGTTCACTGTCGAGTTAGAAGAGAATAATCAGATTTCATTTTTAGATCTCCTATTACTTCATCAACCAGATGAAAGTTTATTTTTCACTTGGTTAGAGTATAATAAATTTAGTTTAATCCTTTATCCAAGTGTGAGCAAACAAAGTTTGCACCTGAAAGTATCTTCAGGACTGGGGTAAGGTGATACAACACCAGGGCAACTCGTTGCAAAGGTGTATAGCACGCTACCAACACTCCGGTCCCAGTATCTCCTATAATGCAAAACACATCTTCTTGCGGATATGTCTAATGTTATGCATTAAGGGAAGGGCCACTACCCAGACTAGTTTCGACCTTTATTGAGGTCTCTTCAGTGGGAGCCAGGCCCAAGCTGAGATACCAGGCAGAAGCATTCACAGGTCTTCTCTACCTATAGGAGTTGCCAAATGGTGTGCCACCCTTTTTTAATAAATTACTCTAAATTTAGAGAAAGATGTTGAAAGTTTATTTTTCACTTGGTTAGAGTATAATAAATTTAGTTTAATCCTTTATCCAAGTGTGAACAAACCAAGTTTGCACCTGAAAGTATCTTCAGGACTGGGGTAAGGTGATACAACACCAGGGCAACTCGTTGCAAAGGTGGAGCAAGCTACCAACACTCCGGTCCCAGTATCTCCTATAATGCAAAACACATCTCCTTGCGGATATGTCTAATGTTATGCATTAAGGGAAGGGCCACTAACCAGATTAGTTTCGACCTTTATTGAGGTCTCTTCAGTGGGAGCCAGGCCCAAGCTGAGATACCAGGCAGAAGCATTCACAGGTCATCTCTACCTATAGGAGTTCTTCCCTTAATGCATAACATTAGACATATTAACACTATCTACAGCACTGTATAACAAAAGAAAAATGGAAGTGAAAAGGCAACAAATCAGAAATCCTACTAAGAAATGGAACCTAAAAGGAAACAGAAGAAAGGAATACCCCAAATGAACTGGAGGACAGAAATCAAAGCAGAAATGAGACAGATGGGAAAATTCTGGAACAAGATTAAGAGAGAAGCAAAGAACAAATTCCAATGGAGAGCTGAATGGGATTTCACAGGTTTCGATTTGAATGGGTTCGTAATGACATTACACAAGGGTAACTATGGTTACAAAGGGATGTTGAAATGCATGTACGAGTGCAAAAAGTATCAGGAATAAGGTTGAGAAGTTTTTAGCATTAGTCAGCTCGACTTGGCCAAAAATTATAGGCATCAGTGATTCCCGGTTAACTAAAAATGATGAAGATGCAGGGATAGAATGTAAAGGGTAATGTATTTTCAGGGAGGATAGAAGGAGCAGGACAGGAGGTGGGGTATTGCTGATGATAGTTGAAGAAATACAACCAACAAAATTAGAAGTTAAAGAGGATTTTAGGTCTGAGGGAGGTGGTTCATTTGAGATTGTCTGGTGTGAGATAAAGACATATAGGACATAATACATTGTTGGGTGCTGTTATAGACCAGTAAGTCCTCACGAAGATGTAGAGGCCATGTATCGGCAGATTAGCACAATGAGTGTAGGCTGAACAATTATTATGGGAGACTTTAACTATGAGAACATCGGCTGGAGGGAGGAAAGGGGGCATGGCAATATGAAAGTGGGATTAATAGTTGCTAAAGGATAATAACATGAAACAACATATAGAGGTCACAAGGGGTTTGAGGAGATGTTATACCTGATAATAGCATATGTATCCATAACCAAGATACACACACAATCTACCAATAATTATCCGGACACCCCTGTTATTTGAAGTTATGGAATATTCCAGGTTTGTTAATAACATAAAAACTAGTGTACAGATAGTAAGAAGCAGTATTTCATCATAGGTTGAATACAGATGGTATGGCAACATGAGGGAACTCGGTGAATTCAAGAGGGGTATTCTCGTGGGCTGTCACATTGTTGGCATGTCCATACCAATGCCACCCAACTGAAGCATCCAAAATCAATGGTTGGTGATGTGATCAACAAATGGAGATATTCTGGCATCACTAGTGCAGGAAAATATGCAGGATGGCCATAAAAACTGATTGGCAAAGACAGGAGGATGTTAAAACGGGTGGCATGGAAAAAATGGCTACAATTGGCACAGACCATCTGTGGTGGGTTCCAGAGTACCATGGTGAGCACTAATACTGTACAAATAGAACTCCCTTTACTGAGTTTCCACAGAAGAGCAAACACAAGCCGAACATCACAACAACGAACAAGGTGGCTCGTCTGGCCTGGTGCAAAGAGCATGTGAACTGGAAAATTGACCAGTTGAAAACGGTACTCTAGAGTGATAAATCAAGATTCGCCTGTTTCCAGGTTGATGGCAGGGTGTGGGTGTAGAGGCAACCTTGTGAAAGTTTGGTGGTAGCAGAGTAATGGTATGCATTCAGCTGCTTTGGAGTAGGTCTGTGGTACCATGAAGGCAGCTCAGTACCTTGATATTCTGGAAAATCAGGTGCTGCTTACACTGTGGAGTTTTTATGGAATGGACCCATGTTGCTATCAATGCCTAATGCCACAAAGCTGCAGCTGTTATGGAATGATATGAAGATATGGGTGTTAAATAACTGTCCTGGTCAGTGCAGAGTCCTGACCTTAACCCCATTGAACACCTGTGGGATGAACTGAAGCGGCAATTCAGGTCCAGAACAGCACATCCTCAATCTGTCGCTGAACTCAGTGCTGCTTTTAAGGCAGAATGGAGACAAATTCCACCTGATGTCTGCCACATGTTGGTGGAAAGTCTCCCTTAAATGGTGCAGGAGGTGATCAAAGCCAAAGGTGGACATACATTAGGATTCCCCTGCTGGTATCAATTGTAAATTGCTCAAGTGTCTGGACAATTATTGATGCAGTGCAGATAGCTCCACTGGGAGAGTGATCATGCAGCCTTGTTCTAGGAAGTTGCCATATGTGGAGTTCTCTGTAAAGAAGAGGTTTATGTTCAACTATAAGGTGGGTGATTATGAGAGGCTCAGGAATCATCTTAGGATAGTGCCATGGCTTGAGAAGCTACAAGGAAAGAATGTCAGTAGTGCATGGCAAGTGGTCAGAGATTGCTTGAGAGTAGCAGTACCAGACTGCATACCTAAGGAGGATAATCAGGAGGATAAACAAAGTTGGAATTAAGTAGATAAGTAGGGATTTAAGCAGAGAAAACATTGTGGAGGTTATATAAAGAAAAAAGTGAATCAGCATACTCATGAGCAGTATAAAGTGCAATCAAGAAGGGTGAATATTATGGTATGGTATGATGTTTTCATTCCAGTTTTTGGAAACAACAGATACAGTGAGTAAAAATCTGTTTATTCCTGTAGGTGAAAAGGACTGCACCTGGTGATCTCCAACAAAATATTAGCATACCTGGAATTTATTTCTATGTTAAAAAAGTAAACAAATGTACATTTATCATAACATTATTATTGAATAAAAGAAAATTCTTTTATTCAAGTTGGCTGTTATATATTTTATATTTATATAAATGAAATTTTATATATCTGGATATCAGAATAAATGTGGAAAAATTGAATCAACTAAAGATATTTAAATATCTAGGAAGTGTTATTAGCAGTGATAGAAGATGTAAAAGTGACAATAGCGATGGGAAGAGATGCCTTTAATAGAAAATGGAATCTATTCAGAAGTAAAATGGATAGAAACCTAAAGAAAAGACTAATAAAATGTTATGTGTGGAGCGTTGCCTCTATACAGCTGAAACTTGGACATTGAAGAAAGAAGAAATTAAGATTTTGGAAAGCTTTGAGATATGGATTTGGAGAAAGATGGAAAAAATCAAATACATATATCAAAAACAGATAAAATAACTAATGAAGAGGTCGTAAAAAGAGTAGAAGAAAGAAGTCTGTTAAGGAGGATAAAAAGAAGAAAGGGAAACTGGATTGGACATATTCTGAGAGGGAATGGAATCATCAGAGATGCCATCGAAGGAAAAATAGATGGAAAAAAGACCCAATGGAAGAGTAAGAAAAACATTGGTAGATGACATGCTGAATGGAGACAGGTACACAACCTTGAAAGAGAAGGCTCAGAACAGAAGAGAGTGCAAGGAAAGTTTCTGCTATTAAAAGAAGAACCTGCTCAATTGCAGAATACTCAAGAAGAAGAAGAAATGAAATAGAAACATAAAACAGAAATTAATACACATAACAACTTGGACTGGATTTTTACTCATTTAGTGCTATCAATACACGATTACTCATGCCATACCTAGATGAATCATCTAATCCACATCATTAGTTCAATACATATGTCCCTTCCTACCAGTGGCGGCCAGTACATAAACACTGCAGCACCCCCAAGGAAAAAATTTAATTTTGTTTGTGTTTATAAATAATAACAATGCTTACAACATTATATAAATGCAATACAACATATTAAAGGTTACAGCTTATGTTTTGACATTGATTGAATAGTTAATAATTGGAATTGTTCGATTAACGCTTTAGATTACAAAACAAATGCACTGCGATCTAATGCAGATATTCGTTTGCTCTTGTCATTGCACGTTACGTCATTTCCAACTGTAACTGCTCAAACGGCAGCGTATTTTTAGTACACTTACATGCCTTATTTCTGTGAGATATGAAACATTTATTATTGGCGTGTGTGCGTGGTGAACTATTTTTTGTAAATCATATTTTATTTTGTTAAAATAACATATAATTATTTATTTATTGTAAATACAAGGCTGAATTATGACGAGTGTCACTGTTGAATATATGAAAAGAATAATATTTTTTCAATTATCGTTACACGAAACAAATGCACTGCGATCTAACGCCGATATTCATTTGCACTTGTCATTGCTATTGATACGAAACTTTTATTATTGGTGTTTGTTCGTGGTGAGGATGAAATAGTTTTAATAAAGCAATTTTTAATTTATTAATAAATTCATTACTGATTAGGAAAAAATAAGTTTTTTTTTTTTTTTTTTTTTGTATATGCAGCATCCTTTCTTAAAATTTTCACCGGCCGCCACTGCTTCCTGCAGTCATTTATTAAGCTACCAATGTATACAAGTGTTGTTTTTAATTGGTTACTTATTGATATTTTGCAAACAAATTTATATTTTGCTTCACCATAAGTTTTTTTTTAAAATTATTCTCATCACAACTGTGAATATTATTATTATTACGTAACACCTCCAGAGAGTCCAAAGACACGCATCAATGGAGGGCGCCTACTCTACAACTCTCCGTCAACTACCTTCATCATCTACACCAACGACATTTACTGCCGACCACCACCAATAGTATTTTCACAGACAATCACAAACATCCATGCCCATAGTGGGATTTGAATCCACAGCCTTTTGGGTGGAGAGAGGATATGCTATCTACTCGGCCAACCAGACATATGCATGTCTAAAGATCATATGATGACAGGTAATTCATAGTGTCCTGTATCAATTTAATGGATGCAAACTTATTTTCTATATAAGCTGTTTTTTTCCTTTCCTGATATGTGCCAATCATTCTTTCACAGTTCATGTCATATTAATCTTAGTTTACATATTTATACCTTTTAGTAATTTAAATATACCAACCAAATATAGGAGTCCCCTCAATTATTGGTTTCTGGTCTATTCTGAAACAAACCATAAGATGGCAATTTGCTGACAAGGCCCTGATGTCAAACCATATTAAATGCCATGGAAATGTCAAATGCAATAGCACATGATGATCTGCTGTGGATCTTGATTGGGAAAATCCACATTGGTGGTCACTGATTAGATGACAGCTCTCCATGTGTTGAAGAAGCTGAATGTGCTGAACTTCTCCATTACTTAAAACACCTGTGGTAAGGGTAACAGGTTGACAGTTTAATGTTACACATATCACCTTTTCTTGGAATTTGTTGTATATGTGCTTACTTCCATGCTGTGTGGATGCCAGCAGAGTATAACAGGTGTTAGTTAAGGAGCACATTTCTTAAGTACAATTGGTGAGGTACCAACAGGACCAGAAATGATCATGGTATCCAGGTTGTTAAAGATTCTTTTGATGTCTCTCTGGTGAAAGGTGACAAGAAGCATGTGATGCACTGTTTTGGAGACTTGCTTGATGTTACTGCAACCAAAGATGTGCATAATGATACCAGGAGGTCAGCTTTATCTATAGGTAATGTTACAACGCCATCATCTCAGTGAGAGACAGGTGGGAACAGAAATGGACAAAAGTTGCACAAAAAGCTTTTGAAAGGAACCAGAAGATGACACTGGCACAGGTGGCAAATTCCAGGTGAATTCTACAATAGGTCCTTTCAAAGTCAGATTCAGTCCTATTAATGATGATTTTTAAAGTGTTAAAGACTGAAGTCTTCAACACTTTCAAAACAATCATTAATAGGGCTGAGTAATTGATGCTGGTATTTTTTGTCTCAAGTCATTTATGATAAGCAGTTTTTTTACCTCTGCCCAAGTCGTTTTTATAGGACTTCCATTTTTTATAAAACCAAGAAGTGTGCCTTGATTTTCCTTGGACATTGGGTGGCAATTTTTGAACAGAGTGGGATATGAAGGTCCTCTTTCCAACTTCTGTAAAAAGATCACAATAAGTATCTGGAGAACAAAAGCAGTCTGATCATGGAAAGAATGAGTAAAAATCTCTGCCATCTTTCCACTTGACATTGCTATAGTGGCAAAGGAAGGAAGTTTGTGAATCATTAAGAGAAAAGAAATTCACATAAGGTCAAAAAAAGCGGAAATTCAAGATCAGGCATCCGCTCATTGGCAAGGAATATTGGATTGAATAAAAAAAAAACCACTGAATGATTCCTTTTACCACTTGGCAAAAGGAATCATTCAGTGAAGTTGGACATTTAAAAAGACTGTTGTTGCTGTCTGATTTGTTTTTTAACAAAATCTCACAGCAACAACAGTCTTTTTAAATGTCTGCAGGTGACGGTGGACATAATTTAAGTTTATATCAAGAATGTTGTCATATCAAGTTTATATCAAGAATCAAGAAGGGGTGCTTAAGGGTCAAAGCTGTATAACTGAGAGGAGACCTCCACATAGCCTTTAAAGGAATACGGAGAACCGACCAGGGCTTCTGACCTAATGTCCAATCCTCACCTTCTCGTGGTGCACCCTGTTGGGTATCTACTTTGATACTGAACGAACGAGGATGGGTTGGCAATTTGGGATTTGGCCGACCAAATTGTATTCTTATTGGTTAAACCAAAATAAAAAATGATGGTACAAAATGACAAAATTTCATGCTGGCTGGGGCGTCGCCCGGTTAAACAAGGCCCCCGTTGTTTTCGCCAGGGAACCAGGGTGAACAGCGAAAAGTCAGCTACTGGAACAAATCTGAAAACAAACCCCAACTCAACATCACCAGAGTTAAAGATCGGTACTATCAACGTAAGAAGCCTGAATGGCAAAGAAATGGAGCTAGCTGAGGAATTAGATAAGTACCAGATCGACATAATAGGGGTGACTGAAACAAAAAAGACCAAAACTGGTGAGATCTTTCTGAGCAATAAATACAAAATGTTATATTCAGGCAATGACAATCAAGGAAAAGAAGGAGTAGCCATAGTATTCAACACAAAATACGAGGCTAATCTTCTTGAATGGCAGTCAGTCTCAAGTAGAGTAATGTGGGCAAATATGAGAATGGGGAACTGGACAATGAGACTTATTTGTGCCTATGGTCCCACAGAAGGTTCTACTAAGGTAGAAGTGGAGGAATTTTTTGAGGCTTTAGAAAAAGCAACTGACACAATGAAAAAGGAAAAGTTGGTCCTTGTTGGGGATCTAAATAGTAGAGTAGGAAATGATTGTGAGACATACAAAAACATTTTGGGAAAATTTGGAGAAAAGAGTAAAGCGAATAATAATGGCAAATATCTGTTGGATTTCTGCTCAGGACATGGACTGGTTATTACTAACACCATGATCCAACATAAAAATGTGCACAAATTCACATGGAGAGAAGAGGCTAGGAATAAGAAAAGTCTCATTGACTATGTTACTGTTGATAGTGATGTTTTCTCCCTGGTGCAGGACACCAGAGTGTACAGAGGATTTGAAATTGGAAGTGATCACTATTTAGTCTTGAGCAGGATAAAATTGAATTTCGTATTGAAAAGAATAACATGTAAGAAAGTTTTAAAGCAAATAAAAGTTGAGCAGCTCTCAGATGTGAACTGTAGACTAAAATACAGAAATATTATTGAAAAGAAAATGAAAGAGTTTGAGAACAGGAATTAAACCTTGGAGATTCAGTGGCAAACTCTGAAGGAAACATTGATTGATTCTGCCAGAGAGGCATGTGGTGAGGTTGTGTGCAAGGATAAAAAAATCAGAACTCCCTGGTGGACACAGGAAGTTAAAGAGGCAGTGAAGGAAAAGAAGAAAGCATATCAAAAGTTCTTGGCAAATAAGTCAGCTTTTACTCTTACAGAATACAGAGACAAATGTAAGAAAGCTAAACAGTGTGTAAAACTTGCTAAACAAAAGTCATGGGAGGACTTTGGCAAGAATATAGAAAATAAATATCAAGAAGGTGGCAAAATATTCTGGAGGTTGTTGAAGAAGCTTAGGAATGGAGGAAAGAGTGCTGTAAAAGGAATTAGAGATGATAAAGGTGAAATGAAAACAGGAGAAAAAGATATCCTTGAAGTATGGAGTAATTACTTTGAAAAACTGCTAAATGAAACAAGCAGTGATGACAGCACAGTGATAAAAAACACTGACCAGGCATGCAGTCAGGAATACATATCCATACTTGAAGTAGAAAAAGCCATCAAAGGCTTGAAATGTGGAAAGGCAGCAGGAGTAGACGATATTCATCCAGAAATGCTGAGGTATGGTGGTATAAGAGTCTTACAGTGGCTGCACTGCATAGTTCAGAAAGCCTGGACTGAGGGACGAATTCCTGATGATTGGAGTAGAGCTCTCATAGTACCCATATATAAAAAGGGAAATAAAACTCAATGTGAGAATTACAGAGGTATTTCCCTACTGAGTGTTCCTGGCAAGATCTCTGCAAGTATACTTGAGAAACGGTTGAGAAGAATTGTGGAAGAAAAGCTTGGTGAAGAACAAGCTGGATTCAGGCCAAATAGAGGCTGTCAGGATCAGATCTTCACTTTACGACAAATAGTCGAGAGAGCATGGGAATATAACAAAGATCTGTATTTAAGTTTTCTCGATTTGGAAAAGGCATATGACAAGGTGCCAAGAGAGAAGCTATTCAATACGCTACAGTTATATGGTGTCAATGGGGCATTATATCAAGCAATACTTAGTCTTTATTTGAGTTGTGAGTCAGCAGTTAGAATTGAAGGAAGTACAGGAAGATGGTTTAATGTTAAATCTGGTGTGAGACAAGGATGTACATTATCCCCTCTGTTATTCATTATCTATATGGATCACATCATGAAGGAATGTGGTATTAAACCTGATATCAAAATTGGAGATGTTAATGTCAGCTCTTTGCTTTATGCGGATGATGTTATACTTCGAAATAAATCCGCTACAAGTCTGCAAGATTCTCTGACTAAATTGAATAGCTGTTGTAATAGATATGGTATGAAGGTCAGCAATAAAAAGACAAAGACAATGAAAATAGGCAGAATCATTGAAAATATCAACTGTGTTGTGAATGGAGAACCTGTGGAACAAGTAAAACATTTCAGCTACTTAGGCACAATTTTTACTGAAGATGGTAAACTAAATATAGAAATAGACAACAGAATCAGCAAAGCTGGTATCATGGGAAGTCAATTGAATAAATTCATATGGAATAAGAAAGAAATTAGTCGGAACACTAAATTAGCTGTATACAAGACTGTGTTCAAACCAATTTTAACTTATGGATCTGAGAGCTGGGTCAGAAGTAAAACACTTGACCAAAGACTAGAGACTGCAGATATGAGAGTCCTGAGAAAGATTAGAGGCATGAACAGATGGCATCAATGGCAATATCATATTAAAAATGAGGATATTAGGAAAGAACTTGACATTTTCAGCATCCAGGAATGCATTAGCAGAGCTAATCTCAGGTGGTATGGTCACTTAAATAGAATGGGAGAGGAAAGATTAGCAAAACAAGTGTTCTCTGCCAGGTTTGCAGGAAAACAACCCAGAGGAAGACCAAGATATAGGTGGATTGATACGGTACAAAGTGCCTTAGATGATAGAAATATAAGATCTGATAATGTTGGAGTCTTGACAAGTAACAGACTGATTTGGAGGAAAATTGTAGATAGGAAGTTAGTAATGATGTAATTTTTTCATGTAGTACTGTCATATCCTGTACACCCCTTGAGGGTACATGGCAGGAATTTGATGATGATGATGATGATCAAGAATGTTGGTGAAGTGAATGTAAAAGATTTTTTTTTTTTTGGAAAGTTTTTTTGGGAATTTGTTTGAGAGTTTTTAACCACATTACACTATTTACATTTACTGCTATGTTGGTATGTCAGAGTTGAAGAGAGAAAGAGCAGGGGAACACATTGAGGAAGCAGAGACTCTTATACACGTTGTCTATACAGAGAGCAAGCAGTCTCTATGTCATAATATGGCCTTGAAAATAGTGCTTCTCACATACTATTATATAGCCTTCCTTCAGGTACAACCTGGCAGTGTAGACAGCAGCAAGCCTGCAAAATTGTTTTATTGCTGTACTCTCAAAGATGGGGAAGGTTCTATGCCCTCGAGGGATATCACTCACTGCATGTTGGAAGTTTGGGGCATAAAAGACAGCAACTGAAACCCCTGTTCTGGAAAGCAAGCATGGTAATAGCCACTTCAAGGCCCCAACAAGCAAGGTATTTGTGTTTTAACTGGGCAACAAAAGTCGTCTATCACCTAATAGGCCTAGCAAGTATTTCCTCTAACTAGGAAAGTATTTGAAGCAAAAATGAAAGATAACGAGGAAAATATAAGACCAACAGCTGATCAAATTTGAAATTTCTCAAATAAAAGAACAATTTCAAGGAAGTTTTCCTGTATAAGGCAATAAAAGCCTTGCTTGTTCTAGACCATAAAATTCCCATGTAACTTTTTTTATGATGCATTGCAATAAATGATAAGGAATTTTTTTTTTTAAATTCTTAAGACCATACTTCTTTAGACATAAACAAAGAATATGCATGAAAGACTTAATTTAATAAATTTGAAATATATTAATATAATCATTACCAGCTGATGTCTTCAACAATAATGTCTGAAGTTGCATAATAACATGCTCAAGATTTTCCACTTTATCTTCTGGACATAATAATGCCAGTGAGCCTATAAATAAAACATGTTACATTATATTTTATTATCACTCGTTAATTAAAATTGATTAAGTACTAATCCAATAATAAGTATGACAAGTTTTTATTACTTAATTTCAGAAGAACACCCTAAAGTAATAAGTTTGTTAGGGTTCCACATTTCATTTCAAACAGTTTTTCATTAAATGACTGATTTTATTTCTTTACTTATTTAATTGCATTTTTACAATGTGTAAGGATATTACTTCTGAAACCAGTTCCACTCTTTCATAGGTCTCACTTTTCATCTTTCTCTCTCTCTCTAGAGGAGGGAAGATGAGATATGTATATATACTGATAACAACCATGGAAGATTTGGAAGGGAATCAATTGTTCGATGCTTTTGGCACAATTTCCCTCAATGAGTCTTTGGACTCCCTGGACATGTCATATAATAATAATAATAATCTGATCCAGACTGTCAGCTATGTCTATAAGTTGCATGTGTGCTGGCTATACTTCGTATAAAACCCAGATGTATTTTTCAGAGCACTCTTAAAGACATCACCCCAGATATGAGAGAAGTATTCAATGTTGGACAGATTTGTGATTTGGAGAGGATTAGGAGCTATTTGGAATTAAATGTCTTGAGCAAAGGAGAAAGCCTAATTTTTTTTAGATGAAGAGGAGGGAGGCAATATTTGTGATATGTTTGTGCCAAGAGAGACTTGAGTATGGTCAAAGGTAAGATTGGAAGAACAGGTATTGTTATTTTATTTATTTTTTTTTTTTAAGGAAATAATAATAGAGCTGTGTTGAAATACCAGCATTGAAATGATAATGTTATCCAGACCCAATTGATTAATGTTTTGAAGATCGGAATTTAAAGTAGGTAGTAGAGATTAGAGTTCTGGGGGTTGTGGTGATTTGTGCTATGCAGAGTTTGTCAAACAAAACGGAGGAGTGCAATGTGCTGTCATCAGCAAAACTGTGTACTGAATTGGCAGTCAGCTGAAGTTGATTGTTTATGTATAGAAATAAGAGGTTGGGCAACTGGGGAATGGAGATGGTGATCGAAATGGATTGGACTCATACTGAGAATGGACAGCAGAGAGATTCCCGAAGTAGCTTTGACATGGTTCCCAGAAGGCAATTGGAAAAGCCTCCCCAGTAAATAGTCGGAAATCACGATTCACAAGCCTTGGGCGGGACTCGATCCGGGGACTTCGCGCATGCGAAGCCAACACGATACCGAATGTACTAGATAGGATTCTAAGTGTGCGTATTATTCCCATCACCAAGTAAGTTTAAGAAATTTAGTTTAATCCTTTATCCAAGTGTGAGCAAACAAAGTTTGCACCTGAAAGTATCTTCAGGACTGGGTTAAGGTGGTACAACACCAGGGAAACTCGTTGCAAAGGTGGAGCAAGCTACCAACACTCCTATCTCAGTATCTCCTATAATGCAAAACACATCTCCTTGCGGATATATCTATTGTTATGCATTAAGGGAAGGGCCACTACCCAGACTAGTTTCGACCTTTATTGAGGTCCCTTCAGTGGGAGCCAGGCCCAAGCTGAGATACCAGACAGAAGCATTCGCAGGTCTTCTCTACCTATAGGAATTGCCAAATGGTGTGCCACCCTTTTTTAATAATTTAATTGCAGATATATCTATTGTTATGCATTAAGGGAAGGGCCACTACCCAGACTAGTTTCGACCTTTATTGAGGTCTCTTCAGTGGGAGCCAGGCCCAAGTGGTGGCAGGTCATCTCCACCTATTGGAATTGCCAATTGGTGTGCCACCCTTTTTTAATAATTTACTCTGGATTTAGAGAAAGATGTTGAAAGTTTATTTTTCACTTGGTTAGAGTATAATAAATTTACTTTAATCCTTTATCCAAGTGTGAGCAAACAAAGTTTGCACCTGAAAGTATCTTCAGGACTGGGTTAAGGTGGTACAACACCAGGGCAACTCGTTGCAAAGGTGGAGCAAGCTATCAACACTCCTATCTCAGTATCTCCTATAATGTAAAACCAAGTGAAAAATAAACTTTCAACATCTTTCTCTAAATCCAGAGTAAATTATTAAAAAAGGGTGGCACACCATTTGGCAATTCCTATAGGTAGAGAAGACCTGCGAATGCTTCTGTCTGGTATCTCAGCTTGGGCCTGGCTCCCACTGAAGGGACCTCAATAAAGGTCGAAACTAGTCTGGGTAGTGGCCCTTCCCTTAATGCATAACATTAGACATATCCGCAAGAAGATGTGTTTTGCATTATAGGAGATACTGGGACCGGAGTGTTGGTAGCGTGCTACACCTTTGCAACGAGTTGCCCTGGTGTTGTATCACCTTACCCCAGTCCTGAAGATACTTTCAAGTGCAAACTTTGTTTGCTCACACTTGGATAAAGGATTAAACTAAATTTATTATACTCTAACCAAGTGAAAAATAAACTTTCAACACCAAGTAAGTTGTGTGACATCAATCACAGAGCTAACATAAATATTTTATATGTATTTAATATTGATCTGATTAGAAGTAAGAAATAAAGTAAAAAAAAAAGATAACACAAGTGACTGATTGCCTTTAATTAAATTTTCTAACTTTGCAAATAACTCTAAACACATAATAAAATATTCCCATTACTAATTCTCACCTTGTTAAACATTCATAATAAGTCCATTACTAATTCTCGTTTTGTTTAGTTCTAGCTTCTATCTCTTTATTTTTTCTCTCTTCTGTCTTTGGCATTCACCCACTCTTTATACACACTATCTAAATTAATTGAATTTCCATATAATTGGTAACTTTTCACTCTCTCATTAGCATATCCAAATAACATTATCCTAAACGGTTTCTAAGTTGGTTTTTTATTTGATTCATTAGATTAAAACCTCGCTCACAGTCTGCACTAGATGCAAGGAAGGTTCCTCCAATATCCATCAACTTTGCCAAATCACAAAACTGCTCATTTTGAAGAGCAAATACAACCATTTGTGTAAAATTTGATATCATTTTGCATTTAATTTTTTCTTGTACAGAAAATCTGAAATCATTAAACTGACTAATTCTTTCTGTAGTATCATCCCGAAAATCATGATACTTAAGACAAAGGGCATTAACATGTTCACTACCAAATGAGAAATCACAATGTGAAATAGAGGAGATATCAAACACTGACCATTCTTGTATCTCATTCAAAGGGAATCTGTCCTCTAAATGTGCACATAAACAATTTATAAAATTTAACAGGGGCCTATTATCTACTGGTTCAGTCTCTTCTTGTTTAAGTAAAGCATTTACTCTGTCACTCCAACAAGCATCACCTTCTAAATACTGATTCCTGATTTTGTTAATCTTCCCTCTGGCAAAATGATGACTGTCTAGGGGTGTAAGGTTTTGTAAGATTTTGCACAGGGAAGCCATTTCTTCAAAAACATCACTTAAAACATTAATAGCTACTTTGAATGTCAAGTTAGTTCATTTATTGTGACAATAATTAACACGGAATCATTTAATTTGTCTTTTACAAAATATGTGATCAGTCCCTCATAGTTTCTTATTATTGCCTGTAATGCAAAATGTCTGGATAGCCACCGCACTTCATTGAGTGGTCTGAAGGAAATAGCTTCATTTTCAGACGCCTCGACAATTTCTTTAAATTCATGTCTTTTCACTGTGGAACGAGAAAAGAGTGTGTACACTGTTCTCATTAATGTATCAATATCTCTGATTAGTTTAATTCCTTTCACATATCAGATCCTCACGGTGAGCTACACAGTGTAGCTCATCGTGAGGCATAGCAGTTTTCACTATTTCATCCAGCCATTCACTTTTAAAGCAGCTAGCAGTTCGTTTTCGCTTCACATCTTTTGCTTCCTTTGAATTTGACATGGTGCATCAATTTTTTGCAATTCTGTTACTTGAAGAATGTTTTTTATTGTTTTTATAAATTTACAAATGTACACTATTCACTGAATAACTTGGCAAGGCAAAAGCTGAACCAACACTAAACATTGCCGAGGGCAACACAAGAGCTAAAAGATATGCCTAGAGGCAAGATTTAATTAACTTGGTTGTATCTCAATGCGTGTACACGAATGTTATTATTTAGTCTACTATTTTAAAATTCCTTTTAAAAATTAGAGAATTTTGAAATGCTACAATATTTTTAATTGTATGCTAATTTAAGTTTTTAAAAGCATTTAATTATTTTTATTAAAATTATGAAATCATTGTTTTAATTCATCATGATCTTGAACTAATTTGGGAATTTTCCATGAATCAGGCCTGTGATGTAAACAAACCGCATGCCAGTCTATATGCTACTTAAAAATTACACATTTAAGCCACACCCCCTTTCACTTTGGCATCAAATCACTAGCCTCAAATAGGGGGTTGCTGTTAATAATTTATAAGTTTTGTGCAACTTCGAGAATGTAATAAAAAATGTGAGGTTATAGGCTTGAGTGTTGCCAAGTTACCGTATTTTTTAAAAAATTTATAGGTTAATGTTTAGGTGGAACTTCTTTAATTAATAAATTTTAATTTCATCTTGAAAATCTAGTGTGTGCATATTTTTTGCTTTGTGCGCTAGTTGTAAAACGTGTGCGTGCGCACAGCTAAGAGGGAACATTGACTATGACCATAACCACTAAGGCACTAAGTCTCTTCAACATGTTGAAGGAGAAAGCAAGGCCCAATTGCGACTTTGAAATTCAATGCTTCTTCCAATTTATTCATGAGATTCAAGCAGAGTTTTGCGCTGCATAATGTGAAAATGTATGGTGAATCTGCAAGTGCCGATGAGAAGCCTACCAAAGAGTTTGTGAAGATATTGGATAAAATTATTATGTAGGAAAATTATTTGCCACAGCAAATATTTAATATGGATGAGGCCTTCCTTTTTTGAAAAAAAAAAAAAAAAAAAAATGCCCGAGCAGACATTCATTCACAAAAAAACTAAAATCTGTGCTTGGTTTCAAAGCTCTTAAAGCCCATATTACGATTCTGTTAGGGGTAATATGGCTGAATATCAACTGAAACTATTTGTGATATGGCACAGTGAGAATTCACGAGCCTTCAAAAACATTAGGAAGCATATTCTTCTAGTTCATTATCGGAGCAATAAGAAGTCGTGGATGAGTCAAAAATTGTTCAAGGATGCCTTAATCAACTGTAATGCGAGTGAAATGGAAATCTATTGTGAAAGAAAATGTAGAATTAAAAATTTTATTAATTCTAGATAATGTCCCAGATCATCCGTCTTATACATCTTATAGCGGTGATCATTAAGTTCAAGGTCATGTTTCTCCCTCCAAACACTACTTCATTGATCCAACTGACGGATCAGGGAGTTCTTGCAGTGTTTAAGGCTTATTATCTACGGAGAACTTTTTCAAAAGCCATTTCTGCTACTGAAGGAAATGATCAGACTTTCATGCAATTCTGGAAAACATTCAATATTTATCATGCTATTAAAAATATTGAAAAATTAAAATGACGGTATACTTATTACAGGTAAGTCCCCAACCCCTATAACTCTGTTGATTTAATGTATCGACTTATGTCCGACTCGACCAGATGGAACGGAACTGGGACGTAAGTCAAGGGATGACTACATAGATGATACTGCACTACTAGCAGTCCACAAAGACATCAACACTATTCTTTCCAAAGCACAACAAGACCTAAATGAAATCACAACTTACTTCCCAAAACTCAATTATAATGAATAGCACCAAAATATTAATTATACATAATCCAAGAATCATGCACCACACATCACTATCGCTACACTGTCACACATACCACTACACTAACAACAAAAAGAGCTGCCAATGTCCTGAAATCACACCCAAAATACATGCAATATACCTTGGCCTTTACACAGATTGGCACTGTAAATGAACAAAACATATAAATACCTACTTACTAAATTCTGCATCACTGCAGCAAAACTTTTCTAAGTAAAAGACATGATCCCATCTAACATAAAAAAACTCCTATTATCATGGTATTTGTGAATCTTTACTCAGGTATGGTATAACAGTTTACACAAACACATCAAACAGCCATCTAGCAAAAATAGAAACATTACATAGGAAAATTATTGCAAGTGATTTGGAGGCCTCACATACAACAGCCAATAACCAAACCCTATATGGCGAAGCACAAAATCCTGAGCATTAAAAATCTGAAACACTACATAATGTTACTAAGGAGTTACTTCAACAACACCTATCGTAACAACAGAGACAGGTACTGCATAACATGAAGCACCACAACTCTTTACACCCCTAGATCCTTCAACGACTCATATGGTTCTGCAATGAGATCACATCTCATACACAACACTACTCAACAACCTACCACAAAATTTAAAAACATAGGCAATTACAAAACATTAAAACACTAACTGTGGAAGATATACCAACACAATTAATATAGCAAAAAAACAAAACATAAATAATGTATGCTAATCCCACTCTCTTCATAAAAGCTAACTCTAGCTTCAATGTAGGTGGGATTAGCATGGCTTAATCAACTAATCCTTATTATCCAATCACTACAATTAACTTCCAGGTCGGAAGAAATTATATTTGCAAACGATTTCTGTGATTGTTATTATTTATTATGCAAATTATAGATATTAAGAGTGAAAAGTGTAACATAACAAATTATAGCACTGTTGCCTAAATATTATAAAATATATGTCATTTCTCTGAGAAGTAATAAAAAATGAAAGTAAAGTGATACAAAATTATTGCCAAACTGTACATATTGTTAGTACAGAATTTTAAAGTTGTAAAATTGTTAAGTTTCATTGTTCATAAGATTACAATGTACATGTGTATAACTTATCTAAGTAATTCTATGCTGATATGTACACAATGATGGAGATAATAATAATGATTATTATATAGATAAATTATATCTATTGTTATCATATATATATATTTATACTGTAAAAATGTAAAAAATCTGTATAATCATCATTGTTAACATTATAGTAATATATGTTGTAAACAATTATTATTAACATAATTTAAAAAATATTATGTATGTGTAAGTATCTGTTTTTCACATTTGTGCTCATGTAATGTACTTTAAATATTATGAATGAATAATATTTGATTGATTGACTAATACAGCATCTCTGTGGAGTCAGGAGACTCATTCCAAGAAACCCAAATCAACCATCATGCAAACAAATGATCATACCTCTCCTTGAATCCATTCACCATCAGCGAACTCAACCAATTCTGGTAATTCATTCCACTCACTCACCTCTCCCCATGCAAAAAATCTGGTCTGTATACCGTTACTAACTACACTCTTACACAACTTCCACAGATGGCCCCTTGTTCTCTGAATACAAGATCCCACTTTCACAAAAATAAAATTAATTCAAAATTATTTTTATTTTTCAACATAATCTTCCTCGAAACTAATACATTTATCCCACGATGCTACAGCTCCCTTATCCTGTCCGTGTAGTGGTTCTCAGTAAGATCTGCAAAATACCCCTCTACAGCTGCAATCATCTCTCACCATCCAACTAATGCTGGGGTCCCACAAGGTTCAGTTCTTTACCAACTCTCTTCCTTCTATATATCAATAACCTACTTCAGTTGACCTCTAACCCAATACACAGTTTTGCAGACGACAGCACATTACACTCCTTCCTTTCATTTGACAAACCCTACTCTAAACAACTCACTTCAACCCACAGAACATCAACCACCACTGCCCTTAATTCTGACCTCCAAGCCACCCTCCAATGGGGCTCAGATAACCTCGTCAACTTCAAAGCTAGTAAAACCCAGTTCTGTCTTATTTCTCACAAAAAAGAACCATTTTCCCCAGCATCGTTTTTGATAACACTCAAATTCCCAGACAAGATGAGATTTCTCTTCTCAGAATTAACCTAACACCAAGCCTCTCCTGGCATAAACACATCACAACCATTGCATCTTCAGCTTACAAAAAACTAGGTTTTCTCTTTCACTCAAGATGCGATTTCACCTCTAAACAGCTGTTAACGTTATACAAATCAAAAATCCACCCAGCTATCGAATACTGCTCTCACATTTGGAGTGGGACTCCTAAAAGCTCCCTCAAAATGCTTGACTCAATATAGAGGAGAGCAATTAGACTGATAAATGACACATCTCTCACCAACTCGCTCCCCTCACTTTCACATAGATGCTTGGTCTCTTCGATCTGTATATTCTATAAATATTTCCATGGGAAATGTTCATCTGAAACAGCATCAATAATTCCCCCACACTGCACTAATCCCATTGGAACATGCACAACTGACACCCAACATCCTTTCACAGTACACCTTGAAACCCACAGAACAAGTTTCCTTTTCTCCTCCCCCTCCTTCATCTCTGCTACTGCGATACTGTGGAATAGTCTTCCCCCTGATGTATTTCCCAAGGAATACAACATACAGGTTTTTAAATCAAATGTAAACAAGTTTCTCCTTTTCAAATCCACCACCCATATACAGTACTAACGTACTATAGGTTGACCAGCTAACCTCTCGCATATGGCCCAACATAAAAAAAACTACCTCTTGATTGGAAGAAAAATGCTGACCAGCAAGGAAGAGTTTCAATTTTGGGAAGAGATAGAAGTTAGAGGGAGCCAAATCTGAGGAATAGGGTGGATGTTCCAACAATTCATAGTGCAGATCCTTCAATTTTCCCATTGTCAAGATGAAAGATGATTTTTTCTTCTGCAAACCGGGTCTTTTCTCACGAATTTTTTCGTCTAGTCTAGTTAAAAGATCGAAATAATATTCCCCAGTTATTGTTTTACCTTTTTCAAGATAATTAATAATCAAAATGCCTTTAGCATCCCAAAACACCAATGCCATGACCTTTCCTTCTGATGGAACAGACTTTGTCTTCTTTGGTGCTGAGCAACCCACTTCTGTCCACTGTTTTGACTGCTGTTTGAATTCTGGTGTGTAATGGTGAATCCAAGTCTCATCCATAGTAATAAATCGAAGCACAAAATCAGTTTTATTCTTGTTAAAACGCTCCAAGCACTGTTCAGAGATTTTCGTGCGAGTGCGTTTTTGATCTGCTGTCAGCAAGCATGGCACCCATCTTGCACAAAGCCTTTTCATGTGCAATTCTTCATGCAAAATATATCCTACATGTTCTTTTGAAATGCCAGTAACCTCAGCAATTTCACACTTGAACTCACTGGTCATCCTTCACATGGATCATCTTCAAGGCTGGTATGGCCACGTTTAAACTCAGCAGCCCATTTCTTAATTGTCTAAAACGAAGGAGAAGAGTGCCCATAAACTTTTATGAACTTCGAATGAATTTCTTTTGGCGTTAAAGTGCAAGCAAACAAAGTTTATGCCTGAAGTATTTTCATTACTGGACAACTTGTGGTAAAGGTGGCATGATACTATAAATTAAAGATACCAAGAAATATTGAAGATATGAGTTTCCCAGTACTGAAAATACTTCAGGCGCAAACTTTGTTTGCTTACACTTGGATAAAGGATTAAGGCAAGTGAAAAAATTCCAACAACTTTCTCTAATCCAGAGTGATTTAATAATAAGGTGTGACACCTTTTGGCAACTCATATATGAAAATATGGTTTATGCATTACCTCAACCTTAGTATCACCTATGGGTCTGGCTCCACTGAAGAGACCTCAATAAAGGTCAAAACCAGTTTGAACAGTGACCCTTCCCATAATGCATAGCATTATACATCTGCAAGGAAATGTGTTTTGCATTATGGGATACTAAGGCAAGTGATGTGAAGTCATACCATCTTTACCACAAGTTGCCCAGTCCTGAAAATACTTCAGGCACAAACTTTGTTTGCTTACACTTGGATAAAGGATTAAGCCCAGCATATAATTTCTTGGTATCTTTAATTTATAGTATAGCCAATGAAAAAAATTCCAACAATTTCTTGAATTTGGCATGAAAATCAGCAATAGAAAAACACATAAAGTGCATGAATGGAGAACCCATAGATTATAGATCAAATAAAATGTTTCAGCTATTTATGCACAGCTTTTAGCGAAGATGGCAAGTTAATTCTGGAAATAAACAACAGAATAAGCAAAGCTGGTATGGTAGTAACCAGCTGAACAAATTTATATGGAATAGCAGAGAAATCAGCCAAAACACCAAACTAGCAGTATGCAAGACAATGTTCAAACCAGTTTTAAGTAATGGATCTGAGGGTGGGTTAGAAATAAAGCACTTGATCAAAGACTACAGATCAGAGATATGAGGGTCCTGAGAAAAAATTATGGGAGTGCACAGATGGCAGAATCATATTTAAAAGGAAGATATTAGAAAGGAACTTGACATTGTTAAGCATTCAAGAATGTGTAAGCAGAGCTAATCTAAGGTGGTATGGCCACTTAAATAGAATGGGTGAGGAAAGGTTAGAAAAACAGGTTTGATGCCAATATGGCCGGAAAGAGACCCAGAGAAAGGCAAAGGTATGGCTTGATTGAGTGAGAAGTCCCTTAAAAGCACGAAATGTTAGATATGACAATATTGGAGTGCCGACAAGTAATAGACTAATTTTGAGGTAAATTGTGGATTGGGGATTAATAATAATGTAAACTTAATGATGATGACATATCTGAGGAGGGTTGGCAACTGAAGAGTTTGAGTTTTTTTGTGATGTCTGTAAATCAGGAAGAAATTTTTTTTTGAATAGGCTTTTTAATTTCTTGATTTGTGATTTAGTGGGATCATAATCTGAAGGTCCATAGATGGAGATATCAATTTTCTTACTGTATTCAATGGAGTTAAGGATAACTATAGCACTTCCCTTGTCAAACTTCATGATGACACTATGCTGTAATCTTTACATAATTTATTGAGGGCAATGAGCTGCCAGGAAAACAGATTTCTTTTGGAAGAAAAATATTTAGAAAGCAAACTGGCAACATCAAGCTTAACGGTATTAGCTATCAAAGGAGCTAAGTTACGTATACTGTATTCGATGGTGAACATTAGTTCTAGTGTCAAGTATTTTTCGAGGTGCAATGGCAAATTTGTGGATGAGACTTGAGACTTAATGGCAGCTTCATTAAGTCTTTTGACAACAAGTAAACTATATTATTATTATCAGCAGATCTCCACGGAGTCAAGAGACTCATAATGGGAAGGTCCCACTCTCACATGCAAAGCACATCGTACCTCAACTTAAATGTATTCACAGTCTATGCACTCATAATACTCTCAGGCAATGCATTCCAACCATCCACTACTCTCTGTGAAAATAAACACTACCCCCCCCCCCCCCCTTTGCCCACATCCACCTTATACAGTTTCCAGGGATGGCCTCTCATTCTTCCCCTAACTCCAGATATGCTATGAAAATCTCATCCATATTAATCTGATAACTCTCCCCTACAAACTTATACATCTCCGTCATGTCTCCCTCTTCCTTCAATCCATTAGGTTCTGTAATTTGCATTCTCTCAATCTGTCCTCATATTCCACATTCCAGAAACAAGAAACCAAATTAGCCAATCATCTTTGAACACTCTCCAACATCTTATCATCCTTTTGAAAACTTAGCAACCAAATGTGTGTAGTAATTCATATGCAGCCTGATCAAAGCTTTGATCAATGGAATCGAAACATCCTTACTACTACACGTCAGTGTTCTCCACATCATGCCCATAATCCGCTGTATTGTCCTCACAATTTTAGAAAAATGACAAAATTCCAAGTCCCTATCCACCATTACCCACAGATCTTTCATCTCCTCTAAAATATTCTCACCAATCCTACACTCTGCATCACATCTTTGCACCTCAGATTTCAAAATCTTATACTTTTCAACATTAAACTGACATCCCCACACATACTTACCCATTCAGATAGGCAATTTAGGCGTTCTTGCAAAGTGCAACATCTGCTCTACGTCTCATAACGGTCCCTAACTTTGCATCATCTCAAACCACTGTATATCACCATTTAAGCCCTTCCCAATCTCATTTAAATACTAATTAAAAAACAACAATGGCCCCAAAAACAGACCACTAGTGACTTTCCTCTTTTAGGACGTCACTTCCCCATACACAACCTGCTAATACCTATCAGAGAGCTAATCTCCAATCCAACACGATCATCTACTATCCAACTCCCATCTATTCCAAATTAACTACCAGTTTGTCATGTGGCAATCCATCAAAAGCCTTTGCAAAATCTAAATATACTACTGTATATACATCCCCTTGTTCAATGTATTCCTCACCTTGTTGTAATAAGTAAGCAGATTGTAAAATGCAATCTTCCTTTAGTAAACCCATGCTGTCCATTAAAGAGAATTCTACTGCTGTCAACCTGGTTCTGAATTCTTGTCCTTACTAGCTTCTCCAACAGTTTGACCACAACTCCAGACAAACAGATTGGTCAATAATGAGAAGCCTTAGTCTTATCACCCCCATCATGAAGCAGAACAATTTTGCCATCTTTCCACTCCTTTGGAACCTGGGCTAATCAAAGACTTATGTTAAAAATGTAAGTTGTTAACACTCTGGAACATTCCCTCAAGACATGCAGTGATATACCATCAAGTCTCATGACCTTATTGACATTAAGTTAACTCAATTGCTCATATACCTCCTGCACACTCACCATCAGTGGTTCCTCCCACCTTCACCCTGCTCTCAAGTTCTGCATTATGTTACAATCATAAGCATGGAATATACTTTAATGAACTGCTAACATCTTTACTATATGTTTATCATTATGTACTCAGTGTTTATCATTCTCCCATTATCACTGACCAACATCATCCTCCCATAACCATTCTTCCTTCTATTGGCCAAATACTGAAAAAACTCACTATGATTTCTTTTAGTCTCATTTGCGAACTGCTGCTTAACACAATTTTGCTACTAACTGAGTCACATTCCTTGCTTACTCTTTGTACTCCTCAAGTAAATGATTATCTCCACCCATCTTATGGCATAATGGTGTCATAAAAACACTAATCCATAGAGCCTATATCCTTTGTTCCAATGAGACTTCTCTTGAAGCAGAACTCAATCATATATACCACATTTTTTTATCTAATGGCTACAGTTCCCACTGTATCAAAAATATAATCAATCTTTTCCCCAGTCCACGACCTTCTCAATCACCATCATCCACAGATCAGAAAGATTTTATCACCACTCCTATGTGAGGCACATCAGAAAAAATATGCAGAATCTTAAAGAAATACCATCTTTGCACCACTTTCAGGCCCCATTTAAACTAGCCACCCTTATCTGCTCCACTAAAGATAAACTCTTTCCGCTCTCAGTTCCTCAGTTGTATATAGAGTTCCTTGTTCCTGCAAGATCTTCCTACAGACATGAAGATCTGCTACTATCTGCATGGAAAAATATCAAAAATATCTCTGCAGTCATGACTATGATCAATCTGGACTTGCAAACCATGCTTTGGATATGGCTCACAGAATCAATTAGAAAAAAGACCATCATGTTCCATCACAGTAAATTTAGAAGGGAAAAACTTATTTTAAAATCTGCTGCTTTTCTTAAAAATCAACTTAATATGCATAAATATTGGAAGAATTAAATACTATTTTTAATCCTTTCTTAGTGCTGTTTCACTACATTAAACTTTTAACATAGTACAGTGGAACCTCGGTTGTTGAACCTAATTTGTTCCTAAAGGCTGTTCAGAAATTGATTCATTTGAAAACTGAAACCATTTTTCCATAAGAATTAATATAAAATGGATTAATCCATTTCCGAACCCGAGATGATTGCTTATTTAAACCTTTATAGCAGTACTTCATGCATAAAATCTTATACAAAGACAATGAATAAAATCTTACACAAAAATCAAATCAGCAACAATTTTCCCACTTCTCCAATTGTCTGTGATCTTTGTTTAGTAAGAACTTTCACTTCTTTTGCAACATAAGCTCCCTTGATCAACTCTTTATTTTTGAGCATTATACAGATTGTTGATTTTGGCATACCAAACTGCATAGCGAGATCTCAGATCTTGCTGTGCAGTGGTTCTAACAACTGCATAGCAAGTTCTTTTCACTTTGCTGCTATCACTATCCTTCTTCGGCCCTATAGTGGCTTATTTAATAACAATTTATAAAAAAAAACAACAAAACACAAAGATAATCAAGAAAAGACTGCCAATTTGAGCAGGTGTCTGCACTGAGCAAAGGCTGTAACTGATGCTCCCCCACGGTACATCTCAGCCCATGAGACACGTGGTTGCCGGTTTGCCTGTTCAGGAACCGAAAATGCACCGGTTTCTGTTCGGAAAATATGTTCAGGAACCAATTTATTCGAGACGAGAGTCGTTCAACAACCAAGGTTCCACTGTAATAGCAAACCACAGAAGATAACTAGAAGAAAAGATGAATGAATTAAATGTGGTATCAAATAAAGTGGGATTATACATAAACTACAAAAAAAATAAAATAATAACAAATATTGAAGGAACCATATAACAGAACAAATAATAATAGACAGTAACAAAAGAGAGCAATTACAAGAATATGTATACCTTGGAAGAGCTTTTGCATTATGACAAAGAAGCATTCATGAAGAAATAAAAGAAAGAATTTCACATATGATCACGGTTATAATCTATGGATCAGAGATATGGCCAATAACCAAATAATGGACAGAACGAGAAAACTGAATGTAGAATGGAGAGATCCTTGATAAACATCAGCTTGCAAAACAAAGTAAGGAATGAAGATATAAGAAAAGAAATGAGTGTTTGATAAAGGAAAAGAGATTTTAACACTGAAATAGAGATAGGCAGGACATATTGCATGAAGTGATAGATGGACATAGTCAATCACTTAGTGGCATCCATATGAAAGAAGACGAATGCCGGGACAACCAGAGATGGAAGGACGACCTTATGGAGATGGCTGGAGAATGTTGGTATCAGAAAGATGGAAACAAATGGAGGCCTATAACCAAAAATAGTCATAAAATTGGCTTAGAAGAACATTATTATTGCAAAATAATAACAGAACTTAAGCAACATAAACTTGCACTGAAGAAGTTAAGAAAGAATTTTAATTTAAGTCAACACGATGAAGACTGCAGTGAAAGGAATAAATAGTTTCAAGGAAGTTGGGCTTTGCAATTGGAAGTAGCTTACTTGTTTTTATGCAAGTAAGTGGTGTACTTGACAAGGAAACATGTCTGTTTGTATGTTGAACTTAAAGCAAAACAAACCAAAAATAACTAAATGCTTGATATGATAGCAAGAAAATTAAATACCATAAAAATCAGCAAATGAGAACTGCTAAATGAAAGACTCTGCTGAAGTGCTCATCACTGATTATAATTTATTTTGGCATATTAGTCACCTTTACAATTATTGACAATCCTTTTCTTCTAACTCCTTAGAAAGCAGCAGATTGGTTTAGTGAAATTTCAGCAAACTGGGTACTAATATTGATTTACTGTAATTTCTTTTTGGGAAAATGCCAAAGAAATTAAGTGTGATTTTTTTTATATTTATTTATTTACTTATTTTTGGAAGGTGAAAATGTAAAAATTCTCCATTTAATCAAAAGCAAGTCAGCAATAAAAAAAAAGTTCAGGAAAACAGGTATTTCTGTTAGCAGTGGAAAGCTGAACTTAATACAGGAAGTGAAAGTAATGTTTTTGTTTACTCTGTTGCAGTTAGCTTTCTCTCTCTGCTTGAAGATTGCTAATTTCTAATTGATGTCTTTAGTTTGCTAGTCAGACAGCTATTTATATCCAAAATATTATTATTTACTTCATTTTTTTTTTTTAAATGAAGAAACCAACTAAAAGTTTCAGTGATTATATAAATTTGACAATAATGTGAAAATTATTCATTAATTCAGGAGTGGCATTTCCCTGTGGTACATGTGCAGTATTCTTTCTAGCTAATAACTGTTAATTCTGCAAACAAAAACTGATTTACCAATGCAATCAGATAAATTGATAATTACCACAGTATTATTTGGATTGCTTGGCTCTTTTAATTTCGTTGGAGTAGTGAAGAGGGAGAACTGATAAATCACATTATGAAGAGCTCCCTACGGGAAAAAATTTTTAATAATGGATGGTAAAATTCATGAATGCTCGTATTTATATAGCGGAAAGAAAAAGATAATAAATTATGGTATGCAAATAGTCTGGTTGCTATGTTTATTAATGTGGAATTATTATTATTTCAGCAATCTCTTCAAGTAGCCTAAGGATTATATATCAAATAAATTTTAAAAATAATAATCTTTGGGAATATTAATTTGTGGTATCTTCTTATGTCTGTTTTCAACTAAAAATAGTACCTACACTTTTAGCTTTTTCTAACTTGTGAATAGTAGAGAAGAGACTGTATTTATTTAAAAAATTTAAAAGAGATATTGTTTGTTTAAAAAGATGTTTATCACACCCACATATTGGGATCAATTAGTTCAGGTTCTGAACTCTCCTTTGCATAAACATGTCATTCATGATCAAGGTCAGCAACACAGGCAAATAGTTTGTTTCCAATAGAATTACACAACTTTCTTTCTCCTCTGGAATGCCTTACTTTACCATATCAAAAGAATGCACTGTTATGGTATCTCCTGCTAACTATGTGATATAATTTATTTATTTCTACTGAAATTTTAATATCATTTAACTCTATGATTTTTTTTTAAACTTTTATTGTTATTATTTTCTTGTATTGTGAATGCCTTTGCTAGCTTGTATTTTCAAACAGTTAATAGACATTTAAAGCCTTAGTAATCTATTTCTTATTAGATCAGACTTTCTGGCAAACTTTTGGTAACTGAAAACCCAGAATCCTTCTACAAAAACTTCTAGGATTTCTAATACCTTGAATAATAGAATTAATAAAATGTTAATATTTGTGTACAAAAGATAATTAATTATGGCATAAATTCAGATAATGCATAATATTTTTAAAGTGGTATTTTTGTCCTTTGAAAATTAGAGAATGTTTATTTTGCTTAATCTCCCTTTCTTTGCTTTTGATTAAAATGGTTTGTATTAGTTTTGTTTCACCCTTCCCTAAATGAGCTATCATTTGTGTTTGTTTACGATTATGTTTGTGTGTACATGCACAATATAAGATAATTTCATTAGTCAGCCATGTGTGCAAAGTTAAGTAAATGCAATTTAACATGTGGAGCCCTCAAATGTTCGTTACTCATGTTTTAAAACACTGGGAGAAAAAAATTACTATAGAATGTTCTTAATAGTCTAGTTTTAAAATATCAGAAACTTTACTTGAGGAATTTACTAGAAGAGCACAGATTTAATTAGGTTGCTTGCCTGTCAGATGGTGTTTTGGTAGATAGAGAATACTATACTTCTTCTACTCACATCCTCATTTGCAATGTAAGAAACAACACCCGACTTCCTTCCACTTCCTATTATTATCACCAGACCTCCACGGAGTCAAAAGACTCATTGCAGAAGATACTTACACACATACCTTAACCTAAATAACTAAATACTTAAGGAATTGACAGCATACACTAGAAATATAAATTAAATCAACTTTAATATATACTTTCCAATATTTCGGTAACGTCACGTTGCCATCTTCATGGGAACTTAAGATAAAGACATGTGCATGCAAGTACTACATAACAGCAAATGAGAAACAAAGCGAGGAAGCTACTGTTTTCCTAAAGTCCTGATGGTGCCCCCTGGCAGGCTATATTACGTGTTCTTGGCCTTTGGGCTGAAGTTTTTCTGATATATATGTTTCCCAAATTTGGGGCAGTCTCATGCATCCAAATTTGTTGAGGTTTGGCATGTTCCTAAGGGCTGAGGCTGATTCCATGAATAGTCTCTCGTATTTGAACTTGCTGCAGTGTATAACTATGACTTTCTGCAGTAAAACTCTGCCCCACAAAAACCTACCATATGGCTTCCGTTCATGATGTGTTCGCTATTTGGCCACATGGCCCAGATACACTCCTCTCCTTCTTAACACACTTAAACAACCAACACCCTAGAATCAAGTTCACCCTGGAAAAAAAAAAGAGAAAAACAATAGCCTCCCCTTCCTAGACCCACTTGTCATCCGCCAACCTGATGGAACCTTGGTTTTCTCAGTTTGTAGAAACCCATCTATACAGGCAGATACATTCACCAACAATCCTCCCCCCCCTTCACAACTATTATGGAGTTATTAAGACACTATTCAACAAGGCAAAACTAATCTGTTCAAATGACCCAGCACTAACCACTGAACTAAATCACATCCTTAACACTTTTTCAGCCAATGGCTACTCCCCACAAAAAAAAAAATCCAACAAATACTAAAACCAGTTATCCACAACCCACTAACCCCCCTTCACAAAAAAAGATTACTCTAAATCCATCACCATTCCCTACATCCGAGGCACTTCAGAAAAAATCAACAAAATCCTAAAAAAACATGACCTGACCTCTTGTTACAGACCATATAGAAAATTGGCATCCCTTATCTGGTCCACTAAAGACCAACCACTTCCCCTAAACCTACCTGGTGTATACCAAGTCCCTTGCAGCTGTAAATTGTCCTACTTTGGCCAAACAGACAGGAGCAAATATCAGAATCTCGGAACACAAGGACTATATCTGATTTCACCACTACAGCCACTCTGGGCTTGCAGACCATGCTCTGGATACTTGCCATAAAATAAGGTGGAAGAAAGATACTTGCCATAAAATAAGGTGGAAGAAAGCCACAGTAATACACTGCAGCAAGTTTAAATATGAAAGACTATTCATGGAATCAGCCTCAGCCCTTAGGAACATGCCAAACCTCAACAAATTTGGATGCATGAGACTGCCCCAAATTTGGGAAACATATATCAGAAGAACTTCAGCCCAAAGGCCAAGAACGCCTAATATAGCCCGCCAGGGGGCACCATCAGGACTTTAGGAAAACGGTAGCTTCCTCGCTTTGTTTCTCATTTGCTGTTATGTAGTAGCTGCACATGCACGTGTATTTATCTTAAATTCCCATGAAGATGGCAACATGACGTTGCCGAAATATTGGAAAGTATATATTAAAGTTGATTTAATTTATATTTCTAGCGTACCCTGTCAATTGCTTAAGTATTTAGTTATCATGTTTAACCAGCGTATAAGCCTTTCTCCAACAAACCTTAACCTAAATACATTCATTGTCTCTGTGCTCACCTACTGCAAAAAACATACTCTTCATCCCTGCTCCCTTGTTCACATTCTCCTTATACAGCTGCCAGGAATGACTGCTTGTTCTCTCCCTATCTCCAACTATTCTATGAAAAATCTCATTCACATTAATCTGGTAATTATCCCTTACCAACTTATATGTCACAACCATGTCTGCCCCTACTTCCTTATATCCACTAGGCTAGCAATTTGCATTCTCTCCATCTGTCCTCGTATCCCACTTTCCAGAGACCTGAAACTGGTTTAGTCAATAATCTCTGAACTCTCTCCAACAACTCATCGTCCTTTTGAAAACCAGGTTAACTTTTGTGTTAAACTTGGAGTTTTACTGAAACACAAATGCTTCAAAAAGCATATGGTGATGAATGCTTATCTCGTTCTCAAGTTTACGAGTGGCTTAAGCGATTTCCAAGTGGTCATGAGATGCTTGGGAACAATGAAAAGCCGGGCCATCCAAAAACTGGACTGAGCAAAGTTAACATCCAAAAAGTGAGTGATTTCATCAAAGAAAACCAGAAATTGTCCATGAGATTGATTGATCAAAATGTTATGCATAACATTTTGACTGAGAGTTTGGGCCTTTTTAAATTCAATTCATGATTTGTTCCCCAACGACCAAAAAATGTATTGAATTGAACACTGCAAGGACCTCGTTAAAACCGCTTATAAGGACTCAAACTTCCTTGCAATGATCATTACTGGTGACAAAATGTGGTGTTTTGAGTATGAGCCCAAAACAAAGTGCCAGAGTGCTGAGTGGAGACCACCAGAAGAGGGGTATCCGAAAAAAAGTTACTTGGAGAAGTCAAAAGTAAAGACGATGCTGATTTGTTTCTACGATTTCAAGGGCATTATCCACAAAGAATTCGTTCAGCCTGGCCAAACAGTCAAGGGTAAGTTTTATCTCGAAGCTTTGAAGCGATTGATAGCGAGAATTCGTCTCGTACAGCATGAATATCGTGATGCAGGCAGCTGGTCACTTTTGCATGATAATGCACCATCTCATTGTTCGAACATTGTAAGACAGTTTTTGAGCAAAAACCAAGTTTGTGTATTGGTCACCTGATTTAGCACCCTGCGACTTTTTTCTCTTCCCTCAACTTCATTTGCTGATGAAAGGAAAGCGATACGACACCATTGAAAACGTTCAAGCAGCAGTAACTATGACCCTCAACAGGTATCCCAAAAACCTATATAAAAAAACTCATTTAACAAATTAATTGACCATGCCAAACACTGCATCGAAGCTGAGAGAGAGTATATTGATTGTAATAAATGATTTGAATAATTATAATTGGCCTGTGTTTTATTTTCTATAAAACGTTCAGTTTCCTTTTGGACAGAGGGTGTACAATGGAATCATAATTATGGCAATGATATATTCTCCATATCATTGCCATAATCAACTGTTCTGTTCTCACAATTTTAGCAAAATGTTTCCAAAATTTCAGATCTCCTTTCACCATCAGTCCTAAATCTTTCAACCCCTCTACTTTCTCTAAGACATCCCCTCTTTGCTTCCCAAAATTTAAAACTTTACACTTTCCTACCTTGAAATGACATTCCCACCACCCACCCCATCCATTCCAATCCTAACAGATCACATCAACTTTGCATCATCAAAACCAATCTATAATCTAGTGTATACAACTAGAACCAATCCATGAACTAACTGGTTGCAAGGTCACTTCTGGTTTGTGCCTAATAAGCAGAACTGCAGAATAACTTTATTTCCAAGGAAATGACACCTTGTTTTTATTCAGATCGTTATTTTTATGTTTATTTATTATTATTATTTTTAAAAAAATTTTTTGAAAAGATATATGATTTCTTCCAGATCAAACAAATGTAAACTGACATTTTCAGTTTGTCACTAAGTAAGCAGACATTAATGCTTTTCACCCTCTCAGTTCAAGGTCACCTTTAAGAAAGGAACATTCTTTTCTAATCTGTATGTATTCACAGCATGCATGCATGCCATTTAAATTGATTTACTGTCTAGAAAGTTGTATCTTCCAAGTTGAAAATTTTGATTCATCCTTTGTAGAATGCTATCTTTCGGTTAGTTCTGAACCAATTTTAAGTTCTTCTCCAACAATACTGTAAAAGACTGATTTCTTTTTTATTTTTACATTGCAATTTTTTATACTCTAAAAAGTTCTTTTATTTTTAACATTCTAATGTGTGTAGGAGCCTTCATATTTTATGAAGGCTCCTATAAACAATGACAGTAACACTGCAACAAAAATCAATCTCCCTTATAAACCAAGCCCATCAACAGACACAACACAAACCAAGCCAGAATCTCTTCACTAAAAACTCACTTTCACATCTACTTTACTAACAACCATGGCATTAACACAAACATAAATGATGTTAATCACCACTTGCAGTTTCCAGACCAAACATCTTATTTCTAAAAGAAACCAAGATTGCAACTACATCTCTTGCTGTCCATATCCAATGCCCAAACCTCATTTTACGATTCTTTTCAGCATAAGGGTGGCCCTATGCCTTTGTGAAATCCAACATAGCCTGCCAGAGAATAGCTAATCTAGAATCCTCTGCTTTTGACATTCTCTGGCTCAAGGTTTCCTTGTCCCACTTTTACTAAATGGGGCAAGGAAATTTGTTGCAGTCATTGTTGCATTTACCAGTCTCCAAACACTGGTAACCATTCTGACCTCTTTACATTCCTTTCCATGAAACTCAACCATCTACAATCTAGCTATCCAAATAGTGAAGTTATCTACCTGGAAAACTTTAACATCCACAATTCCAACACCAGGGACCAAGTTGGACAAGAAGCAGAAGTCTTTGCCATAAGTAATGACCTAATACAAAACAAACACCTACCTACTCAAATTCCCAATAACCCACTTCACTCTCCATATACTCTGGATCTCTTTTTTTGACCAATTCTCCTTCCAGGTACACCATACAGGTCACCTCTCAGCAACTCAGATCACAATCTTGTACAAGTCTTCTCTCTAATAGAATGTTCCTCCACCAACCACTCCCAAACTTGCATCCTCTGGCACTACAAAGGAGCTAACTAGGATGGCCTCCAGAATTTCTACTCCTCCTTTTCTTGGCCTGACTATCATTTCTTCATGTGATCTTAACACCTGCTATGAACGAGTTACAGAAATTATTCTCACTGGCATGAAGATTTTCATTCTCAATCAAGATAATTCTTCCTCATTCATTCCTCATCTGATTTCCAAGCCCTGGTTCAACTGAAAGTGTAACAGCCTTCCTCATGAAGTATTCCCAAACAATTACAACTTGTAGCTCTTCAAAAAAACATCAATAAACTTCTATTTTGGTCCTCATCTGTACTGCCACACAGCACTGTTGTGCTTATACATCTCCTCTTGACTTCATGTGTGTATGGGATCGATATAAAAAAAAAAAAAAGATTTTCTATTGTTCATTGCCTTGTAGCAAAAATTATCCAGAATTTTATTTAAAAACTCCAATATATTTCAACCAACATTATGTGGACTTCATCAGGGAGGCAGAATGTTAAGTACATTCAAAAGATGAATCACAATAATGAGTCATAATTCATGCAGATATTAGCTAGCTCATGTCTTGGTCACAGCAAAATGATATTACACTATTAGAGTTCAAAGAAACAACTGTACAAAGTTGTATAGATTTAAAAAACTGAAGAACAGTTATTATCATAATTTCATATAAGCTTTCAAAACATTTTGGAAGTTAAAACATTAATTCAAATAAATTTTTAAAATTTCATATTCTTCTAGTTCTTTTCATTCTTATATTTCTCCCATTACTGTTCAGTGTATAGTCCAGGGGCAGCTCGTGCATAGGCACTGCGCAACTGCAGCATCCCCAATTTTTCTCGATATATCAATGTATTTATTAATTTATTTATATTTGCTTGTAATATTTAATTTTATCATCAACAATCCCATACAATTCTCTTATTTTGTATAAAAAATAATAAAAATCCATCTTGTAGCACTTAGGAGGGCGAAGGATGATAGCAGCACAGTGTCATATTGCTACGCTCACAAGCATATCCATGTCATAGTGAGATGAGAGCTATTAGCCTAATGCAGCACTGTCCGTCGTGCAGTTCCACTGTTGTTTATATGCAGTTTGCGCCAGTAGTAGAGCGTTCGTAGTGCTTATCATGTTTACTCCGTCTCTTTAAATATTTGGACATTACAATTAAAGACGTAACATTTGTTATAGTTTTTATTTTAGAACATTATTGGGGTTATGATAATGGATTTTATTTTTAAGTAATTTTGATACCAAACGGTATAATTTTATCGATAATAAACAATATTTTTTCATGTTTAAGTTTTTTTTTTTTTTAACCACAATTTTGATATTTTATCCAAACACGTATACACTGTGCTTAGAGTGTGTATGTATATTTTGAAAGTTGCAGCACCCCCCACGATTTCAAGCCAAAAGCCGCCACTGGTACAGTCCAACCAATTTCACTGTTTATTAGTTTTTTTTGTCATATCATTAGCCCACTTAGCTATAAAATATCAGTTGGCGTTTATTACCCCCCCCTGCGCGCTTTAATTAAAGCAATAGTGTGCAATGTTAGCCTATGTCGTGGCTGTAATACAGCAAATGATGACAAAGAGACCTAGGTGCAGTTCTTATTTATTCTAGGCTTAAAATACTACAACTGTGTATTACAATAAAAATGCAAGGGGAGGTGTAATGTATTTAAAGATGTACTCTTTAAATACATTACTGAGCGAGAGAGAGAAAATGATTCTAAGCAGTCCATTAAAGCCTGTTGCAGGATAAAGCCAAGTTATACTTATCCAGGTGACTACCAATATTTTCTTGGATAATCAATAATGAGAGTTTGGAGTGGGGGGGATGCATTTTTCACTAAATTACAACACTGAATGTTGTACTATAATGGACTACTTTCTGCTCCTTAGAGATATTCTACAGGCCATAAGACAGGACTGAGTTTTGTAAGCACTCAAGTAAACATGACTACCCAATATCTCTACTGAAGCATGGTTTGGAGTTATTTGCAATTACAGGAGTAGGAGTGAGCATTCTAGAAGTTTAGTAGTGTGTGTGTTGCCAATTTCTCAGAGAAAGGCAAATGTAATATAGTGATATTGGAAAAACTACGGAAAGGATTTGGAGTGGTTAGTATATCTACTGTGGAATGGATCACTGAATGCTTAGCATATCAGTTCTCTAACCAATAGGCTGCTGGTTGGAATCCCACCATGGCCATAGATAGATATTTGTGATTGTCATTAGGTGCAAAATGAAGTTTACTGCCTGGTGTGAGATTACCATCATTCTTCTTAATTAATGGTTTGAAATGGCTTGCAAAGGTTTCATGTTTGGTCTCTAGAGTAGGGTTTTTGGACTATGTAAAAAATACAAACTATATATATATATATATATATATATAAAATTAATAAAAAAACAGAAAAAAAATTCTTAGCACATCCATGGTATAAATGTACTATAGTTTTACATAAATCTTTTATGGGCGGGAGCTGCACAAAAAACACATTAAAAAATTAAAAAAAAAATAACTGAAGAAGGTCATTGTTACACAGAAACAAGACAATGAGTGTAAAAACGCACAGTTGTATCTAGAATTAGTTACAGAGTACAAGGATAAGATTCATCCATCCGTCTTCACATTGCATATAATATACCATCATACATAATGCACAGCAATAGAGAAGGCTGTCAACACAGCTGCAGTAGTCAGAAGCATACCATAAGCAACCACTAGAGTTTCTCCCAACTTTTCCAAGACTTCTGTCTAAAGCAGGTAATATAACCAAGATCCCAATTAACAATGGCAAAATCCTTACTGATGATTATTAGTTGAGAG